>NW_027507764.1:423438867-424868867 GCF_037356315.1 Lithobates pipiens | reverse complement strand
TGTGAAATTTAAACATAGGCAAGGCTGCAAACAGCGCTGGGCAAGCTGCAAATGACACTGATCATTCTGCAATGATGGACAAGGCTGCAGATGCACACTGATAAGGCTGCATTGACGGGCATTTAAATTTAAGTTTTTTTTTCCTTAAACTTCCCTCCTAAAACTTTTTTCCTTAAAATGCCCTAAACTTGGTTTGCGTGTTATACGCCGGTGCGTGTTATACGCTGGTGCGTGTTATACGCCGGTGCGTGTTATACCCCGATAAATACGGTAGATCTATATAGATAGAGATATAGATCTATATAGATAGAGATATAGATATATATATTTATATCTCTATCTCGCACATAACATACCCATTATTTAAAAGCATTCGTATCCACAGTCATTAGCTTCTTTATTGTTGATCATTACTGATTGTCTTATAAGACACAATAACGAACAATACCCACATTTAGATACTTTGTTTTGCCTCATGATATTGGAATGTCAATACTGAACATGTATTTAAATTTTTTAGATGTTTTCTCACAAGAAATTATAGTGCCTCTGGTCCACGCTTCGGGTGATTCTCTATAGAGACTATTTAGATCAATCGCCATTTAGATCGGACAAAGAAGCGGATGCTTTGAAACGTTATCTCCATGTTCTGACGTCACTTCCGATACAACTCCGAGTGTGTTCCATGCTGGTTTGACAAGACGGATGTCTGGCCAGTTGTTCCTCTCCTTTTGTGTTAACATATACACACCCCCTTCAACCGGGGACCAGATGAGTGACCACAGTATAATATTGTTATATGCCTATTGAGCTTTATATTAGAGTTAGTAGCCATTTGGCTGATTTTAATTAAATATACCAGGGATATGCAATTAGCGGACCTTCAGCTGTTGCAGAACTACAAGTCTCATGAGGCATAGCGAGACTGACAACCACAACCATGACACCCAGAGGCAGAGGCACGATGGGACTTGTAGTTTTGCAACAGCTGGAGGTCCGCTAATTGCATATGCCTGAAATATACCATTCGTTGCATCTGTTGCTGCACTTAGTTTTTGGTGCACCTTGTTTTTCTCCCTTTGGTCAGGACATACCTTGCTTGGGCAACATTTTTTTCCCCTGAGGTCATGGGTTAGGTAACCTAGGCTTTGTGCTTTGTTCTCTAACTTTTTTTTTTTCACTGAACTGTTTTTCTCCCACTGTTTTTTTTTCCCCTTATGGTTGCTTGTTTGTGCTCCATATGGTTGAGATCCATCATTCTTTCAAAGTGGCAGTCTCCTCTTAGTTGTTCTAAATGCCCTGCAACACTAGCTTCTTGGTGCCTTTCCTTGCTGGTAGTAATATTTGTATACCCAGTTTCCATTTATTGTTTCCATCTAGCCTTCTTCAGGTATTGATTTCTTTATTTTTTTAGCAAGAGGTTAATTGTTGTATTTAGCCTGAGACGGTTGTCCACCCCTCAGTGCTTTGGGACATCCCAATTGCCCAAAAAATGACTATCCCCAGTGTCCCCCAATGGGCAGTGAAGAACTAAAAAGAAAAAAAAAAAAAAAAAAAAAGGATTTGTTTTCCATAAAATCTTTCTTGAAGTCCATTACCCTCTGTGTTTCTAGACCATATGTATTGCTTTCCTCAGGAAACTGAAGCATGCCAGTTAGGGACGGTGTTAAATGGGGGTATTTTTTTTCTATTTGCCAGCATCTAACTCCTGTAGGTATAATCAAAACACCCAAGAATGACTTTTCCTGTGTTCCTCAATCCACTTAAAGTAAAAGAGCTTGCAGCAAGTACAAAAATCAAATTTTTACCAGCACTAAACAACCCCTAATAATCCTGCTCTTAAAAAAAAAAAAAGCTTGGTTACCTGGGAGGCAAACAAACATTTTCAAAAATAAAATGCATAATTCATTAAAACAGGTGGCCCTGGTGTCGAAGGTGGAGAAAACTATATAAATACCCAAATTAGGACAGCATATTTCTGCTTATATACAAGTGTACACCCATATTTTTTCAAACTAAGCAAAGCAACAATGGACCCGCTGCTCTCGGCACAGCTTAAAGTCCAATTAAGAATGTTTATTACTCATGATTTTCTAACATTCACAGACAAAGGATATACATGTTCATACACACAATGCTTTATACCATACCAGAATGGGTCACCAGACAGAAGGGTCAATAGGGGAATTATATTCAGTTTGGAAACAAAACAGTGGGAAGTCCCTTTAATGGTGGCAAATCCAAATTAGATTTTTTTTTCTGTGTCAGTTGCTTAGCATACTCCCCTAAAATAGTGCTACTTCACCCATAGACAAATGAAAAATTGCCTTATTCTTTGTATACACAGAACTAGCTGAAGTTACCTTGTAGCTTGTGGACCTGTGCTGTGCCACCACAGTCAGCTTTTCAATAAGCCCTCGTAACCGCTCTTGTGTGGCATGAGAGACCAGGTTCAGAACATCAGAGTTAAGTTCCTTAATATCATGCCTTTTACCTGTGGAAGCAGAGAAAATCCATTACATGTTTTAGTGGGAGCTGATAATTGAAATAATTAGCACAGCAGGTATTCTGTTCCCTCTAGAAGTCATACCCATTAAGAATAGAGGCTTGTAGATTATGATTTTCCTGCTACACTCAGAACTTCAAAGATATTAGACACTGCATTAATAAAACTTAGCCTGGAGCTCTGCAAAGTATAGGCAATGTTTCACTTGGCCTTCAGAATATATCTGCTTGCAAGGTCAGAGTTAGGACACCAATATTAAGCAGGCAAAATCAAAGTCATCACGTCAAAGGAGTATAATAAAAAAAAAAAATACATTATACAGGCATCACATACATTATTTAGAAGCCGAAAACGAAAAGAATACACACACACACACACACACACACACACTAGGCAATGTATAGGTTTTCAATAGGCAACAGTAGGCTTGGCAGTACATGTCAAACAAAACAATTAAAACCATGCATTATTTTTACATAAAAAATATGGATTTAAATGCATTAACACAGGGTGACACTGTAGATACACAGGTGACAACGTCCCAGTAACTGTTAGAAGAGAATGAAATAAGAATATGGACTTTGTAGGCACAAGCATACATCTCTAAAAAAAAATTTTTTTTTTTAATTAAAGTTAAAACAATTGTATACAAACACAGATTAAAAACCTATATTTGAGTGATCCCATAGAAAAAGTGCAAATGATTGTAGTATGTAACAAAAATATACATCCAGTGGTTATTAGATACGTGAAGTGGTTGAGTCGTAGTAAGAGGTCTCAGAAAAAACGATCTACATGTTGCACGCTTTTTCGGGAGCTTGCATATCTAATAGATGTGTGAAAAAACATCATATAAATACATCATAATATCCAAAATAAAACATAACAAAGATGTAAACAATGAAACCAATCAAGGAGAGCGTGTGGCCCAGAACAGGTGACCACCAGGGGGCAAGAAGCCAAGACCCCCTATGGGGGGCAACTTTCTAGACAACTAGAAATAGACAACTTTCTACCCTCGTGTGTGCTCAACACTACCTCTCTTTTTTTGGATGTCATGTTTAACAGCCTTATACAGTGTTGAACCCATGCCTGTACAGAGAATATGGTAAACCATTTTCAAACGTGTTCATCGGTTTCCCCTTTTCTATATGGCCGGTTATATGATGCTTGTAGTTGGAATTTCATTACGTTTTATGTTGGATATTATGATGCATTTATATGATTTTTTTAAACACATGTATTAGATATGCAAGCTACCGAAGACTCGCACCTACGCGTGTAACCTGTAGAGCGTTTTTTTCTGAGACCTCTTACTACGACTCAACCACTTCACATATCTAATAACCACTGGATGTATATTGTTATCACATGCTACAATCATTTGCACATTTTCGATGTGGTATTTATGTATGACCTGGACATTTTATAGATGGGCAACTCCTATCCTCATATTGATCAGTGGTTCCAAATTAATAACTACTGCAGTAGGGAACAGACACAAAAGATACACTAGGCATCTTTCCAAATAACTGTTCTGCTTTATTTTGATGCAATTGAAGGTTTTTACACACATTATTACATAGGTATCACATTAATATTACAATTGTACGTTTATAGTAACAAGGGGAGTTACATAGGCAGGCCAATTCTAATCAGGATTCAAAAGAATGCAAACGTACTGAAAACATTAGTGCTGTGTGCACAGTGAGGGCAGTGTGCAATACATACAAAATAGAATACAATTATATACAGAAATTACAAATTTCCTTAACAGTCTCCTCTCTTTTGATCAATATTTTGATCACTAACCATACCTGCTGTCAACTTTAACCTGGAACCTCCACTGGTGGAGATAATCCTGGCCAAAGAGTCAAAAACTCCATTGTGGAGAAAATAGTAGCTCACCAGCTTTTTCATTACAAAATTACTTTTCATTGTGAAAAACATGATTGATAGACATAATTTACAGTGTACTGACTGTACATTACAGTGACCAGAATGGCCTCCTAGCTTAATTGTTGGCATGCCGACTTATCAGCATATGTAAATACAGACAATTCTACATAATATGGAAGTGGTACAAAAGACAAATATGACTTCAACAAGACTAAAATATAATTATATATATATATATATATATATATATCCCCCCATTACAATTAAAGTAATTTAATCAAAAACTCCCCTAGACTGTGATTGCAAAAGGGAAACAAGTCAAACACAGAAATTTCTTTAGACATTTTTGCGTGTCTGGTGTGAATCCAGGTGACTTGTCCTTTTGCACAACTGTACATGAAACAGATGCTGTATTGAGTCTCCAAACATTTCCTTATATATAAATGTCTCCTAACAATCCACAAGTCACCTGACTTTAGTTTTAGATCCTTCCAAACTTTTAGGATCTGGAATTGGGGAGAGAAAGCATAAAATTAGTTTGTCCAAAACCTTTAAAGGTCAGCAACATTCTCTGTGAGATTCAAATGGAGGACTCCAGCTGCTGAGACAAAATATAAGCAAGTGAGTAACACACTCCCAAACCAAATCCCATAGGGAGAGAGTCCAACATCCCCTTAGGGGCTTGATAAAATAAATGAAAACATTCAGGCGAAAGTTTTCTAGTTTCTTATGCTACTTTTTTTGCTACATTGTAGACAGTAGGGGGTGTAAAAATAAAACCTCAAAACTTCTAGTAAGGACTCTCCTATAAAACTTAGCATTCTCGACCATATAAATATATACTTTTTTTTTTTTAGCTCGCAGGCTTGCTAAAACATGGAGCCCTGCTTCTTGAGCTGGGGAAAAGGGATCCAATGACTCTGAATACCGAGTATTCTGGGTGATGAACTGCATACTTAGTATAAAACCAGGAATAACTCTACAAAAAATTTAATATCTGGGTCTTCAGGGAATGTGTCCTGCACTGGGCTCACAGCAGCTGACTCCTATCAATTTAACCCATGTGGCTTCCTTGGTCTCCAGCCTCCTCCAATAGAGGCAATAAGGTAGCTGGATTCAAATGTACACATTTTTCATTGTTAGATTTGTACGTAAACAAACAAAATAAATTCATATTTTGAACTTTTCATTAGACAGTTAGCAGTATATTTGCAGCACAGAATGTGGGACCGTTAAAAATGTAATATTTGACCAAAACAATGTCTTTGTCTAATAGCACCTTTGCATAAAAGCTACAGCTCTGATATATTGGGGTGAACCCTTCATCACTGGGTCCAGCGTGCATAAATATATTACAATAGCTTGATTTCTATCATGCTGTTTGTGTAAGAACTCCAGTTTCATGTTTCAAAAAGACAACTTTTTCCTGGCAATATTATAATAAATGATAACAATACCTTGTGATCATGGAGAGATGTCCATAAATCCAAAATATTCATCTGCTTATACCACTGCACTTACAAGGAAAAGGGGCACATCATTTCACAATGCACACTTTCTGCTTTAGATTTCAAAAATAAAAATAAATAAAAACAAAAAGGACCAACAATCTGTATATGATGGACCAGAAAGCTCTCAGCCAGATCAAAAACTATACAGTTGGCTACAGGTGTCATCTATCCTAACAGCGTGTGCAGACTTGATGTGATGTGTCAGTTTTTAAATTTTATTTATTATTACTCTCACATCATGGACCGCACATAAAGTTATCAGACCTTTAGATTAAATTTTTGAAGAAAAACTTATGTATCCCATTCATCTTGGCTTTGCTAAATATTATGGCAGCTGCATTCCAACTAAAAACCTCATCTTAATCTTTTCTTTTTCTCTCAATAAGGGCTTATGGTATAAATGTAAAATTACAAAAATTGTTATCTTAATCTAAACTAATCCCATTTTACAAATTTCCCCAATAACTTGTTTTTTTATTTCCAACCAAACATTGTCTAAACCAGTTATATATCTATATTATTAATAAAATTGTTAAACTCATATCAGAAATTAATACTCAAATAATAAGCAATATCACACCCCAATACGAATATATATATAAATTTCCTTAAAGGAGGTCATTTTCCACTTTCAAAGGATATTCAATTTGTGTAATACACGGTTAAATGTAACCTTCATTTTACCATGTTTGGAAAACAGATTCAAAATAATTGTGATCACAGTTTACCATTAGCTTAATTAACCCGGCACATTTTATTATAAATGTTTTGTCTAAAAAACTGAAATCGGTATGGCGTCCTTGCAGCTTATCACTGACCTCTCATCCCAGCTACATTCTTTCATGAGAGCGCAAAGGAGGGGGTCACATCTGCATACAAAACACACAAGAGATCGAACTAAAGGTTCCAGCATTCACACACATACACGAACATCTCTCTTACATTTTTTCCCATTAGTACACAACACATGCATATCATTCTCTCACTTTTTTAGCTCTCTTTAATATTTTCTTGCTTAAATCTGCTTTCCTTATTTTGTTCTGATATCCTTTGCATCCCATGTATTGTAATCCCATACTTCACATACTCTAGCTTCTATGATCAGATGGGCAGCCGTAATGCTCATCCCATCTTCCCTCTCTGATAACATATAAAGCATTCAGTTTTACCTCTCATTTCTCTGTTATGACTCTAGTTGAATTGCCTGACCCCAAATTCATTCCACAACTTATCAAAATGTCCTTTTCTGCTTAGTGTTAATTGTCACCCTTGATGCATCCTGCTCAAATAGATAGCCATTTCTCTAGCTGTATACTTTGCATGATTCTTAGTTCCTGTGGACTTTGGTAACCTAGTTACCCATTGTGGATACCTGTCCACTAACCATTAATCTAGGGGCTCGGTATATGCAGAACTGCACCTTCAGTTCATGTATTTTATAGCGCTCCTCTTGCACTGGGCATTTTTGATGGTCTCTTACCATTCATTCCACTTAATTGAATGCCCATAATGACTGGCCAGTCTTCTCTATGTGTCCCTATACCCTCTTGCCTTTACACTACTTTATCTAGCAGATGTACTACATATACCTGTGAACAGCACTTTTCTTCCCTTTGTTATCTATAACACTCCGATGGACAGTAGACAGTGACAACCACCAATATAGTTCAAATAAGGGGAGCAAAATAGGTACCCTTTTTCCTGAAAATGCCTTACCGATCAAGGAAGTCTGATAACTCAAATGTAAGCAAAAGGCTTACCTCAGCCGGCTGATTATCAGAAATTCCGGGATCGTCTCAAGCTCCTCATTTCGGATACTCAGGGTCACCTGTAAATCCTCTTTTAGGCAAAGCTCGCCATCTGAACTGGACATTTTATAGATTGGCAACTCCTATTCTCATATTGATTAGTAGTTCCAAATAACTACTGCAGTAGGGGATGTAAACAGAAGATACACTCAGCATCTTTCCAAATAACTGTTCTGCTTTATGAAGCAATTTAAGGTTTTTATACACATGATTACGTAGGTATCACATTAATATTATAATTGTACGTTTATGGTAACAAGGGGCATTACATAGGCAGGTTAATTCTAATCAGGACTCAAAAGAACGCAAACATGTACTGAAAACATTAGTGCCGCATACACAGTAAGGGCAGTGTGGAATACATACAAAGTAGAATACAATTATACACAGAACTTACAAATGTCTTTAACATGTATTAGAGGTGGTACCAGAGTCTATGAGGTCACTAAAATATGTTTTCTAATCTGTGTTTGTATACAATGGTTTTAACTTAATCCAATTAAAAAACTCAATTTTTTTACAAATTTATGCGTGTGCCTACAAAGTAAATTTTTAATTTTATGAGGTCTCGAGACCTCATGTTCTCCCATATAGAGGAGTATAGCTCCCATGGTTCAGAGAAGCAGGATCTCCTAGTCTATGGATAGTGTAGGACCCACTAATTGTGGGGTACTTTGTCGCAGTAAGTGGGCTTAAGCACCGTATAGCAATATGGTGTAAACAAATCCCCATATTTTTTGATCACGTTTTTTGAAGATGTCTAGGTGTTTTTAAAAAGCCTTGCTGGAAGTAAATGTTAGTTTTGCATGTGCGCGTTTTAATATTTTTGTTCTGTTGTATGGTCTTATGGCAGCACCATCTTTATGCATTTTTTTAGGGTGTGCCCCCAAATATCTAGTTTGGCTGTGATTCCAAGGGGGACATGCAAAGAAAATAAAGAACAGCATTTTAACTTGCACACGATTGGATGATAAAATCAGCAGAGCTTCCCCTCATTTCAGATCTACCCCTCAGATTTACAGCGACTGCACTTACAAGTGCCCTTGCGGGGCAATTTCAAGTGCACTTTGCACTTGTAGTGCAAAATGAATTAGCCTTTAGCAAATAACCCCCAGTGTCTTTTTTTTTTAAATGTACCCGCCTACTCACAAACTGTACCTTTTTGACTAAAAACACATAGGAAAGTATTTAGGGGGGAAAAAAAATATCCATTTATTCTGGTTAACAAAATAAAGAGGAAGGCAACACTGGAGACACTTTTGGAATTTGTGAAGCCTTTTGGCCCCCAGGGCACACATCAAGTCAGTGGAAAACAACATTGGGATCTTGAGGAGTCCATATAATAGGGAGCACAATCTGGTCCAGGACTCCCAGAGATCAGGAACAGCAGCAAATGACATATGTCCCCAGGCTGTGGTACTACCAAGTCAGCGTCTGCTGTCAGACCAGACTAAAGCTAGGCCATCACTTTCTCTTAATTGCAGCCTTAGCTCCATGCTGCCCCTGCAGCCTTCCCTCCATGCTTCTCTGCAGCCTTCCTTGGAGGCTGTGCCTCTGGTGGTGGACTTGTGGCAGGAGGAGGAGTAGGAGCTTGATCATATATATGGCCCCTCAACCCCTTCTGAAGGGCCTCAGCAAAAATACCCTCACAGAGGAGGTGTTGGCCCTTCTCCAATTCCACCAACCTAGTGGCCAAATAGCAACCCCAGGCCTCTTCAGTGTTGGGGGGGTTGATCAGGAACTGGCTAACTTCCTGAATGAGGGCAAGTGATGCCTCCTCTGTCTGTCACCCTCCTGGGCCTTTTGGTGGGAAGGAGGAGGGGAGGCACCTGTGATTCTGTGAGGCTCCTACTGGGCCCAGCCACATCCTGTCTGCCACTGGGCAAGGCCTCCTCCTGGCTGAGCTCATCCTGTGTATAAAAAAAAAAAAAAAGGGACAGCTGTAGTTTTTGCTTCATCAATTAGACACAATTTGTGATTGACGAAGGAATTTGCAAATTGAATGTTAATAAATAGAAAACGGCTATCATTCTGACCCCAGCATTTTTCAAGCTGGTCACCAACATTTTTGGCCACTACTGTCTAGTGATATGTATACATAATTTTTGGGATAAAATCATTGATTTGTAAGCAATTATAACATTTTAGTTAACATTAATACTAGGAAAATCAATATTTCTAAAAACTAATATACCTGGCTGCATCCACTTCCTCAAGAATGGAAGGGCCCGGTTGTTCCTGGGAAGCCTCTGCTGGGGTGGAGGGAAGGGTCGAAAGATTCCCTCACTTCAGACTGGTCATCCAGAAAACGCAGTTGGTGGAAGTACCACTGCTTGGGGACATAAACATCATCTGCTGATGCTCCTGATCTGAGGGAAGTCTGTATCTTATTGCACTCCCGTCTGTACATGCTCCTCAAGATCCCAATTTTATTTTCCAAATACTTAATGTTTGCTTCAGGGACCTGAGTCTTGACAAATTCCAGAAGTGTCTCCAGTGTTGCCTTCCTTGCTTGCTTGTTATAATACAAACTGCTTGACCTCCCACAGATTTCGCATCTCTATACTTCTCAATAAAAATGCTCAAAAAATCATGCTCTTTAAACTGATTCATTATTTCTGAGAGACAATACACAAGACAAAAACACTAATGTCAGTCTAAACTCTCATTATCTCATCCCAATATAGTCCTCAATCTTGAAGCAGTATAGGCCACTGTGATGGGCCAAGTTCAAATCTTACCTTCATTTGGGATGCTCGCTACTTCCGTTCGGATGTACGACAGTGCACTAGCTTTATATACACTGTGCATGTGTCAAGCTCCCCCTGCCCTTGACATTCTTTATGACGAATATTCCCTGCCCCTTCTCTCTTCGGTGCACAGTGGGAGTATATATTAAAAAATGGCGGAGACCTATTCTGCAACTAGCACGGAGAAAAGCCCTGAGCCCCAAACATCCTGGTCCAAGAGGAGATTGAAGGCCACCAACATGACCTTTGAGGAAATGGTGAAGATGGTGGACATCTTGAGGAGGGAGGACTATGATGGCAAAAATAGTCCCTACACCAGTCCCAATTTGCGGGAGGACCAAATAATGTCCTCAATTGTGACCACTCTGGAGCAGCATTTTGGGGTACTACAGTCTAAAGACCAATTGAGAAAGCGCTGGTCCGACCTTAAAATGAGGGAGCCGGATCAGTATCGAATAATCAAGAAGGTATTCAAAAAAAGTACTTGTCGTGTTCTTATTATGATAATTAACTTTTATGTTGCTCCTTGTGCTTTCTTTATGGTTGTACAGTTTGCAATGGCTACTTTCATGTTCGTGGGCACATTGTTCGTGGGTAATCGATTGTATTTATTGGCAAAAGAACAATATTTACAATGTATTTAGCTGGTACAGGGTTATACCTACATTTTTGGTCATGAAAATTTGTCTTATTGAAAGAAGTTTAGGATATTGTTGTGTAGCTGTCTTTGAAACTAGAATAAATTGAAAATTTGATTCAGTGTAATGTAAGGAACAGGAGTACCAGTGTGGAACACCAAAGAACATTTTTTAGGGTAACCCACACAGGGACTCCAGGGGATACGTGGGGTGTCTCCATCTGTGAAACTTGGCCAAAAAAAAGGTAAGTATTGCAGTTTGGTTAAAAGGGAATTTTAATCATGTATTCAACTTGGATCTCTTCCCAAATAGACAATTGTACACCACTTCTAAGGAATGTTTCATATTCCTATTTCTGGACTCAAATATCTGTGTGCTATGTATACCTTTTGTTTCATTCTCATAGAGGAGAAAAGACTCAGACAACAGGATCCCAGGGACCCCCGACCTCACCGCGACCACCGACTCCAGCCTCCCCGAGCATGTGGAAGGAGAGGTGGGGGAAGTAGGCCAGATGTGCACCCCCCACCAGGTGAGTGTCTGACACCCCAGCTTCAGGTAATCTATGTATGCCTGCATATTTCTAAATACATATTTTTTGCTCAATTTTAGGTGATGTTCTGGTTGAGGAAGGGGAAGAGGCAGACCCTATTAACAAGCGACAGCACACAAGATATAGATATAGAGAGAGAGATTGATACATTGAGTAAAAAAAATCTAAAACCTAAAAAAAATTGTGAAAGCATAAACAAATGTAGAATCCAGTTTTTAAAAAGGCACATGTGTGAATGAGTAAACATTTTAAAAGACAACAATGTGTGGCTTCTTAGTACAATACTCAATACCAGTTTTGTAATTAATTTTGTGTTTACAATGACAATGGGTCTTATTTACTAAATCCACTTGGCACTACAAGTGCACTAGGAGAACCTAGGAGATAGCGAAAAAGAAATCAAACGCTAGATTTCATCATAAAACAAAAATGTTTATTAATATAAATGTTAAAGATTTTCTGGTATTGCAATGGCCCCCCTACCCATAAAATAACTGACATATCTGTCCCGCACTTGACAGGCGGTTTGGGGTGCCAAGCCAGTATGGCCAGTATCCAGGCCTGTCAGTAAAGATTCTGGAATAAGTCTGGCCTCAGGCCCAACTGATGAGATAATTTTGCGAATGTTTCCTTAAAAAATTATGTAGGATGCAACAGCACAGGATAATGTGGTTTATTTTGTAGTCCGCCATATTGATTGCTGTGAGAAACAGGCAGAACCAGCTGGCCATTATCCCGAAGGTATTCTCAACAGCTCTTCTCGCTCTGGCCAGCCAGTAGTTAACTCTCCTCTCCGGGGTGAGGGTCCTTTGGGGGGGGAACGGCCTCATCAGGTTCTCGCCCAGACTGAAGGCTTCATCTGCAATGAAGACAAAGGAGAGTCCTTCAACGTTATCGACATCAGGTGGCAATCCCAGGCCACCAGTCTGGAGATGCTGGCAGAACACAGTCTGGGCGAAGACTCCTCCATCCAGCATCCGGCCATTCTTCCCCATGTCCACATACATGAATTCATATTGTGCTGACACCACCGCCATCAACACTACACTATTAAACTCCTTGTAGTTGCAATAGTAAGACCCCGAATGGGGTGGTGGCACAATGTGTACATACTTCCCATCTATCGCCCCTCCACAGTTGGGATAGTCCCAACAGTCAGCGAAATGGGAGGCCACAGTCTGCCATTCCTGTGGCATTGAAGGAAACTGGAGTAAAAAAAGAAAAAAAAAAATGTACTTTTGCACATAACATTGCAAGCAGATTACACAAAAACATTCTTGCACAACATCAGTATAACATTTTTTTGAAGGAGTATTTAAAAACTCAAAAATATAAGGCCCCACTTATCAGATTCCTCACCTCCTCTGATGGCCCATTGATAAAATTGTATGAGGGGGTAGGGGAGGGTTAGAAATGAATTTAAGGACACACATTACATTTGGACACATTTTAGGGGGTATTTCTGGGAAAGCAGTACAATGGACAATATACATTGTTAAAGGGACTAGGCTATAGGTGTATATGGGCCCAGGATTGCATGCTGGGGAGGTTAGTGAAGGCAAATATGCATGTAGGCCAGAAAAGGAGTTTTAAAAACTCTTCCTGCATGCATGAGGGTAAAGGGGACATTCACAGCATATTCCAATCATGGTAATTAGGTAATGATGAAATGAATACAATACATTACCAAACATTAAATACATTTAATGTAATGTTATGTAACATTAACGGATAAAACTGCAGGACCTGAATAATGGCAGAACAGGTCTCTGGGATAATGATCCTCAGAGCCTGGGAGGAGATGCCTGTGGAGAACATGAGATCCCGCAAAGTGGCGACTAGCCTCTGCTCCGGAGTGATGAATTGCCTCAAGCAGGTATCCTGCCTGCTGATACAAGGGTTCAGCAAAGCCAACAGACTGTAAAAAATGGGGTCTGTCATCCTGAGATAATTCCTGAAATCCTCAGGATTATTCTCCTGGGTCACGCTGGAGTAACCAATTCTTGGTCCATGAACTCCTCCTCGCCCTGTTCATGGACTGGGCTCAGGTCAAAATATTAATCCCAACACCAAGCCCCCACACAGCACAAACTTGAGAATGAGTACGTCTTTGCACCATGGCTTCAAAGCGGTCGGCTGGTCAGAACAAACTTAAACGCACTGAAGAACAGGAAGGCCTGTGAAGAGCGACCTGAAGAACAGGAACAAACGGACCAGAATGCCCTGATATACAGGTACGAATTGACCAAAAAGCACTGAAAACCAGATACAAACCCCACAAGCACAAACTGAGCCGCAGTAAAACTATCGGAATAAACTGGAGTCTGAAAAGCGCAAATAGTATCTAACCAAACTTCTACTAACACGAGATAAGCAGGAGCCCAAAGGATGGCGTACTGGGTCTTGAATTTCCTTTTTCTAGTCCCGTCATACATGCTGTACGTCACCGCATTCTAAGCGGGCAGACTTTTGGCGTGTGTGTGCAAGTCCGCGGCATTACTGTGAATGACCTTGGCTTGTTCCAGTGACCCTACCTGAATCTGCTTAAGGACTGATTTTACTGTGTATGACCCCTGGCATGGCTTCCAATTCTCCTACCGGATTTCCCAGCTACCCACTATGTCTGGCTCCTTTCTAGCACGCCTGCCACACAGCGCATCCAGCTTACTTCAGCGGCTCCACAGTGATTAAGTCATCAGGCTACAGCCACCGGCAAACCCTGCTTCTTTGAGGAACTGTATTCCCTGTTCCACCTTCAGGGTTGCGCTGCACTCAGCCGCAAGGGGAGCCCTCTCAGCACCTTGGCCTCCAACTAGAATTCTGATACCACATTTGGTTATTGCTTTTGCATCCGACTTGAGCGTCAGGCACAATCTAAATATAAAAATGCCAGGACATTACAAACACCCCCTTAATGTTACCTTTTTGTAGTAGCCCCCCCCCAAGGCACTCTCATTATTTGGAATTATTTTTTTTGTAAACGATGAAACACCCTGGTATTGAGGTGGTTAATATTGTGTCTTATTTTAGTCTTAAACAGTCAATCCAATCTAGACCAATTCTTCAGTTATGGCATGAGATGCCAGGCAGACTTACAGTGTCCTTTTCTGTGCTCTGCCTTCATGTCAGAGTCTTACTTCTCTAGCTACGTTCTTAAAAACGCCTATCATGGTGGCCGCAGATGAGCAGAGCTGAGAACGTGGCACAATTTTCACCACCAACATACCTAGGAAGCACTGCAAAACTGAACTCTACCATACAAAACTGAATTAAAGAGAGGAAGTAAACTACCCTTGTTTGTTCCTATAGGTAAGCCTTATATGCTTACCTATAGGTACTGTAAATATCTCTTAAACTTGCACTGTTTAGGATATATTTACTGTATATTGCGCCGATCAGGTCATCGGCACATGCGCTCTGAAGGAGCGGTCACCCGTGCCATGACTGGCAGCTCCGGCGTGAGAGTGACGTCATCGTGGCTTCAACCACTCACTGTCCTGGAGCCCGCGAACCCAGAAGAAACACCAGGAAAGATGGCAGCCATGTCAGCGCTGTGCGATGCATGCTAGCTCATAATTGCTTTGTCTTACAGGGTTTTTTTTTTTTTTTTTTTAACAACCTCTTTAATGCTGGATGGAGAGGTCCTTAAAATATGGAGCTTAGTAAATGTGAACTGGATACAGAGCATAGATACAGCGCATCATTAATAAACAGGTCATATGCAGAAGGATAGAGATGGGGTTTTTTTGGGCAGACTGGGTATAAAACAACAATTGTTATGGTTAAAATGTGATCACTGGTTCTTGTATGATACCCATGAACTAGTAATCCCAACTGACCATTTAATTCTCTGCTTTAAAATCGTTGCAGCCAGGAGGCCATGATGTGTCTGCCAAGCCTCACAAATGAGAATTTGTATTGAGAAAAGGGTGGCAATTCACTGTCTCTGATCTTCTCAAATCTTGTGCATGACTGGTTAGTGTTTTTTTCTCCACCTCGAACCCCCACCTAAACAATGCAATGCAGCTGCTTAGGGCTGTACCTGTGTCTCACAGCAAAATCTGATCAAAATGTTGCATTTAGCAAGTAGTACTGCTGCCAAACGCATCCCATTCAAGTTAATAGGGCAGCACAACAATTGTATGCGATTCATGTGGCTGCGGATCAGTGATTCAGCAAGTTGAGGGTTAAAGCAGGAGGTGCCTGTCAAGTGCCCTCTGAAAAACAATCCACTGCAGATCACTATGTAGAGGAGTGGAAAGGGCTGCCACATATCTTAAAGAGCCACCTGGAGCCAATAAAAAGCACCCCCTCTTCCCCATAGGAATATACTAGGGTTGCACTGATACCACTTTTTAAGTCACAAGTACCAATACTTTATTTTAATGTGCTGCAACAGTGGACTGAGTTTTTTTTTTTAATTTTTTTGTGGTTTATTTAATTTATTTTTACTTTTTTTTAAATATTTAAACATGATCAGCCCTGTTGGGGGTGGGGGGGGGGGGGGGGGGGCTTTGGTGAAATATCAGGGATCTAAACAAACCCCTGACATCTCCCCTTTGAGACAAAGACTAAGCACAGATTTCTCAGTCCCTTTCTCTGCAGCCTCAGCTGCACTGAAAATGAATGGACAGGAGACAGCGGCTCCTGTTTATTCATAAACCGACATAAAAAACACAGTTTACATTGACTGTGCATTCAGGAAAGGAAGGAGCAGGTAAACGACAGATTTTTTGGCTCCTTCATCCTGACAGATCTGGGGGGGGGGGGGGGGCGCGGCAGGGACCAGAGAAGCATGGAGGACATGGAGGGGGACCAGGGGAGCACGGAGGACACAGAGGACAGTCAGGGGTGATCGGTGCAGCGGTGGGGGGAGCTAAAAGCACCGATCTCCCTATATAGATTTCAATAAAGCAGCTGGAAGCTGCAATGAGCAGCTGTCAACCGCTTGATTAAAATCTATACAGGGAGATTGGTGCTTGTAACTCCCCCCACCGCCGCACCGATCCCCCCTGACTGCCTAGGTGTCGGGTCAAGCATCGGAGCATTTGCACAAGTACTCGGTATCAGTGCAACCCTATCTAAAAATTAACATGGGTTATTTTACATTACCAGTTTAGATATAGATATCACTTAGAGTTTGTCATTATTTGAAACTTGCACCAAGATAAATAAAAAGGTTGGCACTGACATGCTTCAGAAAGAGTCACTGATCTTGAAGTATGCCAATAGTAAAGTCAGAACACCTGATCTGCATACTTGTTCTGGGTCAGTAATGCAAAGTATTGAAACAATGGAAGCTTGCAGGACCAATCCAGGTAAAAGGAGAATGGTGTTTTCAATGGAATTCAAACTTTATAGTTATCTGACCTTGCCTTTTCTTACCCATGTCTAGAATCCGGATTTGCAGGGCAGATGTAAAGAGAAAAGGCTCATCCTTACAAGACCGGATCACAGCACCAACAAGCTCAGAATTGGTTGCCAAAATACATGCATTCTCTTCATTTAGGTTAACACCAGCCATAGATGTGACATCGTTAATATCATCTTCTTCTCTGTATTTCAAAATAAGACATCCCCATGTTATTTGCAAACTTCTAACTAAAATGCAGATTTAGGTAAACATGAAAAGAGGTACATGATAACATTTATGGGAATAAAAAGATAGCGGGTAAAGACAGATTCCTAGAAGTTACTTACCCAGAAATCACTAATACCCCCAAACTCACCCGGCTTACTGTACTGCTGCCATCATTGCAAAAAACTCACTCTCACTTCATCTTCCCTGTGAGATTCTTCATCCATTAGGTATTGGAAACCCAAAACTGCCCCTTCCCTCCCTGAATGACTAGAGGCTCTCAATAACCTTATGCACATGGAAGAATTGGTGGCGGAGGATAAAATTCCCATGATAAATTTTAAAGAGGTCTGGCTAGCTTGAACACTGTTTAAGGACTCTCCCCAAATTGTAGGAGTTTTCTAGTAGGCTTTCGCTAAGGACTACTGTTATATTCCCCTATATCCAATTACACTTTTCTCCTTACTATTGTACGCCACTGCTGGAACCCATCACCTTTTCTTTGTCTCCCCCCCCATGGTAATTACATCCTCTACTGCAGGGGTAGGCACCCTTTCAGAGGTAAAGATCCCCCTCCTGAACAACATGAAAGATCACTGGGGTTTGGCAGCATTTTATTTTTGTTTATAATTAAATAGCAAGGCCCAATTAACTAGTAAGGAAAAAAAAAAAAAAAAGCATGTCACTGTAAAAATATAAACTTAGCATACCTTACAAATAGACAGTCAGTAAAGCACTGGACAGTGTCAGTAGGGCAGAGGTTGGTGTCAGTAGATAGCTGTGGATGGTTTTAGTTTTTATTTTTCATGTTTTTTAATAATTTGTGCAATATTTTTTACAATTTTTTTAAGGAGCCCTGTTGGAGGGCTTTGGTGAAAGGGAAGCACACAGGGGTCCAGGCAACAGAAAGAGGAACAATGAGAGGAGGGGCAGAAGGGAAGGCATTTACTGGAACTGCTCCCTTGGATTTTTTTTTCCCCTGCAGTAGTGCCAGCAAGAGAGAGGAGAAGCTGACTTTTAGCTGCTGCAGGAAGAAAATATAGGGAATCGTGGGAAGACAGATGATATTTTAAAAATTAAAAAAATTTATGCACCCCCCCCGTACCCCAAGACATCTGCTTAAAGCAGCGTTCCACCCACTCATTTGTCTCTTCCCCGATCCGGGGCCACATTTGCCACCTGTCAGGAGGAGGGGGGTGCGGGTACCTATTTTTGACAGGTACCCTGTCCCCATTTCTGGGAGACCAGGCTTTGGCGAAGTATGTCACATATGGGGCCCTCTCCTCCCTTCTTCCCCTGCCACCAGGCCAGGAGAGCACAGCGCGCCTCGCACATGCACAGTAGGCTCCTGGCCGTGATTCCACTACCAGGTTCCCTTACAGGCAATGGCAGTGGCAGCACTCGACAGCTGATGGAAACATCAGCTATGGTGTCAACATCGCTGGACTCCAGGACAGGCAAGTGTCCAATTATTAAAAGTCAGCAGCTACAGAATGTGTAGCTCCTGGCTTTTAATTTTTGGAGGGGTGGGTGGGGTCCTATAGCAATGTCCTGTCCACCCTCTTCCACCTATAGCAGTGTCCCTTGTCATAGGCATTTTAAGCTTCATGACTAAAAATAGCCAAATATTCTCACATGTTGCAATCAATTAAAATCGCTTAGGGCAGTCAACTATTGTAGGAGTTGCATACTCTATGGATAGCTTGATTCTACATTCAACTAGATTGGGGAGTTAAGTTGCAATTTCAATGACAATGAACAGATTGCTTAGTGCTCATAGTCCTCCGAGAGGGACATAGCCATCCATGGGTGGCCTTAAGACTAGTGCACACACAGGCATTCTTGTTTGAGACAGACTGTAATGCATTTTTGATGTATATAGAACTAAGTTAATACATTTTGAAAGGGATCTTATAGAACACTATACACATGCATTTATCATATTGCTTTGTACTTATTCCTTAATCTGTGTGAAAATATATATATATATATATATATATATTTTTTTTTTTTTCTAAATGATATAAATGTCAAGGGTTTACGTCTATTAAATAGAGCCATGAAATAGTTTGTATATTTGAAGAACTCTCATTATGTAAATTAAGAAGTATCCAGACTTGACAGTAGAAAGGGATATAAAGCGCATTTCTTGCTGAGCTCTACTGGCTACAAAATGTCAGATGTAGTTAAGACACACACTGTACATACTGCAGTATTTTTTCAGCATAGAAGCCCACAAGGAATATGTAAGAGTGCTAATCGATTTCCATAAGGTTTTTCTTTTGCACGGATAACCCCCTTTATTCTGACTGATCAATGCTGCAGGATTTGTTTCAGTCACAGCAGACGCAGCCAGGACTTTGCTTTTGGCACTGGAGTCGTGCAACAGATCTACAGTGTTAAGATCTTTACTGTGCAGCTGGGAACCCCACTAGGCCAAGTACATTTAGAAACCTGGGTCTATTTGCCAACAGCTGTTCATGGGACTTACTGTCCCTGAAACAACTCGAGTGAACATTTTCTGCCAAAACATACATAGCATCTACTAGATCAGGTTTCATGAGACTAGGGAATAACTTACAATAGTCCAGTATATTTTACTAAATTGCCATTAGTAATTGAAACCTTGTTAATTTGAGTTCATGTCTGCCAAATATATTTATTACCTTTCTGTTGATAAAGCATTATTAGGTATGTAAAGCGACAATTACCCATAGTAACCACATCTGGCAAAAAATTTAAAAATGGGTTCATTACAAAAAAAAAAAAAAAAAAACACACAACATGAACCAGCTACATCATGGAGGTTCTTTACCTTCCAAATCCGAACCCAGTTAAGGTTCAGTCCATAGGGTGAATATATTTTCTTTTATAAAGGCTTCATTAACAAAAGGTTGGCAGACATGAGCCCAACAGCCTTATACATGTGCACACCCTATAGCAGCCTCTCTCAACTCGGGTTCTGTGGAACCCTATGGTTCCTTTAGAGCAGGGGTCACCAAACTTTATAGAGAACAATTTTAGGAGAGACGGACTGTACCCAGTGGGAGTAAACAATGCTCGATCTTTATTAGGGGGAGAAATAGTTTGTATTGTTGGGAGGAATCGTACGCCCTTTTAGTTTCAGTGGAAGGAATTATGCCCCATCGTTTGTGTCCGTGGAAGGAATAGTGCTCTATTGGTGGTGTCAGTGGCAAGAATAATGCCTCAAGAGGCATAAAGGCAAGAAAAAGGTTTTCATTCGGCTATAGGGCCGCAGTTTGGAGACCACGGCTTTAGAGGTTGCTGGGGGTTCCTTGAGAAATGAGCAATGTCTGCCACGCAGATGAGTTCCCACTGACACCAATGACCTTTCCAGCCATCTCTAAAAGGTAGATTCTTCCCAATGACCACAGATGTGAGGAGCATTCTTCTCACTGGCTATAACTCAAATGTACCCAGGGATGTAGATGTTAGTCAATACAAGGGTTCCCCCGAGTCCATAAAGTTATTCTGAGGGTTCCTCAGTATTAAAAAGGTTAAGACAGGCTACTCTATAGTAAAACAAGATGTAATGCACAAATTACTATACAGTATGTAGGGCATTACGCTGCAGTGAATCTCATCTGATAATGACACGTCACATTGTTACACAAAGCACAAACATTTGTCAAAACAGGTGGGCTCCCATCTATATGCAGAGTACGCCTAAAAAAATAAAAATAAATCTTCCTTCTAGAACAACCGGAGGATGAATAAAATCAAATTCATAGTTCCGAAGGTATGCTTGCATTAAGGGATGGTAAAGTGCCATGAGAAATTCCACTGGACATGCTTTGAATCACCCAATATGGCATTTTGGGAGGAATCAAACTGTGACCAACAGTCATTTTCCACCTTTGTTGTGGAGTTAGAAGGCTGTCCTTTAAGGTCAGAAACCTTGGCAGATGCCATGCAGGTAGGTAATCATATGCAGCAACTAAAAGAACAGAACATGTATTAATTTTATCGCATTTAGAAGGTGACATTTGCACTTTAAATTGTACACAAGATGTTGTATATTTGGGTAATGGAACAATGTGCAAATCAACTGTACAAATGATTCTCCAAATTTCTTTAGACCGGTCACTGGCAATGTCTTTATTCTTATTATATAAATTCTTACAGTGCCTTGCAAAAGTATTCACCTCTTTGGCTTTTTACCTATTTTGTTACATTACAGCCTTTAGTTCAATGTTTTTTTAATCTGAATTATATGTGATGAATCAAAACACAATAGTTTAAGTTGCCGAAGTAAAATTAGAAAAATATTTACACAACTATTTTTCAGAAATAAACTAATAATAATGTCACATTATCTGTCAATACATATACACACCTTTCTGAAAGGCCCCAGAGGCTGCAACACCCAAGCAAGAGGCACCACTAACCAAACACTGCCATGAAGACCAAAAGAACCCTCCAAACAAGCAAGGGACAATATTGTTGGAGTACAAGTCAGGGTTAGGTTATAAATAAAAATATCCAAATCTTTGATGATCCCTAGGAGCACCATCAAATCTATCATAACCAAATGGAAAGAACATGGCACAACAGCAAACCTGCCAAGACACAACCGCACACCAAAACTCAGATCAGGCAAGGAGGGCATTAATCAGAGTTATGCACATTAACTTTTTCTATTTTGTCCTATTTGTTTGCTTCACGATAAAAAAAAAAAATCTTCAAGTTGTAAGTTCTGTAAATGAAATGATACAAATCTTCAAACAATCCATAATTCCAGGTTGTGAGGCAACAAAACATCAAAACTGCCGGGGGGGGGGGGTGAATACTTTTGCAAGGCACTGCATGTTGGTTCTTATGTTGTGCATGAAAAAAGCTCCCCACAGTTGTTGAAAAGCATGGCCACGTTCCACCCCATCTGTATGGCCGTAGGTATGGCTCTCATTGGTGATCTCTACATTTAAAAAAAACAGCATGAAATAAAAACGCTACCATTGATGGTCTATTTCTAAAAATGCAAATAGCTGCCATGCCAACGCTTCCATATTTTTTACTCCCCCCCCAACAAGATTTATTGAGAATATAATTTTTAAAACAGAGTAGAAAATTGAGTACTGTCTGTGATACTTTATTTGCACTAATAAAAATTTTCAGGACAAGATTTTGGTAAAACTGTAGCATAATGTGTAAGGAAACCAATATCTAAATTTAGGCCATTATTTTGTGTCAAAAAAGTAGTATTCTTAGTGTCACACTTTGAATGACAATTGTGCAGTCATGCTACACTACTCAAATTAAAAAAAATGTTATAATTTCTTTTGGTGGTATTTAATTACCACTTGGGTTTTTATCTTTTGCTAAACAAAAAGACAAATTTTTGGAAAAAAACAAAAAAAAATAAAAATAAAAAAACACGTTTCATAGTTTGTTATAAAATTTTGCAAATGGGTAATTTTTCTCCTTTATTGATATTTGCTGATGAGGCTGCCCTGATGGGCACCGGTGGGCACTGGTAGGTGGTATTGATAGGCAGCACTGGTGATGAGGCACTGATTGGTGACATTTATAGGTGGCACTGTGGGCACTGGTAGGTGGCACAGAAGCCTCTGCAGAGGCTCTCCATGATCAGGACTCATGTCCCTCTGACAGCCGCCGGTGATCAGCTTTTTTTCTCCTTGTGCTACCAGCGTGAGGAGAAAAAAATAGCTGATTACTGGCTCTGTTTACATTACATGATCAGCTGTCATTGGCGGACAGCTGATCTCATGGTAGGGATCGACCCCTTACTCTGATCTGTGATCAGCCGAGTCTCAGACTCGATCACAGAGCGTGCCGCGTGTACCCTGCAGGGAGAGCGCAGGCTGCTCGAGCACAGGACGATGTCTACAGATGCCCTACAGGCAAGTTAGGTCCAGGCTGTAGCCGTCTTTCGGCTATAGCGCAGACGGGAGGTGGTTGAGAACTAAAACAATCGCTTCAAAACATACAGTACAAAAAGTAAAGTATGTCAAGCATATTGTTATACAATCAATGAGCTGCGGCAAACAGTTGGATAAATGTAACATATACAAACAGCTAGTCTGTCTAGGGGCTAAAGGTGCACAGCATCAAAGAAGGCTGTAAGTATTAAGCAAATGATAATAAACTTCAAATAAGTGGTTTAAAAACCAAACCAATAAGTAAAGAGGGCATTTGAAAGACAGGAGAAAAAAAAAGAAAGAAAACCGGGGGGGGGGGGGGGGGGAATGGATTTGGTTAGGTTAGGGGGGTTGGTTGAGGGGGGAAAAAATGCAAATAAGAAGCTTTATACATTGGTCATTGAAACCCTCCTATTTGCTGGTTAGACCTGGGTTGATCAGGCTTTTGTATTGATCAGTGCTGTGATAGTGAAACCAAATGGCCCAAGTTACTCAATTTGGATGGGGAATAGTTTGCCAAGTTAATGAGTTCTTCCATATCCGCAAATATTTGGAGATGTCTGAACCACTCTGAAAGTGATGGAGTGCGAGTCAAGTTCCAGTGAATCGGTATACACAGTTTCGCAGCATTTACCAGGTGCATGGCGAGCAATTTGTGAATTTGTGGGGGAGAGATGTGTGGTAAAGGAGAAGCTGCGCTGGCGAGTAGTCCAAGATGTACGTCGTAACTTGTGAGATTACAGAGTATTTCTTTCCAGAAGGGTTGAATTTGGGGGAAAGTCCACCAGATATGCAATAGCGTGCCATCTTGATGGCATCTTCAGCATTGTTTGGGAAGGACTGGATTCATTTTGTGTAGAAGAGAAGGAGTCTGGTACCATTCCGATATAAGTTTTATAACAGTTTTCCTTTGTGTATGAAAACATGGTTCCAGTTTTCAGGAGAGAGGGAGTTGTCGATATCCTGTTCCCAGGCTGTGCAGGCCTTGCCCTTGCTGGAGGATCTATTCAGAAAGAGGGTGTGGATGGAAGAAATTGCATGTTGTTTGGGTGTGTTCTTGGAGTACAGGGTTTCCAATGGGTTAAGGGGACAAGTAATCACTCTGCACAGTTCAAGGAGCTAAGAAAGTGACGCACCTGGGAGGTAGAACCTTTGCAGTAAGGGTGTATTTGGCCATTGTGAGATTAGGTCTTTTCTGTCTAAGATTGTACCCACTACGAAAGCAATGGTGAGCACAGGAGGAAAGGAGTGAGAGCTGCACTCTCAAAAAAAACAAAAAAACTTGTTGGAAATCCCAGGTGGGTAGTTCAGATTAAAGTGGGTGTCATAGGTCTTCCAGTTGAAGAGAGGCCATGTTTCAAGTTCGCCTCTCGGAAGCACATTAGTGTAGGACCAATGAGAGGGTGGTCCCTAAAGGGCAGAAGGGAGGTAAATTGCTGACAGCCATGGGGTAGACTTTAGGGAAAGTCTTCAAGGGTCACCCAGTCCCTGGCCTGGCTATGAACTTTCCAGTCCACTAGCCATGAAGGGTGGCAGGCTCTTTAGTAATTGTGTACATCTCTGGAAGACCTATTCCTCCTGTTTGGGGAGGGCAAGTTGATCGTAACCGATTCTGGGTGGTTTATGTTGCCACAGGAAGGTTGTACAGAGTAATTTGTTGGGTTTAAAGAATGAAGCAGGTAGTCGTATTGGGATTGCTTGCAAGAGGTAAAGCAGGCAGGGTAGGACATTCAACTTTAAGATGGCAGCTCTGCCAAACCATGAGAAGATAGGTTTGTCCCACACCGAGCAACGTGCATAAGTGCATATGATTTGCTAAAGTAGATTTTAAGATTGGACAGGTATTGAAAGAATACACGTTTGTAGAAGAGGAGGATGGGTAAAAGGTCCATAGAAGGATGCCAATTTTTAGTCGGAGGTCCAGAGGAGTACTGAGAAGTGTAAGGATACCTTCAGGTAGGGTAGAGTCCGAAGGGTGGCAGATGTTGAATAGCATGGCGGATTTGAAAGTACTTGAATAATGTTGACGATTGCATAGAGTATTTAATAGTCAGCTGTTGGAAGGATTGTAGATTGTTTGAGGAGTAAAGTTGCACTATTGAGCAGATTCCCGCTCGTTTCCAGTCAAGCAGTGATATGTCAGGTATGAGGGGTTCTAATGGGAGAAGATGAAGTGCCTGTTTGGGTAAACCATGAGAAAGGTAAATTAGCAAGTTTCAAACTCTAAAAGCAGCTTTAACGGTGTCCAGAAAGTAGGTTGACGGTTTCTTTTGGATCCAGTTGACGCTTAGCAGTAGTTTGGGATCAGTGTACAAGGCTGCATGTTCAATCTGAGCCAAAAGGTAGTTGTGAGGCTGTAATCCACCATGGTCTGAGTTGTGATAAGACCGTAGCTTTATAGTACCATGATATATTAGGTTCTCCCATCCCAGAGAATTTTGTAGAAGTATGCATCACAGAAGCTTTAATGCAAGGTTTTTTAGAATTTCAGATGAAAATTTGGAGGATGCTTTGTAAAAAATGTAGAAGTGGGGTTCGGGAGCTCAGAGACATGAGCTGAATGCCCAGGTAAGATAGGATGTCAAGAGGAGCCCATGGGAAAGGAGCGGACGCGATTTGGCGCTTGGGATGAGATTTAAGCCCTATGGTCAACATGTGGGATTTGGAGTGGTTCCACTTACAGTGCCTTGAAAAGGTATTCATACCCCTTGACATTTTCCACATTTTGTCATGTTACAACCAAAAACGTAAATGTATTTTATTGGGATTTTATGGGACACAAAGTGGAACATAATTGTCAAGTGGAAGGAAAATTATAAATGGTTTTCATTTATTTTTTTTTTACAAATATGTGAAAAGTGTGGTGTGCATTTGTATTCAGCCCCGCTGAAGCACTACTTTGTAGAACCACCTTTGGCTGCAATTACAGCTGCAAGTTTTTTTGGGGATGTCTCTACCAGCTTTACACATCTAGGAGAGTGAAATTTTTTGTCCATTCTTTGCAAAATAGCTCAAGCTCTGTCAGATTGTTTGGACAGCATCTGTAAGTCTTGCCACAGATTCTCAATTGGATTTAGGTCTGGACTTTGACTGGGCCATTGTAACACATGAATATGCTTTGATCTAAACCATTCCATTGTAGCTTTGGCTGTATGTTTAGGGTTTTTGTCCTGCTGGAAGTTGAACCTCCACCCCAGTCCCAAATCTTTTGCAGACTCAAACAGGTTTTCTTCTAAGATTGCCCTGTATTTGGTTTCATTCAGCTCCTTGTCAACTGGCCTACTTCCCTGTCCCCGCTGAATAAAAGCATCTTCTCAACATGATACTGCCAACACCTGTTTCACGGTGGGGATGGTGTGTTCAAGGTCAAGTGCAGAGTTAATTTTCTGCCACACACACCCTTCAGATTGGCCTCCGTGTATGCCTCGGCAGACCCAATATGCTTCAGGAGGTTGCCAACTTTCGGGGAACAATGGCCCACATTTGTTGGGAATGTCCCAGAATACACCCTTTTTGGAGAAAAATCTTCAACGTTAATTAACCAGCTCGCTGGTTGCCAGGTACCCGATGGTGGCTCTCCTCAATTCCACGATACCAAAAATCTCCACCCTCATTAGAAGGCTAATCCACTTTATTCTAGTGGAAGCCAAACTGACTGTGGCCAAGGCATGTTAACAACCAAAAATCTCGGTAAAAGCTGCTCACAGGAAAATCTTCTGGATAATGTCTCAGGAAAAGCTAACCAGTATACTAACCATTAGACAGTCACCTGGGAACCTTGGGCTCAACATGTAGGCATCTCCCTCCTCCCTAGTGCTAAGCCAGGCTGATTTGTTTCTAAAACCTGAAGATAGACAATTCTACTTCTACAATTCTATTTCTACTTCCTCTTTCTCTACTTCTTTCTTACTACTTCCTACTCCATCCCATTTTCTCCATACTATGACACCCAAAATGCGTTGGGTTACAGAGGTTTATACGCAACTTAAAGTTAGTTATTTTTTGCCTATGAGAGTAGCAATATAATTGTATATTGACTGATGTCATGTGGTGAGATAGCGGTTAGAGTCAGGGGTTGAGACTCCCCTCCCAGCACTGTTTGATCCCGTTGGGGGTGCCGGGAGCAGGAGGGGTTTCCCCAGACCAAACTGATCTCACTACGGCAATATTTGACTTAACGTGAATAAGAGGCCCAAAATAGCCCACAGGATGATGTCGGTTAGTTTACTGGGCTTCAATAATTGTTTTAGGATTACGCTATATACAGATTAATTCTCTGAAATACTCTATTTGGCTCTCCAATTTCACACTAGCTCCTCTGGACCTACACCGGTACTGTATCATAAGCCATCTCTTCTGTTTCACCAATGTCCCGCTTGTATTTTACTTTTATTTAAAATAACATTGGAGAGTTTTCTACTTTTAGGGCAAAAAAAAAATTTTTCGTCATATTTACCTGTAAAAACATTTTCTTTGAGTACATCACGGGACACAAAGTCAGGCTAATATTCATTACCTACTGGGTTATATTCCATCACCAGGTGAATGGACACTGGTAGACCAAAGGTATTGAGACAGGAAGTGATCCCTTATATAACCCCCTTGCACACAGGCAGCACTAAAGCCTCAAAAAAAAAAAAAAAAAAAAAAAAAAAAGGAGGGGAGAGATTTGTGTCCCATGATGCACTGATGAAGAAAAGGATTTTTACAGGTAAGGATGACGAAAAAAAAATCCCATTTTCTTTTTCATAAATCATCGGACAGAGCCAGGCTAATATACATTACCTACAGGGATGCCCCAGAGCAACAGCCTTGAGGGGAGAGAGACACCCTGCCAAACAATAGCCATCATACCTCAGCCCACAGTACACTGTGGCCGAAAGCCAAATCCTCGGCTGCTCGAACATCCACCTGATAACATTTTGTGAACGTATGCATTGAAGACCAGGTAGCAGCCTTACAAATCTAAGCCACAGATACCTGATGACGAAAAGCAAAGGAGGTTCGTACACCCCCGGTAGAATGAGCCCTCATCCTGAAGGGAGGAGCTTTACTTTTCAGACCACAGGTCTGAATGACCAATTGACAGACCCAATTGGCAATGGAAGATTTGGAAGCTGCCTGCCCACTCTTGGATCCTTTTGGAAAAACAAAAAAGGAGTCTGATCCTCGGATCTCCGCAGATCTAGACCAATAAACTTACCTCCCAGGACAACGTCCAAGGAATGCAGTCGTCTATCTCTTCCGTCAAACTAGGCCGAAAGAAAAAAAAAAAAGAAGGTAAAATAATGTCTTGATTCAAATGGAAGGCTGACACCAATTTTGGCAAAAAGAATGGAACAGGTCATAACACGACCCCGTCATGGTGAAGGATCAAATATGCATAAAAGGGCCGTCAACTCCAACACCCTTCTAGCAGAGGTGATGGCCATCAGGAAGGCTAGCTTGCGTGACAGCAAGTCTAATGGAATTTCACTGATGGGCTCAAATGGTTGTTTCTGTAACACAGACAGGACCAGGTTCAATGAAAGAAATGTGTAGGTAGGCGTGGCGCTATACCTCAATTAATGCAGAAAAAAGGAAATACGAAATTAAACTAAGAGAGAGAGCTATTCTCCAAATTTGCCTACATTTATCCACTTGTATTAAGATAGAAAGAAACTTTAAAAGGAGAAATAGTTCTATAGTGTTGGACCTCATGATGTATTTATTTGGGAATTTTTCCAAAATCTTTTAAGGCCAACTATATAGTAATCTGTGCAGTGCCTTAACCACCAAAGAATGGTAAAAATAGATTTGTTCTTATTAAGTGATAATGCAAATAAAATTATAAAAATATGGAATAAAGTGTTAAATGAAATAAGTCGAATAATAAGTAAAAGTTAAAAATTGAATTAAAAAGCACTTAAGTGTTAGACCCTCTGTATAATATTGGACCCACCATTCAATGTTAGAAATTCAATAAAGTGTTAATACAAAAAATATATATTATGCAAGTGGAGCGATATATATATATTATATGTGTATGCACAAAAAAAATATGGCCACACTAGTGGGCGTGGCCATAGGACGTAAACACACCCCCTCTCAAGGCTGCAGTGATCGGTGGCATGTTTTTTGCGATTTGTATACAAAGATTGCGAGTAGTTTTTTAATTGAATAAACCGGTTTTAAACATATTACACTCTGGATATCTTTCTCTTAACATCTGAATAATGTACTCGCACCGAGAAAAATAAGTACCCTGAAAGACATAAAGCGACACAGGGGCTCACACTGTGAAGGCGTTTTTACCCCTGCAGGGGCAGGGGATCTGGTGAGTGCAAAACCATCACTTGCACGAAAAAACGCACCGGGTTTTCTACTCCAGACATTAAGAAATAGCCAACTGTGCACAAGTCACTTTCATCACGTTTTTGGACTATTAAGTCTTATATTTTTTACATATTTATTGCTGTGCACCAGTCACTTTTATTGTTTTCATGGTCTTGGATTATTCATTTGAAAAAAAAATTTATTTACTCATTCACTGCTATTGTTGCATGTTTTTTTTTTTGTGGATACACATATGCAAGTGGACATAGATAGATTATATATATATATATATATATATTATATATATATATATATATATATATATATATATATAGTGGACCAGCAGACCAGATATATATATCTCCACTTGCATATGTGTATCCACAAAAAACAAAAAAACGCAACAATAGCAGTGAATGAATAAATAAAAAAATTGTTTCAAATTAATAATCCAAGACCATGAAAACAATAAAAGTGACTGGTGCACACAATCTCCGGGAACCAGGGTCTTCTGGGCCAGAGGCTGGTGTCACCAGAATGACTGGAACCCCCTCTCTCCAAATCCTGCCATACAAATGCGGAAGTAGACACTGAACTGTGATAGGGCAGTCCTGAAGCTCCACTGTCCAGGAGTATAGGGCCAGACGTACTGCCTGTAACTCCAGGGCATCGAAAGGGCAGGATCTGTTCTATCCTTGACTATTTCCCCTGAGCTGTGGGCCCCTCTAGGGTCGCTCCCCAGCCTGAGAGACTGGCATCTGGAGTCAGTACTCTCCAAGTTACCGGGAGAAAGAATTTTCCCTTTTGCAGGTTCTGATCCTTCAACCACTCGTTTAGGCTTAATCAAGTTGGGAGACGAGATAACATTGGATAATCCAGGGCTTGTCCTCTCCTGTTCCAAGCCAACAAGATGTCTTCTTTGCAAGGCTTGGGTACCATTTATCTAAGCATATAGTGCCTACGTCAAATGGATCTGATCAGTCAATCCCTTGATTCATTTAATAACAGTTTGTGGGACTAGAGACCTGGAGCTCAAACCTGCCCATCCAACTTGTAGACACTGGTAAAAAAAATTGATGTACTTCCTGTATGGGAGGGGTTATATAGGGGATCACTTCCTGTCTGAGACTTTGTCTACCAGTGTCCATTTACCTAGGGATGGGATATAACCCAGTAGGTAATGAATATTAGCCTAACTCTGTCCCATTATGTATGAAAAACAAAGTTAAATTTTGGTCTCATCTGACCAGAGCACCCTTTTCTACACGTTTGCTGTGTCCCCCACATTGCTTCTCGCAAACGGGACTGCCTATGGCTTTCTTCTTGCCACTCTTCCATAAAGGCCAGATTTGTGGATTGCACTACTAAGTTGTCCTGGGGACAGATCCTCTCAACTGAGCTTTGGATATTTGAAGCTCCTCCAGAGTTACCATGGGCCCTTTGACTGCTTCACTAGATTAATGCTCTCCTTCCCTGGCCTGTCAGTTTAGGTGGAAAGCCATGTCTTGGTAGGCTTGCAATTGTACCATACACTTTCCATTTTCAGATGGATTGAACAGTGCTATGGTAGATGTTCAAAGCTTGGGATATTTTTTTATAGCCCAACTCTGTTTTAAAAATCTCCACAACTCCTGACTTGTCTGGTGTGTTCCTTGAGCTTTATGATGCCGGTTGTTTACCAAGGTTCTCTAACAAACCTCTGAAGACTTCACAGAACAGCTGTCTTTATACAGAGATTACACACATGTGGACTCTAGTTACTAAATTAGGAGACTTTTGAAGGCAATTGGTCCCACTAGATTTTAGCTAGGGGTATCAGAGTAAGGGGGCTGAATACAAAAGCACACCACACTTTTTACATATTTAAATATTTTGAAAACCATTTAAAATTTTCCTTTCACTTCACAATTATGTGCCACTTTGCGTCGGTCTATCCCACAAAATACATTTCTGTTTTTGGCTGTAACATGACAATGCAGAAAATGTCAAGGGGTATGAATGCTTTTTCAAGGCACTGTATATGTACGAAAATTGTTCCAAAGTGGTCCCCAACCTTTTTGGCACTTGGGACTGGCTGCGGGGATATGCAATTTTTCGTGGGAAACTTGTCGGGGCAGTGACTCGTGTTGGAGCTTCAATCATCCCGGCACCAAGGTTGATATGGCGTCAGGATGATTGAAGTGCATTGCTTTTATTATTACATTATAATATAAAATTAAATAGTTAAACTCACCATAATGCAGAATCAGTGGGGGCCTCGAGTGTCACCTGCCACATCGTATGCCACCAGATGAGGAATGTCACCTGCCACCAGATGCAGATTGTCACTTTCCATGACGCCTTCCACCAGATGCGGATTGTTACTTTCCGTATCTGGTGGCAGGCAGCGTAGCAAGTCACAATCCGCATCTGGTGGCAGACAGCATGGCATGTCAATTGCCATGCTGTCTGCCACCAGATGCAGATTGTCACTTGCCAGACTGCTTGCCACCAGATGAGGAATGTCATCTGCCTGCATGCCAACAGAGTGCTGTCTGCCACAGAGAGTGAAATATGTCATCTCTCTGCTCCCCGCAGTACCTCTAACACTGGAGAGTCCCGAGCTGTGAGAGTGGAAGAGTGGCGATGCGACGCGGGCAGAGAGATTATGTCATCTCTGCTCGCCAGCCCACCTCTCTGATCCACCCAGCGGACGAGAGGCCATCACCCCGTGGTTGGGGACCCCTGGTCTAGAATATCACATAAAAGGTAGTAGGGAACTTATAAGGAAGAAAAGGACATCATTGGGGTAAAGCCCTATTTTGTGTTGGGTGTCTTCTATATTTAAACCTGTGATCTGAGGGTGGGAACTTATGCAGTATCTCACGAAAGTGAGTACACCCCTCACATTTTTTATAAATATTTTATTATATCTTTTCAGGTGACAACACTTTAGAAATTATACTTTTCTACAATGTAAAGTAGTGAGTGTACAGTATAACCATGTAAATTTGCTGTCCCCTTAAAATAACTCAACACAGTACATACTGAATTTTTTTTCTTTTCAGGGCTAGAGAGGTTAGTGTTAGATTGTTGGTGTCTATAGATGCAAGGATTTTAGTTTTAGCATGGACTTTAATATTGACACCCGCTGCAGTGCATTTTGAACAGTGTGGGAAACACGCACGGAACACAGGTTTTCTGCACAAGGTTCTGGAGTGAACTGGCCCTCAAGGTCAATAAAAAAATACTAATTGTGGGTTGTCATTAAAACAGGAATAAAGGGCAAATCTTCCAATAGGCACACAAGTTCTAGTGACCTCAGTGACGTGCAAGGATTTCCCTCACTTTGGAGGGACGTCCCCTCATTTCCTATTTTGGCTATATAATGCTATCCAAAATGGGCAACATTTTGACTTTAGTTTTACCAAAAAGTTTTTAATGTGATCTATTTTTATGTTGGTGAGGAACATAAAATTACAATTCTGAAAGAAGCTGCTGATCTTTTCTAGCAGGCTCTAGACCAGTGGTTCTCAAATCCTGTCCTCAGGATCCACTAAACAGGCCAGATCTCAAGTATTACCTTGGGGAGATGCAGACTAGAATACTGCAATCACTGAGCAGCAAATTATATCACCTGTGGTGCATTTCTGTTTTCTTGCCAACCTGGCCTGTTAGTGGGTCCTGACAACAGGAGTTGAGAACCACTGCTCTAGATGTTCTGTAGAGTTCCAAAATGGTTTTGCTTCAAACAATATAGTGCTGGCATAAAATACACAAAGGCCTAATGTACATGGGAAGTTTTACAACCTCTCCTGAACGATATAACTTGACAGATAATAAACAAAATCTAAAAACGTCCATTTTGCCACATTTGCATTTTTAGAAGCGCACCCCAACTAGTCAAAATTAAAACACCTGTAAATGAGATATGGCTAAATATGAGTTACAAGCGTTTGAAGTTTCATCTGTCCCAAATGCAATTTGTTTTTGCTTTCCAAAAATGCTTCTAAACTCAACTGCTTAGCAAAGACTATAAACAACCCTGTGTACACGTACTGATAAGATAACATGAAGCCTAAGTGGGGAAAACAAGACAAGCTTTTTGCTGAAGGAAACATTTACATAGCAGATATATTGCAGATTTCCTCAATGCCATATCTCCAACTGGTTATGAGCTGGTCAGTCTCTCTTCCCTTCGCAAAATCCAGGCAGGCTTGTCATGGAGTGTACAAAACACAGGAAACAGAAAGATTCTCCTGACAGTATGAAAGATCTTCCACAAAGCCAAATGGCAAATACTAGTGAGCACTATTTAATAGGTCATAGCGATTGCTCATTTAACACTTTGGGCAGAAATAAAAATAAATTAGGAAATAGCCACTTTTGAATTATCTATAAACGATACTCCATTTATACATATGTCTCTAAAGATACAGGCATACAGCAAGCGATGAAGAGAATGAGCGACACACATTGAAAGAAAGCAGCAAGTGAAACGTAAAATTTTTGATTAGCAAAAAACTAATTTTAATTCACTGAGACCAGTGACAAAATATAACTACTATAAATTTCGAGACAGATCACACAGATAGGGCAAAGATAAGGCAAACAAAGATTGGAGAGATAAGAGATACATAGATCTATATCTATAGATAACATTTTTATTTGCAGTGTACTTTGCAAGGCTAGTGGGAAACAGAAAATCTGTAATCATACTTTATTGCATATTTCTGTCATAAAACATCTACAGATAGAGAAAGAAGGCACATATTCCCCAAACGTGGAACCTGAATTTAAATTAGTCTAATAAGATGTAGGTATTATTGTCTTATTTTAATGTTCCAATGCTCCTAGCCCCTCAGGAACCTCTGTTAAATTAGGTACTACACCTAATTGAAGCCACCCTGATGGGGATATAAAAACGAATGAGCTGCCCACTCATGTGTTAGATGGTAAAATGAACATCTGGCACCCCCTAGTGTTCAAGCAAACTAAGGAAATAACCAACCCATTTATATAAAGGACAAAATAAAATAAAAATGTTTCCTTTAATGTGGGAAATATTGATTGCAATCATTTAGCCTATTTATAAAGTTAACCTGCACTATGTCTCATGTTACTATATTTCAGGTGAAAGGAATATAGCAAGCCCTATTTTATAAGTGGGTTTTACAATTTAAAAAGTTAATTTGTTGTTTTTCTTTTCCTATGAAACATGTTGGTTTACCAGGTTACACCTTAAACATAGCTATGGCTTGCTGCACTTTGCCCAAAGGGCAGCAGGGCAGCGTGAAGCCACCCTAACAACATTCCATTTTTGTTTTGCAAATCTGGAGCATATTAAAACTACAAATATGCAGCCAGAGACCAGCATGTTCACCCTTAAAACTCTAAGACAAATGTTGCCTGTACCTCTTTCTTTGAGTAACACGAGAGTAGACTAGAATCTCTGCCTACGCTTTATTGCAGTCTGCGACTCCACTAGATGTTTCCCCTTTACACCCGTCACAATGCCAATAATTCTAGTAGGAGAAAACCTATGAGAAATTCTCTGCCAATGAGCAGAAAGTCATCAAGAATGGCACATTTATATTAAGAATATCTCCAAGACTAAAAGGGAGATTAAAATATTACATAAAATGTGTTTCAAGACAAACAAACTGAAAGAGGCATGGATGCCCACTGCACCAAAGGAGGTATTAAACACATATAGGAGGAAGTGAAGTTCTGCTTAGATCATTATTTTTCTAAAGCCTCATGCACAAAATAAATAAATATATATATATATATATATATATATATACACACACTTTTTTTTTTATACAGAACACAGAATTTAATTTACTCCTTGCCGATACTACTCTGGGACAGAAATGACACATTTCCTGAACTGAATGAAATGTTATTTGCTAAAGCACTATGTACCATTACCTGCTAGCCTGGTTTCCTTTTAAAAAAAAAAATACTGTTTTCCTCTGTTGTTGCAGGTCAGTGCTGCTGGTTTCCCCCCCGTCTCTTGCGTACATGCTTTCACAGCAACACTGACTGCATGACATTTTCCAGGGTGGCTTCCTAATGGTGAGAGCAGCAGATCAATTTTAAATTTTTACTGAGGGTGAAAGTGAGAATGTGGGGAGCAAGAAAAGAGGGTTGACTTGCCTGTTAATTCCATATCCTGGAGTACAGTGTAGGGCAGAGACAGCTTATTCATACACCATGGTTTATAGGCCTGTACATTTAAGTGATTAGACAATGGTAAGATTCTAAAGACATGCCCCCACTTGGGCACCCCTCCTATAGCCCTACCCCACTCCACAAGTCCTCCATTTGGAGCAAGCAATGCAGAACATTAAAAGAGTTTAGGGAGGCTGGCCAAGATATGATATTTACAGGCAAGTCAAAATTTCTTTAATCTTAATTGTACAGTAGGGGACCCAGGCACCTTAGTCATACACTATGGGATGCCCCAAAGCAAATGAATATAAGGGTGGGCGACAATGGGTCAAATGAACTGTGCCATCAAGGCATATAAAAAAAAAAAAAAAAAAAAAAGATTGCTGCAAGAATCTTGCATCCGAAAGCTGCATCACCAGAAAATTGAACATGCACCTGGTAAAAACTTTAAAAAGTATGAATAGAAAATGAAGTGTGGGCCTTAGAGTTGTGCGACAGAGGTTTGGTCCTAAAGGTCCAGGGTACTCCAACCGATCTGGGCAATTGTATGCATAGTTGCACTTGAGAAGGTGTTCCTTCAGCATTGGGCCATTTCTGCCTCTCGGATAAGTTCCCACCAACACCATTGATCTTTTTAGCTATCTGTAAGGAGGTAATTCTTCCCAATGACCACAAGTGTAAGGACCATTGTTCCCACTGACCATCACACTAATGTACTACGAGTTGTAGATTTCTATTTTGAGCAGGGGTTCCCCCGAGACTGGAGAACAATTTCAAGGGTTCCTCTAAGGGTATAATACAACCTTGATTTTGTGAAGTAAAGTATGGGCAAGGGCTCTTTGCAGGTAAAAGCCCTCAGTTTTGAGATATGTCTAAGGCTACTTTCACACTGGGGCAGGCGTCGGCGGTAAAGCAGCGCTTTACTGCCGTGTTAGTGGCACTTTACCATCGCTGTTCCCCCGCTAGGTGCCCCTTGCGGCTGAAAAATGGTTAAAACCACCTGCAAAGCACCACTACAGCGGCGAGTTGCCAGCGGTTTGGCAGTGCTGTCCCATTGTTTTTTTTTTAATCAGTTAATTTTTATTAAAGTGGATGTAAACCCAATTTTTTTTTTTGTCTGACAATATATAGTATGGGATTTCAGATCAGCCGTGCCCAGTCTTGCCACAAAGAGTTAATCCAGCTCTGAGCAATCCTCATATCTTTTTTCAGTGCAATAAAACCGACAAACTGAAATCTTTGTCTGTTCTTCCCCCTTGCTGTGATTTACAGGTGATTTACATATCTTGTGCACTAGCCTAAGACATGCATTATTTTTTAATTCTCACCCCCACTACTTTCTTCAGCAGCTCTGCAAGGATTGGCTGTTCCCCACCTCAGCATGATGGGGCATGCTGAAGTCATGTGGGGACTTTTCTGGGTTTTGACTGGATGTTAGTGATCATAGCACAAGTTCAGTGTAAGAAATACACAGCAGAAAATGCATGTTGATAAGGGGAGTGTAGAGGTGGGCGAGGAGTCTACTGACATGACTCCACCCACTGAGCCCTGGAAAACAGACCCACCCACAAAATCTGCAGTTTTTCGGGTCTCTTAGCAGACAGAGGGGAGACATTTGAAAGATAAGTATACATGCAAGAGGCATTGTCATGGTTATGCAGTGATCTTCCTGTGTTTGCTTACCTTCCCCCATGTCTTCAGACTAAGAAGCCAGCCACTTCCACCTGGGGGTTTTTATAACCTCTCCTCGAAGCATGGCTCCACCCCAAGCCCTATATTAACTTGTGCACTGCAGGCCTCAGTGCTGATCAACCATTGTGTATCCATTGTGTATTAGCTTCCTGTTTCCTGCTGTGTGCTCTGCTACTGGTTTCCGTTACCAACTTTGGCGTGTCTTGACTATCCCTGCTTGCCTGTGACCCTGACCTTTTGGCGTGTACCCGACTATCCTTGTCTGCTTGTGGCCCTGACCTTGGCTTTGTCCCTCACCATCCCTATCCTCCTGTTGCCTACTGTGGGTGTGAGCTGGGGGACCCTGGGGGTCGTGACCTGGAGCCAGTTGCAGCCAAGTCCATCCTCACCACTGGAGGCTCTGGTGAACACCTGCTGGCTCTTAGACTCCGCGCCCCAGGGAATCTCACGCTCTATCCCCAGTGGGATCTGTCCCCCGTCTGCAGCAGTCAGCCGTAGGGTCCACAACCTTGCGGTGCACTCCGGATCCCTACGGTGTGCACCTGTCACCTCGCCTCAAGGTGACCCGACAGGCATGTATATCCTTCTAGATAACCAATATTGCAGTAGTTTAGAAAGGATGAGTGGGTTTACATCAACTTTAATCATTTTTGTTCATACAAATAAAATATAGGCAATAACAAGAGTATCAGAAGTAAAAATGACTGAGATGTATCTAGGATAAGGCCTCGATATTCTGAGCACATGGAAGGCTGGAGCGAAGATTTTTTTTTAAGTTGATTACCCAACCAAAAGCCGGAAAGCATTTGAATTGTCTTTTGGACATGCACCGAGAGTTGCAAAGAGATGCAGGCTTATGGAAAAAGTTGTCTATAGTCTGTCACCTGGATGCCTGGAGTTCTGAGAAGGGCAAGCAAGGGTAAGACCCTTGTGAACACTCAGAGCAGAGGATAGGCCAAAAGGCAATGCGATAAACTGAAAGTTGCCATCTGCCACTGCAAATCGTTGAAAATCACAGAAACATGCAGATAGGCATCTTGGAAGTCTCAGAAAGGCAATTACTGACCTTGCAGTTTCTACATAAAATGTTGAAATGCGAAGGAATTTGTTGAGGGATTTTAAATAGGATGGAAACCTATTTGCTTTTGTAAATCAAACTCAAATGTGGAAAGCAGTGAGACGGTTGAGTTTTGAACTCTTATCTTGTAATCTTTAGAAAACTGCAGCAGACATCCCACCACTCTTAGGAGAGCACCCCTTTATTGTGAAGATGTAGGGGGCTTGCGGCCTATGTGGGACAAGCCTTGTGCCAAAAAAGAAGGGCTTAAGTTAGCTTTCGACACTGAAGCATTGGAAGTGCATGGCTGTGCTCTGCGTTTAGACACGCTAGGAGCACCTGAAGAGGGTTTTTTTTTACCCTTCTCAGAGGAAGCAAAACTTTCCCACCCCTGACTTCTTTAATGAATTGGTTGGTCAAGTGCTTCACCAAATAGACATCTTCTTGTTCAAGCTTTTAGCCAGAGAATCCTGCACAATATAAATGGAGATTAGAGACATTCTAGATTTTTGTCTCATGTTGTGTTCCAGGGTATCTACACAGCAAAAAAAAATAGATGTAAGTTTTAATCCAAAAGTAGTATAGCAAGGCTGAGGAGAGTCAATCTGTACAATGCCAAGGCTTTAGAGAGAGCAAGCATGTTGTGTAAAGCTCCCTCTTCAATATAGTGACAGAGTGGGGTAGAAATCCCCTGCAGCTTCCTTCCGTACTGCCTCTATGTCCTCTTTATTCCCCACCGAATAACACGTCCGGTAGCTAGGAGTGTGCAGTAATCCAGGTGTAGACCACCCTGTAATGAATACTCATGGTGAAAGGGTGGGAGGCAGGGGCGGATCCGGGGGGCAACTGGGCAATTGCTCCCCGAGAAAATATTAAAGACTGAGGCTGGGTGCGCTCCGGGTAGCCAAAAATGCGGTTGGGACAACTGCAGCCATTCTAAGCACGAAGCTCAGAAACCTCGGGTCTGCACTCTCCCCTGTACCCCCCCCCCCCCCCTGCAGTTTTTCAGCCTCTCTCCTGCAGGCTGTCACTTGAGTGGGCAGGATGGGGGTGTGTCTTTTCCCTCATATCATACTCGTCTGGAAGAGGGAGATGTGTGCAGCTGCTGAGCAGAGAGATCCATGAGAAAGTTCCTGGAGGTAAGCTCTGTTGCTAGCACTACATTGTGGATTCGTTTCAGGCACCTCTATGCAGAGTCTGCTGAGATTCTGCAGCTAAGCATAGAGGTGCGGTTAGGTGAGGAATGAGATCTTAATAATCTTTTCATGACAAGTGAGAAATTTAACTCATTAAAAGATTATGACTGCCACCTGGTGTATGCCCTCCTGATCCCACCCCCCCCCCCTCCAGTGCATCTGTGTATGCCCTCCTGAATCCCCCCCACAGTGTATTCCCTCCTGAATCCCCCCCCCCATGCATCTGTGTATGCCCTCTTGAATCCCCCCCAGTGTATTCCCTCCTGAAACCCCCCCTCCCCCAGTGTATGCCCTCCTGAACCCCCCTTGTGTATCAGGAGTATGCCCTCCTGAATCCCCCCCCCCTCAGTGTATGCCCTCCTGAATCCCCCCCCCTCAGTGTATGCCCTCCTGAATCCCCCCCCAAGTGTATGCCCTCCTGAATCCATCCCAATTGTATGCCCTCCTGAATCCATCCCAATTGTATCTTTGAATGCCCTCCTGAATTCCCCCCCAGGCTGTGTATGCCCTCCTGAATCCCCCCCCCCCCCCCAATTGTATCAGTGTATGAATGAATGAAATACTTGTATAGCGCACGTGAACTGAATCGCCTCTAGGCGCTGTGGCGAGCTTTAATCATCTGCTAAAAGAGGAAGGTCTTGAGTTTTTTCCTAAAAGCCAGGTGATTTTCTTCCAGGCGGACGTTGATTGGTAGAGCATTCCATAGCCGAGGCCCTTGGACAACGAATCTGCGATCCCCCTTGGATTTATACTGGGCTTTGGGCACGAGGAGGAGGTTTTTGTTGGCTGATTGAAGACTGCGGTTTGGTGGGTAATGATTTATTTTCTCCATTAGGTATTGCGGAGCTTCTCTATGCACGCATTTGTCGGTGAGGCAAAGGGTCTTGAACGTGATACGATTTTTTACGGTTAGCCAATGTAAGCTCTTCAGCGAAGGAGAGATTGATTCCCACGGTTTTTTTCCTGTTATCAGCATTGCCGCCGTGTTTTGGATCAGTTGTAATCGCGCAAGTTGATATTGTGGTAATCCTATGTAAAGCGAGTTTACGTAATCCAGTCGTGAATTAACGATTGTTCCAACTACCACTGCTTTGTTATTCTTTGGGGTAAAAGGGATGAGTCTGTGAAGCATGCGCAGCAGATGGTGAGATCCACTGACTACTGCTCCTATTTGCGCATCCATTGACATTTGTGTGTCTAAAATAACCCCGAGACTCTTGGCTTTGGTCTTTGGGGAGATAGTCTGCCCAAAGACGGTTGGTGGAGACCAGGTGGTTTTGGTTGTGGGATTATGATTTGGGTGTAAGATAAGCAGCTCTGTCTTTGATTTGTTCAGCTGGAGGGAGTTAGTGGTCATCCAGTCCTCTATTGATTTGAGGCAGTTTTCAAGTTGTTGTTGGGGATCTTTTTTTCCATTGATCCGGAAATAAAGTTGTGTGCCGTCAGTGTAAGAGTGGAAGCAGAGATCTGAGCATCTGATGATTTGAAGGAGTGGGCGAATGTAAATGTTGAAGAGAACGGGTGACAAAGGAGAGCCTTGAGGGACTCCGCAGGTGACTGCCCGAGTTTCGGAGAGGAATTTTCCTAGTTTCACTGTCTGTGACCGAATTCCTAGGAAGGACGCGAACCATTGGAGATCTATGTCTTGGACTCTGGCTACTTCTGTGAGGCGCACGAGTAGAGTATTGTGATCTACTGTATCAAACACTGCACTTAGGTCTAGCAGTACGAGGAGACACAGCTCTCCGTCGTCATCTGCTTCGAGGGCATCTTCCCAAATCTTAAGGAGTGCCGTTTCTGTTCCATGACGCGGGCGGAAGCCTGATTGCAGCGGGTCCCGGAGTTTGAGTATCCAGGTGCAGTGTACGCCCTCCTGAATTACCCCCCCCCCCCCCCGTGTATCAGTGTATGCCCTCCTGAACTCCGCCCCCCCCCTGCAGTGTATCAGTGTATGCCCTCCTGAATCCCCCCACCCAGCGTATGCCCTACTGACCTCTGTACACCAAACTACATCCTACCCAAGTCTGTACACCACCCTACCTCCTACTGACCTCTGTACTCTGGGCGGGTAAGGAAGAGGTTAAAGGGTGTGACCAGAGTGTGCTAGAACACCTGGTCATTCACTTGAGACTTGAGCTCTGAGGGATTACATTTAGGGTGCCAGGTTTGAAAAGTTTACACTGTAAAGTGAACACATTCCAAACATAGCCCCATTAAGGGTTTTAAAAAATAAACCTTATGAACACACTGTTCTCCAGGTCACTCTTCTGTCCATGTCCCCACTGCAGTTCGCAGAGCAGTGTTGGCCGCTAGTGCACATGCTCAGTTTTTAGGGTGTTGCTATGCTGAATATTTTCTCCCCATCACATCTGAGCAGCCCATGTGACAACAACGTTACCCATGTGAGCACATACAAAGTGGTAAATGACAGCCCACTCCCGCCCTCCTCTTCCATACTCACTAATCAGATAAAACAATGTGGGCACTATATTTCATCTTGATGGAGGCTTCCCCTACCTGTTATTCTAAGGCACAGGATGGAGGGGCGTCACACAGCCTGACTGGCGAAATCCACCCACACCATGTTATTGCCATGGATAATAAAGATTTAATTGCAAATACACATTATGGCTGTTGCAAACTATATGTTGATTTTTTTGTTTTACTCTATATTCCAAAAGCTGTATTTATTTTGAACATGTGACCAGCAGCAGAGGACAAGAAGTTCCATCTGCCACCATTTCCCTACAGACAGGCAGGGAAAGAGCCTGGTCATGTGACAGCTGTATATGAAGAAAAAAGTACTTAAGAATTTTTTTAAATAAAATAATCAGTGCCATCATCCACATACAGAAATCGAAAGGACAATGTAAATAAAACAGTGTGTGCTTAGTATAACTTTAAGTTAAGGGTATTATGGGCATAATTTAAAGAATAGGGTTCTGAACAGAGTACAGTTAACTAAGTGAAAATGTGGCCAGATCATGAACACTAAATTATTTGCATATGCTGAAGCAGTAAAAATAGGATTTTTAAGTCATACTTACCTGTAGAATCCTTTTCTGGGACACAGAGTCAGGCTAACATTCATTACCTACTGGGTTATACATCATTGGGTGAATGGGCACTGGTAGACCAAAGGTCTTCAGATAGGAAGTTTTTCCCTATATAACCCCTCCCATGCAGGAAGTACTTTAGTTTTGTAGCAAGCACTAAATCCTCAAAAAAGAGGAGAGGGATCTCTGTGTTCCATGATGTACTCAAAGAAAAGGATTTTACAGGTAAGTACGATGTAAAAATCCTATTTTCTTTTTCATACATCATAGGAAACGGTGTCAGGCTAATATTCATTACCTGCTGGGATGTCCCAGAGCAATAGCCTTGAGGGGAGAGAAACACCCCACCAAACAATAGCCATCAGAACTTAAACAGCAGCCCGCAGTACACTGTGGCCGAAAGCCGAACCCTCAGCTGGGCGAACATCCACTTGATAAAATATTGTGAACATATGCACTGAAGACCAGGCCTTACAAATCTGGGCCACAGATACCTGATGGCAAAAAGCCCAGGAGGTTCTTACACTCCTGGTAGAATGAGCTCTCACCCTAAAGGGTGGAACATTATGTTTCAGACCGTAGGCCTGAATAACCAATTGATGGACCCAATTGGCAGTGGAAGCTGCCTGCCCTTTCTTGGGTCCTTTGTTTTTTTTTTTTTTTTTTTTTTTTATCAAAACAAAGTCTGATCCTCAGATCTCTGCAGATCGACAAATAAACCTTAACTGCCCAAACAACGTCCAAAGAATGCAGTTGTTTCTCTTCCGCCAAACGAGGCTGAGAGAAAAAAAAGGCAAAATAATGTCCTGATTGGACACCACTTTTAGCAAAAAAGATGGAACAGGTCATAACACGACACTCATGGTGAAGGACCAAGTACGGTTCCCTGCATGAAAGGGCCGCCAACTCCAACACCCTTCTAGCTTGGGTGATAGGCATCAGGAAGGCTAGCTTGCGTGACAGCAAGTGTAATGAATTTTCCTTAATAGGTTCAAATGGTTGTTTCTGTAACACAGACAGCAAGTTCAAGTAGGTGACCTAATGGGGGGGAAGCAAGCGAGTTGCCCCCTGCATAAAGGTTCGGATCAGTGAATGGGAGGCTTAAAGGCCTTTGGAAGAATTGTACTCAAAGCTAATCTGATTTCCACAGCTGACTGCAGAAAAGAGAATTCTCCTTTTCTGGCTTCACACCAAGCAATATAAGTCTTCCAGACCTTATGATAAATCTTCCTAGTGACAGCTTTTATAGCAGTCACTAGAGTACATAGGATTGGCCCGGAGATGCCATGGTCCTTTAACATTCAATAACCATGTCGTCAGATTTAGAGACTGTAAATTGGGGTGGAATATATGACCTTGAGACAGTAGATCGGAGCGACGTGGAAGTGTCCATAGCACATCTATTGTCAATCTCACCTTCTCCGGGTACCAGGGCCTTCTGGGCCAGGCTGATGCCACCAGAATGACTGGAACCCCCTCAATCCGAATCCTGCGCAATAAATGTTAAGGGGAAGGATCAGAGGGAAAGCATAAACCAGAGAGTACTGGCTTCATGGAACTATCAGAGAATCTGCTCCAATTGCCAGAGGATCTCTTTTGTTCGAGACACAAACTGCTGTAGTTTGTTTTTTAACCTGGATACCAGTAGGTCGACCACTGGCCATCCCCAACGTTTGCAAATTTCCTGGAACACCTCTGGGTGTAGGAACCATTACCCCAGGCAGATCTGCTGGTGTCTGAGATAATCTGTCTTTCAGTTCTCTACTCCTGGGATATGGACTGCCGATATAATTGGCAAATGTCCCTCTGCCCAGGCTAGGATATAATTCAACTCTTTCAGAGCTGAACAACTCCTGGTACCGCCTTGGTGGTTTATATAGGCCACTGCCGTGGCATTGTCAGACTGAACCCTGATGGGGCAGTCCTGCAGCTCCACCGTCCAGGACAGTAGGGCCAGTCGTACTACCCATAATTCTAGGACGTTGATGGGCAGGGTCTGCTCTGTCCCTGACCATTTCCCATGAGCTGCAAGCCCATCTAGGGTCACTCCCCAGCCTGAGAGACTGGTATCTGTAGTCAGTACTCTCCAAGTTAGCAGAATAAAGGCTTTTACCTTTCGCAGGTTATGATCCTGCAACCAGTTTAGGAAATAAGCATATTGGATAATCCAGGCTTTTCTTCCTCTGTTCCAAGCCAACAAGATATCTTTTAGTAAGGGCCTGAAATGGAACTGGGCATAGGGCACTGCCTTGTAGGATGATACCTTATCTGATGCACCTGATCCTTCGGGGCACAGATCCTTAGGGGCGGACAAGAATATCCTTGCTTGGATCGTGTTTAGGATCAGACCTAAATAACTTGGACATTGAGGTGGTCTCAAGGATGACTTTTTGGTATTTATGATCCAGCCTAAGCTTTTCAAATACCGCACTGTGTATATTTTGCTCTGTTCTAGAGCCTGTAAGGAGTCATCTCTGAGCAGGTGGTCATCCAGATATCAGAGCACCAGGATTCCCTTGGGCCCTTTAAAAGACCCAGTACTGGTGCTAGCACCTTTGTGAACACTCAGGAATCTGTAGAAAGCCCGAAGGGTAAAGCCAAAAACTGAAAATGACGTTCCTCTACTGCAAAACATAGGAATCTCTGATGAGGCTGAAAGAAATACGTGTCCTTTATAATCGATGGAGGCTAGAAAGTCTCCCCTCTGGAGTGAGGTTACTACTGAGCAGACAGACTCCCTCCGTAAGGACTGTATCAACAGATACTTGTTCAGGGACCTTAGGTCCAAAATGGGCCTTTTGTCCCCATTTGGTTTCTGAACCGTAAACAGGTTTGAGTAAAACCCTTTGCCCCTTTCGAATACAGGAACCTCTACAATCACACCTTGATGCACTAAACAATGTGGTGCCTGAAGCAATATACTTTTTTTGGGTGGATCCGAGGGAACACTGGATCTTAGAAACCTCTGAAGGGGAACCGCTCGCAACTCCAGCTTGTAACCGCAAGATATAATTGAGGTGAACCACTCATCCCGAATTGTTGTTTTCCAAATGTCCGCAAACTGCAGCAGCCTTGCCTACCACCCTATGGAGTGGGGGCGTCCCCTTAAAAAGGACGACTTGATGCTGGGCTTAGAACAATTTGGACCCAGGCCCTTTTCTGGCCCTGGCCCTAGCGCCCTGTTGGTGGCGGAACCACCCTGACAGACATTTTAAGGAAGCAGTCCCTGGGTTTTATACAAAGGACGTCTGGTGCTTTTCTTCACAGGAAGCAGAGAACTCTTCCCTCTGGAAATCTTTTGGATATATTTGTCCAAGTGATCACCAACTAAACGCTCCCAATGAAACGGAAAAACCTGCCAATAACTTTTTATAAGGAAGCTTGGCTGGCCAGTTCTTAAGCCATTAAAGTCTGCGCATATGTAGAGACGAGAGCCAGACGAGAAACCTGCTGTATTGAATCCTTTGAAGCATCAACAGCACAGCGCTCGAGGAATATCTGTCTTACTTTCAGGCAGATCATCCTCCTGGTTAGTCCCATCGGGCCATTTGACTTGATCCTTTATGGACTGGCAAATACCAATTGCTGCAACAGCTGGCTGAATAGCTGAACTGGCCAAAGAAAAAGGAAGCCTTTAATAACAATTCCAATTTCTTGTCAATGGGGTCTTTCAAGCCATGTGCGTTTTTTACCTGACAAGTTACGTTCTTGTTTAAGGAAGAGATTGCGGCATACAGCTGGCATGCTCCATTTTTTAAACAAACTTTTCATCCATGGGATATAAAAGGGAAAACCTCTTAGGAGGAACAAAAGTCCTGTCAGGATGTTCACAATTAATGTACACACCGCCTGTTCCTAGAGAGGGTGTAAAAGTCTGTGGTGCTCAGTCACCTCTGCAAGAGGCAACTTAAAGTCAGAACGGACCAGTTCAGTCAGTCAGGATCAAAAGCCTCTGCAACCGAGAGGCAGACATCGACTGGATATATTCTTGTCCAGATTGCTTGGAAGCAGACTCATCTGCTGGGCACTCCACCGAATCCTGAGCTTTAAGCGGTTCCCCATCCTCAACCCATTCCTTCTCCAGACTAGGAGACTCCGGGGAGGAGGATATATATATTATACATATACACACACACACACACACACACAAATATATATACAAATATATAAGGGGTCCATATAGTGAACTTGGTGTTGGTGTTATTCACTTTACAGTCAACAAAGAGGACAAGGGGCCACTCTTTACGTCTAGAGGAAAAGAGATTTCATCTCCAAATATGGAAAGGTTTCTTCACAGTAAGAGCTGTGGAAATGTGGAATAGACTGCCTGCAGAGGTGGTTCTGGCCAGCTCAGTGGACTGCTTTAAGAAGGGCCTGGATTATTTCCTAAGTGTACATAATATAACTGGGTACTAACATTTATAGGTAAGGTTGATCGGGGGAAAATCTGATTGCCTCTCGGGGGATCAGGAAGGAATTTTTTCCCCTGCTTTAGCAAATTGGATCATGCTCTACTGGGGTTTTTTGCCTTCCTCTGGAACAAATGTGGGTATAGAATTGGGTATATGGGATTGTATATTTATTTTTTGTGGTTGAACTGGATGGACTTGTGTCTTTTTTCAACCTGACTATGTAACATATACATACACACACATACTGATTTTAGTAATAAAAGTACCTTGAATAAACAGTCTTCCATTCCGGTATCGCTGGCTGTTGCTGTCCAAGGCAGAGTGCATTTGGTATCACTCTGCCTGTGACAGGAGCTGGCGCTATGCAGGGTTTATCGGCTTATGCAGCTCTGCCCTGCACCCACTTGCTTCCTCTACCGCCGGCTTGATTCACAATACTGATGCTCTGGGATGGCGGGTCAGCAACACATGATCTGGGCTTGCCAACTCACCATCCCAGAGCAGGAGGTGGCGGGCAACTGGTTGGGCACCCATGGCAGGGGGTAAGGGGGAACACGTACCAGAAGTCAGCGAGATCATTAATAGATGATTTGGAGGGTATCGATATGAAAATGATCAACCTCTCAAAATTTTACACTTGAAAAAAGACGCATTGATCTTTTACAACGTGCAATGTCGTTCTCACCTACAAATCATATGGACGAGTTCACAGTCTTTAAAGATGTCACTTTGTTCCTCAGGAAGGTTTTCCTCCGCTTTCTCCATACTAACAAATCTCTATCTGATGCTCAGTAAGGATGAGATATTGGAGATCCTCAATTCCCTTCTTGAGGAGAATGAGACAGGAGGAAAACAGGGGGGCATCTATAAGGAAGTCCAAACTTAATATCAGGTCCAGCAAAAAGCCTCCACTTAAAAAGAACAGGTGGTTGAGGCTCTTCCTGGATATGGTACAAATGGACCTTGAAAAAGTTGATTGGGAGTATACATTTAATGATAATCTATCTCCAGATAGCCATCAGGGAACTCTGAGAAGCTCAGCAGTTAGTCATCAAAAGGAGTGACAAAAAGGTGGAAATGTTGTCCTTCTAAATGAGAGGGACTACGAGAAGGAAGTGTTCCGTCTTCTGGGCGATACCAAAACATATCAAAAGTTATCAAATGACCCCTTCCCCAACTCAATATCGATCTCAATATGAAGTTGAATTTAGCAGGCAAGACGGGCCTTCTGAGTAAGCGTGAGTTGGAGTACCCAATTATCAGGGAATTTAATGTACCGATATTCTACATTATTCCAAAAGTACATAAATCCCTGATTAACCCTCCAGAGAGACCAATTGTCTCGGCTATTGAGGGCCCTTTAGAAAGAATCAGAAAATATTTGGACAAACTACTTAAGTACATGGTCATCGATTTGCGCTCATATGTCCGGGACACTGGGGATGTCCTGGGACAGATTGCCAAGATTTATCTCCAGGAGGGACTCCTACTCGTGGGGATCGATGTGGAGTCTCTCTATATGTTGATCCCTTATGAGTGGGGGATCAGGGCAGTAGCGGTTTTTTGAAAAACATTTGGACCCCAGAATGAATTTCTGGTTGATATACTCACCTTTTCCCTCAATAATTGCTTTCAATTCCTGTCAAATTATTACCAGCAAATAAATGGAACCTCTATGGGAGCACCGTGGGCTCCGGCATATGCGTGCCTCCATTTGGGGCTCTGGGAGGAGGATTTGGTTTACACCTCGCCAATGTACCTGGACCGCATTCATATGTGGCTCAGGTACATTGATGTGTTTGTCATTTGGAGGGGCAATGAGGACTCACTTAAGGAATTTATTGATATGTTGAATCTCAACAATCGCAACATCAAATTAACTTATGTATGGGATCATGAGAGATTTCCTTCTTGGATCTTTCCATTGGTATGAAGGATCTGTCCCTCGTGACCCATACCTATCGAAAGGAGACCTCTGCCAATACCCTGCTACATGCAGATAGTCACCATCCGCAGTGGCTAATGGACAGTATTCCAGTGAGCCAATTCCTCTGCATCAGGCGTAATTGCTCTGATGCAGAGGATTATAGGTGGGAGAGCGTTGAGCTATACAGGCACTTTCGGGAACGTGGATATTCCCATAAACAAACCAGAAGGGCGAAACGTAAAGCAGCAGGTAGGGATCGATCTGCTCTCTTGGATAAATCAAAGAATGCTTCCAAACCCTCCTACCATTGACCGCAGCCCAGTGAGGATCATTACACAATTTGGTCCATGTAACAAAATGTATATTGGCAAAACTAAAAACGTCAGATTAGGATCCGCTTGGGAGTACATATGAGGGAAATATTAGAAAAAAATCCCGATAAGCCGGTGTCCAGACACTTTGCCCATTTCTACCAAGGAAAACTGTCCGATATGCAAGTTAAGGGTATCTATGTTCTCAACCTTTCTCCTAGAAGAGGGGATTTTGACCATGTTTTACAGCAGAAGGAAAAGAGTTGGATTTTCCGTTTGGGCTTTCTTATACCGATGGGCCTCAATACAGAATTAAATCTGTAGCCCTTTCTAGTAACCTAGGCCTTTACCCTTAGGGATCACTCCACACGTGTGATACATTATATTTATGTGGCACTTTGTTATGGCCTGTTTTGACAATTCCCTATTTGGTGGTATTTTGGAAAGTGATAAACAGTCACTTGGGTAAGCACAACCAAAAAGCAATGAAATCCTTTAGAGATTTTCTGTTCGGTGGGCGTATACGAGGAATGGACAGTGATAAGGAGCTCCCGTAAACCACCGTTACGTCCAGATGAAACTACACAGCCCCTAATGTGAAACATGTTGACGTCAGTTACGCCCAGACGCCACGCTATGGCGATATCCCCCATAGGGGTTTGCGGACCCGCATACCTATGACAGGATTACGACCGCTAGGTCCTGGCAATTAGAGGGGAGCAATCAAAGGCGCATTTTGGCAAATCTAATCCGATACTCTGGCAAAACATTTCTGCACACTGCAGTGTCATGTACTGTACAATACAGTGCTCCTCCAGGATCCTGTGGGAGTTGAGCACATTTAAGTGCATGTACTACCGCCAAAGTATATGATGACCTCTATCGGTTGATGGGGAATGGTAATGTACAGTGACTGCTTTTCATCTATGGAATGCATCAGAAAGATGATTTGTTGTGCTTAGCATTGAGCAACTGCACTTCTTTATTTGAAGACTTGTGCATAGTGATCAGCCGAAGCACCATGTGAAAACTCTTAGGAGGGGTGAGGAGCTGCAGTAAGAGCTCTTGTAAAGTGTGTGAAAGCTGATTGGAGGAAAGGGAAACACCCCCATCACACACAACACAGGAACGAAGGAATGACGGAGTGGTGTTGTGAACAGACAAGCTGTGTGCATTTTCTCTCTGGTGTCAGGACAACTTGTCAGAAGTGACACATATTGATAACAGGGGAAGGAAGCACCAGAGAGAAACGACACTCAGAGCTTTGGCGAAAGACAAGTAAACTAGAGATGCACTAAAAAAATTGGCCCAAAATTGTGTTATCGGCATTCGGCCGATAAGAGGAAAAGGTGCAGATAATGGCACCAAAAAATGCACGCGATTTTGCCATGAATTTTCTTTGATTTTGCAATTTTACTGTGCTTATCGTGCGTTTTTCCATAGGTCATGCGACTCAAAAACTGCATCAAAAATGTAACACGGTTGCGTTGAGTGCCGGTTCACACCAGTGCGATGTCAGTAGGGATGTCCCGAAAACCCCACAGTTTGGTTCGCACCAGAACATCCAAAAAAGTTTGTTTGAACACGCGAACACCGTTAAAATCTATAGGACATGAATGTGAAAGATCAAAAGTGCTAATTTTGAAGGCTTGTATGCAAGTTTTTGCCCTAAAAAGTGTTTGGGGACCCAGGTCCTGCCCCAGGGGACATGCATCAATGCAAAAAAAAAAAAAAGGAAGTTTCTTCAGGAGCAGTGATTTTAAAAATGCTTAAAGTGAAACAGAAATAGGATTTTTTTTTAACAGCTTACCTGTAAAATTCTTTTCTTTGATGTACATCAGGAGACACACAGCCATAGTAATTACTATGTGGGTTATATATCGGACCGACAGGTGCTGGACACTGGCCCGCCCCTAATGGGTGTACTTCCCCCATATAACCCCTCAGTTTTGTAGCCAAGCAATACAAGTGTACAATAAGAAGGGAGAGACCTCAGTGTCCCCTGATGTACAAAGAAAATAATTTTACAGGTAAGCTGTTAGACATCCTATTTTCTTTTCTTACATCAGGGGACACAGAGCCATAGTAATTACTATGTGGGATGTCCCATAGCAATGGCAATTGAAGGGGGGGGGGGGAGAGACGGAACAAAAAACAGGAGGCCAGAGGACTCGTACTGCAGCCTCATGGTCTTACAGATCTGAGCCATAGTGGCCTGATGATACACCACCCGAGAGGCACTAATCACCCTGGATGAGTGTGCTCTTAATATGAGAAGGAAGAATTTTCTTCTTTAAGCTGAAGCTTAAATAATCACTTGACAAATCCATTTGGAAAATAGTGGATCTTTACGCTGCCTGACCACATCTTGGACCCTCTGGCAGTACAAACAAAACCTGTGTTTTGCGAACCTGAGAGGTCGCCTTTAAATAGACTCTGATCGCTCTTACTACATCAAGAGAATGTAGTACCTTCTCTTCCCTAGATTAGGGCTCTAGGGAGAAAGGAGGAAGAATATCTTGGTTTAAATGAAAACCTGTTACCACTTTGGGTGGAAATAAAGATGAGGACATAAAACCACCTCATCCTTACGCATGAAGAAACATGGCTTTTACAAGACAGAGCCGCTAGTTCCGATACTCTTCTAGCAGAAGACATGGCAACCAGAAAAGATTATCTTTCTTGTCAAAGAACCAAGAAATTTTCTCATAAAGATTCAAACAGCTGATTGATGAGACCAATTTAAATCCCTAGGATTTAGAGGTGCCTTGAAAGGGGGGGGAAAAAATGTGTTATCCCCTGAATAAGTAATGCTCCAAGAGTGGGAAGCAAAAGGCCATAGGAAAAAAACACAATGAAAAAGCCGGGATCTGGCTCTTGATAGAAGTCAAGGCCAGCTTCATTTCATATCCCATATGCAGAACATCAGGAATCCTGCCTATGACATACTTGCTGGGGTGCCAACCCCTGGATCCGCACCAAGAAACATATGCCTTCCAGACTCTATAGTAAGTGATTATGGAAGCCAGCTTCCTGGCATTAATCAAAGTAGACACTACCAAAGGAGATCACCCACAATCTTTTACAGAGTGGGATTCGACAGTCAGACCTGTTAAATTTTTCGTCCGTAAGGTTGAATGAAAAACCGGACCTTGTGCAAGAAGGTCTGGCTATAATGGCAGAGTCTGAAGGACTCCTACTGCCATCTTTATGATCTCAGTAAATCTTCTGAGACCTGCTGGGACCACCAGAATCGCCTTCTTTCATTCATACTTAATGCTGCGGAGACGGCGCTGAATTAGCAGAACTGGAGGAAATGCATAGATCAGTGAAAACTGATCCCATGGGAAGACTACTGCATCTGTTCCGCTTGCTAGCGGACCCCTCGTTTTCAACATAAAGTTGTTGACTGTTAATGAATCTGGACGCGAATAGGTCCATGTCCGGAATACCCTATCTTCTGACATATCGCAAGGAAGATTTCAGGGTGAAGAGATCATTCTTCCATAAATAATTGTTGGCGACTCAAGTAGTACATCTGAAAAATGAGAATTGCCGATAGGCAAGGAGTGTTGTGTTCTGCCCAAGCTAGAACATTATTCAGCTTTTTGGGCTGCATGGCCTCTCATGCCCCCCTGGTGATTGATTTAAGCCACCCCCATGGCCTTGTCAGACTGAATCCTGTCAGGACAGTCCCGTAGTCCAAGATTCTAGGGCCAGACATACTGCCTGAAACTTCCATAGAAGTCGATGGTCCAGGTTAGAGGACCTTGCCTATCCCCCCTGGAAAGAATCTTCTTCCAGGGCTGCTCCCCAGCCTAGAAGGCTGAAATCTGTTAACACCTTCCAGAATAAAGATTTCCCCTTTTGCTGGATAACTACCAATTTAGGCTCTGTCAGCAGCCAAGCGTATTGGAAACAAAAAAGGCCTGAATTTTTATTCCAGACTGACAGGATGGTGTCTTGAAGCAGTTTGAGTAAAACTGCGCATAAAGGACGGCTTTGAAGGAGGCCACCATTTCCCCTAACAATCTCATGCACAGCCAAAGTTGAGGATTTTTCTTTGCCTTGAGCCCTTAAAGAGGAAGCAAACCCTCATGAGTTTACTTTCTCTTTCATTCCCTGCAAAGGCAAAGCATAATGGACTACTATGCATCGCACAGTAGTCCATTATGTGTCACTTACCTGACACAGGAGCCAGCGAAGTCACCGCTGTACCCTGTAGTCCGGCGCATCCATCTTCTCGGTGGGGTCTCGGAGCTCCGCCGCTGTCATTCGGCGAAGCCGCGATGACGTCACTCCCACGCATGCGCGCGGGAGCTGTCCACGGCGCATGCGCCCTTGACAGCGGTGCCTGTCTTCAGGCAAATATCTCCCAAACCGTATAGGTTTAGGAGATATTTCTTGGACCTACAGGCAAGCCTTAATCTAGGCTTACCTGTAGGTCAAAGTGTGTTGTAAGGGTTTACAACCACTTTAACCTGGCTAAAGGAGGTGCCAGAAGCTTTCAGAGCACTTGTGGTGCTGTGGCTAAGCCGAATGGCAGGGCCACAAATGAAAAAAATAATAATTTAATAATAATTTCAAACCGCAGAAATTTCTGGTAAGCTGGAAACTGGCACATGGAGATATGAAACTCCCCTACTTGCAGGATGGACACACCCAATCGAATTATGAAAGGATTGGCTGTTTAAGTGCCGATTCAGATCTTTGAGATTTAGAATGGGTCTTGCCTCTGTTTGGTTCTGGGACCTTAAAAGGTTTGAGCCAAAAAAAACCTGTTCCACTAAGGGAACCTCTGATAGCACCGACTGGGATAACAGCTGATCCAGAGGCCAGAAAGACTTTTTTTCTCTGGATCCTTAGGAACATTCTCAGAGGAGACGGAAACTCTTGCATAAAGACTGCCCCATCAGCAAACCAAGGACCCCGAACCCCAGACCCTCAGATCAAAAGGCGACTGAGCCATCCGGGCTCTTGGAACTCGTGTTGTAACCTAGAGAAAAAAAAACTGCAGAAATCTGCTCTTGACATTGTTCCTGCCAGATCTTGAGAATCACAGGACCTTTATCCTGGTGCTGACTGGGGGAACTTTCTCTTGAACCTGATGATTGAGACTGTCGAGACTGCCTAGAGGCAGATGCCCCAGACACAAGAGGCAGCATGATAAAAGGAGACATGTCTGAACCTCCTTTTACTGGTAAAGAGAGCTTTACCCTTTTGGATGTACTTATCCACTCTAAATAGCCATACCCCAGGAAGGGAAAAACTGGTTAAGAGTTTTCACATGGTGCTTCGGCTGATCAATATTTCAGCCACGGAACTCTGCGAGAATGCACTAGTCCAAGTATAAGCCATAAGCTTAGAGTCTTTCATAGCATCTACCGTGAGACAGTGCGTCAGATACACCAGCCCATTGCCGGGCCTGCTGATCAGGCAGAATTTCAGGTATCTCCACAAACTGTTCCTTAACCCTTTGAAGTGTGCTCCACCAAAATGGTGGGGCAGACGTTAAAGGGTTGATGGACTGAGATACAACAATTGCAGCAAGAACTGCAAAAGACATCATCTTTTTAAAAGGAAGTTCCAATTTTAATTTTCTGGATCCTTTGGCATCAGTGCATTATTCACCGGACGTGTGAGACTCTGCTCACCGAGGTGCTTGCAGCATCAATTGCTGGACCCCACCCCCCCCACCATTTCTTCATAGAAATGTTCCCATTCAGAATACATAAGCTATGCATGAAGAGGAAAAAACATCCCCAGGTGGGGGAGGTTCAAATGAACCTTTTTAGAGGTAGATACCGCAAGAGCCTTTGCTGCAGGCAGCAAAAGGGTTAAGAGTAGACAAGCACCTGACTTGTGAGGCTACTCCCTCCCTGTTCGGAACCTCCGAAGAGGAAAAATAAGTATCTTCCAATATTTGGGAAGATCTACCTGATCCCCAGCCTCCTGCACCTCAACAAAAGGGACCTGAAGACTACATGGGAATCTATGTTTAGTCCTACTATGGATAGACATCATAGCATAAATCTTCTTTCAAATTTTTAAATGGTAAAAAAAAAAAAAACAAAAAAAAAAAAACAAACACTGTTGGTATGATATATACAGGGACTGAAGTGCTCTACCCTTGACGGCTCAATTCGACTAGCCGGATCCCTCTCAGGGGAGGATGACATTCTTTTGGAAAGGGTTTTTTTTAGTTTGTTGTGGAACCATTGACCCCTTAGAAGAGTTCCTGGTCCCTTTGCCACTCATAGCTTACAGCACACAGCAGAGGCACTACCAGCAAAAGAATGCCAACCTGCTAGGCTATATTACAGCACAAAAGCTGCTATTAATCCTAGCTTCTTACAGTACAAATTTGTCAAAAGGCAAATGCCTGTGTCACCAAACCTGATCCAGCCAACCTCTCTGCTCTGTCCCTCCACCGCCAGGCAGCAGCTACATTCACATTGCTTTAAAGACTTCCTGGACGTGTGGCCGGCGTGACACCGTAAGCCATGACCCCCGCGTGGAATATGGCCCCCCTCTTCCTTTTTGAAAGGAGAGCATTTTTCCTGCATGAGCGGCATCTGTAGCATGGTTGGGAGGGGTAAATCTTTTGCTTTTTCAACCGACCACGGTCTTCCCTCTTTTAAAAAATGTTTTTTTCAAAAAAAACAAAGGCAGATGTTCTGGCATGTCCCCTGAAGAGAAATAACGCCAATCTGGGGGTGCAGGAAGAGACCAGACCCCCTTTTCTTACCAAGAGGGTCTGTGCCGACTGAAGGACACTACACATCCTGCCCTATAAAATTGGGCCTTAGGTGTTGGTGGTGCCAGGACACTGTAACCCCTCACAATTAATTACTCTTGGTGGGCACAGGAATGGGCCCTGCTGGGGGGGGGGGGGAGGAGGAGCAGGCAACTTTGAAAGCTTTAACCGCTTGTAACTTTACCCACAAAAAAAAAAAACACTGTGTGGAGAAATCCACCACAAAACCAGGGTACCCTCAACAGGAGTGACTGCCCACAACCGCACCAAAAAACTGCGGAATGTAATGCAACAGCGCATTAACTTGACGGTGGTACAGCGTTTATCGAAAAACCAGGAAAAAAGAAAATACATTGCATATTCAATTGCAACTATATGGCCGCCTGCAAAACTTTGCGGCCAAAACAGGCCGATGCACTGACATCTACCTTGTAGAACTTAGTAAACGTGTGGACAGATGACCAGGTCGCCGCTTTATACACCTGAGCGACAGTCGGTTGCTGTCGGAAGGTCCAAGACGTTCTGATTGCCCTTGTGGAGTGGGCAGTGACCGGAAAGGGGGGGCACCTGCCCCTTCAAGGCGTAGGCTTGTACTACAATCTGTCTGATCTACCTGGAAATGGTGGCCGACGAGACCACCATGACTTTCTTTGGACCAGTCACCGAAACATGAATGATTCTGACTTCCGAAAGGGAGCAGTGGCAGACAAATACACCTTAGGAGCCCGAACCACGTCCAGAGCGTGAAGGGCCACCTCCTTAGGGTGTTTCGGCTTAGGACACAGAGATGGTAACACAATGTCCTCATTGATATGAAAAGCCGAGACCACTTTCGGCAGAAAAGACGGTCGCGGACGCAACATCTTATCCTTGTGGATAACCAGATAAGGCGACTTGCAGGACAAAGCCACCAGTTCTGAAACCCTCCTGGCCGATGTGATGGCCACTAGAAAGACCACTCTCTGGGAAAGAGTCAACAGGGGAATCTCCCTGATATTTTCAAACGGCGCTTTTTGAAGCACTGATAAAGCCAGGTTCAAATCCCACAGGGGTATCGGTGGACGCACCGGAGGGACTACATGTCGCACCCCCTGAACAAAGGTACTCACTAATGAGTAAGACGCCAGGGGTCGCTAAAAACACAAAACAAAAAAACCAAACGGCCAAGGCGGAAATTTGCCCCTTAATGGTGCTTAACGCCAATTTCTGGTCTACTCCTTGCTGAAGAAACAGCAGGATCCTGGATATGGAAAAAGGAGCGTGGATGCCATCCTTTCTCCTCACACATGAAGATGTAGGCCTTCCAGGTACATTGATATATCTTTGAGGAGAAGATTTCCACGCCATCAACATAGTTGAGGAACCGGGGTCTATCGGACTCGGCGATCCCAACACCTGGCTCTCAATAGCCATGCCGTTAAAGCCAGCAATGGTAAAGCAGGATGGAGAATCGGACCTCGAGACAGAAAGTCCTCTCACAACAGCAGCCGACATGGGGCGTCCACCACCAGGCGCACTAGGTCTTTGTACCAAGGACACTGAGTCCAAACTGGGGCAATCAGTATTACTGGGATCCCCTCGACTCACCACGTGTGCTACGCAGAGTGGAACAGTTTTAGTGGAGGAAAGGGGTAGATCAGCTGGTACGGATCCCACGGAGCCACCAGCGGGGGTGACGCGTCTGCCCATGGATCTCGTCCTCATCACGAATCTCGGCACCATTCGATTGAGACGGGAGGCCAGAAGATCCCCGTCTGGTGTGCCCCACCTCAGGCACAGTAGCCCGAATACCTCTGGATGCAATGCCCATTCTCCTGGGTCCAGCATCTAGTGACTTAGATAGTCCGCCTGCCAGTTCTCCACTCCCGGGATGTAAATGGCCGACAGTGCCAGTACGTGCCCACCGAAGTATGGGAGCGAGCTCTTGTGTGGCGGCTGAGCTTCTTGTTCCTCCTTGGTGATTGACGTATGCCACAGCCGTGGCGTTGTCTGACTGGATCCCGATCGGATACCCCTGAAGTCTCATCGACCATGTGGTGAGGCACAGCCTGATTGCTCTTAGCTCGAGCAGATTGATCAGCAACTTGGATTCTTCTGCCGACCAGATGCCCTGAGCCGACTGAACCCCCATCTTTTGTCAAAAACCCCAGAAAAACATTGATCTGCCCTTGTCGAATGGACAAGGAAAGCAGCGCAACTATATGGCTAGGGTTGGTCATACATAGAACTTACCTGAGGGGCGTGGCTTGGCTCTGTTGGAAAGATGGACGCATAACTGCAGAGCTCCCGTTCCGAGGTCCTGCATTCTGCCTATAACTGAGCCAAGGCGAATCTACAATGAGCAGCACACAATGGAGTACTTCGGCGACACGCTCCAGCTCACCCAGAGACCAGGACAACCCAAGCTGGCTGGCACATACCGGAGATATTCCGATCTAAACCCTCGGGAGCCATGATGGCGCCTCAGGCCTCCTCACAGGAGCAGCGCTCTCCCAGCGGAGACACGCAGAGGGATAGAAGTCCTCCTCCACCGGACATGCCCCTAACCTCTCCACAGAGCCTGGCTGACCTCCGCTAGGTTGCCGCGGATATCAAAACCACACTAGCGGCAGCCATAGCAGACCTCCGTTCCGACATACAGGCCATAGAGCTAAGAGTTGATGACGTGGAGGAAACACAAGCCCGCCATAACGCCGCACTGTGCCATGTACAGCAAGTCACTGAGTAACATTCCATACACATGAGGGAAATAGACATATGGAAAACCTTGACAATTGCGGCAGACGCCGCAACCTACAAGTGAGAGGTCTCCCTGAATCATTTGAATCTGCTCAGATCACGCGAGCGGTCAGCGCCATTTTCAACGATCTGCTGAAGAGACCCCCTGAGGCACCAATCGCGATGGAGCGCATACACAGGGGTCTGTGCCCGAGAGGTAAGGACACTGAACCGCCTAGGGACATTGTACGCTGCCTGAATTATTATTATTATTACTAAAGGAAGAAATACTACGAAAAGCTAGACATAGGGGTCAGCTCATGTTTCAGGGCACTGAAATCAAGATTTTTCAAGATCTCTCCAATATCACCCTACAAAGGAGAAGGGAGGTGAGACCACTGTTGGATGTCCTCAGATCCAGAGCAATCCCTTAACGCTGGACATTCCCCTTCTGCCCCTCAGCAAGCCTTGACAACCGCAATGCAAACTTAAGGGTGCCTGAAGACCTAGAACACTTCTGCAGAACCCTCAATATCCCTATGATAGAGCTGCTGGACTGGTACAGCGACTCCGCCTACCACCTATGAGAAGGGCCACATCCATGGATGGCATTACTGAAGCAGGGAACGAAAACTTCAGCATTGGACTCCGTCGCACTCATCCCCCACTGTTGCCATCTAAAGCGCCAGGGATACCGAGAAATGGTAGCCTGACTGCCTCGCCGGATCACTGGCCAGACATTCCTAACCAGGTGCCGACTTCTGACAGGAAGATTAAAAGAGAACGCATACCTACCAATGCACCACATTATGCTGTTTGGACAATTGCCTGTTGATAAAGTGTGACTAACTACACAGTATGCCAAAGTAGACGCTATCTGGAACTACACGCTACTACATATCATTCTGACCACAGACATACTACACAGGAGAAGGACCACCTCCGCAAGAGCTCTATGCCACGATTTCTGAACCAAAACTGCTGGGTCTCCCCTGGAGGTTCCAAAAGAAAGACTCTTCCTGGGGTGTGTTTTAATTTATTTTGAGGTTTTTGTTTTCTTCCTACCTCCTCACAGAAAGAGACCTCATCTAAATTACTCAATTGTAAGGTAAACTCAGTGTGGTAACTGATAAGGCCTGTTACACATCTAGAGATTTAACTAAAGCTTATAGACACATATATATGTTTACTGACATCATCGCTCTCCCACAATATTTGTTGCTTCTATTAATTATTCTTGTATGAATAACTCCACAGTAAAAACAGACCACGATCTTAATCTGATAAAATAACATAGCTGTTACTATATACACAAGAAACGCATGTGACGAGAGGGTACAACTGATGGACACAGACCCCAACCCCATCCCACACTGAAATAAGCAGGGAAGTAGTCAGTGGAGCTGAACCATAAGACTTATAACATTTCCTAGGAAATGCTCTTGAGAAGTAAATCCATAGAGTTGTAGACAGACTTGATTCTCAGTAATGCATAATTGGTGCCACCATGGGTTGAGCTCCTTTATTAAAGCCCTAAACTGAAAGGGGTCCCCACAAATGTTGATCTATCCCACACAAAATAAGAGAACCCTCCCGACCATGGTCAAACCCAGGGACGTAAATTTCTAGCCGTCTTGTCTATGATGAACTATCAGACCCAGAGAGACCTATGATATGCTCACTTTGGGGATTTAGGCCACAAGACTAATACCTGGCCCTCCAGGGTGGACTCCACCTCTCTCCGCCCTCCTAGATGGGTTTACAGATAATGCATGCAGCGAAATGGTTCACATTTATGTTATGGTTGCGTTATTGTTGATGCATACATAAGTTGATTACTAAGTTTTGTTGGTTCTTAAAAAATGTATTACTTGTTGGTAGTTTTTATCTATCTTGCGCTAACTAGTGCTTTTGACATATGAGCTGTTCTGCTCAGCTGTACATCACACGGGCAGGAACAACTACACGACCCCAGGCACATACACGTACCCCCCCCCAAACTATTTTTGACAGAGGCCTACTACCATGACCTCACCCTTTCTCCCCATATTCAACTACAAGCAAACAAACCTACTGACCTCAAGATTCATTTACATACAGGCTTAATTGCCTCCTATTTACACATTGATCCCTGCATTGAACACCTAGACCTCACAGGAACGGGAACAACACTCCATCTGAGAGACCTATCCAAACACACCCACACACAGCGGACTCTAAGCCCTTGTACACACGGTCGGAGATTCCGTCGGAATGTGTTCCGATTGGAGCGTTTTGGCGGATATTCCGACTGTGGTCTGCATCGGACTGTTTCCGTCTGAACATCCGTCGGACCAACTTTTCCAACTTGCCGGAAATATTTTCAGACAAAATGCTCCGATCGGACATACTCCGATCATGTGTAGCCTACTCCGACGGACAAGGTGCCACGCATGCTCAATCAAATTCCGACAGGGAAGCGTTCGCTCAGGTAAAACTACTGCTCGTAATCGATATAGCACATTCGTCATGCTGCAATGTTAAAAATTCTTTCATGAAGCGCATTTTCTTGTTCTTTACAATGCTGCAAGAAGGAACTTCTTTTGTTGCTCATAGTCACACACACTTCACCCAAACGTATTTCCTGACTCTTTTACTCATTTTGGCAATACAATTTTTGAATTAGTCACATCTACACAATTTTATATTTTATTCTTTTTTGGCTGCATTTTCTTTTTCATAAACATCTCCTTTGACAGTTTGCTCATCTTTCCATTTTTTGGGGTGTGTTTTGGGTTTCACCTTACCACAACAACATTATTATATTTTTTAGATTTTCTTTTTTAATCTACAGGAGGTTGTTTAGTGTTGGTACCCTTTGTTATTCATTTCACTTTGTATTTTTGAAATGTACCTGCCTGCTCACAAATAAACTGGCCTTTTGGAAGGAAAACAAATACGCAAGTATTTCTTCAAACAAAAAAAACCTTTATTTAGGTCTCAATAAAATAAGAGGAAGGCAGTGCTCGAGAAACTTGTTACTTTGGTGCAGCCTTTGGCCCCAGGGCAGACATGAACAAATTAAAATAAGAAAAATTGGTGGCCTGAGGAGTACATATCTCAGGGAGAGAAGTCTGGTCCAGAAGTCCTAGAGATCAGGAAAAATCAGATGCCATCTATGTCCCCAGGATGTGGTTCTTCAAGAGGCTGCATCTTCTGGCAGACCAGACTGAACCCAGACCATCACTCTCTCGTCTTCCTTAGGCACTTCCCTCCAGGCATCCTTCGAGGCTGTGGCTAGGCTCCTGTAGTTGTGGCAGGAGGAGGAGAAGGAGGGCGTTGGTAGACCTCCTGGCTGCCACTTGCCACAGCCTCCCCCGACTGAGGGCTTCCTGTGTATAAAAATGGGACATAGTTTTAGTTTTTTGCTCATCAATCACACCATTTTGAGCTCATGACTTTTGCAAATTGAATGTTACCAAATAGAACAGACTATCATTCTGAGCCCAGCATTTTTCATTCTCGTCCCAATCATTTTTGGTCACTACTGTCTATTGATACGTAAACCACTTTGTTAAATCACAACTTACTGATCAATAACAACATCTAGTTAACTTCATTAAATGTAACACAAGAAATATGTTCAACAATGCAATACCTGTCTCAAGCTGGGCTCCACCACATGTTGCTGCCTGGAAGGCCCAGGTTGGACGTTGGAAGCCTCAGCTGGGGGTGAAGGAAGCCTTGAAGGAAGACTGGAGAGTGGTGGCCTGGGTACCCCCTGGTCTAAGAGAAAAGGCAGCCTCTGGAAGTAAACCATCCTGGGGTAATAAACGGCATCTGAATCTCCTGATCTCAAGGACTCCAGGTGCTTCTCTCTCTCCCTGAGATATGTACTCTTCTTTACACCAATTTTCCTAGTCACATAGGCCATGTCTGCCGTGGGGACCATAATCCGCACCAAAGAAAGCCGTTTCTCCAGCGCTGCCTTCCTCTTTCTTCTGTCATAATAAAACTGGTTGTTGATCTGCCACAGGCAGGGCATCTCCCTGTACAGTTCTAGCAAAAGACCCATAAAATTGGGGTTTTGGAATGGATCCATCTTCAGCACAATACAAACCCTAAAATACTAATAATGCCATGAAAAACCCTCCTAATCTTGTCCCAACATCGGCCTAGATAGAAGCAGTCTAGTCTAGTGATGTACCAAGTTCAAAATGTTACCTTCGTTTGCACGATCGTTGCGTCAGCTCCTCACTCTGTTCCCAGATCGTAGGGACAACACACGCGTGTTGCGTTTTATATACAGTGCGCATGCGTGAAACTCCGCCCGCCCCTGACGTTCTTTCTAGACTAATCCTCGCCCCTTCGCTTTCGGCGCAGTGGGGAGAGCACATGGCGGAGAGAACGCAGGTGCGCAATCACAGTTCCACTAACGAGGAGGAGGGTGAGGAAAGCCCGGAGCCTGAAACGTCCCGATCCAGGAAGACAAGATTTAAGGCCTCAAATATGTCTTTTGGAGAGATGTTGGACATATTGAACAGGACCGACTATGATGGGAAGTATGGACATTACCCAAACCCAAATATCAGAAAGGCCAAGATCATGACTAAAGTTGTGAAGAATCTTCATAAGAATTTTGGGGTACGCAGATCCAAGGATCAACTGTGAAAACGCTGGTCAGACCTGAAACTGAGGGAGCACGATCAGTACAGAAGGATCAAGCGTGTTCTTCAAAAAAGTAAGTAGTTGCCGTGTGTTCATATGATTATTCTTGCTTACATACTGCTCCATGGTGCTTTGATTTCATGTTGTGCATTTTAAAATGGCCACTTTCAAGTTCATGGTTACATTCGTTCGTAAGAAACATTGTTCTGCAGGTAAGTATTCCAGCTTAACAAAGTGTCCACAATAATGTTCTCACCGTTGAACTCGGCCAAAAAACACAATTGTACAACACTTCCAAGCAATGTTTCATATTCCTAATTCTGCCCTCTGTGTGCTAATAATTCTTTTTTTACATTCTCATAGGGGAGAGAAGACTCGGCAAGTGTGAGGACACCAGGGACCACACCCCTCCCAAAGAAGGCGAAATTCCAAAACCAGAAGCAGAGGAGCAGGAGGAGGAAGAGGAGGAGGAGGAGGAAGGAGAGATCGTTGAAGTTGGACAAATTGTCACCACAACAGGTGAGTGTCGGAGAACACAGCTTCCGGTAAGCTCATCAATGTATATCACCATCTTTTTAATACATGGTGTGTTTTTTTTTTATTTGTTTTGTAGGTGATGTGGAAGAAGAATCCCATTTTACCAGTGAAAGTGCCCAGATCCTGATTGGGGAGATAATGGGGTGCAATCAGGATTTGGAAAATATACAGCCAAACATCAATGCTGTTAAAAATAAAATGAAGAACATCATTCATGTTTTGGGGAGTGTGTGAAATAGCCCAAACTAGCTAGGGTTTTATTTTTTGTATTTTAAACCACAATTTTTGTATTTTTAGAAAATCCAAATTTGGAAGATGCACAGAGTGTGTAAACATGCGCTATCTCCCATCATGGGGGATCAATATACGGGTTTTGTGTAAAGTGGCTGAGATGAAGGGGTTGCAGCCCCAAAACATGTACATTGATCCCCCATGATGGGAGATAGCACATGTTGACACACTGTGTGCGCATCTTTCAAATTTGGATTTTCCAGGGGTGACACCCCATGTGATGAAGGCAATATCAGCCCAGTTTGTACATACTTATGTCTGATATTGTCTTCACTTTTCAAAGTTGAACTTTGTAAGTTCCTGTGTTCTGTATGTTACGCTTTGATACATGCCTGTTTACACAAAATCACAGTGTAAAAAAAATTACCTGAAAGACTGTTTTTGATACATACAATTTGTTGGTTTGTTGTAAAAACCTTTTCTAAACGCACATGTGAATGTGCTTGGATTAAAAAGTTAAATTATTAATGTGTGGCTTCCTTTTTCATTGCGCCAAAGATGTATTTGGAGTAAAAAAAAATTTTGCGGTGAGAATGGGTGTTATTTACTAAAGGTAACTCCACTTCGCACTCCAAGTGCAGTTTCAGGCGTACTTTTGCAGTGCACTTGTAGTGCATAGTGGATGTGCCTTTAGTAAAACAACACACACAGTGATGTGTTAATTTGGACAATCATGCCATTTTCCTGCCATGGTGCTGAAAATTAGCACGATTTTGGTCAGTAATGCACTACATACATTAGATGCCAAAAACAAGGTGTGTGTGTAGCAGACCCACAACATAATAAGATTATCTGAAGAAGAGACTGTCCCCTCATCTCGCTCTGAACTTGGGTTTGCACTGTTGGTGAAAAAGGCACAACAAGAAAAACATAAATTTACATAGGAGACACCTAAAAGCAAGCCAAGCAATAAATGGAATTTCAAAGAAAAACTTATTCTGAAAATGCCGCTCAGACATTGTCTGGCATATCAATGGCCCCCCTACCCACAAAGTAGTCCATGTATTGGGTTCTAACCTCACGGGCGCCTTGGGGGGGGCAAGCCAGGATGAGCAGGTTCAAGGCCCGTGAGGTTATTTTCCAGCAAGTCTGCTTCTTGTTGGACAAATGAGACCACATAGTTCACAGAAAGTCTTTTTAGAAAATTGTGCAGAACACAGCAGGCCAGCACTATGTGATTGAGTTTGTATTCCATCATGTGGATAGGCGTTAAAAAAAAGGCGTAACCGGCTGGCCAGTATTCCAAAGGTGTTCACCACTCTTCAGGCTCTGGACAGGCGGAAATTAAAAATCCTCTCGTCTGGGATGACGGTCCTCATCAGGAAAGGCCGCATCAGATGGTTCGCCAGGGCAAACGCCTCATCCGCGACGATGACGAACGGGAGTCCTTCTGGATTCTCCTCTGGGGTGGCAAGCCCAGACTGCCACTCCACCATCCGACATCCGTCAATTTTGCCCCAAGTCCACATACAAAAACTCATAGGTTGCAGACACCACCGCCAACATCATGATACTATGAAACCCCTTATAATTATAATAGTACGACCCCAAGTTGGGTGGTGGGACGATGCGGACGTGCTTCCCATCAATTGCTCCTCCACAACTGGGAAAGTCCCAATGACTGGCAAAGTGGGAGGCCACAGTCTGCCATTCCTGTGGCGTTGAATGACACTGGAGTGAAACAAGACCAAAAATTTGTAATTTTAAAAATCAACATTGCAAGCAGATTAGACACAAACATTTTTGGCCAAGATTAGTATAACATTTTGGGAACTGAGTATGTAAAGCCTAAAGTATAAAGGTCCCCTTATCAGAGTCATCACCCCCCCATCTGATGGGCCCTTGCTAAAAATGAGGGGGGGGATGTTTTGGACAGGTAACCCTCTCCACTTGATTGAGAGGTGAATGCCTAAATAATGTGTGATACTTTGGGATGCCCCTCCTTACTTACACTATTGGCAGCCCACCGGACAGGTAAGAAGTGTCACAATACCAAAAAAAAAAAAAAAATGGAAGCACATTTTGACATTCTGCTATTACATATCAAGATAATAATAGGGGGAAAAAAAATTCTAGCATTTGAAAGTATTGAGGCAGGCTCTTGCACTACATGCTTTGGTGAATTCATCCATAAATGTGAGCATCAAAAAGGTAGATATAGTGTGTATTGGGTTCGGTAAAGTCAGCAGATAGAGGATTGCTATCAGCTAAGCTAGCAGTTGGGGGGAGGGGGTTCCTAAAGAGTTTGGCACAACCAAAAAAAAATGTCACTCTGCATGAATTGAAGCACACACATCACATTTGTAGACATTTTAGGGGGTGTTTAGGGGAAAGCAATACAATGGAGCTGACAAAAGACATTGGTAAGTGACTAGACTATAGTTTTATGGGCCAAGAAGAGCATGGTGGGGAAGTTAGTGAGGCAAATATGCATGAGGACAAAGGGGCAGAGTATATGAATTAGAGCATGTTGCAATGATGGTAATTAGGGAATGAGGAAAGAAATGCAAGACATTAGCAATCATGAAATACATAGAATGTGATGTTAAAGGAGAAAACTTACATTCATATAGTCCTTCTGCAGGACCTGAATGATGGCAGAAGTGGTCTCTGGAATAATGATCCCCCAGAGCCTGGGGGGAGATACCTGTAGAGAACTTGAGGTCCTGAAGGCTTCTCCCCGTCGCCAAGTAGCGCAACGTGGCGATGAGCCTCTGCTCCGGAGTGATGGATTGCCGCATGCAAGTATCCTGCCTGCTGATATAAGGGGTCAGCAAAGCCAGCAGACGGTGAAAAACAGGGTCCGTCATCCGGAGATAATTCCTGAAATCATCAGGATTATTCTCACGGATCTCACGGAGCAAAGGCATGTGCGAGAACTGGTCCCGCTGGTGCAACCAATTCTTGGTCCACAAACGCTTCCCCTTCCTGTTCATGGACCGGGCTTGTGTCAAAGTAAGAACCCCAACACGAAGCCCCTGCACAGCACAAACTCTACGACGAGTACATAGACGAAACATGGTTTCAAAACAGTCGGCTGGTCAGAACGGACAACAGAAAGCACCGATAAACAGCAATGCCTGAAAGAACGAACTGAATAGCAGAAGCAAGCAGACAATAAGAAATGCAAATCAAAGTGTACTATACCAAGATATAGTCCACAATGAGAAACAAATACTGACTGCACGCACTGATTATCAGATACGCAAAGACAAGCAGAAACTGAAGAGCAGTAGCCATCTGAATCACTAATCTGAAAAGCGTGAATCGTCGCTCACCAAACTTCTACTAACATGCGATACACACGAGATCAGCAGGAGCCTAAAGGGTGCCAGACGTGGTGCTGAACTTCCCTTTTCTAGTCCCGCCATACGCGGCTTACGTCACGGCGTTCCTGGCAACCGGAAATTCCGACAACTTGGTCCGACCATGTGTATGCAAAATCCCTTCCGGACCTCGTCCGGAATTAATCCGTCGGAATAACTCCGACTGATTTGGTTGTCGGAATCTCCGATCGTGTGTACAAGGGCTAAGAGTACTGGCTGACCATTGCTGTATCTGATAAGTGACTGGAGACTGTGCTCCTAATAACTACCAGCTATATTAACCCTTTCATGACTAAGCCTATTTTTGACATTTGGTGTTTACAAGCTAAAATCCATATTTTTTGCTAGAAAATTACTTAGAACCCCCAAACATTATATATATTTTTTTAGCAGAGACTCTAGAGCAGTGATGGCGAACCTTGGCACCCCAGATGTTTTGGAACTACATTTCCCATGATGCCCCACTATACTACAGAGTGCCAGAGCATCATGGGAAATGTAGTTCCAAAACATCTGGGGTGCCAAGGTTAGCCATCACTGCTCTAGAGAATAAAACGGCGATTGTTGCAATATTTTATGTCATGTGGTATTTGTGCAGCGGTGTTTTAAACGCAACTTTTTGGGGAAAGGGACACTTTCGTGCATTAAAAAAAAAAAAAACAATAAAATAAGCCCAATTTTTTTGCATAATGTGAAATAGAATGTTATGCCGAGTAAATAGATACCAAACATGTCACACTTTATAATTGCACGCAGTCATGGAATGACGACAAACTACGGTACCTAAAAATCTCAATAGGCGACGCTTTAAAAAAAAAAAATTCCGGTTACCAGGTTAGAGTTACAGAGGAGGTCTAGTGCTAGAATTATTGCTCTTGCTCTGACGATCTAGGCGATACCTCACACGCGTGATTTGAACACCGTTTACATATGCGGGCGTAACTTCCATATGCGTTTTCTTTGCTGCGCAAGCTCTCGGCGATTCTGAATACTGTATATTTTTTTTAAATCCGGCGCCAATGGCAGCCGAGTAAACAGGAAGTGACGTTATGACGTCGCTTCCGTGTTTACAATTAGGATACTGGAATGACGCCACTTATGGAGTCATTCCAGTCCCTCCCTAGCCGCTGGAAGCAGCGGATGTGAGATCGGTGCTCCCGATTGAGCGGGCGCACCGGTAAGAGCGGCAGGAGGTCCCCTCCCGCTCCTCCGGCATAACAGCCGAGCGGCTTTTAGCCGCATCGGTTGTTATGGCTAGAAAGCCAATTGCCCGCTCCGAAAAAACGGTACCGGGATGATGCCTGCAGGTGCGGGCATCATCCCGGTATAACCCCCGGAAGCCGAGTATGCACATCTGCGTACGCTCGGCGGGAAGGGGTCAAGACCCCTTAACCACCCCTACCACTCACAACATATAACCTACACTTCCTCGGAATACCCTCCTCCCCCTGGAGCATTTACCTGCCTTTAATCTCCTCTCCTGACCCCCCCACCCCCTCGTGCCCACTTTCCCTAAACCCTCCGTACACCAGGCCTCCTCCTGCTTCTCCCCTCTGCGGAGGCTGCACTTGGTACAACACCACCTCGATCCATCATGACCAAAAACCAAAACCAACAATGAAAGTTTCTTTTAAAGTTGTATCACTCAACACCAAGGGACTGAACGTCCCAGAAAAACGCTCCCAGGTCTTATCATATATGAGGAGTATAAAAGCAGACGTTGAGTTTCTGCAGACCAACGTCTACAGAATCAGCCCCAAAGTTTTCCAACAAAGACTTTCCTATAAGCTATGATGCCACAACACCACATTCCAAAACAAAAGGAGTTTCGAATTCTTATCTCAAAAAATACCTCTCTTAAAATAACGGATACGATAATCGACGAACAAGGTAGATATTTGTTCCTGAAAGGGACTATCCACGACAGGCCGATCACACTGGCAAACGTATATTGCCCCAACATAAACCAAGTCCCATTCCTCCGTAAAACCCTACAATCCTTTGACCTCGTTCCAATGCGGCATACTTGTACTATGGGGTGATCTTAATGTCCCCCTGGACCCCCTCATTGACACGTCTACAGGGACATCCAGCCTGCCATACAGAGCGCTATGACAAATAAAACTGAGTATACAATCCCTTCTCCTATATGACACATGGCGTACCCTCAGACCAGAAGAAAAGGACCTTACATTCTTCTCAGCCCCACATAACAAATATTCAAGACTGGATTACATATTTCTTACTCAAAGGGACATCCCCCTCCTGTCCAAAGCAACCATAGAACTCATGACCATCTCGGATCATCACCCGGTAACCATGACCTTGACCCTCCCCGACAAAACTATGTATACTAATATTTGGAGACTAGACCCCATGCTACTGACAGACGAGTCCAGAGTGATAACACTAACAAAATGCCTGAAATTCTACTTTAGAGACAACGATACACCAGACACTTCCAGTCTGACCCAGTGGGAAGCACACAAATGTGTGATACGAGGCAGACTTCTCTCAATGGCAGCGACAATCAAAAAAGAGACAGAAAACACTTGCAGATCTGCTTCATAAAATCAAATCACTAGAAGCTCTTCATAAACAGACCCTAGCGCAACAATCCTACCAAGATCTCCTAGACACACGCAAAGTACTGCAGGAAGAATTAGGCCGTACTGTGAAGAGGAAATTTATCTTATCTCAAAGATTGTTTTATGAATTGGGAAACAAGAGCGGACACTTGCTCGCCCAAGCATTACACGCTAAGAAAGCCACATCGACTGTACACAAACTACACTCCCCAGAGGGACACATATTATACACTAGTAATACCGACATAGCCCAGGAATTTGAGAAGTAAAACACCAACCTTTATAGCATAGACAAGCCAAATACATCCACACACTCCATGCAGGACCGTCAAACGCAAATTAAACTGCTCTTAGAAAAACACTGCCCCACGGGAATCTCTACGGAGTCTTCTAAACTCTTAGAAAGCGCAATCACGCAACAGGAGCTGGAGGAGGCTTAAAATCTGGCAAAAGTCCAGGACCTGATGGCCTATCGGCGGCCTACTATAAAACATTTTTGGATACTCTAAGCAAGCCCTTCTTAAGAGCATTTAACTCCTTATCCAGCTCCAACCCACTTACACCGGGAATGCTCCAAGCCCAAATTGCGGTCATACATAAAGAGAATAAAGACCCTACACAACCGGCAAACTATAGACTGATCTCATTACTAAATGTGAATATCAAGATTTTCTCCAAAATCTTAGCCAATAGACTCCTTCCACTTCTCCCTTCGATAGTCTCCAGAGATCAAATGGGCTTTGTCCCTGGAAGAGAGGCCAGGGACAATACTATTAAAGCAATCAACCAACACCATCTTGTCAAAACTTCTAAACTAGAGGGTTTCTTTCTAGCTTTGGATGCAGAGAAGGCATTTGACAGGGTGTCGTGGGAGTATATGGCAGCAGTACTGGAAGCTTTGGGACTGGGTCCTCACATGCGCAAGCTCATATTTTCTCTATATGCCAAGCCCTCAGCCAGAATCAGAGTCAATGGCACCCTGTCGAATGCCTTCCCCATTCACAATGGAACAAGACAAGGATGCCCTCTCTCCCCCATCCTATTTGTACTCACTAGAGCCCCTGCTATGCTCGATAAACAACACCGACATAAAAGGCATTTCTACCAGCCAAAGGGAATACAAACTAGCCGCTTACGCGGACGATATTCTCCTATTTCTCTCAAACCCACACATCACAATTCCAATGCTGCTTAACCACTTCCCGACCGCCGCACAACGATGTACGTCGACAGAATGGCACGGGCAGGGCATATTGGCGTACATGTACGTCCCTGCCTTCCCGCGGGTCGGGGGCCCGATCGGGCCCCCGCCCGGTGCCCGCGGCGGTCGGTATTCGTTCGGGAGCGATCCCGGACGAGGGGACGGCCATTCATTCATGGCCACCCCCTCGCGATCGCTCTCGACGAATGAAAATGCTCCGTGACATCACTTCCTCTCCTGTAATGTAAACACAGGAGAGGAAGTGATGTAATCTCTCCTCCGTGTCGGTATTTTTCGTTCCGACACCGAGGAGAGAGGATCGGTGAGTTGCACCAACACGACACTACACAGTAGAACATGCCAGGCACACTCACACCCCCCCGATCACCCCCCCAATTACCCCTGCCCCCCAGTCACAGTGACACCAATGTCATTTTTATTTTTTTATTTTTTGCATTGGTGTCATTTGTGACTGTAATAACTGTTAGGGCAGTTAGGGTTAGCCCCCTTTAGTTCTAATGTACCCTCCTAACCCCCCCAATAAAGGTTTAACCCCGTGATCACCCCCCGTCGCCAGTGTCACTAAGGCTGGGTTCACATTGCAGCGGTTTATGAGAACGAATGTGATTCGCACCGCACTGCAGTGCAAATGACATCCCATCTCTGTGCGATTCGAGTTCAGCCATTCGCCGCACCCGCCACACCCGCGGGACCCGCCGCAAATTCGCACGGGACCCTTTTTTTGGTCCGCAGCAGAATCGGATCGCATGGGTGTTCACACCATGCGATCCGAGTTTGCAGATCGCACTGCGATATGCAAACTGATCTGGGGGTGTCATTAACATTTCACTGACACTCCCAGCAGTTCGCATAGGGCAGTGTGAACTGCCGCCGGGAGGCATGCGATGCGGGAACCCGCCGCGCATTCGTGGCGTTCCTGCATCGCTCCAGTGTGAACCCAGCCTAATAAGCGATCGTTTTTCTGATCGCTGTATTAGTGTCACAGGTGACGCTAGTTAGGCAGGTAGGTATTTAGGTTCGCCGCAGCTTTTTATAGCGCCAGGGACCCCCATATACTACCGCATAAAGCCCCCTGATTGCCCCCTAGTTAACCCTTTCACCAGTGATCACCATATAACTGTTACAGGTGACGCTGGTTGGTTAGTTATTTTTTATAGTTTCAGGGCACCCGCCATTTATTACCTAGTCTCACTAGTGTACCCCTAAATTTAGGGGTGTCTACTTTCCAAAATGGGGTCATTTGGGGGGGGGTTTGTGCCATCTTGGCATTTTATGGCCTTCAAAACCGTAACGTCCTTAGAAAGCCTGAAGGCGGTGCTTGGTTTTCGGGGCCGCGTACGCGGCTAGGCTCCCAAAAAGTCCCACATATGTGGTATCCCCGTACTCAGGAGAAGCAGCAGAATTTATTTTGGGGTGTCATTTCACATATGCCCATGGCATGCGTGAGCAATATATCATTTAGTGACAACTTTGTGAAAAAAAAAAAAAAAAAAAAAGTTTGTAATTTTCCCGCAACTTGTGGCAAAATATAAAATATTCCATGGACTCAACATGCCTCTCAGCACATAGCTTGGGGTATCTACTTTCTAAAATGGGGTCATTTGTGGGGGTTTTGTGCCATCTTGGCATTTTATGGCCTTCAAAACTGTAATAGGTAGTGAGGAGTGAAGTCAAATATTTACGCCCTTAGAAAACCTGAAGGCGGTTCTTGGTTTTCGGGGCCCCGTACGCGGCTAGGCTCCCAAAAAGTCCCACACATGTGGTATCCCCGTACTCAGGAGAAGCAGCAGAATTTATTTTGGGGTGTCATTTCACATATGCCCATGGCATGCGTGAGCAATATATCATTTAGTGACAACTTTGTGCAAAAAAAAAAAATAAAAAATTTTTTTTTGTCATTATTCAATCGCTTGAGGCAAAAAAATAAATATTCAATGGGCTCAACATGCCACTTATCAATTTCCTTAGGGGGTCTACTTTCCAAAATGGGGTCATTTGGGGGGGTTTTGTACTGCCCTGCCATTTTAGCACCTCAAGAAATGAGATAGGCAGTCGTAAACTAAAAGCTGCGTAAATTCCAGAAAACGTACCTTAGTTTTTAGATGTGACAACTTTTGCGCAAACCAATAAATATACAATTATTGACTTTTTTTTTACCAAAGACATGTGGCTGAATACGTTTTGGCCTAAATGTATGACTAAAATTGAGTTTATTGGATTTTTCTAATAACAAAAAGTAGAAAATATCATTTTTTTTCAAAATTTACGGTCTTTTTACGTTTATATCGCAAAAAATAAAAAATCGCAGAAGCAATCAAATACCATCAAAAGAAAGCTCTATTTGTGGGAAGAAAAGGACGCAAATTTTGTTTGGGTACAACATTGCATGACCGCGCAATTACCAGTTAAAGCAGCGCAGTGCCAAATTGTAAAAAGACCTCTGGTCATTTACCAGCAAAATGGTCCGGTCTGAAAGTGGTTAAAGAATTCCGAAAATTTGGCCTCATCTCCAACCTCAAAATAAATTTTAATACATTTTTCGCACTCTATCACTGCCCTCGCTCTTAGTCGCACACTGCAAAGAAAAAATTTTCCATTTCAATGGCAACCAGATTCAATCACCTACCTAGGAATACAACTCCCTACAAAACTATCAAGTCTATAGGCGAAGAGTTACATACCAATGCTGAACAAACTCACAGCAGATCTTAAAAATTGGAGCAGGCCGGTGTTTGTGGTTCGGTAGAGCAGCCATTCTGAAAATGAATGCATTGCCATGAATTCTATACTTAATGCAGGTTATACCAATCCACGTCCCACGGACTCTAACTTTCTGTGGGGCGGCAACAAACCCAGAATTAAATACTCACAACTAGCCCTGCCTAAGCACTTGGGGGAATAGGTCTCCTGGTGCTCAACTATCATAAAGCAGTACACTTGACTAGAATCCTAGATTGGAACCTTCACGGATCCTCGAAAGACTGGGTAGGACTGGAAGAATCCTTCACAAATCTCCCCCTAGCCTCCATGCCCTCGATACTGGAAAGACACATCCATCATGAAATAAAACGCCACCCCCTAACCAGACCAACTATACAATGTTTCCAACAGACATGCAAACATCTCCCAATATCGACAGTCCAATGACCCCGATTAAAATGAAACCTGATTTCCCCTCAGGTATGCATGACACTTTCCTAGGGCAACACTGGTATGAAGAAAAAGTCCTAGCCCACAGCTTCTATGACCAAGAGAAACTATGCCAAGCATCCCATCTCTCATTGAGACATGGTAAACCTCAGATATCGGAATGGACGTATCTCATGATCACACTTTTTAGGACAACTAGACAGAAAATCTTCCTGCTCCAGACAACTGACTCCTTTCGAACTCCTATGCTCTCAGAAGTCCCCCCAGACACATTTAATTTCAACCACCCACTCCCTTCTCTTTGGGGATCAGAAGCCCAATGACCCCACCAATGTGTGCCACATGGGAAAGAGAGCTCTCTACCTCTATATTGCTGGAGGATTGGGGAAAAAAAAAATCTATCTTAATATCCATAAGGGGTCCATCAACATCTCTACTCAAGAAAATGGATTTAAAATCCTGACTCGTTGGTACCGCACACCTAATCTACTACACAAATTTAACCCAGCAATCCCAGAGACGTGCTGGAGATGCTCAGAGCAATCAGGAACCTTACGCCACATATGGTGGGAATGTCCTACAATGCAAGAATACTGGACAGAAGTTCATAAAATAAAATAATCACTAGAGTCACTACTTACGAGCTGGACAAAACCCCCGCACAATTTCTTCTTCACCTTTCAAAACTCCCACACCGACATTATCACAAATCGCTAGCGATGCACATGATAAATGCTGCAAAACAATGTGTACCAGTACATTGGAAATCCCAAGCTCCCCACCTCTATTAAAGAATGGCTCACCAGGGTTAACAGAATTGCTGAAATGGAGGAAATGATTCATATAGCGAAAGACACACCCAAAAAATTTAGCGTCAAGTGGGCATGTTGGAAACAATATCAAACAACTGCAGAATACACATCACTTTACTTCCAGAACCGTTCTTGATTTGCAATCAGATTAACAGCCCTGGAATCGCCAAACTCCCATAACATGGAGTTACTAAACAGATACGGATCCTATGAGGCGGCTCCCCTGGAGGGGAGAGGCGGGAGGAGACTCCCTTCCGTACAAACACACAACACACCCCTCATACCCAAGGGCACGCGGCAATAACCCTTACCCCCACCTTTATTCCTCCCATCTGCCCCTTGCAGTTATGGACATATTTATCTACCACTGCCTACACATTTCGGAGACGTCCGAGTCAGAAGGTAACGCATACATTATAGCTCCCCCTATAACCCTTCCCACATACACCTTTCCCAGTGGAACACATCAACATTCTGAACAGGACACATTCGCAACAATACTCCAGACACTCAATAATCAACACCCCAATACACCCACAAGACCACTGACTCACACGATACCCTTCTCATCTGAAACGACCCCGAGCGTACCTGAAGGACCACACACAATAAAATTTCTTGCACCATGCCAACTACATGCTTTACCAAAGCCTACTTATTGATCATGATTAACGGGATCTGGGTACCCCTACAGAACCACAGCTCTCACAGGCTTGAAAGTGGCAACAATGAAAGATCCCAGGTACCATATATAACCTGCTCTGGCTTATGGGGACACAATGTTACCTGGAACTTAATGACACCTGTTCTTTACGCTGCACAATACGATCTCTCTGTATAACGAGTATGTCTCAATGTCCATTATAATTTTCTTTCTGTACCCAACCAAATGGGAGAAACATAAGAGGGCTCTGCCTAGCCCTTTCTGGCACAGATAGTACCCAGTCGGTGTGCTAGAGAGGGTGAGACAGTTTTGCCACAATACAACACTTCTGGAATGTAAACAGTGAACATCTGGGACTACACTGACATTGTACTCATAACAAGTAAAAGATGAGCTGTTTGCTCACGCCATAATGCTTAAAGTGTTCCTTATTTTTTTTGTAATGTATTTACAAGACCATTAATACATTTTTTTTCAAAATAAAGAATTTACCTGTGACTAACAGTCGTTAAACCTGAATAGCTAGAACAAATATCCCATTGTTTCAGAAAGTAAGATGGCTCACTAAGCAAAGTCTATTGTCTCAGCTTCTCATAAGACAATGGCAGGGGTTAATTATATGCTAGGACGACAACAGTTACAGAAACCAATGTGAAATGACAAATACATATGATATGGACATATAATATATGTTATGTTGCAATGGAGGTTATAAAAATCAGGGAAAATATACCAGCCATCCATATCTTTTATAAGTCATTCAAATTATTTGATATTTGCAGGTCACAAAAGAGATATTATAATTTTTGTATCTAATGATCGAAAGAACTTGGTCATAAAAAAAATATATATGAAAGTGTGATTATAAGTAGAAGTGTTTTAGCAACAAATTAGTTTTATGAAAAACAATCGTGATTATAACTGTATAAGAATGTAACCTATGTTTAGATAAACAAATATGGATATATCAGAATTATCCAGTTATCCATATAAATAATTTTATGTGATATTGATTGATATCTATAACCTGTGTCCTTTCTAAATGGACAACATTTTTTAGAGATATACATATCTATAACCATTTTATATAATAATTATGTTAAGCATATTTTCTATTATGTCGGTTACTAGCATCAATGAACACTAGAGATATATTCGTTAGAACATACATAAAAAAATAATACACATTATAAATATAAAATATTAACTTTAATAGAACACCAAACACGTGTGAGACACCTGGTGGTTGAAGGTGCTTTTACCTTAAAATCATTAGGCTCCTGGGAAAGGTAATCATTACATTTTGCTTGCCAATGAGGAGGGAACACACCTTTTGGGCAGAACTTAGTATAATGTTATGATCTTATTGTTTAACCACTAGAGATCGGCGCTATAGCCGAATGACGGCTACAGCGCGGACCTGCTTTGCCGGGACTACGTCTATTGACGTCCCGTGCAAGAGCTGCCTGCGCGCCCCGAGGGGCGCGCGCGGCGTGCTCTGTGATCAGCGAGTCTGTGAGACTTGCCTGATCGGAGCAAGGGGTTGATCCCGATCCCACGTGATCAGCTGTCAGCCAATGACAGCTGATCATGTGACACAACAGAGCCGGTAATCTGCCATTTTTCAGCGCGAGGAGAAAAAAAAAAAAAGCCGATCACCGGCGGCCGTGAGAGGGTCTTCAGTCCCGATCACGGCCAGCTCATCTGTGCCCACCTGCCCCCTGCCAGTGCCACCTAAGTATTAAAAAAAAGTGCCACCCATCAGTGCCCACAATCTGCCTCAGCGGTGCCGCACCCCAGTGCCACATATCCGTGCCCATCAGAGCCGCCCAGCAGAGCCGCCCAGCAGAGCCACCCAGCAGCCCTATCAGTGCCCAGCAGTCCCATCTATCAGTGGTACCTATCAGTGCCCCTTAGTGCCACCCATCTTATCTGTGCCCATCTTTGCCCATCAGTGCCGCCCTTATCTGTGCCCATCAGTACTGCCTTATCTGTGCCCATCAGTACTGCCTTATCTGTGCCCATCAGTACTGCCTTATCTGTGCCCATCAGTACTGCCTTATCTGTGCCCATCAGTACTGCCTTATCTGTGCCCATCAGTACTGCCTTATCTGTGCCCATCAGTACTGCCTTATCTGTGCCCATCAGTACTGCCTTATCTGTGCCCATCAGTACTGCCTTATCTGTGCCTATCGGTGCCCACCAGTGCAGCCTATCAGTGCCCACCAGTGCAGCCTATCAGTGCCCTGTCATTCAAAGTGCATCAGCGCTGAAAGCTGAAAATTGGTCTGGGCAGGAGGGGGGTTTAAGTGCCCAATAAGCAAGTGGTTAAGAGGATATTTAAGAAGCACAAAAGATGTCATAAGGAGCAAGCTCAGGGACCCACTCTGAGAAGGGACACTGGGAGATGCAGACTGACACTCATGCACCATGCATGAATACATATTTTAACATTCATGAAGATTCCTGAACCCAGCAGCCATCTTAAAAATCCCGGTAGCCAACAATCCAGAATAGTAGCCATTTGGAATGGGTAAATATGCCATGTTGATTTTATCTTGTATATTCTTTTAAATATTGATGTATTAAATATTCTACTATTGATAATCATTCTCCCGAATCAGTAACTGCCTTTTAGATTTTTTTCTATAAATTCAATTTTTTTTATTATACATTTCTTTTTGCATAGTTGCCACTTTTATTGACAAACAAACCTCTAATTTATTTCACATTATTAACCACTTACTTACCTGCAGTATAGTAATGGTTGGATGTGTGAAATACAGACGTTCCGTTTAATTGTCAATTATCATAAGGTTATTGATTCTACCGAGAAGTTATCATGGTGGGCGTTTCCATTAATTGTCAAGGTTTTCATGTGACGCAATCTATATTTTAATTTCATGTAAATATTTGTTTGTCAACCAATAAATGTAACTATTTTGTATGATCACTTGTCTTCCGTGAACAAGTTTCACATGTATAGACTGTCATATTTGATTGATTTTGTATCTTAAAAATATCCTTGTTAAAAATTACTTAATACTGTGCGGGAAACTGTCCTTAAAAAGAACACCGCCGCAGATCTGAGAGTCTGCAGTTTGTCTGAAGGGAGAAACACTCTAGCTTTCCTGGAGTCCAGCAGGAAGCCCAAGTACTCCAGACGCTGGGTCGGTCACCGACTTCTTTAGGTTCAACAGCCAACCAAATTCTTGCAGGGTCTACATGGTGATCGCCACATCCTCCTAATTCTGAGGCGGAAGATGCCCTCAGGAGGAGATTGTCTAGGTATCCCACGACCGCGATCCCACGTTGCTGCAGCAACACCAAAATTGGAGCCAATTCCTTGGTAAAGACTCGGGGGGCTGATGCCAGGCCAAAAGGGAGAGCCACAAACTGGTAGTGGGCTTCCCCGACTGCAAATCGCAGAAACTTTTGATGCCGAAGGCATATGGTTATGTGCAAGTAAGCATCCTGGATGTCTTAAGACGCCCGGGAGTCCCCTTGATGGAGTGCAGCGACTACTGAGCGAACTGATTCCATTCTGAACCTCTGCACTTTCGCAAAGTGATTGAGGGCTTTTAGGTCCAAGATTGGACGTACCCCTCCCTTCTTGGGAAACACAAACAGATTTGAGTAGAAACTCTGGAAATGTCCCAATTCCGGAACCGGTACAACCACCCTGCGACTCAGCAGGTCCCTTACTGCCCCCCAGGAGGGCCTCCGGGAGAGCCGAGGATACGGGTATGCTGGAGGGGAAGAATCTGTTTGGCGGCCAAGAGAGAAACTATCTTGTAGCCGGAGCAAATCAGATCGCAGACCCGTTGGTCGGATAGTCGAGAGGACCTCCGGGCTGCAAACTCCCAAACACGACCTCCCACCCGAGACATGGGTTGGGGCAAACCTTCATGCAGTATCACTTTTGTTAGCAGGCTCCGTGGTCATCGTGTCGGGCTGGGGACGTTTAGCCGAAGCTCCGCGCGGACAAAAAAAAAAAAAAAAACGGTTGAGAGCGGAAAAAGAGGGCACTTGCCTCCGGTGTGGCTCCTTAGCCTACCTGGCCTGTGGGAGTAGGGCACTCTTACTACCAGTAGCATTTTTAATAAGGTTATCCAAAGAGTCGGTCGCCAAGGAAGGTAGCTACGACGAAGGCTATTGCCGAAACACATCAGCTTTATTGTTTTACTGTCACTCTGATGTACCAATAAACGACACTTCAAGGATTACAGTGTTGCCGGCTCTTCTTACTACTGTTGCATTGGAGTGTGTTGGGACACATTGAGCCTTGGCACCTGTGAGTGGACCTGGTGTAATGGATTGAGTTGTCCCTGCAGAGAGCGCTGGTACTTTTCTTCTTTTCCATGCAAGTATGTATAAAACAATGAGGTTTGGATCTCATTGTTTGCAATGAAGGTATAGCAATAGGTGTCCCAAGTACTTGCATCCAATCTGCTAGCAGTATACCAACATCTGATTTTAGCAGGCAAATTTCCCTACCCCAGTTAGTAAACCGTAAAAATAAAATTCGGTCCCAGCCAGCCACATGTTCAGCGTCTGAATACCAGCTTGGCCAAATTGCTAGCACTGCAACTGCTGCTTTTTCAGCTGGGAGACTATGCCCCCTTTTGTGAATTTGTGGAATGTGCTGCAACTCAATGGCAGGTTCCAAAATGACATTTATTTTCACGAAAGGCCATTTCGGAATATGAAAAGCAATGTTTTGGCCTCATTGGACAGGGCGGTCAGCAGTAAGGTGCATATTACTGCTGACTCATGGTCTAGCAGGCATGGACAGGGATGTTACCTTTCCTATTGTTGGAGTTCCGCCCCCATGCCTCCAAAATGCTAGTGTTAATTCTGTCAGAGCTCTCTCCTCCACACCCTCTTCTTCCTCTGTACTGCAGATGTGTCCTCTGAACCAGCAGTGCTTCTTAAGCATTCAAGGGGTTACACAAGCACTCAGGCAAAAAGATGTCATGTGGTGCTTGAGTTGGTCTGCTTAGGGGACAGGAGCCACACTGGGGTAGAGATTCTGTCAGCTCTGCAGGGGCAGGCTCAGAGGTGTTTGATGCCACACCAGCTTCAGCCAGGAATGGTTGTATGCGACAATGGCACCAACCTTCTCTCCGCCAACAGGGACACTTGATCCATGTTCCATGTTTGGCACACGTCCTGAATTTGGTGGTGTAGCGGTTCTTGAGCAGGTACCCAGGCTTACAAGATCTCCTGAGGCAGGCCAGAAAAGTCTGTGGTCATTTCCGCCGGTCATACAATGCCAGTGCTCGGCTGGCTGACAAAAGTTTATGCAACCTGCTCAACAACCGCCTCATTTGTGACATTTTCACCAGGTGGAGCTCAACGTTGGCAATCCTGTAGCGGCTGCACATGCAGTAGAGGGCCATCAATGAGTACCTGTGCAAGTATGGCACCAGGATAGGGTCAGGCAAGCTGGGCTTCTTTTCACCATGCCAGTGGCTACTGATCAAGGATGCATGCCTGTCACCATTTGAGGAGGCCACGAGGTTGGTGAGCAGCAACAATGCATGCATCAGTGATATGGTCTCTTGTCTTCCTGCTGGAGCACACTCTTTGTGGAATAATGGACAAGGCACTTGAGGCAGAACAGCGGGATGAAGAGGAGGACTTCCTTACATCGAGACCCCTTTTATCCGATAGTAGTCCTGTGGGCCCGCCAAACACACAGGAAGAAGAGGAGGAGGAGGAAGATTGTGTCAGCATGGACGTAGAGGATAACACTCAGCAGCAGTCTTCAAGGGATGGTTTTTAGTCCCCAGAAACCCATGGAGTTGTATGTGGCTGGGAGGAGGTTGTTACGGATCATGTGATCCTTATTGACCCAGAGGATTCAGAATCAAATGCCTCTGCAAACTTACACTGCATTGCCTTCCTGATTCTGCAAAGCCTGCGAAAGGACCCAAAGAGAGGGATCATTAATGGCTGGCAACCATTCTTGATCCACGTTACAAGGGTAAGGTTGCAGAAATCATCCTGCCTTTGCAGAGGATGAAACATCTTCAGGCGACCTTGAAGAAAGGTTTGTGCAATGCATTTCCAGACCCTGGGAAGCTGCCATTTCCTGGTGCTGGACAACGTGTTTCTGAGGCTTTGTTCGGTCAGAGGAATAGCGGTGGAGAAGGTGGTCGGCTGACCGATGACTAAACAATTTTTCAGTCCTCAGCGCCAAGGTCTGATAGATTCCAGGAACCATAGCCAGTGTTTGCATTATATGGTGCAGGAATATCTAGGGGCAAGAGCAGACTTGGGGACCTTTCCAACAGAGTATCAACTGGGTTACTGGGTCTTTAGGTTGGACCACTAACCAGAACTTGCTCAATATGCAATTGAGCTACTGGCATGTCCTGCATCCAGCATGATTTTTTTTTTACGTTGAACAAGGGTTTTTATTGAGCAATTAAAATGTACACATTTAAAAACAGTACTTTTATACTTGAGTTGCATAATGGTTTCTAAGAAGCAAAGTGTACATTCATGGCAGGTATTAACTGCTTAAGGACCGCCTCCTGCACATATACGTCGGCAGAATGACATGGCTGGGCACAAGCACGTACCAGTACGTTGCTCTTTAAGTGCTCAGCCGTCGGTCGGGAGCGTGCGCCGGCACGCTCCTGACCTGGTCCTGAGCTCAGTGACCGTGGGACCAGCGGACCCGATCACCGCTGGTGTACCGCGATCGGGTCACAGAGCTGAAGAACGAGGAGAGATTTGTGTAAACAAACCTCTTCCCGTGCTTCCTACTGTGGCTGTCACTGATGGTCTGTTCCCTGTTATAGGGAAAGACGATCAGTGACGTCACGTGCCAGGCCACGCCTCCTACAATAAAAAAAAAAACACAACGTCACACAACCCCTACTCGCCCCCTAGTGGTTAACTCCTTCAATGCCAGTGTCATTTACACAGGAATCAGTGCATTTAAATAGCACCGATTGCTGTATAAACGACAATGGTCCAAAAACGTGTCAAAAATGTTCGATGTGTCCGCCATAATGTCGCAGACACAATAAAATAAATAAAAATAAATAAAAAAAGCTGATCGCCGCCATTACTAGTAAAAAAAAATAAAAATTTAATAAAAATGCTATAAAACTATCCCCTATTTTGTAAACGCTGGCTATGGCCATAATAGGATGGGAGGCAGGTTGCAGAGGGATGTTCCAAAATTGTGCCTGAGCAGTATGTCTCACCTGCAGAAACCTAAAGAACATGTGATTGGGTAGTGAGAACTCCTCTAAGGGTATTGTAAGTTTTAAGGTTTACATCTGAGAATAAATGATGCAAATAGTATACACCAGGGATATGCAATTAGCGGACCTCCAGCTGTTGCAAAACTACAAGTCCCATCATGCCTCTGCTTCTAGGTGTCATGCTTGTGGCTGTCAGTTTTGCTAAGCCTCGTGGAACTTTTAGTTCTGCAGCAGCTGGAGGTCCGCTAATTGCATATCCCTGGTATAGACCCTTTGTTTCCCACAGTTCGTGATCTTGAATGTGTAGGAATTCTGCTAGTTCTTTGTTATGCCATATTGGTATGCAATCGTTAAGTTAGGGTATCTTCAATTTGGAAGAAGCGTGGTCCCAGACACATCTATAGTGATATACGAGGGACTTCTCATCTCCTCCCTATTCAGCACAGCTGGAACCCACTGATATTGTGTATAGCGAGTCTACAGTGAGCGGAACCCCTCGCGGGCAAAGTAGGGTTCGGAATCGTGCGTTATTGGTCTTGTCGATGTGAAACAATTGGGATAGTTGGGCTGCGAAATAGTAGAGATTGAAATCTGGAAGGGCTGTGCCTCCCATATCTGTTGGGTTTTTGAGTGCCTTCCAGGCAAGTTTGTGTCTGTTGGTTCCCCAAACAAAGAGCTTAAGTAGGGCTTCAAGTGACAAAGTATTTTAGGGGTAAGTAAATTGGGGAGTGCCATAAAACGTACAGGACTTTAGGAAGGAGGACCATTTTTATCAGGTTTATGTGTCCCCGTATTCCTAATGGCAAGTGGGCCCAGACACACATTTTGGCTCTGACTAGGGAGAACAGGGGTTCTATATTTAGTTATATAGTCTGCCGAACTTCTGGATATGTGGATTCCTAAGTATTTAATGATATTTACTCTTTGGAGTGGCATATCTGCCCGGGACTCTGATGGTGGGAAACTGTCGATCGGGAGTATTTGGGACTTCCCCATCCAGCATGCTTTCTGAACGCACATTCAGTGCTGCTGGAGGGTTTGTAATGGATCAAAGAGTGCGTCTGTCCACAGACGCCGTTGATAGGATCATATTTATAAAAAATAATCCGTCCTGGATCAGCAGCTATCAAGCACCTAATGCTGCTGTAACTGATTGAATTTGCTAAAGATCTGGGATCCCTTGAAGACTGCCTATGCCTGTCTATCCTATTCCTCCTCAATCATGATGATGTTAGCTTCAAACAATATTTTTTTTATTTAGGGCACCATCACCACCAGCCAAGGCCCAATTTTTCGGCCCCAGTTTAATAGAGGCATGTAATTACAATTTCTGATATAATATTTCACAGCAGGACCCATTCCTGTAACCCAACAAGAGTATCTGAGGGGTTACAGTGTTGTGGCACCACCAAAGGCCCAATTTTCTGCCCCTTCCCCAGCAGCAAAAAAAAATAAAAAAAATAATAAAAAGGACATGCGCGCCCCTCGGTCCATGTCCATGACCAGCACTGTTGACTGTAGACCGCTTGCCCTCTTTTAGTGGCGGGTGAGCATCTGCCTCTCCTTGGTGACCTTCGGTACATGATGGGGATTTCGTTTTGCAACACCACACTACCAGAATAGTAGAAACTGCACTGACTGGATGCAGAGTGTAATAAATTATAATAAATATAATATAATATAATATAATATAATATAATATAATATAATATAATATATATATATATATATATATATACACACACAGCTACTAACTGAATAACCTTGCCTGCTTAATCTAAATCGAGCTCTCTGTCCACGCCAACACCACTACACAGGGTCCGCTGCGTAGGCAGCCTTATATAGTGTGGGGCTTAGTCCCTCTGAGCCATTGACCAAAGACACCCTCCCTTTGGCCAATTATGGCTCGCTTAGCAGAGGCGCTGGGATTGGCCAAAGCATGCTTTAGCCAGTCGCATAGCAATGCACTGCGATTTCACAGTGCATTATGGGGCGTTCGAATGTCCCGCAAATGTCTCATAACGTTCTTCCTTCGGCAAATGGGCAAACACTCGATTTTCGAATCAAACTCATGTTCAACCCAAACATCAAACTCATCCCTAGATGTCAAACATCACATGTGATTTGCACCACACTGCTGTGCAGATCACATGGGATGACTATGCAATGCAAATTCAGCCATACAATCGTGCAGGACCCTTTTTTGTCTGCAACAGAAACGGATTGCATGGGTGTTCACACCCGTGCAATCCAATTCCAGTCCAAATTCACAGTTTGCACTGCGATCCAATCTGGGGGTGTCAATAACTTTGTATCAACACCCACAACGGTTCGCAGAGGACAGTGTATACTGCCTGCAAGTCAGGTGCAATGCGGGAACCCACACTGAATTTTCAGGGATTTTCTGCATCGCATCAGTGTGAACTGAGCCCAATGACGCTTTCTTCCTGTGTTTTCAGTGCATTTGAACTGGCGATTTAAATTTAAAATATCAAATACAATTATATATAAAAATATTTATTTTTTTTAAAACTGTAATTTTCCATTTTCGACCAAGTGCATCCTGCATTTTCGGTACCAAAAAGGGCCTATTCGGCGCACCTCTAAAGTAAACACTACAGATATATGAGCTTTGTTCAGAATTCACGACTGAAGGTTTACAAACACTTTGACCCCTTTCACACTGAGGCAGGTTTCAGGCGTTTTAGTGCTAGACATCACGCCTGTAAAGCGCCTGAAAACTGCCTCCTATGCTCTGCAATGGGTGCTTTCACACCTAAAACACCCCTGCCCATTGCAAAAAATGGGCAGCGCTTTAGAAACGCCACAACATGTGTGTTTAACCCCTTGTTTGGGATTAAAAGCGCCCCGTTGGCGTCTGAAAATCAGTGCAAAAGTGCCGCTTAGCAGTAAAGCGCCGCTAAAACGAGCTGCGCTTTACCGCTAATGGCCAGCGCTTTCAGTGTGAAAGTAGCCTTTAAGTAAAAAGGTTCCCCCCACCCACATCACTCACTTAGGCAAATTACATACTCTATGCTTGCTGTACCTCCTGGTATATACACTTCACATATCCTAGGAAGAAAAAAGAAATGCCTCTGCTGCATGACCATCACAAATGTTACCTATACAAGCACTTCAATTAATAACGGAAGATCATAGCATATCAAATCTTTTGTCAGTAGTGCCTCAGAGTACAAGATCCCTTTCACACTGGGGCGCTTTACAGGTGCTACAATGCTAAAAATAGTGCCTGCAAAGCACCCTGAAACAGTTGCTGCTGTGTCTGCAATGTGAAAGCCCCGAGGGCTCACACATTGGAGCAGTGCGCTAGCAGGACGGTAAAAAAAGTCCTGCTAGCAGCATCTTTGGAGCAGTGAAGGAGCGTTTATACACTGCTTCTGCCCATTGAAATCAATAGGGCAGCGCAGCTATACCGCCAGCAAAGCGATGCTGCAGCAGCAGCGTTTTGCGGTGGTTTTAACCCTTTCTCGGCCACTAAACCCCCCGCTAGTGGCCAAACACCGCCGCTAAAACAACGTTAAACGTTAAACCGTTGCTAAAAATAGCGCCCGCGGCTTGGTGTGAAAGGGTTCTTATTTATTCTTAAAACATCTCGATTTATTTGTATACGTAGGCTTGGAGTAGCTTCACAAGCTCAGTTAGGGAGTGCCTGCATGTTGCATTGATCACATGAAGTTAACTTTTTGTTACCTGACAAATGTGATATTTCTACACACACACAGAAAAGCATATCACAGAAGCGATTAAGCTTTTTTTGAATTGTCCCCCATGAATCACTGCACACTGGCCTTGGCTACAGAGTACTGAATGCCTAGTTAAAAAAATAAATAAATGAAGACTAGGGTGGTAGGGATGCCTAGAAATGCAATGCCATTTTGCTGCAACCCAATTAGTGCTATGAACCTGTGTTCATTATATGATTTTGCAGACCTTCAAGATTTCTTGTGAAAAAAAAAAAAAATGGGGCCTGCCTGAAGCCTAAGAGCCGCCAGAAGGACCAGCATATGAACGGATATCGGATGATGCTGAAACCCCTGCATGATAGAGGAATCTGAATTCAAGACCAAATGGAAGGACTTTGAGAGTAACCTGATGCCCAAGAAACAAATGGTAACCAACAAGGGAGGAAAAAAACAGCACTGAACCATTAAGCAAGTGGTGTATCAATAGTCACTTCCAATTTGGGAGGGAAATCAACCTACAACTAACATAATTAATAAGGGAATAAAAAAAAAAAAGAAATCACACACACCCCAAGTACTAGGAAAAGGGAACTGGGAGAAAGGCCTTGCAAGAATAAAATCAGCCAATCCAAGCAGGAAGGCCTACTCACCTGGCCCTGTAAAGTGTCAAAGAACGAGTACTCATTTCAACAAGTCATTATCAAAGCAGGCAATCACCTTATCAAGGCAAGGCTCATCAGAGAAGAACCTTGAAATTACTAAACACAACTTGCGAGGGATGCGAAAAATGACTTTCGTATCCAGCAGAGAACCCAGGATACTATTCCACAGAGTCAGCATGACCAAAAGAGTAGGCGCATGGACAAACCTCAACAAGGGTAGGAACCTTACCATAAACTAGTGAGATGGATTACAACCCTGATGGAGTTGAGGATAAGCTAGACATATTTATCTGTTACACAAAAGGGCGAGTTCCAAGAGGAACCCTGCTGAAATTATATCCTGTATAACCTTGAATTTAAGATTCCTAAGCCAGCATTGTTTAGACTCCAGATCCAACAAAACAGCAAGATCTGTGGCACAAAGGATGGAGTCTTACCAGGACAGTAAAGAATATAGAACAGGGAACAAAGCCAGAAAGACTCTTCACAAAACTGCAGATCAGCCTGGGATGAACAGGTCCCACAGAGCCCTCAAAACATTTCCAGATCTTGACAGGGGATACCCCCACAGGAGACTAGTTTGTTCTGCTCATAGACAGCCCTGGGGATACACGGCCCATTCCCTATTCCCCTGGGAATAATCTGCTGGTGATTTAAGTAGTCTGCCTGTCAATTCTCTATTTCTGGAATGAAGACTGCCAATAGTCACAGAATATTTCTTCCTGCCCAAGTTAGAATATGGTTCACCTCTCTCTGCACTGAGAGACTCTTGGTGCCCCCTTTGGCGATTGATATAGGCCACAGCTGTGGCATTGACGCATTGGATCCTGACAGGACAATCCCTTAACCTGGAAGTCCAGACTTTCAGAGCCAGACGCATTGCCCAAATCTCTAGGATGTTGATGGGCAAGGTTCTTTTGGTTCATGAACACTGTCCTTGGACAGTTGTCTTCTCTGTCATTACCACTTTCCAGGTAACTGGTCTGAAGGATTTACCTTTTAGCAGATTCTTTAGTAACCACCAATTGAGGCTTTGGGACACCCTTGGGGACAGTCCAAAGCTTGGATCGTTTTGTTCCAAGCAAGTAGAATACTGTTTTGCAACAGTCTCGAATGGAACTGGGAATAGGGAACTGCTTTGAATGAAGCCACCATCTTTCCCAACAACTTCAAGCAAAGGCAAATGGAGGGATCTCCTTTTGACCTGACCATCCGCACCAACTCCCTTATGGAGCTCTTTTTTCCCTGGGCAAGAACAACTTTTTCTGGGCTGTATTTATGATCAGACCCAAATACTCCTAGCTTTTTTAGCGGTTTTAAAGGAGACATCACTAGGTTGAGAATGCAAACCAGACTTTTCCAGGAAACTGGTTGTAATGCATATGCCTTACTCCAAACACCGACTGGTCTATTAGCAATAGATCATCTAGGTATGCCAAGACTGTTTAAGCCCTGTGCCCTTAAACTGGCTAGCGGTGGGGCTAGCACTTTTGTGAACACTGGGTGCTGTAGCTTGCCCGAAGCTGCTGTTGTACATCAAACCGCAGAAACCTTTGGTGAGAGGGAAATATATGGACATGCAGATATGCATCCCTGATGCATATAGACACCAGAGGCTTTCTTCGTTGTAGTATAGAAACGACTGACCTGATCGGCTCTATAGAAAGGAGCGGATCTTTAGAAACTGACATTTTTTTTTTAGATCTAGACTTGATCTGTTGAATTTCTGCGTGGATCTATACACGTATAGGAAACGCATGAAAAAAGCAGTGACGTTTTTAAGGAACCTAAGAAGAAACAGATCAGCTGACTCTAGTAGAGGTAGCTTGAAAGAGGCACAAACCATCTCTGTATGAGATTTGTACCAGCAATCTCTCAGATTGTAAGGCTGAAAAAAGGTTCAACTCCAGTTGTCTCCTCCGCAGAGGTGTATTCGGTTTGCCTTTCTTACTAATCACATGAGGGGATCACTTGAGGGATCACCACTGTTCCCTTGATAAGGGATCTAAGGTGGGGGAGGGGGATCTAACAGCTTCCTATCCTTGGATAGCAGATGCGGTTAAAGTCACAAATTTTCCTTCTAGGCTCTGCAGGGCGGAGGAAAAAAATGCATTTTCAATCATGTATACAGGGGCCGAATGTTTTCTCCTCTACAGTCTGATGGTGGAGGCTGTCGCCACTGCCTAGAGGCAGCTCCCCCTGGCACAGGGGGAGGAGTCAGTTTAAATAAAAGGACGTTTATACCTTATTTTGGGAAAGAGAGAACCTTTCCTGCTAGAAATCATTTGGATTCATTTGACCAATTTCTCCCCATGAAAAGGGAAACTAGCCAGAAGCTTTTTTGCAAGATGCTTCGGCTGACCAACTTTTTAACCACAGAGTCCTATGCATGTGTTTTAGCACAAGGCGGGGCGCTTGGTGGGTAGAGTCTTTTATGGCGTCTACGGCAAAACATAGCACCTTTGGTAGATCGGCTAACTCACCGGCCTGTTGTGCAGGAACCTCCCTAAGGGCCTCTTTGAACTGGTCCTTTAGGGCCTGAAAGGTGCCTAATGCAGCGACTGCAGGCTGAGAAACGGCACCTGTCAGCAAAAAAGGAGGATTTTCAAAGTTAAGTTACATTTTTATTGATGCTGGAAATCGCAGCATCTACTGCTGGTACTTTCCATCTTTTGTGAATTTCTCCTCCATGGAATGGAGAGCTGAGAAACTCTTTGGATAGAGAAAAATGCTTTTCCGGATGATCCCATTCTGCATAAATAAGCTTTTCTAGTAATGCATGGAAAGGCTGTAAAGGTTTTAAAGAACCCAAGGAAAGGAACGAACTTTCAGCTGACTGTTAGGGGTAGCATGAAAGTGTAACGAACCATCTCCGTAAGAGTTTGTACCATCAATATCTCAAATTGTGTGGTCGCATTAGGTTCATCAACTGTTTCCTCCGTAGAGGAATAATCAGTAGAGGGTAATAACTCATCCTGTGCCCACTGTTCCCTGTAAAGGATTTAGAGTGGGATAGGGGGGATCTAGCACGCTTCCTATCCCTTTGGATGGAGGGTGCGATTAAAGCCGCTAATCTTCCTTCTAAGCCCTGTAGGGCAGAGGAAAATGCAGGTGGGGGGGTTCTTTACAGTTTGAGGCTTACCAAAATGTCACACTGCTGTAAAGATTACAGGATGTAATGTACCTCGACTGTACATGTATCCCCAGACCCTCAGTTTCCCCACTGGGGGGGGGGGGGGGGGGGGAGGAGATAAGGGCCCCCTCCCCTGCTGCTAGGGCACACTACGCTGTTGTAGCTGGACACAGAGCTGCTGAAAGGGTATGTGTATTCTTACTCCCTCTAGGGGAGACTTTAAAAGGCATAATAATAATACAAGAAAGAAAAGTCATAGGTGGACTTTGCAGTTCCGAAGCTTTTCTCTTACCTTCTCCCTTACCTTTTCCTCACTGCAGGATATGGCTGAAAACAGACGGATAGCGTAGTTAAACCTTCAAAGACCGGGTCCCCTTTAATAGGGGTTCCACTCCTTTGGACCTGTATGGCACCCCTCAGGACAACTTTAGGTAATGTAGCAACACCAAAAGAGTCCTGGTTCCTAGGGCCCAGCCCTCAGAGAAGTGTTACAGGCAAAACCTTGTTCCTCTATGCGAGACCCGGGTACCAGCCTGTGGCCGCAGTGGTTTGGATGGATCCGGTTGTAGAGGTTTTTTTTTAATCCAGCATGGATCCCTCCTGGAGTTCCTCAGAGCAGATCTCGTGACCAACACCTTAGACACTGGCAAAAAAAATGGTGGTACTCCTGGAAGGAGGAGGGTTTACATAGGGTGTGAACTTCCTTGATCGAGTGTAACAGTGTCAACACCTGAAGGTGGCCCATAACCCATTAATAAATTATATATATAAATTATATATATATATATATATATATATATATATATATATATATATATATATATATATATATATATATATATATATATATATATATATATACACACATACACAGTGGTGTGAAAAAGTGTTTGCCCCCTTCCTCATTTCCTGTTCCTTTGCATGTTTGTCACACTTAAGTGTTTCGGAACATCAAACCAATTTAAACAATAGTCAAGGACAATACAAGTAAACACAAAATGCAATTTGTAAATTAAGGCGTTTATTATTAAAGGTGAAAAAAAATCCAAACCATCATGGCCCTGTGTGAAAAAGTGATTGCCCCCTAAACCTAATAACTGGTTGGGCCACCCTTAGCAGCAACAACTGCAACCAAGCGTTTGCGATAACGTGCAATGAGGCTTTTACAGCGTCCTGGAGGAATTTTGGCCCACTCATCTTTGCAGAATTGTCCTAATTCAGTTACATTAGAGGGTTTTCGAGCATGAACGGCCTTTTTAAAGGTCATACCACAACATCTCAATAGGTCAGGACTTTGGCTAGGCCACTCCAAAGTCTTCATTTTGTTTTTCTTCAGCCATTCGGTGGTGGACTTGCTGGTGTGTTTAGGATCATTGTCCTGCTGCAGAACCCAAGTTTGTTTCAGCTTGAGTACACGAACAGATGGTCGGACATTCTCCTTCAGGATCTCTTGGTAGACAGCAGAATTCATAGTTCCTTTTATCACGGCAAGTCTTCCAGGTCCTGAAGCAGCAAAACAACCCCAGACCATCACACTACCACCACCATATTTTACTGTTGGTATAATGTTCTTTTTATGAAATGCAGTGTTCCTTCTACTCCAGATATACTTGGACACACACCTTCCAAAGAGTTCCACTTTTGTCTCATCGGTCCACAGAATGTTGCCCCAAAAGTCTTAGGGATCATCAAGATGTGTTGTGGAGAAATTGAGACGAGCTTTGATGTTCTTTTTGCTCAGCAGTGGTTTTCTCCTTGGAACTCTGCCATGCAGGCCATTTTTGCCCAGTCTTTTCCTGATGGTGGATGCATGAACGCTGACCTTAACTGAGGCAAGTGAGGCCTGCAGTTCCTTGGACGTTGTTGTGGGGTCTTTTGTGACCTCTTGGATGAGTCGTCGCTGCGCTCTTAGGTTATTTTTGGGTGGTCGGCCACTCCTGGGAAGGTTCAACACTGTTCCATGTCTTCGCCATTTGTGGATAATGGCTCTCACTGTGGTTCGCTGGATTCCCAAAGCTTTGGAAATGGCTTTATAACCCTTTCCAGACTGATAGATCTCAATTACTTTCTTTCTCAATTGTTCCTGAATTTCTTTGGGTCTCGGCATGATGTGTAGCTTTTAAGGATCTTCTGGTGGACCTTACTGTGTCAAGCAGCTCCTATTTAAGTGATGCCTTGATTGTGAACAGGTGTGGAAATAATCAGGCCTGGGTGTGGCTAGAGAAATTTAACTCAGGTGTGGACAACCACAGTTATAGTATGTTTTAACAAGGGGGGGCAATCACTTTTTCACACAGGGCCATGATGGTTTGGATTTTTTTTCACCTTTAATAATAAACACCTTCATTTACAAATTGCATTTTGTGTTTACTTGTGTTGTCCTTGACTATTGTTTAAATTGGTTTGATGTTTGATGAGGAAGGGGGCAAACACTTTTTCACACCACTGTGTATATATATATGTGTATATATATATATATATATATATATATATATATATATATATATATATATATATATATATATATATATATATATACACACACACACACATATATATACATATATATATACATATATATACATACACACACACACACACACACACACACACACACACACACACACACCAGAGATTAAAGTTCTTTACAAAGCAGGAGCAGTAGAAGCACGATATTCCTCTACGTTCACAGATAGGAAAGAGTGTGGTGCACGCATAACACTCCACCCAGCAGACAACATAACATCAGCTCTCATTGTTAACCTCTTCCTCAGTGAAAATAGACAGCACCAGGAGATTCAAAAGGCACCCAATGGTGTAAATAAGGCAATTTCAAATGCCCTGGACCTGATCAAAGTCAATTTGAGAGACTGGTCAACAGAGCTGAAGAAAAGATGTTCATCCTACTAGGACACTAGCAAAATGCTGAGGCATACTGGGCAGAGTAGGTGTGGTCCTGGACTGACCTACAGAGTTTTCTTTGTCTGCCAGTGCCAAAATAGGATTTTTATAACAGCTTACCTGTAAAATCCTTTCCTTTTGAAGTACATCACGGGACACAGAGTCATAATTAATATGTGGGTTATAGGCAACCTTCAGGTGCTGGACAATGGCACAGACTAAACAGGAAGTTGCCTCCCTATATAACCCCTCCCATTACTGGGAGTATCTCAGTTTTGTAGCAAAGCAATACACGTGTATACTAGAAAGAGGAGGGAGACGTCTGTGTCTTGTGATGTACTTCAAAAGAAAAGGATTTTACAGGCAAGCCATTATAAAAATCCTATTTTCTTTAATCATGCATCATGGGACACAAAGCCATAGTAATTAGTATGTGGGATGTCCCAGAGAAATGCCAACTGAGGGGAGGGAGACACAACCAAGTAGGGCACCATGAGATCAGAGGATTTAAAATGCTGCCTGCAGTACACTGCGCCCAAAAGGCAACATCCTCATGTCTTTTTACATCCACCAGATAGAATCTGGTAAATGTATGAATTGAAGACCAGGTTGCAGGCTTGGTGATGCACTGACCATGAAGCACTAACAGCCCTAGAGGAGTGTGATTTGATTTGAGAGGGTAGAACGACCTCTTTAAACCATAAGCTTTAACAATTACTTGTCAAAGCCATTTAGAAATAATAGATTTTGATGCTGCCTGTACTCTTTTAGGACCTTCGGGCAACAAAAACAAAACACCCGTTTTCCAAATCTGAACAGTCACTTTTATGTAGACTGACTGCTCTCACCACATCAAGAGAATGTAGTGATTTTTCTTCTGTAGAACAGGGTTCTGGAAAAATGAAGGTAAAACAATATCCTGGTTTAGATAAAAACCTGATATAACCTTTGGTAAAAAGTTAGGATGAGGACGCAATACTACCTTATCGAGGATAAAAATATGGCTCTTTACAAGAAAGAGCAGCCAATTCTGATACCCTTCCTGCAGCAGATATGGTTACCAGAAAAAAAATAGTTTCCTTGTCAAAAAAAGGACCAATGGAAATTAAATAAGCCCCAAGGGTTCAGGGGTTACCCAACAGGAGATTAAGCCCTGAATAAAGTTACGAACCAAAGAACGTGAAGCAAGCGGTCATTGAAATAATATCGATAAGGCCGAGACCTGTATTTAGAAGGCACTCAAGGCCAGCCTCATTTCTCACCCATCTGCAAAAAGTCAAGGATTCTACCTTTGACCCATTTCCTGGGGTGCAACATATGGAGACATATGTTTCCCAGACCCCATTATATATAATTATGGAGGCCGGCTTCCTTGCATTAACCAAGGTAGAAACTACTAAACCTGACAGCCCACGCTTCTTCAGAGTGTGGGTCTCAATAACCAGACTGTAAAATTTAGCATTTGTAAAGTAGGATGGGACACCAGACCTTGTAAGAACCGATTCCGCGGGAATAGCAAGGCTTCTGTTATGCATGTTAGCGGATCCTTTGTTCTTGACACAAAGCTGTCGATTTCTTTGTTGAACCTGGATGCAAACAGATGTATGGGATCCCAAATTTTTGACATATTGACAGGAAGATATTGGGGCAAAAGGAACCATTCTCCCGGGAGCAACTGCTGGCAACTCAAGTAGTCCGCCCTGCCAATTCTCTATTCCTAGAATTAAGACTGCTGATAGGATATGGTTCACCTTTCTCTGGGCCACACAACTTCTTGTGCCCCCATGGTGATTAATATAGGCCATTGCTGTGGCATTGTCGGAGTGAAAATTGCCACTTCCCAGGTAACTGAAGGATTTTCCCCCTTAGTAGATTTTTTGATACTAACCATAAACTGAGGCTCCGGCGCACCCAGCCTACAGCACCTAATATTTCCAGGTGGTCTCTCATCTGGGTACTAACCAGGCCCAACCCTGCTTAGCCTCCAAGATCAGATGAGATTGGGCGCTATCAGGGTGATGTGGCCATAGGCGTTGGAGTCAGACACATTGGGAATGTAGAGCTTGAACGCTTTGTTCCAAGCTGATAGAATACGGCTTTACAGCAGTCTCAAATGAAACTGAGCATAAGGAACGGCCTCAAATGAAGCCACCATCTTTCCCAACAACCTCATGCAAAGTTGAAATTCATCTTGCTTCGACCACCTAAATCAATTCCTTTATGGCGCTGCTCTTTGCCTGGGGTAAGAATACACTTTTCTGGGTGTACCTATGATCGGACCCAAGCATTTTAGCCTTCTTCATGGTTTTAAAGAGGAAGTAAACCCTAATGGGTCTTCTACTTCTTTGTCTCCATGCAAAGGTAAAGCATAATGGGCTACTATGCATCGCATAGTAGCCCATTATGTGTCACTTACCTAACACAGGATGTCACCGCTGTCCCCTGTAGTACAGAGCATACATCTTCCGAGTATCGCTGCTGCGGCCACTCACAGTGTCGGAGCAGTGATGACATCACTCCCACGCATGCACACGGAAGCCGCCACTAACGGCATATTGCCGTTAGTAGCGGCATGCTGCAATAGTGCACCTGTGTAGACAGCTGTCTTTTAGTAAATATCTCCTAAACCGCGTAGGTCAAAGTGGTTTGTAAGGGTTTACAACCACTTTAAAGACGACTTCTCCTAGGTTGAGAATCTGACCTAGATATTCCAGGTAGTTGAAAGTGGTGACCATACTTTGGTCTAAGCATGCTACCGACTGGTCTATCAAGAACAGATCGACTAGGTAAACCATAATCCTTATACCTTGTGCCCTTAATTGTAAACACTCAAGGTGCAGTAGCTGGACTGGAAAGCAGAGCGACACACTGAAAATGAAGATTTTCCCACCTTGAAAAGTTGATATTATGAGGAAATAGGCGTAAGGAGGTATGCATCTTTGATGTCGATTGACACCAGAAGTTCTCCTCCTTGTAGGATGGAGATAACTGATTGGGACTGACTCCATACCAAAAAAAAAAAAAAAAAAAAAAAAAAAAAAAGAGTGCTTATATTCAAGAATTGAATTTAGATATTTGAGATCCAGAATGTTCATTGGGATTTGGCACCGTGAAAAAAAGGTTTGAATCAAACCCCAACCTTTGTTCTTAAACAGGGACCCCCATGATCACTTTTTTCTTTTTCTCTGGATCCTAAGAAACTGATCTGAGAAAACGAGGAGACGGGAACTCTTGGAACTCCAGTTTGTACCCTGGAGCTATTGAGGAAGTCTCCCATTCGTCTAGACACTCTTCCTGCCAGATCCTCGAGAACTCCAGAAGAAATCCCCCAATTCGACTGAACCTGGCGGTGGAAGCCACCGTGACTGCCTGGAGCCTGATGCCCCTGGCACAGGAGAAGGAGCTTTAAAATGAAAATCCATTTACTCCTTTTCTTAAATGGCAAAAAGGGGTGCTTTCCATTAGAATTTCTTTGAATGTATTAACCAAAACATCCCCAAATAGCTGTTTCACCACAAAAAAGAAGACTAGCCAGGAGCTTCTTACAAGGCCCTTAGCAAAGGCGCAAGGCCTGAAGGATAAAATCTCTCATAGCAACTATTGCAAACATTAAGCCGTCTACTGGGCCTGCTAAGCATGATAACCTTGAACACCTGTTTAAATTGGTCTCTCAATGATTAAGCAATTACTGTCAGCGCAGGCTGAGACACTCAATCTGCCAGAGAAAGAAAAAGTATATATTTTTTCTTCAATAGGAATTCCACCTTTTAATCCGTTTGATTCCTAAGCATTTGAACATTGTCTGTCGAACAAGTCACACTCATTCACTGAGGATATAGCAGCGTTAATTGCTGGTATACCTACTTAGTGAATTTCCTCCACCATAGGATAAAGTGTGAACATTTTTTAGGAGGGAAAAAAAAATGCTTATCTGGGTGATCCTCTCAGATACAAAAAAAAATTTCCAGCAATGAATGGACAGGAAAGGGCATGCCCAGCTTGAGGAGGCTTTAGTGAACCCAAAAACTCAGTTAAAAGGTACATAAATGTGGCACGATCGTTCAGCAAGAAATTGTACCATCAATCTTAAAGAGAGATTTCACTGGGAAAAAAAATATTAAAAGCCAGCAGCTATAAGTACTACAGCTGCTTACTTTTAACAAATGGACACTCACCTGTCCCAGGGTCCAGCGATGTTGGCAGCCGAGGCCGATCGATCACTCGGCTCACGGCTGCTGCCACCATTCTAGGCGAGGGAATCAGGAAGTGAAGCATTGCGGCTTCACTTCCCGGTTCCCTACTGCGCATGCGCGATCCACGCAGTGCAATAGGAATGGTCCACACTGTCTCTGGGACCCATGTGTGTCCCAGCAGACAGTGTGCCAGGACAGGAAGAGGCATAGACTCCCGTGGGAGTCTATGCCCGGAAGTGGGTGCAAATACCTGTCTTAGACAGGTATCTGCACCCTCTTCCCCCTCCGGTGTCACAGTTGACTTTAGGGTGGAACCCCGCTTTAAGATTGGAACAACTGATTCTCCCGCATTTGACACCTCAGAAGAGGAGTCATCAGCCTCACCATGGTCCTGAGGGAATTAGTCTTCTCCTGCCCCTAGTTCCTCAGTTTGAGGGTCCTGGGCAATGGAAGAGAACCTGTCACATTTTGACCCACACTGGGATGCGATTAAAGTCACTAAACTTTATTTTTTTAATTATCTTAAAATAAACAGGGGCTGCAGTGTTAAAAACAGTTGCAGACAATTCATGGCCATGATGCTCACTCTGACCAGCCACCCCGTCTCAGGGGAGGATGCCATTTTTAGAGATGAGTAGGCTTTCCAGAGCTTGAGGGAGACCGTTTAAGCTCTTTTTTGGGTGTGTTTCAACTCCCCCTTCTGACCATAGCCCGATGCACAAAGTAGAGGTACTACCAGAAGAAATCACCTCCACTGCTTGAGCAATAGTCCAGCTACTGCCGCTGCTATTAATGCTCAGCCTGATGCAAATAGTAAATGTGTCAAATAGGAAATGCCTGCATCACCAAAACCTCTTTCATGCTCTTCTTTGAGTGAGGGACGGATGGCGTGGAGGAGACCTGGAAGCCGTTGGCGTGTAGGGGTGGTGAAACAAACGGCATTACCGATCATTTTTAGTTTTCCCTTATACTCAGTCTCTTTAAGAGAGGAAGAGTTCAGCCCAGGTGGGGGTATCTGGAGGAAGCAAAATCCCCCAAACTTACCGGACGTCTGCCTTCTAGCCGGAGGAAAAAAAGTCAGCTGCTTCTGTGACACAGCGTGACTGAGCAAAGCATGAGAAGGTGCGTGCTCTATAAAGCCCCCAGTGGTGACACTTGGGCATGACAACATTTACTTTAAAGGAGACATTTCATAAGAAAATTAAAACATTCCTCAGAAAAACTCAACTTACCTTTCCCGCCGCAGGGTTTTCTGAGTTAAAATCAACCCTCCCAATCATTACCCTTCACGGTGGGTTCCGTTACCAAACCTTCAGGAACCGGGGACCCTCAGGGAACCCACACTCCTGGACTTGTAAAAAGCAACCTGCCAGTAAAACTTTATGGCCTTAATACCAAAAGTACTGGATCCCGGGGACCAGCTCGCTAAAAAGAGAAGCGTTACAGGCAAAACCTTTTTTTCTTCGGATATGAGGTCCGGGTACCATTCAATTCGGCCTAAAAGACACTTAATGGATCCGGCAAGGATTGCTCGAGAGCAGCTCATTACAACACATCTTCACTCATGACCAAAACCTTAGACACTGGCAAAAAACATACTCCCAGTAGTGGGAGGGGTTATATAGGGAGGCAACTTCCTGCTTAGGGTGTGGCGGTGTCCAGCACCTGACAGTTGCCTATAACCCACAGTAATTACTATGGCTCTGTGTGCCGTGATGTACAATTAAAGAAATCTTCATGTAAGAAGCAATATAATCTAACAGTATAAGATCGTTGTATGACAACGTAGGAGAAAGATATTACAAACATTTTTTAAAGACCTATTTACATAAAATGCAAACTCATTCGTAGATAAACTCAAATAAAATGCCATTAAGTGTGGAATCTGTCAATCTCCAGGGGTGGGCTGGGGTTGAAAGGGGTAAACTTACAATGGCCAATATGGATACATCTTTTTTAAAAGCCTAAAGTTAAAACCAAAGTAGAAAACACCATTTAGACTTGCTATATAAATTATAAAAAGTATATTTAATTACAGCTAGCATTAGTATCTGCAATTTTTCTGAGAGAGTAGCAATGTGAACAATCAGACTGCAACATTGCACAGTGCTGTTCAGCCGACATCATGTACCTGCTAACCAGAAGAGGGAGCAGAGTGGAAACCTATGTGACTTTCATTTTTTTAATCAGCAAGTTGAGGAGATGGGCGGCCAGGCTGTATTGCTTAAAGAGACTGTAGAGTCTTTTTTCCCTATAAAAATAACAAACATGTTATACTTTTCTGCTCTGTTGCAGTGGATTTGCGCAGAGCAGTCCGGATCCTCCTCTTCTCAGGTCCCTCTTGAGCTCTCTTGGCCACTCCCTCACGTTTAGTGCCCTCACAGCAAACAGCTTCCTATGGGAGCACCCGAGCGGAGTCACAGCTCTGTGCCCATTTAGACACCAAGCCCTGACCCGGCTCCCTTTCTCCCCTGATAGTCTAGCTGACTGACAGCAGCTGGAGCCAATGGCATCGCTGCTGTGTCTCAGCCAATCAGGAAGGAGAATCTCGTTCGGCTGAGACATTTGTCGACATCGCTGGACAGAAAGGGATCTCAGTTAAGTGGTAAGGAGGGCTGCTGCACACAGAAGGCTTTTTACGGCAGTGCATAGAATGCATTAAGATAAAAAAACCTTCTGTCTTTACAACCCCTTTAGAATAGTGTTAAACCAAAAACAAAAATAATATATTGCAGCTTATCAGTCCCTCAGATGTGGTGGCTGCATTGGCTTTCTTTCTCCCTTATATTTTCACCTGGTGATCTGGCTAATAACACTACTCTTGTATTAAAGTGACCCCCACTCTGAATGAAAAATGGGGGGAGGTGAATGTTAGATTTACTAGTGGATTTAGAGTCACTAACAAAATTAAACCAAACTCCAGCTCACACTGCATTTACACAAGCAGTAACAAGTTTGTTCCTTTTTGGATTAAGGTTTTACAATAATAAATAAAAATATTATTGTAACCACCCCTCTCAGTGGTAAATGGTTTATCTTAAAACTTCTACATTTGCAGGAAAGCTCTTTCTGTTGCAAAGCAGGTTTACTGGCTGGATCACCAGATGAATATAAAGGAAAGGCACAAAAAAAGAAAAATTAATGCAGCCAGCATATCTAAGAATTGGTACGCTGCAATATAATAAATATTTTCTTTTGCACTTATTATGGCTTTAACCGGAGCATAGAAAAACAAGGTCACAAACCTGGCTCTGAAGCCTGGCACGGTAAACAGATCACAAGACTGGCTGCTCAGAATTACAAATCTGTTTAGATTACAGTATGTGCATTTCAAAGGTGCACTTAGCCATTTAGCTGGAATTCAGCATAAAGATATATTTCTGCAAAAGGGGTTCCCGAAAAAAATGTGTAACGAAAAAATAAAAATAAAATCTATATTATACATAGCAACCTGCAGCGAATAATAATCCAGAGCAGATTAGACAATGAAAAGATGAATCAGACCAGTAATGTCCCCCCAGATACTTTTGATATATGGGGCCTAGTGACACAAAATGAAGTCAAGCCTCTGCATTGCAACAGGCCATTGCTTATAACGACCATATTAAAACAATTCTTAGTGGTTTATACTCTTGTAATTATAGGCTTTTATTACCCAGACACCTCGAGTTATTTGGTATTTTATTACCTGAAGCATGCTGTGCCATTCTCTTTTATGGGAAGACGAGATGCTTGCAGGGAAATAACTTTATTTCCTGGCAGGGTGATTTGTTTCAGAACGGATGCTTGAAAAGAAAAAAGAAAAAAAAAAAAGCCAAAGAAAAGAAAAAGAAAAAAAAAAAAAAAGTCAAAACATTTTAATAAAACAAGTTCAGTTAAAAAAATAAAAAAATATTTGTATTCATATACATCTAAGACTGTTCCTACAGTGAATAACCTAACCTACCCAAAGTCATATAAACACAAAGTTCTGTTCCTGCCCAACCAAGAATCTCACTCTTGCTACTGCAGGGGGTTTTCATTTCTACTGCTGCAGAACATGAAAGTTTATTTGGGGTAAAGTGGTCCTTTAAAGTGCACCCGTGGACAGAGTAAACAATAAAAGACCAATTTTAACCCTGTGTGTGTTACTATGCACTCCGTTTGTGCTGTGTGTAAAATACGAGGAAAACCGGATATTCCCTGGATCAACTTAAACAACATTAGCATTGCCTCTGTATCCCCAGAGGCGGCCTGTGTGGGCTCCTACGAGGATCTGTCTCATTTGGTATACATGGGTCTAAAAGCCCCATACCCACCGACATCCTCCATAAACTCAGTAATGAAGGCATGGTTCATGGCCCAGGGAGGGCGAATGCCTAGCCCAACTACACTTTCTCCTAATAGCCCGCTGTGGAGGAACCCCAATTTAACCCACTTCTTCGGTTACCCGGATGCAGTGGTATGGACCAAATATTGTATAAAACAGTACTTTAGTGTCATTCGATTAATTAAAACTAAAATATGATTTGCCAAAGTCACATTTCTTTAGGTACATTCAATTGCGGCATGCTTTTTGCTCACAATTTGGTAGGGAGCCCCTTGACCTTGAGCCCAGTGACCTAGAGCTACTGACCCGCAGTGATGCACTGCAAAAAACAGTTTGCTGCTTATATAAATATAATTTATTCCATGAAATTACCCTCCTGTTGGGGCCTTGCAGGAGACCTTGGTAGGCCATGGCTCCAGCACTGGACAGAGACTATTGGGACAATATGTGGGGAACTGCACTCTAGTATTTAGCAGAGATAGATTGATCCACTACAAGTTACTATACAGAATCTACCTCACCCCAGCTAGACTGGCAAGGATGTTTGGAACCCAGCACTCCCTGTGCTGGAGATGTGCTGCACCCTTAGCTAATTTTATGCATATTTTCTGGGAATGCCCATCAATTAAGGCTTACTGACAAGCCATTGCCTCCTGTATAAGGTCGGTCACTTCAATCTCTATCCCTGTGTCCACTGAGGTGTGTCTGGCCACTACTGGGCCATTCGGACCCTTCTTACCCGGTTACTGTTTTATGCTAAAAAGTGCATTATCCTTTCAACAGGGCAGTACCCTTTTACAATGCTAAATACTTGAGCAGAGGGGCTCTGAACAAATTTGAGACGGTTGGGGGGGAGGCTTCCATGGACACGGCATCAGATTAATCACACTAGAACACAGCCCAGGATCCTTGGTAGGCATAGTAACTTGGATAAGATTGTGAACGTCACCACTCCACGGAGGATATTTGCTAGATCATATGGGAAGTCGCGGAACTGTATCTTTGTGTTATGGTAGACTTCCTCCGAGGTAGGAATGTTTGTGTACCTATCTGGGCAAAGTTCTGTACTGGTAAGTTTGTGGCCGGTTGTTGCCCACAATGTGTGGCTTGTTATAACATATATTGTATAAAATGAAATCCAAAAAATAAAAATACAAAATAGTATTAACTAGCTGGGCGAAAAAAAATAAAATGCATGTATACCTAGCGTTCAAGCAGTAACTCACCTTTAAAACAAGCCCTCTATTGTAAAACCAAAATGTACACCTTCAATTGACAGATCTCTACAGAAGATGAAGTGGTGCACATTATGGAAGACTCAGAGGTTGTGAACATGGACAGCAGATAAGAGTTTGGATACAAGGGGACACAGAGGTACTAAAGCATTTTTAATTGAGGTTTCCAGTCCTAATGGGAGGCATGACAAATACATGGTGTAGAGAAAACTTTTTTTACACCTGTAGGTACACCAAAAGACCATAACAAGCTGATCCTCTAGACCAGGGGTCCCCAACCACCAGCCTTGGCCCACTACTGGGTGTGGTGGGGGGCGGGCGGCATGAGAGAAGCAAGTGGGCAGAAGAGAGAAGTGGGCAAACAGGCAAGTAGAGATGATATATCTCTGCCCACCCCTCATCACCGCTCTACCGCCCTCACAGCCGGGCCTCTTCAATGTTGGAGGTGCGGTAGGGAGCAAAGAGATTAAATTGTCTCACTGCCCACCCCACCACTGCACAGAGGCCTGCCACATCTGGTGGCAGGAGGCGTGGCAAGCAACACACTTGGGGCTCCTGCTGATTCTGCATTATGGCAAGTTGAATTTCATTTTATATTACAATGTGATAATAGAAATAATGTGTTTCAATCATCTGGACACCATACTGTTGTGATTAAAATGGTATTTCTATATACCTGACAAAGACCAGCTAGGTATAATTACGGCAATTACCACACTTCCGAAACCTGCTTAGCACTGCAGTACTAAGGAGACAGCATTGTTCTGAACATAAGAAGAGATGAGCCAAAGTTGATGTTCAGAGGTTGTCTGGTTTAATTCTGGGTGGGTCTACAATTTATATGCGCTATTAGCCAATCATTGGATAGAACATGGATGTGGTTAATACAGAGGTGTACATTATATATCATTAATTATGTCCTCTGCTTTCATGAGTCACAGTCATGAGTTCTGTGGCCCAAACATATTGAGACAATTTCTTTAGACAGTACAGAATAAAACTGCTTATGCAAGCTATATTTTCTTATAAGTATGCTTTATAGGAAAACTGCTACAGTCTGTAAATACAGAGTTTAAACTAACAGGTTAACCCAAGTTAATCTCATATGAACTTATAAAGATTGAGTCAGTCCAGTACAGCCATATCACAACACATACCAACTATGGTGCTGGGATGATTGATTCGACAACACCAGCGAAACCCCCCCCCCCCCCCCCCCCAAACCTTGGCACAATTTTCTTCCATACTGCCAGTCCCCGGTGCCAAAAAGGTGGGGGAATGCTGCTCTAGATATAGAATTTTAACCAACCCCCTGTGAATCCATCTGCCTCTGAAAGGGGTTCAAAATTGTTACAGCTATGAATCAGATTGTAACAGGGCCTCCCAGACCGCTCCCGATTTGGGGACTAGGAGGGATAGAGACACTGTCAGAGATGGTGCTGGGGAAGTTATACTGTACTCGTTGCACTCCTGACAGGTTTAACCACAATTTGTGTAGGGTGCTAGCATGCACTGGTGGATTGCACCACATTGCAATCATAGGAAAACATTTATCTTTACCATCGCACCTTGGTATTGGGATCTAGTGTGACCTATATTCGCATAAAGCAATGGGGATCCACAGGTGGACATTTCAGGACCTTGCTGGTTTTCTTTTTAAAGACAGGGTGATGCAATAACATGAGACAGAGATCCAACAACCAGTCATAAACAGACACCATGGGATACCACAATGGGGATATCCAGATAGTGCAGTAAGGTTAAAACGGAGGCCAGCACCTTCGTAAACACCCGAGGTGCAGAATATAGGCCAAATAGCAGGGCCAAAAAGTGCAGAGGACCCACAGTAAACTGTAGACATCTCTGATGTGCTGGAAAGATGGGGACATGCAGGTCAGTTTCTTTGACGTCCACAGTGGCCAGAAAGTCTCCCCTATCGAATGAAGGCTTTGACAGAGCTGATTGATTACATGCAAACCCACTAGGGCTGCATGGATATCTTATCTGTGCGGTAATGCAAACTTTGAAAGTGATAAACTCAGAAAGGGAGTTGGATGCAAAGCTCTCTAGCTTGTAGCCTGTGGAGACCACCTCTCACATGCTGGTTAAGGCTAGCAGACATCCCTTTACTTTGAAAAGTGGAGGCCCACCCTCACGCTTTAGGAGTTATCTGAAGGCTTGGAAGACTTAAGATTCCAAGACTTGAGGAGCAGACTGGGGACCAAACTTGGGACTGACATTCAAGTTTTGGGGTCAAGGGTAACTAAAAAGATTCTTGGACTCTGGCAAGTCTTTCCAGACTGTCTTCTGTAGTGGAGAAAAGGTATTTTTAAAACCTGTAGCATCTTTGATAAGGGCATTTATGTATGCAACGATACAAATGGCAATTGCCCCAACCTATAACTGCCTTAACAGTAAGGAACACATGGATGGGTGACGTATGTCAAACAAAGAAAAATTCCCAGCTAAGCCTGCAACAAACTGATTTGTCCCAACAGTTCATGTTAAAAACAGGGGTTTAGTTTGCACACATTTGCAAATGCATGTGTAAGCTGCAGAGGCTGTGACAAGGCACCCCAGTATTTACAGTCCTAACGCTATAGGTTTTGGGAGCCTTCATAGTAGGAGCACACATGTAGTAATAGATATAAGCCAGGTATGCCTGTATGGAACCCGCCCCTTAAAAAGACAGTGGCACACTGGTCAACTTTTTTGCCATTGTGCCATATGCTGGGTGTCCAGTGCGCCCCTATGCCTTTAAGGAGCGGGCTCCCTACAGGCATACCTGCACTCAATCTATCCATTACTGTAGGTGCACGCCTACAATGGAGACTCTCAATTTATAGAATAAGGACTGCAGATAATATTGGGGTGCCTTGTCGTGGACTCTGCGGCTTACACATGCATTTGCAAACTAAACCCCTGTTTTTAACGTGAACAGTTAGACAGGAGAATTCGGTTTGTTACAGGCCAGCAAGTTGAACCGTGAAGTTTTCTTTGTTGTTGTTGGACATGCCTCCAGGTAATCAGCTATGTCACCAGAACTAGTGCCCTTACTGAAAAAGACTTAATCCACTTGTGTTCTGGTGACCACTCAAAAATTTGGGACTTTTGCTGAGCTTATGTGTCGCCTCCTCAACACCCGATTTAACCTTGTATGAGGTGTGTGTGTGTGTATATACACACACACACACACACACACACATATACACACACCACACTATAAATCACCTGCATTGCACGCAGTTACAGTGCGACCCCATACGACTTGCATTGGCTTCATTAGCCTGCTATAAAGTCCGCCAAACACAACATGCCGTTTACTTTTTGCCACTGTCACAATGTGTGTATAGCTGTGAATGGCTGGATTTCAGTGTTCAGGTAGGTGGTCGGAGGTGAGGGCAGTAAAACCACTACGCAATCTGGTTTTTACTGCCCTCTTGCTGCTAGTGTGAACAAGGCCTAAAATGGCTAGCCCGAAATGGGCTTTAATTTTTTTGGTAGTGAAGATGCAAATAAACAAATGCTGCATTAATAATATCAACAATTAAAAAAAATAAAAAATAAAAAATGTATAGGATTTTTTTGATTTAAATTGATCAAATTTTATTAAAATGCTTTTTGAGTAAAAATCTAACTAAAAATAGGATTTTTATAACAATTTACTTGTAAAATCCTTTTCTTGGAGTCAACACGGGACAAAGAACTTAAGTAATAACTTAATGGGTTATAGGCCACCTTCAGGCGATGGACACTGGTATACCCAGTACAGGAAGTTCACTCCCCTATATAGCCCCTCCTCCTTTCAGGAGTTCCTCAGTTTTTGTAGCAAAGCAATATAGCTAAAGCCCAAAAAGAGCAAAGGGACCTCTGTGTCCCATGATGTACTCCAAGAAAAGGATTTTACAGGTAAGCCGTTATAAAAATCCTATTTTCTTTATCATACATCATGGGACACAGAGCCCAAGTAATAACTTAATGGGACGTCTCATAGCAATGCTATTTGAGGGGATGGAGACACAACCCGCAGGGTACCCCCAGACTTGAGGACTTATACTGCTGCCTGCAGCACACAGCACCCGAAGGCGATAGCCTCATACCTCCTAACATCCACCCGATAGAATTTTGTAAATGTATGTACTGAAGACCAAGTTGCAGCCTTGCAGATCTGAGCCATGGAGGCCTGGTGACGCACTGCCCAAGAAGCACTAACCGACCTGGTAGAGTGCGCCTTAACTTGAAAACGGGGGAATCTTTCCCCTTAAAATCATAAGTCTGAATTATAACTTGCCAAATCCACTTGGAAACAGTGGATTTCAACACTGCCTGTCCTTTCTTATAACCCTCCGGCAGAATAAATAAGACATCAGTCTTTCAAATCTGAGCAGTTGTCTTTAAATAGATTTTCACTGCTCTCACCACAGCAATACAATGTAGTGACTTTTCTGCCCTGGAACATGGTTTTGGAAAAAACAAAACAATGGCAGGACAATATCTTGGCTCAGGTGAAAACCTAAAACCACTTTTGGTAAAAAGTCTGGACTAGGGAGCAACACCATTCTGTCCTCATGAATAATAAAGTATGGCTCTTTACAAGAAAGCAGCCAGTTCGGAAGCCCACCTTGCTGAGGATATGGCAACCAAGACCAGCTTCCTTGTCAGACGGACTAAGGGAATATGCTGTATCAGTTCAAATGGCTGTTTTGTAATACTGGCAAAACTAAGTTTAAGTCCCAAGGGTTCAAAGGTGATTTAACTGGCGGATTAATCCACATTACACCTTACATAAAACCCCGGGACTAAAGAATGCGTGGCAATCGGTCTTTGAAAGAAGAGCAATAAGGCTGAGACTTGGCCCTTACTAGTACTCAAGGCCAACTTTATCTCTACCCCCAGTTGTAGAAAGGCAAGAATTATGTCCATGATATATCGCTGGGGGTGCCAACCCTTGGATTCACACCAGGAAACATAAGCCCTCCCAGACTCTATAAAACATAGTTCTGGAAGCTCGCTTCCTTGCATTAATCACAGTAGAGATAACTAACCCGGAAAGCCCACGTTTCTTCAGAACATGGGTTTCAATAGCCGAGCCGTTAAATTTAGCGTTCGCAAAGTACGATGGAATATCGGCCCCTGTGAGAGCAGGTCTGACCTTAGTGGAAGGCACCATGGATCCTTCACTGCCATCTTTACGATTTCTGCATACCATGACCTTCTGGGCCATGCTGATCCTAACAGAATTACCGGCTTTCTTTCCAGCTTAATCCAGCAAAGAAGTCATCGCAGCAACTGAATGGGGGGGCGGGGGGATGCATCAGAGAGAACAGATCCCAGGGGGTTACCAACGCATGTGAGTGGATCCCTTGTCCTGGACGCAAAGTTGACTAACTTCATGCTGAATCTGGACACTAGAAGATCCCCAATCTTTAGCAAACAACCCGAAAAATGTTGGGGTGAAGAGACCATTCCCCTGGGAATAATCTGCTGGCAACTTAAGTAGTCCGCCTGCCAATTCTCTACTGCCAGAACGAAGACTGCTGATAGGCACGGGAACATTCCTCTCTGCCCAAGTTAGTATATGGTTCACCTCTCTCTGCGCTGAGACACTTGGTGCCCCCTTGGTGACCGATATAGGCCACAGCTGTGGCATTGTCAGATTGGATCCTGACAGGAAAATCCCTCAACCTGGAAGTCCAGACCTTCAGAGCCAGGTGCACTGCCCAAATCTCTAGGATGTTGATGGGCAAGGCTCTTTCGGTTCTTCACCACTGTCCCCGCTGTCTTTTCTAGTACTGCTCCCCAGCCTAAAAGGCTGGCATCTGTCATTACCACTTTCTAGATAACTGGTCTGAAGGATTTTCCTTTCAGCAGATTCTGGGTTAGTAACCAACTGAGGCTTTGGGACACTCTTGGGGACAGCCGCATTGGCAAGTCCAAAGCTTGGATCGTTTTGTTCCAAGCAGACACGATACTGTTTTGCAACAGTCTCGAATGGAACTGGGCATAGGGGACTGCTTTGAACTAAGCCATCATCTGTCCCAACAACCTCATGCAAAGGCAAATGTAGGGATCTCCTTTCGACCTGATTATCCGCACCACCTCTCGCATGGAGGTGATTTTTGCTGGAGGCAAGAACACCTTTTTATGGGCCATCTATGATCAGGCCCAAATACTCCATTTTTTTTAATGTTTTTAAGGAAGACTTCTCTAGGTTGAGAATACAACCCAGACTTTGCAGCTAACTGGTTGTAATGGGTACACTTTGCTCCAAGCGAGCCACCGACTGGTTTATTAGCAATGGATCATCTAGGGATGCCAAGACTGTTATGCCCTGTGCCCTTAACCTGGCTAGAGATGGAGCCAGCACTTTTGTGAAGACCCGGGGTGCTGTAGCTAGCCGCAAGGGCAAGGATAGAAACTGAAAGTGCTGCTGTTCTACTTTAAATCGCAGAAACCTTTGGTGAGTGGAAAATATAGAGACATGCAGATATGAATCACTGATTTCGATGGATGGCTGACGTTCTCTTCCTTGTAGGATAGAAACTACTGACCTGATCGACTCCATACGAAAGGAGTGGATCTTCAGGATCGATTTAGATTCTTTAGATCTTGAATAGGTCCGACATCTCCATCTGGTTTTGGTACCATAAAAACGTTTGCATAAAACCCCAAACCTTGCTCTTCTGTAGGGATCTGTATGATCACCCCCGAGCCAGTAAAAACGGTCTTAATGCTTGAAACAGAGATTGCCTTTTCCCTGGATCTTTGGGAACATTTGATCTCAGAAAATTAGATGGTGGAAACTCCTGAAATTCTAGTTTGTATCCCAGAGACCCATCTGTCCTGAATTTCCTCTTGCCAGACTTCTGAGTACTGCAGAAGTCTTCCCTCCCAACTCTGGTGGGGGAGGGGGGCAAGGCGCCTCTTCATAATGAGGCTTTAGTATTAGGCTTTGCAGATTTCCGGCCCCAGGTCTTCTTTTGTGCCTGGGTCTGATTTTGAGGTTTTCCTCTAGAGTCTGACGGCGGAGGCCGTCGCCACTACCTAGGAGGTGGATGCCCCTGGCGCAGGAGAAAAGTTAGAAAAAAAAAACGAAGGACGTTTATTCTTTCTTTTGACTGACAAGAGTACTCTTCCCACTAGAAATCGTTTGAATGTATTTATCCAAATCATCCCCAAATAGTTGATCCCCATGAAAAGGGAAACTAGTCAGAAGCATTTTGCAAGGTGCTTCGGCTGACCACTTTAACCAAAAGGATCCCACGAATGTGTACCAATGCAAGCGCAAGGCAGGACGCCTGGTGAATAGAGTCTTTCACGGCGTCTATGGCAACATATAATGCCTTTGGTAGTTCGGCCAACTCACGAGCCTGTTGTGTAGGGACCTCCAAGGGCCTCTCTGAACTGGTCTTTTAGGGACTGACAGATGCCTATTACAGCGACTGCAAGCTGAGCAATGGCCCCTGCCAAGCAAAAAGGATTTCAACAGGAATTCCAACTTTCTATCGGTTGGATCTTTAACTAGATACTGACCGCAGGCCGTCAAATCCCGTCACGTCCTCCCATTTAAACGGGGAATGCGCGCGAATCCGTTCCTTCAGTGGCGGTGTGTCACGGAGACACCGCTCGCCAGCGAGGGGGGTGAACAGCCATTAGGTATGGCTGTTTACCACGTGATCGGCCATGATGAAGTCACGGTCGATCACAGATGGTTCCACCCCCACTGTGCAGGGCGCATGCGCGCAATGGCGCACATCGGTGGCGGCGTGTTCCTGGGAACACTGCTCGTCACCGATGCTGGTAAACAGCCATTGGCTGGCTGTTTACAGACGTGATCGGCTGTGATCCTTTCACAGCCGATCACTAAATGTAAACAAACCGCGGTAACGAGATGTTACCGGGTTCTCCTCCTCACACACCGATCGTGTGTGAGGAGATTGCGGTAACATCTCGTTAACCGCTTACAGTACACATCAAGCACACCGATAAGCCCCCCCCCCAATAAAGAGGACCTGTCACAGCCCATCCGAGTACCCGTCACAGCCCGAGTACCCGTCACAGCCAATCAGAGCACCCGAGTACCTGTCCCAGCCAATCAGAGCACCCGAGTACCTGTCCCAGCCAATCAGAGCACCAGAGTACCTGTCCCAGCCAATCAGAGCACCAGAGTACCTGTCCCAGCCAATCAGAGCACCAGAGTACCTGTCCCAGCCAATCAGAGCACCAGAGTACCTGTCCCAGCCAATCAGAGCACCAGAGTACCTGTCCCAGCCAATCAGAGCACCAGAGTACCTGTCCCAGCCAATCAGAGCACCAGAGTACCTGTCCCAGCCAATCAGAGCACCAGAGTACCTGTCCCAGCCAATCAGAGCACCAGAGTACCTGTCCCAGCCAATCAGAGCACCAGAGTACCTGTCACCAGGCCATCAGAGTACCCGAGTACCTATTTGCAGCCCATGCCTCATAGAATATACGTTGGGGTGTTTGCTTTCCAAAATGGGGTCATTTTGTGGGTAATTTCACTATCCTGGTGCTCCAGGACCTTCAAAACTGATGGGTAGGAATGAAATGAGAGGTGTCGTTTATGCTCCTAGAACTCCTGAAGGTACTACTTCAATGTTCGGCCTCTCTATGTGGCCAGGCTGTGTAAAAGTCCTACACATGTGGTATCGCCATACTCGGGAGGAGTAGCAGAATGTGTTTTGGGGTGTAATTTTTGCTATAAACATGCCATGTGTTAGAAATCTTATAAATTGACAACTTTCTGGAAAAAAATTAACCGTTCAAAAGACTCATTATGCCTCACAGATTATACGTTGGGGTGTTAGCGTTCCAAAATGGGGTCATTTTATGGGCAATTCCATTGTCCTGGTGCTCCAGGGCCTTCAAAAGTGTAATAGGTGGCTGTGAAATGAGATGTGTCATTTTTGCTCTTAGAACATCTGAAAGTGCCACTTCAATGTTGGTGCTCTGTATGTGGCCATGCTGTGTAAAAGCCTCACACATGTGGTATCGCCATACTCGGAAAGAGTAGCAGAATGTATTTTGGGGTTAATTTGTTGTATACATAGGCTGTGTGTGAGAAATAACCTGATAATATATGACAATTTAGTAAAAAAAAAAAATCTTCATTTTTTTTTAAAGAATTGTGGGAAAAAATGACAACTTAAAAAAACTCAACATGCTACCTACTTAATACCTTGGAATGTCTACTTTATAAAAATGGGTCATTTGGGGATATTTGTACTTTCCTGACTTGTTAGTGTCTCAAGAAACGATACACCTGATGTACTGAAGGCCTGATCAGATGTGATCAATTTTCAGTGATTGGCACCATAGTTTGTAGACTAACTTTCACAAAGACCAAATAATATACACTAATGTGGGTTATTTTTACCAATGATATATAGCAGTATAAATTTTGGCCAAAATTTATGAAGAAAAATTACCAATTAGCAAAATTGTATGACAAACAATGAAGGCGGCATTTGTTTCACAAAATGTTTTTATCACAAAACCCACTAGTGATTAAATGCCACTAAAAGAAAGCTCTATTTGTGTGGAAAAAAGGATGCAAGTTTCATATGAGTACAGTGTTGCATGACTGTGTAATTGTCATTCAAACTGTGAGAGCGCTGAAAGCTGAAAATTAGTCTGGTCAGGAAGGGAGTGTAAGTGCACTGTATTGAGGTGGTTAAGCATTTGCACATTGTCTACTGGACAAATTAAACTTTTATTCACACTGGAAATCGCAGTGTCAACTGCTGGTACATTCCATCTTTTGGTGAATTTCTCCTCCATGGGATAGATAGTGGAGAATGTGCTTATCCGGGTGATCCCATTCAGCATAAATAAGCTTTTCTGGTAATGCATGGACCGGAAACAGGAAAAGGCTGTAAAGGTTTTAAAGAACCCAAGGAAGAAATCAAATTTTCATCTGACTGTTAGGGGTAGCATGAAAGTGGAACGAACCATCTCCATAAGTTAGTACCAGCAATCCCTCAGATTGCGAGGCTGAAAAAGGTTCAACTGTTTCCTCCACAGAGGAATAATCGGCTTGTTTTTCCTTGTGACCGCCTGAGGGAAATACCTCATCCTGTACCCACTAGTTCCCTTGGTAAAGGGTTTGAGGTGGGGGAGGGGGATCTAGCATGCTTCCTATCCATTTGGATGGAGGATGCAATTAAAGCCGCTAATCTTCCTTCTAGGCCCTGCATGGAAGAGGAAAATGTATCTTCAGTCACATATACAGGGGCTGAAGTGTGAGAAGCAGTTGCACCACCAATTGGTTCCAATGACTCACCCTGGCTTGCCATATCTGGTATCTCCGGAGAGGACGACAGTGTGAAGGCATGAGTCTCCAGCACCTGGGGGTGGAATTTTTGGTACCTTTGTGGTAACTCTGGAAGCCATAGTGCTAAGCACAAAAGTAGAGGCACTCTAGTAAAATGTACTACTTGCTGAGCAATAGTCTAGCAAAATTATCCCACCATAAAGATCAGCTTGATGCTGAGTAACAATGTATTGCCTGGGCTGGAAATGCCTGTATACATCCCTTAAGCGCCCCAGTGCTCCTGTGTCACGTGTGACAGACTTCTCTTCAGTTGCTCTGATAAAGATCTTCTGACAATGAGAGTGTCCGTTTTATAACAAAACTTCAGGTGTGAGCCGCCCTCCTGGTTTCAGAAAAATTAACCTTAGTCTGTGGACGGCACGGCATTCGGGTCCGATGGGTCCAATGGAGAGGAGGCTGTGATTACCATCTGGCACTTACCAGACTATGTACAAAGCTTGGGCACAACAAGGCTAAAGTAATTTACCCATAAGAAGCCGCCACCGCACCCCTCCGGGAGGTGGGGGGGGCTGTTTTCTCTGCAGTATGAGGCTTATTATTCTAGTAAGAATATAGTGTTTTAACAGGAGCCATTATACATAATAAGCTTACCCCCAGCCTCTTAGTTCCCGCAGGGGGAGAGGCAATTAAGAACCCCTTCTTGCTGCTGGGACACGCACGCACGCGCCGTTTACAGCTGGAAACAGAGCTTCTGAGAAGCAACGTACCAGATATGTGTATTTTTACTCCTTCTGGTGGAGACTTTAAGGCATTACAATGTTTTTCATATGGAAGAAAGAGGCATAGGTGGACTTTTTACAGTTCCTAGGCTTCTTCCCTTCCCTTTTACTTGCTGCTGAAAAACAGACAGATCCAAACCTCACCCATCACGGCAAGCTGCATTAGTAAACCTTCATAGACAGGGTCCCTATTATAGGGGTTCCACTCCTTTGGACCTGTATAGCACCCCTCAAGATCAATTTTAGGTACAGTGGGGCAAAAAAGTATTTAGTCAGCCACCAATTGTGCAAGTTCTCCCACTTAAGATGAGAGACCTGTAATTGTCATCATAGGTATAGCTCAACTATGAGAGACAAAATGTGGAAACAAATCCAGACAATCGCATTGTCTGATTTTTGAAAGAACTTATTTGCAAATTATGGTGGAGAATAAGTATTTTGTCAATATCAAAAGTTCATCCCAAAACTTTGTCATTACCAACAAAGGATATATAACAAAGGTCAAACGGTTTCTGTAAGTCTTCACAAGGTTGTCACACACTGTTGCTGGTATGTTGGCCCATTCCTTCATGCAGATCTCCTCTAGAGCAGTGATGTTTTGGGGCTGTCACTGGGCAGCACGGACTTTCAACTCCCTCCAAAAGGTTTTTTATGGGGTTGAGATCTGGAGACCGGCTAGGCCACTCCAGGACCTTGAAAAACCAAGTTACACTTACCGGTAACTTGTTTTCCAGAAGTCTTTCAGGACAGCACCTGAGAGATAGTGACTCCTCCCTCAACCTTAGGAAACACCTTCTTCCTCCAAACTTTAAAAGGGAGGCACCTCTGGCAGATGTGAGGTCCAGCCTATAATGTTTCACAAATGTGTGAAAACTCGACCATGTTGCCGCCTTGTAGATCTGTTCAGGGCTGGCACCAGCTCTCTCTGCCCATGTAGACGCCAGAACCCTGTTTGAGTGTGCACAAATCCCTACTGGTGGGGATAACCCTGCCTGGGAATATGCCTCTGAGATAATTTCAGCCATCTTGCTAAAGAAACTTAAGAACCTTGGTAACCCTTTCTATTACCTGAAAAAAGTACAAACAGTGAATCTGAATGTCTGAAGAGCTTTGTCCTTTCTGACACGCAACATGTGAAAAAGGGTCTCCTCCTCTCCTGGGTTAACGCAGAAGGTTGGAAGTACAATGTCCTGAGTACAGTTCACTACTGAAGCTACCTTCAGTAAGAATTTAGCATCTGTTCTAAGAATGACTGACTATCTGGAAAAATAGACAGATAAGGTTCTTTAATAGAGCATTTAGCTCACTGATCCTGCATGCAGAGACAATGGCAATCAGAAAAACTGTCTTTAATGTGAGATATTTCAGGGGTGCTTCATCCAGCAGCTCAAAAGGACCCTTTGTTAGAGACTGCAGGACTACCGACAGATCCCATTTAGGAAAAACCTTAAGAGGTGCTGATCTAGACCTCCTAAGAGCTTGAAAGAATCTGATCACCAGTGGATCTGAGGCCACAGATCTTTCTAAAAAAAAAAAAAAAACAAAAAAAAAAAAAAAAAAAAAAAAAACAAACAGTTAGTGCCGCCACCCGCACCTTCAGAGTACTAACTGCTAGTCCCTTGTCTGCTACATCTTGTAAAAACTCTAGGATGGGAACAAGGCTCCCTGGGTCCTGGGCGGATTAAATACACCATGTACTATAAACCTTTCCAAACCTTAGAGTAAATGACCCTTGTAACCCTTTTTCTACTTGACAAAAGAGTCGAGATCAAACGGCTAGAAAAACCCTTGCTCCTAAGGAGCTGCTTGTCAGAAACCAGGCTGTGAGTGCCAGGCTGGCCACTCCTGGATGATTTCCCAGGCCCTGTGACAACAGATCGTGCCTGAGGGGCAAATGCCAACAAGGCTTGACTGTCAGTCTTAGAACAGTCGAAAACCAGGCCCTTTTTTGCCAAAAGGGCGTGATTAGTATGACTGGTACCTTTTCCTTCTGAATTTTCCTTAAAATTTACGGAATTAACTGAAATGGGGGGAAATCGTAACAAAGACGGAATTTCCATGGATTTGCTAGTGCATCTATCCCCAGTGACCCATCGCAATTGTTCAGGGAGAAGAAGAACTGGGGAACCTGGGCGTTCTCGCTTGAGGCGAACAGGTCTACCTCCGGTTGCCCCCACTTTTTGGCAATCATTGCGAAGACTTTTGGAGGTTCAAAATCCACCTCAGAGCCTCCAAATGGTTGTGTGCTCTGCCTAAATTGATCTGAAATTCTTTGCTTGATAGGGCAAAAAATAGCAGAGATAGTCTAAATAAGGAATAACTGCGATTCCACGAAGATACAGCAGAGCCAACGCTTCTGCCATCACCTTGGTAAAAATTAGGGGTGACGATGACAGACTGAAGGGTAAGGCTCTGAGCTGAAGATGATGAACCACGCCCCCATCCTCACTGCTAGCCTGAGGAACCTCCGAGACTGGGGTGAGATTGGGATATGCATCCTTCATATCCACTGATGCCATGAAGCAACCTGGCGTCAGAAGAAGATTCCCGACTGAGAAAATCGAGTCCATCTTGAATCTTCTGTACTTGGATTTGTTTTTAAAAAGCTTTAGATTGAGAATCAATTGAAATTTTCCTGTCGGCTTTTTTACCAGGAAGACATGGGAATAAAACCCCTCCTGCCGCCCCTCTAGTGGTACTTTGACTACTACACCCTGCTGCATCAGTTCCTTGAGAGAGGACTTCATGGCCAGGGCCCTTACCGAGTCCTGTGGGGTGTTTGTTATTAAAAACCTTTTTGGGGTCTTTTGGTAAACTCGAGTGAGTAGCCCTGCTGGAGTGGTGTCAGAATAAATTGATTTGAAGTTATCCCTGACCACTGTGGAAGAAATTCTTGCAGTCTTCCGCCCACCTGCAGGGACGAGTCATTGAGATTTTTTGGCCTGTGTAGGAGGACGGAAGCGAATTCCGCCTTTACCTTTCGGTTTCGGAGCGGACCAGTTTTTCCTTCTCCCCTGAAACTTGCTGTCTTGATCCTGAGTGTTTTGAGGTTGAAAAAGACGTTTTGGAACTTGCTTTTTCTTTTTGACCGGGAAGGATCTCTTCTTAAATCGGCCGTACTGCCAAGAATATTAATCAATCTCAGGGCTGAAAAGAAGGTCACCCGAAAAGGGAATCTCACACAGCTTGCTCTTTGATGCTGAATCACCTGGCCAGGTTTTAAGCCATAAAGCTCTTCTTGCAGCATTAGTTAAAGCTGCTGACCTAGCTGACATCTTAATTGCCTCAGCTGAGGCATCTGCAATATAAGCAACTGCAGCGATCAGGGTAGGAAAATAATCTAAGATTTCCTGTTTAAGGGAATCTGCCGCTATAGGAGATTTTAGCTGGGTAGCTGGGTAACCCAGTATTCCAAATTCCTGGCTACACATGTGGCCATTGCTGGCTTTAAATTGCTCATGATCTCTTGAGCAAGAGATCCATACGTTTGTCCATTGGATCTTTTAGAACCCCCATGTCTTCAAAAGACAGGTCTGTGGACCTTGAGACCTGGGAGAAGGCAGCATCCAGCCTGGGCACTTTGTTCCACACCGCAGCAGGGTCCACCTCAAAAAAGAAAAGAAAACTCCTCTTGTGGGCTTTGGAGAAAAAAAAAATAAAAAAATAAAAAAAATAAAAAAAGGTCTCTCTGGATCTTGCCATTCTTTAATTTAGATGACCGAATGAACTGGGAACATTCACCCCTTAGGCTCCTTTCACACATTATGTCCGTATTTCATCCATCCGTTTGCAGATGAAATACAGACATACAAGCATTCCTATGGGATAGCGGGTGTCTGCAGTTGAACATCCGCAGATACCCCCTATCGTCCAATTCTGCAGACGGAGGAAAATCCTATTTTTCTATCCATCTGCAGAGCGGATCGGATGAACACGGACAGACGGTCCGTGCTCATCCAATCCCCCATAGAGGAGAGCGGAGAGCTGACAGGGCGGTCCCTGTACAGTGTGCAAGGACCGCCCTGTTATCTGCCGACTCAGCGGGGACAATGGAGCGATCCCCGCTGAGCAAGCGGATCATCACAGGGCGGATCATTACTGATCCATCCCATGTGAAAGGGGCCTTAGGCTCGTCTAACCCAGCATACATGCGGTCATGGAGTGATAGTTCCTTTCTTTCCTCACTTAAGTCAAGCGTAGCATGAATAGCCTTAAAAAAGGAGCCCATCTACCTCTTCAAGGGACAGTTTAGAGGGGACTGTCTCAATCTCCTCAATCTCCTCAATCTCCTCAATCTCCTCAATCTCCTCAATCTCCTCAATCTCCTCAATCTCCTCAATCTCCTCAATCTCCTCAATCTCCTCAATCTCCTCAATCTCCTCAATCTCCTCAATCTCCTCAATCTCCTCAATCTCCTCAATCTCCTCAATCTCCTCTTCCGAATCTTTAATGGAAGGAGCAGGGGACTGCTTTTCCCGATCTGAAGGGTCTTCAGGCAGAGATTCCAACACTGGGAAAGATGAAGACCCCTGGGAGGACTCGACTCTGAAGTGGAAGGCTGACTAGCAGCTGGGTTCACTAGTGAGTCACGAAAAGTTTGAATCGTGGCGTATAGCTCCTTCTTTACAGAGGCAACCAGATCCTCACATACAGAGGCTGATTCCTCTAACTAAAGAAGTGATGCCGGTACTGCATAGGGTTTTTTTCCAAAACTTTCTCCCATTTTGGCCCTGCAAGAAGGAAAGCTCTTCTTTGGGTCAGAGCTTTTAGCCTATGAAAAAGACAAAAAGGGGGGAAAAAAAAACAAAAAAAAAAAAAAACACGGGGGCCCCTTAGCGAGACCCAGTCTCTGCTTTGATAAGGATCACCACACAGGTGCACTAAGAAGAAACCAGTCAGCCTCTAGTGCTCAGACAGGCTCCTTGCCACTGGGGGGGGGGGAGGGCAAAAGCCAGATATAGGAGAAAAGGCAGACTTTAACCGCTGCCTCCTACCTGGACTTTGCTGGTGCCTGTCCCCACTGCTGCAGACGCTGACTCCTCAATAGTAGGTGTGCAGTATTCCACCTGTGGCTTCACACGCCGCCTCTGGACTCCCATAGTGCCTCTGCACCGGACAGGAAGTGGAAATAGGCACCAGCTCCTGTCCTCCCTCCTCCCCCCTGCGTCCACGCCGAAAACAACGTTTTCGCCAACCCAGTGACCCGCTTTGTTACTTCTGGCGTGACCACCGACAAACATGGCGGCAGCACACGCGCGCCGCCGCTCCTAGGACCGTGCGGGCCACCGAATCTTCGGCTCTCTCCGAGCACCAGGAGGGGAAGAGGAGCCCACTTGCTACCGCTGCTGAGGCCTGGGCAGGTCGGGAGGACAGCAGGTCCCTAGAGGAGGGAAAAAAAGGGAAGGAAGCCTTGTCCCTCAGGAGCACCCAAGAGACCTTGACTCCCTCCCGAAAGATGCGTTTCCTCCGGCCCGGAGGGAACACAATAACTGAGGTTTGGTAGGGAGGTGCCTCCCTTTAAAGTTTGGAGGAAGAATGTATTTCCTAAGGTTGAGGGAGGAGTCACCATCTCTCGTGCTGTCCTGAAAGATGCCTTGGGAAATGCTTCTTACGAAGCCACTCCTTCATTGCCCGGGTGGTGTGTTTGGGATCATTGTCATGCTAAAAGACCCAGCCACATTTCATCTTCAATGCCCTTGTTGATTGGAGGTTTGCATTCAAAATCTCACGATACATGGCCCCATTCATTCTTTCATGTACACAGATCAGTCGTCCTGTTCCCTTTGCAGAGAAACAACCCCAAAGCATGATATTGCCACCCCCAGGCTTCACAGTAGGTATGGTGCTCTTTGGTTCCAACTCAGCATTCTTTCTCCTCCAAACACGACGAGTTGTGTTTCTACCAAACAGTTCTACTTTGGTTTCATCTGACCATATGACATTCTCCCAATCCTCTTCTGGATCATCCAAATGCTCTCTAGCAAACCTCAGATGGGCCCGGACATGTACTGGCTTAAGCAGGGGGACACGTCTGGCACTGCAGGATCTGAGTCCCTGGTGGCGTAGTGCGTTACTGATGGTAGCATTTTGTTACGTTTGTCCCAGCTCTCTGCAGGTAATTCACTAGGTCCCCCCCATGTGGTTCTGGGATTTTTGCTCACCGTTCTTGTGATCATTTTGACCCCACAGGGTGAGATCTTGCATGGAGCCCCAGATCGAGGGAGATTATCAGAGGTCTTGTATGTCTTCCATTTTCACATTTTTGCTCCCACAGTTGATTTATTCACACCAAGCTGCTTGCCTATTGCAGATTCAGTCTTCCTAGCCTGGTGCAAGTCTACAATTTTGTTTCTGGTGTCCTTCCACAGTTCTTTGGTCTTCCCCATAGTGGAGTTTGGAGTGTGAGGTTGTGGACAGATATCTTTTATACCTATAAGTTCAAACAGGTGCCATTAATACAGGTAATTGGAGGACAGAGAAGCCTCTTAGAGGGCTTTCACACTGCTGTGCCCATAGCGTTGGCGGTAAAACGCCATTATTTTTAGCGCCGTTTTACCGTCGGATTTGCGGTGCATTTCGGCCGAGAAAGGGTTTTTACCCTCACTAGCGGCCGAGAAAGGGTTAAAACTGCCCGCAATACGCCGCAATAGCAGTCCTGTGTCCTGGGGTCCAGCCCTCAAAAGAGAGGCTTACAGGCAAAACCTTGTTCTTCTATGGGAGGCTCAGGTACCATCCACTTTGGCCTCAGTGGCTTGGATAGATCCGGTGTGGGGAGGTTATTTAAATCCTGAATGGATCCCTCCTGGAGCTCCTCAGAGCACATCTTCACTCGTGACCAACACCTTAGACACTGGCGAAAAAAACGGCGGTACTCCTGGAAAGAGGAGGGGTTATATAGGGGAGTGAACTTCCTGTATTGGGTAAAACAGTGTCCATCACCTGAAGGTGGCCTATAACCCATTAAGTTATTACTTAAGCTCTGTGCCCCATGATGTACGATAAAAAGTTTCCTATTTAAGATACATTAATAATTTAGTTTATTCAGCATGAAATGGAGCTTAGTTATGTAGAATGAGGCTGTATATTCTGTAATATTTACATTGTTGGTAAACTCATTCAATGAATCCAAGCTCTGCAAGCTGAGATACCAATGCAATGCATGTTGCATTCACACAATTTCACAGTAACCATGATATAAAAAAAAAGTTCAGCAACATTCCTTTATCCCATTGTTGTGCAAATCTATGCAGACTACAAACTGATGGAATCGGTTCTGATATCGCTGTTTTACTAACCCAACAGCTTATTATTCTAATTTGGAAACCTTTATTTTGTTTATAAATATTAAAGATTCCAACTACCAGCAAGAATAATCCCTTCCATTTAAAGAACAACTGTCATTTCAGATCCATCAAGGCAGAGCCTATTAGCGGGCATCCACTCACCTGCTTCCACCAGGTCCCTCACCTTGTTATGTTACTGCCGTATCATCAGCCATCCAATTAAATTGAATGAGATTGTCAGTGAGTCAACAGCGGAACAGAGGAGGAGCCGCTGTGAGACAGATGACAGCTGCTCTTTAAAAAGGATGATTTAAAGCAAGCCTTTTTACTAGCGATTTAAATCATGGTTTAAATCGTCTTGATTTAAATCAAATGCACGCTGCTTACCAGTGATCATATACGTTATTTTTCCTTTGACCAAAGTTCGATGAGTACCTTAAAAACCCAGCATCTTGATACTTACAAAACCCTTTAAGCATGTAGCATACCTGGTGTCAGGTGCCCTGCTTGGATAAGTGTATTCAGAGAGATTTGCTTCTCTCCAGGTTTGTTAAGGGTCATTGCCGCAGCGGGGGACATCGTGGTTGCATGCTTCACTATCCCAACAGATGGCTGCTGAACTACCTGTAACAGTAACATCAACGTTAGAAGGCAAAAACAGGTCCTCATTCCAAACAGTCCATCAACCTGCTTAATCAAGCAAGACTGCTTAGAGCCATGTGCGTCTAGCCTTCAGTTTACACACATCACACTCTGGAAACCTCAAGCAGACTCTTGTCTGGATATGACAACAAGAAATCTCACCAGTTGTTTACAGTAATATCTACCAACATACACTTGTCCAGATGGCCTTAATCCCTTGAGACACACAAGCCTATCAGACCGCTAGTCATGGAGGTTTCAAAATTCATCATTAATGCAGTTTACTCAAATGTCCTAGAATAAAATCTGCAAGATTTTCTGGGCAGTTTTACTTCATGTGGAATTAAGTCACACATAACAAATGTTATATGAATGTTCTAAAAAAAGGGCTGTGTGCAAATTCTGCTGAGCTAATCTGTCCAATAAGAAAAGCATTTACTACAATAAGACCTCTGTGTAAACTACAGAAGTGTACACTTTTTAGAACATTACAACATTTTTAGATAAAATCATTCATTTTACATCATTACACTGTGAAATCTACAAGTGTCAGTCTCTGCCACTAGCACCAACACCCTCCATTAGCGTTAAAATGACAATTATAAAGTAGATGCACACTTTATTGTTGGGAAATGAAAAAGTGATGCAGCTATTGCGTGCCTACAAAACAATGGCTTAAAAATGTAAACCGATATCAGTTCTTAAGTTGCCCACAGATACAAAGAGGCAATAGGACGCAAAGGAAAGATCCATCTACCCCATGTCATTTGTGACAGCAGATGCCAATTTAAACCTCAATGACAGGATTGATTCAGCATTTATTCCTATGGAATGAAGGGGGGGGGGGGGGGTGAATTCAGGAAAATGCATTCAGATAATGCTGTTGGTTCCATTCATCCTGGGTGGGGGACAAGTAGACAACAGTAATTGGAATCAATATAATCAACTTCCAACCCTCTTGGGCAGGTCACACGTTATGCAATTTTCTCTCCTTCAACCAGGATTCCCCCATCAACATAGTTAGTGTTGATGGGGGAATCCCTCTCACAGAGCTATTGTGTTCTGCCAACAAGGAGCCTTCCCCACCAGCAGAAAAAAAAAAAAATGATCGCTGCTGGCGGCTTCAGATACCGAATAAAATAATCACTGCTGGCGCCTTTAGCTGCCAACAGTGAACGGATGAAAAAAAAAAAAGCCCACAGGCTGGTTGTACAGAAGTCAATTGATGCATCGACTTCAGTACAACCAGCCTGCCCATAGACGGAGCAAAATTTGGATCTATGGTTGGCTTAAGACTAACTGGCTAACCATAAATAAGAAGATCTCCTCTGGACTTGTTATTTAAAGTATAACTAAAAAGGCAAAAAACACCTTTTTTTTCTTTTTAGTTTGAATAGAGTGGAGAGGGACGTCAGTTTGCATTTCTGTCTGTGCCCCTGTTGGAGATTCGCCCTATTTTACTTGTTTACCAGTCTAACAGGGGTTATAACCCTTCTTTGCTCCATCAAAAAACAAAAAGTTGTGTCAATAGTTCTATTTTAAAGTGACTTGTGACATATTTCTTGCCATTTGTCTTGCCATTTGTGTCTGTCTATGGGAGGCAGTTGTAGGCTCTTTACTACTTTACTTCTCAAATATCACAGTTCTCTAGCAAACTCTAGATATCTGTACAAATTATTGTGTACAACATTGACTTTACCTCCTTCCTTCAGCTTTTCCTTTTTATGTTGGCTGGAATACATTTTTTCCTATTAGTCGGTCTTAGCTAATAGAACAAAAAAATACCACCAGCCAATCTAGAAAAAAAAAAAAAAAAGGAGGGATAATGTAATTTTATCCAGGCACACTTCACACAGACTTTTGAATGCAAGGTTGATTTTTAAACAGCATTTTCATGGCTGCTCTTTATGGATTGCCAGTTGGCTACAACAAAAGAGAGAGAAGGCAATAAAGAGCTTATAACAACCTCAATGCACAGGTACTGTTAGACAGGATGACATACAGAATTTTGACCTGCCTGTAAATTGCATACCTTGGAGTACAGTACAGGGCAAAGGCTGAGTATTCATAGACCCCGTGTTACAGGCTCCTACTTTGAGGTGATTGGACACTGGCAACGCTTTTGAGGACACACACCCTGGGTGTCTTCCCTATAATCCTACCCCACCCAGTGAGTTTTGTAGCAGCCAATACAGAGTAAACCAAAATAGAAAGGAAGATGGCCCGAGTATTCATAGACCCTGGGACTTAATGAATGAAGGTGAAGAACCAAACTGTTCCAACAGGCCCAACAACAAGGATCAACAGATCCAATTTAAGAGTACAGTTGCCCTGAACCTTGTGGCCTAATGCTGAATCCGCAGACGATTCGAAGTCTCGCTTGTAAAACCTTGAACAAGGTATGATCAGAAGACCAGGTGGCAGCCTTACAAAGCTGGGCTACAGAGGTTTGGTGCCAGAGTGACCAGGAAACACCCAATGACCTGCTGGAGTGCATAAAAAGCAGGAGGATGAGTTTTGTCCTTTAGAGTGTAAGTTCTAGCTCTCATCCATCAAGTGATGGTGAACTTGGAAGCAGGATTCCCCCTACAATGTCCTGAGAATAAGACAATAAGGGAGTCCATCTTCCTGATAAAAACTGTTGCTTTGAGGTAGACCTGATGGCTCTGACTATATCCAGGCAATGAACAACAATTTCTTCACCTTAGGAAGAAAAGGCAGTGTTTGGTGCAAGACTACATGATCTTTGTAAGGAATGCGGAATGGCTCCTTACAAGAGAAAGCTCAGATATCTGACAGACATTATAGCAACCAAAAAGGCCACCTTGTAGGAGGGGTCATCTATGGGAATATCCCTGATGGGTTTAAACAGTGATTTCAGCAGGGGGGTGATAGAACCAAGTTGAGTTTCCAAGGAAGCATAGTAAGGGTAGACTGATCCAAGACCCACCTCAAAGGCTTTTTGAAAGTGAGGGAGTGCCTAAGGCCACATTTTGTTCAGGTTTTGAGTGTAGGAAGGTCAGAATGTGAGTCACAGAGCAATCTCTGGTATTGAATTACCGCCAGGCAAAGACAAAATTTCCCAGGTACAAAAATAGATCTTTCTGGAAGTGGCTTCTCTTACTTTTAGCAAGGTAGGAATGGTTCAAGGACCACTCTGTTTCTCAAGACCTGGACTTCTACAGCCATGTTTAAGTTAGAGACTCAGAAGCGGGGTGGAAATGAGGACACCAAGACTGCAGGTCTGTACTGTTGGGAAAAGGTCAGGGGTTCGCCTCCTAGTAGTTTAAATATGTCTGCGTTTCTCCATTTTAGTGCAATAAGCATAACCGGTTTCTTCTCTTACTCTATTTTCTGGAGCCACAGAGGTAGAACTCACACTGGAGTGAAGGCACAGATTAGCCTGAACTGAGACCAGGAGACTATTAAGGTATCAAAGTGCCAGCGCTCAAGGTTCCTTGGTCCTAGGACAAGGCAGATATAGCTTTTTGTTGAATCTAGAGACCAGATATCCACAACCAGGATTCGCAATCTCTAACATATCAGGTTGAAGATGCCGGGGTGAAGGGCCCATTCTTCTTGATCCAGGCAATGGCAGCTGGGGTACTTTGCCTTTCAGTTGTCCATGCCTCGGAAGTGGACAGCAGAAGTAGTTGGAGAGAGTGTCTCCATCCATGAGATGATCTGGCTTGCATTCTTTAAGACTGCATGACTTCTGGTATCAACTCTGTGGTTGATGTTGACCACAGTATTGTTTGATTGCACCCCGATTGGGTGTCCTTGCAGAAAGGGGGTCTTGGGCTGCAAAGACTTACTTATTGCTTTGAGCTCCAAGAGAAGAGGAACTTGGCTTCCACTGATGACCATGTTCCCTGGATTGTGAGGGACTGGAACACTCCTCCTCAGCCTGAAAGGCTGGCATCTATTACTACTTTCCAGTGAGGAGGAAGGAAAGACTTCCCTATTGTTACGGCTGAAGATTCACCAAACTAGGGAATTTTGTGCAAGAGCATGGGTAGATCAAGAGAAGGAGCATTCTTGTTTCAGGTCAACAGGATATTGTGGTGGAGAGGTATCAAATTAAACTGGGCAAATGGAACAGCCTTTAAAAGAAGGCTACCATAAGGCCTAGAACTTTCATGAAAAATCTCACTAAAGGGATGTCTCTGACCTCAACTCCTGAGTGTGAGCTCTGAGAGAAAGGAGTTTCTTCTCTGAAAAGAAAACTTTTGCTTTGGATGCATTTCCTAAGGCCGAGACGGCGGAGAGCTCCGCAGTTCGCGGCATGTGCCGATCCGAGCGGGGTGACCCTTTCAGATCACGGATCGGTTACGATCCGTTGCACCCCTAATTAATATATCATACATACATATACACACACACACACACCTTACCTGTAAAATCCTTTTCTTTGAATGCATCATGGGACAGTGATTAATGACTAACTGGGTTATACGCTAACTCTAGGTGATTGGACACTGGCAACCAATAGCAAGAAGGTTCCTCCCATACGGGAATTACCTCAGTTTTGTAGCAAGCAATAAAGAGTCCCAGGAAAGAGGGGAGGGATCTCTGTGTCCCGTGATGCATTCAAAGAAAAGGATTTTACAGGTAAGCTGTATTTAAAAATCTGTTTTTCTTTATCATACATCACAGTACACAGAGCAGTTATTCATGACTATCTGGGATGTCCTAAAGCAATGCCCCTGAGGGGAGGGATACACAGCTTAGACAAGTCCCAACTGTGCTTTGGCCCTATAAGGCCGCCTGCAACACGCTATGACCAAACACTGTCTTCTCCAGACCTGACATCCACCTGATAAAATCTGGTGAATGTGTGAACTGAAGACCAAGCGGCTGCCCTGCAGACACCAGTCGATGACTGCCCACGAAGCACTGACCCCTCTAGTGGAATGTGCTTTCAGGTCTCTCGGTGGAATCCTATGCCTCAACTCATATGCCTGAACGATAGTTGAAGTCGTAGCTGCCTGTCCTTTCTTAGGACCCTCAGGCAGAATAAAAAGGAGTGTCAGTTTTCCTGAAAGGGGCTGACGCCCTTAAGTAGACTTTAAATAGCCCTTACTACATCCAGCGAGTGGAGTAACTTTTCTTCCTTAGACCCAAGATTTGGAAAAAAGGAGGGCAGAATGATATCCTGATTCAAATGAAAATTGGAAAATACTTTTGGCAAAAATTCCAGACGAGGGTGCAAGACAGCCCTGTCCTGGTGCAGAATCAAGTAAGGTTCTCTGCATGAAAGGGCGGTTAACTCCGACACTCTACTGGCAGAAGTTATGGAAACCAAGAAGACAAATTTCCTGGTCAATAGGACTAAAGGAATCTGCTTAATAGGCTCAAAGGGTAGATCCCGAAGGGCTGATAGTACCAAATTCAAGTCCCAGGGGCATAAAGGGGGCTTAATCGGTGGTCTTAGGTGCGTCACTCCCTTAAAGGTATGCACCAAGGAATGGGCTGCAATTGGTCTTTGGAAAAAAACAGATAAGGCCGAAATCTGACCTTTAATTGCGCCCAAGGCCAATCTTAAGCCTACTCCTGCCTGAAGGAAAGAAACGATCTTTCCAATTGTAAACTTACGAGGGTTCCAACCTTTCCCTTCACACCAGGAAATGTATGATTTCCAAACCCTGTAGCAAATGGCCCTGGAAACTGGTTTCCTCGCATTTATCAAAGTGAACAAGGCTGCACCTCTAACCCTGCGGTCCTTTAACACCCTGATCTCAATAGCCAGGCCGTCAAATTCAGCATAAAGCAGGATGGAATATTGGTCCTTGGGACAATAGATCCAGGCGTAACGGAAGGAGCAACGGGTCCCCTACTGCCAATTTTACAATTTCCGTGTAATAGGACCTCCTGGGCCAAGCCAGGGGCCACCAGGATCACTGGTCTTCGCTCCTCTTGTATCCTGCGCAGCAGATGCAGCAGGATTTGGATTAGAGGAAATGCATACACAGCAGGGAATACTGGTGCCAAGGAGTCACCGATGTGTCTGTCCCGAATGCAACCGGATCATTGGTTCTGGACACAAATCTTTCCAGTTTGGCATTGAACCTGGATGCTAGGAGATCCACATCTGGGGTCCCCCAATGCTGACAAATCTGGAGAAACACCTCGGGATGAAGGGACTATTCCCCTGGCAACAACTTTTGGCAACTTAAACAGTCCACCTTCCAGTTGTCAACGCCCGGTATGAATACCACCGACAAACGGCACATGCCTCTCTGCCCATCTTAATATGTGATCTACCCATTTCTGAGCCGCTATGCTCCTGGGGCCCCCTTGGTGGTTGATATAAGTGACCACTGTGGAATTGTCAGTTTGAACTCGGACTGGGAGACCCTGCAGCTTGGTCATCCAGAAATGCTGAGCTAGTCGGGCTGCCCGAATCGCCAAGAGATGGATGGGCAAGGCCCTCTCTGCTTGAGACCACTGTCCCTGGACCGACGCTTCCCCCAGAACTGCTCCCCAGCCCAGACGGCTTGCATCAGTGGTTACAACTTTCCAGGCCACTGGTGGAAAGGTTTTTTTCGACCTTTAAATTGCTGGTTTTTGACCACCAAGTTAGGCTCTGTAGAGTCTGTTGGGACAGGACCATAGGAAGATCCAAAGTTAGAGTGGTTTTGTTCCAAGCCCTTAAAATGTTGCTCTGGAACAACCTGGAGTGGAATTTAGCATAAGGGACTGCGCTGAAAGACGAGACCATTTTGCCCAATAGCCTCATACAAAGGTGAACAGATGGCTTTTCTTCTCTTTTCACCCTCCGGATGAGCTTCACTATGGAGTTGATCCTTACAGGAGGTAGAAACACCTTTTCTTGGACAGTGTCCAAGTTTAGGCCCAAGTACATTAATACTTGAGTGGGGTGAAGGTTTGACTTGTTTATATTTCAGAATCCAGCCCAGGTGTTGCAAAATTTGTATGGTCTTTAAGAGGTTTTGGACCAGGACGGGACAAGATTGATCCTTCAAAAGAAGATTGTCCAGATATCCTACCACAGCAATTACCTGGGATCTTTGGACCGCCAATACAGGGGCCAGTCATTCTGTGAAGACCCGAGGAGTCGTGGCTAAACCGAACGACAATGCGACGAATTGAAAATGTTGGCCTACCGCGAAACGCAGAAACCATTGATGCGGTATGCAGATGGGCACATGAAGGTATGCATCCTTGATATCTATGGATGCTAAGTAATCCTCTTTCTTTAGGGATGTTACCACTGAGCGAGTTGATTCCATACGGAAACTTCGGACACTTAGAAACAGATTGAGAGATTTGAGGTCCAAAATGGGCCTTACCTCCCCATTCGGTACGGTGAACAGGTTTGAGTAACGCCCTTTGAACCTTTTCCCATGCAGGACCTCGATGATTACTCCCTGCTTTTGCAGATTCTCTAAGGCTAGGAGCAGACATTTCCTTTTCTCTGGTTCTGCCGGAACCCTTGAGCTCAAGAACAGAGTTGGAGGGAACTCCCGAAACTATCTTGTAAACTGACGTTATGATGGAAATTACCCACTTGTCCTGAACCTGTTTTTCCCAAGCATCCAAAAACAGCCGACGTCTTCCCCCCACCCGTAAGAGCGGGGGCGTCCCTTCACAGGGTAGACTTGGAACTGGGCTTGTTTGACCTTGGAGTCCAGGGTTTTTTCTGACCCTGCGGTTTTTTAAAACCAGACTGTTGAGGCCATCGATACCGATTGGGAAAAGAAGAACTAGGTCCTGGGGCAGAGGGAATCTTAAAGGAGGGTCGCTTATTCTTGCAATTAACAGGCAGCAAAGCACTTTTCCCACCTGAGATCTTTTGGATAAACCTATCCAGATCTTCGCCAAACAGGCCTTGACCTTGAAAAGGGAAAGCTGCAAGAAGCTTTTTGCATGGTGTCTTGGCCGACCAGTTCTTTAGCCACAAGACCCTGCGCATATGCACAGACAGAAGTGCACAACGAGACATCTGTTGGATCGCACCTTTTAATGCGTCTACTGCAAAGCACAAGATGCGAGGGAGCTCCGATAATTCCTCTGTAGCTTCTTCTTGACAAGGAAGGTTCCTGACCAATTTCTTAACACAATCTTTTAAGGACTGGCAGATGCCAATAGCCGATATCGCTGGCTGAACCAGCTACTGTAAAGGAGGCCTTTAGCAAGGTTTCTAGCTTTTTATCGGCCAGATCGTTAAATACATGGGTGTTATCCACCGGGCAGGTCAAATTTTTATTTACTGAAGAAATGGCGGCATTGGAGGCAAATATATACTGTCAGGATGATCCCAATCTGCTTGGATCACCTGTTCTAACAACGGATGCACAATAAATGCCTGGGAACCCTGCTGAGGTCAAGGAGAACCCAAAGTAAAACAGGAGGGTCCAGTTTCCTGGACTGGGGGTAACTTAAACCCAGCTTGAACCATCTCTGTCAGAGAATGAACAAATCATTTTTGGGAATGGGAGGCTGAGAATGGCTCGTCCGAGCTAGACTCTCCCGTTGAAGAGTACTCAGTTTCTTCCCGATCCTTTGTGACCAGGATCCTCCTCCCACTCTGGGTCTGGGTCCCCTAGCCCTGCCTGGTTATTAGAGTGCTGATGCTCAGATGACTCACCATCATGATCAGGCTCTGGAGAGGGAGATCTGTTACGCTTTCTCCCCGCTTGTGTTACCGAGGCAATCATACCCGCCATTTTACCTTCAAGGCCAGATAAGGCAGATGCCAAATCATCTTTAGTAACAAACTGAGGCAGGGACACCAGTTGTGCCACAATGCCTGACAAATGCAATGGCTTAGCTAAGCCAGGAGCTGCAGGACCTTCGGGGGAAATTGGGATAATATCCTCAAGAGTTTGATCTCCTGTTTTTAAAGGAGGTACTCTTAACCCTGTATTGGTCTTGCTCCCTGTTCCTCTTTTCCTGGAAGAAATTGTTTACAAGTATGGGAAGACAGCACTCCCTCTGAGCTTCTAACTGTAATCCAGCATACAGCAGCTATTACAGTTTAACACTGTCCCCTTTAACCTGATGCAACTGTGTCCAAAAACCTGCAGACTCACGTGCCCAACAAGCTCTATGCCTCCACGTGCACACCAGGTGAACTGCCTCTTTTAAAAGGTTCCAAATGGTGCAAATCGATCTGCGTGGAAGGCGTGGCATCCGAACGTATACAGCAAGTGGTGCCAAAATACGGCACATGCGTGCCTGAAGACCGCCATCCGTAGGAGGCAAAACCACCTCAACGGCGCACGCGTACGACCGTACGTCAACAGCACATGCGCGCGTACGGCACCGGCGTCTCCTCGTTCTAAAACACACAGTATGGAGACATTCTGTAACAGCTTTGAAAAGACACAGTAACAGAGGGGAATACAGCAATCCCAGAGGGAATACTCACCAGTCCACACTGCAAGACCTGAAAGGCCAGGCCGAATATTCCCCATCAAGGCGGGTAGTGCCTCTGTGGACCTTCAAGGACCGGGTCCCACATCTTGGTGTCCACACCCTTGGGCCTGTAAAGCACCCATTGGGTTTATCTTGGGCATGTTAATGACCAGAACACCACTATCCAAGGGTCCAGCGCCTAAAAAGGACACATTACAAGCAAATCATCGTTCTTGAATCGAGGCTCGGCTACCATTCCTTTAGCTTCGTGCCATTTGAACAGAACTGATTACAACGTTCCTCACTGGGATGCCCAATTGACGAAATTTTGAAGAGCTTCACGTTCGTGACCATCACCTGAAGACACTGGCGAAAAAAAACTGAGGTAATTCCTGTATGGGAGGGGTTATATGGGAGGAACCTTCTTGCTATTGGTTGCCAGTGTTCAATAACCTAGAGGTAGCGTATAACCCAGATAGTCATGAATAACTGCTCTGTGTCCTGTGATGCAGGATAAAGAAAAAAATACATACATACATACATACATACATACATACTGAAAAATTATCTTACCAACTGCTTGAAGTTCACAGCTTTCAGGCTGTTAAGTGGCTGGGGCACAGCTACCGCAGCCTGGGGAATTTTAGCATTGCTAATTAAAGTAGTGCTTGCTGGTTTTACGGTCTGTATAGATGTTGTAGGTGTAATTTTAACAAAAGAGAGCGAGTTGGTGACAGCAACAGGTGGCGTTGGGTTCTGTGGACCACATTGTAGGATAAACTCCTGGGAGTTCGGCATCATCCGGCGCAAGGAGGGTAAACTTTTCTGTAGAGAAAAAAAAAAAATGTCATAACATTCTGTCTAAGGTAAACCACAAAAAAAAAAATTTTTTTTTAAATAAAAAAATGCTTTTTTTACCTAGCAACATTAAGGCCCTGCATTTATTTCCTTAGAGGACCACAAATAGACCTTGTATGATCTTCCCATGTCCCACAAACCAATAACTTATGTCCAAATTAGTCAAACCCGTGAAATAAGTAGAAATTTGCAATTTCAAGTCAACATTTACATTTCTGAGATGTTCATAAATGTAATATTAATCTCTAGTTGCCTACAAAAGCATTATTGAATTTGGTTCGCTATAGTATTCAATACATGGTATAAATGTGAATATATGCACTTCATGCACAAAACCTTTTAAGTGAGTTCAAAAACAAAAATGTGTTTAAGTGACCAAGGAGTTAAGCCTCCTACATACTACTACAGCTCAGGTTGGAGTCGATGTACTAACAATCCAATGTTAGTACTAGAGATGCACCGATAGCAGTACCAATACTTTTTTTTTTATTATTACTCGCCGATGCCAATTACCGATACCTACTGCAACTTCAGCTGTCAGCAATGGTTCAAAGCATTGAAATAAATTGATTTTCTTTTTTAATTTTGCAGTTTTTTTAATGTGAAATGTGTAAACATAGGTTAATATATATGTGTGAAAATATTCACTAACAAAGCAAAAAAAAAAAAAAAAAAAAAAAACTTTTAATTGTTTATAAAATAGATGTGAAAAAAAAATAAAAAAAATAAAAACACACAGGAAAATAATTAAAATGGAGGAGAATAGGGCGTTAAGGCTGATTAGAGTAAATTAAGGGTTAATAAGGGGTTATTTGTTCATCCCCACTGGTAGCTCAAAGAATCGAGCCTGCAAGTATCGGTTTCAGGTATCAGTGCATTTGCACGAGTACCGATACTTGTGTAAATACTCGGTTTCAGCACGGATATCAATACCGATATTAGTATCAGTGCAACCCTAGTTAGTACAGTGATCTCCTCTGCTGAGCTATTGTTTTCTGACCTGTCCCTGCTGAACCGGATGAATTTTGATTTGTGTGTGGTCAGATTTATCTCTGTAGTTCAATAAACGCCAATATTGCTCAATTTACTCCCCCCCCCCCCCCATTTCATATTTCTACTATTGAACATGTGAAGGGTCTTCAGCGTGCAGCTCCTACATTAGGGAATGCTTAATGTCAAATGAACAATATTGCCTTATGGAAGCATTGTCACACATCAAAATACAGCAGGAAAATATTATGAGGCCTAGGCACATTGGCTGCTATATAAAACCTCAGAAAAATGTTGACATATCAAAATTGTATGGTAAAGTTAAAGACTTGTATAAAGGGTATTGTATAGTGAATATAATGTACAACATAAACTGACTATGGAGTATGGACACTTCCTCTTGCTTTTGTGTTGCCAATACTTCCCATTTGATGTAAAACTCTTTTGGATTTCACTTTCAAGACCCTTGGTTTACTCTACTGAAATACATAAAAGCATACTGTATGTCAAGGCAAAAAGCTAGCCGCTTGTTTGTAGTGCTGATCCAAGGGCTTCAAAAGCCTTTGTTTTCAGAATTACTAACCCAGAATTAGTATGCCGATCAGGAGCTTTAAGTTCACTCTGACGTTTATGGCACACTTGCTTCAGAGGTCAGTGACTCAAAGTATTAAAATTGGACACAGTTAAATAGTAGCTTAAAGGGGTCACTAAACTCAAATCATATCAAACCTATCTATAAATGCTGTATTCAATGCTGTTCATACTCTGAGATTTGTCTTCTGTATTCTGCAAAAAACCTGGTTGATCCTGCTGTCTATCTCCACCTTTTCTGTTAATGCCCCCAATTCAGCTAGGAATTGCACAGCTGTGGTGGCAACTGTACATGCTCAGTTTTCAGTGTGAATGACAATGCATGACAATATACTAAAAAATGTGAAGCTGCCCCTTTAAGTGAATAAATCGCCTCTGAAAAGCAAACCAATGAAAAGCAATTTGTTAGGGATGTGATAATTACATGTGAAGAATAAAAAACAAAGCAAATATACTTAAGTCCAAAAGGTGAAAATATTTTTATTTATAAGAATAATTACACTTTTTTTTTCCATTTTTTCCCCTAAATCTTGCTGAAAGAAACTCCAATTACCGTGCTCCTGGTCTTTAAGGTGCCTCAGATACTCCTCATATAAGTGCTCCACCACAAAGTGTACAAAATGTATACTTGCCAACAGCATCTATGATATGTGCCTTTGGTGTCATGGGGTACCACCCTTTTTGCAACAATTTATATTTTTAAATCCTTGTTTTGACTTAATAAAATTGTATCGCACTATCCTGGATTATCATCACTCCCTGGATCTCAGTCATTGATGCTTTAGGAGTTCAGCTGGTGGTTGTTTCCCCATATACCATTCTTAAGGTGGGACACTGAAAACAACGTGGAAAAAGGGTGGTACCCCATGACACCAAAGGTGCATATCTTGAATGCTATTGATGTGCATTTTGTACACTTTGTGGTGGAGCACTTACATGAGTAGTATTTGAGGCATCCAAGACCAGAGCACGGTTATTGGAGTTTTCTTCAGCAAGATTTAGGGAAAATAAATAAATTTTTGGACGGTGTAATATTTTAATATTTAAGAATCTTTATAAATAGCATTTTTTTCACTTTTTGGCTTAAATATATTTGGATTATTTTTTATCCTCTGTTCACATTATCACTTATGCGCCTTGCTTTTAATTGGTTTGTTCTAGGTTTATTGCCATTTATTTTTACTGAGTACCAAAGATTTATTTATTTATTTTTTTAAACACATGACCAGCAGCAGAGTACCAGAAGCTCCTTTTGCTCATGTTTCCCTGCAGATCCATATACAGAAATAGATGGGACAATGTAAATTTAACAGCCAAAGGCCATCGCAGAGATCGATAGGTCATCAGCTCCTGATCATTGATACGGGACTTGGAGTTGTCTGCAACAGCTTGGTCTTCATGCTAGGAGCAAACTCGCAGCACAAATACACAGGTACACACATATATGGCTCCACTGAAAAAGACCCACTTCAGCAACGCCACATGCAGGTCCTGTGTGATGAGGTGTAAAATCCCTGGCACTTTTTGACACAAGAGGAAGCTGCACTGCTGCCAAAACAAGTGAATGGCTGTAAGTAGCCATGTTCATCTCAACCAGGAAAAGGGTCTGGCATAGATGAAGGGATTCATTGGCTCCTTTTTTTACAAACAGAAACAAGTACTTCAGGAGCTGGTCGTTTACCAGCAATTAAAAAAACGTAAACAGCATTTTTTTTCTTTATAAATGCACCACTTACTAGGCAAGTTAAGCCGGCCATAAACGGTTCAAAACTCGGATAGTTTAGCAGGAACTGGCCGAGCATCAAACCATGTATGAGCAGGCTGAATGTACCCAAAGTTAATTGATCAATTTGGGTACAGCCAGCCTGTCAGATTTTTTAATGAGATTATTGCCAATGGCTGATTTAGCCACTAGCAATAAAACCCCGGGTTTCTGGTGGGGGGGGGCTTCCCCCATGCCCCCACCGAGAGAACAGGAAAGAAAATCGTCCCGTCTATGGCTTGCCTTAGGGTCATACTCCATGTAAAGAAATCTAGCATTTATCATTGCCCTGTAAGCATTAATAACCACATCTGGAAGGTTTTACCCTCTTTATGACCAGAATATTTTTTTGCCATTTAGCACTGTATTGCTTTAACTAGCAATTGTGCGGGGGGGCTGATAGGAGGGTTTTTTTTTAGTGTGTGGTTTGCTTCTTTTTTGTTATGTGTGCTCTCACTCGCTTCTTCCATAGAGGTAGTATGACAGGTATATTCCTGGGTCTCACCAGACGCTCCCAAAAAGGGGGGGGGGGGGGGAAGCAACCAGGCGTCAGAAGGGAGCTATGGTAATAATTAATGTAGTTACTTATAATGTAAGGGTTTAAATACAAAAAGGAAAAGATACATGATAAATGATGAACTACAATACCTGGGAGCAAATATAGTACGTCTCCAGGAGACACATATAACCCATACCTCAGGTATTAGATTAAATTCGGCTAATTTTCCGGTATGGATCTACGGGGATACTCCCTCCCTGTACTCTAGAGGTATAGCAATAGGGTTTAGTAGAACAATGAGGTTTGAATTAGAGGAGCGGCTTGTGGACCCTGAGGGAAGGTACCTGTGTATTAGAGGTAAATTGTTTAATAAGAAATATACAATTGTGAATGTATATGCACCGAATAAGAACCCGGATAAATTCCTTAAGAAAGTGTTTAATAAAATAGAAGGTTTTAAAGAAGGGGAATTGATAATAGCAGGAGACCTCAATTGGAGTATTGACCCTAAAGTAGATACGACAGGGGGGAGGGGATTGGATTTCCTAATATAAAACGGAGAGCGGTGCTAAGAGTCCTAGCAACTTTCCAACTACAGGATGCCTGGAGGATACTCATCCGAGAGATTGGGATTATACATGTTTTTCCCCGGTCCATGGCTCCTTTTCCAGGATAGATTATATCTTCCTGGAACACCAGCTTTTATCAGCACTTAAAAAGGCTGAAATAAAAATAATAACGGTGTCAGACCATGCACCAGTAAAAATTCAGCTGGAGATAAAGGAAGCTAGTGGACCGGGGTTAAATTGGAGGCTTAATGAATCACGGATACAGGATAAGGACTCCGTCCGTAAGATTGAGCAGGAGTTGGAACAATTTTTTAGATGGAATGACATCCCGGGAATCTCCAGCCCAATACTATGGGAATCACACAAAGTAGTAATAAGAGGGGTATAAATAGGGATCGGAGCAGGAAAAAAGAGAGAAAGGGAAAAAAGGAAAACTCAATTGTACGAGGAAATTCAGAAATTGGAGCAGAGTACGAGACCCAAAGGGGTTCCGGAAAGACAGGACTTGATAATGAAGGAGGAATTAGAGGATTGCTTAGAACAGGAGAGGGTAGCCGCCTATTATATTCTCAGCAAGGAGAGATATCAATGGGGAAACAAATCAAGTAAATGGTTGGCTAGAATGGTAAAGGAGAAAAAATAAAAAAATAAAATAAAAAATAAAAAAGAGTAGAACTTTCATTTCAAGAGTGAGAGATAGGGAAGGGGGGGGGGGGAAGTACAAAACACGTCAGACAATATAGCGAACACATTTCATTCATATTATAGTGCCCTATATAAAATAGATCAAACAGATAGGGAGGAGAATGAGGTGCAAGAGGAAATGGGGGACTACCTGAAGGGGTTAGATCTACCCAGGGCTGGTCAAGAAGAAATGGATGCATTAGAAGCCCCAATATCAAGCGAGGAGGTGAAGAGAGCAATTAAAAATACATCAGGAGGATGCCCTGGCCCAGATGGGTTCCCCATTTCAGATTATAAGAAATTTTGAAAACAGTTAGTGCCTAAATTGTGTGATTATTTTAATGTAGTGGGGAGGGGAGAGAAATTTAAAGAAGAGACACTTCTGGCGCATATAGCTTTGATCCTTAAAGAAGCAAAAAGGACCCTATGGCAGTTGAAAGCTATAGACCAATCTCACTACGGAATTCAGATATTAAATAGTTCGCAAAAATTATTGCGAAACGATTAAAGCCCTATCTGCCAGACTGGATACAGAATGATTAGGTGGGGTTTATTCAAGGGAGGGAGGGGAGAGATAATTCATTGAAGACCATAATGTTAATACAGGAAGCTATTAGGCAGGGCGCCCCCACGGTACTCATGTCAATAGATGCCGAAAAGGCATTTGACAGGGTCAGTTGGCGGTTCCTTTTTGAAACTTTGAAATCTTGGGGGATAGCAGAGAGGATGAGGGGTTGGATAGAAGCCCTTTATTTTTTCCCCAAAGCCAGAATAAGAATCAATGGGATCCTGTCTTGCCCTCTTGAGCTCTAACGGGACAAGACAGGGTTGCCCACTCCCCCCACTCCTCTTCATAATGGCACTAGAACCCCTTCTGGCGGCTATAAGGAAAAATCAAGACATCCCAGGGATATGGGTGGAAGGGAGGGAGTATAAGACCGCTGCTTTTGCCAACGACCTCCTGCTCTATATTTCCAACCCCAGAACCTCTATTCCGGTGATTCTGAAGGAACTTTCAAAATTTGGTATTCTCTCCAATTTCAAAGTGAATATGACCAAATTGGAAATTTTAAAACTTAAACCTATCGGTAGAGGATCAGAGTGCAATTCAAAGTAAATTACCCTTCAGGTGGTGTAAGAAAGAACTTGGGTATCTGCGAATAAAGTTGACGGTAAAGGTGGGGGATCTGTTTGGGGCCAACTATATGCCTCTTCTGAACAAAATTAAAAAGCAATTAGGGATGATTCAGTACAAAGCTCTTTCATTGATGGGTAAAGTAAATGCAGTAAAAATGGTTATATTACCAATATTCATATATACATGTCAAATGGTCCCAATCCCCCTTCCACAAACATACCTTAATAAATGAAAATCCATGATTATAAGATTTATCTGGAGAAGCAAAACTGCGCGGATCGCATTTAATATAATAGCTAGAGGAAAGGACAGAGGGGGCTTGGCAGTACCTGACCTCAAAAAGTATTACGAGGTCATTGTCGTGTCTAAAAACAGACTGGACCCATAATAAAAAGGGTAAGGACTGGGTGGAATTAGAATATAATTTAAGAGGGAAATAGGGGGTTTAATATGGATCCCGGCACGATTTAGAGAATTAGGGGTTAACACAAGTATATTGACAAAAAATTCACTGTGGGTTTGGGATACAATACATAAGAGACAGAATTGGGAGTATAATTCACCATTAACCCCGATATTAGACACAACATTTTTTAGACCAGGGCAAGAGGAATACATATATTTTGGTAGGTGGGCTAAAAAAGATAATATTAGATTACAGGATGTTATGGTAGGAAATAGATTATGAGGAAATGAGGACATATGAGGAAATTATAAGGAAATGGGGACATAAAACACTCGATAGATGGAGATATTCACAATTACATTATTTTTCCCAGTCTTTGCCACAGCCGTTGAGAGGAAAGGAGCATCTTAGACCTCTGGAGAAGTTAGAGAGCCCCCAGAGTCTGGAAAAAAGGATATCAAAAATATACAAAATTTTGACATGCGAAGTAGACCATAAATATCCTGCGTACTTAGGAAAGTGGGAGCGAGAGATAGGATCACTAAGTAACGACGAACATAGGAATAGGATCATGAGGCAAACTTATTCAGTAGCTAAAGATGTGCAAACGAGAGAAATGTCGTATAAACTTTTAGCAAGGTGGTATATAACCCCACAAAAAAGGGAATAAAATCAATGGAGAACCCTTCAACGTGTTGGAGAGGCTGCCCGTAGTTGGGAACTTTTGCGCATCTGTGGTGGCATTGCCCCAAAATAAAGATTTTTTGGGAAAAAAAAATTGAAGCTAGCTTCAAAATAACAGGAGTAAAGATTAGTAAGTGCCCATGGGTTTGTCTATTCCATGATTCAGAAAAGTGGGAGGGGCAATACGGGAACTCCCTGATCCCCTGTCTATTGAACGCCGCAAAGGCGTTGATACCGTGAAGATGGAAGAATCAAGAACCCCCATCAATGAAAGAGTGGGTAGAAAGGTTGGAAAGAATAAGAAATATTGAAGAGACAATATACAAATCAGAGGAAAAAAAGGAGAGATACTATAAGAGGTGGCAGCAATGGTTGCAGTTCAGAAAAACTGAAAATTATTTGAGGTTACTTGAATGTTAGATAGATTTAAGGAAGGAAGGAGCGAGTGAGAAGAGTGGTAGAGGGGCAGTGGAAGCCCTTATGGGCTCTAAGCTGTCCGAAGGGGGAGGGGGGAGGAAAAAGGGGAAAGGAATTATTTGTTATTTGATAAAGAAATTTGTGTATGGATGGAACTGTCCTGTTTTTTTTTGTAAAAGTGAAAAAAACCTGAAAATAAAGAATAATAATAAATAACTAGCAATTGTGCAGTCAAGCAATACTGTATGCAAATGGAATTTATTTAATTTTTTTCACACAAAAATAGAGCTTTCTTTTGGTGGTATTTGATCACCACTGTTTTTTTTTTTGCGATAAATGAAAAAAGACCGAAATTTAAGAAAAATAAATAAAATTTGATTTTCTACTTCGTTATAAAATATATCCATAAATAGGCTTCCAATGCACTCTAACATGGCCAAAAACATACCCGAAATCTTTTTGGGAACACAATGTATGGTAGTGCAGCACACATGCTTTGCCTTTAGTGTACTGGGGTGCCATGCAAAAATAAAAATAAAAATAGCACTATAATACACTAATGCAGCATAGTGTAGTACTGCAGCCCTGTGATATAGGCCTTAGACATGGGGCATGTTTCTTTATGCATTGGTGGCATGAGCTGACTGGCTAAACTATGGCCCCTATCACAAATAGCATATTGTGTAAGGAAAAGTAACGCTCCAGTTATATACCTTCAGAAATGGAACCAGATATGGTTGTGGTGAGGACTTTAGTTCTTTGTAGAGTTTTGTAGTAAATTCTTCTGGTTCAAGTTTGGAGTCCTAAAACACAGATTAAGTGTAAGAAAACAGACAATTTTGGAAGAAGTGTTTAAACAATAGAAAAAAAAAAAAAAAAAGAGAAGAGGAAAGTTTGACTTACCTGTAAAATCCTATTCTTGGAGTACAGTACAGGGCACAGGCATATTCTTAGATGAATGGAAAGTGTGGGCAATGCAGCAAACTGCCAACAAGCTCACAAAAAAAAAAAAAAAAAAAAAGTAGACATGTACTAGACCTTCACTAGATGGTTGCTTGAAGCACCTTACGGGTGTTGCAGGCGGCATCAGCAGATGCCACAACACCCACTTGGTAAAAAAAACTTAGCAAACGCATAAAACCGAGGACCATGTAGCAGCCTTACAATGATGCTAAACAGATGCTTGATGGTGAAAGGCCCAAGAAACTCCCACAGACATAGTAGAGTGTGCCTTAAAGTGGTTGTAAACCCTGCCCCACAACTTTGCCCCATGTAAATCAGCATAAAAAACCCTAATGAACACTGCTTGTAGATATCTCCTTACTTGCTTAGTATTGTTGTAATCCTTGTTGTTCTGAAGAATGAAGTCACTGAGCATGCCCAGATCTCCCCTCATTTAAGGCGCACTCTCCATGTCTTATCAATCTGTTATCAGGACTTCCTACAGCACAACACTGAACTCTGCTAATCACTCAAAGGTTCCTTCTACACACCATGTGACCTCACATACAGTCTACACTTGGCCATTACTGCAGTCTTATCAGCTGAAGCTGATAGTCTGACAAAGGGAAACAGACATCGGCACAAGTAAATACTATGAAATAAACAAGTAAGCTATGAACAAGGAAGCAGGGTTGCCATAGAAACGTTGGATTGAGAAGGAAGCTTGGTTAACAGTACAGGAAGTGCTCAATGTAAGGGCGGAAATATACACCACTGTGGACTCAGAAAACAATACTTAAGATGGTGCTGCCTAACCCCTGGAAACAAGTTTTTTAAAGTTTCTTTAAACAGTAAGTAATATGCGATTTGGGCTGGATTACAGTGGCTATAGTCTGATAATGACTTATTATAATGGAGTAAATGAAAAGAAGCATCAGAGTGGGAGAGTTTACTTCCTCTAACAGGAAAGGAAAGAACCTTAGCCTGTAGGTAAGAGGCTTGAACAATGCCCTTATGTGTCCACCTAGCGATAGTGGAATGAGAAGCAGGATGATCCCTCCAAGAGCCTTCAGGAAAAAAAAACAAAGAATTCAAAAGACTAAGATCTGACAGGTAAACTCACGCAACACAAACCATACCCAAGCAGTAAAGAGAACAGACAGATGGATGGCAGGATGAAATCCTGGTTAAGGTGAAAGGAGGAGACCACTTTGGCAGAAAGGAAGCCTTAGGACTCAGGACAACCTTATCCTTCTGCAACACCAAGAAAGGTTCCTTAGAAGGCAATGCCATCAACTCTGATACTCTCCTAATGGAAATGGAAAAGAAAAAAGTACCAGTTACACTTACTGGTAACAAGTTTTCTAGGAAATCTTCCAGGGCGGCACACCTGAGATGACTGGTCCACCTGACAGGAAACACAATCAACAGAGCTTAAAAAGCCCCTCCCTTCCCTCTACCCTTCAGTTATGACCAAGAAAATTCCCACACCGGTGCCAGAGGGTACAATCTGTGAAACGAATACCTCACATATCAATAGGGTTAGAGAAGTAGGCCTGCCATCCTGGAAAATTTCCTAGAAAACCCATTACCGGCAAGTGTAATTGGTACTTTTCTCCAGTCATCTTCCAGGATGGCACACCTGAGATGATGAACAAGAAGTTCAGGGCTACCTTAGGGTGGGACCACAGCTTGCAGGACCTTCCTGCCAAATGCAAAGTCCTGAGTGGACAACAGCTCCACCCTGTAGTGCTTCAGGAAGGTGTTGTGGCTCGTCCAGGTAGATGCTCTGCAGATCTGATCGACTGAAGCACCCGCCTTCTCTGCCAAAGAGGTCGCACAAGATATAGTTGAATGAGCTTTCAGGGGATTTGGAATTGGCTTGCCCAAAAGCTCGTAGGCTATCATGATGGTCTGCTTGATCCATCTAGCTATTGTGGGTTTTGAAGCCTGGAGACCCTTCTCCTGGCCTGAGAAACTAATTAGCAAGTGGTTTGACCTTCTAAACCCACTGACTGTCCAAATAAACATCTTCTCACATCTAACAAATGAAATGTCTGTTCCTTCTCATTTTTTTGGATTTTGGCAAAAAGAGGGGAGGACAATTTCCTGTGATATAAGTATAAGGGGTCCTGTCTGAGGATCACCCTATCCTAAAAACTAACAAAAAAGGCTCTTTTATTGTCAGGGCCTGTAGATGGCTGACTCTTCTGGCTGTAGCGATAGCCAGAATAGAATCAATTTTAAGTTAAAGAAAATTAACTGAAACTTTAGCCAACGGCTCAAAAGGTTCCCTAGTTAGGGCATCTAACACAAAAGACAAATCCCATGGGGGGAATTTGTTGACTTTTAATCGGAGTAACTTTCTCCCTGGCTGTCAGAATCCGCTTTATGAGGGGATTGAGGGCCAACTTGCGATCTAGGAAAACCGACAAGGCCGCCGCATGTACTCTGAGGGTATTCACAACGAATCCCTTATCTACGCCACTCTAGAGAAAATCCAGCACTACAGGGATTCAGGGATTATCTGTCAGTAACCTTCTCTAGTCTGCACCCAGCGAGAGAAAACCTTCCATACCTTTGCGTAACTCTCTTTCTCGTGACTGGTTTTCTGCTGGTCAAAAGTGTATCAATAACTTTTTTCCGAACAGCCCTTACGCTTTAAGATCTCTCTCTCAAACACCAGGCCATCCGTGCAAGAAAACCAGGATCTGGATGTAGCACTGGTCCCTGGCGCAGAAGATTGCAACTGACTGGAAGATTGAACGGAACATCCACTGACCATGTCCTCAGGGTGGGGAACCATGCCGGCTTCGGCCACCAGGGTGCGACCAGAATGAGGCACCCGTCCGCCCGAGCTAGCATTTGTAGTACCCGTGGAATCAGCACCAAAGGGAGGGGGGGGGGGGAATCTGGGAACGCATAGGCTAGGGTAAAGTTCCACTTCTGAGCCAGCACATCTACTCCCCCTGAACCCTGTTCAATGTCCAGAGAGAAGAACCTGGCTACCTTCTTCTTCTTAGAGGCGAACAGGTCTAACAGGCAAACTAGGGAGAAAACATTGTCGCTCAATTCCCACTCCCCTTGGTGAATGGGTTGTCGACTGAGGAAGTCTGCTCGCACATTGAGTCAACCCTCTTATGTGCACTGCCAAGATTGAGAGGAGACACTCCTCTGCCTCTCCCAGGATCTCCTGGGTTCATTTCAACAACCTGCTGGACCTTGTTCCACCCTGGTGGTTTATATAGGACACGGTTACGAAGTTGTCTGAAAAAATCTGGACTTCTCAACCCCGAACCTGATCTTTGAAGAAGGTCAAGGCTTTTCCAACAGCCAGCAGTTCTCTGAAGTTGGAGGATGCCTCTGCCTGCTCTCGATCCCATGAAAAGGTCTCCTAGGTGAGCCCCCCAACCCCAGGTACTTGCGTCCGTCATGTTTAGCGGGTTTTGCTCGTTCTATGCCTGACCTGCTGACAGTTTAGCTGGAATGAGCCACCAATCCAGGGAGCTCTTTACTTCTTTTGAGAGGGATACTCTTAGATCTAGGGAGACTCTTCACCCGTCCCAGGAGAGAAGGAATCCCTGTAACCCCCTGGAGTGAAGCTGAGCCCAGTGGACTGCTGGAATGCAGGACAACATTAGACCCAGAAAACTCAATGGCCCTTAGAGAAGCTTCTCTTAGACAAAAGGAGTCGCGGCCCCCTGCACCTTTGCAATCTTTGCTTTGGGAAGGAAAATCTTCTGCACCACAGAATCTACCTGGTACCCCAGGAAGATTCTGGATTGTGCAGTTTCCAAAGAAGACTTTTCCAGACTGATCAACTGTCCCAGAGACTTCAGGGTTGTCAGTATCTTGTCTCGATGGGAGAGGAGCTGCTCCCTTTAGGGACTGTAAATTAGCATGTCGTCCAAGTATGGGATTAAAGCTATCCCCCTGTAGGTGTAGAAATGCCACCGCCTCAGCCAGGATCATCGTAAATACTCTGGGACTGGCTGCCAGTCCGAAGGGGAGAGCCCTGAATTGCCAGTTTTGGGCACCCTGAGTAGACAACCACGAACCGTAGAAATTTGAGGGTTTGGGGCAATGGGGATGTGCAAGTAGGCATCCTTCAGGTCTAATGAAATCATGAAGACGCCCCCTTTCAGGTGTCTCCTGACTTTATGCTCTCCATCCAAATTTCTTGTACAACAAGCATCGGTTCAGCTTTCTTAGGTTTATAATTAGATGAAATTTCCCTGAGGGTTTTGGCACCACAAAAATGTGGGCATAAAACCCGTCCAACCCGACTCATTGGAACAGGAGTGATGACTTCCTGTTCCGCCAGGTTCCTGATGCTGTCCAGTAGCCCCCTTGCCCTTAGTGGATCTCTGGGGAGATGGGTCAGTGTGAAATTTGGAGGAGGGGTGGAAACGAACTCTAGTCTGTAACCCTTCCTTATCAGACCGAGAACGTAGGGACTCCGTGTGATTTCTTCCCATTGGTCTCCTTTTTAGGAGGACACTGGTTCGGGAAACAGGATTCCTCCTCCTCAGTTGTTCCTCCCAAGTCCCCACTTCTTCCTTGGCTCCTTCTTGCCCCTGAAGCTGTCTTTTGCCTGGGGGCCCTCGAAAAAAAAAAGGTTCTTCCCCCATCCTGTTCGGGTTTCGAGGGAAATCTCTTCCCTTTGAGGATCGGGATAGGACTTGCTCTAAGCCTAGCCCAAAGAGCAAGGAGCCTTCAAAGGCTAGACCACAAAGATGAGACTTAAACGTGAAGTCACCATCCCAGGTTTTTACCCACAAGGAATGCCTGGCGGAATATAAAAAGGGCCGCGGATTTGGCAGCAGTTCTGTCTCAATCGCGGCATCTGCCAAGTAGGCTACAGCTTTACTAATTACTTCCAAGGAATCGGCAACTTCCTTGGATTTAGTGTCCCGCCCCACATGGTCTAGTAGTCTACCTACCCGGGCCTCTGCCTTCTGGGCAATGCAGGCGGACGCCACAGCTGCTGCATTCTCTTCCCATGCCCTGCGCAACATGACTTCAGATTTCTTGTCCATCTGATCCCGAATGCCCCCTTGCATTCCGGGTCCTTCCACTCTCTAAAGATGACATCTTCGAGAGACTGATGTACAGGGAAGGGTTTTGGCTGAGTGTTTCCTAGTCCCGTATACAGTTTATCCTGTGACAATACCTGAGTAGCGGGGAACTGGATACCCTCAGAGGTATAGATAGCTTTTAAAAAGAAAGTCCATGTCTTCTGTAGCAAAAAGATGACCCCCCCCCCCGGTCTGGCGTCAGATTGATTATCTAGGTCCGAGTCCCCCACTTCACCAGAGGACTGACCTGAGACTTCCACCTCTTCCTCATCCGAACAAGGGCTCGGACCCCAAGACCCTTCCGTACCCACCATGGAGGCCCCATCCTGATACGGGGAGCTTTCACTTGCGGGCAAAACCCTGTCCCTGGGTCTATCTTGCGCCTCAACAGAGGCTTTAAACGACTGAAGGGTCGCCAACATCTCCGCCTGTAGGGCCCGACATTCCTTCGTCTGAGCAGACTCCTTGACAGGCTAGTTTATAAATACATCTATAGCAAAATGGTTTAGTGTGTTCTATCGGGAGTTTGTCATTACAATGGTCACACAGTTTAGATTTAACTGTGGCTTTTCTAGATCTAGTGGCTGACCCCTGAGCAGGTTCCGAATCTACAAGAGAAGGAAACACAATCCCACTAACCTCCTTATAGAAAAAGGAGGACTATAGGGGAGACGGGGAGGATGACAGTGGGACCCCCCGCCCCCAAAATACATCTCCCCTCCCCAGCAGCTGAGTCACTCACCCACTGCAGTGAATTATGTTGCCGCCTTTGGTCCGTCCTCCTCCATTGTCCTGGCTTAGTCCGGCCACCCCGGCAGGCTTGCGCTTGACCACCGCTAACGCTGAGGGGGATATCAGATCTGGACCCCTGCTCCACCAGCGCCTGGCGTTATATCGGCCTCTGCCGTGCTGTGTGCCACCTTCTTGGTCCACCCGAGGCGGCGGAAGTACGTCATTCAGCTGCGCCTTCCACTTCCGGACATGCGCAGAACAGCCGAGATGCCGCACGTGCGGCGGCATGAATGCAGAGGAAAATACTTTGCCATCCGCAGACAGCCGACACAACCACCTCTCCACACTGCCCTGCAGTTAACAGAGGGTCCCAGTGCCCGGCGGACAAAACCTCTCCAACAACCTTCAGGTAGGAGAGGGAGCAGGCAAAATGGGTCCCTGTGGCTGTGGGGACCCTTCACCATACCCCAGCCAGCAGAGTCCCCTGGGAACCTTAAAAAAAAACCCCCCTGGAAAGAGCGAACACCCTCTTAGTAATCTACAATCCCCACTGATTGCAATTACTGAAAACATTCAGGGGGAGACTTTGGTCCCAGATCCAAGTCCACTTTAAAAAGAAAAATGATGTTTCGCTGCCATCCTGTGGGAAACAATAATTGAGGGGCAGAGGGAAGGGAGGGGGCTTTTTAAACTCTGTTGATTTTATTTCCCGACAGGTGGACCAGTCATCTCAGGTGTGCCATCCTGGAAGATGACTGGGGAAAAATGCATTGTAACTAAGCTCTGGTAATATCCTGCATAGGTCAGAAGGGAGACTTTTGAAGATGCACAAGTACCAGACTGAGATACCACAGCATCAACAGAGAGGGTTTAGGAGGAGCTAAATAAGCACCTCTCTTCACAAAAGGTGTATGTGATTGGGAGGAGGCCAAGGGAGTTTTGCCAGAGCATGTCCAAAGTACCACACCCGCCTGGGCCAGTTTGGTGTTACAAGATTCACTGAAATGTCCTCCAACTTGATCCTGCGAAGTGGTCGTGAAGGATTTTCAGTGTAGGAAAAAAAAAAAAATAGGCAAAACTAATCCCATGGGGTCACTAGTCCATCTACTGTGAAAGCTCCAGGATCTCTGGACCTAGCACGAAAAAACAAAGAATGCTTATAAAAGCCCAATTTACAAGAAGGAACGTACTTTATTCAAGCTTATACAGTGCCTTGCAAAAGTATTCACCCCTTGGCATTTACCTATTTTGTTACATAAAAAAAAAAAAAAAAAAACACATTGAACTAAAGGCTGTAATCTGAATTGTGTGATTGATCACAAGACAATTGTCTAAGTTGGGGAAGTAAAATTAGGATACATAAAACTATTTTTCAGAAATAAACTGATAATTGGCATGTGTGTGTATGTATTCACCTCCTTTGTTATGAAGCCCATAAAAAGCTATGGTGCAAAGAATTGCCTTCAGAAGTCACATAATTAGTGAAATGATGTCCACCTGTGTGCAATCTAAGTGTCACATTATCTGTCATTACATATACACACCTTTTTGAAAGGCCCCAGAGGCTGCAACACCTAAGCAAGAGGCACCACTAACCAAACGCTGCCATGAAGACCAAGGAACTCTCCAAACAAGTAAGGGATAATGTAGTTAAGAAGTACACATCAGGGTTAGGTTATAACAAAAAATATCAAAATCTTTGATGAGCCCTAGGAGCACCATCAGATCTATCATTACCAAATGGAAAGAACATGGCACAACAGCAAACCTGCCAAGAGAGGGCTGCACACCAAAACTCACACACCGGGCAAGGAGGGCATTAATCAGAGAGGCAGCACAGAGACCTAAGGTAACCCTGGAAGAGCTGCAGAGTTCCACAGCAGAGACTGGACTAACTGTACATAGGACAACAAAAAGCCGTATGCTCCATAGTGTTGGGCTTTATGGCAGAATGGCCAGAAGAAAGCCATTACTTTCAGCAAATAACAAAATGGTACATTTTGAGATTGCACCTTGCTCACAAAATGTATGGAGGAGGCTGCTCTGGTCTAAGGCGACGAAAATGTAACTTTTTCTGTTATTTTGTCCTATTTGTTGTTTGCATCACAAAAAAAAAAATTAAAAAAAAAAAAAAAAAAAAAAATCATCTTCAAAGTTGCGGCCATGTTCTGTAAATGAAATGATGCAAATCCTCAAACAATCCATGTTAATTCCAGGTTGCGAGGCAACAAAACATGAAAAATGCCAAGGGGTTGAATACTTTTGTAAGGCACTGTAGCTCTCCAATATGGCACCCAGAGCATTAAAGCCATGCAGAACAAACAGGATGTAGGAAAATGAACAAAATGGCAGCCATCACTGCCCATGTCTGGTGCCAAGACATCACTTCCTGCACAGCAAGGCGTACAGAGTGGCGCTTATACAACATGCTGCACAATCAAGTGCCCCCAGTAGAGTCCAACCCTAATGGGCAGGAGGGGTCCACCCCAGCAAGAGGCAACAGTTGAAGGGCCCAAGCAAATTTACTTTGCCACAGCCCAGCCTCCCATTATCCTACCCTAGGGCAGATGGACCACTAATTCCCACCCCATGGTGCGTCCCAACGGAACCATGGGGTGGCCTACATGCACCGGGTGTGATCATGCGAACAACAGGGCACCAACACACAGTCCAGGAGCCTAAAAGAGGAACAAAAAAACAAAAACACGCACAAATCAAATTAGACAAGTATACAATCAGTGACAAGATTTAAAAGGGCTAGCTATAGGTAATCAAAAACATAAATCACAACAAAGACATAACAGACACAAACAATGAACAAATGTGTCAAAAGACATTACCCACTGGGCAGAGCACAGATAGATGGACATTTAAAAAGGACCATGCACATGTGATTAAAATGAACAGTAAATAAATTAACACGACTTATAAAACATTACTCAATAGAGAGTACAAGAGGTTGGAAATTTGAAGGACCATACACAAAATGTGCACATGCATATACATGCAGGCAAGGGATTTCATATGTGCCTCATTTACTTGGGCTTTCCAAAGTTGCCAGACACGAAACCCTCCATGGTTTGAAACTCATGTGGTCACTGAGATCTGGGGATGCGGTGTCAACCTATATATCAATTGCAGTTCTCCTTGAAGTATTAACTTATTACAAAGCATTCACAACAGATGCATATACACAGTAAACAAAGTGCGTAAAAAAACACAGGCAAGATCCACATCCTCCCAAATGGGAGACTTGTTTTGGCAGTTGCAACACCAAAAGTGCTGTATATCTTATAGTATGTTCTTGTTCAGCCTTTAATATCGGTAAGACTAAACACCTATTTTGGAGATGCATACTATAAACATGCATGCCATGAAAACTGGAAATGGATATTTTTACGGTAGGCATGTGACAGTGGAACACCATTATGTGCCACCAAAAGTATGATTTCTGGCAGTGGATATGGTCTATGCTGCTCCCAGGGGAGGTCACTGAAAAACAGATACTTGAGAGAACTGCAGTGGATATACAAGTTAAAAGGCACAACTCAACCCAGACCTCAATGAGAGCATGCATGTCAAACCATATCAGAGTTTTGTGTATGGCAAATTTGAAAAACCTGAGTAAATGATGCATGTGTGAAATACATTGTGTGCACCTACATGTAAGTGCACATTTTTGTGTATGGCCTTTAAAGTTTCCAACTTGTGGAATTTACGCTAGAGAGTAATGTTATTTGATAGTTCAGGTTATTGTTTACTGTGCATTTAAACATGTGTACGGTATGTTCCTTTAAATTATGCTCTCCCAGTGGGTAATGTATTTTGACAAACTTTATATTTTTGTTTACAGTGTAGCATATGCTTCTGTTGTGAATGTTTTATATTACCTGTATGTAGCCCTTTAAATGTTACCACTAGTTTCACTCACTAAATTTGATTTGTGCAATTTTGTTTTTCTTGTAGGGTTGGGGACTCAGCATTAGTCCCCTGATGGACATGATGGCACCCGTGAGCGCGTCCCATTGTTCTATTGGGATGGTCATTACTGGTTCATCTGCCTTGGGGTGAGTTGGGAGGCTGGGCTGTGTAAAGCAAGTTTGCTTCCCCTCCCACCCCCACCTGTTGCCTCTCTCCCTGGGGTGGACCCTTCTGGTCTATTCTGTTATAGGCGAGAGGTTTGGCTAAAACGCGTCGGCACCCCGCTGCTCTGTACTCACTGCTCCACACTTGTGCAGGAAGTGAGGTCATGGTGTTAATTTACCCAAATCCTGTTTGCTCCACATGGCTTATAGGCTCTGGGAGCCATATTGAAGTTCTATAAGCTTCAATGGAGTAAGCTTCTCCTATATTGGGCTTGTATGAATACCCAATTTTTCTCATGTTAGCTCTGTTTATTTTAGGTGGGAGATATGCATTATGGAGATCCTTGCGCAGTCTATCTATAGTGGGTGTGTTGTGCGGGGTTGTCATTGACTCACAAAAATGATTTTTATAACCGCTTATCTTTAAAATCCTTTTCTTGGAGTACATCATTGGACACAGAGCCTTAAAGAATTACTTAATGGGTTATGGGCCACCTTCAGGTGTTGACACTGGTAGACCTAATCAAGGAAGTTCACTACCTATATAACCTCTCCTCCTTCCAGGAGCACATCAGTTTTTGTAGCAAAGCAATATACTTAATTCCCAAAAGAGGGGAGGGACCTTTGTGTCCTATGATGTACTCCAAGAGAAGGATTTTACAGGTAAGCCGTTATAAAATTCCTATTTTCCTTATCTTACATCATGGGACACAGAGCCTTAAGTAATTACTTAATGGGACGTCCCATAGCACTGCTACTTGAGGTGAGGGAGAGAGACAACCCATAGGGCACCCCCAGACTTCAGGACTTATACTGCTGCCTGCAGCACACTGCGTCCGAAGGCGATATCCTCATACCTCCTTACATCCACCTGATAAAATTTTGTGAATGTATGCACTGAAGACCAAGGTGCGGCCTTACAGATCTGAGCCATGGAGGCCTGGTGATGCACTGCCCAAGAAGCACTAACCGCCCTGGTAGAATGCGCTTTAACTTGAAGATGGGGGAATCTTGCCCCTTAAATCATAAGTTTGAATTATCATTTGTCGAATCTACTTAGAAACAGTGGATTTCGACTCTGCCTGGACCCTCTGGAAAAATAAATAAGACATCAGTCTTACGAATCTGAGCAGTTGTCTTTAGATTTTCACTGCTCTCACATCAAGACAATGTAGTGACTTCTCTTCCCTGGAACATAGTTTAAAAAAAAAAAAAAAAAAAAAAAGGCAGGACAATATCTTGGTTCAGGTGAAAACCTAAAACCACTTTTAGCAAAAAGCCTGGACGAGGGCATAACACCACTCTGTCATGTGTGTAAAAAGGAGGTTTAATCCCATCTCTGATCTTCCCCTTCTTTTACTGTCCTAATCCATCTGCTGATAGTACAGAGCCTTGGAGGCACTCTCCACATGCTCAGTTTGGAGTGTATTGCTGGAGAGTTAATCGCTAGAGAGGGTGCATGTGATTATTAGAGCCAAATCAGCACTGTCCAGACAAAAGAGTCAGGAGTCATGCAACCTCATAGGACAGTCCGAGAAGAATGAAAACGCCAACAAGTTTTAACCAGTGCTCGTCCGGACACTGACAGAAGTCACAAGACTGCTATGTACTGCTGAGAAGAGGTATTTAGCAGTTTATATTTACTAAAATAATTGCATTTTTGTGTACTGTGGGAGACCAGATCTAGTGAATGCAGGGCCCTGGGTTTAGTAACCCTAACTGTTTGAACTGTCCATTTATAAACAAGCAGGAAAAAATATAAACAGCGGAGGAGATGGGCTCAGTTGCAGTAAATGATCACATAAAAAGCTTCCTTTATTCGTATGGTTAAAAAAATAAAATTATAAATAGCAGGCAATTGGTAAGCTATTAAAATTAACACCACTGCAATAATGTGAATATCGATATAATCTCAGTAAACCTTAAGAGGGGTAATAAACCAAAAATATAATACACTGTATATTGCAGCTTACCAATCATTAGATGTGGTGGCTGTATTAATCCCCCCCCCCCTGTTTTTTCACCTGGTGATCTGGCCAGTAACACACCTCCTGTATTAGAGAGGATTGTTATATTGACTAGCAGATTTATGTACACCTTCAAACTGAAGATGAACTCCAGCTCACATTGCAGTTACACAAGCAGTTAAGCAACAGTTTATTTTGGATAAACATTCCCCCCCCCCCTTTTTTTTTTTAATTTAATTAATGTGGAAGTAAACCCTCCTATTGTTTTCAGCCAAGGAAGCTGCCATCTTGGCCTCCGTTTAATCTTCAACTGCCATGAAGCTGCACATGTGATCATTTATGACACCAGCCATTGGATGGTTTTTGAGTTTGGTGGAGAGTACAACCAATGTGACAGTTACATTCCCGACATGCCGGAAAAGCTAACTTTTTTCAAACTGTTTGATCGATGGGTTTACGTTCGCTTTAACAATCTCTTTATTATTTAAATTTATTTAAACTGCTCCAATTACTTTATCTATTCCTATATTGTCGCTTTCCACTACCCCCCCCCCCCACCCCCTTTATTTGGTTTGTTTCTATGGGCTTTTAATATCTGGCTCACTGCCCTTCTTTCATTTTCTCCATATATTGATCCTAGGCTTTAAAATTTTTCCAACCTTCCCAAGTACTAATATATTTCTTCTCATGTCCTGTATCCCTATTGCCTAATAGGTCAATTTTACTATAATGGTCAATTTGTTCAAACTTGTTTATACCTGGTTTTTCACTGTTTAACCATTTTTTTGGGATTAAACCCTTTGCAGCATTCAAAAGTTTTGGAAGCATTGTTTTCATATATTGTTTGTTTCTTTGGGATTTTCGAATCGTGAAATCTGCAAGTCCATATATTTTTTTTCTATTATCTCACCAGTTATCTCCTTTATATTATCTACTATTTCTTGCCAAGATCCTTTTATTTCCGGACACTGCCACCATATGTGGATAAACATTTTATAGAAATAAAAGATGATCATTTTAAGCACCGCTGTCAGTGTTAACTGGTTTGTCTCAACACTGAACTGTTACATTTTCAGGAGAGCTGGTTCTCTTGAAAAACAGACTTAGTGGCCGGATCGCCAGGTGAAAATAAAGGGAAGAACACCAAAAATAAACACGAATGCCATCACATCTAAGAATTGGTAAACTGCGATATAATTAATATTTTGCTTTTGGGTTTAATACCACTTTACAAAATCAAAAAATATCAGTACAGCGCAAATACAAAATAATACAATAAATATCATAAAGTGAAAAATGAAAAGTCCATATAGTGTATAATAAGAGAAGTTCAGAAAGAGTCCACTTGTGTAATGTGTCTTCAATCAATATATCAAGTGACTATGTGATCCCTTCACCATTGAGCAAGTTGAACTCTCACCTCAACAAGTGGACCCCTGATAAATCAGATAGGTCAAAAACGCATGTTCCCATCAAGGGTAGATCATAAGGTTACAGCAGACCAAGCGGAAGCATTTCCAGGTAAGGTTCTCATTTGAAAGCACTGATCTCCAGTGCTGAGTGCCAAGATAAAAAGTACCATGCATGGATCAGTGTGTCAGCTGGCGGATGACGTCACGACGCAGGTCACGTGGTCCGTACGCGTTGCGTCCCAGAAAGTAGGCGGGACTTCATCAGCGGTGACGGAATGACGTCGGACGGCCGCTTTTATACCAACACACCAATAGAGAACCAATACAAAGCGGAGTTTTGCGGGTATATTTATTAGGTTTTTATTTTTGACTTACCAGGAGATTATATTGTACTGCTTTCTTTAGGCAATATCCTTTTTCTTTCTTCACATAGTTTATGTGAGAATAATTAGAGGATTGTATCTTGTTGCCAATTAGCAGACTATTATTTTGCCTGTCTCTGGTTTGGTTTTAACTGCTCCATAGCATATATATTTTTTGATGCTTTCTCTCTCCTTCCTGTGTTTGGAGTGAGCGCAGATCTATGTTCCGGTGTCACGTTTGATACGTGCTGTCTACGGTATCTGTCTTGCGCATAACTCCGCTTTGTATTGGTTCTCTATTGGTGTGTTGGTATAAAAGCGGCCGTCCGACGTCATTCCGTCACCGCTGATGAAGTCCCGCCTACTTTCTGGGACGCAACGCGTACGGACCACGTGACCTGCGTCGTGACGTCATCCGCCAGCTGACACACTGATCCATGCATGGTACTTTTTATCTTAGCACTCAGCACTGGAGATCAGTGCTTTCAAATGAGAACCTTACCTGGAAATGCTTCCGCTTGGTCTGCTGTAACCTTATGATCTACCCTTGATGGGAACATGCGTTTTTGACCTATCTGATTTATCAGGGGTCCACTTGTTGAGGTGAGAGTTCAACTTGCTCAATGGTGAAGGGATCACATCGTCACTTGATATATTGATTGAAGACACATTACACAAGTGGACTCTTTCTGAACTTCTCTTATTATACACTATATGGACTTTTCATTTTTCACTTTATGATATTTATTGTATTATTTTGTATTTGCGCTGTACTGATATTTTTTGATTTTGAGATGTGGGATTTGGTAATTTGACCTACAGTATTCTAGCTGCATTTTTATATATTTTCTCACTGTATTTGTTGTGTTTTTAGCGCTGGTTGATTTTTCACTTAATACCACTTTAAACTGAGTCCTATATCAATTAAATCGCAGCAAAAATTTCACAGATCTAATATGTTCAGTATGTAGTAGAATATTTTAAGCTTCTCCTATAAGCAAATAAGTCCGTTGTGCTTTGTTGTATAATGTCGGGAAAGCGCGTTTGTATATCTCCAAGTAAAACAGATGCTGGTATCACGCCCTCTGAAGACGTAAACACGAAATGCGTCAAGTGGCCACGCTAGATGAATAGTCAGCAACAGCTAACGAATCCCGGGACTCTACCAGCGGACAGTTTAGAGGAAAGATCGGTCTGCGGTGAGATGTTCGTGATGCTATGCGGACACGATTTTAGAGTTGTTTTTATCATTTGTACATGTAAGCGCAATATGTAAAGTGGGGGAAAGGGTATTTCTAATAAAGAGTATAACACTATTCCAGTCCCCTTGTGTATCCTTACATGCTTACAAATAATTAGGAGATTGGGCTAGAGAGCGGAGGAGTAAGGAGTACTGAAGAAGCAGTTACATTGAAAGACCAATTATATATAAGCCAGTTTGCAGAGATGTTCGGTAAGCGGCCGACTGTGTGGGATTGCACGCTGGTGGAAACTGTGTTGGTGAAGGACAGGCATTTCCTGCTACTGATATACAACCTTACGGTGGAAGGCATCACTATACCTGCATTACTCTCCGCTAACCATCTTTGATTGAGGACTTTTTTTAACTGAAAAATGTTAAATATGTCTGAAATGTGATTTATGTTATTAGAGTAAGAGCTGTATTTTTGAAGCATTTTTTAGAGTTCTGAATAATTGTTCAGATAGGGAAATTGAGCGCTGTTAGTGTTTGATTAGTGACGTGTGCAAACGGTCGTGTGCAGATCCATGTGGGCAGTTTCCTGTTGAGACACAATGTGCCTCACATAATACTACAAACATGGCTCCGATCACGGCTGTGTGCACATTCCCACCGCTATCATTGATGTTCGCCATACTCTACCATGGCTTGGTGAGCTCTAATTTTGTATGGTTATGCTATTGTTCCCATGTACGCACATCTGTTTGCTAGAAGCCTTAATGCAGTCACCATGAGGTGGGCAGTCTCCTGGTGAGGCATAAATGAACATCCCTTAAAGGGCAAACAGATCTGCCGTATCCAAGGAAAGGTTTCCGCAATCAACGGTCTTCCACCCATGTCTGTATGTGCGAAAACGTTCGCATAAGTGTATTGCAGCAAAAACGGACACCGAGGGGCATCTGACAACATACAATAAAAATGTCCACAACAAGTAGAAGGGCATTGGAAGGGCAAGTATTAAAATGCAAGCGGTCCTTCCAAAAAGCAACAGCATGGCAGTATCTAAAAAAGCTCCACAAATTAATAAAATAAAGATGTGTGCAATATGGGAGCCTGAAGTCAGTGGAAGTACAAAAATAATGAAATGAAGGGGAAAAAACCTGGAGGAGAGCCCAGTCAAAAAAAAAAAAATAAATAAATAAAAAAAGGGTACATGATTGGCTCGTCCATTAATGAGGTCTCTTTGCCATGTTACACACGTGAAACCCCAAATACCTTCCTGTCACAGCATTAGCAGTCACACACAGACTGGATTTAATTGGATTAGTGGCTATGAGAAACTTCTCAGTATTGGCTTTTTGTATGTCAGACAGCTAGGAAGCCACAGAAGGTACGTTTCAGGATAATCAGATCACCAATAAAGCGCTGAGAGACAGGTGAAGTGCAGCAATGCTACATGAAAAAAAAAAAACTGAAGTACTTCACAAGAAAGACATGTCCTTTGTGCCTCCTGCAGCATTAGTTTAAATTTTAACAAGATAAGCAAGTAGGGATTGAATACCCCTACACCGAGTAATCCATGTAATAAAACATGAAGGCAAAAAGTCAAAAAAGGTGTAAAAACTGTACTGTGTTCGTTATGCAGTGTTAACGATTTATATGAATACCATTTAAATAACCTGAAAAAAAAAAAAAGGGGGATTTTTGTACTCACCGTAAAATCCTTTTCTCTGAAGTTCATTGATGGACACAGCATTTTCATCTTGAACTTAGGGATATATTGTCCCTTTAGGATAAGGCTAGGCAGAAAAAGTGTTAAAAATGAAAACTTGCACAGTACCACCCAGGGAGCAGTGATACTGGCTATAACCCCTTACACTGCATCCAGCAGCTCAGTTCGTCAAAAGCAGCACAAACACAAAATAGGAAGGGTGGGTGCTGTGTCAGTCAATGAACTTCAGAGAAAAGGATTTTACGGCGATTACAGAAATCCTATTTTCTCTTTTGTTCATTGACACAGCAACTTCCGCTTGACCAAGCAGTATCAAAGAAACGAGGGGTGGTAACAGCAAGAAAATAACTCCACCCATAACAACCAGAGCTCCTCAATGGAGGAATTGCAACCCTAAACAGCCGCCTGCAAAACCTTGCGGCCAAAGCAAGCATCCTAAAGCCCCGTACACACTATCAGATTGTCTGCTGAGTTTTTCCTTCAGATTTACCAAAACCATGTAGTAGAAGGGCCTGCCTGATTGCATACACATTGAAACGCCTAAGGTTTGACCTCATATTATATGGTTTTGGTAAATCTGAAGGAAAAACTCAGCAGACAATCTGATAGTGTGTACGGGGCTTAAGATGCACTCACATCAACTTTGTAAAATTTTGTGAAAGTGTATATGGACAACCACCGCCTTACACACCTGGGAAACTGACGCTTGATGTCAGAAAGCCCAAAGAGGCACCAATTGCCCTGGTAGAACATGCCATGACAGGAAAGGGAGGCACCCGTCCCTTATGGCATAAGCCTGAACCACAATCTGTCTGATCCACCGAGAAATGGTGGCCAATGAGACCACCAGTCTATTCTTCGGACCAGCCACTGTTACAAACAGCAAGTCTGACCTTCAGAATGGAGCTGTAGCAGACACACACCGTCTTGTAGCCTGATGAAACCAGTTCGCAGACCCACTGGTCGGATGGTAGGGCGGTCCACCGGGCTCAAAAAATTCCCGAAGGTGACCCCCCACCTGAGAGTCCGGCGGGGGCAAACCTTCATGTGGTAACAGATTTGCTTGTTTGGCTTACGAAACCAGCAGGCACCTTGTCTGACTGGAAACGCTTAGTTGCCGCCCCGGGTGGACAAAAATCCACTTCCGAGCGGAAAAGGCAGGGTCCTTGCCTACGGCATGGCTCCCTACCTTTTCTGAACAGTGGGAGCAACGTACTCTTACCCTCCATAACATTCTTAATAATGTGATCCAGTGAGGCTCCAAATAGCCTCTCCCTGGAAGGGCAAGTCCACCAGTGCCTTCTTAGATGCCTGGTCCGCAGATCAGCATTTCAGCCAAATCAGGCGACGAAGCACTACTGATGATACAGAGGATCTAGAGAGCAAGGGGGTCCTATCTAAGGCCGCATCACAGACATACTTAAGGCCCTGCACCAACTGGTCTGCCAGCTCCATGCAGACCGGGGAAGCCTGTTGCTTCTCCAACTCAAGGTGCAACAATTTTGCCCATGTGTCTGCGTCTGACGCCAGGGCTGTAGCCAACACTGGCCACAATGCTGACCCCACCACCGTAAACATGGACCAGGCAACTGCCTCGGTCCTTCTGTCGGCAGGGTCCTTGAAAGCAGGAGTCCCTTCCACTGAAATCGTGGTTACCTTATTTAACCTGAAAAGGCCGGCTGTGGTTTTCCCCAGTCCTTGTAAATAAACTTATTTTGATAAGTTGGGTATGGAAACACCTTAGTGTGGGCCGGCTTGTGAGACCCAAAAGGGACAGACACCTCTGGAAATGCCCCCGCCGTATCCTCGATCTTTTGGGTATCCCACACCACTGTAACAAGTGCTCCTACAAGCGCCTTTTCCTGTGCTGACCCAGACATTGAGTCATCCTCATTGTCTGAACAACCTGGTCCGCATCCTCTGATAAGTCAGAACAGGGCCGTCTGTCACAGCGGGGGCCAAAGTCTGAATCAGAGCTTTCCCCAGAAGATGGTGGGGGAGAGGCGTTTTTTACCCCCCTCGTACCTGCATGCTGCTTCCACCCTGGCACCAAAGGCCTCCAGGACCGCCAACAGAGCGTCCATAGGCACCGCAGTTGCAGGGGAACCAGTTGCAATAACAGGGATGTTTGGGTAAGAAGTGCCAGTTTCCGATGCCATGCTGACCCACACTCGCCTGTCACCACTTAGGGACCCAAGGCAAGTCACACAAAATGTCCACCCCTCCTAGCTGTCACAGACTGAGGGGCCCCCCGCAGGACTCCCCACCCTGACTCAGGTACTGCGCTGTGCTGCTACTGTCCGCTCTCCTCTGCGAGGCGTCTGTGTGAAAAGCACGCTGTTCTAGAAGGAAACAAGCACCCAGCGCTAGAAGCAAAACTACCCGAGACTACTAGAAAATGCCCGCTGGCCGCCTCAGCAAAAACATCTGAGGGCACCGAGAAAATGACAGCCGAACTTCCAGAAAATGGCTGAAGGCAAAAACTGGCTGTGGCCACAGGAAAATGGCCTGTGGAATGCGTGGCGGCCTCCCCACATGTCAAAAATAGCACAAACACCTCACCGTGGCCCAGAAACAAGGAAAAGGACGAGGGGACACCCAGCGCAGCTCCCAGAGCGCCCCCCCCCTTTGGTCAACCTCCCAGGGAATGCCCAGCTGCTCCATCCTGCTGAGACAGGCAGAACCATACTTAGCCCTCCTGCAGGGACTGCTGGACGCATTCCATAGACAGACCCATCACCCGAGCAGTAGGGGGTGGCTGTCGGCCATGGCACACAGACACAGACAGCAGTAGCCCAATCATATGTGTGCCCCGGAGCATATAGCTCACCGGCCGCCCCTGGATCAGACGGGGCATGTCGTGGCCAACCCAGAGCATAGCTAGAGCCTGCTCACGCTCGATGGCCAGGCTGGGGAGACTACCAGGATATATATTATCCAGCCTGTCACCCAGCCCAGCTGTTGATTGTAAATCACAGGAATCAAAAATGCAGAAAGAAAAAATTCCCAGGAACAATAGTCCCTCCGGGAGCCAGGTCCTTCTGCACTAGGCAAAAAACTGAGCTGCTGGATGCAGTGTGAGGGGTTACAGCCAGTAGGACCGCCCCCTGAGCGCTACTGTGCAAGTGTTGCTGTTTTTAAACACTTTCTGCCTAGTCCTCCCCTAAAGGGGCGATATAACCCTAAGGTCAAGATGAAGATGCTGTGTCCTTCAATGAATGAAAGAAAAAAGGGACTTGCAACCTGCTGGAAATACCTACATAATTGTACTGCAACTTGCTGGATATACAGTGCCTTGCGAAAGTATTCGGCCCCCTTGAACTTTTCAACCTTTTGCCACATTTCAGGCTTCAAACATAAAGATATAACATTTTTATTTTTTGTGAAGAATCACCAACAAGTGGGACACAATTGTGAAGTGGAAAGAAATCTATTGGATTTTTGAAACTTTTTTAATAAAAAAAATGAAAAGTGGGGCATGCAAAATTACTCGGCCCCCTTGCGTTAATACTTTGTAGAGCCACCTTTTGCTGCGATTACAGCTGCAAGTCGCTTGGGGTATGTCTCTATCAGTTTTGCACATCGAGAGACTGAAATTCTTGCCCATTCTTCCTTGCAAAACAGCTCGAGCTCAGTGAGGTTGGATGGAGAGCGTTTGTGAACAGCAGTTTTCAGCTTCTTCCACAGATTCTCGATTGGATTCAGGTCTGGACTTTGACTTGGCCATTCTAACACCTGGATACGTTTATTTGTGAACCATTCCTTTGTAGATTTTGCTGTATGTTTGGGATCATTGTCTTGTTGGAAGATAAATCTCCATCTCAGTTTCAGGTCTTTTGCAGACTCCAACAGGTTTTCATCCAGAATGGCCCTGTATTTGGCTGCATCCATCTTCCCCTCAATTTTAACCATCTTCCCTGTCCCTGCTGAAGAAAAGCAGGCCCAAACCATGATGCTGCCACCACCATGTTTGACAGTGGGGATGGTGTGTTGAGGGTGATGAGCTGTGTTGCTTTTACTCCAAACATATCGTTTTGCATTGTGCACAAAAAGTTTGATTTTGGTTTCATCTGACCAGAGCACCTTCTTCCACATGTTTGGTGTGTCTCCCAGGTGGCTTGTGGCAAACTTTAGACGAGACTTTTTATGGATATCTTTGAGAAATGGCTTTCTTCTTGCCACTCTTCCATAAAGGCCAGATTTGTGCAGTGTACGATTGTTGTCCTATGGACAGACTCTCCCACCTCAGCTGTAGTTCTCTGCAGTTCATCCAGAGTGATCATGGGCCTCTTGGCTGCATCTCTGATCAGTCTTCTCCTTGTCTGAGCTGAAAGTTTAGAGGGACGGCCAGGTCTTGGCAGATTTGCAGTGGTCTGATACTCCTTCCATTTCAAAATGATCGCTTGCACAGTGCTCCTTGGGATGTTTAAAGCTTGGGAAATCTTTTTGTATCCAAATCCGGCTTTAAACTTCTCCACAACAGTATTACGGACCTGCCTGGTGTGTTCCTTGGTCTTCATGATGCTCTCTGAGCTTTCAACAGAACCCTGAGACTATCACAGAGCAGGTGCATTTATACAGAGACTTGATTACACACAGGTGGATTCTATTTATCACCATCAGTCATTTAGGACAACATTGGATCATTCAGAGATCCTCGCTGAACTTCTGGAGCGAGTTTGCTGCACTGAAAGTAAAGGGGCCGAATAATTTTGCACGCACCACTTTTCAGTTTTTTATTTGCTAAAAAAGTTTAAAATATTCAATAGATTTCGTTCCACTTCACAATTGTGTCCCACTTGTTGGCGATTATTCACAAAAAATTAAAATGTTATAGCTTTATGTTTGAAACCTGAAATGTGGCAAAAGGTTGAAAAAGTTCAAGGGGGCCGAATACTCTCGCAAGGCACTGTAGCTTCATAAATTGTGGGGGAACATGCTTAAGAGCCTATACTCCATAGAGAGATTCTTTATATGCTTAATATGTGAAACAAAAAAATCCTTACAAGTAAATTCTTCACGAGATTTTTCACATTCTGGCCCATGGTCGGAGACTGTGGTCCACTGGATGCAAGTTTTATTAGTGTTGCAAGAAAATTCTTGCATTTCTTTACATTATCCATTGCTTCCTGGTATGAACAACAATGCAAAGTGGTTAATAATTCTGAATTGCAAAAGTTTCATACTAGTAAATAAAAAAGGAGACTTAACCACTACACAATTTACAACATATCAAAGCAAAATGTGTGAATCTACCAAAACATTTTACAATCCCATCCAATCTTGTGATCTAGGCATCTCTGCCAGACAGTATAGAAAGGCAATGGACCTCTACTGCAATTATACAGCGGAGGGCAGCTTGGCCAAGAGCCCAAGCCTTTTCATTGACAAATAAAAAGGCGCATCAGAACACAGAAGTGGTTGACCGGGTGCGCTTTCCTCCGGTAAGCATATTCTGTGTAAGAAGGCTACTTTCACACTGGGGCAGCCACCGGCGGTAAGGGGGCGTCATTTTTAGCGCAGCTTTACCAACGATTTAGAGGCGCTATTTGGCCGCTAGCAGGGTGGTTTTAAGCCCTTTGGCTTTCACATTGGAATGAATTGAGCAGCTCTTTCAGGACACTTTGCAGGTGCTATTTTTAGTGCTATAGCGCCTCAGTGTGAAAGTAGCCTAAGACTAACCGCACGGTCATACAGGGGATTGCAGATAACCTAAATAAAGATTAATTCAGAATTAATAAACAAGCTACATTTAAAAATGGTAATACTTAGAGAATACATGATTGGACCAAACTTGCATAACTTCCTGATGTGCATCTTTAAGATAAAATTGATGTCATAGCTCAGTCAAGGTTTATATACACCTTTCATTTTACATTTTCATTTTTTCAAGAAAATGACTCACTTCTATGTGCAGAAACCATGTGATCTCACTGTTAATGAGTCGAGAAAGCGCCTTTTACTGTCCATGACATCAGCCCTGCTGCAGAAAGCCCCTTATATGGAAGGCTCTCACTCCTTAGAATGACAAAGCAGGGAATAATGCTACAGAAGGTGACTGATAAAATACTAGTAAAAAGACTAATGTGCAGAATTTCCTATAAAATGGATTAGGAAACAGACACTGGTTAACATGCAAGCCATTTTTTCCCCAGAACATTCAGTTTAATAAATCTGCAAAAGGATATTGCCAATTTTTTATTAAAAGCTGAACTCTATGAAACCTAGAAGTCCTCCATTGCAGTGAGGCTTAAGTGGGGGTAAAGTGATTGTAAACTTTTTTTTTTTTTTTTTTTATAACAGAGCACCCCGATCCTCCTCTTGAATTCTAACAATGTGCTCATGGCTCCTCCCCCTGTCAAATGCCCACCATAGCAACCCGTTTGCTATGGGGAACCAGTGCAAGCTCGCTCCCGAGTGACTTGCCCTCAACCCCGCTCCCACTTCTGTCTTTAAATATAGGGGGAGGGAGGGAGCCACTGTTCTCATGCACACCACTGGCTCAAAATCAAGCTCAGGTAAGTATTGGGGGGGGGGGGCTGCATTATTAAGAGGTATAAAAATAAAAAACCTTCAGCCTTCAGAACCATGTCTAGGGGACGTAGAAAATCAGGTTTACTTATTTACTGATCCTTTCCAAGCTCCTTCACATTACTAGACCAATCTCATTAGGCTCTTTTCTTCCTTATGCTTTGACTGTCCAAAGTCCTCCGACATCATCAAGCCCCATTCAGGGTCAATAGGCAACGTGAAGACCCCGAGAGACAGTTCACCACCAGAGCACGAGTGATGAGTGATGTCTCCTAAACCAAAATGCTTTTACTGTCCACTAGCCTAAACAAAGTCTCATTTAGGTCGCTTAGAATTGGGCTTTAATATTTATAGGGCAACTTCACTTTTGTTAAACCAGGGCTCAACACATCCCAGATGCCAGGTGGCCATGGAGACTAGAAATTACATCCTGGTGCCTGGGATTTTGTCAGCTATCCGCTGTCAGGCATCAGGACACCACTTCACTAATCCAGGGATTGGCTTCTGTCCATATACTAAGGTATGAATAAGAAGCATTCTAATTCATCATCACAGTCACATGAACAGCGCTCAACAGAACCAGTGACCACCTCTTCTCCACTCTCTGCACATCCAGAGGATGCACTGCTCACCTTCTGTCAGCCCTGCTTGTTTCGCGGTCAACCGGTACACATCTGACATCAGGTAAGAGTGCCCGTTCTGCGACCGAGCGGTGTGCGAGATGGGGGAAATAGAGCGCTGGGCCTGGGCTTTGCACAGATTTCCATGTGTCAACTACTTCCTGTCCCACTGATACAGCCTGCCTGCATGTCACAAATTTCTCAGCCCCTGGGGGAGGTGGAAGTGCGGACGGAGCCCATCCTGCTGCGTCTGAGGGAAGGGCACCACCTACAAGTAGTTTGGGGACACTGTTTACTTTTTACTAGCCAGGTGTGGGAGCCTCACCCTGTCCCCCCCCCCCCCCCAATAGACACAAGAGTCAGGGAGCAGAGCAGGCCATTTTCTGGATGTATGCAAGGAAGGTGGAGTTGGGATAGTGCCACACTTCTGGAGGATTCCTCTGTATACAAAATGGAGCTGAGGGGACCTCACTGTACATATACACCTCAGACTCTCCCTCCCTCTTTTTTGGGTGCCAGGCAGCCGATATAAAAAAACTGGCTCTTAAATTTTTAGCTGCCTCCTAGATACAAAGAAAAACAGAAGAACTGCTATGTTAGAGAAAGGTAGTCTAGTAGATATAAAGTAGATTTTGAATGAGAACTCAAAAAACAGACACTAGTGAATAGGTTAATTAGGATATTTATTTGAAAAGACAATAACTGACTTGAATGACAATTATCTTATAAACCAAACTGGTATATAAATGTACAGTAAAAGGAATCTCAGTTGTCAAATAGTTGCCGCTTAGCAAGACCCCTTTCCACACCAAGGGCATTTTGCAGGCGATATAGCGTTAGAAATAGCACCTACAATCCACCCTTAGACCCCTTTCACACTGCGCCGCCCATAGCATCAGCGGTAAAACACAGTTTTACCATCGGATTTGCAGCGCATTTCGGCCACTAGTGGGCGCTTTTACCGGTGGAGGAGCGAAGAAGCTGCTGGCAGGACTTTTCCTGACATCTTGCCAGAGCACCACTGCAGTGTGAAAGCCCTCGGGCTTTCACACTACAGACAATGGTGCAGCGGTTTTAGGGCAGATTGCAGATGCTATTTCTAACGCTATAGCGCCTACAAAATGCCCTTGGTGTGAAAGGGGTCTAAAATAGCTACATCATTGTCTGTAGAGTGAAAGCCCCGAGGGCTTTCACACTGCAGCGGTGCGCTGGCAGGACGTCAGGAAAAATCAGGAGACAAGCCAAACTGCATTCTCAGGACGACGCCCTCTCAGAACTGGAGGCAGTCCAAGGTATTTCATAAGAGACTTTTTTTAAGGTTGGAATTTCTCACAAAATTTGGAAAATTAACAAGTTAAAAATAAAAAATTGTGATATGGCACTGCGTCGCTTTAACTGACAATTGCGCGGTAGTGCCACGCTGTAACCAAACAAAATTCATATTTTTTTCCCACAAATAGAGCTCTCTTTTGTGGTATTTGATCATCTCTGCAGTTTTTTGTAGCGACCATTCCCCCTGGTATAATAAACATCACCAATTTTTTATTTAAAAAAAAAAATCATTTCTTTTCTCAGTTCAGGCTGATATGTATTCATCTACAATTTTTTTATTTTTTTAATTACCAAAAATAAAAATAGCAATAAGCATACATTGAATGGTTTGCGCAAATGTTATAGCGTCTACAAAAATAGGGGATAGATTGACACCGGACACATTTTTGGGGACGATTGACAAGTATACAGCGATCAGTGCTATATAAATTTCACTGGCAGGGAAGGGGTTAACACTAGGGGGTGATTCAATGGGTTAACTGTGTTCTAACTGTAGGGGGAGGGGACTGACTATAGGAGATGACAGATCGCGGTTCCTAGCTATTAGAAACTCATGATCTGCATCTCCTCAGGACAGAGACTGACACACACACACACACACAGACAGACAGAGACAGACAGACAGAGACAGACAGACAGAGACAGACAGGCAGAGACAGACAGGCAGAGACAGACAGGCAGAGACAGACAGGCAGAGACAGACAGGCAGAGACAGACAGGCAGAGACAGACAGGCAGAGACAGACAGACAGAGACAGACAGAGACAGACAGAGACAGACAGAGACAGACAGACAGACAGACAGACAGACAGGACAGACAGACAGGCACACAGACACACGCACACAGACACACGCACACACACAGACACACGCACACAGACACACGCACACAGACACACGCACACAGACACACGCACACAGACACACGCACACAGACACACGCACACAGACACACGCACACAGACACACGCACACAGACACACGCACACAGACACACGCACACAGACACACGCACACAGACAGACAGAGACAGACAGACAGAGACACACACACACAGACACACACACACAGACACACACACACAGACACACACACACAGACACACACAGACACACACACACAGACACACACACAGACACACACACAGACACACACACAGACACACACACACAGACACACACACAGACACACACACAGACAGACACACACACAGACACACACACAGACACACACAGACACACACACAGACACACACACACAGACACACACACACAGACAGACACACACAGACAGACACACACACAGACACACACACACAGACACACACACAGACACACACACAGACAGACACACACAGACAGACACACACACACAGACACACACACACAGACACACACACACAGACACACACACACAGACACACACACACAGACACACACAGACACACACAGACACACACAGACACACACAGACACACACACAGACACACACACAGACACACACACAGACACACAGACACACACACAGACACACACACACACACAGACACACACACAGACACACACACAGACACACACACAGACACACACACAGACACACACACAGACACACACACAGACACACACACAGACACACACACAGACACACACACAGACACACACACAGACACACACACAGACACACACACAGACACACACACAGACACACACACAGACACACCTCTGTTCTGTCTCTCGTGCTCACGATCGCCGGTCATGAGCATCGGCACCCCCGCAGTGCAGCAGGCGCACCCACTATCCCATTTAAAAGAGCCGACGTAAAGTTACGATGGTTCGCGGGATCGTGCCGACCTGCCTCAGTATAAATTACAACTGGTCGGCAAGTGGTTAACACAGGGCTTGACAAATTTGCTTGGAATCTAGGAGCCAGCTAAAAAAGTTAGGAGCCAGGTCGGTAACGGCAATCCAGACCTGTCCCTGGCCTGACATGGAGACGAGTGAGGGGAGGATAGCGCGGCCCCCCCACCTGTCTCCATGTCATTGCCCATAGCTCTTAGAGGGACATTTTTATTTTTATTTTTTCAAATGACAATTTTTTTTTTTTTTTTTTTATTGCATTTTAGTGTAAATTTGAGATCTGAGGTCTCTCTGACCCCAGATCTCATATATTTAAGAGGACCTGTCCTGTTTTTTTCAATTACAAGGGATTTTTACATTCCTTGTAATAGGAATAAAAGTGACAATTTTTTTTTTTTTAAAAGCACCGTGAAAAAATAAAAAGTTAAAATAAGAAAAAAAAAAAATGTTTTAAATGCGCCCTGTCCTGCCAAGCTTGCGTGCAGAAGCGAACGCATACGTGAGTAGCGCCCGCATAGGAAAGCGGTGTTCAAACCACACATGAGGTATCGCTGCGTTCGGTAGAGCGAGAGCAATAATTCTAGCCCTAGACCTCCTCTGTAACCCAAAACGTGCAACCTGTAGAATGTTTTAAACGTCGCCTATGGAGATTTTAAAGGCTAAAAGTTTGTCGCCATTCCATGAGCGGACGCAATTTTGAAGCGTGACATGTTGGGTATCAATTTATTCGGTGTAACATTATTTTTCACAATATAAAAAAATTGGGCCAACTTTACTGTTATATTTAATTAAAAAAATAAGACTTTTTCCCCGAAAATGCGCTTGTAAGTCCGCTGCACAAATACGGTGTGACAGACAGTATTGCAACGACCACCATTTTATTCTCTAGGTTGTTAGAACTCCTAAACACATATATATATATATATATACATATATACATATACATATACACACACTTTTTTTTTTTTATTATTCTAAGTAAAGGTGAGATGGGTGGGCAGTGAAAGCTTCATTAGCATCGCTGGCTGTCATACCAACAGCCACCACTAGATGGCGCCAGATTACAGAACTAAACATAGGACCACAGAAGGCCTCAAAGCCGCGGCCTCAATTACCGGCCGGCGGCGGCGCGGCCCGACACGATCACGCCAGGGGGGGGTGGAAGGAGACAGGATACCCCCGCTGTGCTGCCCCAGGCGCCAGATCACAAATTCTAGTCGCCAATGAGATCTGGCGCCCGGGGTTTGTCGAGCCCTGGGTTAACATACTGTCACTAGTTCAGTATAGCATCATATGTAGGGCTGAAACGAATCGATTAATCGACAACTAATCGATTATGAAATTAATCGATTACTATTTTCATAATCGATTAATCGGCCAGTAGCATAAGGGTTAAAAAAAAAAAAAAAAAAAAAATTAAATAAGCCCTTTATAGTACAAAAATATAATACTGTAAATATTACTTTAACTGTTCTATATTAAAAAAAGAACCCCTTCCAGTAGCGATTATTTGCTTTTTTTGTACTATAAAGGGCTAATTTTACTCTTTAACCCAATTATGTTACTAAACACTTAGGCCTGGTTCACATCTATATGTCTGTTGGTGCTTTTTGTAGAAACGCACCACAGTTCATTTACATGGTTTCCTATGGGGCACGTTCATATCTGTGCTTTTTTCAGCCGCTGCATATTTGGAAAGGGTCAGGGACTTTAAAACGCAAAACTGTGCTTTTTTGGTTCAATATACTTCAATGGAGAAGCTGCAGAAAAGCATGTAATGCGTTTTTGAAGCAATTTTGTGTTTAATCTGCCCAAAAAAAAAAAAAAAAAATGCAAAGAACACAAATTGCAGTAAAATCACGTGCACAAAAATCAAAAAACGCACAGGAAAAAAAGCACTGCAGAAACAGATCAAAAGCAAACTGCATTAGGTGTGTACCAAGCCTTATGCTGGCCACACGGATCAATTTTCAGGTGAGAATATTCAGATGAAAAAATCTTTGTACATTCGCTGAATGAAAGAATTCTATTAATTCCAAATTTTCCTGTCACTGTGATTGAAAATGAATGTCAATTTGGCCCACTTTTTTTTTGTTATTAACCGATTAATCGAAACAATAAATCGGCCAACTAATCGATTATGAAAATAGTTAGTTGCAGCCCTAATCATATGACTGGTGTGGTGGTAATCAGGGATACTGACTGGTGAAGTAAAATAAATAAATCAATAAAAATTATATAAATCTTAATTCACTATTTTTTTTATTTTTTTGTTTACATCCGGTAATTGGGTTAATTCAGTGTCACCATAGTGACACTGTACTAGTCTGTGGGGGTAATCAGGGTTTATATAGTCCGAGCCCAGACTTAAACCCCATTGAAAATCTGTGGAATGACTTGAAGGCTGCAGTCCACAGTCAACATTAAATTCAACTGAACTTGTGCAGTTTTGCAAAGAAGAGCGGGTAAATATTGCAAAGTCTAGATGTGCAAAGTTAGTAGCGATATCCCAACTAGGGCCGAAATTACTAATGGATTAATCAGAAAACTGATTATTATTTTCCTAAATTGATTAACTGGACAGTAACATAATGGGGTTAAAACTAAAATTAGCCCTTTATAGTACAAAGAGCAAATCGCTACTTTAAATATTACTTTCACTGTCCTACAGGGAAAAAAAAAAAAAAAAACCCTTATAGTAGCGATTATTTGCTCTTTTTGTACTATAAAGGGCTAATGTTAGTTTTAACCCCATTATGTTACTAAACGTCTTAGGCTTGGGTCACAGCTATGTTTTTTTTGGTGCTTTTTGCAGAAACCCACCACAGTTTATCATGTTTCCTATGGAACACGTTCACATCTATGCTTTTTTCAGCCACTGTGTATTTGTAAAGGATCAAGGACTTTTTTCAATGCAAAAATAGGATTTTTGTACTCACCGTAAAATCCTTTTCTCTGAAGGTTCATTGACAGACACAGCACCTTTAAGCTTGACCTTAGGGTTATAGCGCCACCTTCAGGAGAGGAATAGGCAGAACATGTAAAAACAGCAACTCTGCACAGCACCGCCCAGGGGGCGGTCCTACTGGCTATTACCCCTCACTGCTTCCAACAGCTCAGTTCGTCAAAAAAGCAGTACAAACAAAATAGGAGGGGTGGGTGCTGTGTCCGTCAATGAACTTCAGAGAAAAAGGATTTTACGGGGAGTACAAAAATCCTATTTTTTTTCATTCATTGATGGACACAGCACCTTTAATCTTGACCTTAGGGATGTCCCCAAGCAGTGTCACAAAAATAACTCAGGAGTTGCAACCTTAAACAGCCGCCTGCAAAACCTTGTGGCCGAAGCACCCATCCAAAAGATCCTTGCAAAATTTTGTAAAAGTGTGAACGGAGGACCAGGTGGCCACCTTACACATCTGGGAAACGGAACCTTGATGTTGGAAAGCCCAGGAAGCACCAATCGCCCTGGTAAAATGTGCTGTGACAGGAAAGGGGGGCACCGGCCCTTTTATGGCATAAGCCTGAACCACGATCCGTCTAGAAATGATGGCCAAAGAGACTGCAAGGTCCTTCTTCGGAGCAGCCACCGATACGAACAGGGAGCCCGACCTCCAAAAAAGGAGCTGTAGCAGACAGATACACCCGCAGAGCCCGGACCACGTCCAAAGAATACAAAGCAACTTCTTTCTGATGTGACGACCGAGGACATAAGGACAGAAGCACGTCCTCATTTAGATGAAAGGCCGAAATAACCTTTGGAAGAAACCAAGGCTGCGGGCGCAGCACCGCCTTATCCTTGTGGAGGATCAAATAGGGAGACTTGCATGACAAGGCCGCCAACTCAGAAACCCTCCTTGCAGATGTAATAGCCACTAGAAAGACTACTTTCTGAGATAGTGTCAATAAGGGAATCTCCCTGTTTTCAAATGGTGGTTTCTGAAGCACCGAGAGCACCAGATTCAAATCCCACGGAGGTAGCGGTGGTCGAACCGGAGGGAGGGGCAACATGTTGAACCCCCTGAGAAAACGTACTCGCCATTGAATGAGTCACCAAAGTCTGCCGAAATGAGACAGCCAAAGCTGACATCTGCCCCTTAATTGTGCTTAATGCAAGTTTCTGATTTACTCCTCTCTGCAAAAACAGCAGGATCCTGGAAACTGAACATGTGTAAGGAGATGGTATGATGTCCGCATACATAGAGATGCAGGCCTTCCACGTACGATGATAAATCTTCAGACGACGAGGACTTCCGTGCCCTCAGCATAGTGGAGATTACTGAATCCCACAGTCCTCGGTCCCTACGCACCTGGCTTTCAAACAGCCATGCCATTAAAACCAGCGACTGTAAAGCAGGATGAAGTATTGGACCTTGCGACAGAAGGTCCTCCCGCATTGGCAGCCGCCAAGGAACATCCGCCACCATCCTGACTATGTCAGTGTACCAAGGACGTTGAGGTCAATCTGGTACAATCGGAATCACCAGAATCCCCTCGGCCTCCACTCTGAGTAGCAGACGGGTAGGAGTCTGAGCGGGGGGGGGTTAAATCAGTCGCATCTGACGCATCCGCCCAGGGGTCTCTTGACCTGGCCACAAACCTCTGTACCTTCTGATTGAGCCAGGAGGCCAAAAGATCCACATTTGGTGTGCCCCACCTTAGGCAAATGAGCCGAAATACTTCCGGATGCAGCGACCATTCCACCTGGTCCAGCAGCCGATGACCGTGGTAGTCCGCCTGCCAGTTTTCTACGCCCAGAATGTATACGGCTCACAGAGTCGGCACCTGCCGCTCTGCCCACTGCAGAATGTGAGCGACCTCCAGCGCTGCAGCCGAGGTCTCCTCGTCCCTCCTTGATAGTTTTTTTTTTTTCCACATCAGGAATCCTATGCAAGAGACTCAATCACCTTACAGGTCATTTATATCTCAGCATGGTTCCTCATCATCGTGGCTTATAATTATTATTTTCACTATTCTTTATTAAGTTTTCCATCAAAAATTACAAATCGTCCTAAAATGCAGCTACACAACAACAGCCTAATTTTATTTCTTATCCTTTTCCCCCCTTACCCCTACACTCCCTTCCCCCTCCCCCTCGTTCCTCCCCCTCGCTCCCCCCCTCCCACCACCTCCCTCCCCCTTCACGCACAAAAGCACAGAAACAGTAAACCACCACTATAACACCTATATCTCCCTCTACTAGTTCTTTCTAATCTATAGGGTATCCCAACTCATTTATCCAGGGACTCCAAATTACTTTCCACTCTCTAAAATTCCCTCGCTTTACATATAGTGTCTTCTCTTTCCATATTAATTCATTAATGCTTTGGGTCCATTCTCCCACCAAAGGGGCCCTCTCAGCTTGCCATCTTTGCGCGATCAGTCTACGCGCTTGAAATAAACAGCGTACCACTGCCGCCGTAGTATTTTTTCGTTCTCTCTGCTCTTGCCTACAGCCCAGCACACACAGAATCGGGTCCATTACCAGTTCTTACGTACTTAAAGATCTTATTAATACTCTCCACCACGTCTCTCCAATACCGAAATAACTTCGGGCAGCGCCACACCATGTGCAAAAGGTCTCCCTGTCCCCGACATCTAGGGCAACTGTCATCTGCTCTCCTACCAAACCGACATAATCTCTTAGGTGTGTAATAAGCCCTATGTACCAGCATCAGTTGTAAGATCTTTTGTGAGGGGGAGACCGACGTCACCGGCCCCAGCTCAATTATTCTCCTCCACTGCACATCTGATATTTCCCCTATATCCTCTTCCCACTTCCTCTTCAAATTCGGATGGTCAATTTCCTGGTTGGAATTTGTACCTAGCTGCTTATATATTCCTGAAATACACCCACTTGCCCCATCTATTGTAAGTAACTTCCAAAGTAGAGGTGTTTTATCCCACCGTGGCGCATTTACCCCAAACTGTGCTGCTAAAGCGTGTCTCACCTGTAGGCAACTAAAAAATGATTGTTGTGGTATATCGTAGATCTTTTTTAAATCCAAAAATGTCCTTAAGACCCCACCGTCATAAAGTTGGATCAATTTGGTTATACCATTCCTTTCCCACGTTTTAACCTTACATATTATAAATAATTCCGGGAAATTTTTATTATCCCAAAGAGGTGTAAATTCTGGAAGCCCTGTATAGCCCATTTTTAATTTCACCGCTTTCCATATCTTACCCAGCATCTTAGTTACCGAGTTATTATACTGAAAGGAGTCTGCCTCCAGAACCTCCGCTATAAATTCATGTGGGGCTCCCATCATTCTGATCCCTCCTTTTAAAATTTCTTCCCTGCTCCGAGTCGCAACCCGCCAAATGCTGCAGATGCGCCGCCAGGTAATAATTCCTAGGGTGTGGCACCGCCAGGCCTCCTCTATCTATTGGTAGCTGCAACGTCTGGAGTCGTATCCGGGCCGTGCCTTTCCTCCAAATAAGCTCCCGGAAGAGGGTCTCCAATTTTTAAACCATTTTTTGCATATCCATACCGGTGCGTTATGTAAGGCATATAGCAGCTGTGGCATCCATATCATCTTAATCAGGCTGCAACGACCCATCACTGATAACGGGAGTTTACTCCAGACGTCGCATTTACACTTAAATTTATTCAAAAGTGGAATTAAATTTTTATTAATATACTGGTCGGGGTTCACTGTCAAATATATACCAAGATACTTCATAGCATCTACCACCCTCACCTGTAACCCCCCCAGCGCAGCCGCAGCATCCAGGGAGTCGACCCGGAGCAGCTCAGACTTCCCCCAGTTTATAGCCAGCCCCGAAAAATTTCCAAAGCCCTCTACTAGGGTAACTGCCTGCTCCAGAGACGGACCAGTGTCTCCCAAGAAAAGTAAGACATCGTCCGCGCATAACGCAATCTTTTCCTGTCTCTCCCCCCTTCTTTGGAATCCCTTAATCCCCGGGTTGGCCCTAATCGCTATTGCTAATGGCTCTATGGCCAATGCAAAGAGCAGAGGAGACAAAGGGCAACCTTGCCTTGTCCCTCTGCTCATTTCGATCTTTTCAGAGTATCTACCATTAACCCTTACCCTGGCACTAGGGGCATTATACATCATTTTGACCCAGCCAATAAAGGAGGGGCCCAATCCTATTTTCTCCAACACCCGCCAAAGATACTTCCACTCTAGGCTATCAAAGGCCTTTGTTACATCCAAGGACATTATAGCCCTTGCCCCCATGTTCTCTGAGGGAATCTGCATGTTTAAGAAAGTCCTTCTGATATTCATACTGGTGGACCTTCCCAAAATAAATCCCGTTTGGTCTGGGTGTACTAGCTTTGTAATAAATTGATTTAACCTATTTGAAAGTACCTTGGCCAAGATTTTTTCATCCGAATTCAATAGCGAGATTGGCCTGTATGACGCCACTTCCAGCGGGTCCTTATCTGCTTTGGGGATCACTATAATAGTTGCCTCTGTCATTGATACAGGTAGTTGTCCCCCCTCCACTGTACCTATTAATGTCTTATACAACTCAGGGAGCAGCAATTCTCCATAATCTAAATGTATACAGTGGTGTTGCGCTCCTTAATTAACTATGTCAATAAATATGTGAAGTACACAGTGTACAAAAATTAAAAAATGAGTAATCCTACAAACATGTAACTATAAACACATAATTTAACATCCAAAAAGTGCATTTAAATAAAGTGCATTTAGGTGCAAGGATAGGTATATAATATATCTCAATCTAAAGTACACAGATTGCAGTGATAGCAGGATCCACAGCGTGACTAAACGCTTGATAATATAATGTCCAAAGGTGCAGCAGGGAGACAAATAAAGTGATAGAAATATATAAGAAATCTAAAAAATTATATAAAGTATATTCCACAGTCCGTATTAAATCATGCACTGCAAAAAGTCCACTCTGTGTGCAAATATCTGATAATCCCGTGAGTGAATCGTTATTCCATAGGTGATAACGTGCAAGGTGTCCACACACTGGTAGCAATGGCTACCTTACCTTACTGCTGTAAGGAAACAGCATATATCCTTTTAAGCAGGTGGTAGATGTAAACAGCAATGGGTGCCCCCCTCTCTAGGTCCTCAGTCACAGGCAGCATATACATCCATAGGAGAAGAGAAAACGCTAATAGTGAAGTATGTAATGTAATCCGAACTTTATTTTAAAAGGACATAGTCCAAGGTACTCACATTTTAGCATAAAACATAAATGCAGAAAAAAACTTTACACGAAGCGACAGCATCAAACGAACGAGCAGGTAGTGTGTACTACGACCGTCACTTCCGGTATCCTCCGGAAGTGACGGTCGTAGTACACACTACCTGCTCGTTCGTTTGATGCTGTCGCTTCGTGTAAAGTTTTTTTCTGCATTTATGTATCCTCCGGAAGTGACGGTCGTAGTACACACTACCTGCTCGTTCGTTTGATGCTGTCGCTTCGTGTAAAGTTTTTTTCTGCATTTATGTTTTATGCTAAAATGTGAGTACCTTGGACTATGTCCTTTTAAAATAAAGTTCGGATTACATTACATACTTCACTATTAGCGTTTTCTCTTCTCCTATGGATGTATATGCTGCCTGTGACTGAGGACCTAGAGAGGGGGGCACCCATTGCTGTTTACATCTACCACCTGCTTAAAAGGATATATGCTGTTTCCTTACAGCAGTAAGGTAAGGTAGCCATTGCTACCAGTGTGTGGACACCTTGCACGTTATCACCTATGGAATAACGATTCACTCACGGGATTATCAGATATTTGCACACAGAGTGGACTTTTTTCAGTGCATGATTTAATACGGACTGTGGAATATACTTTATATAATTTTTTAGATTTCTTATATATTTCTATCACTTTATTTGTCTCCCTGCTGCACCTTTGGACATTATATTATCAAGCGTTTAGTCACGCTGTGGATCCTGCTATCACTGCAATCTGTGTACTTTAGATTGAGATATTATATACCTATACCTGCTGCACCTTTGGACATTATATCATCAAGCGTTTAGTTACGCTGTAGATCCTGCTATCACTGCAATCTGTGCACTTTAGATTGAGATATATTATATACCTATCCTTGCACCTAAATGCACTTTATTTAAATGCACTTTTTGGATGTTAAATTATGTGTTTATAGTTACATGTTTGTAGGATTACTCATTTTTTAATTTTTGTACACTGTGTACTTCACATATTTATTGACATAGTTAATTAAGGAGCGCAACACCACTGTATACATTTAGATTTCACTCACTTAGGGGAGGGTTAGAACCCCTGCCGGTGCTTTGCTGCAACCATAATCCTTTTTGTTTGTTTTTTTATTAATTGTTTTTTTTATTAATTTTGTGGACTTTCCTTTTTCTATAATTACTGTGGCGCGAGGGTAACCTTCTTACATATAATTCTCCATAATGTTTATATATTTCTATCGGGAGCCCGTCCGGACCTGGGACCTTTTGATTAGGCATCCCAACCACTGCCTGTTGTAATTCATTAATGGTTATCGGGGCGTCTAATGCTTCCCTTTCCTCCTGAGTAAGAGTCGCCATATCCAGACCTTCCAGGAATCTATCCATTTCCCCTTCCTCCCCTACTCCTTGTGACCGGTACAGCTCCCTATAATAATTTCCAAAGGTTTCTACTATCTCCTCCCCCCTACGGAGTGGTACCCAGTTTGAGGTTCTAATGCTAGAAATGACTGAGGGAGGGGAATTTGTTTTAACCAGCTGTGCAAGCAGTCTACCCACCCCCTCTCCTTCTCCAAAATAACGCCGTTTCAGAAATATTCGTTTGCTTTCTTCTTTTTTATAATTGCCGTTTTATAACCTTGTTGTTTATTTAACCATATTTTTTGTTTTTCTGGAGTTGGATCCTTTACATAATCATTTTCCGCCTCTAACAGTTCCTTCCTAATACTCTCCTCCCACAGCCTAGATTTTCGCTTCATTCTTGCTACCTGCTGGATCAGTGTACCCCTAACAAAAGCCTTTAAAGGTATCCCAGATTACACTAGTTGGCGCGGTGCCCGCATTAAAACTTATAAACTCTCGTAGTCTTAGTTTAACCTCCTCTTCATCCTTTATGAGTTCCAGCCAAAATGGACTAATCTTCCAGCTCACTTGAGTTTTTTTCACCCCCGTGTTTAATACTACCCTTACCAGGGAGTGGTCTGAGATCCCTCTAGGCATATATTCTATGTCCCTTATATTTTGTGCCATTTCTGCGTTTCCTATAGCCATATCTATCCTAGAAAGGGTACCATAGGATCCTGACAAGCAAGAATATTGTTTAACTCTCGGGTATCTCTCTCCCCACAGGTCCATTAACCCTATTTCCTTCAAAAAGCAGCTCAGCCTGGTTTCTCCCGCATCCCGGGGCCGCACCTTGGGGGGGGGAGAACCTATCAATATCTACATCAAGAACTTCATTGAAGTCTCCCATCACTATAATCGGGAAACCTTCTTTATCCCCAATAAATTCTATTAATTTATACACGACCTCCATTTTAAACGGTGGGGGTATGTATATATTTGCCAGGATGCAATAACTGCCCTCTAATTTACCGTACAGAAAAACATATCGGCCCAACTCGTCAATGCTGACCTGTCTGCAGGAGAAACTCACCCCCTCTTTTATTATCACACTCACCCCCCTTGAATAAGAGGAATATACTGAGTGATACTGCTGTTGATATTTCCTATTATTTCGTTGTAATTTAGACATATTGGTTAAGTGAGTCTCCTGCAGGCAGGCCAGCCCAACGTCAAATCTCTCCAACATAGCAAAAACTGTCGCCTTTTTAACCGAGGTGCCCAGGCCCCTCACATTCCAGGACCCAACATTAAGAATTTTAGCCTGTGTCATCTGCACAGTCAGGCAGAGAAGAAAAACAGGCTAACAAGAGGAGAGCGCCACGCAACTAAATAATGCAGATATACATAATACTTGTAGTATGTAGACCCTACCGGTATACCAATATTCAAAAAGTGCGCCAACCCCAATTTCATCACCCATTGAGTTTTCCATGCTTTGTGTATTTGTGGCTTAAGATTAAATTTAACCCTTATATGTGATACCTTGTAATAATGCTTAGTGTTATTTATCTTGTTCTCCTGTACATTTATCGTGCTATATTCGAGTTTTACCTTCACGTGATTTTTTTTAAGCAGTTTTCCCCTCCAGCCCACGCCATCCCCCCAATACCCCCCTCATCCCCCAACCCGCCCTACCCTCCCAATTAGTTCCACCCCCTCCCTCCACCTAACAAGGTGCTCCCTACGGGAGTTTAACGTGACCGTAACATCCATAGCCCACCTATTACCCAAACACCACCCCCGCTGTCTCCCCCCCGTCCTACCAACGCTTATCTTCCAAATCCGACTAAGTATCTGTCAATCAACTTATAACCTCTCCCTTGCAATCTACCCTCCCTTTCTCCCTGGATACTCTGTAGGGTCTCCTTATTAGCTTCCAGCCAATGTAATGACCCCGGATGGGGCACAGATTTTTGATTCTGCAGATGGGGCATCACACGCAGTCTTGCTGGGTATAAAAGTGCATATGTTACTTTATATGTCTGCAGGGTGGCTTTAATTGCCCGGAATTCCGCTCTACGTCTCTGCAATTCGGGAGAATAATCTGGATAAAGTGAAATCTTTGAGCCTTTAAAAAGGACATGTCCCCCATCTCCCTCGTCTTACGCATTAGTGTCACCTTATCCTTGTAATTAAAGAGCTTCAGCAGCATGGGTCTGGGACGCCCTCTGGGCAGCGGAGCTCTAAAGGGAAACCGATGGTAGTCGTCCTTGATAGTTGACATACGCCACCGCCATGGTGTTGTCCAACTGGATCCTGTCCGGACGCCCCTGTAACCTCTGTGACTGTGTGGAGAGGCCCCACCTGATAGCCCGAAGCTCCAGTACACCGATTGGCAAGCGGGATTCTTCCTGCGTCCAGCGACCCTGGGCCGACTGAATGCCCCAAACTCCCCACCAGCCAATCAGGCTGGCGTCCGTTGTGATCACTGTCCAATGAAGAGGAAGGAATGACTTCCTGGACCAAAGGGCCAGAGACCTCAGCCACCAGAGAAGGGAATCCCTGACTAGCTGGCTCAAACGAATTTGACAATCCAGGGATGTCTGAGTTTTGTCCCATTTGGACAAGATCTCTTTCTGCAAGACTCGAGTGTGAAATTGAGTATACAGTACCGCCTCGAGAGTGGCTACCATGAGACCCAGAACTCGCATGCCAAAAATGCAGCGACAACCACCTGCAGGACATCAATAACTTCACCGCAGATTCTGCAGCTTGCCTGAAGGGAGAAAGATTCTTGCCTCTGAGGAGTCTAGAATCAAGCCCAGATACTCCAGGCATTGAGTTGGCACCAACACCGACTTCTGGAGGTTCAACACCCAACCAAACTCCCGGAGAGTCTGTATGGTGATCGCCACACCTCCCTTAATTCTGAGGCAGAAGCTGCTCTCAGGAGCAGGTCGTCCAGGTAACCCACGATTGCGATCCCTCTGTGTCTTAGCAATGCCAGAATCGGGGCTAGCACCTTGGTGAAGACCCTTGGCGCCGTTGTTAGGCCAAAAAGGGAGAGATACAAATTGGTAATGCTCATCCCCGACTGCAAATCATAGAAACCTCTGATGCCTGACACATATGGGGACATTCAAGTAGACATCCTTGATGTTCAAGGATGCCAAGAAATCCCCGGATGGAGTGCAGCGATCATGGAATGAACAAATTCCATCCTGAGCCTCTGCACTTTCACGAAACCGTTGAGGGCCTTGAGATCCACGGACCCCTTCCTTCTTTGGCACTACAAACAGATTGGCGTTAGATCCCTGAAACCTTTCCGGTGTTGGTACAGGTACTATCCCCCCACGCAGCAGAAGATCCTGTACTGCCCCAAACAGTGCCTCCCGACGAGCAGGAAGATGATGAAGGTTGGAGGAAAAAAAAAATTAAAAAATATATAAAATCTGTTTGGTGGACAAGAAAGAAACGCTATCTTGTAGCCTGACTAAACCAGTTTGCAGACCCACTGGTCAGAAAGGAGGGAGGTCCATTGTACTGCAAACTCCTGAAGGCGACCCCCCCACCCGAGAGTCGAATATGGCAAACTTTATGTGGCAACAGATTTGCTCGCAGGCTTGTTCGGCTTCCAAAACCAGGGACGCTTTTGTCCCTCAGCGGGCACCTTATCGGACTGGGACGCTTACTTGCTGACCTGGGCATACCAAAAAAAAATAAAAAATCTGCTTCTGAGCGGAAAAGGAGGGCCCCTGCCTATGGCGTGGTTTCTTACCCTTCCTGGACTGTGGGAGCAAAGTACTCTTTCCCCCAGTAACATTCTTAATAATGTCATCCAGCGAGGCTCCAAATAGCCTCTCCCCTTGGAAAGTCCCCCAGCGCTTTCTTAGAAGCCTGGTCCGCAAACCAGCATTTAAAACAAATCAGGCGACGGAGCACCACAGCTGATACTGAGGCTCTAGAAAGCAAAGGGGGCCATATCCAGGGCCGCATCACAGACATACTTCAGGCCATGTACCAACTGGTCTGCCAGTTTCACGCAGACCGGGGAAACCTGTTCCTTCTCCAATTTACGGTGCAACAACTTAGCCCATTCAGTAAGCATTTGACACCAGGGCCATGGCCAACACTGGCTGCAATGCTGACCCCGCCACCGTAAACATGGGCCGGGCAACAACTGGAGATGTACATTTTTTCAGGAAACTCTCCTCAAAGTTATAACGCACCGCCATCCTTCTCAGGACTGAAAAGGCCCGCTGCGGGCTTCCCCACTCCTTGTAAATAAGCTTATCAAAAAACAAGTAAAATACGGAAACACCTTAGCAGTGTGGGCCGGCTTGTGGGACCCAAAATGGACCGGCACCTCTGTAGATGCCCCTGCTGTATCCTCTCTCTTTAGGGTATCCCGCACCGCTGTGATAAGTGCTCCTACTAGCACTTTTTTCTGCGCTAACCCAGACACGGAGTCATCCTCACTGGCCAAACGGTCCCGGTCCGCATCCTCTGAAAACGTCAGAACAGGGACCACCTGTCGCCATGGGGAGTCAGAGCTGTCCCCATTAGACTGTGGGGGGAGGGGGCGTTTTTTTACCCCCCACGCTGCTTCTACCCTGACAACAAAGGCCTCCAGGACCGCCAACAGAGCGTCCATAGGCACCGCAGTTGCAGGGGAACCGGTTGTAATAAGGTGGATGTCTGGGGAAAAAGCGTCAGCTTCTGACGCCATGCTGACTCACTCTCGCCTGTCACCACTAGGGACCCAAGGCAAGCCTCAAAAAATGACCACCCTCCTAGCTGCCACAGACTGAGGGGCCCCCCCGCAGGACTCAGGTACTGCGCTGTGCTGCTGCTGTCCACTCTCCCATGCCAGCCACAAGGTGTTCTCTGTCAGTTTAGCACTGTTCCAGGCTGAACCAGCCACCCAGCACTATAGTAAAACAAGCCTGAGGCTACTAGAATATGGCCGCCTCAGCAAAAAACATCTGAGAGGGCACGGGAAAATGGCCGTGGTTAAGAAACTGGCTGTGGCTACAAGAAAATGGCCCCAGGCACAGGAAAATGGCCACGGTTCTCACAGCAGACAATTTCCACATGACAACACACAGACACTCAAAAAAACGGGCTAAAAACCAGGTAGAAAATGAGCAGCCCACCAACCACCCAGCGCAGCCCCCTGCCAGGACCCAGAGACCCCCCCTCCCCAGAGGACCCCTAGCCAGGTACTTGCACCGCACCCCCTATGCCCAGTCACACAGCGTCCCCTCAGCATGGGGAGGAGGGAAAGGGACAGGGAGAGAAGAAAGGGAAATAGACAGACCCCCCTAGTCGACCTCCCAGGGAATACCCAGCCTCTCCATCCTGCCAAGATAGGTGGGACCACACTTACCCCTCCTGCAGGGACTGCTGGGTGCATTCCATGGACAGACCCATCACCCTAGCATTACAGGGTGGCTGTTGGCCATGGCACACTGACACGGACAACAGTAGCCCATTCATATGTGTGCCCTGGAGCATATAGCTCACCAGCCCCCCTGGACCAGATGGGGCATTTTGTGGCCGACCCAGCGTGTAGCTAAGGTCTGCACACACTCGATGGCCAGGCTAAGGAGACTACCAGGATCTATATTATCCAGCCTGTCACCCAGCCCGACTTGATTGTAGATCACAGGAATCAAAAAGCAGAAGAAAAAAAAATGCCAAGGACCATTGGTCCCCACAGGGAGACAGGTCCTTCTATACTAGGCAGGAAAAAAACTGAGCTGCTGGAAGCAGAGTGAGGGGTTATAGCCAGTAGGACCGCCCCCTGGGCGGTACTGTGCAGTTTTGCTGTTTTTACATGTTCTGCCTAGTCCTCTCTTGAAGGTGCTGTGTCCGTCAATGAACTAAAGAGAAATGGTGCTTTTGTGGTTCAATAGACTTCAATGGAGAAGCTGCAGAAAAGCACATAGAGTGTTTTTGCAGCAATTTGTTTTTCAATCTGCCCAAAAAAATAAAAGCTAATCTCAGCAAAATCACGAAAGGCACAGCAGAAACAGATCAAAAGCAAACAGCATTAGGTATGACCCGAGCTTAAGTTGGCCATACATGGATTGATTTTCAGACTAGAATATTTGTACATTCGCTGAGTGAAAATTCCATTTTTACTTGCTTTCAACATTGAGCTTTAAAATTAATTTAATTTCTGGATGAAAACTGCATACAGCGCTTGATAATTTCTTTGACCGAGAAGTTTTCTATTTCTACATTTTCCCATCACTGTGGTCAAAAACAAAATGTCGATTTGACACCATCAACGATTAGAAAATTGAACAAAAAAATAAAATAAAAATTATAATTTCATTTTAAGAAACCTTCGAAGGAAGACATTGTTTTTGTAGGACCAGCATATAATATATTACAGTTCTGTCTGAAAGTTAGCAAAACGGTCTTTAACCATTTCCTACAGGGCACTTACCACCCCCTAGGAAGGGGGTTCCTAGGCCCAGGCCATTTTTCAGCTTTCCCCACTGTTGCACTTTGAATGACAGTTGCGCGGTCATGCTACACTGCACTCAAATTGAGAATTTTCTTCACACAAATAGAGCATCATTTTTTGTCTTCACTGATGTGCGTTGAGGTGGCACTGATAGGCTGAACTGGTGGGCACCGATAGGTGGCACTGGTGGGCACCAATAGGCATTAATCGACAGCAGTGATGGGCAGCACTGACTGGCATCGCTAATGGGCACTGATTGGCGGTATTTGTGAGCACCGATTGCTGCTACTGTTGGGCACTATGCTGGCATTGGTGGGCACCATTTGTGACACTGTATTTATTGTAATCCGGGCACTGATGATCAGTGCACTGATTACATCCCTAGATGTCCCCCTGTGAGGAGATGCTGCTGATCGGCACCTGAAAAGGGTCTAATGATATAGTTGGTTATCTATAGTTATCACTGCATAGAGATATTAACACTATAAAATTGCCTTTTTTTAAACTTTACATATTAAACTAAATTATAAACCACACTTTTTTTTTTAAGGTTATTAACCGATCGAAATAAATCGGCCAACTAATAGATTATGAACATAATAATAGTTAGTTGCAGCCCTAATCCCAGACCAAATACTGTAATTAAAGTAAAAGGTGGTTCAAAAAATACTGACATAAGGGGGTGATCCTTTTTCCAACTCAGTGATTCTGAGTTTGAATTAGTTTCTCCCCCCCCCCCCGACAGGTTAATGTTATATCTTTCACTTGGATGTTAGAAGTTGCACTAGTAATTACAGCTGTCTTAAAAAAAAACAGTGTGTCTTAATTTCAGGTTGCAAAGCAACAAAACGCGATTTAAAAAAAATGGGGAATTCTTTTCTAAACCCACTGTACTCCTCTATACTCAGGCTGCTCTGGTTATGTGATCTTCCCCGGGTTAGCCAGCATTGGCTGCAAGGGAGCAGAGTGCACTCCAACAGCAGCAGGTAATGGCAGAGAGCGAGATATCACCCATAGACTTCAATAGCGCCCCCCTGTCAAGCCTCCAGTCTCTCCCCTACAGCCGTGCTGGCTGACACAGAGGGAGTGGGATCACATGACCAGACTGAAAATATGTAATTACAGTATAAAAGTGTCTCTTTTTAAAAGGTTGGTAAGCCTAAGTGTTAGGAGGAAGAACAGTTATAGGAGTAGTAATCCTGGAAAACCACTTCAATTCAAAATTATAACTGCACTTTGTTCGAAACTTACCCTAAATAAGCAGATATATTTTTTTTATTTCTTTGTTCTTTTTGTAACCCATCCCATTATACAGTTTCTCATAACACATTCAAACTGCACTGCCATGGAAATCTGTAGTAAATGTCAGTGCAAAGTTAACGACACCCAAATGCAGGCTATAAAAAACGCAGTGCATTGGTCCGCAGAGGATTGCATGGTACAAAGGTACCATACAATCTGGTTGTAGTGCGTTTCCAAAAAGTAGTGCATGCACTTCTTTTGGTGCAGTTCGGTTTTCAGCCCTTTTAAAATGAATTGGCCGAATCACACTTCACAGAACTGTATGCGAATCACACAAGAAAATGTAAGCGTTTTCCTGTGAAATTCACATGCAGTTCCTAGTGTGAATGGGCCCTGAGTGTTCTTCAATCTTACTCAGAAGATCCCTCTATTCCATTTAGAGGACAAGGACTTGATTTTCTTTTACAAATTGCTCCCACAAAGCAGAAATATACAGTAGGTTAGCTACCTTCACTCAAACCAGGTGTGTTGGGTGTACGATTATGAGATATTTTGGGAGTAGGGACTGGTGTGATCAGCTCCATAAAGAGCTATAGAATTTGAGGCCACTTTGCAAATCAATTCAATAAATCTAAAGGGACTATAGCCTCTGCAATGTGCAAGTCAGACAATGAGCTCCACCCAGGGCATCTGTCCGTTTGTGAGGTGGCTGTACAAATCATATCAAGTTTTAACAGCAATATATACACATTTATAAATACACTTATACCTGTTAAAAACAACATGGTAAAAGATCATGTGTGTTCGTTAACAAGAAAAAAAAAAGCCATCTCAGCCAATCAGACTCTGTTATATTAAAGTACACGTGTCTGTAGCAAAATGGTACTAAACAGAATGTAGTGCTTTTCTAAAGTCCCCTAGAGGTGCTTGCATATACCTTTAGATGTCTTTTGGAGTTCGCCAGGTTCCTGGTAGTGCCAGAAGCAGACTTCTCCCCTCCACACCTTCTTAAAGAGAAGAGGCTAGCGGAAAGGGGCTGAATCAGATTGCTTGCTATGGACAACCAACACACATTTTCTCTATTTTTGATAAGCAAGCATTTTATATTATACTACCAAAAAATATATTTTACTGCCATTAAAACAGGGACAAAGATGTAAACATTAAGACTTACTGAGGCATTAGGACGTTGTGTGCTTTGCAGTTTAGTGGAAGACTCTGCTTTTTTTGGGATGACACCGGAGGTCACTGCTGGTGTGCTTGTTTGAATTTGCTGTACCCTGTTATTTTCAGACACCGCAGTGGTAATTGCAGTAGAAGCTGGGGCTATACTGGATACAATAATTGCAGCAGATGCCACAGTAGTGGTAGGAGTCATGCAGATATTTGTAGATGCCAACTTGATAGCAGAACTACTTGCAGAAACTTGCTGATTGTTAGTTGGCACAGCAGTCTGCCCAATATCCAAATTAACTGAATTACCGGTATTATGTAAAGCAGGGCTAGCTGTTGGTGCTGTAGCAGTAGAAGATACAGTCCTAGCTGACACCACATTAGAAGCTCCATTGGTTGTCACTGGTGGTGAGGAAGTTCTAACAGGAACCACAGTGGCAGTGGTTGCATTCAAACCAGCTACAGATGCAGATAGAACTCCAGTAGAGGCAGGGGCTGTTACTGCAGTGGAAGGTAAAGTACATGACAGAGTAGTTATGGGAGTGGCCGAGGGAGCAGAGGCTCTAATAATGACCGTTGAGGTTCCTTGGCTGTTCGCAATTGTTGCAGGAGTGGCGCAGATTCTAACTACAGTAGGTGCTGGGACTGGAGGACCTGCTTTGGAAACAGTGCTTGGTGTACCTGCAGTCTGAAAAGAAAAAAGGCAAAATTCAAAATAAATGTTTGCAACATGCGAATAACTAGCGTTGCATCAATAGTGACATTGGTGCCAATACTAAGCATTTGCTTGAGTACTTGTGCAAATGCTCCAAAACTAAAACCGATACCTTCAAGTCCGCAGACTGTAAGACCGGGTTCACATATACAGTCACGGCCAAAATTATTGACACCCTCAATTTAATATTTGGTAGCACACCTCTTTGAAAATATAACTGAAATCAAATTGCTTCCTGTAACCATCAATAAGTTTCTAACACCGCTCTACTGGAATTTTGTAAAAGAAACGCCTAAGTAGTACTAAAACAGTATCATTTATTGCACAAGATTTAAATGCTCCTATTAAGTATGTAGTCCTGGCAGTTCTACTGCGTCCCCACAGGCTCCTTGCACAATCTGGGTAGCTGGCAAAGGTTCAGCACATCAGACCAGAAGCTTTCCCAGCTACCCAGATCATGCGAGGAGCCTGTGGGACGCAATAGAACTGGCAGGTCTACATACGTATGATGAGCATGCCTCCCACTTATATGTTGTAAGTGTTTTTAATCTTGTGCAATAAATTATACTGTTTTAATACTACACTTAGAGGCCACTGTACTGTTCTTTCGCCAACTGCTCCGGGTCTCTCAGATTGGAAGGGTTCCTTTTCCCAACTGCTGTTTTGAGATCTCTCCACAGGTTCTCTATAAGATTTAGATCTGGACTCATTGCTGGCCAGTTCAGTACTCTACAGCTCTTTGTCTTAAACCATTTCTGGGTTTTTGATGTGTGCTTTGGATCATTGTACAGTTTTAAGACCCATGACGGAAACGCAACTTTCTGAAACTAGGCCCTACATTGCACCCCAGAATTCTTTGGTAGTCTACAGATTTCATAATGCCATGCAGTGTCAAGACATCCAGCACCTGAAGCAGCTAAGCGCTCAACCCCAAGGCCCTATTCACACCTGAGCGTTTTCAGCTTGTAAAACACTCAGCTCTGAAGCTCCAAAAACACCCAACAAGCAAAATTCTATTAATTTCAAAGGCCCCTGTTCACATGAGCGTTCTGTCGCCAGAAGCAATACGCCTGAAGCTCTAAAAAGTACATGAACTTCTTTTTGGCAGATTAAAAGTTGTTGGCCCTAATTTACATACATGTTTTTACTGCTTTTATATCATTCCCATTTCCTTTGTAACGTCCTTCCCAGATGACATAGGTATATATGTGAATTTATTGAATGTACCAATCATTCCAGATCACCAGGTGGTGCCAAGTTGATATCCATCTATGTATCCTTGTTACATGCGTGCGTGTATTATATTTTTAAAATTTGTTTTTATTTGTCTTCCATTATTGATATGTATTTTTTACATCTCTCCATGTTCAATAAAATTTACCTCCATGATGTCAATAGCGTCATTTAAAGTCCCAATTTTCCTTCTTTATTTACTTGAGCCAGGGATGGAAGTACATCACATATGCGCTTCATCTAAAGTCCCAAAATCCCGCCCCCCCCCCCCCCTTCTCAAACACCACCAGTAAATCGATACACTCAGGTGTGAATGGAGCCTCAGAACATCAGTGAACCTCATTTTTGACTGTAGGGAGTGTAGTCTTTTCTTTATAGGCCTTTTTTTTTTTTTCTGAACACAGTAGAATGATGGGAGTTACAAAAAAGGCTGCAATTTTGTTTTATCTGTTCACAGCACATTCTTCCAGAAAGGATTTTGGCTTCCTCTGGTAAGTTTTGGCAAAAGCTCTGATCAATTTTTCCTCTTTCGTCCATGTCCAGGGAGATTAGCTTACCAGTGCCCTTGGGCTTTAAACATCTAAAATGTTGCGCACAATGGACACAGGGACACCAAGATCTCCGGAGATGGACTTGTAACTTTTATGCCGCGTACACACAGACAGGCTTCTGACAGACAGGCTTCTGACAGACAGGCTTCTGACAGACAGGCTTCTGACAGACAGGCTTCTGACAGACAGGCTTCTGACAGACAGGCTTCTGACAGACAGGCTTCTGACAGACAGGCTTCTGACAGACAGGCTTCTGACAGACAGGCTTCTGACAGACAGGCTTCTGACAGACAGGCTTCTGACAGACAGGCTTCTGACAGACAGGCTTCTGACAGACAGGCTTCTGACAGACAGGCTTCTGACAGACAGGCTTCTGACAGACAGGCTTCTGACAGACAGGCTTCTGACAGACAGGCTTCTGACAGACAGGCTTCTGACAGACAGGCTTCTGACAGACAGGCTTCTGACAGACAGGCTTCTGACAGACAGGCTTCTGACAGACAGGCTTCTGACAGACAGGCTTCTGACAGACAGGCTTCTGACAGACAGGCTTCTGACAGACAGGCTTCTGACAGACAGGCTTCTGACAGACAGGCTTCTGACAGACAGGCTTCTGACAGACAGGCTTCTGACAGACAGGCTTCTGACAGACAGGCTTCTGACAGACAGGCTTCTGACAGACAGGCTTCTGACAGACAGGCTTCTGACAGACAGGCTTCTGACAGACAGGCTTCTGACAGACAGGCTTCTGACAGACAGGCTTCTGACAGACAGGCTTCTGACAGACAGGCTTCTGACAGACAGGCTTCTGACAGACAGGCTTCTGACAGACAGACTTCTGACAGACAGACTTCTGACAGACAGGCTTCTGACAGACAGACTTCTGACAGACAGACTTCTGACAGACAGACTTCTGACAGACAGACTTCTGACAGACAGACTTCTGACAGACAGACTTCTGACAGACAGACTTCTGACAGACAGACTTCTGACAGACAGACTTCTGACAGACAGACTTCTGACAGACAGACTTCTGACAGACAGACTTCTGACAGACAGACTTCTGACAGACAGACTTCTGACAGACAGACTTCTGACAGACAGACTTCTGACAGACAGACTTCTGACAGACAGACTTCTGACAGACAGACTTCTGACAGACAGACTTCTGACAGACAGACTTCTGACAGACAGACTTCTGACAGACAGACTTCTGACAGACAGACTTCTGACAGACAGACTTCTGACAGACAGACTTCTGACAGACAGACTTCTGACAGACAGACTTCTGACAGACAGACTTCTGACAGACAGACTTCTGACAGACAGACTTCTGACAGACAGACTTCTGACAGACAGACTTCTGACAGACAGACTTCTGACAGACAGACTTCTGACAGACAGACTTCTGACAGACAGACTTCTGACAGACAGACTTCTGACAGACAGACTTCTGACAGACAGACTTCTGACAGACAGACTTCTGACAGACAGACTTCTGACAGACAGACTTCTGACAGACAGACTTCTGACAGACAGACTTCTGACAGACAGACTTCTGACAGACAGACTTCTGACAGACAGACTTCTGACAGACAGACTTCTGACAGACAGACTTCTGACAGACAGACTTCTGACAGACAGACTTCTGACAGACAGACTTCTGACAGACAGACTTCTGACAGACAGACTTCCCAAATGAGCGGACTTGGCCACACACAATCACACCAAACTCCGACGGATTCGAACGTGATGACGTACGACTGGACTCGAATAAGGAAGTTCATAGCCAGTAGCCAATAGCTGCAGAGTTCTGGCGGAAAAATTTGAAGCATGTTCCATTTCTAAAGTCTGTCAGACTTTTGCGAATCAAAAGTCCGTTGCAGCCCACACACGATCGAATAGTCTGCCGGAATCATTCCGTCAGACTTTGGATGTTGAAAAGTCTGCTCGTGTGTACGGGGCTTTAGATTGTCCATGCTTTTCCACAATTTTTGTTCTCAAATCCTCAGACAATTCTTTGCTGCCCTTTATCTTCTTCATGCTACCTGTGGGACACAGAGGTTAGGTCAATCTTTCACCATTTGAACTAGTTGCCGGTGTGATTTCTATATTGTCAGCAACTGTTAATTGATACAGGCGAGTTTAATTACAAATTACAGGGCATCACAAATTTGGAATGCGATTATTTCTTACAATTTTGAGACGTGCCTATCATTTTTTTCTAGTTATTTTTTTTGGAGTTCTGCATGAAAGGTGTCAAATTTGGCTTTTTGAAAGAATAAAGGTAATAGGTTGCGCTAAGGAACTTATGTAGAAAATACAAAATATAAAATATATAAATTATGGAGGAAGAAAAAATAGGTAAGAGCTGCCTCTATTAATATCCACCTGGTGGGGTGGAGAATGTTAGATAAGGGAGTACTATGAATAGATCTGGCGCTATACCTATATAACAAAAACTAAAATTACAAGTGTTACATCAATCCGGTGTATGAGTGCCAATGTGCAATATATTAGTGTTGAAATAAAATATAAACTATAAGCAAAAAATATGTGTATATAAAATGTTTGTCACATAGTAAATAATTGCCAGCGTGCTGGCTAAAAAGTAAGATTTAACTCAAGTGCAATAAAAACCTAAATGAGTGATCACCTTATAAACTCTAGATCATATAAATACCTTAAACATGTGAACTACTTGATATATTGGTGATGAATTAGGTAAAAAATTATACATGTAAAATATAAACCATAAAATTAACACAGTTGTTGGGTTTAAAGTGCACAAATGTGACAAATGAAGTCTATGCGTGCAATGCTAAAATGTACAATAAATCTGTGATGAATATCAATACTTCACGTGAAACATGCCAAATGTTGGGAGTGAAAAAATGAAGGTAAATATAAATATAAAAATGAAAAATAAAATAAAAATAAAAATAAAAATAAAGATGAATTAAAAATTCCCAGAAAAATAAAATTGAAAATATTCGATATTTGTCCCAAAAAATATAAAAATATAAAAATGTGTACAAAGAGAAGATGAACGGTAAAAAAGTAAAAAAGATAAAAAATAAAAAAGATAAAAAAGCAAGCAGTCTCTGGTGCAGTGCAATTAGTGGGGGATTTCCCGTGGGTAAAGGAGGGGATGTGATGGATCCAAACAACTATTCTTCATGCATTGTGGACACTTCTAGGTTGTACTCTCACCAGAAAAATAACCCCGTCCGGGGTGGATCAGCCTTCACAGTATGAGCTACTGTGTCGCTCTCTGGCTTGCTTCAAATAGGCTGCTGAGGATCCCTCGTTATTTCCAGGTGGAGTATGTCCCAGTGTATATATATTGAAAGAGAGGACCATACATAGTGTGATACTGTATAAATCAATTTATTAAGAAGATACTTAAAACTACTCACACTTTTGGTAGAAATAATGGCTTAAATAGATGCAGTATAAAGGTGCAATGTGAAAGGTATGGAAGCTGCTGGGAGCGTTCCGTTCGTCTTCCACGCCGTCTGTATTGGAAATTATTACCCAATATTCCTGCGTTCATTTATAAGAAGGCCCCCAATCTAAGAAATAAATTGGTTAAAAACACGATCGACCCCCCACGATATATAACAATCAGTAAACATTTAAAAGGTTTTTTCAAGTGTGGACAATGTCTCCCATGTCGCAAAAGCAAAAAAACCCAAAGGAAAACCACTAAATTCATGTCAGTCACCAATGGAAGATCATTCCCTATAAAAGAATTGATCTCTTGTAAAAGCACGCATGTGACATACGTCATAGAATGTCCGTGCCGCAAACAATATGTAGGCAGAACAACACGGGAACTACACATAAGAATTGGTGAACACATTAAAAACATTAAGAAGGGATACGACAAACACAGTGTCTCGCGGCATTTTAGGGATTTTCACAACCAAGATCCCAATCAAATGATTTTTTATGCCATTGACAAAGTGAAGGGACACTGGAGAGGTGAAGACATGACCAAGAAGATTTCACAGAATGAAACAAAGTGGATTTTTAATTTAGAAAGTTTACATCCAGCAGGAATGAACATAGACCTGGATTTGAATTGTTTTATAACTAATTTTTAATTTTTAATCTTTATTTTTATTTTAATTTATTTTAGTCTCATTTTAATATAATTTTTCCACACTTAAAATTCATTTTCTTAACACAACCAGGGTAATACAACCCTATCCACACGACTATCGAAGACAATATTATTCAGTGCTAAACTCCTGATCGAATACAGTTTATAGCATCTGGGGTCGAATGTAGTTTACAGCAACTGGGGTCGAATGTTGTCTACCAGCCAATACCGCATGGATATAATTTCACTTATATTACCATTGAAGAAATAAGCATAGACGCTTGTAGGTCGAATTACGGGTCGAATATTATAGTACTGAAGGTCGAATGTTATCTATTCAACTAATGAATATTTCAAACCATCATTTTAATTAGAAAAATAACAATCAAAGAAGGGCACATTTAATCATTGAAATATTCCTCTTTTTTGGATACATATATTCACGTAGCTGCAAAACACTTTACATTAAGTTATCTTACTATATATCCTTCAACTCTATTTCCAATTTGCATAGTTCATTTTTATTTTCCATCTCATTTTCTCAGCTATTTTTACACACACGTTTTTATCATATTTCGTTTATCTCTCTTTCCCTCCGTATTACATAACTAAATCCAAATTTTATCCGCTTAAAGCCCCTATCGATTACCTAGCAATTATATTTTTATTTTTATAGTACGGTCTATCTATTAATAATGTCACTTATTTGTATGTTTTTATCATTAGTTTTACTTGTAATCTGTATTTACCATATTCATGTGTAATTTATATTTGGTTTTAAGTAAGCAGCATAATTGTATATTAGCAAATTAACATACACATATAAGCTCTGCATGTAAAAACCATCGGTGGGCTAAACGGCAGAATATTACATAGGATGGTAATAGGAACACAATCACCACCGCGCTTTATCCGACATATGGGCATTCCCACAGTAAAAATGGCGGCGGTTGTCCGCGCATGCGCGATAGGTGTATTGTGTCCTATAAAGAGCGTGAGGTGTGTAAAGATGGCCGCTCCGGATGACGTCCTAGTGACGAAACGCGTAGGGCGTGGCCTATCGAATACACACTTCCAATACAGACGGCGTGGAAGACGAACGGAACGCTCCCAGCAGCTTCCATACCTTTCACATTGCACCTTTATACTGCATCTATTTAAGCCATTATTTCTACCAAAAGTGTGAGTAGTTTTAAGTATCTTCTTAATAAATTGATTTATACAGTATCACACTATGTATGGTCCTCTCTTTCAATATATATACACTGGGACATACTCCACCTGGAAATAACGAGGGATCCTCAGCAGCCTATTTGAAGCAAGCCAGAGAGCGACACAGTAGCTCATACTGTGAAGGCTGATCCACCCCGGACGGGGTTATTTTTCTGGTGAGAGTACAACCTAGAAGTGTCCACAATGCATGAAGAATAGTTGTTTGGATCCATCACATCCCCTCCTTTACCCACGGGAAATCCCCCACTAATTGCACTGCACCAGAGACTGCTTGCTTTTTTATCTTTTTTATTTTTTATCTTTTTTACTTTTTTACCGTTCATCTTCTCTTTGTACACATTTTTATATTTTTATATTTTTTGGGACAAATATCGAATATTTTCAATTTTATTTTTCTGGGAATTTTTAATTCATCTTTATTTTTATTTTTATTTTTATTTTATTTTTCATTTTTATATTTATATTTACCTTCATTTTTTCACTCCCAACATTTGGCATGTTTCACGTGAAGTATTGATATTCATCACAGATTTATTGTACATTTTAGCATTGCACGCATAGACTTCATTTGTCACATTTGTGCACTTTAAACCCAACAACTGTGTTAATTTTATGGTTTATATTTTACATGTATAATTTTTTACCTAATTCATCACCAATATATCAAGTAGTTCACATGTTTAAGGTATTTATATGATCTAGAGTTTATAAGGTGATCACTCATTTAGGTTTTTATTGCACTTGAGTTAAATCTTACTTTTTAGCCAGCACGCTGGCAATTATTTACTATGTGACAAACATTTTATATACACATATTTTTTGCTTATAGTTTATATTTTATTTCAACACTAATATATTGCACATTGGCACTCATACACCGGATTGATGCAACACTTGTAATTTTAGTTTTTGTTATATAGGTATAGCGCCAGATCTATTCATAGTACTCCCTTATCTAAATTTGGCTTTTTGTTTCTCCACTTTGTGTCATACCAACACAAAACAAAAGAAACATGAGAATGCCTAAACATTTGTAATTGCAACAGTTTTCTGGGCGAAGTGGTGCATTGTCTGACAGAAATGCAGGGGTGAATTATTTTTTGCCATGACTATGTACGGGGCCAGTTTCACTGTGTTGTAAAAAAAATATATATATATATATATATATATATATATATATATATATATATATATATATATATATATATATATATATATATATATATATATATATATATATATATATATATATCTATCTGGTGCAATTTTGTTCAGCAGTTCAGGTGCAAACTTTTAGAGTGTATAACACTGGAAATTTCACCTGAAATGAACCGAAAATCATACCCAACTCTTTAAAATCACACTGCAGCCGGCTCACATTTACCAGTAATGGGTATTGGCGAGCACTTAAAGTATCTGTACTCGCACCGACGTAAAAAATTATTGGTGCATCCATAATATATCTGTCACTATAGCATTAGCACAGCAGTCTTTGTTTTTCTGAGTTTCCCTTCAAAACTGTTTATTACCTGCTCAGCATATCCAACTACCTGGACCATACCGAATAAGCTTGTGACTTACATTACATAGTATTTTCATTAACCGACTGCCGCACAAACATTTACAACAGAATGTCACGGGAAGGCAAATGGGTGCATAGGTACGTCCCTATAAAATTTACCGCCGTGTGGGCTACCGCCGTGTGGGCGTGTGTGCAACCCTGCCACGAGCTCCGCGAGTGTGACCGCAGGGATACCTGCAATTGTCTCACGAAGAGGAAGAACGGGGAAATGCTGATGTAAACAAGCATTTCCCATTCTTCCTAGTGACAGGACACTGATCACAGCTCCCTGTGATCAGGGGTGGTTGATCATTGTCATGACACATGTGCCCTATTTTGTAGACGCTATAACTTTTGTGCAAACCAAACGCTTATTGCGTTTTTTTTACCAAAAATATGTAGAATACATATCAGCCTATACTGAGGAAGAAAAAGGTTTGTTTATATATTTTTGGGGGATATTGTAGCAAAAAGTAAAAAAATAATGCATTTTTTTTCAAAATAATAATAATAATAATAATAATAATAAATCCCAAACACAGAGGTGATCAAATACCACCAAAAGAAAGCTCTATTTGTGGGGGGAAAAAGGAAATCAATTTTGTTTGGGAGCCACGATGGTCCGGGGGGCTTAAGTGGTTAAAAACTCTCTGGGATGAGGTACTAATGATGCAATTAAATGAAAAGGTACCTGTACATTGGAGACATGAACACTTTGAGTATTTGAAGTTGCAGAGGGTTTGGTACTTTGTACTTGTGCCTGTGCTCGGGCCAGAGCCTGTTGTGAGACCAACATGAGCTGTCCATTGCTACTCCTGACAAGAACAGTGCCTGTATAAAAAAAAAATTAAAAAAAAGGAAGAAGAAGTTTAAACAAACATAACTTGACAAAATTCTATAATCTGTAACAAACACACCACACACACACACGCTCCAACAAAACTCAATAGGAAGAAAAGAACCGTTGCACACCAAAGGAACGTTCAACGATTTTATTCCAAAAAATAGCAATAAACAGCCAAGAAACACAGAATCCAGGAGGTTAATCGAAACTGCCATGTTAAAACCGATAAGACTAAAAGGCAACATTTCTCCTGGCACACCACATGGTGACCCCCAACCTATAGCCATAGAAAAATACTCCAAAAGAGACATCCCTCTCCCCCCCCACCCCCCCCCCCCCCCCCAAGTACAATACAAACAACGTCCACAGTCCCATCAACCTTCTATAATAAATGGTCAATTATATATAAAAACCAAATTTTGAACATTTACGGGCAAAGGATTGACTACTGACACAAAACTACTTTGTGTTTGGTGGTGTCCATCTCCAGAGGTGCGGGGCTGCAACAGGAGCCAAATTTTCTCCCTCCTTGGCCAACCTCTATATGGGTTGGTGGAAGCGATCCCACATCTTTGTGATCTAAATGGGTTCTCCTCTCCAGATTGTACTCTACTTAAGGTATACTGATGACCTGTTGCTGGTTGTCATGGATGGTGGTGACATGTTTGACCAGTTTTTTGCGATACCTCAATGACAAAAACCTGGCATTCACAGGAATGCTAGATCCCAACAGGGTCTGTTATTTAGACGTGTGTCTCATGGGAGAAGGAATGGGAGTAAGTACCACACTATATAGGAAACCTTTATCTGGGAATACTTTACTCACAGCCCAGTCTAAACATCCCAAGCACACTATTAGGGGTATCCTCGTAGGACAGTTTTTGCGCTTAAGACGTATTTTCTGTAAAGATTCACAATTCAATATAGAAGCTAGTGCGCTCTACAAAGATTTCTGGATAGGTGCTACCCTAAGTGGATGCTAAATAGAGCTTATAGTATTGCAAAACAAGTTGGTGACTCCACAGGTTTGTGAGAAAGTAGATCTGTATAAAAACAAACAATTAACCCCATCTACACCATTCAGCTTGGAGTTGGGCGAGGTTCGTGCCATCAACAAATAGCTTCTCTGTGTTGATGATGCATGTGCGAACATCTTGCATAATAGCATTAACATAGTACCCAGAAGGGCACCAACACTAGGACACTCCATGTCACCCAGTTTTTGCGATAATGAGACTGGCACCCAGTCATTTACATGGCTCCATTTCAAAGGAAATTTCAAATGTGGGTAATCAGGATGTCCCTGCTGTGGCCATGTTTTGGGGGGGGAATAATCGAAGTTTCCTCTATGGGTCTCGCCATTCCTTCCTAATGGTGTCTACTAGAACCTCATGGACTGGGAAGACCCTTTTCTTCAGTTCTCTGAGATCTTCATACATCTGGTCATGGAGAGACCGGGATTTTTTTCCTCCTCTTGGATACCTAGTGTAGTGTGAATAGCTGCCAGGAGCTCTTCCACTTCCTCCAAGGAGAGCTTGTAACGGGAGGATCTGGAGGACTCACCATCCACCTTCTCTCCATCTGACTCAGAAGAGTCTGAGGATTCACTGTCAGGATCATCCTCTAGTGCTGTTCTTTTACCCCCAGGTAACCCTTCATTAGCAGAGGGACCTGCTAAGGGGCCAGGTGTGACATCTTGCTGTGCTGGCAGAGGACTAGCTGGGGGTTGTATAGGCTTAAAATTCTCAAACAAAGCCTTAAAAGACTGAAAAGCTCTTTAACAGAAGCCGCCAGACCAGAACTTTGTTCCTCAGCATGATCCACCAGCATCAGCCTCTGCCAGCAAAAAAAAAAAAAAAAAAAAAAAAAAATCAACACCAGACCGACACCAGGAGTGTACCCCTCCGACCACCACCAGGGTCCCAGACATGCAACTCCTCCCCTCCCACCAAGGAGGGGAGTTTACCCGTGGAGCCAAGCAGGAAAATAGTAAGGGAACACCACCCCAGGGTTCCACTTACCTTAGAATGGCTGGTGCTGGCATTACCCGGAACAGAACGGGAAGGGTCAGTCTCGGACATCTCTTCGGCCCGAATGGTTGGTTTGCCACAAACTGCTCCTCTTAGCTGTCGCTACAGCGTGAATGGGGCAAACACCAGCCTGCGCGCCATTCGTTTTGGCATCCCACGACCGGAACCTGAAGTCGCGGGTGAACCGGATGTGACCTCTCCCGTCAGAAAAGACGTCGCCCCGTCTTCCAACCCAGCCTTGCGCTCCATGCTAGCCGCACTAACGAGGGGGAGACTCGGACACTCCAGTAAACACCTTCCCCAGGCAGCGCCAAAATGAATGTCCCAGGCCTCCGCTTTCCCCAAGGAAGGATGGGACGCGCCAAACACTGCAGGTAACGGACTCCCCAGCCCTGCTGCCATGTATGAGACCTCAACCTCTCCAGACATCCTGAAGGCCAGAACGATTGATTTGCCTTCAGGATAACACTGGACTCAGCCTCCCCAGCTGAATTAAACCCAGGTTCCTAGCGATGTCTCCCCGCCAGAGGAAACACCAAAACTGAAGGGCTGGAGGGAAGGAATGGTTTTAAAGATCTGGTGGAGGTGGCATTTCCTGAGAAGGAGGGAGCCAAGGTCTCAAGTGTGCTGTCCTGAAAGACGAAAGAGGGAAAACCGGAGTTAGACTTACCAGTAACTCTTTCTAGGAGTCTTCCAGGACAGCCTCTGAGATATAGGGCTCCTCCCTCCGGGACAGGAAACATGTCAACCCAATCAAATAAAAGGTGTGGTCCTCCAGGCCCTCCTCAGTTTTACTCCAAGAACCGCCGGAAGGCTCTGAAAGACATAACACACTAACAATCACGTTAGTACACATCCTCACCACTTAGTCCAACTTAAACAACTTTGGGTGGGAAACCAGGCTGTCCTGGAAGACTCCTAGAAAAAGAGTTACCGGTAAGTCTAACTCGGTTTTCTCATATCGTCTTCCAGGACAGCCTCTGAGATGATAAGCAAGGCGCTCACCTTGTCAGGGCGGGACCACTGCCTGGAGGACCTTACGTCCAAAAGTCTGCTCTTTATCAGACCATAAATCCAGACGGTAATGCCTTGCAAACGTTGAGTAGCTGGACCACGTTGCTGCCTTGCAAATCTCCTCCGGAGAGGCTCCAGCCCTCTCTGCCCATGATGCGGAAACCGCCCTTGTAGAGTGTGCCTTAACTAAGGGTGCCTGCTTCCCCTCTAATTCATAGGCTTTAACTATCGCCATTCGTATCCACCTGGCGATAGACGATTTGGACGCCTTGCAGCCCTTGCGGGCGGCTGAAAAATTGACAAAAAGTGAGTCTGACTTCTTGAAGACCTTAGTGGACTCTAAAAAATTTAATAGACTTCTCCTGACGTCTAACAAACGTAAAGATCTCGCCTCATCCTCTCCTGAGGCTGAGAAAAATGTTGGTAAAATAATATCCTGTGTCCTATGAAAAGTAGACACAACCTTAGGAAGAAAACTAGGGTCAGTCTTAAAGTACTACCCTGTCCTCTAAAATTAACAAAAATGGCTCTCTGACCGAGAGCGCTTGCAGATCACTGACCCTTCTAGCTGACGTGATCGCTATCAAAAAAACAGTTTTCAGTACCATCCACTTAAGTGATGCTCCCTCTAATGGTTCAAATGGATCTCGGGTCAAAGCCCTAAGAACCAAGGACAAATCCCAAGTAGGACAGGTCTTCATTCTCACAGGCCTGGATCTAGCTAAAGCCTTGAAGAAGTTCCTGACAAAAGGATTCTGCTGGAGGGAGGACTGAAGGAAAACACTTAAGGCCGCCACTGTGCTGATGGATAGGCCCAGCTCTACCCCTGCTTGTAGAAAATCTAGGACTGCCAGGACCCCGGGACTTGCAATCCCCTGTTCTCGCAACCAGGAATTAAACCTCTTTCCTATCTTGGCGTAAATTGCTCTAGTTACTGGTTTACGGCATTCTAACAAGGTTTTAACCACTCTTTCTGAAAAACCCTGTGATCTTAAGATCTGTTCCTCAGATACCAGGCCGCAAGCTTGAGTCTCTCTATCTGAGGATACAGGATCGGCCCCTGGGAAAGCAAATCCTCCCTGACTGGTAGAAACAGCGGAGGATGAACAGCCAATCTCTTTATGCTGGCAAACCAGGGTCTCCTTGGCCAAAAAGGAGCCACTAAAATGAGGTCCGTAGCTTCCGATCGGAACTTCTGCAGGACCTCCGCCACCATCCTTACGGGAGGAAAGGCATAACACAGGCCGAACAGCCATGGATTGGCAAGGGCGTCTATCCCCCTGGCCCGATCCTGTGGGTGAACCGAAAAAAAATTGTGTCACCTTCCTGTTGCCTTCTGTTGCAAATAGGTCTATTTCTGGCCTTCCCCAGCATGACACAATCTCCTCGAACACTTCCTTGTTGAGGGACGAGGGACCTCGTCCTGACCTATCTTCTGGCGACTGAGAAAGTCGGCCAGCAAATTCTGAGTTCCCTTCAGATGAATGGCTGATATTGAGGACAAGTTCTTCTCTGCCCAGCAGAAGATTCTGTCCGCAATCACCTGCAGCGCGGGGCTTCTGGTTCCCCCTTGCTTGTTCAGGTAGGCTACTGCTGCCACATTGTCTGACCGAACCTGCAGATCCCTGCCCTGTAACTGGGACTGGAAGGTTTCTATAGCCTTCCAAACTGCCAGAAGCTCCTTCTGGTTTGAGGAACGACCTGTCTCTAGATTCAACCAGGTACCTTGGGCTAAGATTCCCTCTAGGTGGGCACCCCAACCCAGCGCACTGGCATAGGTCGTGACCACCACCGTAGCTTGTGGGGACCAGGGAAGACCCCTGTCTAGGTTGACCTGGGCCCGCCACCACCACAGAGACCTCCTGACGGCCGAGGATAGGGGCATAACCTGATCCAGGCTCTGCTGCCTGCCATCCCAATAACTGAGCATGAGTCTCTGCAAAGGGCGCTGATGATGCCTTGCCCAGGCCACCGCTGGAAAGCATGATGTCATCAACCCCAAGACTCTCATAACCTCCCTGATCTGGGCTTCCCGACCTGATTGAAGCTGGGCTACCGCCTGCTCTAGCTTGTTGATCTTCTCCGCAGGAAGAAATACCCTCATCTCCACCGAAGAAATCCTGTATCCTAAATACAGGACCTCCTGTGAGGGGGTTAACTGGGATTTTTCCTGGTTTATTAGCCACCCCAGTGAGCGCAGGAAACCCAAGGCCTCCTGCACATCCTTCTGCAGCTGTTGGGCCGACTGGGCTATGAACAGTAGATCGTCCAGATATGGAATTACTGTTATAGCCTTGAGCCTTAACGGGGCCAGTGCCTCTGCCAGAACCTTTGTAAAGATCCTTGGTGAGGCTGAAAGCCCGAAAGGGAGAGCTCGAAACTGGAGGTGTAACACACCCATGTTCAACCTCACCGCCAACATGAGAAACCTCTGGGACTCCAGATGAATCGGGATATGCAAATATGCATCCCTGAGATCCACGGTGGCCATGTGACAGCCCTGAAACAGAAACTTGGTTACCGAGAAGATTGACTCCATACGGAACCGCTTGTATTTTATGAACCTGTTCAGAGGGCGGAGATTCAGTATTAGCCTGAATTTTCCCGAAGGTTTCTTTACCACGAATACGTGGGAGTAAACCCCCAAAACTCGCTCCTCCGGAGGCACCTGCACCAGTACTTCTTGGTCCACCAGATCCCCTAGGAGAAGACCCAGAGCCTTTGCCTTCTCTTGGTCCCTTGGTAACCTGGTTACCTGAAAATTTGGGAGGGGAACTGAACCAAACTCCAACCTGTAGCCGTTCCTTATTACATCTCGAATGAACGGACTTTCGGTTGAAGTATCCCATTGTGGAAGGAACTTCCCCAGTCTTCCTCCCACCGGGACGCAGGAGTCACTGGGTTTTAGGGGAGGGTTGAGGAGGATTGAATAAGATTCCTCCTCTGCCCCTTCCCTTGTGACCCGTCCAATGTTTTTTGGGGCGAACCTCCCTTTCCTGCAGGTTCTGCTGCCTAGGGCCTCGAAAAAGGCGCTTCCCTTCAGGTTTCTTTTTCCTTTTTGGGAAAGCTTTCTTCCTATCCTGCGTGCGCTCTAACGCCTCTTGCAGGCCGGCCCGAACAAATGGCCCCCTGAAAAGGGTAATCGACATAGCTTCAATTTTGAAGCTGCGTCACCTGACCAGGTTTTAAGCCAAACGGCCCTTCTGGCAGCGTTCACTAGTGCTGCAGATCTAGCAGCCAATTTGACTGATTCTGCAGAGGCATCGGCCAAAAACCCCACTGCCTTGAACAGTAGCGGAAAGGACTTCAACAGCTGTTGCCTGGAAGTGCCCGCTGAAATATGCGATTGTAACTGTGAAAGCCAACACTCTAAGTTTCTGGCCACACAGGTAGCTGCTAAGGCTGGTTTAAGCCCAATGGAAGAGGCATCCCAGGCCCTCTTAAGCAGCACGTCTCCCCTCTTATCCATAGGATCCCTGAGTGAACCCATATCATCAAAGGCCAAATCCGTCTTTTTAGAGACTTTAGCCAAGGGAGCATCCAATTTGGGAACCTTGTTCCAGGGATGCACCGCATCCGTCTCAAAAGGGAACCTCCTTTTAAGGCTACCTGAAAAAAATGGCCTTTTTTCTGGTTGTTCCCACTCCAGCAGAATCGCCTCAACCAGCGATTTATGGACGGGGACTACCCTGTCTTTCAGCACACTCGACCCCTGATACATCATGTCGTGTTTTGAAAGCTGGACCTGTTCTTCCCTGATCTCCAAAGTGTCATATATTGCCTTGAGGAGGTCACCCACATCGTCCAAAGACAGCTTGTATCTGGATGATCTAATGGACTCTTCCTCCCTCTCTGACTCAGAAGTAGATTCTGTCCTAGAGGAGGCTAGTGACCTAGGTAACCTCTCCTTATCCACCTCCTCCTCCTGACTTGGTTCAGACAAGGAGGGCATACTCACGGCCCTGGGTAAAGAGACAGAAGGACCCTGCACCCTATCCATCATGCTCTTGAATGACTGGAAGGTGGATGCTATCTCATCCTTTACGGACGTCAAAACCTTGTGGCAAGCTGCCGAGTCCTCTTTCACCAGGCTACTGACACAATCCGGGCAAAGCGGCTTCTCCCAACCGGTGCCTAACTTAGCCCCGCACACGGCACATTTCCTTCTGGGCAAAGGTATCTGGGCTCTGTCCTGTTTAACCTAAAACAACGAAAAACAGGGTCCCATTAAAATACCACCCCTGACCACACCACTGTGCTTCTAGGGTCTGCCTAGGAAGTGCCCCCCCTCACCAGCAGGTTCTCCACCCCGGGAGGGTACTAAGGTCAGAGTGACCCCTCCACCCCCCAGTGTAAGTCCTGGTCTGCCCTCACCAAGCTTACCTGAGAGGTACTGGAGCCTGTTGAACCGGAGTCCACCTGCACAACTGTGCCCTCCATGGTTCCTGTGTCTTACTCAGTCTCTCTGAGCCTTCACACCGCTCCAGGTAACCCTGTAGTCACACCGCCGCGCCCAAAGGAATGGAACAGGTCCTGCGGCGCCCCCAGATGACGCGAATCCGGCGGAAGTGCGTCTCTCCCACTTCCGGATACTGGAACGCAAAGACTCCGCCCCAAACGCCGTGCGTTCCTTACGAACGCACCGCTCACAGTACCCGAACGCCAGCCGGTGAAACGAACGTCTCTCGCCCGCCATCCGACCGACCAGGTACGAGCGGTTAGCGCTACAGAGGGGGGAGATTGCCGCCCACCGGGGTCCCGTTCTCTCCGAACGTTAAACGGCAGCGGGGACTGATAGCTTCCCTCTTCTCCCTCCGAACGGACTTAGGGGTGCTAAGGGTCAGGTCCGCCAGGTGCTCCCCCCAGGACAAACCCCTGAGAAGGAGCTCCCCTTACTAGTTCCGACGTGCTCCTTCCCATCCGGCAGGAAACACAAAACTGAGGAGGGCCTGGAGGACCACACCTTTTATTTGATTGGGTTGACGTGTTTCCTGTCCCGGAGGGAGGAGCCCTATATCTCAGAGGCTGTCCTGGAAGACGATATGAGAAAATATGTTTAGGGCATCATCCAACCAGAGGGCATATGAAATCAGGCCCTTTTATAAATTGTAACACATTATATATCTAGTTACTTGTGACATTTGCTATAAGCAATATGTCAGTAGAACAATGAGATGTCTGCGAGACCGTTTCTACGAACATGTATACAGTGTAGTCAAAAATAAGGGAACCAACATAGCCAAACACCATAGAGAAAGTGCCATGATGGTAACATCAAGGCTTTGAAAAGGCCGTCAAATTTAAAATGTAATAGGTAAACTTTACCTATACTACACTACAGACCCAAGTAATGATCCAATAAGTCATGTAGCCAGGAACCAGTACGTTAAATTTTCAGAGTAACCTTATCCTACTTTGCCCACGTCACTGGTCCTGTTCAGGGGTATACCCACTGTAAAGTACGAAGCCTAAAGGGATCGCCAGAGGAATGAACCTGTATAGCACCTTGTGGCTAAATGCACTTGTTGCATCACGAGCCAAGGATATCTGAATGCAGTGCCAGAACAACATTACAGCGAGATAGAGAGACAGAGATAGAGACAGGGCTCGACAAAACCCGGGCGCCAGGTCGCATTGGCGACTAGAATTAGCGACTGGCGCAGCACAGCTGGGGGTATCCTGTCTCCGTGGACCCCCCCAGCGTGATTGCGTCGGGCCGCGCCGCCGGTAATTGAGCCCCCGGCTTTGAGGCCTTCTGTGATGCTATTCCCTTCTGTGATCCTATTCCTTCTGGAATCTGGCGCCCTCTTGTGGTGGCCGTTGGAATTACAACCATTAATGCCAATGGATCTCCTTCCATTTACTTAGAACACCTAAACATTACATATACATACACACACTTTTTTTTTTCTTTTTTATTCTAACACCCTAGAGAGCAAAATGGTGGTCGTTGCAATAATGTCTGTCACACCATATTTGCACAGCTTTTTTGGGGGAAAAAATAATTTAATAAAAATAAGACAACAGTAAAGTTAGCCCAATTTTTTTTTTATATTGTGAAAGATAATGTTACGCTGAGTAAATTGATACCCAACATGTCATGCTTCAAAATTGCGCCCGCTCATGGAATGGCGACAAACTTTTACCCTTTAAAATCTCCATAGGCGACGTTTAAAAAAAATTCTACAGGTTGCACGTTTTGAGTTACAGAGAAGGTCTAGGGCTAGAATTATTGCTCTTACTCTACCGATCGCAGCGATACCTCACATGTGGTTTGAACATTGCTTTCATATATGCGTTCGCTTCTGCACGCAAGCTTGGCGGGACAGGGCGCATTTAAAAAAAATTTTTTTTTCTTATTTTAACTTATTTTTTTTCACTGTTCTTTTAAAAAAAAAAGACCAAGTTAGATTTACCGGTAACTTGTTTTCCAGAAGTCTTTCAGGACAGCACCTGAGATAGCGACTCCTCCCTCCTCGTTAGGAAACACCTTCTTCCTCCAGACTTTAAAGGGAGGCACCTCCCTACCACACCTCAGTTGTAGAAGAGAACCTCCGGCCCCGGCTGGAACACAAACACATACGTTAGTCACAGCGTAGCATAATACAACACCATAGGGCGGGATGTTTGCTGTCCTGAAAGACTTCTGGAAAACAAGTTACCGGTAAGTCTAACTTGGTCTTTCCCAAGGCGTCTTTCAGGACAGCACCTGAGAGGATAACAGATTTACCCCTTAGGGCGGGACAACAGCTTGCAGGACCTTTCTGCCAAATGCCTGATCGCTGGCCGAAGTGAGGTCCAGTCTATAATGTTTCACAAATGTGTGAAAACTCGACCATGTCGCCGCCTTGCAGATCTGCTCAGGGGTGGCACCAGCTCTCTCTGCCCACGTAGACGCCAGAGCCCTGGTTGAGTGTGCACAAATTCCTGCTGGAGGGGATAATCCTGCCTGGGAATATGCCTCCGAGATAGCCAATTTCAGCCATCCAGCTAAAGTAACTTTAGAAGCTTGAAAACCCTTTTTTCTTCCTGAGAAAAGTACAAACAGTGAATCTGAACGTCTGAAGGACTCCGTCCTCTTTAGATAACTCAGCAGAGTCCTCCTGACGTCCAAAGTATGGAAAAGAGTCTCCTTATTTCCTTTGGGGTTAACACAAAAGGTTGGCAGTACTATGTCCTGTATACGGTTCTGAACTGAAGCTACCTTCGGTAAGAATTTTGCATCTGTTCTAAGAATAACTCTGTCCGGAAAAAATGGAAAGATGTGGTTCTTTAACTGACAGAGCAATTTTCCTTAAAATTAACGGGATTAACTGAAATGGGGGGAAAGCGTAGCAAAGACGAAAATTCCCATGGATAAGCTAGCGCATCTGTGCCCAGCGAGCCATCGCGACTGTCCAGGGAAAAGAACTGGGGAACCTGGGCGTTCACCCTTGAGGTGAACAGGTCCACCTCTGGTAAACCCCATTTTCCGGCAATCATTGCCCCTTTTAGGTGGACTGCTGATAGGGATAACAAACGTCTTTTCGCCCACCGAAGAATCTCCATGGCCAGTACCTGAAGCGACCTGCTTCTTGTACCCCCGTCTGTTTAAATAAGCCACCGCCGTGGCATTGTCTGTTAGGACCTGGACGTGATGGGACTGGAGTTCCTGAACAAACAACTCCAGAGCCAAGGCAATCGCCTTGAGCTCCCTCCAGTTTGAGGACCTTATTGCCTCCTCTTTGGCCCAGGACCCCTGAGTGAAACGTGTTCCTAGATGGGCTCCCCACCCCCAGGAACTGGCGTCGGTTGTTAGTCTTTTCTCGACTGGAAAAGCCCAGACTAACCCCTCCGATAAGACATCCTGTCTTTTCCACCACCATAGGGACCTTTTTACCTGGGTTGACACTCTTACCTCTGCCTCTAGGGATGCCACTGTGTGATCCCAAGATTTGAGAAGGAAAGCCTGCAGACACCTGAAATGCATTCTTGCCCACTGGACTGCTGGCATTGTTGAAGTTAGAACCCCCAAAGCTGACATAACCTGTCTTACTGTCAGATTTTGGCTGGTCTGTAATAAAGGCACTGCACCGGAAATCCTGTCCTTTTTGTCTAAGGGAAGGAAGATTTTTTGATCGACCGAATTTATTAGATACCCTAAAAACCGAATCTCCTGAGACGGGTTTAGGGACGACTTTTGGAGGTTCAAAATCCACCCCAACGTCTCCAGATGGCTGCGAGCCTAGGTTGATCTGCGATTCCTCGCTGGATGGGGCGAAAAACAGCAGATCGTCTAAATAAGGAATAACTGCGATTCCCTGAAGTCGCAGCGGCGCTAAAGCTTCTGCCATTACTCTGGAAAAAAATTTGGGGAGATGACAGGCCGAAGGGTAGGGCCCTGAACTGGAGATGATGAACCACACCCCCCCAACCTCACCGCCAGCCTGAGGAACTTCTGAGACTGGGGAGAGATCGGAACATGTAGGTATGCATCTTTTAAATCTACCGAGGCCATAAAACATCCTGGCATCAACAGATTTCTGACTGAAAAAATTGAGTCCATTTTGAACTTCCTGTACCTTATGGACTCGTTTAACGGTTTCAGGTTGAGAATCAACCGAAATTCTCCTGTCGGTTTCTTTACTAGGAAAACATGGGAATAAAACCCCTCCTGCTGTTCTTGCAGGGGTACTTGTACTACTAAACCCTGTTGCATCAGTTCCTCTAGAGAGGACTTCATGGCCAGGGCCCTTACCGGGTCCCGCGGGGTGTTGGTAATCAGGAACCTCTTTGGGGGGTTGTTGACAAACTCAAGTGAGTAACCCTGTGCGAGAGTGGTCAGGATAAACTGATTTGAAGTTATCCCTGACCACTGCGGAAGAAATTCTTGTAGTCTTCCGCCCACCCGCAGAGACAAGTCATTGCGATCTTTCGGCCCGTGTAGGAGGACTGAAGAGAATTCCGCCTCTACCCTTCGGCTTCGGGGCGGACCAACTTTTCCTTCTCCCCTGCAACTTGCTGTCCTGATCCTGAGTTTTTTGAGGTCGAAAAAGACGTTTTGGTACCTGCTTTTTCTTTTTGACCGGAAAGGATCTTTTCTTATCGGCTGTCCTGTCAAGAATATTATCGAGGTCAGGGCCGAAGAGCAAGTCCCCTGAAAAGGGTAACCCACACAGCTTATTCTTTGAAGCCGAGTCACCAGGCCAGGTTTTAAGCCATAAGGCTCTTCTTGCAGCATTAGTTAGAGCTGCTGACCTGGCTGATATCTTAATTGCCTCAGCTGAGGCATCTGCAACATACGCCACTGCCGTAATCAGGGTAGGAAACTAATCTAAGATTTCCTGTTTGGGGGAATCTGCAGCTATATGTGACTTTAACTGGTTAATCCAGTATTCTAAATTTCTGGCTACACACGTTGTGGCCATTGCTGGTTTTAAATTGCTCATAACTGATTGCCATGATCTCTTGAGCAAAAGATCCATGCGTTTGTCCATCGGATCTTTCAAAACTTCCATGTCCTCAAAGGACAGATCCGTGGACCTTGAAACCTGGGAAAAGGCGGCATCCAGTCTGGGCACCATGTTCCACACTGCTGCAGGGTCCTCCTCAAAAGGAAAAACGCCTTTTGTGGGCTTTGGAGAAAAAGGGCTTTTTCTCTGGATCCTGCCATTCTTTCCTAATGGCCTCAGAGATGACCGGATGAACTGGGAACGTTCGGCCCTTAGGCACACCCAACCCAGCATACATGCGGTCATGGAGTGATAATTCCTTTTTCGCCTCACTTAAACCAAGCGTAGCATGAATGGCTTTAAGGAGCCCATCGACCTCTTCAAGGGGCAGTTTGAATTTAGAGGGGGCTACCTCAGAATCCTCCAACTCCTCTTCCGAATCTTTAACGGAAAGAGCAGTGGACTGCTTTTCCCTATCTGAAGGGTCTTCAGGCAGAGATTCCAACACCGGGATTGAGAGAGACCCCTGGGAAGACTCTGAAGTGGAAGGCTGACTAGCAGCCTGGTTTGCTAGTGAGTCACGAAAATTCTGAATCGTGGCGTATAGCTCCTTCTTTACAGAGGCCACCAGATCCTCACATACAGAGGCAGATTCCTCCTTAACTAAAGAAGTAATGCAGGGACTGCATAGGGTTTTCTTCCAATTTTCTCCCAGCTTGGCCCTGCAAGAAGGACATCTTTTCTTTGGGTCAGAGCTCTTAGCCTATGAAGAAAAAGACAAAAAAGGGAAAAAAAACAGGGAACCCTTAGTGAGACCCAGTCTCAGCCTTGATAGGGATCACCACACAGGTGCACTGAGAAGAAACCAGTCAGCTTCTAGTGCCCAGACAGGCCCCTTGCCACCAGGGGGGGAAAGAAAAAAGGGAGCGAGACCAAATGCCAGGAAATAAAAGAAGGCAGACTTTAACCGCTGCCTCTTACCTGGGCTTTGCTGGTGCCTGTGCCTGTCCCCACCGCTGCAGACGCTGAATCTTCCATTACAGGTGTGCAGAAATCCACTTGTGGCTACACGCCGCCTCCGGACTCCAATAATGCAGCTGCACCGGACCAGAAGTGGAAAAAAGGCACCAGCACCTGTCCTCCCTCCTCCCCCCTGCATCCACGCCGGAAACGACGTTTCAGCCGACCCGATGACCCGCTCTGTCACTTCCGGCGCGACCGCCGGAAAAAATATGGCGGCGGCACACGCGCGCCGCCGCGCCTACGAACGTGCGGGCCACCGAATCTTCGGCTCTCTCCGAGCACAAGAGGGGAAGCGGAGCCCGCTTGCTACCGCTGCCGAGGCCTGGGTAGGTCGGGAGGACAGCGGGTCTCTAAAGGAGGAAAAAAAGGGAAAGAAGCCTAGTCCCTCAGGAACACCTGAGAGAAACTGACTCCCTCCCAGAAGATGTTCCCTCCGGGCCGGAGGAAACACAATAACTGAGGTGTGGTAGGGAGGCGCCTCCCTTTAAAGTCTGGAGGAAGAAGGTGTTTCCTAACGAGGAGGGAGGAGTCGCTATCTCAGGTGCTGTCCTGAAAGAGGCCTTGGGAAAAAAGTGTGTCACTTTTATTCCTATTACAAGGAATGTAAAAATCCCTTGTAATAGAAAAAAGCATGACAGGTCCTCTTATATACGAGATATGGGGTCAGAGAGACCTCACATCTCATATTTACACTAAAATGCAATTAAAAAAAAAAATCGTCATTTGAAAAAAATAAAACAAATAAAATGTCCCTCTAAGAGCTATGAGCAATGACTTGGAGACAGGTGGGGGGGCTGGAGGCGCTATCTTCCCCTCACTCGTCTCCATGTCAGGCCAGGGACAGGTCCAGATCGCCATCACGGACCTGGCTCCTAACTTGTTTAGCTGGCTCCTAGATTCCAAGCAAATTTGTCAACCCCTGGATAGAGAGACACACACACACACACACACACACACACACACACACACACACACCTTTTTATACACATATCTTTTAAACATAATATAATGGCATCACCTATATCAATTATGACATGAGTTTTCACATACAATTGTCATATATTGATTTTGTATCTCCACCATCAACATCATTGTTGTGCGTTTAAAAATGCAACCAAGTCACATTTATCTGTAATTGGGCTCATGATAATATGCCATTACCATGAAGTTATTCCTTCATTTATAATATCTCTAACCAGTCAAGATTTATTAGTAGTAGTGGCAGTAGTAGCATTATTATTATTACTACTACTACTACTATTGTTGTTGTTGTTGTTGTTGTTGTTATTATGATTTTCACATTATTCAAGCCTTTAGTTGTTATCAACGTCTCTATAGGCATTGCACAATTTGGCCTATTATCAACACTTTTGAGATCCAAAATTACCTACCATCTATAAACATACTTACTATTACCATCTTTATATTGATATTTATTTTCATGTTTGTTTATTTATTGATTTTTTATATTTATCTTCAGTATTTCTGCATTGAATTTTTATTATTTATTTTCATTTCTCTTAATTTTTCACAACTTTTATACATACATTCTTTGTCACACACACACACACAATTTTTCTCTAAAACTTTTCACCTTTTTCAAGTTCACCTTCGTTACCATATATTTTATTCACCTGCCATAGTATTATCATTAGTATAACCCTCCCAACCTGCTTGCATCGATTACAGGGTTAATTGCTATTTTGTCTGTCATTATCTATTCACTCTCCTATTTAAGAGCCGTCCACCGCAGCATTGCCTATACCTGCACTTGAGAAAGGAGCGCGCATGCCCGAACGAGGCTTGCGCAAGCTCAGAAACGCGATGTGCTCTCGGGTACCCCCCAGCTGACATCACACGCTGTCTACGAGCCAGTCTGCGTCTCTGTGCATCACAGAACACAGCGGAGCTTCCCCTAGCGTGCTGTGGAGGAGGATTGATCCAGTAACAGCACCAGCGAAAGGGAACAGCGATTTGACTATCAAACGGAGGACAATAATAATTATGGATGTAAGTGAGACTTTTATTGATTGTATAAAATAAATGCACTTTTTACTGATTTGGCGCTCCTCTATATATTCTTTTATTGGTATCCTATTTAGGAGATGACTTCACTCTAAAGAAGCAGCTGCCGCAGGTGATTGTGCACATACATCCCTTATCCTCCAAGGACAGCAAGCAACCTTTCTGGATTTTCAGCAAATTCCAAGTACTGTTTTCTCAGATAACTTAAAAAAAAAAAAAATCTTGCTTTGATAAAAACTGTTTTTGGTTTTATTTTAATGAACGATACAGCCTGAACTGAAAAGGACACACCACTATCTTTTAAAGCGCTAGTATCTTGTGTTTTAGATCCTCTGCGAGGCTTTTCTGCATTCTGGGGCTTCATTCGGCAAACTTTAGATGTGCTGCCATCATTGTTGCACCTCTGAAAAGCAATCTGCGGTGCATCACTTTTCAGAGACATTTGACAGGGGGAATTGTCAACTCCTGATTGCTTGTTTTAACCCTGTAGATGCACCACCATGCTGCATCCACAAGCATTGCACATACCACACAGTAGCAAGGCAGTTGCGGAAAGAACCTATTCACTTGAATGTTTACACGCCCATCTGACTTTGCAGCTTAAAGTGGATGTAAACCCGAAATTTATTTATTTTTATTTTTTTCTGAGGTCATAATGTAGAGTATAAGATTTCCTTTGATTTCATTTGAGCCTAGTCTTGCACAAAGAGTTAATCCAGCTCTGAGCAATCCTCTTATTGTTCAGTGAGATAAATCTTGACAAACAGAAAAAAAAAAACTGCCAAATCCTCCCCCTTTCTGTGAGTGACAGGTGATTTACATATCTGGTGCACTAGCCTGAGAGACATGCATTATTTTGCAATTCCCTCCCACTCCTTTCTTCTGCTGCTCTGCAAGGATTGGCTGTTCCACACCTCAGCATGATATGGCATGCTGAAGTCATGAGGGGGCTTTCCTGGGTTTTGACTGGATATTAGTGATCATAGCAGTAAGAAATACACAAGACAAAATGCATGTTGATAAGGGAATATAGAGGTGGGCGGGGAGACTACTGACATCACAACTCCACCCACTGAGCCCTGGAAAACAGACCCACCCACAGAATCTGCAGTTTTTTGGGTCTCGTAACAGACAGAGGGGAGACATTTGACAGATAAGTATACATGCAGGAGGCATGTATATCCTTCTAGATAACCAATATTGCAGTAGTTTAGAAAGGATGAGAGTGGGTTTACATCCACTTTAAGGGGGTGGCTGATAAAAACAGGCAGTAGATTCAACCGCAAATGTAAACAAGCCCTTCCTGTACGACTATATACTGGGTGGCTGGGGAAAGGGGTGGAGGGTCAATGTGGACACTATAAAAAATAAAAATAAAAAAAATAAATAAATAAAAAGTTTGTTAGGACCCATTCACATCAGGTGCCCTGGCCATCCTTTCCCAGTGCAGTCCCAGCACAAGACAAGGTAAATAGTCGTGTTCCCCATGAGGCCAGTTCACACCACTGCAGTGTGAAGAAAAAGAAAATCCATTGTATCGTACAATACTGTGGCTAATATCACTTTTCGACAAAAATAAAGTAAACAGTGTAGTGCTCCGTTTTACAGCACATTGATGCAGCTGCATTCACGCTGCCCTCCGGTGGTTTTGCTGTAACGCAGCTGCTGGTGTGAACAAGTACTGATGTTCTGTAGAATTTGCAAGCACACTAGTGTAATGCATCACATGTCAAAGAGCCTGTCACCATTGCAACACACTTACCTTCTACTTTGTAGCTTGCAATGTAAGTCATAGAAAACTCTCCTTCTATGGACCACAAATATAGCACAGGAGCCCAAAGAAATAAAAAGTTGTTAATGAGACAGTACTTACCAGGGGGAATCTGGAAGTTTGCTGGTAACTGAATGGTAGTCTGAGATGCTTTGGGAGGAACTGCTTGCTGTGTTGCTGTCACTTTGGGACCACTTATCACTTTTGATGCTTGACCCACTGCAGGTGAAATTTTTGTTACTAGTGTGCACATAGGTGCAGAAAGCAGAGAGGCCTGGGAAGCCGATACCTGACTCCGGCTGGCAGGGGGTCCAGACATCATCTGAGAAGTTGTGATGGCAAGATCAGAAGAGGACATTGCAGGCTGGCTCTTGACAAGGACCCCATGGTTTAAAGACATGGTCTGAGTCACCACAGCTGAAGAGGTAGCTTGTACTGCATGCATCACGTAAGAGCGTGTTCCAAGAGCAACACCAAGCGCAATCCAAACATTCAGGACAGCCTAGGCACCGGTACAGGAGGGATCTGTGTTAAAAGTTCATAATGACATTACAAGATACATACATTTATCAACATAAATGTAACACTCTCCCATTAACCCGATTAATTATCACTTAGTCACCAATTATCAGTTAGCGCATGCCAACCCCAACTGATTAGCACTGCAGCATGCTGGAGCTATGTTTATATATCCATAGCACAAGGCCTCATACACAGCAGATGCCAGCAATAAGTGAATCAGTATGATGAGTTATTTGGCTTTTCCCGACAAACCTGTGACCATGCACTTTCCTCATACTATTTCTTCAGGGAGAACGGCCAACAATTTGTAATTTCACTGACAGTTTGTAAGACTTGATTCACAGGGGTACATAAACTCGTAACTCCACGCAGAGGGTTGAGTTTATGCTGCCGAGGTGTGTGTGCAGCCAGCCTGTGAAAATCAATGAAAGCCTGAGGGCCACAGCTGCTGTACGGATCTTCCTGCACATACTATTTACATTCGTATAGGGACAGACAAAGCTATTGGTAGATTATCTGCATCCAGAGCTTATGTTAAGAGGGGCGTGCTGATGGGCACAGTGCTCCAAAAACGCCCCTGCCCATTGAAATGAATGGGTAGTGCTTCCAAAGTGACTTAAAAGCGCCGCAAAACTGGTTTTTTTTTTTTTGGACACATTATCACATGACCTTAAAAAACCACCCCACTAGCACCGCAAAAAACCAATGCTTCAGTGTGAAAGAGGTCTTATGCCCCGTACACACGATCGGACTATCTGGCGGACAATCTGCCCGTGTGTGGGCTCCGGTGGACTTATAAAGAAGTTGTGACTCAATCCGGCTGTCTGTGTGCTAGTCCGCCGGACTTTTGAAATGAATGGACTTGCACGCACACGGAGCAAAGTCCGTTCATTTTGAACGTGGCTCCAGGTAGACGGGACTAGCGAAGGAGGTCAATGTCGCCGCTGGCCCCGTCACCTGGTATGGACTTAAAGGGGAAGCCCTACGCCGAAAAAAACGGTCCCTATGAGTCCCTTATCTGAGCAAGCAGCCCGGCCGGTCAGGAAAGGAGGTGGGGACAAGCGAGCACCTGAGCTCCTGAGCCGTACCAGGCCACATGCCCTCAACATGGAGGGGGGTGCTTTGAGGAAGGGGGGGCCCTGCAGCCCCCCCACCCCAAAGCACCTTGTCCCCATGTTGATGAGGACAAGGGCCTCTTCCCGACAACCCTGGCCATTGGTTGTCGGGGTCTGCAGGTGGGGGATTTATCGGAATCCGGGAGCCCCCTTAAATAAGGGGGCCCCCACCCTATGTGAATGAGTATGGGGTACAATGTACCCCTACCCATTAATCTGGTGAAAAAAAGTGTAAATAAAACACAACACAAGGTTTTTAAATAATTTATTGCACAGCTCCGGTGGTCTGCTCGCAGGACTCCTCCGCTATCTTCTGCTAGCTCTTTTACTAGCAGAGGAGCCCGGCTTTCTTCGCCGCCAGCGCCGCTGCCCGGGGGTCTTGTCCCCCTCTTCGGTACTTCTTGCCGGGCCTCCGCTTTCTTCCTATAGCTCTTTTACTAGCGGTGGCCTGGTCTTCTTCTTCTTCTCTCGACACTGTCTCTGGCCGCAATGACAGGGATGCGTTGTACGGCGACTTATATAGGGACAAGAGGCAGGGTCACCGGGTGATGTCCCCGCCCCTTATGATCTCACAGTCCCAGGGGATGGCGGGGTCACCATGTGACATCACCCGGTGACCCCACCCATTGTCCCTATAAAGTCGCCGCACAACGCATCCTTGTCATTGCAGCCAGAGAGAGCGTCCAGTCAACATCTCGGGGAGAAGGGGAGGAGGGGAGGAGGGGAGAAGACCGGGCCACCGCTAATAAAAGAGCTGGAACAAGAAAGCGAAGAGCCCGGCAAGAAGACCCGAAGAGGGGGACAAGACCCCCGAAGTCGGAAGAAGACCCCCGGACGGTGGCAAAGAAGAAAGCCGGGCTCCTCCGCTAGTAAAAGAACTAGCAGAAGATAGCGGAGGAGTCCGGCGAGAAGACCCCCAAGATGGAAGACCACGGGAGCTGTGCAATAAATTTTAAAACCTTGTGTTGTGTTTTATTTACACTTATTCCACCAGGTGAATGGGTAGGGGTACATTGTACCCCATACTCACATAGGGTGGGGGGCTGGTATCTGGGGGCCCCCTCATTAAAGGGGGCTCCTGGATTCCGATAAGTACCCCGCAGACCCCGACAACTAACGGCCAGGGTTGTCGGGAAGAGGCCCTTGTCCTCATCAACATGGGGACAAGGTGCTTTGGGGTGGGGGGGCCGCAGGGCCCCCCTTTCCCCAAAGCACCCCCCATGTTGAGGGCACGAGGCCTGGTACGGCTCAGGAAGGGGGGCACTCGCTCGTCCCCACCCCCTTTTCTGACCGGCCGGGCTGCGTGCTCGGATAAGGGTCTGATATGGACCTGGTGGGGGACCCCCACGCCATTTTTTTGGCGTAAGGCTTCCCCTTTAAGTCCATACCAGGTGACGGGGCCAGCGACGTGTCAATCTCGCCACCAAAGCCGGCGACATTGACTTCCTTCGCAAGTCCGGTCTACCTCGAGCCACGTTCAAAATGAACGGACTTTCCTGTGTGTGGGCAAGTCCGCTCATTTCAAAAGTACGGCAAACTCCCGCCATAGTCCGGTCGTGTGTGGGCAGGTCGGAAAGTCCGGCAGACCTCCGCTTCAAAGTCCGCCGGTTTGTCTGCCGGACAGTCTGATCGCGTGTACATGGCATTAGAGTCACTGTTCTCCACTCCAAGCAGACCGAGAGCTGAGCAATCAACAGTCAAAGGATCACACTGTTCTCAGACCTAGCACTGACTTCAGACGGCTGCAGCATTACACCAATGCTGCAGCATAGACGTGAGTATGAAGGTTTATTTATGTTTAAATAAACATGTTATATTTACCTGTTCTGTGCAAGGGTTTTGCACAGAGCAACCCTGATCCTCCTCTTCTCGGGTCCCCCACCAGCACTCTTGGCGCCGCTTGCTATGGGGCACTTGTGCATGCTCACGGCAAAGCTGCTTCTGTGCATCTCGGCCCTGCCCCATTCTCACTGGCTGTTTTTGACAACAGCAGGAGCCAATGGATCCCAGTAGTGTGTCTCCAACAATGAGGGAGAGACGCTGCACTCGAGCACTTCGCTTGATCAGGATGGGGCTCAGGTAAATATTAGGTGGGGGAGCTGCACACAGAAGGTTTTTACCTTCATGCATATAATGTAGGCAACCACTTGCCGACCGCCGCATGTACATTTATGTTGGCAGAATGGCACGGCTGGGCAAATGGGCGTACAGGTACATCCCTTTGAATTTGCTGGCTTGTGGTGACATGCGCGCCACCGGCAGCGAGCCACCCTGCCGGGAGCACCGCGAGTCAGATCGTGGGTCCCGGGGGGGCACTCAATACCCGCGAACGTCTCATGGAGCTGAAGAACGAGGAGATGCTAATGTAAACAAGCATCTCCCCGTACTGCCTAGTGACACTGTTACTGATCATAGCTCCCTAGCCCATCACCCTAACAGTTAGAAACACTTCCCAGGACACACTTAACCCTATACTAGCCCCCTAGTGGTTAACCACTTCACTGCCAGTGTTTTTACAGTAATCAATGCAATTTTATAGCACCGATCACTGTAAAAATGACAATGGTCCCAAAAATGCATCAAAATCGTCCCAAAGTGTCCGCCATAATGTCGGAGTCACAAAAAAAAAAATGCCATAAAACTAACCCCTATTTTGTAGATGCTACAACTTCTGCGCAAACTAATCAATAAAACGCTTATTGGATTTTTTTTTTACACCAAAAATATGTAGAAGAATACATATCGGCCTAAACTGAGCAAAACTTTTTTTTTTTTTTTACATTTTGGTCATATTTATTATACCACCAAAAGAAAGCTCTATTTGTGGGGGGGGGGGGGGGAATAAAAAAAAAAAAAAAAAAAAAAAGGACGTCAATTTTGTTTGGGAGCCATGTCTCACGACCGCACAATAGTCAGTTAAAGCGATAAAGTGAAGAATCGCAAAAAGTGTTCTGGTCTTTGGCCAGCAAAATGGTCCGGGGCTTAGGTGCGTAAAATACCTTCAAGCCTTAATCCCTTTACACCAATGTGACTGGTCATGCGATTTGACAGTTCCACATAGCTTGACAAGTCGCACCCAATTGCCGGCAATGGAGCAGTTTATATTGCCATTGCTCACATCGCAGTGATTATGAAAAAGGTTAATGCACTACATTTTACCAATTTCACTGCAACTTGCATAAGCTTCTGAAAGCCCATCTCTGGTGTCTAGAGGAGTAGTATCACTTTTAGGGTGACAAAGCTGCAAAGAGCAAACTTACTACACCTCTCTTGCCTATAGTTCTACTTTAAAGCAAACGTCATCTGAGGCCCCTGCACACGGAGTTCGCTAATTTGGACTGCCCCGGGAGGGACAGGTGCAACATCCAGCCCTGCTGCAGACAGCCTGTCAAAGATTACGGCAGGCTGTGGCTGAACCACGTGTTCCCAAATCTTGTCTCTGAACAGACAAAGCCTCTAAACGCTGGTACATCATTCAATCTTTCCAGCCACGGCCTGCCACAGACATAGAAAGACTGCACGCTACACCTCTCCTCCCGGGCACATTAAAGCACAGGGAAGGATGCACTGCAGCTAAACAGTCTAAATGACAGACATGCAGCTTATTCTACACACCTGAGATCCGTCTTGAGCTGACATCACAGAGCCTGTCTGGAAAGATCCCCATCATAGGGTTGGGATCCACTTAGAAGCCTGGATTGGCCCCCAACTCAGCCTCTCAATGATCCGCCACCAGCCCCTCTCCACAGCCCCAATGAGTACTGGAAGGGAGAGAAGTGAGCTGCTGACAGTCCTGGCTCTACGCTCAGAGTGGAGGGGGAGAACTGAGTGATCAGTGGTGTTTGATTGCTCAGTTCTCGCTACAGAGCCAGCGGGAGACAGATGCTGCATCCACCTAGATTACAATTAGGTTTTTTTTCTCCCAAAGTCAAACTTATCCTTTAAAGAGGAAGTAAACCCTGATGAGTTTACTTCCTCTTTCATTCCCTGCAAAGGCTAAGCATAATGGACTACTATGCATCGCATAGTAGCCCATTATGTGTCACTTACCTGACACAGGAGCCAGCAAAGTCGCCGCTGTCCCCTGTAGTCCGCCGCATCCATCTTGTTGGTGGGGTCTCGCAGCTCCGCCGCTGTCATCGAGGCGGAGCCGCGATGACGTCACTCCCGTGCATGCGCACGGGAGCCGACACGCGCGGCAGCTCCGTCGCTGAGAATGCTGCGCTCAGTGCGCCTGCGCCCCGATGTCTACGGCGCATGCACCGTAGACAGCGGTGCCCGTTTTCGGGCAAATATCTCCTAAACCATATAGGTTTAGGAGATATTGCTTGGACCTACAGGTAAGCCTTAATCTAGGCTTACCTGTAGGTCAAAGTGGTTTGTAAGGGTTTACAACCACTTTAAAGCTACATTCACATGAGAGGCCAGGGGTGTACACTGGCGGGAATTAGTAGATTTCTCTTGGTGGAACCACATGATGCATGTACTCTAGGAATGCACCGATACTGAGTATTTTCATGAGTACTCGTGAAAATACTCCCAATACCAAAACTGATACTTTGTGGTAGAGCTGCACGATTAAGCATCAAGAAGCGCAATTTTTTTTTTTTCCCCCGTTGCGATCTTGACAAAAGGGTTTCCCAATCTTTGGTATGTAGAGAATTTTCTCTCTGCTCTTAGCCGTCTAAAGTCAAAGTCTGTAAAGTTTTATGAATATGTATCAATTTGTCTTTTACATCAAAAGGAATAGACTTCTGTATGTAAATTAGGAGTGTTTAAAGCGGTTCTTCACCCTAAAGGGGAAGTTCCGCTAGTATTATCCCTCCCCCCCCCGGTGCCACAATCGGCACCTTTCGGGGGGGAGGGGGGTGCAGTTACCTGGATAATCCAGGTAACTGCACCCACTTCCGGCCAGACCGCCGCATGGCTCCGCCCCCCCCCCCCCCCGTTGTGTTCTGGGAAACACACAGTTCCCAGAGACACAGCGGGGAACCAGCGCAGCGCGACTCGCGCATGCGCAGTAGGGAACCGGGCAGTGAAGCCCTCTTGCTTCACTTCCCGATTCCCTGACAGAGGATGGCGGCGGTGGCTGCAGCGAGACGAGCGATCGCTCGTCATCTGCCGCCGACATCGCTGGAACCTGGGACAGGTAAGTGTGATATTATTAAAAGTCAGCAGCTGCAACATTAGTAGCTGCTGGCTTTTAATATTTTTTTTTTTTGTGCAGCTCCTCTTTAACCACTTAAACCTTTTTCAGACAGTTTTTTTTTAGGTTAAAATCATATCTTTTTGCTAGAAATTACTTTAGAACCCCCAAACACAGTGTGTGTGTGTATTATATATATATATATATATATATATATATATATATACACACACACACACACACACACACACACATATACATATATACACACGCACACATACACATATATACATACATATACACACACACACTATTTCTTTTGTAGAGACCATAGAGAATAAAAAAGTGATTGTTGCAATATTTTATGTCACACTATTTGCGCAGCAGTCTTTCAAATGCAATTTTTTTGGAAAAAAATTACTTTAATGAAAAAAAATAAACGTAAAGTTAGACAAAAAATGTTTTTTTGTATAATGTGAAAGATTTTACGTGGCAAGAATCGTGATCTTTATTCTAAGCAAAAAATAAATAAATAAATAGCGATTCTCCTTTTGGCCAGAATCGTGCAGCTCTACTTTGCTGTGTAATTTGCACTGGGACAAATAGCACTGCAAAGAATCACATGCGATTTGAACAGAAATGCAGTGCGATTCCTGTCCAAATCACATGCGATTTTCTCCGTCATTCCTGTGCATGTGAACCGCAGTGCAGTAATAGGCAGTTTATTAAAATGTTATAACTCACAAAGAATGTCTAGTCAAGTCCATATATGCAATGTCCCCATATATAGGTTTGTGATATGGACCAATAAAGCCATTACATTCCAGCAGAGTGTGCAGCCATGCAATTTACTTTCTGCAGTTATTAGAGGGGAGTACCTTTGCGGTGAACAGTAGATATAGACCTGGTTTGTACCTACCTACCTTACACTCTTTCAAGCAGTTTATTTTCCCCACTTGTGTGAATGTCTCCACTGAAAACAAAGCAGCTGCCTTCAGATTCATAAATAAAAACCCACATCTATCAATTCATCTTTTTCAGCCAAGTGAATGAAGTTTGACTGTCATCTTCCGAAGTTTCGTCACATATGACGACCCATCCCATTTGGCTACCCGCTGGACTGCGCATGCCACCATACGTGTTCCAACACTGTGACGATCTGCGCTTGTGCAGAATTTTGTGCCCACACCCGAGTCCAGGTTTAAGCCCCACCATCCAAGTGGACATAGAGTTAGATTATAATTATGCCGTGCCCAAAGTGTGGCGAGCGAAGCAAGCCCGCGAGGGGCCCTGTGCTGAAACGCATATGGCGGTGTTGCAAATGTGCACTCCAGCGGGTAGCAAAACGCGATGGGTAGCTGAATGTGATACCTGTAGTGCGGTCAGTGGGAATGAGCCCCATCTAAATATCTCAGCCAATGAGAACACAGGAGCCAAGACACAGGCTGAGCTCCTGCTGAGAGATGGAATGAAGGTGTCGGACTAGTATATGAGGAAAGCCCAGTCCTCTGTCAGTGTAGGTGGTGCGCCTTTCATTCAGTAAAGTCATCTAGTCACTCGCAGCGAAGACACACGTGTGAGGGGAATGTCACTACATGCTATATCCGCCGGCCGTACTCACACACTCCCCGCAGTGCTCGGTAAGTACATACCTCCTCCCATCCCGGGGCTGTCTTGTCCGGTCTCCACAGACAGCCAGCGCCGGGAGCCGGTCGTTATTTCTTACAATTCTGCCAATACCGACCAGGAGTCATGCGGCGGCATTGGAAAGGGGGTGGAGTTACAGACGGCATGGTGCACGGCATTGGCTAAGAGGCGGCAGGGGGCGGGGCAGTTGCGGAACAAAAAATCCCGCCCTTTTGTGGCTGGCTCTGGGTCAGGTGCAGCTACTTTATGCGGTGTACATGTGAGCGGTGTGCGGGGTCCTCCAAGCACGATGTGGGGGTGCGGGATAAATGGCAGGGGGTGTAATGGTAACTGTGTGATAGAGATACAAGGGAAGCATCCCCAGTTCACAATGTCTGACAAGCTGTTCAGAATCAACAAGTACTTATTGGGGCACTTTTCTGGCTCCATTCACACCTGAATCAGGGTGGATCCAGAGTCAGTAAGTACCTCTCATTAGTGACCACCTGTGTCAGGTGGAGACCTCATGTTCTCCCATATAGAGGAGTATAGCTGCCATGGTTCAGAGAAGCGTGCTCTCCTGATCTATGGATAGTGTAGGACCAGGGTTGCCACCTTTAGCGGTGCACAGCTAGTGATGGACGAACTTCTGACGGGACGTTTCGCGCACTGCGAACGCGGCCGATAGTTCACGAACCGGAACGTTTGCGGCTGGCCCCATTGACTTCAATGGGAGGCGAACTTTGCAAACCTACAGGTCAAATTTGCAGCCACAAAATAATTAATAGCTGTGCAAACATAGTCCCACCACATGGCCAATGACATAACACATGTATGAGGTGAATCTGGGATCGACAACTACAAGCATTTTTTTTTATATGGGAAATTGTTGTGACAATTCAGGACTGTGGAGCACATGAAGGCAATGGAGGAGAGGGAAGGTCAGGGACCAGGGTAGGCAAAGAAGAGGGTGCAGGAGATGATCACCAGCAGCGTGACATACAGCAATGACACCTGCACCGTGATACAGTCATCTGACACCAGCACCGTGATAGAGAGCACTGACATCAGCAGCGTGACATACAGCAATGACACCTGCACCGTGATAGAGTCATCTGACAACAGCACTGTGATAGAGAGCACTGACATCAGCAGCGTGACATAAAGCACTAACACCAGCACCGTGAAATGCAGCACTGACAGCAGCACCGTGATAGAGAGCACTGTCATCAGCAGCGTGACATACAGCAATGACACCTGCACCATGATAGAGTCATCTGACAAAAGCACCGTGATAGAGAGCACTGACATCAGCAGCATGACATAAAGCACTAACACCAGCACCGTGAAATGCAGCACTGACAGCAGCACCGTGATAGAGAGCACTGACATCAGCAGCGTGACATGCAGCAATGACACCTGCACCGTAAGCAGCCTCAGGAGGAAGTCAGCATAGCACAGGGATGGTGGGAGCCCCTCATAATGAGCATAGCACATGGATGGTGGGAGCCCCTCATAATGAGCATAGCACAGGGATGGTGGGAGCCCCTCATAATAAGCAGCCCCAGGAGGATGTCAGCATAGCACAGGGATGGTGGGAGCCCCTCATAATAAGCAGCCCCAGGAGGATGTCAGCATAGCACAGGGATGGTGGGAGCCCCTCATAATAAGCAGCCCCAGGAGGAAGTCAGCACAGCACAGGGATGGTGGGAGCCCCTCATAATGAGCATAGCACAGGGATGGTGGGAGCACCTCAAAATATGCACAGCAGAGGTACAGCCCCAGGAGGAAGTCAGCACAGCACAGGGATGGTGGGAGCCCCTCATAATGAGCATAGCACATGGATGGTGGGAGCCCCTCATAATGAGCATAGCACAGGGATGGTGGGAGCCCCTCATAATAAGCAGCCCCAGGAGGATGTCAGCATAGCACAGGGATGGTGGGAGCCCCTCATAATAAGCAGCCCCAGGAGGATGTCAGCATAGCACAGGGATGGTGGGAGCCCCTCATAATAAGCAGCCCCAGGAGGAAGTCAGCACAGGGATGGTGGGAGCCCCTCATAATGAGCATAGCACAGGGATGGTGGGAGCACCTCAAAATATGCACAGCAGAGGTACAGCCCCAGGAGGAAGTCGGCACAGCACAGGGATGGTGGGAGCCCCTCATAATATGCACAGCAGAGGTACAGCCCCAGGAGGATGTCAGCACAGCACAGGGATGGTGGGAGCCCCTCATAATAAGCAGCCCCAGTAGAAATATGACACCGCTCAACCTCTTCAAAGAGGAGGGTACGGGCATATAGTACGGTGTGCTTTTTTTGGACAAGGAAGTGAGCCAAATGAAGAAAGAAGGTCTCTGTGCTCGATTAAAAAAATTGTTTATAGACATATACATGGTCTACTGGTCACATATGTTGAATTCCTCCGAGAGACATGCCTCATTCATTTTTAGAAATGTGAGGTTGTTAACACTGTCGTGAGCTAGGCGAGTACGCTTATCGGTCACGATCCCCCCTGCTGCGCTGAACGTCCTTTCGGACAGGACACTGGATGAGGGGCAAGCCAACAGTTCGATTGCAAATTGGGCAAGCTCTGGCCAGAGGTCAAGCCTGCCCACCCAGTAGTCCAGGGGTTCATCACTCCTCAGAGCGTCCACATCGGCCGTTAACCCGATGTAGTCGGACACCTGACGGTCTAGGCGTTCCCTGATGCTGGATCCGGATGACACCTGTCGATGGGTCGGCTGAAAGAATGACCTCATATCCGAAGTCACCAACACATCTTCAAACCGGCCTCTTCTTGCAGGCGCTGTTGGATTGGTACCCGCAACTCCTTCTCTGGGAGTGGGAATTGCTCCTCTGCCAGCGCACACAAAGGCAGAATGCAGCATTTCTTGAAGCAAGGCCTGGAAGTGCTCCATTCTGTCAGCCCTCTGTGACGGAGGTAACATTTCTGCCATTTTGTGTTTGTACCGGGGGTCTAAGTACGTTGCCACCCAGTACTGGTCCTTGACCCTTATGTTTTTTATACGGGGGTCCCTATTAAAACACTGGAGCATGAAGGCCCCCATTTGCACTAAAGTGGAAGCGGTGTGGTGGCCTGGCTCCTGCTCATCATCCAGGATAATGTCGTCCTCTTCATTCTCCTCTCCCGATCCACACACAACAGGGATCCCAGAAAGGTTTAAAGCATGCTCTTCTTGTTCCTCCTCATCCGCCTGGCACCATCCTCCTCTGACTCCTCTTCAGACTCCTGTTGATGACTTGTCTCAGATAGAGTAGCCCCCCCCCGGGAATTCATCCAGCATTGCGACTTCCTCATCTTCCCGCTCCTGCTCCTCCACAGCTTGATCAATGACACGACGCAATGCACGCTCCATAAAGAAGGCATAAGGTACCATGTCACTGATGGCGCCATGGCTGCGACTGACCAGTTTGGTGATCTCCTCAAATGGGCGCAGAAGTTTGCATGCGTCGCGCATGAGCAGCCACTGGCACGGTGAAAAAAATCCCAGCTCCCCAGAACCTGTTCTGCCGCAGAGTTCATACAGGTAGACGTTAACTGCACGTTTCTGCTCGAGCAGCCTATCAAGCATATAGAAGGTTGAGTTCCATCGCGTTGGGCAATCGCAAATAAGACGTCTGACCGGCAGATTGTGTCGCGGCTGAATGTCAGCAAGGCGAGCCATGGCCGTGTAAGATCTTCTGAACGGGGGCGAGATTTTCCTTGCCTGCCGCAAGATGTCCTGGACCCCAGGGTATTTGACAAGGAATCGCTGCACAACCAATTTTAAGACGTGTGCCATGCATGGCACGTGCGTGATTTTGCCCTGTTTCAATGCGCTTAGCAGATTGGCACCGTTGTCACACACCACTTTACCAACTGTCAAATTGAGCGGTGTTAGCCACTGATCTGCCTGTGAACGCAAAGCTGAAAGGAGTGCCGGGCCAGTGTGGTTCTTGGCTTCCAGGCACAACAGACGCAGCACGGCATGGCAACGTCTCACCTGGCATGTCGAATAGGTTCTGGGGAGCTTGGGCGGCGCAGCGGAAGAGACGCTAGCAGCGGAAAAGGAGGAGTCAGCCGAGGAGGAGAGGGAGGAGGATGGAGGAGGAGGAGAAGAAGTGTCAGGCCTGCATACCTTCCCTGCCCGTGTTTGCTAGACCACGTGTCTGTGGTCAGATGTATCTTGGCACCGACACTGTGTGCCAGAGATACATTCACTTGCCGCTGAACATGGCCATATAGCTCTGGGATGCCCTTCTCTGAGAAATACTTCCTTCCCGGGACCTTCCATTGTGGTGTTCCAATGGCCACAAATTTGCGAAAGGCCTCCGAGTCCACCAGTTTATAGTTGGCGGTAGTTGGCGGGCTATCAGTTCTGACAAGCCAGCCGTCAACCGTTGGGCAAGAGGGTTATCCGGCGTCATCATTTTTTTATGCTCGAACATTAGGCCCACGGAAGCCTGCCTTTTTGCAGAAAAACGTGAGCTTGGCATGATGGAAGGTGGAGTGGAGGACAATTGTGAGGAGAAGGAGAAGTAGAAGACGAGGCTGGACGGTGAGAGCCTGGAGTGTGACTTTGTGTGTTCCGTTGCTCCCACTGGGCTCGGTGATGGCTGCTCATGTGCCTTCTTAAGGCGGTTGTCCCTAGGTGAGTGTTGGGCTTACCGCGACTAATGCATTGACTGCAAAGATTGCAGATGGCAACTCTATTGTCAGCAGCGGACACGTTAAAAAAAGCCCACACTGCGGAGCCATGTGCCGGTGTCCTGGAAGCGCCAGATGTGACCGTACATGGTCGATGACTCGCTCCTGATACATTTGCAGTCTGCTTTGTCTCTCCAGTGCAATGTAAGTTATTCCTGCTTCTCCTCCCTATCTGCTGGTCCATATCTCCCTCTGAACTCCCCTCCTCTTCCTCTCTTGTGGGCACCCACGTGACATCACTAGACACGTCATCATCGACGTCACCTTCCCCACCACTATAAGTAGAGATCTCGGAGTAGGCAGCAACACCGGGAACCAACCTCCTCCTTGGGCTGATCTGGGTACTGTCGTCAGACTGCTGAGTAGCGGTTGTTGCTACCTCCTCTTCCTGATCCAATACCAAGAGTGGCTGCGCATCAGAAATGTCTTGATTAGGGATGAGCCGAACACCCCCCGGTTCGGTTCGCACCAGAACTTTCGAACGGACCCCGCGTTCGTAACGAACGTTAGAACCCCATTGAAGTCTATGGGACTCGAACGTTCGAAATGGAAAGTGCTAATTTTAATGGCTGATATGCAAGATACTGTCCTAAAAAGGGTTTGGGGACCTGACTCCTGCCTCAGGGGACATGGGTCAATGCAAAAAAAAGTTTTAAAAATGGCCGTTTTGGCGGGAGCACTGATTTTAATGACAATTAAAGTGAAAAAAAAATAATGAAATATTCCTTTAAATATGGTGCCTGGGGGGTGTCTGTAGTATGCCTGTGAAGTGCCACGTGTTTCCCGTGTTTAGAACAGTCCCTGCACAAAAGGACATTAAACGGAAATAACACCATTTAAAACTGCTTGCGGTTTTAATGTTATATCTGGTTCCTGCAATATGGTTGAAAATCATTCAGAAAAATGGCATGGGTAGCCCTCCCTGCCCATTACCAGCCTATTTGGGTCTTGTACGCATATTAAGGGGAACCCCGTACCCATATTAAAAAAAGGAAATGCGTGTGGCCCCCAGGCCCTATATACTCAGAACAGCAGTATACAGGCGGTGCAAACAAGACAGGGACTGTGTAGGTTTGTTGTGTTAAGTTGAATCTGTTTGTAATTTTCAACTGGTACATTTTTAAAATGTAGCTCCAGTCAAAAAAACTATTTTTAAGCTTTTTGGAAAACATAGGGAAGGGTTATCACCCCTGTATAATTTGTTTTGTCGTTCATCTTTTTTTCATCTCACTTGCTGTTGTCTCCTTCCGTTTGCAAGTAGGAGATGTTTGTAAATTGGATGTTTGAAAGTAGGGGCCTGCCCTATATGCTCTGCAGAAATGGCGGAACAAGGTGTTGGTTTTGCCACAACATTGTAAGCCCTCAAAGTGACTCTTGGTGGGCGCGGGAGCGCCCTGCTGTGAACGATTATATCAAGAATTGTAATTACATGCCATTGTTGAACAGTGGTAGAAAAATTGACCTTTGGTGGTTGTGGTGCTGGTGCCACAACACTATAAGTCCTCACCGTTACTCTGGGTGGGCACAGGAAGGGGCCCTCCTGTGAAATATTATATCAAGAATTGTAATTACATGTCCCTGTTAAACAGGGGCAGAAAAATTGGGCCTTAGGCACTGGTGCCATCACACTGCGACCTCTGCCATATACTCTAGTTTTATTGCAGGAATTAGCTCTGCTGCAAAGCATTGCATCAAAAATTGTACTTAAACGCCCCTGTTAAACAGGGGCAGAAAAATTGGGCCTTAGGCACTGGTGCCATCACACTGCAACCTCTGCCATATACTCTAGTTTTATTGCAGGAATTAGCCCTGCTGCAAAGCATTGCATCAAAAATTGTAATTAAACGCCCCTGTTAAACAGGGGCAGAAAAATTGGGCCTTAGGCACTGGTGCCATCACACTGCAACCTCTGCCATATACTCTAGTTTTATTGCAGGAATTAGCCCTGCTGCAAAGCACTGCATCAAAAATTGTAATTAAACGCCCCTGTTAAACAGGGGCAGAAAAATTGGGCCTTAGGCACTGGTGCCATCACACTGCAACCTCTGCCATATACTCTAGTTTTATTGCAGGAATTAGCCCTGCTGCAAAGCATTGCATCAAAAATTGTAATTAAACGCCCCTGTTAAACAGGGGCAGAAAAATTGGGCTGCTGGCATCACCCAGAACCAAAAATGTTCTTCCAACATATCAGCGGAGGAGGAAGAGGATAGACAATCAACATAACAGGACAGTCACTCAGCATCAGCATAGCCAGTCTTGAAGGGATGTGGTATTTCAAAAAAAATTATTCGGTTACATCAGCTTCAGGTGCTTGGTAGCTGTGGGTGATCCAAGACTGATTCATCTTGATGAAGGTCAGTCGATCAACTGATTCGTTGGACAGGCGCACCCTGTGATCGGTAACGAAGCCACCAGCAGCACTGAAGGTGCGTTCCGAAAGAACGCTGGATGCAGGACAGGCCAGTAGCTCAATTGCATACTGTGCAAGCTCTGGCCAGTGATCCATCCTCAAGACCCAGTAAGCCAGAGGATTTTCAGTGGGAAAGGTGTCCAAGTCTGACCTTGCCCCTAGGTATTCCTGCACCATGTAAATTAGACGCTGGCCATGGGTGCTGGAACCAATCATACCTTGGGGCTGCGGACTAAAAAATTGTCTGAAAGCATCAGTCAGACGGCCACCTTCTCCACCGCTCCTTCTGACTGATTCCTCAGCAACACGTTGTCCAGGACCACGAGTTTGTGACCTCCCAGTCTCTGGGAACGCACAGAGCTTTCTGCAAGGCCTCCCGGAGATGTCTCATCCTCTGCTCCCTCTGCGATGGCAAGATAAGGTCGGCAACCTTACCCTTGTACCGTGGATCAAGGAGAGTGGCCAGCCAGTAATGGTCCCTCTCCTTGATCCGAAGAATACGAGGATCCTTCCGCAGGCTTTGCAGGATCAGGGAGGCCATGCAGCGTAGGTTAGCTGAGGCATTCGGTCCGGAGTCCTCTGGGTCACTAAGGACAACATGATCCGCAGCTACCTCCTCCCAGCCACGTACAAGTCCACGTGTTTCTTGGGACTGTAAATCATCCCTATAAGACTGCTGCTGCTGATGCTGATGCTGAGTGCCAGCCTCCACCTCCATGCTGACACAATCATCCTCCTCCTCCTCCTCCTCTTCCTCCTCCTCACCCTCTTCCTGTGTGATGGGTGGCACAGCAGGAACACTGTCTGGATAAAGGGGGCCTTGAGAGGCAAGGAAATCCTCCTCTTCCTGCCTCTGTTCTGCCTCAAGTGCCCTGTCCATTATTCCACGCAGCGTATGCTCCAAGAGGTGGACAAGAGGTACAGTGTCACTGATGCATGCACTGTCACTGCTCACCATCCTTGTGGCCTCCTCAAACGGTGACAGGACAGTGCATGCATCCCTGATCATGCCCCACTGGCGTGGTGAGAAAAAACCAAGCTCCCCTGACCCTGTCCTGGTGCCGTAGTTGCACAGGTACTCATTGATGGCCCTCTGCTGCGTGTGCAGCCGCTGCAGCATGGCCAATGTTGAGTTCCATCTGGTGGGCATGTCACATATAAGGCGGTTCTTGGGCAGGTTCAACTCCTTTTGGAGCTCAGCCAGCCGAGCACAGGCATTAAATGATCGGCGGAAATGCACACAGACTCTCCTGGCCTGCTTCAGGACATCCTGTAAGCCGGGGTACCTGCCCAAGAACCACTGCACCACCAGGTTAAGGACGTGAGCTACACAGGGCACATGGGTCAGTTGTCCCTGTCGAAGGGCGGAGAGGAGGTTGGTGCCATTGTCGCAAACCACCATTCCTGGCTTAAGCTGGCGTGGCGTCAACCACCTCTCAGCCTGCCCCTGCAGAGCTGACAAAACATCCGCCCCAGTGTGGCTCCTGTTCCCCAAACAAACCAGCGCAAGCACGGCATGGCATCGTTTTGCCTGCGTACTTGCGTAGCCCCTGCAACGCCTACGGAGCACCGCTGGTTCTGAGGACAGAGCACTGGAAGAGGCCATGGAGGAAGAAGAAGAGGAGGGGGTGGAGGAAAGAGGTGTGTCACAACCAATAGTAGCATTTTGGAGGCGTGGTGGCGGAACAACCTCCAACACTACTGCACCTTGTCCTGCATCCTTCCCAGCAGCCAGAAGAGTGACCCAATGGGCCGTGAAAGACAGGTAACGTCCCTGTCCATGCCTGCTGGACCATGAGTCAGCGGTAATATGCACCTTACCGCTGACCGCCCTGTCCAGCGAGACAAGGACATTGCCTTCCACATGCCGGTAGAGAGCCGGAATCGCCTTCCGTGAGAAAAAGTGGCGTTTGGGGACCTGCCACTGAGGAACCGCACATTGTACAAACTCACGGAAGGGGGCCGAGTCTACCAACTGAAAAGGCAGCAGTTGAAGTGCTAGCAATTTAGCCAAGCTAGCATTCAACCGCTGGGCATGTGGATGGCTGGGAGTAAACTTCTTCCGCCGGTCCAGCAGCTGGGGCAGGGACATTTGCCTGCTATAATCGGATGTGGATGTACCACTAGCAGAGTTCCCGGAAGCACTTGGCTGTGACACACCTAATTCTACACCTTCATTCCTCTCAGAGCAGGTTTCAGAGAGGACTGAAGGTCTAGTGGGGTTGGAGATGCCAGCTGATGAGGAGCAAGGAGAGGTCCGCTTTGTTCTTTGGTGTGGGTCTTTGAGGTACGCTTGCCAACGAGCTGCATGGCAGGTCAACATATGTCTGGTCAAACATGTGGTGCCCAAGCGGCTGATGTTTTGGCCACGTGAGATATGCTTGAGACATATGTTGCAAATAGCAGCGGTGCGATCTGATGCACTCGTCTCAAAAAAGGCCCACACCAAAGAACTTTTAGAATAACGCGCAGAGGAAGCGCTCTGCGCAGGCGGAGCTCTGCGGTGTGATTCAGTCGGTGTGCTGCCCCTAAGCTGGCCCCCGGAGGGCATCCTGCCTCGTTGGACATGTGCCTCCTCCTCCTCCTCCTCCTCCTCCTCCCTCCTTCCAGGCACCCACGTGGAGTCAGTGCCCTCATCATCCCCTCCCTCTTCATCGCTGTAGCAAACCTGGCAGTATGCTGTAGCTTGTGAAACATGACTGCCAGATTGCTGTCCTTCTTGAGCACCCCCTCTCTCTGCGCTCACGCTACTGCCTTCCTCTAGCTGAGTGTCATCATCAGAGCCCACCAAACACCCTATGTATTGTGGACCTATACCAGTCCTTATAGAGTAGCAGACTGTACCTCACTCAACCCTATGTACTGTAGTACCCTATACCTTACCAGTCCTTATAAGGACCTTTGTGGAACAAGTAGGTTGTGTGTGAGTGATTAGCAGACTGTATGTCAGTCCCTATACCGATGAAGGACTGCTGCAGTATAGGGCAGCGGTCAGCAATAGTGCACCTCATCCCTATGTATTGTGGACCTATACCAGTCCTTATAGAAAAGCAGACTGTACCTCACTCAACCCTATGTACTGTAGTACCCTATACCTTACCAGTCCTTATAAGGACCTTTGTGGAACAAGTAGGTTGTGTGTGAGTGATTAGCAGACTGTACGTCAGTCCCTATACCGATGAAGGACTGCTGCAGTATAGGGCAGCGGTCAGCAGTAGTGCACCTCAACCCTATGTATTGTGGACCTATACCAGTCCTTATAGAATGGCAGACTGTACCTAACTCAACCCTATGTACTGTAGCACCCTAGACAGACCAAGTTACCAGTCCTTATAAGGACCTTTGTGGAACAAGTAGGTTGTGTGTGAGTGATTAGCAGACTGTACCTCAGTCCCTACACTGATAAAGGACTGCTGCAGAATAGGGCAGCAGTCAAGTATAATATTCTTTCTATATTTGGAAGAAAGTATATTATATGTGTACAACCCTATATACTGTACTACACCTATACCATATCAGTCATTAAAAGGACCTTTGTGGTCCTAATAGTAACAGCTAGTGATTAAACTGACTGTCCCTGCTGCACTGACAAAAGACAGGCTGCTACAATCACAAGCACAGCAGTGCATTGAACCCTATATACTGTACACCAATACTAGTCCTTAAAAGGACCTTTGTGGACCTAATAGTAACAGGTAGTGATTAAACTGACTGTCCCTGCTGCACACAGCGTCCTGTCCCTCTCTGCACTGACAAAAGACAGGCTGCTGCAACAATCACTAGCACAGCAGTGCACTCAACCCTATATCCTGTACTACACCTATACCATACCAGTCCTTAAAAGGACTTTTGTGGACCTAATAGCTAGCGATTTGTGTCACTGCAGTCTCTCCCTGCTCCACACAGCAACGTCTCCCTATAATGCAGTGTTTCTCAAATCCAGTCCTCAGGCCCCCCCAACAGGTCATGTTTTCAGGTTTTCCATTATTTTTCACAGGGGATTTGATCAGTTTCACTGCCTTAGCAATTACCACAGCCGTTTCATCTGAGGGAAATCCTGAAAACATGACCTGTTGGGGGGGCCTGAGGACTGGATTTGAGAAACACTGCTATAATGACACAAGAAAGAATGTAAAATGGCCTCCAGATCAGGTCTATTTATAAGTTAGGGGGAATGTCCAATTGTCCATGTGCTGAAATGTCTGCATTGGCTGTCCTGTACCCCATGATGGATGTGTCATCATGGGTCAAAGTTCTTTCACACTGTAAACACATATGTTCGCCGGGCGAACAGCGGCAATAGTCCGCCAATCGGGCGAATCGCGAAAACACAAATTTTGCAGCGAAACGACCGCCAGGCGAACAGTTCGGCTATCCCTATTTGCTATTAAGTAACATTTCTAATCATATGAAGTTAATAACAAGAGTCCCCCTAGTTCCCCTTTTACATCTGAACTCGCAGAGTTCCCTTTCAGTGTAAGGGGGGACTTACTGCAAACTCTGAGGTAAGGGAGAGCTCTGGGGCATCCTGATATAAGGGGGGACACTGAGAACTCTGTATGGAGAGGACTCTGATCTAAGGGGAAACACTGAGAACTCTGATGTATGGAGAGGACTCTGATATAAGGGGGCACACTGAGAACTCTGATGTATGGAGAGGATTCTGATCTAAGGGGGAACACTGAGAACTCTGATGTATGGAGAGGACTCTCTGATATAAGGGGGAACACTGTGGCCCCTGGTGTAAAGGGAAACTCTGAAGTAAGGGGTGCCCTGAGCACCCAGATTTACCTTAGTGTACTCACTGAGGCTGGAGAGAGAAGGTTGGAGACTTTGGTCACAGACAAGGTTGGATGGTGAGCTGGCCGCTGTCCACACCCATAACTGGCCTTCCCAGTGAGGAGCCCATGGAGGGCATATAAAACAAAGACAATTCCATAGCTCAACTCACCAACCAGTCTGCTGACCAACCAAATTAACCCGTCTAACCATCTGTTAAAAGCAGGGGTTTAGTTAGCACACATTTGCAAACTCATGTGAAAGCTGCAAGGCCTCGTCACGGCACCCTGCGTTGCTTGCAGTCCTAACACTACAAATTTATAAGTGTCTCCACAGTGGAAGCACATGCATGGAATGGATAGATGTGGACAGGTGAGCCTGGAGACTGCCCAAGCCCCCTTAAAGGAACTGGAGCACACTGTACACCCAGCAAGAGCACAATGGCAGCGAAGGTGCCCAGTGTGTCCCCAGACCACATCTACAAGCAGTAACAAAAAACTGGCCACTGCCCACACCTATAACTGGCCTTCACGGTAAGGAGCACATAGAGGACATATACATGTAAGACAAAAGTTGAGGTATGGAATTGTTTTTGTCTTACATATATATGCCCTCCATGTGCTCCTCATTGTGAAAATCAGTTATGGGTGTGGACAGTGGCCAGTTTTTTGTTACTGTTCATATATATGGTCACTGTATGCAGTGAATAATCTGATGCTCACAACTCTCATTGCATAATATGTAAAGCAAAAAAGGCGAACATAGTGTGTTCTGTATGGTTATACAGTATCTCACAAAAGTGAGTACACCCCTCACATTTTTGCATATGTTATTATATCTTTTCATGTGACAACACTGAAGAAATTACACTTTGCTACAATGTAAAGTAGTGAGTATATCCATACAGAACACACTATGTTCGCCTTTTTTGCTTTACATATTACACAATGAGATTTGTGAGCATCAGATTATTCACTGCATACAACGTGGAGCCATTTGTTTTTCGGTAAAACACCAGCCTGCTGCTTCCTGTTTCCATGTGGAGTGAGGAAAGGGAGTGATCCATTAATCCATTCAGGTGTCCGTTTTAATAAACTGTGATAAGCCAAGATCATGATGATCACCGCTTATCTCAGAGCATTGCCGGTTTAATATACTGAGATAAATGCTGGAGAATTTATTCTCCTCTTCTCATCTCAGTACACAGAACAGCTGCATTCACTGTGACAGAAACGGCTCGTTTAATAACCAGTGATGCCACTTTATCACATTTATCACATTCTTTCAAGTTCTCTTTTCTTGCTTCTCCAGCCCAGAGGTGGAGTTAGCAGGAAGAAAGAGGAGATCTCTGCCAGTGAATAGCTTCTTCCTCCTTTCTCTACTGCAATGAAAAATACATCAACAGCAGGTTAGAATTACTATACAATAACACACACGGATATACACATAAAAATAAATCTCTCTCTCTATATATATTTGCAATAAAAAGTATGTGAACCCGTTTGGAATGATATGGATTTGTGCACAAAACAATCACAGAACAATAGACAATCACAGTCTGCTTAAACTAATAACACACAAAGAATTAAATGTTACCAAGTTTTATATGGAACACACCATGTAAACATTCACAGTGCTGGTGCAAAAAGTATGTGAACCCCGTAGACTGAGATCTCCTAGAGGTAATTTGAGTGAGTTGTCAGCCAACTGGAGTCCAATCAATGAGATTAAATTGTAGGTGTTGGCCCTTGCTTACGGTGTGGCTCCTTAGACTTCCTGGTCTGTGGGAGTAAGGTACTCTTCCCACCTGTGGCATTCTTAATAATGTCATCCAACGAGGCTCCAAAGAGCCGCTCGCCAAGGAAGGGTAAATCTGTCAGGGCTTTTTTAGATGCCTGGTCTGCAGACCAGCATTTTAGCCAAATCAGGAACCTCAGCACCACTGCTGACACTGAAGCCCTGGATAGCAGAGGGAGAAGAATCCTAGAGTGTCTGCTAAAGACTTAGAAAGTCTCTGGCATATGCTAACATCCCTGTTAGCGAATCTACGCTATGTAAAACACTAAACAAGAATGGATTTCATGGGAGGATACCACAGAGGAAAACACTGCTGTCCAAAAAAAACGCACGTTTACAGTTTGCACAAGAGCACCTGGATGTTCCAGAGCAGTACTGGAAAAATATTCTGTGGACAGATGAAACCAAAGTTGAGTTGTTTGGAAGAAACACACAACACTATGTGTGGAGAAAAAGAGGCACAACACACCAACATCAAAACCTCATCCCTACTGTGAAGTATGGTGGTGGGGGCATCATAGTTTGGGGCTGCTTTGCTGCGTCAGGGCCTGCATGGATTGCTATCATCGAAGGAGAAATTAATTCCCAAGTTTATCAAGACATTTTGCAGGAGAACTTAAGGCCATCTGTCCACCAGCTGAAGCTCAACAGAAGATGGGTGTTGCAACAGGACAACGACCCAAAGCACAGAAGTAAATCAACAACAGAATGGCTTAAACAGAAGAAAATATGCCTTCTGGAGTGGCCCAGTCAGAGTCCTGACCTCAACCCGATTGAGATGCTGTGGCAGGACCTCAAGAAAGCGATTCACACCAGACATCCCAAGAATATTGCTGAACTGAAACAGTTCTGTAAAGAGAAATGGTCAAGAATTACTCCTGACCATTGTGCACGCCTGATCTGCAACTGCAGGAAACGTTTGGTTGAAGTTATTGCTGCCAAAGGAGGTTCAACCAGTTATTAAATCCAAGGGTTCACATACTTTTTCCACCTGTACTGTGAATGTTTACATGGTGTGTTCAATAAAAACATGGTAACATTTAATTCTTTGTGTGTTATTAATTTAAGCAAACTGTGATTGTTTATTGTTGTGACTTAGATGAAGATCAGATCACATTTTATGACCAATTTGTGCAGAAATCGATATCATTCCAAAAGGGTTCACATACTTTTTATTGCATGTATGTGTGTGTGTATATTTTTATATATATATATATATATATATATATATATATATATATATATATATATATATATATATATATATATATAATGATTCGTATTTAAAATAACATAAAACCACTTCCTTTTGAACTGGTATAATTTAAATAAAATTTTCTATATTTTTTTTTTTTTTTTATTAATTTATTTCAAACCTAAAATTTGGTTCCGCTCATGGACTATTCTAACTTTATTATACAGGCATTTCTCTTTATTTAAAATGTATTTTAATTGTTAATTTAATATTTCTCTTTCGTTCACTGACTGACACAGCTCCTTTATTCTTGACCATAGGGTTATTACGCCATCTTCGGGATAGGACTAGGCAGATCATGTCAACATGTACAAAAACTGAACTTTCTAGTTCTGCCCAAGGGCAGTCCCTTCAGTAACAACTCCCCCAGCCTGCTTCCTGCAGCTCCAGTTTTTTTCTGCCTAGTAAAGGAGTTGGACCTAGGAACCCTGCGGGCCCATCGGTCCTGGGATTTTTTTGCAGAAGTTTGTCTTTTGCACAAGATTAAGATCCTGTGATCTACTATCAACAGACTGCTGGGTGACAGGCTGGATACCCTTATCCTTGTAGTCTCCCCAGCATGGCCATCGAGCGTGTGCAGACCATAGCTGGGTCGGCCACTACATGCCCCTCAGGCTCCAGGGGCGGCCGGTGAGTGCAGTGCTCCGGGGGACACACATGCACATATGACCGGGCTACCGATGTCCAAGTCACAATGTGCTGTGGCCAGCAGCCACCCTGTACTCTTTGGGAGTGAGTCTGTGATGGAATGTCCCCAGCACGTCCGGATGGTAAGTACAGCTCTCCCTGCCTCGGTGGGGCTGGGCATTGCCTGGGAGGTCAATTCGAGGGTCCTTCTCTTCTCTCCCTGCCCCTAGTCCCTATCTCCCCTCCCTCCGTGGAGGATGCTACATGGGCTGCTGAGCAGTGTGTGTGCCTTATAGATAGGGGCCCCTTGGGGGGCTCTCACCTTTGTGGGGGGCTGCATGTGGGTGGCTGTGCCCCTGGGTGTCTGTTATCTCCCCGCTGGATGTCTGAAGGTCTGCACATGCTGATTGCCATAGCACTGTTCTGCCGCCATTTTCTCTGTCTTTTTTTCACTGTCCTTCTCTGTGTACAGTTGTTTGGTGTGACTCAGTGGAAAGCATGGTCAGGAACCATTTTCCAAAACGACTTTCAGGACAGCCACCTGAGAGATCATGACTCCACCTCCCAAAGGAAACAACTCCTCCATCAGAGCTTTTTAAGGGAAGCCTCCATGCAGCCTCCTCAGTTTTTTGTTTCCTCCAACCAGGAAACACCTCCGGTGGGAACCACGATCTCTTGGGGGGTCCTGAGGGTAGGTTCCCACCTGTGCTGTGGTGGGTTTTTTTTTGGTTTTTTTTAGGAGCTGGTCCTCCCACCTGCCTCTCGGTGGGGATGGTCCCATGGGCTCTCTCTCCCCCTTCAGAGCCAGTACGTCAGAAGTCCTGTTTTTTTTTCAGAGTGGCGACCGCAGCATTCGTATTTCCCGCATGCAGCGCACGCTGCATTGCGGGAGAAGCAATCGCCATCTTCCGGGTGGCCAGGAGAGCTTCGGCTGCATTCTTCGGGAAAGGGGGCGGGACTTCCGGTGGCATGTTGCATCATTTCCTGGTGCTAGAACACAGGGGAAGAGAGGAGGCCCAACTGGCGCCTTATTTCCGGTTCCAGTCGGTGCAGCAACGATTTTGAATCCGGGACCGGCGACGGTGTGTCTGTTAGCCAGCGATGGAGAGCGATACAGACAAGGGGGCAAGCCAAGGCACCAGCAAGGTGAAGATAGGAGCAGTGTTCTGAATAGCCTGGATCCTAAGCTCCTGTGGGGGGGAGTGATCACCCCCTCTTTTCTCCACACCCCCCCTCCCTCTCTCCCTCCCTTGCTGAGTGTTTGCAGTGGTGGAAGTTTAAGGGGGTGTTGGCTTGCTAGGTCACTGGGAAATGGTGTGTTTTTTTTTCTTTAGTTGCACCTGGGTGATACCTGCATTTTGTTTGCAGAAATAAATAGCATGGCTTGTTTGTTTGTTTTTCCTTGTCTCTTTCTGTTTGTTTAGGCAAAAAGTGCTGCCCAACCAGTTAAGAGGAGATGTCCTGTCTGCAAGCAAAAACTTAGTGAAACCTGGACCAAAACCCATTGTGTGTCTTGTATCGCAAGCCTGGTTAGGGAGGAATCCCCGTCCTTGTGTGGTGACCTAATTTCAACCATTAAGGATGAGCTTAAGGCTACTTTTCAGGTGTTTAGGTCTAATCTATCGGACGAGCCTGGAACGTTGGGAGTGCCTAGAGCCCAGTAGTCTTCCTTGGAACCTCAAGGGTGTTCTCCGTTGCTGACTGGGGGAGGGTTGTCTCAGGACATCTCGCAGGATTCATTTTCACTGGCCTTAGAGGAGTCTGACTCAGAAGAAGAGGAAGATTCAGAAGCAGCTTCCAAGTATAAATTATCCTTGGAAGAAGTGGGAGGCCTCCTTAACCACTTCCCGACCAGCGCACGACGATGTACGTCAACAGAATGGCACGGGCAGGCATATTGGCGTACAGGTACGTCCAATATTCAAAGCCGCCCTGCCATCGGGAGCGTACCACCGGCGGCACGCTCCCGCACTGGTCGGGACTCCCGTGAGTCCGGTCGCGGGACCCGCGGACTCGATCGCCGCGGGCATCCCCGCGATCGTCTCACGGAGCGGCCGAATGGAGGAAATGCTGTATAAACAACATTTCTCCATTCTGCCTAGCAACTAGTGACGCTGATCTCTGCTCCATGTGATTGGAGCAGAGATCAGTGTACACTAAATGAAAGCCCAACCCCCCCACAGTTAGTAACACACCCCTAGGAACACTTAACCCCTACACTGCCACCCACTGGTTAACCCTTTCACTGCCAGTGTCATTTACACAGGAATCACTGCATTTATATAGCAGTGATTACTGTATAAATGACAATGGTCCCAAAAATGTGTCAAAAATGTCCGATGGGTCCCCCACAATGTCGCAGTCACAATAAAAATCGCAGATCGCCGCCATTACTAGTAAAAAAAAAAAAAAAAAAAATTATTAATAAAAATGCTATAAAACTATCCCTATTTTGTAAACGCTATAACTTTTGCGCAAACCAATCAATAATCGCTTATTGCGATTTTTTTTACCAAAAAAAAAAAGAAGAATACGTAACGGCCTAAACTGAGGGAAAAAAATGTTTTTTTATATATTTTTGGGGGATATTTATTATAACAAAAAGTAAAAAATAATGCGTTTTCTTCAAAATTGTCGCTCTATTTTTGTTTATAGCGCAAAAAATAAAAATCGCAGAGGTGATCAAATACCACCAAAAGAAAGCTCTATTTGTGGGAAAAAAAGGACGTCAATTTTGTTTGGGAGCCACGTCGCACGACCGCGCAATTGTCAGTTAAAGCGACGCAGTGCCGAATCGCAAAAAGTGGTTTGGTCTTTGACCAGCAAAATGGTCCGGTCTGCAAGTGGTTAAAGTGATATATGCCACTTTAGGTATTGAGGAGGAGAAGAAAGAGCTCTCCCTACATGATCGCATGTATGCTGGGCTAGGGGATTCCAGATCTCTCACCTTCCCGGTGCATTCCCTGGTGTCTGACGTGATCAAGAGGGAGTGGTTGGAGCCTGAGAAGAAACCTTTTTTTTCCAGAGCACACAGGAGGAGGTTTCCTTTTGAAGATAATCCGGACCTAGTTTGGAACAAGGTCCCAAAGTTAGAATTGGCCTTCTCTCAGGTCTCAAAGTCAACAGACATAGCCTTTGAAGATATGGGCACGTTAAAAGAACCCATGAATAAGAAGATGGATCTCCCTCTTAATATATCCTGGCAGTCGGTAATGATGAATTTGAAACCGGCCATGGCAACAACCTGTGTGGCAAGAAATCTGGATGATTGGGTTAACCAGTTGAAGTCTCATATTTTAGCTGATTCCCCTAAGCAGGAGATTTTGGATTCCTTTGCTACTCTCTCCGCAGCAATTGCGTACATTGCTGATGCTTCGGCTGAGTCTGTCCGCATGACAGCCAGGTCAGCCTCCCTGACTAACTCTGTTAGAAGGGCTTTGTGGCTAAAAACCTGGCCAGGGGATGCAGCCTCAAAAAATAGGCTATGCAGCATTCTTTTTGCGGGGGATTTGTTGTTTGGCTCAGAGTTAGAATCTATTATGGACAGAACGGCGGATAGGAAAAAATCCTTTCCAGTAAAGAGAAAACCGGCGCAGACGCGGAGATGTTTTTTTTCTGAGCCCCAAGGGACAAGCCGAGGAAAGGACCCAAAACAGGAGGAAGCCTTGAGCGGTACAAAAGCCCAAGGGTAAAGGGGGAGTTCTCCTCAATCCTCCTGCATCTGCCACCAAGCCACAATGACTCACCCGTCAGAGTGGGAGGGAGACTCCAAGAGTTTCTCCCTCAGCGGGGGTCCATTACTCAGAATCAGTTCATTTTGAGGATGATTTCCCATGGTTACAGGATAGTGTTCCTGGTCCGAAAGCCTTCGGGAAGGTTCTGACTCATCTTGAACCATAAAGGACTGAACAAGTCTGTGCAGTACGAGAAGTTTCGGATGGACTCTATTTTCTCCGTAAGAAACCTCCCTGAATCAAGGGTGCTATATGGCATCCATAGATTTGCAGAATGCGTATCTCCATGTCCCGATTTGGGTCGGATCTTAGAGATACTTGAGGTTGGCACTAAATGAAGGAAACAAGGTTGTTCACCTCCAGTTCAGAGCCCTCCCGTTCAGCCTGTCATCATCCCCGAGAGTGTTCACCAAAATTATGGCCGAAGCTTTAGCTCCCCTCCGCCTGGAGGGAATCTCGGTGATTCCCTACCTAGATGATCTGTTATTTTTCGCCCAGACCAGGGAGGGTTTGTGGAAAGATCTGGACAGAGCCTGCATCCACCTAAGAGAGTTAGGATGGATTATAAATCTGCAAAAGTCAAATCTGGTGCCCGCTCAGGAAGTGACGTTCCTGGGGTTTCATATAAGCTCTCTAGACCAAAAGATCTTCCTGCCGGGAAGAGAAGGAGGAGCTGGTACAGTTGATATCTCAACTGCAATCGAATCAGCCCCTGTCCATCAGGAAGGTTATGTCGGCTTTGGGAAATTTGACTTCTTCCATCCTGGCGGTCCAGTGAGCAAGGCATCACTTCAGGCCACTTCAGGCTTTCTTATTGAAGGTTTGGGATCATCAACAGAGTTTGCTGGATGTTCTGGTGAGGATCCCCACCTCTGTAAAGAGGTCTGTGGTGGTGGAGAAACCGAGAGGTACATTCAGAAGGCCTGTTGTGGTCATTCCCGGTCCAGGTGCAGCTGACAACCGACGCCAGCTCTTGGGGGTTGGGGGCTCACATGGACACTCAGTGGGTTCAGGACTCATGGTCCACGGAAGAGGCAGGGAGGTCCTCAAATTGGAAGGAACTGAAAGCGGTGGAGAGGGTGCTTCAGGATCTGGCAAAACGTATCCTGGTGTGGGCAGAGCAGTTTACTCTATCCTTGTCAGCGATCCACCTAAAGGGGTCTCTAAACGAAAAAGCAGACTTCCTCAGCAGGAACCAGGTCTTAGAGGCAGAATGGCAGTTGAATCCGGAGATCTTTTGCCAAGTCCTCTCCTGAAGGTGGCGTAACAACCCTATGGTCAAGAATAAAGGAGCTGTGTCAGTCAGTGAACTTCAGAGAAAAGGATTTTATGGTGAGTAAAAAATCCTATTTTTTATTGTTATGCTCTTTAAAAATTATTTTAAACTATACTTACCAACCACTGCATGTACATATAAGTCGGCACAATGGCACCACTGGGCAAATGAATGTACAGGTACGTCCCTTTGATTTTGCCGCCATGTGGTCACGTGCGCGCCGGCGGCACGCACGCGACCCTGCCGGGAGCTACGTGGACCGGATTGCGGGTCCCGCGGATTCGATCGCCGCGGGGACACCCGCGATAGTCTCACAGAGCTGAAGAATGGATGCTAATGTAAACAAGCATCTCCCCATTCGGCCTAGTGACAGTGTCACTGATCTCTGCTCCCTGTGATCGGGAGCTATGATCAGTGATGTGTCACTGGGGATGGGCTGCATGTTTGAGTCGACTCGAACATCGGCCGTTCGCTTGTTCACCCAATTTCAGTGCATTGAATTGCAGCACTATGACCCGCATGCTTTGGCCAATCACAGCGCCATCAGGGAAGAGGGCAATCCTGAGCGAGTTTGGGTGAGTGTCTACAATTGTCCCTATCATTGTACATTGTGTCTCATTAAAGGGATTGTAAAGTGAATTAAAAAAAATAAAAAGAATAACAAACATGTTATACTTGCCTCCACTGTGCAGCTCGTTTTGCACAGAGTGGCCCCGAACCTGCTCTTCTGGGGTCCCTCGGCGGCTGTCTCTGCTTCCTCCCGCAGGTGCTTCTCATGTTCATGCGAGCTCCCTCGCATGGTGAGAAGCATCTGTGGCCGCGCTCCCGTGATACAGCCGGCGGCTATAGCCGCTCGCTGTATTACTCGGCCCCGCCCCCCGGTGCTCCGCATCAGTGGATGTGATTGACAGCAGCGTGAGCCAGTGGCTGCGCTGCTTTCCATCCATCCACTCCAGCCAAACAGCGGCCAGGCTGAACGATGGAAAGGACGTCGGGGGACGAGCGCGGGACTTTTGAGGGGTGAGGCAAGTAAAACGGGGGGACTGGGGGGGCCGGCACTGTCAGATGTTTTTTCACCCTAATTCATAGAATGCATTAAGGTGAAAAAACATTTACCTTTACAATCCCTTTAAGAAGCTCATCTATTATATTATTTATTTAAAGTGGTTGTATACTCCATTTTTTAACTTTCACCTACAGGAAAGCCTATAATAAGGCTTACCTGTAGGTAAAAAAAATATCTCCTAAACCTGTACGGTTTAGGAGATATTCCCCTCGGTATGCGCCGCTGACTGCAGAGGCGCATGCGCATAAGGGGATTCTCGGCCTGAAAATCCGGCAGTGGCCGGCCAGCCGGAATGAAATCTCCCGCGCGCATGCGCGGGAGTGACGATATCGCGGCTCCGGCCACTCACAGCGCCGGAGCCGCGATACCCGGAAGAAACGCTGAGGGAGCATGTCAGCTCCCTCGGTGTGGATCGGGCCAGATGTCGGGGCCTCGTTCTAAGGTAAGTATTTCATAATGAGCTAGTATGCGGTGCATAGTATGAGCTCATTATGCCTTTTGCTTTGCAGGTTTAAAAAAAAAAAAAAAAAATGTGCGGGTTTACTACCGCTTTAAGGTACCCATATAGTGCCATCAATTTTACACAGCGCTCACACACATACATTGCACACTCACATCAGTCCAGGGGAGGGCTGGGCCAGGGGGCAGGGATGCAATTGCCCCCTGGGCTGCTCTGATATGCGGTGGCAAAGGCTGCTGTGTCGTCAGCTCAAAACTGCAACATGCACAGTTCTTGAGCTGGCCGAGTCTAGTACTGTGAGCCAGCGATGTCTTCATGTCAGGGCTGACAGTCTGTGTTACACAGCACAGCCCCGCCCAGCCCCTCCCTACTACACACCATTGGCTGGCAGAGGCTGGACCTGCTCTCTGCTCAATCTGAACAGTTGGCTGGAATACAGTGAGGCTCCTGGGAGGCTGGGACCATCCAAGTAAGTGAGCTCCTCCTCTCTCCTCCTCTCTGCAGCCAAAGAGTTTTTTTCTATCAGCCTGTGCCAGTACATTGCCCTCCTAGGGCAAGGTGGTATGATGTGGGCTCTCACTGACATGCTGCAGTTTGGCTGCAGTGCTGGTGTACTGGCAGTCATCTTGCATGTTGCCCCTGGGACATAGAGGATGCACATTTTTACTGCATGTTCTGAAAGTGCATAAAACGTCCTGCATGCTGCATGTTTGGTGCACTTTCAGAACATGCAGCAACAATGAGTAACCTAAAAGAAGTCTGAGGGGGTGTAACACCCACCAGTACACCCGCACTGCAGCCAAACCGCAGCACACCAGTGTGAGCCTAAATGTTTGTATTCACTTGCAGCAGCCACTGCCACTCCCCTGAAAAGTGATCCATGCTCAGGTCACTTTTCAGAGGCATTTGACAGGCAGTGAATAGTTGATATGCCAAACCCTGCAGGTAATGACACAGTTCACTTTGAACTCCACCTTATTTCCATTACTCTCTGTAGGTATTAGATGTGGTCTCACCTTTTTGTTTGCACATCTAATACCAAAGGGTATTTTCACACTGGGGCGATGAGGGCGGTAGTGGTACAGCGCTGCTCGTTTTAGTGGCGCTTTACCATTGTTTTAGTGGCGCTAGCGGGGCACTTGTAACCCCCACTAGTGGCCAAAGAAACCGCCCCAATAATGCTGCTTGCTGGACTTTTCAGAATGTCCTTCAAGCACACCGCCCCAGTGGGAAACCTGGGGTGGCATAAGAAGTGCTTTACAGGTGCTATTTTTTAGCACTAAAACGCCTGTACAGCGCCTTCAATGTTAAAGGACCCTAAAGAGCCCTAAGAGCCCCCCTTTCAGAAGATTTGAGGATATTATTAAACCCAGAGACTTAGGCCACAATAGACAGATTGAAATTCTGCCGGTTCAGCAGACATTTCAATCTATCTCTGTGCAGACTGGTTGTACAGAATTTGACTCCATCAACTGACAGTACAACCAGCGTGTCGTTATGTTTTTTAGCGATCAGTGCTGGCTGCTATAGCTGCCAGCAGTGATCACTGTATTCTGATGGCTTGGAAACTTTCACCTCAGAGCACACACCGACACACGGCTCTTACGGAAGCTTGGTAATTCAAGTTCTGGGCTTCCCTAACATTACAGCCCTGTGGGGCTGTGACCAAGTCTGGGCAAGAGCTGGGATATGACATTACTTACCTCATATCCCTGCCACTCCTAAACCTGCTCCACTGCAGCACTAGGCCCACAATGCCCTTAATCTGGCCGGTGCTCCGGCATGCGCCTGCATGTGCATTTCTTACTATCCGCAATTGAGACAGGAGGAACCGGCACCCTGGTGAATCTGGTGTTCATGCCGGGGAGACAGCAGGACTTGCGTGTTTAGCCTGCTGCGCTCACTGTGACTCTCAGCTACTCTGCTTGCTTGGCTTGCCCAGTGGTGTGGTGCTCACTCACCAGAAAAGCTCCGGACTCCACAGGTAGTGCTTAGTGTGGTGGCAGTGACAGCACAGTCTTTAGTCTTCATCTTCCTGCAGCCTCATTGGTCTGTGTACTGGATGTGGGGAAGGGGCAAGCTCTTTTTCTCAGTCTCTCTGGGGGCAATTATGCAGTCTCTTTCTGAAAGACTGCTCCATTCTCTGAGAGACTGCTCCACTTCACACTGCCTGTACAGAGACTGACTGCTTCACAGTGCCTGCACAGAAAGTGACTGCTCTCTCTGTGCAGGCAGTGTGAAGCGGGGTATGTGCAGGCAGTGTGAAACGGGGTCTCTCTCTGTGGAGGCAGTGTGAAGCGGGGTCTCTCTCTGTGGAGGCAGTGTGAAGCGGGGTCTCTCTCTGTGCAGGCAGTGTGAAGCGGTCTCTCTCACTGTGCAGGCAGTGTCAAGCAGTCTCTCTCTCTTTGGGGCAATGTGGAGCAGTTTCCCTCTCTCTCTCTGTAAGGGGAATGTGGTGTAGATGGGTGGTGAGCTGATTCAATGGGTCAATGGGCCACTTGACTGGACTTGCCCCCCAGGCCTAAGGCTGCCAGCCCTCCCCTGCATCAGTCCCTACCCTCAAGGAGCCCACAATCCAAGGTCCCCAACTCACATTCATATACTAGGGCCAATTATTGGACAGAAGCCAATTAACCTACCAGCATGTCTTTGGAGTGTGGGAAGAAACCAGAGTACCCAGAGGAAACCCACACAAGCACAGGGAGAACATGCAAACTCCAGGCAGGTAGTGTCGTGGTTGGGATTCAAACCAGCGACCCTTTTTACTGCTAGGCGAGAGTGCTACCCACTACACCACTGTGCCACCCACAAATGATTTAAGACAAAGCACATGAGAGTAATGAAGGGGCGTGCTACCAAATATTAAATCAAGGGTGCTAATAAATTTGTCCAGTGCATTTTTGGAGTTCTGCATGGAATGTGTCAGATTTAGCTTTTTGTTTCTCCACTTTTTTGTGTCATACGAATACAAACACAAGAAATAATCATGAGAATACCCAAGCATTTTAAATTGCAACAATTTTCTGGGTGAAGTGGTGCATTATCTTACAGAAATGCAGGGTTACCAATATTTTGGGCCATGCCTGTATGTATTTGAGATTTTCACATTTGGCCAGGGCCGGATTAACATAGGGGCTATTGGAGCTGCAGGCCCCTTACCTTAAGATAGGCCCATTTGCCAAAAATAATAAAAAATCACAAAAAAAAAATTGCCTTTGAGGGTTGTGGCTCAGCGACCACGGGTCACAGGGGTAGCTGAAGACCTGTTCAAAATTCGGGGGTTCCTATCATCTATGGGTCCAGAGATACGGGGCTTCTTGCGCAGCCTGTCAGAAGCTACATACAGAGCTTAAATACAAGCTGGCACACTCTGTTTGCAGCAGACTGAGAGGATGAGCTCACAGTGCCTCTCCTCACTTCTTGTCAGAGGCACACAGCTTAATGGACAGCTTAGAGCCTGCAGAGTTTGACAGGCAGTACCGCCTATATAAATCACCTATTGATTTCAATGGGGCCACTCTGCAACTGCAGGCCAAACTCGCTTGTAGTAGCAGCATAGTCCAACAATGTAAAACTACCATTCAGCAATGTATAAAATAAAATAAAAACACAAGGAGTGGCAGTAGCACCTCGTGAATGCCTGTCAGCTGCTGCTATACCATTAGTTGAAAAGAAATCCACCACAGATAACTTTTCAGAGGGCAGTAAGCATTACCACGAATGTGACCACCTCACACCACCCTGACAGACCTCTCTCCCCAGCCTGTCCCTACACACCCTCTCACCTGCTGACCTTTGGATGGGGGAATCACTCCTGAAGTTTTATTGTGTTGAGACAGTGGGAGCCTTCCCTACCCCAGAATACAATGATCAGTGTTGCTAACTATAGCTGGCAGTACTGATTATTTTGGGAAAAACCTGACAGGCTGGTCGTACTCAAGTCGAATAGATTGACTTGTGTACAACCAGCTAGCCCATACATGGCTGGTGTCTGCTTAACTGGCTTAATTTCAATTCATGTATGGCCCGCTTAACCACTATGCAGTCCCTAAACATCCTTCCACAACCCTTTAAATGTTCCTTTCCCAGATTCCTTCATCCTCCTCACCTGTACATCGTGCCCACTGTCATACCCCCACACTCCTCTCCTATACATAGTGCCCCTTGTCATGGCCCCCACAATTCTCTCCTGTAATACTGCTCACTGTCGTACAGTTCTCTCCTGTACATCATGCCTGCTGTCATACCCTCCACACTCCTCTCCTGTACATAGTGCCCCCTGTTGTTCCCCCCCTCCCCACAATCCTCTCCTGCACATAATGCCTGCTGTGATACATGCCACATTCATCTCCTGTATATATTGCTCACTGTCACACCCTCCACACTCCTCTTCTGTACATAATGCTCACTGTCATACCCTCCACACTTCTCTCCTGTTCATACTGCCCACTGTCATACCCTACACACTCCTCTCCTATACACAGTACCCCCTGTCATACCCCCACAATCCTCTCCTGTACATACTGGCCTCTGTCATACTCTTCTCTCCTGTACATACTGCCTCCATAATACCTTCCACACTCCTCTCCTGTACATACTGCCAACTGTCTTTCTCTCCACATTCCTCTCCTGTACATACTGCCGCCATAATACCCTCCACACTCCTTCCCTGTACATACTGCCCCCATCATACCCTCCATACTCCTCCTGTACATACTGGCAAAACCTCCACACTCCTCTCCTGTACATATTACCCACTGTAATACCCCCACACTCCTCTCCTGTACATAATGCCCACTGCCATACCCTCCACACGCCTCTGCTGTGCATACTGCCCGCTGTCATACCCTGCACACTCATCTCCTGTACATAGTGCCCACTGTTATACCATCCATACTCCCCCCCTATTCCTCTTGCCCACAAAAACAGTTCTTTTTAAATTATATTGAATATCCTTAATGTTACCAGCTCTAGAATGGGCACACTTTTGTTAATTCAACTAAAGGAATTCTTATCAGTCCACATATTTGTTCTGCCCATTATTAGTACTCATTTAATTTTGTGATTACTACTGTGATGTATGAAGGAACATAGGTGATGTCAGCTACTCTAAATATACCACTGGTAAAAAAAAAGTGTCCCTGAAAATATTTTTGAAATGTTGGCAACTATGTACCTGGTGACTGCCCATGGGCCACCGGGTCAGTAGGGGGCTCCATGAGAGGCTCCTGGGATCCTGTGATTTTTAAAGCGGTAGTAACATTACTACTTTTTAGAGGCTCTGAGGTAGGTTATGCCATAATACACTAGTATGCACAACATGTTGGCACATTATGGTACACTTACCTGTCAGACAGAGCCCTCCAGGACTGCGCTGTGATCAATCCGGCAGGTCCTGGGCGCTTCCATCTTCACCCGGTCTTCCTTCCAGGTTCTGTGCCTTCGGTCACTTGCCTTGGCCAGGCTGCGTTGCTGTCACATCTCATCCCCCCTCCTTTACTCCTCACCCCTCTCTCGCTCTCTCTCATCCTCCCTCTCTCGATTTTAATTTAATTTGTTATAACAAAAAATTGTTTGCATGTTTATTTATTATAAAAAGCCCTACCAAAATCTTCAGCATCAGGCCCATGATCTTCTTAATCTGGCCCTGCATGTGGCAGTGTACATACCTCCCAACTTTTTGAGATGGGACCGAGAGAAACCTACGGTATTAGCAAAAGTGGACAGTTGGGAGCTACAGTATCTCACAAAAGTGAGTACACCCTTCACATTTTTGTAAATATTTTATTGTATCTTTTCATGTGACAACACTGAAGAAATTAGACTATGCTGCAATGTAAAGTAGTAGCTTGTTTAACAGTGTAAATTTGCTGTCCCCTTAAAATAACTCAACACAGCCATTAATGTCTAAACTGCTGGCAACAAAAGTGAGTACACCCCTAACTGAAAATGTCCCAAATTGGGCCCAAAGTGTCAATATTTTGTGTGGTCACCATTATTTTCCAGCACTGCCGTAGCTCTCTTGGGCATGGATTTCAGATATGTTTGAGATTTTGCATAAGCAACAAACATTAAAGGTTGCAACCAAAACCAGACTGTGCCTCTGAAGTCTCACATATAATGTATACATACATGAAAATACAGCTGCAAAACTTAGATCTGATTTATAGCAAAAGATATAACATATAACACATGTATTAGGTCACTGAGTCATGCGGGGAAGAAAAATGTCAGCACCATAGACCAAGTTCCTGAGCTCAAAGGTGCTAAGGTAAGAGGACTAGATAGCCATCTATTCCATATTTTGTCAAAGAGAAGAAGTTGTTATCATAGCTAAAATTGAGCTTATATAAGGGTAGACTATTATTAAGAACTTCAGCCTGGAAGAATTTACCCCCTTAATGACCAGCCAATTTTTTTGTGATACGGCACTACGTCGCTTTAACTGACAATTTTGCGGTTGTACAACACTGTACCCAAACAAAACAAAAAGTCCTTCTTTTCTGACAAATAGAGCTTTCTTTTGTTGGTAATCGATCACCTCCATGGTTTTTATTTTTTGCGCTATAAACAAACAGATTGACAATTTTGAAAAAATATATTTTTTTTTTTACTTTTTGCATATACATATCCAAAAAAATATATATTAAAAAAAAAACATTTATTCATTAGGCCAATATATATATATATATATATATTCTACATATTTTTGGTTAAAAAAAAAATCGCAATATAGGTGTATATTGCTTTGTTTGTCCAAAAGTTATCGAGTCTACAAACTATGGAATAGCTTTAGGGACTTTTATTTATTTTTTTATTGTTTTTACTAGTAATGGCGGTGATCTGCGTTATTTATTATTATTTTTTTGCGGGACTGCGACATTGCAGTGGACAAATCTGACCCCAAATTACACTTTCTGGGGACCAGTGACATTTTTACATTGATCGGTGCTATAAAAATGCACTGATCACTGTAAAAATTACACTGGCAGGGAAAGGGTTACCACTAGGGGCGATCAATGAGCTAAGTGTGCTCCCTAGGTGTGTTCTAACTGTAAGGGGGGTGGGCTGCCAGGGACATGACAGAGATCACTATTCCCGATGACTGGGAACAGTAGATCTCTGTCATGTCCCCTGTCAGAACGGGGATATGCTTGTTTACAAAAGTTCTGCCTCTGTACTAGGCGATCGCGGGTCACTGGCAAACACCTAGTCTGTCCAACCCACAGGCACGCTCCTGCAGTGTGCAGCGGGCGCAAGCAACTGCACCAGCACAAGCTGCTGTGCAACTACGGCGATTCGCGCAGGAGAGCCGACCTGCTGCCGTATAACGATTGCAGCTGGTCGGTAAATGGTTAATCAATTGAAGCCAGGTGGTTATAGTGGTTTGGGAGGTTCCCTTCCAGCTCAGGAGAAAAGTCTTTCTGGCGAAAATATATAAAATGTGTAATAATCATATAATGTGTGTAGAAACAGCTAATTCACCAAAAATGCCCAGTAAGCAATTTTTTTGGATGCAAAATATTAGGGAAACCCAGTACAGTGGATAGAAATGATTGTTATTTTTAAAGGGGAAAAAAAACAAGACTTTACAATCACTTTAACCACTTAAGGACTGCTTCATGCCGATGTACGTCGGCAGAATGGCACGGCTGGGCACAAGCATGTACCTGTACGTTGCTTTTTAAGTGCCCAGCCGTGGGTCGGGAGCGCGCCGCTGGCGGCGCACTCCCGACTCAGTCCTGTGCTCCGTGGCCGCGGGACCAGTGGTACCGATCGCCACTGGTGTCCCGCGATCAGGTCACAGAGCTGAAGAACGAGGAGAGGTCTGTGTAAACAAACCTTTCCCCGTGCTACCCTGTGTGGCTGTCACCAATCGTCTCTTCCCTTTTATAGGGAAGGACGATCAGTGATGTCACATGCCAGGCCACGCCCCCCTACAATAAAATAAAATCACATAACGTCATACATAACACTACACTGCCCCTTAGTGGTTAACTCCTTCACTGCCAGTGTCATTTACACAGGAATCAGTGCATTTAACCACTTCAGGACCGCCGTATTGCCAATGTACGTCAACACAATGGCACAGGCAGGCACAATCACGTAGATGTACGTGCCTGCCTTCCAGCGGGTGGGGGGTCCGATCGGACCCCCTCCCGCTGGTTACGGCGGTCCGGTTCGCTCCAGGAGCGCTCCGTGATGAGGGGATGGCCGTTGGTTTTCGGCCACCCCCTCTGGATCGCTCCTGGCCAATGAGAAGCTTCCTCCCACTGTGTATTGTTTACACAGGAAGGAGGAAGTGATGTCATTCTCCTCGGGGCGGTCTTTTTGACCGGACTACGAGGAGAAGACTAATAGTAAGTGTGCACCAACACTACACTGACATGTAGGTACACACAGGCACACAAACCCCCCCCCAATCCCCCCCCCGATCGCCCCCCGATCGCCCCCCCTCCCCCCCCCAGTCACAGTGTCACTGATTGCATTGATCATTTCTTTACTGATCAATGCATTCAGTGTCAGTTGTGACAGTAAAAACTGTCAGGACAGTTAGTGTTAGGTCCAGGGTAGCCCCCTATCACCCCCCAATAAAGATTTAACCCCCTGATTGCCCCTAGAGTTAACCCTTTCACCCCCTTTTGCCAGTGTCACTAAGCGATCATTTTTCTGATCGCTGCATGTGTCGCTAGGTAGCTAGTTATTTTTTTAGGTTCACCGCCAGGTTTTTATATCGCTAGGTACCCCGATATACTACCCAATAATGGTTTTAACCCCCTGATTGCCGCTAGTTAACCCTTTCACCCCCTTTTGCCAGTGTCACTAAGCGATCGTTTTTCTGATCGCTGCATTAGTGTCGCTACAGTCGCTAGGTAGCTAGTTATTTTTTTAGGTTCACCGCCAGGTTTTTATAGCGCTAGGTACCCCGATATACTACCCAATAATGGTTTTAACCCCCTGATTGCCGCTAGTTAACCCTTTCACCCCCTTTTGCCAGTGTCACTAAGCGATCATTTTTCTGATCGCTGCATGTGTCGCTAGGTAGCTAGTTATTTTTTTAGGTTCACCGCCAGGTTTTTATATCGCTAGGTACCCCGATATACTACCCAATAATGTTTTTAACCCCCTGATTGCCGCTAGTTAACCCTTTCACCCCCTTTTGCCAGTGTCACTAAGCAATTGTTTTTCTGATCGCTGCATTAGTGTCGCTACAGTCGCTAGGTAGCTAGTTATTTTTTTAGGTTCACCGCCAGGTTTTTATAGCGCTAGGTACCCCGATATACTACCCAATAATGGTTTTAACCCCCTGATTTCCGCTAGTTAACCCTTTCACCCCCTTTCACCAGCGATCACAGTATAAGTGTCACTGGTGATGCTGGTTAGCCAGTTAGTTATTTAGGTTCCCCGTCAGGTTTTTATATAGCGCCAGGGACCCCCATATACTACCTAATAAAAATTTGAACCCCCTGATTGCCCCTAGTTAACCCTTTCACCACTGATCACCGTATAAGTGTTACGGGTGACTCTGGTTAGTTTGTTTTTTTTAGCATCAGGGCACCCACCATTTATTACCCAATAAAGGTTTAACCCCCTGATCACCCGGCGGGTGATATCAATTAGGTTTTAGGGTCAGGGTCTGCGTCGCCCCAGGCAGCGCTAGGTTAGTGCCAGTACCGCTAACACCCACACGCAAAGCATACACCTCCCGTAGTGGTATAGAATCTGAACAGATCAATATCTGATCTGATCAGATCTATACTAGCGTCCCCAGCAGTTTAGGGTTCCAAAAAAACGCATTGTTAGCGGGATCAGCCCAAATACCTGCTAGCACCTGCGTTTTGCCCCTCTGCCCAGCCCACCCAAGTGCAGTATCGATCGATCACTGTCACTTACAAAACACTTAACACATAACTGCAGCGATCGCAGATTCAGGCCTGATCCCTGCCATCGCTAACAGGTTTTTTGGTAGCATTTTATATTCAAATCCGGAAGGCAGTGCTTGGTTTTCGGGGTCCCGTACGTGGCTAGGCTCCCAAAAAGTCCCCCACATGTGGTATCCCCGTACTCGGGAGAAGCAGCAGAATTTATTTTGGGGTGTAATTTGACTTCTGCCCATAGCATGTGTGAGCAATATATCATTTAGTGACAACTTTGTGCAAAAAAAAAAAAAGTTTGTAATATTCCCGCAACTTTTGGCAAAATATAAAATATTCCATGGACTCAACATGCCTCTCAGTAAATTTTTTTTTTTTTTTGTCCTTATTCAATCCCTTAGGACAAAAAAAATAAATATTCAATGGGCTCAACATACCCATCAGCAATTTCCTTGGGGTGTCTACTTTCCAAAATGGGGTCATTTGGGGGGGATTTGTACTGCCCTGCCATTTTAGCACCTCAAGAAATGAGATCGGCAGTCATAAATTAAAAGCTGTGTAAATTCCAGAAAATGTACTCTAGTTTGTAGACGCTATAACTTTTGCGCAAACCAAAAAATATACGCTTATTGACATTTTTTTTACTAAAGACATGTGGCTGAATAAATTTTGCCCTCAATGTATGACTAAAATTTAGTTTATTCGATTTTTCTTATAACAAAAAGAAGAAAATATCTTTTTTTTTCAAAATTTTCGCTCTTTTTCCATTTATATCGCAAAAAAAATAAATCGCAGAGGCAATCAAATACCATCAAAAGAAAGCTCTATTTGTGGGAAGAAAAGGACGCAAATTTCGTTTGGGTGCAATATTGCATGACCGCGCAATTACCAGTTAAAGCAGCGCAGTGCGAAATTGCAAAAAGACCTCTGGTCCTTAAGGTGTTTATTGGTCCGGAGCTGAAGTGGTTAAATAGCATTGATTGCTGTATAAATGACAATGGTCCCAAAAATGTCCGATGTGTCCGCCATAATGTTGCAGTCATAATAAAAATTGCTGATCGCCGCTATTACTAGTAAAAAATAAAAAATATTAATAAAAATGCTATAAAACTATCCCCTATTTTGTAAATACTATAACTTTTGCGCAAACCAATCAATATTAGCTAATTGCCTTTTTTTTTACCAGAAATATGTAGAAGAATATGTATCGGCCTAAACTGAGGGAAAAAAAAGTTTTTTTATATATTTTTGGGGGATATTTATTACAGCAAAAAGTAAAAAATCTTGAATTTTTTTTTAAATTGTCAATCTATTTTTGTTTATAGCGCAAAAAATAAAAACCGCAGAGTTGATCAAATACCACCAAAAGAAAGCTCTATTTGTGGGAAAAAAAGGACGCCAATTTTGTTTGGGAGCCACGTCGCAATTGTCAGTTAAAGCGAAGCAGTGCCGAATCGAAAAAAGGGGCTTGGTCCTTTGGCTGCAAATCGGTCTGGGGCTTAAGTGGTTAAATATCTCCAAAAAAAAAAGCTTTGTCTATCGCAAAGAAAGATACAGATTTCATTTGGGTACAGTGTTGCATGCCTAAGTAATCGTCATTCAAAGTGTAACAGTGACGGCTTAACCCTTTCATCCCTCAGTCTATTTCTGACATTTGTTGCTTACAAGGTAAAATCCATATTTTTTACTAAAAAATTACTTAGAACCCATATACATATACACTTAAAAAGAAGGAAAAAAAGTTCCAAGAGAGTAGGTTCTTTCTAGCTTAAGCAGAGCTCAAAAAACAAAACAATAAGCAAAAACAAACTATTTAAAATTATAAAAATTGTGACAGTCCTGGTGTTGGGTAATGTGACAGGAGGGCCCATGGAACCTGGAAAGTATGGGAAACCCATGTTTCAGCTCCCCATGCACCTCTTATGTCTAAGTCACCCTGTGTCATCCTGGCACAGGGTGAGTGAGCAAATATATCTTGGATTACTTAAAATGGGACAGTAAAATGTATCCACAATATCTTGCATGATATATGTAAAGACTATTCTTGCTTTGTTTAATTCTCTACTCGACATGTTAATTGAGAGAGCTGATCACATTGGATTCTGGAACTGAGTAGGAGCTGGACAGTCTACTCTTACTATAGTTTGTTGCCTACTAGGCCGAGGGGGGGATCATTGTTTGTATTGTTAATTGTAATTAGCTCCTACTATTGTGAGAAGCTGTCCTGTATTTATACTAATGTGTGAAGCTTGGTGACCACAAGTCTGTCCTAAAGGTCATGTCTCTGAGTCACCTAGTCTGGGTAAATGATTAGATAATTAGCTCATGTTAATTAGGTGTCTACTTACAGATTGTATTTACATCCTGCTGTATATATTTGTGTGAGATCTCAAAATAAAAGTTCATTACTGTTTGACCCTCAAGACAGAGCCTTGTCTCGTACGGGGGTGGGGGGTGAAGAATTATTTGTATGGGTTTCTTGTTCGGCAGATCGGAGTGGTTGGTAGCTGCCTTGGTGTTCGGAAATGGAATGTCCTAAACGTCTTTAACCCCTTTCATACTTGGGGTGTCGTTACAACTGTTGGCAGCGGTGGGATCATTCCCACAGCCCAGAAGGACAGCTACAAAAGGACACAGGCCAATGGAAGCACAATATGAACAGCTAAAGAGCTCTACCCTCAAGGACTTACTGGTGAACCGGGGCTGACTGGCCAACAACCGTAAGAAGAGGAACATTATCACAGAACCAGTGGAAATGGATAGAACTGAAAGACCCAACATAACCAGAAGGGCCAGCATAACAGACAGGACACCCTAAGAGGCAAGTTTTGATCGGGCTGTTAACATAAGACTGGCACATTATGGTCCTAACCCTACAGCGGAGATCATAGACCTAGTTATAGCGGCTGTGGAGGCAAATTGGCTACAGCAAAGAGGTGCTGCAACAGCAGAAATCACAGCAGCACCAACTGAAAGGAGAGGAGAGGTACAGATACCAGCCACCATGGAAGAGGAATTCAGAAGGAGGTTGTGAGAGATGCAGATACAGCATAGTGGACTTGTATCAGAGCAGGTCCTGCTGAGATGGTCTGATTCTATCCGCTGCGAACTCTGGAAGAAAGCGCTAGTGTGACGGACTGGGGTTTATATGGTCACAAAACAGACACCCCAAAGCAAAGTACATATTCATTTTTTTTTATTTTAGTTCTAAACATCTCCCTTCTATTCTATTAATAACCAGTAGATGGCAGAGAAGGTACACAAACAGAGTCTATATAAGGCCACACACCATGTGACTGGAAATTAAACTACTTCCAGCCATAAAGTCAGTGGTCATATCTCATGCTGTTTGTGTGATTCTTTGCAGGTATGTACTCTAAATTGTTCCTAATCTGTATTAACCTGTGATAGAAAGATTCCTAAATATCTTGAGCAGATGCAGAAAAAGTCTCAGCAGATTTTATGCTATAGTTTTGCTGTAATTAGAAGTTTAGAACAGCATGTGTGAGAAACAAGTGAAAAGTGCATAAGAACATGAAAATACTGCATTAGTCAGAACAAATGTCTATGATAAACACTAAACCTTTCTAAATAGGTATATTTAAACCTGATTTATTGGAAATTGCACAGATTTATAGAAGCACATGTTTTCTGTTATTTAATATAGAAAAAAAACTATTGTATGTAAAGCTTATGTATTGCATCATACAGACATGCAATGTGCACCATCTAGTGGTTAAAAAAGAGTACTACCATGAAAATATTTGTATTAAAGCAATGCATTGCTAGTATGATTATTGCACACTTAAAGTGTACCAGAGAGATAAAGATAATTATCTATAACACTGAATAACAGGGATATATATGTTATTAAAATATAGTAATGTTCATTGTTATAACTACGTTTTAAAATACTTTAGTTAAAATCGGTATTGTATATATTGTTAATGGTTATAAACATGTGACTATAAAAATGTAAAAGATGTATTGTTATGTAAAAATGAAACTACTTCCAGCCATAAAGTCAGTAGTCATATCTCATGCTGTTTGTGTGATTCTTTGCAGTCCACGCCAAGCTGATCACCTTATCTCATCGCGTCTACAATCATCGGCTCTCTTAATTCACATTTTGAGTCCGGTAACATTTTGGGGGCTCGTGTGCCGGGATTCGTTGTGTTACCAGTGAGAAGGAAGCGCAAGACAAGCGTGAGCCTGCTACAGAGCTACAAGGAGAGTCGTGAGAGTCGTCTGCCTCGTGAGTGCAAGTCTTCAGATTGCAACAGGGATGGCGTCTCCTCGTCATGCGCTGATGTGGGATATCCGGAAACAAATTCATCTGCTTAATGAAGAACAGCTGCATAGCCTCGCTATTACGCTGGAAGATGAAAGAGACGTGGACGTTCCATCAGTGACTGGTACCAACGAAATGGAACTTGTTGAATTTATTGAAGCCTACTTGAGAAGTGATCAGCTGGAAAAGTTGGAAGATCAAGGTATGTCTTACCTACTCATCATCCAAGACAAGATCAATGAACTAAAACTTAACAAGGAAAGTACACCAACTGTGGACATTGCAACCGCTGCAAAAAAAATAAGTAGTGGAACTGCAAGGACTGAACAGGCATCGGAGGTGGTGAGATTAACTGATGTTGTTGCTTTATTGCCACACAGAGAATTTAAAATGCATGGTGGTGTAATTTCAGATCATGGTTCGGACATGAGTTACAGTAGCGTGTGCAGACAAATTGACGAGGGTCTAACAGAAAAATTCCCTGAATCTGAAATTATACGCACAGTGTTGAGAATAATCAAACCTGGTAATTTTAAAGATATGTTGACTGACAAAGATGATCTTACTGTTGCTGAATTGAAAAGGTTTTTGAAGTCACATATGAGAGAACGAAGTGGTAATGTGTTATTTCAGGACCTTAGCAATGCTACCCAGAAAAAAAGAGAAACAGCACAACAATTTGTTTACAGGCTAGTGGGGTTAAAACAAAAAGTTCTGTCTACATCACAACATGATAGGCGAGAGCTTAACTATGACAAAAAACTGGTGCAAGGCATATTCCTTCATACACTGTATCAGGGACTAAATGAGAAAAATTCTAATGTTAGACGAGATATCAAGCCTTACGTGTCTGATTTGACAGTAACGGATGACTTTATCATAGAGCAAGTCACCAGATCAGTTGATGAGGAAACAGAAAGGCAGAGACGCTTAAACAGTGCTCCTAAACATAAACCTATTACTGTTCATTCATCCCAGACACCAGGGAATAGCGAAAAAGACACCTTCCAAAAGGGAGTTGAGGGAGATGCTAGAGCAAATCACACTGCATTAATGGAACTAACAACACAGGTCTCTGCTCTCACAAAGAACCTGGAAAAGATGATGAAGCAAACTCCTCTTGTTGGAAATCAAATGACTAAGCCACTAACCAATGTTCAAGTTCCAGATACAACTCACTGCAAGCCCAGGTGTGATGATTGCATTAAACAAGAGAGTCAGAACTGCTACCATTGTTTCTACTGTGGTTGGACAGGACACAGAGCGGTTGATTGCTTGAAGAAAAGAAGGCAGTCGGGAAACGACAGACGGTCACTGGGAAAGGGACAACCAGTGACCACCTCAAATGATCTGTCCCATGCTAAGGTAAACAGGGTATTCACCCACCGGTCAACTAGAACACTCCCAAAAGAGAATGGATTCTCCAAACAACACGTAGCACAATTAATTGGAGGAAAATGCCTACTGTCATGTCGGATGAATGGTGTACCGGTTGACATGTTGATGGATACAGGAGCTCAGGTCAGCATTGTCGGGAAGGCATGGTTAGAAAATTTTCTACCCAGCGTCTCCATTAGGCACATACAAGATTTACTTTGTGACGACAACTTATCCATTACAGCTGCAAATGGTTCTATCATTCCATTCATAGGGTGGATTGAAGTCTGCCTAGAATTCGAAAGTAGTGGACATGGAAACTCAGCCATTTATGTGCCAATGCTGGTGAGTGACTGCTGTAATGACAATCCAATTCTTGGGTTTAATGTTATCGAAGAATTGATCAGAGAAAACCGTGACCAACCAAACAGCACCCAAAACCTGACTATCTTGCTGAGTGAAGCTATGAAAGTAAGACAGAGTGTAGCGAATAACATTGTCAATGCTGTCAGTCAAGCAACTGACCCAGGAGAAATATTCGATAGTCGTATGGTCAAAGTGGGGAAGAAGGGACTCCAGATTAAAGGAGGCAAGCTCTGTGAAGTCAAATGCAGAATTAGAGCGTGGCCGAAAGGAGGAATCATGCCATTTGAACCACTTCCCGAATATCCAGTCGAGGAAAGACTTGAACTATTTCCTTCAGTGGTAGATGTGCCAAATGGGTTCTCTAAACTGGTGAAAATACCTATACTGAACTGTGTTCAACATGACATCTACCTTCCACCCAGAACAGTATTGGGTACCATTTCTCCAGCAGCTGAGATTCTACCATTGTCTCCAAACAAAGACGATGGAAAGCGAATTGACCAGAAGAAAAGGGTGTTTCATGTAAACCAGTTGAATCAAGTGGACACTGGAAATCAGCTACCCACTAACAAATCTGTTAAGTGGCACCCACCTGTCAATTTGGAAGATCTCTCAGAAGAAGAACAGGAGATAGCGAGACAAATGTTATATGATGAATCAGATGTCTTTGCTCGAGATGAGGGAGACATAGGATGCATCCCTAACCTGAAACTGAGGATAAATCTGAAAGATGAAACTCCTGTCCAGAAACGCTACAATTCGATACTGAAACCCCTATACAAAGAAGTGAAAGAATATATCCAAAACCTTCTTGACCGAGGTTGGGTAACAAAATCTTCTTCCGCATACTCATCACCAGTTGTTTGTGTTCGAAAGAAGGACAGTAGCCTACGACTATGTGTTGACTTTAGGGAGTTAAACCGAAAGACTATCCCAGATAGACATCCACTACCCAGAATACAAGATCTGCTGGATAGCTTAGGAGGATTTACGTGGTTCTCAATCCTGGACCAGGGTAGTGCGTATCATCAAGGCTTTGTGCATGAAGACTCCAGACATCTGACGGCTTTCAGCACCCCCTGGGGACTCCTGGAGTGGAACCGTATTCCATTTGGATTAACGAATGCCCCAGCAGCTTTTCAGAGATGCATGGAGAATGTATTAGAGGGCATCAGAGACAAATGTTGTTCTCCATACTTGGATGACGTACTTTGCTACTCCAATACTTTTCAGGAGCATGTCAATGATATTAGGCAAGTGCTTAGTCGAATGCGTGAGCATGGTATCAAACTTAGACCGAAGAAGTGTGAACTCTTTAAATGACAGATTCGATATCTTGGACGAATGGTGTCAGAAGAAGGCATAAAAATTGACCCAAAAGATCTTGAAGCGGTATTACATTTGAAAAGGAAAGAACCAAAAACAGTGGGAGGAGTCAGATCTTTGTTAGGATTCCTGAGCTACTACAGGTCCTTCATTCAAGATTTCTCTCGACTTGCTAAACCACTGTATGAACTTTTGCAGAACACTGAGAAAGAATCTGCTACATCCATCCCCAAAAACAATCAGAGGGAATCTACAAAGAAAAACGGGAACAAAGCACAAGTGCCATCTAAAACACTGATTCAATGGACACCCAAACATCAAGCTGTAGTATCCAGACTGGTGGACATGCTAACCAATCCACCAATTCTAGCATACCCTGATTTTGACTCACCCTTCGTCTTACACACTGATGCTTCCAATGAAGGCCTAGGTGCTGTACTATACCAACGACAAGGAGAAAAACTTCGTGTTATTGGGTTTGGCTCCAGAACATTGACTCCAGCAGAGCGCAATTACCATCTTCACTCTGGTAAACTTGAGTTTTTAGCTCTCAAGTGGGCAGTCTGTGACAAATTCAGAGATTACTTGTACTGCGCTCCAACACTCACCGTTTACACAGACAACAACCCATTGACATATGTATTAAGTACTGCCAGACTGAATGCTGTGGGTCATCGCTGGGTTGGCGAGTTGGCTGATTTCCACTTCGATATCAAGTACAGGCCAGGTAAACAGAATGCAGACGCAGATACACTGTCACGATTTCCGGTGGAACTCACGAAGAATCTGAGTGAGTACACAGAGCTTGTACCATCTGAGGTTGTGTCAGCTATGTGGCAAGGGAGCAAAGCTGTTGACGAAGAAGAGGCATTGTGGGTGGCTTCATTGACTCTTCACTCAGAAAGTGATGTGGCCGAAGAATTGCTGAAAGGACAGACAATCTGCCCAATGAATATCAGAGCATTACAACAAGACGATACCAACATTAGAGAAGTGGTCTGGCTTAAGGAGAACGACTGGATTCCAAACCACAAAGAAAAGGAGAGTATGACCAGCAAAACAAGACGTTTGATACATGAATGGAATAAACTCAGAGTCGATGAAGGAATCCTCTACCGACACTCTGGAACCCGAAAACAGCTAGTTCTACCATAAAAGTTAAAACCATTGGTCTTAAGAAATCTTCATGATGACATGGGTCACATTGGTACTGAGAAGGTAACCCACCTAGCACGTGAACGATTTTACTGGCCATTTATGCAAAAAGACATTGATGAATATGTGCTGAAGAAGTGCAGCTGCATCAAACAAAAGCGTCCAAATATCACCGAAAGAGCACCTATGGGTTCGATTACTACCAGTTCACCTTTGGAGTTAGTATCCATTGATTATCTTCACTTGGAGAAAAGCAAAGGAGGATATGAGTATATACTTGTAATAGTTGACCATTTCACACGCTTTGCACAAGCGTATCCAACTAAGAACAAATCTGGAAAAACGGCGGCAGAAAAGATCTTTCAAGATTTCATACCACGTTTTGGCTATCCAGAGAAACTCCACCATGACCAAGGAAGAGAATTTGAAAACAACTTATTTCAGACATTGCAACGATTGGCAGGGATTTCTCATTCAAGAACTACTCCATACCATCCACAGGGTAACCCAGTGGAGAGACTGAACCGTACTTTGTTACAGATGCTTCGCACCTTAGAGGAAGAGAAAAAGTCAGATTGGAAAGAACATCTTCCACATATGGTTCATGCATACAATTGCACCAGGCATGAAGCCACAGGATACTCGCTATTCTTTCTATTGTATGGAAGATCTCCTCGTTTGCCAATCGACCTAATGCTCAACCTAAATTTGGAAAAGGAATCAGAAAGTCAACCAATATTTACTTAGAAATGGGCATCTAGAATGCAAGAAGCTTACAAAATCGCATCAGAAAATAGCAAAAAATCATCTGCTAAAGGAAAGCAGTACTATGACAAAAAGATAAAAGGAGCACCTCTTCAAGGGGTGATCGGGTCTTAGTACGAAATCTCTCTGAAAGAGGAGGACCTGGTAAACTTCGTTCATACTGGGAAGAATCAGTACACAAAGTGGTAGAAAGAATCAAAGATGGGCCTGTGTACAAAATTCAGCCTGAAAGTGGTAAAAAGACTATTCGAGTACTGCACAGAAATCTTTTACTACCAGTAAATGACCTACCAATTGAAGGACACATTCCAAGAGTACCGATGAAACAAAGACAATCAAGTAACAGAAAGGATACCAGAATGGATGTGGACCAGGAGGAGGAATGTTCAGATGAAGAAAGATGGTATTATCCTTATATACCAGAGACTACAGAAAGTCATGATTGTGTTGTGTCTCAACAAAACTCTCAAAACGTACAGAAAATCCCATTAAGAGTTTCTGCTGAAGAGTTCTATCCTACAACTACCACACCCAATCTTGAACAAGAACAAAATGATGGAACAGTAGTTGGCGACCAACTCTGGGCTACAGACATGGTGGGACTAGACACTGCAGAATTACCCTCATTAAGTCAAGACTTACCTGTGAACCAAGATATGCAAATGGAAAATGATGTTGATGGAGAAGACTCAACTCCTGTCAGAAGATCTACCAGACAAGTTAAGCCTAAAGAGATCTTTACATATAACACACTAGGTCAGCCAAGATACATACCAAGTCAGATTCACACCATACAAACTCCTACAATGCTAGCTACTCCCATGACATGCCAGGTAGTTAACGTAGCTCCTTGGTGGCAACAAGTACCTATTTGGGTTACTTAAATCACTAAATAGTGTTCAGATACCAATTGAGTTTAATGTCGGGAGCCATTAACTGAAGGAGGGGAGAGTGTGACGGACTGGGGTTTATATGGTCACAAAACAGACACCCCAAAGCAAAGTACATATTCATTTTATTTTATTTTAGTTCTAAACATCTCCCTTCTATTCTATTAATAACCAGTAGAGAAGGTACACAAACAGAGTCTATATAAGGCCACACACCATGTGACTGGAAATTAAACTACTTCCAGCCATAAAGTCAGTGGTCATATCTCATGCTGTTTGTGTGATTCTTTGCAGGTATGTACTCTAAATTGTTCCTAATCTGTATTAACCTGTGATAGAAAGATTCCTAAATATCTTGAGCAGATGCAGAAAAAGTCTCAGCAGATTTTATGCTATAGTTTTGCTGTAATTAGAAGTTTAGAACAGCATGTGTGAGAAACAAGTGAAAAGTGCATAAGAACATGAAAATACTGCATTAGTCAGAACAAATGTCTATGATAAACACTAAACCTTTCTAAATAGGTATATTTAAACCTGATTTATTGGAAATTGCACAGATTTATAGAAGCACATGTTTTCTGTTATTTAATATAGAAAAAACCTATTGTATGTAAAGCTTATGTATTGCATCATACAGACATGCAATGTGCACCATCTAGTGGTTAAAAAAGAGTACTACCATGAAAATATTTGTATTAAAGCAATGCATTGCTAGTATGATTATTGCACACTTAAAGTGTACCAGAGAGATAAAGATAATTATCTATAACACTGAATAACAGGGATATATATGTTATTAAAATATAGTAATGTTCATTGTTATAACTACGTTTTAAAATACTTTAGTTAAAATCGGTATTGTATATATTGTTAATGGTTATAAACATGTGACTATAAAAAATGTAAAAGATGTATTGTTATGTAAAAATTAAAATACTTCCAGCCATAAAGTCAGTGGTCATATCTCATGCTGTTTGTGTGATTCTTTGCAGTCCACGCCAAGCTGATCACCTTATCTCATCGCGTCTACAATCATCGGCTCTCTTAATTCACATTTTGAATCCGGTAACACTAGCTCTCGAGCAGCAACACCAGGGAAAATTTCTCCCCTCCATCCATGTAAGGTACTGGTCACAGTATGAAGTACAAATGCTGTTATTGGGGGAACAACCAATGCAGGAGTGGACAGCTGTGTTAAGCAGGCTGATCCATGAAGATATGCGGTTGGACGAGAGCTACAGAGCCCTCCGGTGGCATGTAGCCCAAGAGTGCCTGTGGTCAGCGGATGACAGCCCCACAGAAGGCTTTGACTATGATGGTTTGGGATTGTTGTATTGGAGGCTGTCCAGGGACCCTGACTTTGGGAGTTATCGGGAATGGCGTTTGGAGGAAATAATGGAGCACAGAGAGCAAAGACTGAATGTCTCGGAAGGACACTGGGCACAGGAAGATTTGGAATTTCTGGCCATTCAGGAATGGGAGCTGGAGATCGCCTACAGACAGCTAGATGCGGCTCAGCAGCAGGGTGGGGCTCCCTTTGCCTGGGACTATCAGGAAATACCAGTTGACAACTCCAAAATCTTGGCTGAAGAATCGGCAGTGGAAAATCTGGAGACTGCCACCCCCAAAGCCATCCCCAAAGCTAAAGTGCTGACAACAGGGCAGAGTTCTGCTAACCTCTGCCCAGCACTGATAGCATCTTCTGGGTTCCATGGGCAGGAGATGGTGAACCTCTATCCCCAGACACCAGTTGCAGAGACAGGGGATTTGATAGACTTTTATGCTGAGGAAGAACAACCTGATGAGCCTCCAGCAAAAGAGCTGGTATCAGGGCCAAACTTCAGTGTACTCTGCCCAGCACTAACAGCAGTATCTGTGGAGTTGCAAGGAACTTCCCCAGCTGAGGCGCTGGTCACCGAACTGAGGGTCCTAGACCTCTGCCCCACACCTGTGGCAGTTCTGGAGGCTCATGGTGAGAAGGTGGAAATCACTTCCCAGCAGCCAGATGAGGTAATGGAAAAGGAAGCAGCCAGCTCACCTCCCCAATGGCAGCTGCACAGTTTGGGAGGGGAGGAATTCAGCCTCCTGCCCCAACGGTTAGCCGGAGCGGATGATGTGGAGTCTCCAGCAGAAGTGCTGGCAACAGGGCAGAGTGCTACTAAACTCTGCCCAGCAATGGCAACAATTGTGGAGTTCCAGGAAGCTGGGCCAGTCAGCTCATCTCTCCAGCCCCAGATTACAGAATGTAGAGAGTACTGCAGACCCCTGCTCTACACCCATGGCAGTTTCGGAGGCCCGAAGTGAGAAGGTGATGGTTCTTCTCTCCCAGTGAATTTCAGAGACGCAGGTAGGAGAAGCAGCCATTTTCCCTCCCCAACAAGGGTTCTTGCACCTGGGAGACAATAGCAGTGAAAGGGAGTCCCAACAGCAGACAGCGCCCCAGAATGATGACACCAACCCAGCTGATACACTGTCAACCGGTCAGAGTGCTACCAACATCTGCCCAGCACCGGCAACAACTACAGAGTTCCAGGGAGCCGGGGCAGTCGGCCTCCCTCCCCAACAGTTAGCCAGAGCATATGGTGTGGGGTTTCCAGCAGAAGGGCTGGCAACAGGGCAGAGTGCTGCTGGCCTCTGCCCTCAACTAACAGAGGACAAATTTCCTGTAATGGTGGATGGGGCTTCAGTCCCCTCCTGTATACCCCAGGGATGCTGGGCAGTCAGCCCAGATCCCCAACAGCATGACGGAGTGAGCCCAGTCACCCTGTCTTCTCAGCGGCTGAAAGGACTACAAGGAAAAGGGCAAGTCCAGGCCTCTCCCTAGCAGCAAATATGTTCCCTGAGATAGGCAGAGAGTATGGTGAGAAGGTGGCATGCCCCCTTCCACAAAGCACCCACCCATGTTGAGGGCAAGCGGCCTGGTACGGCTCGGGGGGGCGCTCGCTCGCCCCCACCCCCTTTCCTGACCGGCCGGGCTGCGTGCTCGGATAAGGGTCTGATATGGACTTTAGGGGGACCCCCACACCATTTTTTCAGCGTAGGGCTTCCCCTTTAAGTCCATACCAGGTGACGGGGCCAGCGACGTGTCAATCTCGCCGCCGTAGGCAGCAACATTGACTTCCTTCGCTAGTCCCGGCTACCTGGAGCTGCGTTCAAAATGAACGGACTTTCCTCCGTGTGCGGGAAAGTCCGTTCATTTCAAAAGTACAGCAGACTAGCACACACATGGCCGGATTGTCCGGCGGATAGTCTGATTGTGTGTACGCGGCATTACTCGCAATGCCTAAATAATACAAATATTTTCATCATATTGCTCTATGTGGGTGTAATTATGTTCCATTCAAATTTTTCGCCAATATCTACATAGTTTGAATACAGTAGTACATCTTTCGTGTTCAGGATCATGATCATTTCCTATTCCTACTTTAGTAAGTATTGTCTGTGTCTCTTCCCCCCATCCTAAGTAGATATTCCATCACACGGGGCACATTTCAACCAACCTGCCCATACTTTGTCAAATTTTTTAGTACTCCCTCTGGCTGTATACGTGAGTTTATACATTGGTAGTGAGCTATTTACTAATCCTATCCAGGTTTGTACAGATGGTGGGGTTGCTTCTTTCCATCTGAGAGCAATTGCTTTTTTAGCATAGCAGAAAAGTATTCTAAGTAGAGTCTTCTGAGATGTGGATATACTTTCCTCCTTCAAAACACCCACTAAGCACCTGGCAGGAGAATAGATATTGGGTAGGGCTAAAGCATCTTCTAAATATAAGAGGATTGCTCTCCAAAATTTTGCTATTTCTGGGCATTGCCAGACCATGTGGAAAAAGTCTCCCACTACATCTATGACCTTCAGGTGAATCCATTCTTCCCATTTTGTGGAGCCACTGTGGGGGTGTAGTAAATTCTATGGAGATAGTGAAACTGTAACAGCTTGTCCCTTTCCAAGATCAATGAAGGTAGTGCTGTCTCCAAGACCTCATCCCAGGATTCCTCTGATGGACAGGATGTCCGACTTCCACTGTGCAGACACCCTTTCCATCCTGGCAGAAGAAGATGTCAGTAAAGTAAAGTAATACCAAGATATGAGCTTTGTGTGGTCCTCATCCGCTATAAGCTGTTCTAATTTCGATGGGGTTAGTATCACTTCCTGTCTACCGTATTGTGCTTGTACAGCATGCCTCAGCTGCAGATATCTATAGAAGAATGTATTAGGCAGCTTGTATTCTATTTTTAAATCTGTAAATGTTCTGAATATTCCCTCTTGGAAAAGTTGGTGTGCATACTTAATCCCATACGTTGCCCAACATTCCCCATCTGGTATTTTAAAGATTTCTGCCAGCTGGGGATTATGCCACAGAGGGGCATTGGGTGACTCAGAGAGGCTGGCTCCCTTTATTTTAACATTGCATATGTGGAATATTTTATGGGATAGCTTCAGTTTATCAGCTCCATGTGCAGGATAAGGGCAATTTCTGTACAATACGTTAATTAATGTTTCATAGGAGTGGACCTGGGCCGCCTGAGTAGCCACTGAGACAATATCTAATGTTGGGAAGCCCCACCAGTGCACATGTGTTAATTGGGAGGCCAGATAATAACACTGTAAATCTGGCAGTGCTAGACCTCCCGAACGAATCGGTAGGTGCAACGTGTCCAATGACACTCTGGCTGGTTTGGCTCCCCACAGAAAGGACATTAGTATCTTATTCCCTGAAATACTTTTTTGGGGATATATATCGGTGCGTGCCACAACAGGTATAAAAATCTAGGTAGGTATATCATCTTGTATATATTTATTTTACCCAGAAGGTTGAGGGGCAGTGTACACCACGTCTGTAGATTTTCTTTCAATCTCATCACTAGGGGGGATATATTGTTCTTAGTATAATTACTCAATGGCAGCTGCACCTCAACCCCCCAAATAACGGAACTGGGAAACCTTTTTTAAGGGCACCTCTGACGGCAATCTAGGATCATACCCAGGGCAGAGCGGGAGGAGCATGGATTTAGTCCAGTTTACTCTGAATCCGGAGTATGCACCAAACCTAGAGATCTGATCAAGTGCCTTCCTCAGTGAGTCTTCTGCATCTGCTAAGTAAAGGAGCATATCATCAGCATATAGTGAGGTTTTTTCTTCTCTATCATTGATTTTACACCCCTTGATTCCGGAGTCTGACCTTAAGCCCGCTGCCAGTGGCTCAATAGCTAGGGCAAACAGCAGGGGCGACAACGGGCACCCCTGCCGAGTGCCTCTTGTAATCTCAAATGAGTCCGTGATAATATTATTCACTTTGAGTCTCGCCGTTGGCCTAGTGTACAGCAGTTTCACCCATGCCACAAATCTAGGGCCGAAGCCCAACCGCCCAAGGACCGCAAGCAAATATGGCCACTCTATTGAATCAAAGGCTTTATGCATGTCTAAGGATACTACTACTCGTGTGTCCTGATCTTGGCCTTCTGATTGGAGACTGGCGAAAAGACGTCTAAGATTTATTGCTGTTGATCTCCCGGGTATAAAGCCTGTTTGATCCGGATGAATAACGGATGCTATAACCTTGTTGAGTCTTAGAGCAAGAATTTTAGCTAGTACTTTGGCATCAACATTAATCAATGATATGGGCCTGTAAGACTCGCATAGCTCATGGTCCTTGTGCGGTTTCGGTATTAACACAATAAGCGTCTCCCTCAGCGATTCGGGAAGCACACCCTGCTCCCGGGCTCCTATATACATGTCCAACAATTTTGGGGCCAGACTGTCTACATATGTGTCATACCACTCTGCCGGGAAGCCATCCAAGCCTGGCGTCTTATTCAGGCTGAGGGCACGTATTGCAGAGAGTATTTCCTCTATTTTAATGGGAAGTTCCAGGTCCTTCACTGCCTCCTCACCCAATTCTAAGAGCGGGATGGGGGCCAGGTACCTTTGAACCTCCTCTTCCCCATAATCCACCCTAGAAGAATACAATTCAGAATAAAATTGCACAAAAGCATTCACTATTTCTGTTTGTGTGGTACACAGGGTCCTCTGTTTGTTATATATAATAATAATACAATAAACAATAATATAATATATATACGTGGCATAGAAGCTGAGGTCTGCTGTGAGTGGGCCAGGTATGCCATAAATCTACTGTTCTTATTGCCGAATCCAAATATGCATTGCGCTTGATATAGAAGTTTTTTCCACCAGTACTAAATCTAAGTGTCGCACCCCCTCCCTCCAGATTTTATATGTATTTGAATTGGGGTTTTCAATATAGTCTACCTCTGCATCTGTCGCTTTCCTTTCTGCATCTAAAAGTTTCCACTGCCTATCTGATCTAAGTTGTTTAATAACCCCAGCAACGGAGCCTCTAAGTGTGGCCTTAAACGCGTCCCATGTTACTCCGACGGGGGCCTCAGGTCTGTTCTCAAGCCAAAAGTCTCATATAGATGTCTTCGTAGACCTCTCGGAACTTTCCTCCTTGAGCCACAATGGGCTCAATATCCACACATTGTACCCTCTCGGCCTCTCCATGTCAATAGTGATCAAGAGTGGGGAGTGGTTTGAGACAGCACTAGGTAGGTATTGGGCTTCCAGCAATCTCGGCAATAACTCACTGGACACAAAGCACAAGTTTATCCTGGAAAGGGTATTGAACGTGGTGGAGTGACAGGAATAAGCTCTGACATGTGGGTTTTTCCACCTCCAGGCCTCCACTAGGTTATATGATCTAATACACTGTGCCAATGGGGAACTATTTCTAGGTGTCATACCAAAATCTGTCCGTGCCAGGCAAGAGCACCACATTCATTTCGCCTGCAAGAACAATGGGGCCCTCTGCGACCCAGAGGACAGCATCCATAATTGTTCCCCACACTTCTATAGTAAATGTGGGGGGGGGGGGGGGATGTACACAGCTACAAAAGTATACAATCTGTTGTCTATTTCCAATACTAGAACCACAAACCTACCCATAGGGTCAGTCTTGACCATCTTGGTATGGCACAGTAACGACTTGCAGACCAAGACCGACACCCCCCTGGCATAGTTGGAGTACGTAGAGTGGAATGCTCTGCCCACAAATGCCCTATGAAGGGCCAATGTCTTTGATCCTGTCAACTGTGTTTCTTGGAGAAAAATTATACTTGGGTTACGTTTTTGGATATATTTGAACACTAAGGCACGTTTAATCCTGGAATTGAGGCCTCTCACATTCCACGATATCAAGTTAAGAGATTGCATGGCGAATAAGTATTATAATCAACGAGAAAGGATCATAGTGGCGACCACGAAGGGTGTACCTGGGAGCCCCCCGAAGTGGACAGAGCACCCCACCCTGCCATGTTTCATCTTCAATGCCCTTGCTGCCCATCAGGAGGAGGTGTGCACTCAAAATTTCACGATACATGGCCCCATTCATTCTTTCATGTACACGGATCAGTCGTCCTGTTCCCTTTGCAGAGAAATAGCCCCAAAGCATGATGTTGCCACCCCCATGCTTCACAGTAGGTATGGTGTTCTTTAGTTGCAACTCAGCATTCTCTCTCCTCCAAAAATGATGAGTTGTGTTTCTACCAAACAGTTCTACTTTGGTTTCATCTGACCATATGACATTCTCCCAATCCTCTTCTGGATCATCCAAATGCTCTCTAGCAAACCTCAGACGGGCCCGAATATGTACTAACTTAAGCAGGGGGACACATCTGGCACTGCAGGATCTCAGTCCCTGTTGGCGTAGTGTTTTACTGATGTTAGCCTTTGTTATGTTGGTCCCAGCTCTCTGCAGGTCATTCACTAGGTCCCCCCGTGTGGTTCTGGGATTTTTGCTTACCATTCTTGTGATCATTTTGACCCCACCGGGTGAGATCTTGTGTGGAGCCCCAGATAAAGGGAGATTATCAGTGGTCTTGTATGTCTTCCATTTTCTAATTATTGCTCCCACAGTTGATTTCTTCACACCAAGCTGCTTGCCTATTCCAGATTCAGTCTTCCCAGCCTGGTGCAGGTCTACAATTTTGTTTCTGGTGTCCTTCTTCGACGGCTCTTTGGTCTGCATCATAGTGGAGTTTGGAGTGTGACTGTTTGAGATTGTGGACAGGTGTCTTTTATACTGATAACAAGTTCAAACAGGTGCCAATAATACAGGTAATGAGTGGAGGACAGAGGAGCCTCCTAAAGAACAAGATACAGGTCTGGGAGAGCCAGAAATCTTGCTTGTTTGAAAATAAATCCTTTCAAAAATCAGACAATGTGATTGTCTGGATTGGTTTCCACATTTTGTCTCTCATAGTTGAGGTATACCTATGATGACAATTACAGGCCTCTCTCATCTTTTTAAGCCCTTGTACACACGGTCGGAGAGTCCGACGGATTTTGTCCGAAACAGTTGTATACACACGGTAGGACGAAGTTGTCTGAAAATCCGATGTGATGACGTTATTTCGTTAGAGCGGGACTATGTTCAGGCTAGTAGCCAATAGCTTTGATGTAGGAATTTAATCTGAGTATGCATGGCACTTTGTCCGATCGGAATTCTCTACACATGATCGGAGTATGTCCGATCTGAGCATTTTGTCGGAAAATATTTCCGGCAAGTTGGAAAATTTGGTCCGACGGATATTCCGACGGAAACAGTCCGATGCATACCACACACAGTCGGAATATCCGACAAAACGCTCCGATCGGACACATTCCGTCGGAATCTCAGATCGTGTGTACAAGGGCTTAGTGGGAGAAGTTGCACAATTGGTGGCTGACTAAATACTTTTTTGTCCCACTGTATATAGATGTATATAAAATGCACTTTTTATCTATCAAAAAGTGTTTTCGGGGCTAAACCTTTCATCTGATTTCTACATTGCTGCATTTTGTAAATTCCAAAAGCCAATATAAAGGAATAAAAATTTACTGACTGCTCAAATGCATATTTGGTAGATCTGCATTTCTACTCTCATCTGTCTTAAACCGAACATTGACTGACTACTCAAATGCATATTTGGTAAATCTGTTTGTCACCATTGTTTCAATGCTATCTGTAGCCATGCTCACATTATTTTGATGTTTATTTAGCTATTAAGTCTTACCTAAATTATGAGTTCCCTTATCTTTACAATTTTTGCCTTTTGGTCCTCTTGCAGTTTGATTGTGGTGTGAAAAGTTTTGCTTTGCTAGCTGTGTGCCTAATATTACCTCCTGATTGATTAATTGCCAGATTCAATCCACACCCAACACAGTATAAAAACCTATGGGGGAACACATGCAGGGGGTTCTTCCAAAGAAGTGGGGTTCTTTAAATAAGGGGCCCTTCTGCTCTTGCACTTCAGCGATTTGCACAAAGCAAACCACAGCAGACTGCAGCTGACTTCATTTCCAAATTATCTCACCTTCCTCTCTGAAACATGCCCTCTTTGCCTCTTCTCCTTTTCACAATTGCAGCCTCTGTCCCCAAACTCTTTTCTTCATCCCTCTTCTCCACCCCACAATCTGTACATATCACCCTCACTTCTCCCTCCCCCATTACTGCACTTATCACCTCTTTCTAACGCTAAGCCCACTTGCTAACAAACCCCCCAGGATACTGAAGCATGTCCTCTCGTACAAATTGTATTCTCATATTACCTCACTGCTTCTAACCACTGGAGATATTTCCCCAAACCCCGGGCCTCCCTTATTTAACTGTGCCCAACACACCTATAACCATCACGCCACACCCTCTGGCAGTAGTCGCAATCTACGCGATTTAGTCTCCATTCCTCTTTCTCCCAATGCCAGCCTCCCCTTCTGCTGTGCCCTCTGGAATGCCCGCTCTGTCTGCAAAAAACTCACCGCTGTTCATGACCTCTTTCTCACTAATTCCTTTAATCTACTTGCTGTCACCCCTTCTCCTGCTTCCCTCTCCCAGGGTGGCCTTCACTGAACTCATTCCCCTAGGCCTAATGGACGCAAGGGAGGTGGAGTGGGATTCCTCCTATCCCCCCAAAGCCCCTTTTAAAGCGGGATTCCGCTCTTTTTTTATTTTTTTCTTACCTGTCTCACTGGTGGGCGAGTGCTACCTTCGATTGGCATCCACGTCCGGCGTTTATTTGACCCCCGGCGCGACAAATCTTTTCCTCAGGATGACTTATAAAAACCTGCTCTGGCATTTTCCATTTTAACTGTGGGCGTCTGAAGCCCACAGGCATTTACTTCCTGGTATATGATGACGTCTAGCTCCCAGCATGCTCCGCTCCATCTTGCACATGCTCAGTGAGAGCAGTGACAAGGAAAGAAAAACTTTCATTGTCCCCCATGGATTCTTGGGAAATTTCCCAGGGACCATTGCGAGGACGATAGCCACGCCTACTCCCACGGGAGGACAACCCGGAAGTCAGCTGAAACATCAGAAATAAAAGGTAAGTAAATAATATTTTTTTTTTCCAGGGTTCGTTTAGGTAAGTATGCTATCTGTTGATTTTAATAACATGAACTTTCATTTTTAGGTACCAAACCACTTTAAGGTTATTCACTTCCCTCCCTCTCATCATTTGAAGCTCACTGTATATGTCTATTCTCTCAAACTTCCCTAAGAATTGCTGTGATTTACCGGCCCCCCTGGACCATTAATGACTTTCCTTGATGAGTTTTCTGCCTGGCTACCCTACTTTCTCTCTTCGGAAATTCCCACGATCCTTCCCTGTGATTTCAACATCCCTGCTAATACGCTCCTGCTACTTCTAAACTTGTTAGTCTAACCTCTTCATTTGACCTAAAGCAATGGGTACAGGCTTCTACTCACTCTGGCAACACCCTTGACCTTGTATTTTCCTACCTATGCACTCCATGCAACTTCTCAAACAATCCCTTTCCAATGTCCGACCATCACCTTATTCGTTTCTCTCTCTCCCTGTCTTCCACTACCTTTCCCTCCAATCGCCTAACCATCACCCATAGAAGCGTTCACAACTTCAACTCTTCACTCCTCTATTCTGCTATTGACCACCTCTATGACAAAATCTCTCCCCTGTCCTGCCTTAACCAAGCCACTTCCATCTACAATAAATCCCTGTCCTCCACCCTGGACAAGCTCGCTCCCCTCACTACGCGCAGAATCAGGCCTCGACCTCCTACAACCCTGACAAACAGATGACACTAAAATTCTCAAAAAACGTAGTCGCATTCTTGACTGTTTGTGGCACATGACTAAGTCTCTCAAAGACTTGAACCAATACAAGTCTTCCCTCCAAAAATACTATTCTCTCCTCCACGCTGCCAAGCAGACCTATTTTACAACTCATATTAATATCTTCTCATCCAGTCCCCGTAAACTCTTCTCTACCTTCAACTCTCTACTTCGTCCTCCACCCACTGACTCACCCACTGCCCAGGAGATTGTATCAATCCTGTTTTTGAAGTGATTAGCAATCTGTGATGAAATCTCCACTCTACAGGTATCTCCTCCAGTTAAGACCCCATGTCAACAGGTGCAATTGACACTCCCCTTATTCAAATCTGCTACTACAGACGAAGTTGGCAAACTCCTTTCTAACGCCCACCTAACCACCTGCTCCCTGGACCCTATTCCCTCTCAAATACTATGGTCGCCCTCTGACTCTATCCTACACTCTCTAACCCACATCTTCAATCTCTCCCTCGCCTCTGGCATTTTCCCCAATGCTCTAAAACATACACTGGTCACCCTTGAACGCCTGGTTTACAATCAACTGAGTGACCACCTCATTAAGAATAACCTTCTTGATCCCCTTCAATCTGGATTTCGCCCTCAACACTCCACAGAAACTGCTCTTTTAAAACTCACACATGACATACTAACTGCAAAAAACAAGAGACACTATTCTGTACTTCTGCTTCTGGACCTTTCAGCTCCCATTGACATGGTTGACCACCCCTCCTCAAAAAAAAAACTTTACACCCTTGGTCTCCGTGACTGTGCTCTTCAGTGGCTCTCATCCTACCTATCCCAATGCACCTTCAGTGTCACTTACAATTCTACTTCCTCCACTCCTCTTCCCTTCTCTGTCGGGGTCCCCCAAGGTTCTGTTGGACCTCTTATTTTCAATCTACACCTCTTCCCTGGGTCAGTGGATAGCCTCTTGCGGCTTTCAATATAATTTCTACGTTGACGACGCACAGCTATCTCTCCACCCCTCAACTCACTCCATCAGTCTCCTCATGCATCACTAACTTACTAACATCCATATCTGTATGGATGTCACACCACTTCCTCAAACTCAACTTGTCCAAAACCAAGCTTATAATATTTCCTCCCCCACATGCCTCTTTCCCGACTTATCTGTCAAGAACAATGGTACAACCATCCACCCATCCCCATGTCAGCGTGCTAAGCGGTATCCTGGACTCTGAACTCTCCTTTCGGCCCCACATCCAATTGCTTTCCAAAGCTTGCCACCTCAACCTCCGCAACATCTCCAAACGACATCCCTTTCTAACCAATGAAATCACAAAGCTACTTATTCACTCCCTGGTTATCTCTCGCCTTGACTACTGCAACTCCCTCCTCATTGGCTTACCTTTAACCACTTAAGCCCCGGACCATTTGGCTGGCCAAAGACCAAAGTACTTTTTATGATTCGGTACTGCGTCGCTTTAACTGACAATTGCACGGTCGTGCGACGTGGCTCCCAAACAAAATTGACATATTTTTTTCCCCACAAATAAAGCTTTCTTTTGGTCCTATTTGATCACCTCTGCGGTTTTAATCTTTTGTGCAATAAACAAAAAAATAACGATGTGATGGGAGGGCACATGGAACCCAGAATCCCTTAGAAAGGTTGGGAAACCCATGTTTCAGCTCCCCATGCAACTCTTATGTCTAAGTCACCCTGTGCCATACTGGTACAGGATGAGTGAGAAAATATATCTTGGATTACTTAAAATGTAAGTAAGTCATATTTATCCACAGTATCTCCCAGGATATATGTAAATACTATTCTTAGGTTGTTAATTCTGAACAATACACAATCCTTGAAAGAGCTGATTACATTGACCTCCGGAGACGGACTGTCTGGTCACCTAGGCTGCCTTAAGTGCTGTGTTAATTAACATGTTAATTATGTAATTGTATTTTAAGTTGTTGCTATAGGGGAGGGGGGAGTATCCATGAGAAGCACTACCTCATTATCTAACCCCTTGTGTTAAAAGTGTATAAAAAGGCTGTATTCTGTCCAATAAAGCATTCAAGATTCTACAAGCTATTTTTGGCTAGACTTGTATTCAATGCAGCTATGAGAATATATCTCTCTGATAGTCAGATTGGAGGAAGTTGGATATACTGACAGAAGCACTCAATCGGAGTGTGGGATCGGATCCATCACAAGGGACAATTTTGAAAAAAACTATTTTTTTTTGCTATAATAAATATCCCCAAAAGATATATAAAAAAACATTTTTTACCTCAATTTAGGCCGATACGTATTCTACATATTTTTGGTAAAACAAAAATAGCAATAAGCGTTTATTGATTGCTTTGCACAAAAGTTATAACGTTTACAAAATAGGGAATAGTTTTATGGCATTTTTATTATTATTATTTATTTCTTTTTTTGTAGGAATGGCGGCGATCAGCGATTTTTTTTTTTTTTTGAAAATTATTTTTATTAATTTGCAAGTAAAACAATAAAACAACCTACAGCCTATTGGGCATACCCAGGCTGATTATTACAAAACCCCCCCTGAGTCAAACAATCAGGGAACAACCAATGAACCCTCCCCCTCCCCCCACCCGATACACCGCCACCTGCGTGTGCATCCAACAGAAAAAAGAAAAACCCCCCCTCCCCCTGTACGCTCCAGCACCACTGCACATTACTCAGGACAGTTACTTAATTCGCCCATGCTCCACCACAGTCCACACTCAGACCCAGGATAAAATATGCATACATCACCCTTCACCTACCAATCCCCTATTGCCCACGTAAAGAATGACCCAAGGTTACATGAATAGCACACCACTTAGAACTCTTCCCCTAGTCACTAATGAAACTCCATCAGTCCGGATTCAAGTCAGCGTTGGTGTCGGCGATCAGCGATTTTTATCGTGATTGTGACATTATGGCGGACAGTTTTGGCTTGATTTTGGGACCATTCACATTTATACAGCGATCAGTGCAATTAAAAACGCATTGATTACTGTGTAAATGTGACTGACAGTGAAGAGGTTAACCACTAGGTGGCGCTGTAGGGGTTAAGTGTGTCCTAGGGAGTGATTCTAACTGTTGGGGTGAGGGGCTGTGTGTGATACAACACTGATCACCGGTTACAGGGAAAGGTGATCAGTGACAGTGTCACTAGGCAGAACAGAGAAATGTTTGTTTACATTAGCATTTCCCCATTCTTCCTTTCCAGGAGATGATCGCAGGTATCCCCCATGGACATCGAGTCTGTGGGACCCGCGATCACGCTCCCGATGGGCGTGTGCGCCCACAACCAACCTCTTGAAGGGCAATGTACAGGTACATTATTCTGCCTACACGTGCCCTTCTGCTGCAGTATATCTGCGTGAAGCGGTCGGGAAGCTGTTAAATAGACTATCCCCCCTTCAATCCATCATGAATGCGGCTGCCAGACTCATCCACCTTACAAACTGCACAGTGTCTGCTACCACTCTCTGCCAATTCCTCCATTGGCTACCACTCGCTCAATTAATTAAATTCAAAATACTAACAATAAGAGTCCTTTCACACTAAGCCGCGGGGGCGTCGGCAGTAAAGTGCTTAGCCTTCATTGTTTTAGCTGCGTTATTCAGCCACTAGTGGGGCAGTTTTAACCCCTGTTAGCGGATAAAAGGGGGTTAAATCCACCTGCAAAACGTTGCCAGAATCTCAGAGCTGCCCCATTTGATGGGGAGCAGCTGTGGAGGAGCAGTGTGCATCGCTCCAAAGAAGCTGCTGCCAGGACTTTTTGTGATGCCCTGCCAGTGCACTGCTCCAGTGTAAAAGGAGCCGCTTTTTTTCAGGTGCTAATTTTAGGGATGCAGCACCTGAAAAATAGTTAAAAAGCCATCCACAACTCTGCCCCCACCTACATCACTAGCCTAGTCTCAAAATACCAACCTAATCACCCTCTTCGTTCCTCCCAAGACCTCTTGCTCTCTAGCTCATTACCTCCTCCCATATCCGCCCCCGGGACTTCTCCCGAGCCTCGCCTATCCTCTGGAATTCCCTATCCCAATCTGTCAGACTGTCTCCAAATGTAGCCACTTTTAGGCGATCCCTGAAAACTTCTCTCTTCAGAGAAGCCTATCCTGCCTCCATCTAACAACTGCACTATTTTCTCCATTAGATCGTCCCCCACAGCTATTACCCTTTTGTATAACTTGACCTTCCCTCCTAGATTGTAAGCTCTGACGAGCAGGGCTCTCTGATTCCCCCGTATTGTATTGTAAGTGTACTGTCTGCCCTGATGTTGTAAAGCACTGCGTAAACTGTCGGCGCTATGTAAATCCTGTATGATAACAAAAAAAAGCACTTGTGGGTTTAACCAGTTATTTTTTTTTGTACAATTCTCCTTTAATGGGGCGTGGCAAGGGATGTGTCCTAGGCCTGCATACTTTTGCTGATGGGTGTCCCTCATTCCCATCTCAAAAAGTTGGGAGGTAGCCTGTGGACATTAAAGGGGAGGGCCAGCTGGGAAAAAAAAAGTAAAAGCAGGTAGCTTCAAACACTAGCTGCTGACTTATAATAAGCACACTTACCTGTCCCGGGTGCCCGCAATGTCGGGCGCCCAAGGCCGACCATCCCTCGGATCTTGGGTCCCAGCGCTGCCATTCCAACTAAGGGAAACAGGCAGTGGAGCCTTGCGGCTTCACTGCCCATTTACTACTGCACAGCGCTTTGTGAATGGGGTGCGCTGTGTTCTGGGACACACACACAGTTCCCACAACACACTGCGCCCCATTCACTAGAAGACGACGTGAAGAGGAGAAGACTGAAGATCACCGTGGAATAGGAAGAGGCAGATTAGGACGATCTGCCTAGCAACAGGCATTTCTGGTGAATTAAAAAAAAAAATGTCCTCCAATTTTTTTATTTTTTATTATTATAGTGGCCCTCCACTTTAAGTATTTATTGGTCAGATCGTCACTTCCATTGCACAATCTGATGGGTAGTGGTAATCTGATGGAACACTGGCCAGGAATATTCCCTGTATTTCATTGTAAATAGAATAGAATCCCTGCACAGCAGACACACGCAGTGCACGCTCCAGCACACAAACTCCTAACCATGTGGTGCTCAGATCACGTGAAGACGATTCGAGTATCACAGATTAGACCATAAAGTGTCCTCTACAGATAGTCTTCCATAAAATGTCGCCGTTTCCCTTATCAGCATTTTTTTTATACAGCGGCAGCCATTTTTCCGGAGACACTTTCCTCCCGTAATGTGAAGACAAATGTTGGCGATTACATTTGGGATAGACCATTACCCATACGGGGGTGTGCCCGGCACACAATAGTCACCACGGTCATAGATATTGGAGTGAGTTGAGGTCACCCGTTCCCATTTATCAGCCCGGAATTGTTCTATAGAACACCACAGAGCACATCCCAATCCCGCTATCAGATCACATTGCCTTCTTCATCCCGAATGGGGACAAATAAAGCCAATCACGGCTACATAACAACGCTGTACATTTCTCTATCGCAGCGCGTCGTTCAAATACGAGGAGAAGAAACGACACATTGATTGAATTATACCCGCACCCCCCTCCTCAGGACTGTACCAAGTGCGCGTTACTCATGCCTCGATGGATTCTGGGATGACCGGACCTGACCCAAGTGACGTCAGAGGGGTGTACGAATTTGTATTTAAGGATTTAGTAACTCTTATATTAAACTGTCACCTATGTGACTCCCTGGGCCGCTCGTATTCCTGTGCTCTAAATAAGGGTTAGTGAATTCCCCTAGGCGAGTTATGAATAAATTAGGCGGAAGCTAGAAGTGTAATCCTCCTCCCCCGTCATTGTTGAAGGTGGTAGAGTCCGGGGGTCTGGCAGTATCTCGGCGCGGGGACGGTGCTTAGCTCCAGCTTTCTTCCTCCGGTGTGGTGTCCGCTCAGTGTGTGCGGTGATCGGCCTCTGTGGTGACATGTCGGTGGCCTTTGCAGCTCCCCGGCAGCGGGGGAAGGGGGAGATAACCCCGGCTGCCATCCAGAAGGTGAGACACAAAGGAGGGACGATTGTTATCGGGGGGTCTGGTCACACACACTACCTATGGGACATGAGGATAGAGGGGGGATGGGCTCAGCTGAGCGTGTAGGTTTATCCTGTGAGTGGAGATCCCAACTTTATTTATATCTGCAGAATAAAGACATCTCAGAGCAGCCTTTCCCTCCATAGCAAGACAGGGGTACAGGAGGACCCCACACTGACATCTCAGAGCAGCCTTTCTCTCCATAGACTGGGGTGCAAGAGGACCCCACACTGACATCTCAGAGCAGCCTTTCTCTCCATAGACTGGGGTGCAAGAGGACCCCACACTGACCTCTCAGAGCAGCCTTTACCTCCATAGCAAGACAGGGGTACAGGAGGACCCCACACTGACATCTCAGAGCAGCCTTTACCTCCATAGCAAGACAGGGGTACAGGAGGACCCCACACTGACATCTCAGAGCAGCCTTTACCTCCATAGCAAGACAGGGGTACAGGAGGACCCCACACTGACATCTCAGCAGCCTTTCTCTCCATAGACAGGGGTGCAAGAGGACCCCACACTGACATCCCACAGCAGCCTTTCTTTGCATAGACAGGGGTGCAAGAGGACCCCACACTGACATCTCAGCAGCCTTTCTCTCCATAGACAGGGGTGCAAGAGGACCCCACACTGACATCTCAGCAGCCTTTCTCTCCATAGACAGGGGTGCAAGAGGACCCCACACTGACATCCCACAGCAGCCTTTCTCTGCATAGACAGACAGGTGTACAGGAGGACTCCACACTGACATCTCAGAGCAGCCTTTCCCTCCATAGACAGGGGTACAGAAGGGTCCCAGCCCCTAGGGTTGTGTACCCCTGATCCTGTTCTCCACAGCCTTCTTCATACTTGCTGGAAACCCTGACCAAACCTAACTCTAGCATTGACTACTTTGGCCCTGGAAGATTTGGCTGCTCAATGACCAGGCTAATTTCTCAAGTCCTATTTCAGGATGGCACCCTGAAAGTTGAGTGGTCCCACCTGACAGGAAACACAATCAGCAACGAAGTTAAAACCCCCTACCCTCCCTGTGCTCCTGGGTTCTTGATTGTGTTTCCCCACAGCGAAATTAAAAGACCCGAAGCTGTGGGCTGATGTTCTCCCCCTGGGAGCCGGGCTTGTGAAGCTTTTGGGTCCGGTAGGGCTTGCCCTTCCAGGGGGGTCTCCCCATTTTCGGCAGATTTGGGAAGAGCCACCATAAGGAGCTAGTGGTCAGGTCTCCCTCGGGGGGGCTGGTTGCGGCATACCCTTGACTCCTGCAGAGGGTTGTGGGGATGGCTAGCAGTGAGGGATGACGCAGTTCGGCTGGGCTGAGAGGATTCAGTGTCACCTTGCCAGATACAGGAAGAGTAATGACGTCGCCATGCCTCCCCGGGTTACTCCAGGTCTGGGGCTTCAGAAAAATGGCAGCGGCGTTCTGAGCTGGGAGCAGAGTTCTCACCGACGGTGGAGCAGGTGTCCACATCCTGCCCTTACCTCATTATCACCTGACTCTTACTCCTGCGGGGCATAGCAAGGGCATTGTTTTCTAACTAGCATAAGTGTCTTTTTATAGGGGAGGACGGTACCGCCCAGGTGGTCGCCAGCCATTCTAAAGCCCCTTCCCGCTCTAGATGCGGATATTGTGATAAATTACCACAGTATCACACATTTTTGTTGCAAGTGTATCCACAAGCTAGCGGGGGGGGGGAACATCTTTGGTTATGGAAGACTTTCTCTCCGTTCAGTCGGAGTTGCTGACAACCCTTAAAGCTTTCCAAGCAACCCTCAAGGCTAGGGACCCTGAACCCCACACTAGCAGAGAGGGTTCTTCTTCCCAGGGGGGCTTCTCCTCTAACAGAGCAGACATAGTTGTCCGGAAACCCCTGAGACCTCTCCCAACTCAGGACTCGGAGGAGGCTGAATCCCCCGATCAGAGTGGTTCTGATGAGGGCATTAAGGACAGTCAGGAGAAGGCAGAGGAGGACTCTAGACCAGGCAAACATCTGATGATATGGAAGGCCTTCTTAGGGCAGTGTATACGTCAGAAAAGATTCAGGAACCTGCAGCACAGGTGTCTGCACAAGATGAGATGCATAGAGGTTTGGTTAAGCCCCAATCCAATCCAGTCCTCCCGATCCACCAGGCCCTTAGAGGAAGTAAACCCTGATGGGTTTACTTCTTATTTGCCTCCCTGGAAAGGTAAAGCATAACTATGCATCGCATAGTAGCCCATTATGTGTCGCTTACCTGACACATTGGCCAGTTGTCCCCTGTAGTACGGTGTGTCCATCTTCTTCCGGGTATGGCTGCTCGGGCCACTCACAGCGCTGGAGCAGCAATGATGTCACTCCCGCGCATGCGCACGGGAGCTGCCACTAACAGCATATCGCAGTTGGCAGCGGCATGCTGCTAACGGTGATAGTGCGCATGCGCTGTAGACAGCAGTGCCTGTCTTTTAGTAAATATCTCCTAAACCATGTAGGTTTTGGAAATATTACTTGGACCTACAGCCTTAATCTAGGCTTACCTGTAGGTGATAGTGGTTTGTAAGGGTTTACAACCACTTTAAGGATATCATTCTGAGGGCGTTGAAGGAACCTGTGTCGTGAACCTCAGTCCAAACAAGTCTTGGACTTTTTAGAGGTGATTGGTAAGGCAGTAGCCTACCTGGCAGATGCAGCAGTCAAAACTGTGTACGACCACCAAAACCGGTGCCCTTTTGAATTTCATAAGGAGAGCTTTGTCGGTCAAGACCTGCGATGGGAACAACAACTTCTAAGACTCAGCTGTGTGGTCTTCCATTCGAGGGTCCCTGCTCTTCCGCACTGGTTTGGATCAGGCCCTTTCTAGGTCTACTGAGGGGCAAGAAGTTTCCCATAAAACATAAGCAGGAGAGGGGGAATTTTTATTTATTTATTTTCTTCTTCTTCGAGGGCCCTCATGCTAAAAACCGGTTTAGAGATAAAAAGGAAGGTACAGTTACCAGGCACTGGGGGGGTCAGTAAAGGCAAGCAGAATCTCTCCGACCTGGCCAAAGTAGTGAGTACCTTGGAGTCCCTGAGGTGGATTTTCAGCCAGGAAAAGTCCTTGCTGGTTCCTGCCCAGACCAAGGTCTATCTAGGATTCAATAGCACAGAAGCTTGTTTTGCCCCAGGGAAAGGTAAAGGGCCTCATTGTGGCAGTAGCATCCCTTCTAGAATTAGAAGAGGTCTCTTACAGAAGGGTCATGAGAATTCTCGGGTTGATGACATCCTGTATCCCACGGGCTCAGTTCCCTTCCAGGACTCTCCAGCAATTCCTCCTATTCTCCTGGGACGGGAAAGGAGGAATGCTGGACAACGGGGTTCCCCTTCTAGGAAGGGTGAAGAAGTCTCTGCAGTGGTGGCTCAGAGGGGTGGGGGGGGCCCCTTTTGGGGCCAACTCCAACCCTTGAGGGCAACTGCAGGTGCTTTTTGGGGGGGGGGGCCCACTTGGAGGAACTACGAGCCTAGGGCTCCTGGAGCCAAGCCCAGTGCGCTTTCTCCAACTTCTGGAAACTCCTCGGGTCAGAGAGGCCTTTGGGGAAAGAATAAATGGCAAGGCAGTTCAGATCCTTTCTGACAACGCAACCACGGTGGCCTTTCTGAATCATCAGGGAGGCACCAGTTCTTGCTCTCTTCTAGCTCTGGAACTCCTGGAGTCCCCTCTATCTCAGCAGTACATGTAAAGGGGGGCATACAATGTCTGCAGGCAAAAAGATCGAAGAGGCACGCTCTCTCGCCCAAGTTTGGGACTTCCGCTTGGCATATGCCGCCCCCCCCTTAGCTTCTGCAGTATCCTCTGTATCAGAACCAACACTGATTTAGTCCCTTGGACAAATAATTAAAAAAAATATATATCCACACCCCTGAGTATGTTACTCAATGTAAAATTGCAAAGACTACAGTACATAATATCAAAAGATTTGGAGAAATCTCTGTGCGCAAGGCCAAAACGCATTATTGGCTGCTTATGGTCTTCGGGCCCTCACGGCATTGCATTAAAGCGGAGGTCCACCCTAAAGTGGAGCTTCCGCTCATTGGAACCCTCCAGGTATCTGTACAGTACAGGTATCTGCACCCACTTCCGGCGTAGATTCTGCAGAAGCTATGCCCCTTTTCGAAGGTCCCCCGCTGCCTTCTGGGAAACACACGGATCCCGGAGACAGCGGGGACCATCCTTATTGCGCAGCGCGACTCGCGCATGCGCAGTAGGGAACCGGGAAATGAAGCCGCAAGGCTCCACTTCCTGATTCCCATACCAAAGATGTCGGCGGCAGCACTCGAGAGATCGGCTTTGGGTGCTGACATCGCGAGCACGCTGGGCGGGTAAGTGTCATTATTTTAAGTCAGCAGCTGCAGTATTTGTAGTTGCTGGCTTAAAAAAAAAAAAAAAAAAAACGGCAGACTCCCGCTTTAAAGAAGTCCAGCCTGGGCTTCTTCTAAGGGTCACAGGAGTGCAATTAGTTTTTGCACTCCTGTGATCCGTTTTCAGCAGAGAGAGGTCTGAAGTCCATTCTCTGCTGACATCACCAAGTTCAGTCCAGGCACCGCATCATTGTGGCTTCAGAAGTCTGGATCTGCCAGGTGCCTGCACTGATGGCAGTCGCAGTCTCTCAGTGAGCCGCAAAGACAGCTGCTCCAGTGAGAGTGCAATAGCAGAGCTGCTGATTAATACTTCCAAAAATCGCTATCCTCGAACACCCTTCGCCATGCCACCTAAAAGTGAAAGCTAAAGCTCTATCATGCAAAGAAGAAGCCATATCTGAACATGATCCCGAAACGTTGCCATCTTTTCTCGGCCAAATCTAATCTAAAATGGTCTGTGGAAAACTGTGGTCAGAACAATCAATGTTTGGCGTTCTTTTCTCAAAGAATATGGCTCCATTCACACCTAACCGAAACGCGAGTGGAATCGCAATTTGAACTCGCTCCAAATAGCGAGATGCTTGTGCGATACCGTTACTTCTTAATGGCACCTCAATCTCGGCAGTGTTTTGCCACGTGATAAATCATGGTACGGGAGTTTTTTTTTTTTTTTGAGCAACGGCATCACACGGTATGATTTATCCGCCCGCGATTCGCATTGCTCAGGTTTCAACAGAGCCTAGGGAGAGGGGCTTTCTGTCTTATCAATGCTCATTTCAAAAGCCTGCATCTCTGATGGTATAGGGCAGTGATGGCGAACCTTGGCACCCCAGCTGTTTTGAAACTACATTTCCCATGATGCTCAACTACACTGCAGAGTGCATCATGGGGAAATGCAGTTCCAAAACTTTTGGGGTGCCAAGGTTCTCCATCACTGGTATAGGGGTACATTAGTGTGTATGGAATGAGCAGCTTGCACATCTGGAAAGGCACCATCAATTCTAAAAGATATATGTAGATTTTAGAGCAGCATATGCTCCCATCCAAACAATGTCATTTTCAAGAGAGGCCTTGCATGTTTCTGCAGGACAATGCTAAACTGCATCTATGATAAAAGCATGGCTGTTTGAGTCCGAGTCCTCAACAGGCCTACCTGCAGTCAAGACCTTTAATTCAAAATATGAAAATTTCGGGCTAGCCCAGCCCCTCTGGGGTAACCTCAATCTGCCGCACTTTGGAACAATCCTGGACCCACAGGTGTGGGTGCGATTCGGTATAAAGAGACGCTGAGGGACATTATGCCGACGGGCACTTTATTGTCACTTCACCAGCTGACCCATACCCATGCATTGCCTGGATGGATATATTTTCGTTACGCCCAACTAAGACATGCTGCTAGGGCCCAGTTCCCCAACCCCCGACCCTGCAGCTAGACCCGTTGGAAGATCTCTTCACGGGTGGGGGTCTTAAAAAGCCCTTGTCTGCCCTGTACAGTACCATTCTCTCAAGATGGGCACATTTTGGAATAGGTGGAAGGCTGATATCCCAGCACTGGAGTGGGAGGATTGTCTAGAGCAGGGTGACAAGCTCATCCAAACAAAATTTCTGCATAGTCTATCACACTCCGGTGCGTCTGCCCAAAATCTACCCCAACAGAGATCCCCACTGCAAATCACATTTGGGAACATATATGCATATGTTTTGGGAAGGCCCTCGGCTGTCTCAATTCTGGTCTGATATTTTTGAACAACTAAACATCCGGCTTGGGCTGTCCGTTCCCAAGACCCCTGAGTTGGCCCTGCTGGGTATCCACGAAAACGAACAAAGATCTCGCCATAACAAATTGTTGGTTTCATACCTCATTTTCTACGCCAAAAAGGAAATGCTATACAGATGGACCTCCTCTGCCCCTCCCAGTGCGGTTTTGTGGGAAAAAGGTGTCAATGCTATCTTGCCACTCTATAAGCTAACATACCTTAGTCATGGCTGTCCATAGAAATTCGATAAAGTATGGACCTCTAACTGAAATGGGTCCTTTTCCCCCCCTTTTTCCAGCCCCCTTTCTTCCTCCCCCTTCTCCCTTCCCCTATCCGTACTTAATTTCCTTACTGACTATCAGTTTATGAGCAATACGAAACATTCCTTACTTCCTCCTGTATTAATGACATGATGTATGACTTAATAGTGCTAATTTCCACTGTATGCTAGTTGAAATGCCAAATGTGTAAACACCTTAAGGCCCCTTTCACACTGATGTTCCGTTCAGGCCCACCTGTCAGTTTTTCAGGGGGACCTGAACGGATGCTCCATAGAGCTCTATGGAGTGTCGGATGTCAGCGGTGACATGTCCGCTGACATCCGACCCGCTCCGATCTCCGATATTTTTCCATCCGTCTGCGGATCGGATCGGGTGACGACGGGCACTGCGGTCCGTCGTCATCCGATCTCCCATAGGGGAGAGCGGCGCTGTGACAGGTCTGTCCCTGCGCAGTGTGCAGAGACGGACCTGTCATTTCCCTGCTCAGCGGGGATCGACGGAGTGATCCCCGCTGAGCAAACGGATATCCACGGGGCGGATCAGAACTGATCCGCCCTGTGTGAAAGGACCCGAAGTGTTGTATTATACCTAATTCACAACATTAATGTACTTTTGCCCTCTATTCATTATCGTTGTACTGTATATATATTTTTTTCCCAATAAAGCACTCCTGATTGTTAAAAAAAATAAATAAAAAATAAAAAATTCAAGATGTACCCAATATTTTCAAAGACTCTGGACTGTCGAGCAGTTAAATTCCTTCCTATATCACACAAGAATTGGACAACATTCCTCTCTAAAAACTTCAACAAAGGGGTCTCCTCAGTTCCCAGACATTTTACAGAGTGTTGGTAAAAGAAGAGGGGATGCTACAACCTTGTAAACCTGGTTCAGTTCCAACTTTTTTGAGTTGTTACTGCCATACATTTCAAAATTACCTAGTTGTTTCTTTAACCCCTTCACGCCCCTGCTATAGCCAAGACTGTTACAGCACAGGCCTTAATTGCTGGGAGGGAGTCCATATACATCCTCCCGTGCATGAGCTGCCTGCGCACCCCCCGCTGTGTACCTGTGACCTACCCTGGGTTCGGGGAGTTAATGAGACTCAGCTGATCATAGATTGGAGTAAGGGGCCGACAGTGTGAGGAGAAAATAAGCCCAGGTCACCAGCTTCTGTCAGAGGGACATGGGTTTCCGAACGCGGAGACCGGCCGCCTTATCCGTGCCCATTATTGCCTCACCATCAGTGCTGCCTCATCAGTGCACATCAATGAAGGAGAAAAATTAGTTGTTTGCAAAATTTTATATATATATATTTTTATATTTGGTCTCTGTGTTTGTTTTAGCAAAAAAATTAAAACCCCAGTGGTGATTAAATACCACCAAAAGAAAGCTCTATTTGTGCGAGAAAAAAAAATGATAAAAAATAATTTTGGTTACAGTGTAGCATGACCACACAATTGTCATTCAAGGTGTGACAGTGATGAAAGCTGAAAATGTGAATATATATTAATTTTTTTTTTCTGGATTTTGTGTTTCCTGCATCTTTGCAGTAATATCTTGTGAAATGCAAAAAATTGAAACTACCACTATTTTTATTCTATAGGGTGTCTGCTTTCAGAAAATACACTATATTGTCAGAAGTATTGGGACACCTGCCTTTACACGCACATGAAATTTAAAGAGGAAGTAAACCCTGATGAGTTTACTTCCTCTTTCATTCCCTGCAAAGGTAAAGCATAATGGACTACTATGCATTTATGTGTCACTTACCTGACACAGGAGCCAGCGAAGTCACTGCTGTCCCCTGTAGTCCGGCGCATCCATCTTCTCGGTGGGTCTCGCTGCTCCACCGCATGAGCACAGGAGCCGCCACGCGCGTAGACAGCGGTGCCTGTTTTTCGGCAAATATCTCCTAAACCGTGTAGGTTTAGGAGATGTATTTCTTGGACCTACAGGTAAGCCTTAATCTAGGCTTACCTGTAGGTCAAAGTGTGTTGTAAGGGTTTACAACCACTTTAATGGCGTCTTAGTCTGTAGCGTTGAATATTGAGTTGGCTCACCCTTTGCAGCTATAACAGCTTCAACTCTTCTGAGAAGGCTGTCCACAAGGTTTAGGTGTGTTTGACCATTCTTCTGGAAGCACATTTGCGAGGTCAAGCACTGATGCTGGATGAGAAGGCCAGGCTCGCAGTCTCCGTTCTAATTCATCCCAAAGGTCTACTATCGGGTTGAGGTCAGGACTCTGTGCAGGCCAGTCAAGTTCCTCCACCCCAAACTTGCTTATCCATGTCTTTATTGGCCTTGCTTTGTTCACTGCCATGCAGTCATGTTGGAGTTAGTATTAATTTAAAAAAACCTACTGCCTTTTCAACCACTTTAATGAAGTTAAAACAAGGGGTGAAGTACATAAGATTCACAATATGGGGCATGTGCAGCGCCATGAAGAATCGCCTTTGTCTAGAGGTATTCATGGATTGCCTACATATGTACCTATCTCCATCCAAGGGAACACCTGAGGTTGGATGCACAAGCGGGAATTTGCACTAGCTCATGCTTTCCTTTTGACAGCCCTTCTAAGAAAGGTGATCAAGAAAGTCATTCAATATGGAAAAATGCAGATTTGACCTGCTTGCTCACCAATGGCTAAGGAGGGCTGTCCTGGTTCTCAGGAACGATCGAAGTTCTAAACGGGAGGGATTTCTTGTCACAGCAGCAATTCCTACATCATTTTCAGGAGTTGCAACTGGCAGCCGGGTTCCTAAATGGAATATACTTAAAACGGAACTAAACCCATCAAATTTAACAGTTTCTCTAAATCAAACAGACTAACATGGCAGCTTCCTTGTCTGTAAAGGATAGTAGGATTTAGTGAAGCACTGTGAGATCAACCTCCTATCTAGTCAAGATCAAGCCTTTTAGGACGAAAGTGATTTAGGCAGTGATCCTACTCTAGCTAACATCTTGCTAGTCTTTCTAATAAGTCAGTACTTTGCAGAACCACCTTTAGTTGCAATTACAGCTCCAAATCTTTTTGGGGATGTCTCTACCAGCATTGCACATCTAGAGAGTGACCTTTTTGCCCATTCTTCTCTGCAAAATAGCTCAAGCTTTCTCAGATTGGATTGAAAACTCACACAAATCCCTGTTCTGGCTCTCGTGATCGTGGGTGGCGATCGCGCCTGCCGGCAACATGCATCAGGTTCCCTGGCGTGCAGCGTGCTCGCCTGCTATGTCTCTTAAAGAAGCCACCGTACATATACAGCAATTTGTGCCGTATATGTACAGGAGCTGGTTGGCAAGTGAGGGATCTTAAAATGCACCCCCACTTCTTCTTCTACTTTTTGGATTTCGCAGTGCAGTGCCTCTATCTCCCAAAAAAGTATGTATTGTTAAATTGTGGATTAGCTTTGGATTGTTGGATAGGCTTGCCCAAGTTCTAACTTCCATTAAATGTTAATTTGAGTATGAAGTTCGACAACCTTCTGGAGTATGTGTAGTGACAGCATTGGGGGTACGCCATTGTGTGTGTGTGTGTGTGTGTGTGTGTGTGTGTGTGTGTGTGTGTTTTTAGAAAAAAAAAAAAAATTATGCCCAAATTAGTGGTTTATCCAGTAAAAGTGTGCTGCATGCTCTGTCTGCTCAAATTATGGGCCTATTTAAACTTGTATGTTGGTGTAACATGCACGCTGTTTTGCGTGTCTATATTGAATATAGCAGTGTACCCACGCTACACCGTACCACAACTTATGACGATGCGCAGCATTGAAAAAATTTGCTTGTGTACGTTTTTGAATGATCTTTGGTATAATGGCAAATGAATGGGACTGTCTTGATTTAATGCATATGTAGGCCACTTTCACACTGAGGCGCTTAACTAGTGTTTTAGCGCTAAAAATATCACCTGTAAAGTACCTCTCCTGTCACTCCAGTGTGAAAGCCCAAGTGCTTTCACACTGGAATGGTGTGCTTGTGGGACATTAAAAAAAAGTCCTGCAAGCTGCATCTTTTGGGCGCTTTAGGAGTGGTGTATATGCCACTCCTAAAACTCACTGACCATTGAAATCAGTGGGCAGCGCCTGAAAAGTGTACCTGTGCTTTGTGGGTGCTATTAACCCCTTCATCGAACACTAGCGGGAGGCTAAAATCGACCCACTAGGGCCCGAAAACCGCAGCTAAAAATCGTAGCGTTTTTACCCCCTACGCCCCAGTGTGAAAGTGCCCTAACGTGTCAGTGTCCTGTAGCACAGTATTTGCAAATGGTATTTCATAGGTTATAGTTTTTGTTCTTTTTCATGTATGTTTCCAGATGTTAACTTTACAGTTTTGCTTTACAGATGTTGGATGAAAATAATCACCTAATTCAGTGTATTATGGACTATCAGAACAAAGGAAAAACTTCTGAATGTTCACAGTAAGTAAAATGAAACAATCTTCCTGCTTCATAACAGTAATGTTTTTCTGCCTATCAATCCTTTTGTAGCACCCTGTGCCCATTGCTTCTTCTGGTGGTAAGAGGAAAGCATGTAATGATGCAATGCTACTCTGCAGCATTTTCTTATCTCAGGGCAGGTATAAGCCATGGTTTCTTAACACAGTGGGTGAGTATTGCTGGGAGAACTGTTTTTTGTTAACTCTTTTTTAAGATTTTTTTTTTTTTTTCTTAACTGTTCTCTACATTGCTATGGTTATTTATTTTCCATTGCGTCCATGGCCATCTTCAGGCTGGTTTTTGACATGCTGCATCCAGACCTAGCTGGGCTGGTTGTTGCAGGGATAGCCTGTAAGCAATCATCAGTCACTGGGTTCAACATAGGGCGATTTTCAAGACTTTGTTTTGATAGTTGTCTGTCAGCACAGGGTCCAATTCAGCGTGCTTTGTTTCAGTTCTTGCCTGTAGACTCAGTGAATAGGCTAGTAGGACCAAGCACCAGGAATTGCCTAAACTGCATAGGTTGCTGGGTGCATTTTAAAAGTCCTGTTTCCCAGTGTAGAGCAGTGAAATGTGTCCCATTTCATAGAATCAAGGAACAGTCTTCCCGGTGCAAACCCTGCTTGCAAAAGACCATGTGGATCTTCAGTCTGTTTTTGCTGCCTACCTATAATGACTTCGGTCACCTCCGACACTCTGACCCACATATGCTGCCAGCTAACCCACATCTTTAGAGCCATCAGCCGTTGGGACACTGTCTGATTCTGAGTGTCTCCAGTCTTTGAGTGATCAGCTTCTCCCTGAGGAGTTGCAGTTCACTCCCAAGTTAAGAAACTTTCAGTTTTTATCAATACAATGCACACCAGTCTGAAACGAGATCAGCTTGTTTCTACCAGTCCGGTTTCCAGTCTTGGTTCCTTTATGCCGCGTACACGATTGGAATTCTGGCCGGAAAAAGACAGATGAGAGCTTTTCATCGGAAAATGCGACCGCGTGTATGCTCCATTTTAGCTGTCCGAATTTCCGCCAGCCAAAAATTGATAGCATGTTCTCAATTTTCCAGACGGAAAAACTTTCTATCGGTAATTTCGATCGTGTGTGTGTGCAATTCCGACACGCCAAAAATCACGCATGCTCAGAATCAACTACGAGACAGAAGCTATTGGCTACTGGCTATTGAACTTCCTTTTTCTAGTCACGTCGTATGTGTTGTACATCACCGCGTTTTATAAATGATTGGAATTTGATGTGACCGTGTGTAGGCAAGACGGCTTGAGCTGAATTCCGTCGGGAAAACCATCAGAGCTTTTTCCGACGAGAATTCCGATCGTGTGTACGCGGCATTGGAGCCCCTAAGGCCGCAAAAATTTTCCCATTGCACCCATTGTTTCAGCTCTTTCTCTACGCTGCTTCCCCCCCCCCAGGCACTTTTTTAGTTTTGTTTGGACAGGATTTTGTACAAAAGTGGTCTGCGCCCACTTTGGATCTATCCGTGTTGAGTCTTGACAAAGAGACTACCTTTCATTAGAGGATGCACCTATGTTTAAGGGCCAAAGTGATAAGCAGTCGTAGGCTCTTTCTAAGTCCTGTTATACCTGGCTCTTAAGCCCATTTTAGCTGTGACTTTACTGTCCCAAATCATGAATGACTGGTTTCATTTATGGGATAAAACCACATACGCTGTTTGAAAATTTGTTAGAGGAAAAACTTTCCATTCCGTTCCTTTGCATTTTTTCATGACTCTGGTTGAATATGAATGTTGATTTTTACCTCCTCCAGTGATTAGAAATTTGAAAAATTTTCTTAAAACAAACATTTTCTAACTAGTTTCTATATTTGTATGGCCAGCATTAGATGACCAACTGCTGATGGATCAGTCGGAGTGGGCTCTGTATGTGACTTTGACTGTCCAGATACTACATTCACGTGGATGGTTCCTGAATCTTCAGGAGCTCATTTGTAGTATCTAGGACTAGTCCTTGACACAGCTCATGCTAGAGCATTTCTTCTACAGGAGGAAGTTCATACTTCAGATTCAAACTCTCTCCAGTCCAAGAGTCATGTGATTCTCCTCTTTTGCATGAAAGTCTTGGGCCTGATTTTGGCCTCCTTCAAGGCAGTTAATTGCCCAGTTTCCCTTCAAGTTCTACAATGCAACATTCTTTCATCCTGGGCCAAGTTGGTCAAGTCCATGGAAGCACCAATTTGTTTGGAACAGAGGATCAGATTGTCCTTGGTCTGGTGGCTAGGAAATCTAATTCTGGAATTGGGGAAGTCTTTCGTTACCATCATCTGGAAGATCCTTTGCAACAGATGCCAACCTGTTGGGCCGGAGAGGAGTCTTGGGGAGGTAATGGAGGCTGGGGAGTCACCCTCTCAGTTTAGAAGACTTGGTCATTGGAGGAATCTCGTCTTTTGATCAACTCTTCAGCATCAGATGATCTGTCTGCTTTTTTTGCAGTGCTGAGCCATTCTGTTGGTAGGTTATTGACCCAGATTGTTGGACTCCACCACCGTGGGGAAGTACATCAGTCATAATTGAGGAACCTCAAATCTCGCTGCAGCAAGGAAGGAGAGGTAGATTGAATCTTCTCCTGGGCAGAATCTCATGTTCCTGCCTTGTTCGCCATGTACACCCCAGGCATAAACAATTGGAAGGCAGACTTCCTCAGCCTACAGCGCCTGGACCTGGGCAGTTGACCTTACACCCTTTGGACTACCTGAATGTGAAGACTTTGTGTCTCAGTAATTGAGAAAGAAAATACATTTTTGTACTTAACATAAAATCCTTTTCTTGGAGTCCATTTAGATTTGGGGGGGTCCCATCCCTCTGTTTTTACGATTATGCTATCAGTTTTTCTACAAAACACAGGCATGCTGGTAGTAAGAGGGATTGGGTTATCCTTGTCTAATCCTTCTTTAGGAGGTAGTATAATCCAAAGGTAAACACATTTGTTTTTACAGGGAGTACATTTGGGTTTTTATTTTTATTTTTTATTTTGTTTGGTAAATTCTTACCATAATCTGCAGGTATGCACATGAACCAATATGAAACGCACATACCTCCTAGAGTCCCCTCTCAACAATGCAGTTTCTGCTCCCCTTCAACTCTTCTATTTTCTTGGGTCTTCCTGAAGGCCTTCCACTTTGGCAGGCCATGAATGATGTAATATCTTCACATCCAGAACCCAGCTTTTAGCTCGCCATCTGAAATGTGTAGATGTATTGTCCTCATTGGGATTCAAAGTAAGGAATGCAGAGCTGCAAGGTGGAAGTTCTAACAACTACGCCACCGATGTCTGCTACTGCACCATGGAGAGATGAATGCACTGATACATTGGTCTTATTGGAAGCCAGTCCCACCAATCTATAGCCTGGACTGAGAGCTATCTGGAACAGTGCTTTGTGCTTTGAGTGCATAAACAACGGCCACCCAGTGGCACATCATTAAAGCGGAGGTCCACCCTAAAATGGACCTTCCGCTCATCGGATTCCTCCCCCCCTCCGGCGCCACAATTGGCACCTTTCAGGGGGGAGGGGGGTGGGGGGTGCAGTTACCTGGATAATCCAGGTAACTGCACCCACTTCCGGGCTAGCTCTCTGCGGAAAGGGGCGTACATTACGCCCCTTTCCGCAAGTGCCCGCCCCCTTCCGCGAGTGCCCCGCTGCCTGCTGGCAAACACACAGATCCCAGAGGCAGCGGGGACCGTCCTCATTGCGCAGCGCGGCTCGCGCATGCGCAGTAGGGAACCGGGAAATGAAGCCGAAAGGCTCAATTTCCTGATTCCCATACCCAAGATGGCGGCGGCAGCACTCGAGTGTCGATCTAGAGATCGGCTTCGGGTGCCGACATCGCGGGCGTGCTGGACAGGTAAGTGTCACTATTTTAAAAGTCAGCAGCTGCAGTATTTGTAGCTGCTGACTTTAAAAAAAAAAAAAACGCGGAGTCCCGGCGGACTCCCGCTGCCATTCTTTTGCCACCATGTGTGTTGGGCAGTCGCAAAGGGGTTGGTTATATTTCAGTTTCCCACAGACATGGAAATGTTTCCTTTGCTAGACAAAATGTAATGTAAATGTAGAAAAATGTAAAGGGGGGAATAAAAAGATCAGCGCTAGACAAATTCTAGCCACTTGCAATAGAGGAAAAACACACACTTCAAATAAACTAAAAAAAAAAAAAAAAAAAAAATTGCAGTGCTAATAGTGGTGTGGTCAACAAATGATTTAGGAACAATATTCCTGCTATGGACAGTCAAAACGTTAGTGAAGACCCACAATGAGTAGAAATGGTCCATAAACAATGTGCAATATCCCTTCATGTGTATGAAAATGGAAGAAATGGCCACTCACCAAAGAGGAATACTGTCTCAACTAAGAGAACAGCTCACTCATTTTGGGGACCACAAGTGCCAATATGATTCTTCAAAGGGAGCCCACTCTTGGTACTAGATGTTAACACCTTCTCCACATCATTCCATAATCTGCAAAAAAGAACTCCTAGTGTAGTAAATTATATACCCTTAACCCAAAAAGAAGGTACACCCATGATGGTGACACAGTATTGAATCAGTGCATCACTCCATCTTCCGCCACATGCAATGCAAACTCACCCAAGGGAGTGTAAAAACACACGAAAAGTGGCCCAATCAGCACAACCAGGCTAATTGGATGAATTGCACCAGTGTCTCCAGTGTTCACTTAATCCAGGACTTGCAGTATACAGATGTTGGGAGACACTCAGCCGCTCTCGGCGCAACATGATACCAGTTAAATAGGGGAAAAAAACTGTATCATAGTATAATATTGTTTATTAATACATGATACAATATCAGAGCATCTAAAGTTATTATTTTTTTTTTTATATTGTTTAAAAAAAAAAATCACTTGTCACTCGCATGTGACTTCACGCAAGTGGCACCACCCAACACATTTCCAGCCAATGCTTGCCTTCCGTTCCTCTGATAGACACATTACCATACTTTTCCTCTCCTCTGGTCCCTGGCTCTACAATAAATGCAAGCTGATGAGACACACTTTATAAATAAACTTTGATCAATGTGCTCTGTATAGCAAGTCATGTTCACCTCATTTAATGTTGAGGTCTGTTGCAGGTTAGGTTTAAAGCGCAAGCAAATAAAAACCACTAAGGTAGCGCTGATCCAGAGTGGTGAATTATAAAGGGTAACAACCGTGTTCATAATCATGGTTTATTGGCCAATGTAAAAAGTATGTGGTAAGTCAAACAGAAGATGGAGCCGTGTAGGCAAGAAAGTTAGTCAGCCAAACAATGTGTAATAAATAAATGCCCTGTGGACACCTGCACTCACAGGGGCTGTGACCTTCATTCAGGAGCCTATAGGATGGATGGATGGCTGTACCACCTCCACCGATGCAAGGAATAGGATGCTGTGGGCACCCCAGGGGTTCGGAGGTGCCTGTGGACATCCATCCAGATGTAAAAGCCCAGGATCATGGCCAGATATCCAGGGGACAAAGCATGAGCCCCGGGATCTCCGGATCACAGCCCAGGAAGAAGATGCCAGCTCCGTTCCCAGATGATCTGAGGTTTGGTGCATTGCCAGTGTGAAACCGGGGGCACCGACAACACCGTGATTCCCGGGTCTCTGGACAACAGAGCTCCTCACCAGCCGTGTCCAACAACACAGAAATGGGCGGGCTCCAACCGACTAGTGATGTGACACAGGAACAGGGGGAGGAGAGAAAAGGAAACTAAGGAGACGTCTAAAAAATGCTGGAGTTTGAACAGTGTAGGACTGCAGGTTTCAGGGATTAACCCTTTCTTCAGATCACACGTTCAGGAGCCAGCAGGAAACTAGATAATAGTAATATATATGGGGGCGGGGCAGCCAATGCATCCACCTCCAATAGCCCATAGTCATTTAAAATATTTAACATGATTAATACTAAGAGAATAATAAAAAAAATTGTGGTAATAAAAAATAAAAGCGATTAATATAAGACACTAAGAAACATGGGCAAAGGAACCATACATAATGAAGGTAATAAGGATGGGAACTGAACACCAGACAGGGAGTAAAGCTCATGAATCAAGAGTGTGGGTGTCCAGTTCTTCCGTTCAACCCATGGGCAGAACTAATTGAACTTGTAGGTTCAAATGGTTTCCCTTTTTAGATGGTAATGAGAATCTTTCATTATCAGTAAGTGACTCCTTGAGGGTGTGTTCAACGGCCAATAAGGATGAGCTCAGGCATGTTCACACAGCCCACGTGCAGGGCCCGCCAGGAATTCAGCGCTGCGCTAATCACAGGCAGCGAGACATTGTCCCAATGTACGGCTGCAGAGATCGGGATCCCATTGCCTGTGATTAGCGCAGCACAGTGCTGACTTCCTGGCAGGCTCTGCACATGGGCTGTGCAAACATGCCGGAGCTCATCCTTATTGGCCGTTGAACACACCAGGCCAATACTGTCAAAGCTTTGGGATCTCTTCCATGGCACTGGGAAAAGTTACGCGGAACACTGTTTTGATGCCTTTTTGGATAAATCTTTTGTGTTCCCCAACTCTAGTACGTAGCTTGCTTATGGTCTGACCCACATATAAATTTCACCGACATTTCAGAACACAAACTACAAATTGGGTTAAACACGTAATGACCTGTCGTATAACATAAACCTTGCCAGCCAAGTCTGTAATCGAAGGATGATCATGGGGAATGGATTGACGAGTGAGACAGCCTCTTTCTGCGTTGAAGGTGGCAACACGATTATCAAAATAACCTCTAATATCTGTCCGTCAGACAAAGGTTTGGAGATACTGGGGGCAACCATGTGGGGTGTGTGTGTGTGGGTTTTTCTTTATTTTATTTTTTTCTTTCTTTCTTGCGGGCCCTTCTAAAAACCACTTGGGGTGCCTCTGGGAGCAGATATACCAGTGTTTTGATAACCTTGGCAATTCTTCTGAAGATATTATTGAAGAACCCTGTAATAAATCTAACAGCCTATTTAGATTAAGTATTTATTGTGTGTGTGTGTGTTTTTTTTTTTTGTCAGGGAATTATTTCAGACAAGATTGTGAAGGCTCTATAAGGAGATCCTGAGGATACCATGTTTCCTAAAGTTCTCAGTCATAATCTGACTCTGAAGGATATAATCCTCCAGGTTTGGAACAGTTCCCTTTTTAACCTAACAAATTCTACCTTTTGGGTATATTATTTTGCCAAGCCGGGTGGTGGCAACTATCAAAATGAAGATCAGTTACCCGCAATCTGCTTGGACTGGTTCCTGGTGTGAATGTAATCTGCATCATGAAACCGTTCCAGATCCAGGAAAACAAAACAATCAGGGTCCACAACATGAGTAAAACTGAAGTCAGGATCCTGGGCCTTTACATCTGGATAGATGTCCACAGGTACTTCCGGACCCCTGGGGTGCCTGCAGAATCATATTTCTTGGAGGTGGGCCAGCCAGCCAGCCATCCATCCTACAGGCTCCCAAGTGAGTGTCACAGCCACTGTGAGTGCAGGTGTCCACAGGGCATTTATTTTATGACACATTGTTTGGCTGATTAACTTTCTTGCCTACACGGCTCCACCTTCTGTTTGATTTGCAACATACTTTTTATATTGGCCAATAAACCATGATTATGAACACGGTTGTTACCCTTTATAATTCACCACTCTGGATCAGCGCTACCTTAGTTGTTTTTATTTGCTTATTCTCATCTCGTCTATTGGGTCGGTGCAGCAGCCAGGGTTTGGTACTTTTTAAGGCTTCCTGGGTTTCCCAACTTTTTTTTTTTTTTTTTTTTTTTTTTGCGCCTGGATCTCTCTCTCTCTGGATTTTTTTTTTTTTTTTTTTTTTTTTTTTTTTTTAAAGCTGTAGTAAACCATACACTATCTATATCTATATATTTTTTTTTTTTTTTTTAAACCCTGTAAGACAGTTGCATAATGTGCATCGCATGCTAGCATGTGTTGTCTGGACGCTCCACAATGACGTCCCTTTCCACTTGTGTGTGGGAGTCAAGGACCACGGCATGGAGTGCTGAAGGGTATGTGACTTCACCGGCTGCATGCAGTGTAAATCTCTCTTAAACAGTTCAAATTTAGGAGGTATTCGCACAGTATCTACAGGTAAGCCTTTTATTTTTTTTTTATTATATTTTTTTTTTTTTTTTTTTTTTTTTTTTTTAGGCTTACGTGTAGATACAACTGTAAAAATAAAAAAGGGGGGGGGGGTTTCTTCCACTTTAAAAATACTCCATCGAACACTAAACCCTTTTTTTTTTGTTTTGTTTTTGTTTTGTTTTGTTTTGTTTTGTTTATGGTTTCCCAAAATGGTTGCATTTGACCACTTTGCGCCCTCCCTATAGCCGAAAGACGGCTACAGAGCGGACGCTAACTGCCTGGACGTCCTCCTTTTTACTTCCCCTCTGCGCGCCGCCGTGGGCGCACATCGGGGAAGTTCTGTGCTGGCTGTGTCCCTCTGACACAGCCAGTCACAGATCGCTGTAAACGGCCAATCACAGCGGCCGTTTACAGCGTGATCTGCATGTCCAATGAGAGATGATCTCATATGTAAAACATATGAGATAATCTCTCAACGCCGCTCTCCCTCCTCACACACAGCGTGTGAGAAGGGAGAGATGAATGGCTGCAGCGCCCGTAAGTTTAAAAAAAAAAAAGAAAAAAAAAAGTGTCATCCTCGCCAGTGCCACTTGTTAGTGCCACGTATCGGTGCCATCTGTCATCGGTGTCACGTGTCAGTGTCCTGGTGCTCCAGGGCCTTCAAAAGTGTAATAGGTAGTCAACAAGTTAGAAGTGTAATTTATGCTCCTAGAACACATGATGGCGCTCCCTGCATGTTGGGCCTCTGTATGTGGCCAGGCTGTGAAAAAGTCCCACACATGTGGTATTGTAATACTCAGGAGTAGCAGAATTTTTTTGGGGGTGTCATTTGTGGTATACACATGCCATGTGAGAGAAATAACCTATTTACAATGACAATTTTGTGGGGGGAAAAAAAAAATCTTTTGCAAAGAATTGTGGGGAAAAAATTACAACATCAAAAACCTCACCATACCTCTTACTAAATACCTTGGAATGTTTACTTTCCAAAAAGGGGTCATTTGGGGGGTATTTGTACTTTCCTGGCTTGTTCGGGTCACAAGAAATGAGATGTGATCAATTTTGTATGATTCGCACCACAGCTTGTAGACTCTCTAACTTTCACAAAGACCAAATAATATCCACTAATTTGGGTTATTTTTACCAAAGATATGTAGCAGTATAAATTGTGGCCAAAATTTATGAAGAAAAATTAATAATTTGCATAATTTTGTCACAAACAAATATGCGTTTATTTTTTTTCCCCTAAATTTTCTGTCTTTTTTTTTTTTTTTTTTCCATTTATAGCGCAAAAAATAAAAACCCCAGAGGTGATCAAATACCAAAAGAGAGCTCTATTTGTGGGAAAAAGAGGACAAAAAATTTGTTTGGGTACAGTGTTGTATGACTGAGTAATTGTCATTCAAAGTGTGAGAGCACCGAAAGCTGAAAATTGGTCTGGGCAGGAGGGGTGTTTAAGTGCCCAGTAGGCAAGTGGTTAAGATATGCCGTGAATGATAACTCACAGCTGCTCGTTCTCTCAAACAGACTGTCAAGCTATAACACAGCTGTTGTCATTGCTGATCACATGTGCAGCACCAGAACGGATCAGAGACCAAGATGGTCTCTTCCTCAGCTGTAAAGTATAGAAGGGTTTAGTTTCGCTTTAGAAAGTTTTGAAAACATCCCTTAGCAATGTTAATGCTGCGGTAACATGGTTTTATTTCTTTTACCATAATAGGTACACTTAGGGCATTGGTTCTCAACCTAAGGGTCGGGACCCCCTTGTGTTCAAATGACGATTTGCCATGGGTCACCGAATCCTAGGCTGTTCCTGAAGCCCGCACCACTCTCCCAGCCTTTTCTCAGCCGCCCAGCTGTGCTGTTCCTGGAGCCCACAGCTGCCAAGTTGAGTTTAGTTCATGGCATGGCTGGGGGGCAGAGACTAGAGGTCAGCTGACTGGTGAGGAATGTGAAGTGAGAGGGGCTGGAGGAGACCCGATTTCGGCATAGGTGTCACTGCTGCGAGACACCACAGAGCTGGAGACGCAGTGAGTAACACTACCTGTGATTAGAGTTGCCATTAAAAGTCCACACTACAGTTCTCGGATCAGCAGACCTTGATCAAGAGCACCTAAGTTGGCTAAGAACGCCCGCCCACCAAGGAGTAAGAGAAGGAATAAAAATAGAGAATACATGGAAGGGGGAGGAACTAAGATAAAGGGAGCGAGAATAAGAGAACAAGAAAGATGGCTAGAGAGAGAGGGATGGGGGGGAAAAAAACAAGAAATTAGGATGGAGATAAAAGGGGAAAGAAAGGAGAACAAATAGAGTGCTACATCCTAAAATTTACCATAAGGGGTTTTAATACTGTACAAGTGGAAGGTACTTGGGAATGCTAAATGTCCATGGGTTAGGAACGCAAATTAATAAAAAAAATTTTTTTTTTTTACTGTCGGGTCCCCACAACTTGGGAAATTTTATCAAGGGGTCAAGTTGAGAACCATTGACTTAGAGTGTAGAAGTAGAAAAGTAATTATGACATTTTTTATTTATTTTTATTCTGATCTCTTTTTTTTTTTTTTTTTTTTTCCTAGGTATCAGCAAATGTTGCACACAAATTTGGTTTACTTGGCCACCATTGCAGACTCCAATCAAAATATGCAACCTTTATTACCAGCAGTAAGTTATGTACTGTGAGATGATATTAATAAACACACAAGTTGTCTCTTCTAAATGCCACATATAGCTCTAACATTTTATCCTGATAAATTTTACAGATGAATACTGTTGAGACTTTGTGACTGCAGCTGCTAGAATGTAGCTGAAGCTGAATGGTCTCTTGGCCACTGTCAGTAGGCAGAAAATGCTCACTGATTGGTTGACTATGATATCCCTCTCCTAGCTGCAAACAGTTGTTCTAAAGCTGCCTATCTCTACTGCACCTACTGCTCTTAACTGACATGGTCCGACACGCCTCCTCCTGGTATGTTCAATCACCATAGAGCAGTGGAGAAAAGAACTGAAAAATGCAGTTTTACTGCATGAAAATGTTTTAAAGGTAATCTGAAAATTATCCAGACAGAGAAAAAAGAAGAATCTCTTTATAGTGGAATTCTAGCTTTTGTATAGGATGGGAAAATGTTAGATGCTCAATGTTTGTCCCCCGTAGGGAGAGTTTACCTATAGTAATTGTGTGTGTGTGTGTGTGTGTGTGTGTGTGTGTGTGTGTGTGTGTGTGTGTATAATATATATATTTATCTCTCTTGCCCCTTTCCCTAGGGAAAGCTCCCTAATGAGAGACCGCAATTAAGAGAGAGAAGAGGTTCTTTTTTATAGGGAAACAAAAAAAAATTCAAGTTCAATTTTAATCAAGATATGGGGCTTTTTGTTTAAATTTGAAGTTTTATTAATAATTTTTATTTTAAACGTATAGACAACAAAAATGTAGGAGTACCTTTATGTTAATGTGTACTTAATGAGGAGTTTCCCTTCAGAAAAAAAAATTAAAAGTCAGCAGCTATAAATACTGCAGCTGCTGACTTTTAATAATCGGACACTTGCCTGTCCCAGGGTCCAGCGATGCGGGGGAACGAAGCTCGTGTCACCCTCCTCTTGGCAGCACCGGCATTGCAACTGTGGGCACCCGACTTTGGCTTCACAGCCGGGCACCCACTGTGCATGCGCAAGCGGCGCCTTGATTGGCCGTGCAGTCATCTGGGACCTGTCACGTGTCCCAGATGACTGACAGGAGGGAGGGGGCGGAGCTGAGTCCTTCCTGTGCCTAGGGGAAGTGACGTCAGGTGCTGGGCACTGAAGGAGGCAGACTACGAGGGACCCCCTAGCAACAGGCTTTTAGAGGTGAGTTAAATTATTTTTATTTTCCTCCAATTTTTTTTTTTTTTTTTTTTAGGAATTTTAAGTTCTTCTTCTCCTTCTTCTCCTTCTCCTTCTTCTCCTTCTTCTTCTCCTTCTTCTTCTCCTTCTTCTCCTTCTTCTTCTTCTCCTTCTCCTTCTTCTTCTTCTTCTCCTTCTTCTTCTTCTTCTTCTTCTCCTTCTTCTTCTTCTTCTCCTTCTTCTTCTTCTTCTTCTCCTCATGGAGGAAAAAAAAACCCTGTAAGACTAAGGCATAATGAGCTAGTATGCATGGCATACTATTATTCATGGCATGGGGCTCAGAAGGAACCGTACCTGTGGCTGTTCCTTCAGAGCGTATTCGCCAGTGATGTCATTGGCTGCATGTAATGTAAATATCTCCTAAACGGTACACGTTTTTAGGAGATATTTTCACTACCTATAGGTAAGCCTTATAATAGGCTTACCTATAGGTAAATGTACGCAGAGGAAGTTTACTTCCTCTTTAAATCGGTTGTAAACCCTTACCAATTTTACTGACAGATAAGCCTATAATAAGGCTTACATGTAGGTACCGTGAATATCTCGTAAACTTGCACCGTTTAGGAGATCTTCACTGTATCAGCATGTGCCGCCGTCATCTGCACATGTACACTGAAGAAATGTCTCGCTCGTTCCATTCCTTCAGATGCTGTGCCGTTACCGGTGGCTCCCACGAGTGTGCATGGGAGTGACATCATTGCAGCTCTGGCCAATCACAGCACTGGAGCCCAAAAATAATTTTATGGGAGACTTGTCGCCGGCCACAATGGCATGTCGGGACCTCTGCGGGGGCTTTGATCTAAGCTAAGTATTTCATAATGAGCTAGTATCCTATGTATTCTAGCTCGTTATGCCTTTGTCTTGCCTTTTTGTCTTGCAGGGTTTTTTATTTATTTTTCTGTGGGTTTATAACCACTTTCAGTGGTCAGTTATTCAAATTCCTGCCTGTCACTTCTGCAATAACAAGATGTTCAATATGGTGTGTGTGTGTGTGTGTGTGTGTGTGTGTGTGTGTGTGTGTGTTTTTTTTATTTTATTTTTTCCTTTTTTTATATTGCCAATGTGGGGGTTGCATGACCGCCTGCCACTCTCCTTCCCTGATCTAAGGACTACAGTTGGAGTGGCTGAGTTTCACCTCGGACTTCAGCTAGGCAGTCAAGTCACTGCACATTGGCGATGTGAACAAAGACATTTAGCTGCAGAATTTAAAAAAAGCACACAGTGTAGTACATCTTGTTCCTGCAGAAGGGCTGGCAGGAAATGGAATTGCTTACTTTTTCCAGACTAAATTGCAGCGGAGGGGGGAACGGGCGGAGGAGACGGCTCACTACAGACTCCCGAGCTGACAAGGAGAAGGGGAGCAGCGGGATGATGGAGGCCTGTAAACTGACCACAGTATCATGTATCGGCAGCAATGATTACCGTGGTCAGCACACTAAAGTGGGGGGGGCACAGGAACAGGCAGGATCAACCAGGTTTATTACAACATAGACTGGGAAGAATGACACCACAGAAGCACTGTGCGGCTTAACATGCTTTAAAGCAGGGGTAGGCAACATTGGCCCTCCAGCTCTTTTGAAACTACAAATCCCATCATACCTTTGCCTCTAGGAGCCATACCTGTGATTGTTGGGGGCTTGCATTGTCTCATTGGATTTGTAGTTTCAAAACAGCTAGAGGGCCGAGTCCTTAACCTCTAGAGATCCGCGCTATAGCCGAATGACGGCTACAGCGCGGACCTGCTTTGCCGGGACAACGTCTATTGATGTCGTCCCGTGCACAAGCGGCCTGCGCGCCCCCTGAGGGGTGCGATCGGCGAGTCTATGAGACTCGCCTGATCATGGATCCGAGCAAGGGGTCGATCCCGACCCCTTACCACGTGATCAGCTGTCAGCCAAATGACAGCTGATCATGTGACAAAACAGAGTCGGTAATCGGCTATAAAAAAAGAGCCGATCACGGCCAGCTTACCAGTGACACCCATTGGTGCCCACAGTGACACCCATCAGTGCCCACAATCTGCCACAAAAACAGTGCTGAACCTCAGTGCCACATATCCGTGCCCATCAGTCCCATCTATCAGTGGTACCCATCCGTGCCGCCTTATCTGTGCCTATCAGTGCCCACCAGCGCCGCCTCATCAGCGCAATTCAATGAAGGAGAAAAATTACCTGTTTGCAAAATTTTATAACCAACTATTAAACATGATTATTTATTTATTTTTGCTTCTTTTTTGCATCTTTTTTGTTTAGCAAGAAATAAAACTCCCAGCTGGAATTAAATACCACCAAAAGATAGCTCTATTTGTGGGAAAAAAATGATAAAAATTTTATTTGGGTACGGTGTTGTATGACTGCACAATTGTCCATTCAAAGTGCATCAGTGCTGAAAGCTGAAAATTGGTCTGGGCAGGAGGGGGGTTTAAGTGCCCAGTAAGCAAGTGGTTAAACAAGAATTTAACTTATCCGGTTTATGATGCACAGGGCTTGAAAGACCCCTTGGCAAGAAATTGGCGTCCTTATTAAAAGCTTCCCTTTTCTTTGGTCAGTTCAGTTATTCGGTCAGCTGTTGCCGCAATTGGTATCTGCCAGTCCGTAGTAGATGACAGGCCTAACCAGGAGAATGATCTGGCTGAAAATAAGTCAGATATTCCTCGAGCGCTGTGTTTTGCTGTTGACGCCTTTTAAAGGATTCAATACAGCAGGTATCTAATTTTTGGCTCTTGTCTGTATATATGCACAGACTTTTGTGGCTTAAGAACTGATCAGCCAAGCTTCCTTGTAAAAAGTTATTGGCAGGTTTCCCCTTTCATGGGGAAAGTTTATTTGGTGATTACTTAGACAAATATATCCAAAAGATTTCCAGGGGGAAGAGTTCTCTACTTCCTGTGAAGAAAAGCACCAGGCGTCCCTTGTTTAAAACCTCAGGGACTGCTTCCTCAAGTGTCCCAGCGCCAAAGCAGTTCCGCCGCCAACAGGGCCCTGGAGCCAGGGACAAGCCGCAAGGCCAGGGCCCGAAACTCTTCTGAACCCAACACCAAATCCTCCTTTTTGAGGGGACACCCCCACTCTATTGGTTGGGGGGAAGGCTGCTGCACTTTGCAGACGTTTGGAGAACAATATTTCTGGATGAGTGGGTCATCTCAACTATATCCCATGGTTACAAGCTGGAGTTGCAAGGGTGGTTCCCCCTCAGAGGTTTATATTGGTGTTCCCTCAGATCCTCCAAAAAGAGACATATTGTTTCAAGCACTACATCATTTAGTGCATCAAGGAGTGATTGTAGAGGTTCATGTACCCTTAAGGGGCATAGGGTTTTACTCTAACCTGTTTATGGTTCAAAAACCAAATGGGGACACAAGGCCCATTTTGGACCTAAGATCCCTGAACCAGTATCTACTGATTCAGTACTTTTGGATGGAGTCTGTCTGCTTAGAAGTAGTCTCACTCCAGATGGGAGACTTTCTAGCCTCCCTATAAAAGATGCGTATTTACATGTACCTATCTTTCAGCCTCATCAGAGGTTCCTGTGATTTGCAGTAGAGGAACGTAATTTTCTATTTGTGGCTCTACCCTTCGGGCTTGCTACAGCTCCCTGGGTGCTCACAAAAAGGTCCTAGCACCAGAACTGGGTCTTTTTTGGGCCCAAGGGATCTTGGTGATCGGGTATCTGGACGACCTCCTAGAGCCTGTAGTGAGTGATCTCTGAGCAGAACAGAGCATAGCATGCACAGGGAAAGCTTAGGCTGGATCATAAAAACCAAAAAGTCAACCCTGAGACCAGCTCAAAGTCTAAAGTATTTAGGTCTGATCCTAGATACAGTCCAAGCAAGGGTATTTTTGCCACCCGTTTAGGATTTGTCCTGAAGGATCAGGTGCATCAGATAAGAGGCACCAGACAACCCTTCATTCAGCTCTGTATGAGTCTTCTAGGGAGGATGGTGTTTTCCGAGCAGTGCCCTATGCCCAACTCCATTTCAGGCATTTACAACAAGACATCTTGTTGACTTGGAACAGAAGAGGACAAGCCCTGGATTATCCATCGTTCTTCTCTCCTCGGGCATGCTTAAGCCTAAACTGGTTACAGGATCAGAACCTGTGTAAGGGAAAATCCTTCCTCCTGGTAACTTGGAAAGTACTGAGTACAGATGCCAATCTCTCAGGATGGGGAGCAACCCTAGAGAGGTTCACAGGGCAAATGGTCAAGGACAGAACAGATCCTGCCCATCAATGTCCTGGAATTATGGGCAGTACATCTGGCCCTACGGTCCTGAACAGGGGAACTTCAGGACTGCCCTATCAGGGTTCAGTCCAGCAATGCCACTGCAGTGGCCTATATAAACTACCAAGGCAATACCAGGAGTCGTTCAGCTCTGAAGGAGGTGAACCACATACTATTATAAACAAGGGCAGAAAAAACTAAGCTTAACTTACCGACCAGCCCGCAAACAACCAAGTAAACCTGTTGAACATTATGCGTTAAAAGCAGGGGTTACGTCTGCACACATTTGCAAATGCATACCCTTTATGAACCACATACTAGCCATGTGCCGATTTATATTTCGGCAGTCCATATCCCGGGAGTAGAGAACTGGAAGGCAGATTATCTCAGCTGTCAGCAGATCTACCTGAGGGAATGGTCCCTACATCCAGGGGTGTTCCAGGAAATTTGCCAGCGTGGGGAGGGCCAGAGGTCGACCTACTGGCATCCAGGTTCAACAACAAGCTACAGCAGTTTGTGTCCCAAACAAGAGATCCTCTGGCAATCGGAGCAGATGCCAGTACCCCCTGGTTTATGCTTTCCCTCTGATCCCTCTCCTCCCACATTTGTTGTGTAGAATTCAGAGAGAGGGGGTTCCAGTCATTCTGGTGGCACCAGCCTGGCCCAGAAAGCCCTAGTTCCCAGAGATTGTGAGACTGACAATAGACGGGCCATGAACACTTCCAGATTGCCCCAATCTACTGTCTCAAGGTCCTATATTCCACCCCAATTTACAGTTTCTAAATCTGACGGGGTGGCTATTGAAGCCAGAAGGTCTTAAAGGACAGCGGTATCTTGGGGCAAGTGGTGTCTACCCTAGTAAATGCTAGAAAAGTGGTCAGAAGACTTGAAATATGTGATTGGGAGAATTATTTTTTTTCTACAGTCAGCTGTGGAAATCAGATTGGCTTTGAAAGAGTACTGACAGGGCTGAAAATCTGACCTCCGATTGTACTCAAAGGCCTATAGCCTCCCATTCGCTGGTCTGAACCTTAATGCAGGGGGCAACTTGTTTGCTCCCCCCCATTAAATCACCTATGTGTCCTTGGGACTTGAACTTGGTGCTGTCTGTGTTTATAGAAACAACCATTTGGGCCTATCAAAAAAAAATCCCTTTAGGCCCCTTTCACACGGATGATCCGTTCAGGTCCGCCTGTCAGTTTTTATTTTTTTTTTTTTTTATTTTTTTTTTTAGGCGGTCCTTAACGGACACTCCAAAGAGGTCTATGGAAGGATGGTTGTCAGCAGTGACATGTCCGCTGACATCCGACCTGCTCTGATCCGAAAAAATGTGACGGAGGAAAAACCTATTTTTCCATCCGACATCGAATCGGGTGACGATGGACTCTACAGTCCATCTTCATCCGATTGCCCCATAGGGGAAAGTGGCACTCTGACATGTCTGCCCCTGCACAGTGTGCAGAGCCGGACCTGTCATCTGCCTTCTCAGCGGGGATTGACGGAGCGATCCCCCGCTGAGCAAAGCAGGCTCCGTACATGGACACGTCAGTTTGAAGGAGCCCTTAGACTTGCTGTCATGCAAGCTAGCCTTTCTGATGTCCATCAGCTTGGCTAGAAGGGTGTCGGAGTTGGTGGCCCTTTCATGTATAGAACCATACTTGACCCTTCACCACGACAGGGTCGTGTTACAACCTGTTCCATCCCTTTTGCCAAAAGTGGTGTCGGGCTTTCTTTTAAATCGGGACATTGTTTTGCCTCGTTCGGCGGAAGAGAGACGACTGCATTCTTTGGACGGACACTCAAGGTTTATTTGTCTAGATCTGTGGAGCGCCAAGGATCAGACTCCTTTTTTGTTTTACCAAAAGCACCAAAGAAGGGCAGGCAGCTTCCAAAACTCATTGCCTATTTCGTCCATTAATTGGTCATTCAGGCCTACGGCCTGAAATGTAAGGCTCCTCCCTTTTTAGGCCAGTGATGGCGAACCTTGGCACCCCAGATGTTTTGGAACTAAATTTCCCATGATGCTCATGCACTCTGCAGTGTAGTTTAGCATCATGGGAAATGTAGTTCCAAAACATCTGGGGTGCCGAGGTTCACCATAATTTCTTTAGCAAGAGAGCTCATTCTACCAGGGGTGTAAGAACCTCCTGAGCTTTTCACCATCAGGTATCTGTGGCTCTGATTTGTAAGGCTGCTACCTGGTCTTCAGTGCATAAGTTCACAAAATTTTATCAATGGATGTTCGAGCAGCCAAGGATTCGGCTTTCGACCCTAGTGTACTGCAGGCTGCCTTTATAAGGTCTGATAGCTTTTGTTTGGCAGGGTGTCTCCCTCCCCTCAAGGCTATTGCTCTGGGACATCCCAATAGATAATGAATATTGGCCTAACTCTGTGTCCCATGATGTATGAAAAAGAAAATGGGATTTTTTTTGTCATACTTTCCTGTAAAATCCTTTTTCTTTGAGTACATCATGGGACACAGAGGTCCCTCCCCTCTTTTTGAGGATTCAGTGCTTGCTACAAAATTGAAGTACTTCCTGTATGGGAGAGGTTATATAGGGGATCACTTCCTGTCTGAAGACCTTTGGTCTACCAGTGTTTGTTCACCTGGACATGAAGTATAACCCAGTAGGTAATGAATATTAGCTTAACTCTGTGTCCCATGATGTACTCAAAAAAAAAAAAAAAAAATATACAGGTAAGTGACAAAAAACCTTCTTTTTTTTTTTTTTTTTTTTTTTTTTTGGTACAGGATATAATATTGTACATTCCCTTAAAAGATAAAATAAATGAGTCTTTGTACTATGGAATATGTTGCAAGGTAAATACATTTTCTGATAAACTGTGGCCCATGGATTCATTTACCTACTTAATGATTAATCCACTTGTGTTTAGTCTTGGCATATACATCACCTATTGTTCTGGGGTACTGATGCTTGTGTCAGAGATCAATGCATTGAGCTCAACTATTTCAGAAATGGCATGCAACTACTTTGTCATTCAAGTCTGCTGCAGTTGTGTAGCACAATTGGCTTTGTGTACTACATAAAGACTAAAAAAAGCAATAGTAGGCTGCAATATGTTTTGATTTTGGGTTTAATTCCACTTTCATGTTCCTGCTTTGTCTGCTGTGTAGACAATTGACAGGCAGACTTTCTCAGCCCACAGCACTTGAACCCAGCGCTGTAATCTTACACCCAGAGATGTTTCAGGACCTGTGTCACAGGTGGGCAATGCCAGATTTTGGACTTTCTGGCCTACGGGTTCAGCAGCAAACTGGACATGTTTGTTTCCATGTGCAGGTATTCCCTAGAGGAAGCAGTAGATGTTCTTGTGGCTCTATGGGATCAGTAAACCCTGGAGCTCCTTTCTCGTCTGCTTTGCAGGATCATGATGGGGGGGAGGGAGGGGGGGAACAATACATACTGGATGAAAACAATACATATTGTCTTCCACACTGACACGTTTCTGCCCTATGTGGGCCCATATAGGGCAGAAACGTGAGAGTGGAGGAAATATATATTGTATTTATCCTGTTCTAATAAAGCATTGCATTTAACTCCAGAAACTGGTGCCTGTACCACGTGTTTACACTGAAGTCTTTGCTGACAGGAGCCTCTGTGCACCACCACTTAGGCCCCTTTCACACATGCGGACATTATGTCCGTATTTCATCCATCCGTTTGCGGATGAAATACGGACATACATGCATTCCTATGGGATAGCGGGTGTCTGCGGATAAACATCCGCAGACACCCGCTATCGTCCGCCTCCGCTACTGTCCGATTCTGCAGACGGAGGAAAATCCTATTTTTATATCCGTCTGCAGAGCGGATCGGATGAACACGGACAGACAGTCCGTGCTCATCTGATCCCCCATAGAGGAGAGCGGAGAGCTGACAGGGCAGTCCCCGCACAGTGTGCAGAGACCGCCCTGTCCGCCGCCGGCTCAGCGGGGACAACGGAGCGATCCCCACTGATCAAGCGGATCATCGCTCATCCGTCCCGTGTGAAAGGGGCCTTACACCCAAGGCAAGCTGTTTGGGTTGAGTAGTGGGTTTGTGTCTTCCTGAGATCTAGTACACTGACACGTTAAAGCTCCCAGAGACTTTTCGTGGGCTTTCAAGGACAGATTTTCTACACTGTACTAATCTTTGGCTGAATCCCAGGATTTTAGAGACAGGGACATCTCTGAATCTTTTATTTCTACAATGCTAAATGCTAGGAAGGCTACTTCCCCCAAGGTCTATGAACATAGAAGGCATACTTCATTTGCAGTGAGTCTTTAAACTTTCACTTTAGGAGTTTCTACATGAGACAAATCCTCTCCTTCCTGCAGCTCTGTCGGCACCATGGTTTGGCTTTCATCAGTATTGAGGACCAGGGTTCTGCCTTTTTTTTTTTTTCTCTTGTTAGTAGGGACGCTTGCCATTTTTTCTTTTTGACCTTTTGTTCAGGGATTTTCCTATGTAGCGCCCACTGTGCCTCTTTGGAATGTGAAACTGATTCTTGCTGCACTTCAGAAGTTGCTGTTTGAACACATTCAAGCCCTTTTTCTCTCTGCTCTCATCCACAAGATGGTGGTCACCTCTACAAGGCGATTGACTGACTGAACTAGTGACTTTAATGTTTAGGCCCTGATAGGTTCTGCTTTTAATCTGAATGAGAACTTTGTCCTCCCATCCCTTTTATTCTAGTTAAAGCGATTTTGTAAAGTAAAAAAAAAAAAAAACAACCTCTCTGTACTTACCTGCTCTGTGCAATGGAATCGCAGAACGGCCCTGAAGCTCCTTTTCCCGGGTTACATGCCGGCGCTCCTGTCTCCCCTTCTCTGTCCATCTTCCCTAAGGGAAGCAGCTTCCCGTTTGGGGCACTTGTGCATGCTCACTTGGCACAGACAAGGGGACTAGACCCTGCCGCGTCATTGGAGCTGATTGATGGGAGTGGGAGCCAACGACTCCTGTTGCTATCAATCTGCCCAGTAAGGAGGGAGACAGCGGCGAGAGCAACATTCCTATTTGTTATCCTAGAAAAACTCTGCAGGGGTACACCAATTTCTTCTACTATCTCAAGTTGGCTCAGGTAGACCATTCTCCAGCTTGTGGTCTCCAGGATCAGGTTCCACCCTTTGCTATCAAGGCTTTCACCACTAGATCAGTGTCTTGGGCTTTCAGGAATCAAACAACTGTTTTGCCAGCTGTCACCTGGTCTTCCATTCATGTTCTACTGGTAGGATGGGGGGGGGGCGTGTTGCTGCCTCATCTGATGCACATTCCCTAAGATGGCTCTTTATGCTGCAGCTTGTCCCTGGGTCCCTGTATTTGTTTAAAGTTTTTGTTGCCTCCGCTTAAGTTTGACTGCTTTTGGGAGCTGTGAAGTTTTCTAATGCCCCCCTCAGACAAAGAAAATAGGATTTTTGTACTCGCTGTAACACACGCTTTTTTTTTCTTCTTGGAAACCATTGAGGGACACGTCCAACCCCCTGAGTTTATTATCATGGTCTTGGTACTGCTTTGCTACAAACCTGAGGCATGCTGGTAGAAAGGATTATTGGTAACTGGCCTGCAGGTTGTGTATTGTGGTATTATTTAATATCTATCTCTATCTATCTATCTATCTATCTATCATGAAAGACTTCACGTGTCCCTTAATGGAGTCCATTATACTAGAAGTACACAAATATTGTTTTGCAGGTGTTATTTATTTTGCCATATTGTAAGCTGTAATAGTGCTACTGTTTTGAATGAAAAGTACTGTGTTATTGTATTATGAGAGATCATATAATTGCTCTGAGAAGTCTGCTATATAGCCACAGAGCCGTTTTTGTAAGATGCAGTACACTGACATCAGTAGGAATATTTTCCTCTTTAAACGAGCCTGTGTGGCAGTGCGTGGAATTTAATTTGTACCCTTGCAATGAATTTATATTTTTAAATCTTTTAGCTACCTACACCGAACATGCCTATGGGTCCGGCAGGAATGAATCAGAGTGGCACTCCACAGCCACCACGTTCACACAACATGCCTTCAGAAGGAATGGTAGGAGGGGGCCCGCCTGCACCACACATGCAGAACCAGATGAACGGCCAGATGCCTGGTAAGATTCTCTCCCCCTAGGTATTAACACCATGGTTGCTAGGCAACCAATGGACGTGCAGGCTCAGGGGATACTAGATTGCTGATGACAAAACTGCCTTGAATACCCTGAAGTGCAAGCTCTCTTACAGTTTGTTAGCTACAGAGCTACGTGACCTGTATTCACTGTTTATCTTTCTGCCCTTGGGCTTTGATGTGGCTGACACACAGCATTGCTGTGATGAACAGAACTGTCTAAATTTAGTCTGTGTGAAACCACACAGTACAGCTGGCTCTGAAAAGATTTTTTTGTGGAGAGATTGTCCATCGGCTTTAAAAAATCCCCTTTTGACAGTGGAGGCGTGTTTTACACGTTATATTTTGTTTTGCTTGTCACTCTTTACTGTCGGCTCATTATGGTTTGCTAATCTTCTTCCCTTTTTTTATTTATTTATTTTTTATCACGCATCAGCCTTTATATCTTTGTCTGGTCTGTTTTGTGGCATTCTCTAAAAATATTCTAATGAGAAATGGGGGGGGGGAAAAGATGCTTCAAATTGGGTATAAAGAATACCTTTTATCAAATATGTAATTTGTGCGTGTACTAAAAATATAATAATTTTACACTTTTAGCTGCGCTTCCAATGACTTCTGTTAGAAGTCCATGAAAGCACATCACAAAACTACATGCTGCATCTTTGATGCACTTTCAGAAAACATGCTCTAACAGAAGTAATTGGGAGGGCACCTAAAATGTGGATACTGTCAGTGTACCGGTGTGAACCTGGCCTAATACCCTTTCATAAGATGCTTATGTTATGAATTAAAGAGGAGCTGCACCTAAAAAAAAAAAAAAAAAAAAAAAAAAAAATTAAAAGCCAGCAGCTACTAATATTGCAGCTGCTGACTTTTAATAAAATCACACTTACCTGTCCCAGGTTCCAGCGATGTCGGCGGCAGATGACGAGCGATCGCTCGTCTCGCTGCTGCCACCGCTACCATCCTCTGTCAGGGAATCGGGAAGTGAAGCATGACGGCTTCACTGCCCGGTTCCCTACTGCGCATGCGTGAGTCGCGCTGCGCGTCTCTTATGGTCCCCCGCTGTGTCTCTGGGAACTGTGTGTTTCCCAGAACACAACTGGGGGCGGGGCATCTGCGGGGGTTCTGCGGCGGTCTGGCCGGAAGTGTGTGCAGTTACCTGGATTATCCAGGTAACTGCACCCCCTCCCCCCTGAAAGGTGCCGATTGTGGCACCGGAGGGGGGGAGGGATCAGAATAGCGGAACTTCCCCTTTAGGGTGAAGAACCGCTTTAAGGGGCATCTCAAATAAATGTCATAGTGTGTTAAACACAACGATTTTGTGTAAATCTAAATTTGGATTAACAGACTTGGCTAACAGAATAGGGAATTCAGGCCTTTTCCCCTTTTTTTTCAAAGTAAACTTTGAACCACTAGCAACGGGTCAGTATGTTATGAGATACTCAGAAGTGAAATCGAAATCCCTGTTGTAAGCAAAGCCTCAAGGCATGTTTCTTTGGTCAGTTTCACAGTGCTGCCTTCTTTGGACGTTGTAGTCCATGGGTATGCTTCAGCTGTTAGTCCCTTGATCTAGTCCGAGAGAATTTACAAAATGGTCCTCTCTAGCAAGCAGGCTTATGAAACGCCACAAGTCTGTTGGAGATCCCAGCCTTTGGGGGGAATGAAAAAGCTATGATATCACCAGCAGAGGGATGTAGCAGAAGTCAACTTAAAATTTTGCTAAAGTATTCCAAGAAATTATTTTCTGTATATACTGTAAAGCTTATTTTCAGAAACAGATTGCTCTATGGATATGCTATGCACATGGCCTTTGTCCTCTTTTTAACGGCAATAAAAATAACAAACATGTCATACTTACCTGCTCTGTAATGACGTTGCACAGAGTAGCCCTAATCCTTCTCTTCCCGGGTCTCCCGGAAGCAGCTTGCAATGGGGGCACCCAAGCAGGTTCGCTCCCGAGCCGCTGCTGTGTGTCCATTCACACACACACACAGCTGTGTCTTGGCCCTGCCCCACCCCCTCCTCTCTTCATTCGCTCACTGGCTGTGACTGATTGCATCGGAAACCAATGGCTCTGGTCTAGGAATTTTGATCTGAGCATGCGTGGCACTTTTTTCGTCGCAGTAGGCTACACATGATCGGAGCATTTTGTCAGAAAATTTTACGGACAAGTTGGAAAACTTGGTCCGTCGGATACTCAGACGGAAACAGTCCGATGGAGACCACACACAGTCACATTATCCGACAAAACGGTCCGATAGGACACATTCCGTCGGAATCTCCGACCGTGTGTACAAGGGCTAAGAGTCCATTCACACAGAGGCAACTTTGGATCCGACTTCAAGTCGCGCTACATGAAAAAAATCAATGTAAGTGAATGGATCCGTCTTAATGCACACTACTGCAGTTGCTCCGACTTCAGAAAGGATTCCTGTACTACTTCAATCCGTCTTCTAGGCAACTGGTACCCGTAGAATTCAATGGAAGTCTCCTCCAAGTTGGATTGCCATCTATATTGAATCAACTTTACAGGAAACGTCGCTTCTCTAATAATAAAAACAGACATGGGTCTCTTCCCGTCAACGCTGGCCATTGGTTGTCGGGGTCTGCGGGCAAGGGGGGGCCTTATTGGAATCCGGGAGCGTCCCCCTACCCATTCACCTGAGGGGGAAAAAAGTGTCAATAAAAAAACACTACACAGGTTTTTAAAGTAATTTTATTAGGCAGCTCCGGTGGTCTTCTTCCGACTTTACCGCTCTCTTCGGCCTCTTCTCCCGCTATCCGGTTCTTATGCCTGCTCCTCTGCTATCATCTTCCAGCTCTTTTGCTAATGGTGGCCCAGTCTTCCCTCTTCTCTTCCTTCGCCTTCTTCCCTCTTCTCTTCCTCCAATGTTGACTCTCCCGTTGTAACACCGTGTGATTGGTGTGCAACGACTTAGATAGGCATGGGGCATGGTCACCAGGTGATGTCATAAGGGGCGGGGTCACCGGGTGACATCACCTGGTGACCAAACCCCATGCCTATATAAGTTTTTGCACACCGCTCACACGGCATTACAGTGGGAGTAAGCAGCGTGTCAACTTCGGAGGAAGAGAAGAGGGAAGAAGTCGATGCAGAAGACCGGGCCACCTCTAGCAATAGAGCTGGAAGAAGATAGCGGAGGAGCCAGGAGAAGAGGCCGAAGGGAGCACCCCCCCCCAACATTGAGGGCATGCGGCCTGGTACAGTTCGGGGGGGGGGGGGTCGCTCGCTTGTCCCCACCCCCTTTCCTGGCCGGGCTGGGTGCTCGGATAAGGGTCTGGTATGAATTTTGGGGGGACTCCCGTGCCTTTTTTTTGGGCGTAGGGGGTTCCCCTTAAAATCCATACCAGACCTAAGGGCCTGGTATGCTCTTGGAGGGGAACACATGCCGGTATTTTTATTTAATATTTGGCATGGAGTTCCTCCCTCGAGAGCTGATTATTCTGGCCTGGGGACGACTTGAAGTCTTGTAAGTCTCCCCAAGTCGCGCTGTGATTCATACTCAAGTTGTGTCCAAGTTGCCTCCCAAAGTCGCGCTGCAAGTCGTGTTGCCCCTGTGTGAATGGACTCTTAGTGGTGTCTTGTTCCATACCTTTTTGTTACTGCTGCAATAAACGTATATTTGGTGGTGATACCCACCTTCACACATTGAGGTTGATCACAAGGTCTAGAACACTCTTAAAGTGGTTGTAAACCCCTCTGTGCAACTTGTACCTATAGGTAAGCCTATAATCAGGCTTCCTTTTAAGGTACTGTAAATATCTCCTAAACGTGCGCTATTTAGGAGATACTTACCTTTGTAGTGCACCGATTATGTCATCAGCACATGTGCTGTGAAGAAACAGCCCTCCGTGCTGTGACTGATGGTGACGCATACTAGCCCATTATGCTTTTACTTTGCATGGGAAAAAAAGAGGAAATAAAACCCACCACGCTTTACTTCCTCTTTAACCACTTGCTGCCCGCCCTATAGACAATTGACGGTGGCAAAGTGGTTTCATAATCCTGATCGGACGTCATATGACGTGATCAGGATTATAAGCCGCTGCCGCCCCCGGGGGCGCGCATCGCGGCGATCGTTGTTGCGGGGTGTTAGTCTGACACCCGGCAACTACGATCTCGGTAAAGAGTCTTCGACGGAGACTCTTTACCACGTGATCAGCCGTGTCCAATCACGGCTGATCAGTGTAAATAGGAAAAGCCGGTGATCGGCTTTTCCTCACTCGCGTCTGTCAGACGCGAGTAGAGGAGAGCCGATCGGCTGCTCCTCTGACAGGGGGGGGTCTGTGCTGATCGATTATCAGCACAGCCCCCCCCCCCGAGGATGCCCACACTGGACCACCAGGGACGCCACCAGGGAAAAGGTAATCCTCCCTAGACCACCAGGGATGCCAGTCAGTATAACACCAATGCCGCCTATGAGTGCCCACCTGTGCCACATATCAGTGTCCATCAGTGCCACTTCATTGGTGCCCATCAGTGAAGGAGAAAACGTACTTATTTACAAAGTTTTGAAACTGAAACAAAAAAAAATTTTTTTTTTCAAAATTTTCGGTATTTTTTTATTTGTAGCGCAAAAAATAAAAAACGTAGAGGTGATCAAATGCCACCAAAAGAGAGCTCTATTTGTGGGGAAAAAAATGATAAAAATTTAATTTGGGTACAGTGTAGCATGACCATGCAATTGCCATTCAAAGTGCGACAGCGCTGAAAGCTCAAAATTGGTCTGGGCAGGAAGGTGTTTAAGTGCCCGGTATTGAAGTGGTTAAAGGTCCCACATCCTTTTATGTTTATGTATGGACTACTTAAAGTTAAGGTAGAGTCCATATAAAATTCAAAAGTGGTATCGAAAGCTTCTTCCTACAAGGATCCTATTAGCTGCATTCAGATTTGATTACATTTTATGAAACCTTTGAAAATGTTTCCTCTTCTAGGACCCTTTCACACGGGATCTCCTCTGATCCCTGCTGAATAGACGGATGACAGGTCTGCTGTGCAAAGCAGACATGGAGACAGCCTGCTGTTCTCTATGGGGTGGTTGGATAGAAACAGACTGCAGGGTCGGATGCTGGTGGGTGACAGCAGAGAACAATGGGTGATCTGATTGGGTCCTCCTGAAAAACACAGGTGGACCAGATCAGTCGGATGGTGTGAAAGGGGCCCTATATAAATCCACCTGTAATGTATCTTTCTTTCAATATTGTTATCCTATTGTTTTTATGTTGTGTACTATTTAGTAAATGATTATGAATAAAAGAGAAAATAACTGCTATAAAGAAACACAAAGTGCTAGCTAAAACCAAATTCGTTAAAGTGGAATTTCAACCTTAAATTGCCCAATGTATAATAATCGCCCACAGTACATTTCCCTTTAAAAATCTGTTTCTTTTCTGTCCATGCCCTGGTTTATCTATCAGTCTTTAAAGCTGCTCATTATTATCAGCAACACCAAGCTACTCATGGGGTCTACTCTTGGGGTTTCTCAGCCCCCTTCACGCTCTGTGTCCTGTGCTAGACAGGGTAAGAGTTAAGTGGAAAGTGTATTTACAAAGTTTCTCAGCCAGGCTTTGCAAAGGGATCTGTTACTACTGATGGGTATTGTTTCCAGGCAGAGGTGTCAATCACCCACTGACTTTTTGTGTGTGAAATAAAAATCTGACCATGTATTTCTAATACAGAATACTGTCAAAGGCAGAGTTGCACAGTTCTGTGTGTTTCTTATTTATTTTTTTTTTTTTTTTACTTGTCTGCATATATGTGCACATTTCATTTGTTTACTGCGGTATTTTCACTGTAACGCACACTTGAACACAAGTATTGTTTTCTTTATTCAGGACCCAACCATATGCCTATGCAAGGACCAGGACCAAACCAACACAACATGTCAAATAGTTCAATGACTATGCCTTCAAATAATCATGGTTCCATGGGAGGATATAATCATTCTGTGCCATCTTCACAAAATATGCCAGTCCAGAATCAGATGAGCTTGTCTCAAGGCCAGTCAATGGGAAACTACGGTCCCAGACCGAGCATGAATATGCAGCCAAATCAAGGTAATGACATTATATTAGAGCTGGGCTTTTAGGAGTTGAAGTAAAAGCCACCGAGTAAGCTACAGTGAGTGAAAACACAGTAACTGAATAACTACAATATATTGATGAAAACTATTGAATATTTATATCTTAAAATGACTGACTGCACTACTGTTGCCAACAGCAGGACTATGCACGCTAATGTGTTTACATATTCTGGAATGGTAAAATCAGGCCACAGCGAGCTTATGGGGTTTTACACACCCCCGCAAACCGCAAGTATAATTGAGCCCTTAATATACTGAGCGATTTACCCACACCATGCGTGCAATGCAGTGCACTTTCCTGCAGGGTTGCTGCACTGAGCCATTGAATTCTATGACATTTTGTAGGTGTGCTGCAGTTTCTGAAAGCACACCAAAACTCCTGCATTCAGAACTATTGGTGTGTTTTTAAAAAGCCCACCAAACCCGCAGAATATAATAGAAGTCCATGGCTCAGTGCAGCAAAGCTGCAAGTGCACTGCTCTGCACCCACAGATCAGTGTGAAAGCAGCCTAATGACCCTTCTTTAGAAGTGCTAATCTGCTCATTGCAAAAGTGGTGTATATGTGATGTTTAATACACTGGCCTTTTTTCCTCTTCCAGCTGGCATCACTCTCCAGGCTGCTAAAAATGTGCCAGCCTGAATGCGCTTTGTATCACTCTGCCTGGGAAGAGCCAGTGCTACAGAGGAAGCATCGGGTTATGCGGCTCCTGCTCTCTCCGCAGCCGTCTATTCCCGCCTCCATGCACTCTGATGATTTGGGATGGCAGATCAGTAACCTGTTGATCACAATCTGGGCTTGCTGACCCACCATCCCAGAGCATGGACATGCGTTTCTGGTCGCACGCTACATCAGTGGGGTTGGGCACCCCTGGTTTAGGTGTTCTGGAGAAATTTTATTTTTAATTTTAAAATTTGACAACTGAAGCACAGAAATCTCCACTATTTATTTTTATTTTTTTAATTATTGCTTTCATTCATATTTGAATGATGGCAGTCAGCTAGCCCTCCAATGTATACAAGAGGTGCATGCTTCTAAGCCAGTGATTGCCCACTTACGGAATATTAGGGGGGCTTAACTGTGGCCCCTAACATTGCTAAACATAATGTTTAGTACATGCTAGGGGAAATTATGGGCAAGGGGTGGACCCACTACAGATGTCTTTGAGGGGGAATTACTTCACAGTACAAGCAGCTATAGAGGTCAGGGATAGCTTGATTAAAGATTTTACTAATTGATGATAATTGAGAAATAATGTCTCTAGTCCGGGTACACTCTTAAGTTCAAATCTGCAAATCCTTGGGTGGCTGAATTTGTATTTATGAAATTATGCATGTATGTTTGCCATTCTATGCAGTTTGATTAGCGTTCCTCTTTAACCTGAATCTTTCCTGAGTGAAGCATGGGGGCTGTTATGACCTCTTTACTAAAATGCTATTAGCCTGGCTACTGTGCTGACTCTAATACATTCTAAATCACTGACCCAGGGCAAGTGACAACCCTTAGACAATCGGTGCGACATCTGAATTCCTTATCTGCGTGCTTGTTGTGGGGCTTCGCCTTTAGTTTTGAGGACAAAAGGGTCAGAATTACATCCAGGAAACTAGCATTGTGGAATGGCAACTTCCACTTCACTTACCCACAAAAGATTTTTGTTTAAAAAAAAAAAAAAAAAAAAAAGTTTTGGTTATACTTGATACTTTTTTTAATGTATTTTTAACTTGCATTGGAACTGTAGTAACTGCAATTTGATTGGTTTCTGAGACTAACATTTCCAGAGTCCCACATATTTGTGCATCAGCAATGATGGCATATTTAAATCTCTGCAGGGCTTGAGAAAAACCTTTTTTTGTGCTTCCTCCTGCTAATAATGTGCTAGGCACACACTTCTCAGTCTAATCAGTATGTAAGCACAGGTTTTAGCTCTACGGTTTCTTGTTAGCTGATTTAAAATTATTCATTGTCATGAAACATCTGGAGGATAGGTAGGTGGGCAGACTTTCTGTCAGGATTATAAAGACTTAGTTTTGTTCTTGCAGGATATACAAAGGACTATGTAGGCAAATATTTTGCATACAATTAGGATGGCCCCTGGAATATTTATTACAGGTTTACAAATAAATCTGCAGAAATTAAAATCTCACCAGCACAGTTGCTGTAGTCAGTGGCTTTGTATTACCATGCAGTGCTATATAGTTTAAATGTAAATGTGCAGACCTTATACTATTTTTTATTTTGCTTTGCAGGTCCCATGATACACCAGCAGTCTCCCTCACAGCAGTATAACTTGCCTCAGGGTGGTGGACAGCATTACCAAGGGCAGCAGCCACCTATGGGTATGATGGGTCAAGTTAACCAAGGAAATCACATGATGGGTCAAAGGCAAATTCCTCCATACAGACCTCCACAGCAAGGTACTGTTAGCAGTATTTGTCTAACACTGATGCTAGAAGAGCATCATGCTGTTAAAATCAGTCAATTTTGTTTTTCTAGAAGATTACTTAGAACCCCAAACATTATTCTGTATTTTCTGAAAGCAGAAGTCCTGGAAAATAAAGTGGTGGCTGTTGTCATTTTTTTCATATTGCTGAATATTTGCACAGCCATTTATCAAATGCAGACTTTCAAGAAAAAAATTACACAAATGCATTTAGTTCACACAAACGCAACATAATACCCATTTTTTTGGTAAAATATTAAAGATGATGTTTCATTAAGTAAATGAATACCAAACATGTCCAGATGGGGGCTTTGGTGAAATATCAGGGGTAAAAATAAAGGGGGGGGGGGGGGGGGCTGGAGAGCACACAGAGGGGCAGCAGAAAGCTGGCTATGAGGAGCGGAGGGGTTAGCTGCATATAAAGGAACCAATCTTTAAATTTTCTCCTCTCTGTCCTGCATGCATTAAGCAGCTGCAGGAGGAAGATTGAGAGATCAGTTCCTCTATGCCAGTGTTTCTCAATCTTTTTATCCAGTCATGGCCTTTTTCCTGGCTGTCAAATGCCTCAGAAAAAGCGACCTGAGCATGGATAACTTTTCAGAGGAACTGAGGGTTAGGGTTAAAAGTAATTTGCGTGCACACACACACACACACACACACACACACACACACACACACGGATGCATGCACATGTATCCAGCCACACAGGGGGGGGGGCGCATTAGGCCCGGTCACGATGGCGACCCCTGTGCGTCCACCCCTGCTTGCCATATTCCTGGTGAGACTGTAAGCTTTGTGAACTTATCGGCTCTTTGCCCTTGAGGCTCTTGTCCATTTTGTTACATTTGCATCTGCCCGTGACATGGCAACCAACTATGGTACCTAAACTTGTCTATAGGTAATTCTTTAAATTGCTTTTTATAGGTTATGAGTTTAGTGTTAAATGTCAGCTGTGACACTAAAATTATTGCTCCGATGTTAGCAGCAATACCCCCTGTGTTGTGCAATTATTGTTTACATATGCGTTCTGAACGTACTTGTGCGGTAGCATTTGAGTGGGTGGGAGAGTGTCGACATTTCTTTTTTTTTTTTTTTTTTTTTTTTTTTTTTTTTTTTTTTTTTCTTCATTTAACTTTATTCCTCTTACATCACCCTGCCTGTGATATGTTTGGGCTGTGAGAAGTACTTTTTATGGAGAAATCAGGGGTCTGTGTCTCCCCTGCCCTCCAGGGCAGCTGGTCAAACACAGATCAGCAGCTCTAGAAAACTGTAAAAGGATCATGGTTGCAGCTGCAGTTTTGGTATAACAACTTGCTGCCCAGGAGGAGGTTTATATATGTACGCTGGGTGGGCAGTGATTAAAAGCGGCTTTGAGGCAAGGTTATATCAAGGTAAGCTAAGAAGATGTATTTAACTCCTATCTCTAAAGCTGCACTATAGGCAGTTATAGGCAGTGCGCTAGCAGGACATCAGGGAAAAGTCCTGCCAGCAGCTTCTTAGGAGCGGTGTGTTTACCGCTCCTCCACCACTGCTCCCCATTGAAATCAATGGGGCAGAGCTGTAATACCTGGGGCGTATTGCTGGCGGTTTTAACCCTTTCTCGGCCGCTAGCGGGGGGTGAAAGCGCCCTGCTAGCGGCCGTCATGCGCCGCAAATCCAGCGGTAAAACGCCGCTAAAAATAGCACCGTTTTACCACCGACACTATGGGTGATGTGGTGTGAAACGGTTCTCGCTTACACTTTAAAGCATAACTAAAGTCGTTGCAAGCAGGCAGCCTATTTATTGCACTAGAGACATGCAGTGTCACTTATGCAATTAAAATATTTTTATATGCCTGCTCTCAGCAGTCGCTGGCTTCTAAACTAAGCAGCAAGTTCCCATCTCAGCTTGCAGCACTAGCCTGATGCTGGCATTACTGACTCCTGCACATGTACAAGAATGACGTCATCCTATGCTTGCAAAAAAAAAATGGCTGAAAGCTGGCACACAGAAGAAGATGCTGACCCCAGTGAGAAAAACATGGACCTTTTGGAGGAAAGATAGATACTGATCCCTTTAGTTCCGCTTTAACAAAATATAGCTAGTATAAGTAATCCAAAGATGTATCCTCTCCTATATCAAATGCTACATGCTGTTGCTCTCTGTCCTATCTATCCTGTGGTTGCTGAGCAGTGTGGTTGGATATTTGCCCTCCCTCCACTGCTTTCTAACAATGCTGCTAGGAAGGAGACCAATCTATATTTGGGTGCATGTCGGTGCTCTTCTTTGGCAGCAGGGTCGCGTTCATGACCATTCACTTCACCAGGGGGAAGATGAGCTTAATTCATTACACAAGTCACAATAGTAAAAATCACTGCCACTCGTCCCTAAAAAAAAAAAAAAAAAAAAAAAAATACCAGGCAGAGACCCACCCTGGCAAAGCACCTTTTTGCCATATTGATGACAAGGGCCTGTTTCCCACAACTCCAACCCAGTGCTTGTGAGGGTCTGTGGACTGGGTCTTATCCGAATCTGGAAGCTCCTTTAACAATAAGGGGGCCCTCAGATACCGCCCCCAATGTGAATGAGTATCCTACTCAAAATAAAGCAAATGCACCCAAAAAGAATGAAAATACCCAAACTTTTGACAAAAAAAAAAATATATATATATAATTTTTGACCCCCCGATGTTCATCCATCACTATTATACAATGGACATACTTTGTCTTCTGTGCCAGTTTTGGCAATGGTGCCACTAAAACAGGTTTAGTTACTACCCATAAAAAGGCATGTGCCCAATGTCCTGATTTAAATGCCATTGGAAACTAAGCTTTCTTAAATTTTATATCCAATTATTGAAAATGTGTGTGTAATTTTAGGTCCACCTCAGCAGTACTCAGGCCAAGAAGATTATTATGGTGAACAGTATAGTCATGGTGGGCAAGGAACTCCTGAAGGCATAAATCAGCAATACTATCCAGATGGTAATTATGTATATTATATTTATGTTTACATAAGTGTACGTTGTTCTGTAGCTCTCAAAACATAGAGAACGAGTAGGGCATTTCATGTCTCTGCGTACTTGGTCTCCACCCCCCCCCCCCCCCCCCCCCCCCCGAAGTAAGACTTGTTTCTGTTTTTTTGGTTTTTGAGTAGTCAAACATTGTTGCAATGTGTTTGTCTTTGCATTTTAAATGGTAATATAGCAAATTTAGTATTTATATTTATAACGTACAATTTTCTTGTACGTGGTCCCATTATATGAAAAACCATAACGTCACACAAATTGTTGCTTGTGGTTCCCTGTGCTTTTTCCTTCACTTCTTGACTCGGATGTAATGGGAAGTGAGAGGAAATTTTTTAACATTTAGATATCGGAAATGATGTCCCTTTTTAGAATGTTTCCACTCACCTCCAGGTGAAAACTGTAAAATTTGGAGTCTCTCATCACTTTCTTAGTTAATAAACAGTAACCAGGATGAATATAGTGAATGAATCTATCTAGCAGGGACAGGCAGCAATAAAAACTACACAGGGAACTAAATCCTTTGCCACTCCATCTAAAACCTAATAAATACTGTACATTTTGGCTATACATACACCTTTTTAAAGTGAAGCTAAAGTCTGCATTACTTATCTCTGCTTCAATGATCTGACACCCACAAGGTCCTGCACCAGCATCTTCTCCCCGGCTTCTTCCCGAGTACATGGTTTTGGCTGTCTTAATTGGCTGGTGTGGGATGACATCACTCCTGCGCATGCACAGGAGTTCAGTCAGTCGGGAACACAGCCACTATGCTGGAATGTAAACTGAGCTGCGGATTTGTAGTTCAGTGTACATTCTACAGAAGATGCGATTTAGGTAGGTTTATTTTCTTGCATTGCATGCTTCTTCTGCAATAAAGAGCCTGCCTGCGCATAGATTTTTAATTTTAAACTTTAAGTTTGCCTATTCTGTGCACAGTGATTTCTGATTTGGACCAGATTCTTTATTTCAAAATATTTAAATTATTTATACACTTTCTTATAGTTTTGGTAAATATACAGTCATGCTCAAAAGTTTGCATACCCTGTCAGAAGGTGACATTTTGGCATTAATATTACAAATATGACTGATCAGGCCAAAAAACTGTCTTTTATTTAAGGATAGCAATCACGTGAAGCCATTTATTTATTTTTGCATCAATAATAACAGAACTCACCCAAATGGCCCTGATGAGGCTTACATACCCTGGAATGTTTGGCCTTGGTGCACTCACAGGTTAAAATGGCAATTAAAAGTTCATTTTCCACTTTTGTGGCTTTTTAAATCACAATTGGTGTCCATGTATAAATAGTCAATGAGTTTGTTAGCTCACATGGATGCACTAATCGGGCTAGACACTGAGCCATGAGGAGGTAGAAAAGAACAGTCAAAAGACCTGCGTAACAAGGTAATGAAACGTTACAAAGATGGAAAAGGATATAAAAAAGTTATCCAAAACCTTGAATATGCCAGTCAGTACTGTTCAATCACTTAAGTGGTGGAAAATGTGGGGATCGCTTGATACCAAGCCAAAGTCAGGTAGATCAAGAAAGATTTCAGCCCCAGAAACTGTTCAAGTTACCAGAAAGAACACTTTACTGTACAAGTTCCGCAAAAAAATCCTGGTTACAATATGCCCAACACCTTGACATGCCTCATTGGCTTTTTTGTTGCATTGGGGCAGTAAAGGCTTCCTTCTGGCAGCTCAACCATGCAGCTTTTTTTTTTTTTTTTGGATTGTGCTCCTTAAAAATAACCACACCATCTTTTTGGAAGGCACCCTGTATTTCTTCTGAGGTTACCTGTGGGTTTTTCTTTGTATCTTGAGCAATTAACCAGTTGTGACTGTAATCTTTCTTGGTTTACCTGACCATGGCTTGGTATCAAAAGAGCCCCTAATTTCCACTTAAGTGATTAAACAGTGCTGACTGGCATATTCAAGGCTTTTCCATCTTTGTAAAGTTTAATTACCTTGTTACGCAGGTCTTTTAAATGTTCTTTTCTACCTCCTCATGGCTTAGTGTCTAGCCCGATTAGTGCATCCACGTGAGAGCTAACAAACTCATTGACTATTTATACAAGACACTAATTGTGATTTAAAAAGCCACAAATACCTTTTAATTGCCATTTTACCCTTTGTGTGCCACCTTCTGTGTCTGTACCAAGACTAAACATTCCAGGGTGTGTCAACTTTTTATCAGAGCCATTTGAGTGATTTCTTTTACCATTATAATTTACAAAGGATCCAAAAACTGTGTGATAATAAATGGCTTCATGTGATTGTTAGCCTTAAAGCGGAGTTCTGGTTAAAAAAAAAAATTAAAAGTCAGCCGCTACAAATACTGCAGCTACTGACTTTTAATCGGACACTTACCTGTCCCAGGGTCCACCGATGCGGGGGAACGAAGCCCCACTTGTCGTTCCTCCTCCCTCCTCCTCTCTGCAGTGCCGGCATTTTAAGTGTGGGCGCCCAGCTGTGGCTTCACAGCCAAGCATCCACTGTGCATGTGCGAGCCGTGCGCTGTGACTGGCCGGGCAGGGAGGGGGAGAGATGATCTCCCTTCCAGTACCGTGGTGTGCCGGGAGGAAGTGGGAGCTGGATATTTTTAATATTAATGCCAAAATTTCACAATTTCTGCCAGGGTATGTAAACTTTTTAGCACAACTGTATGTAAACTGTTTTATATATGTATTAACATGATTCTTAATTATTTGCAATGCTTATATTGTATTAATCATGAAGTTTAGCTTGACATATGTCCAGTATTCTCTGTTTTGAGTAGCCTACTGTATATCATGCAAACAATGGAATTCTCATTCACTTTGAAGGGTATATTAAGTTGAATACTAAATACGATTTGTGTATACTTTTTCTATATTACTAGAAAAGTTCACCTTTTTTGTTCCTCCTTTTTCTTCTAAAATTCCAGCTCCCCTATATACCAATATAGCATTAATCTACTTTTGCAAAAATAAAACTGCTTTCCATTAATTCTACACAGGCTTGCCTCTCTTCATAGCTGTTTAAACACGTTGTTCGCGATTACTTTTGCTTTACTTCCTGGAATGACTTTAGGTCATGACCTCCAGCTCCAAGCAAGAAAATCTAGCGCACATGGAAGGTCACCTTCTCATCTGAGTTCCAGATAATACTCTGCTTATATCTGGCCTTTCTTCAATCTGCTCTTCCAGTGCTTTGTTTAAAGTGGCCTTGATCACCCTTAAGGGACAGGTTTTTGCCCCGCACATCCTTTTCCAGAAATCCCTTGCTTCACTGTCTTCAAATAGCTCATGAGTCCGTTAGAGAGATGTCTTTTTTGGATGTTCACACATGTCGGGTAGCCTTCTTGAAAGCCATTAAGTCAGTGTAGGCATGTTAGTAGCCCTTTCTTGTAAGGAACCTTTTCTTGTATTGCACAAGGGCAAAGTGGTCTTGCAACCTAGACCTTCTTTTCTACCCAAAGTTGTCTTTCTTTCACTTCAAGGAGGCATATTGTCTCTTCTCTGTATCCTGCAGCCAAAACGCACCAAGGAAATTACGTTACGCTGCCTAGATGTTGTCAGGGCTTTCAGTCTACCTGGGAGATGCTGCTTCTGCTCAACAGACTCCCTTTTTGTCCGTCCTTCAGGTCTTTGAAAGGAGCATCCTGGCCCTCACTCCACCATTGCCAGGTGGATCAGGCAAATTAAGCTCATAGTAAATCTGGTTTCTCCAGATTAACTCCTACCCATCAAGGCATTTTTAGTATTTGCACAACTCCTCCCTGGAGGCAACCCACTGCTCGCATCAGGGCATAGGGCTTTTAAGAGGAAAACTTAGGCGGAATGCTGTGATGTTTTTAGGAAGATATGTAGAGAACACTATTGGCCCCACCAATGAGCCATGCTCTACCTGCATTGCATTGAGAAGCACAGATATGAAATTGCTGGGTTCTAAATAAAGATCTGCTTTGGTAGGGAAATGGCCCTTGGAAACTGGTGAGCACACAAGCATGAGTTAAAAAAAAAAAAAAAAAAAAAAAAAAAAGCATTCAAAAGAGCACACTGAGCCTGGTGGATTGCAATAAGGTATGGAGCTGTTACTGTTTTTAATGCTAAATGAATTCTAGTTGAATAACAAATGTGAGCACAGCACATCCATTTGTATACAAAGTTAAAGGGGTTGTAAAGTTTTTTTCATTTAATTTTTTTTTTTTTTTTTAAATAACAAACATGTTTTACTTGCCTCCACTGTGCAGCTCATTTTGCACAGAGTGGCCCCGAACCTGGTCTTCTTGGGTCCATCAGGAGCTGTCTCGGCTTCCCCCTGCAAGTACTTCTCACGTTCATGCGAGCTCCCTCGCATGGTGAGAAGCACTTGTGGGCGCGCTCCCGTGATGCAGCCGGCGGCTATAGCCGCTCACTGTATCACTCGGCCCCGCCCCCGACGCGCTGTGTCATTGGATGTGATTGACAGCAGCACAAGCCAATGGCTGCACTGCCTTCAATCCATCCACTCTAGCCAATCGGTGGCCAGGCTGAGTGGCAAAGAGTATGTCGGGGACGAGCGCGGGACTTTCGAGGGGTCAGGTAAGTAAAACGGGGTGGCTGGGGAGCCGGCACTGTCAGATGTTGTTTCACCTTAATGCATAGAATGCATTAAGGTGAAAAAATATTTACCTTTACAACCCCTTTAATATTAAGAAGTTTAGTTAAAACGCAGTAAGAAAGACAATTTACATGTATTTTCCTGCATGCTGGGTAATTTTTTTTTATTTTTTTAATCTGGCTGTAAGTTTCTGCAGCGCTACGCTCTACTTGGTAAGAGTGTAGGCTAGAGATGCCATTTTTAAACCGAAGGACCAGATTGCTGCTTGTCTCAATGACTCCAGAGTTCGGATTTGGGCAGTAAATACAAATCATTTCATATTGAATAAAGTATGGTAAATGCCAAATATTATCTTCACCACTGATCTCTTGTGTGCAGTGGTTGTGCATTCTGCGCAATACCCCCAATTTCTTTCTTACTAGTTACCATGCTGTACACACTTGTGCACATATAGTGGTAGTTTTTCAGTAGGAGCGAAACTATAGAAGAACATGAGTGGTATATCTGTTCAGCTAACAATTTCAGTGTTTAAAGTAGAACTAAAGATGATACAACTTTTTTCATTTGGGTAGAGTAAGAGAAGGGCATAGACCCTGATGGCATTTTTTGCCAACTGTGTCCGAATTTGGACATTCCTTTCACTTCCTGTCCCATGGACAAAACCGGATATGAGAAGAAATGCATCCAAAAAGTGAGGAAATCTCTGGTGGTCACCAGGGTCATCGGAGATGGTGTCCCCACTATGAAGATTTCCCCTCTATTACTGTCCTGGGTACAACCCAAAAGTTTGGAAGTCCTTTGCCTTTAACTTGGTGATGATAAACAGGACAAACTGGGTGAAACTCCCTTATGATTGGAGGGGCCAGTCTGCAATAAAAACCTGACAGGTGCTCTAATCCCTCTATCCAAAACTTAAAAAATGCCTTTAGTTATACTTTAAGTAAAACGCCAAAATATCTAAAGGAGTTTTTAGAGATGACCTGTTTTCTGTTCTAATACTTTTGCGATATCTTCATCAATGATGAAATTGGTATGTGGCTACTTCTTCAGAAATACTGTTAAACTATTTTTTTCCTACCCTGCCATTGTTCTGGATAGTAAGGAGCGTTAAATCACACAGATTTCTGTCTGCTTTGCACTTGATTTAGGCTTGTGTATTTCCACATGCACTACCGCTCTTTTTTTCTTTAACCACTTCATCTCAGGAAGGTTTACTCCCCTTCATGACCAGGTCATTTTTTTGCGATGCAGCACTGGGTTATTTTAAGTGACATCATGTGACGCTGTACCCAAATAAAATTGATGTCCCTTTCCCCCCCCCCCCACAAATAGAGCTTTCTTTTGGTGATATTTGTTCACCTCTGCGGTTTTTATAGCGTCTACAAACTATGAGCTAGCTTTAGGGATTTTTTTTTTTACTAGAAATGGTGGCGATCAGCGTTTTTTTATTATTATTTTTTATTTTATTTTTTATTTTTTGTGGGACTGCGACATTGCAGCAGGCAAATATAAGACTAGGTGACACTTTTTGGGGCACATTGACACCAATACAATAATCGGTAATAAAAAATGCACTGTCAACTTGCTAATGACACTGGCAGGGAAGGGGTTAACATCAGGGGCAATCGAAGGGTTAACTGTGTTCCCAGGGGTTGCTTTGACTGACGGAAGACAGATTCATGTTCCTGCTTAGCAGAAACGCAAGATCTCCTTCTTCCCCTCTGACAGAGCACCATTCTGTCTGCCTCAGGAATGATCGGCAGGTCCCAGCGGACATTGAGTCCACAGGACCTGCTGATTGGCTCCCGTTTTTGTCCAATTGCAAACAAAAATGCACTGAAGGGCCGCCCTGCTGCAGTATATGTGCAGGAGGTGGGCTGGAAGCAGTTAAACTCAGACATCAACCTTAATAATTCTTGTGTGTTGAAATACACATGGTAATTCTCATAATTTTTCATTTGTGAGCACTGGTGCCCTCACTTCATTACTGACCAGTTAGGGTTTCCATTTGTGCTGGGGAGGAATATCCCCTTGCATGTCCCAACTAGCAAGTGAAAACAACTGCAAACTATTCTTTTTCTGGTGATGCAACTAAGGTTTCCACCTGACCAATAAATATGGGACTTGTTGCCAATGTTTAGTAGGAAAGTAAGTCCGGTATTGTTTTAATAAAGGTTTATAAACCTTTGATGCAACTGTATCGTTCTTCCAGGATCTGTGCCATAGGAATTTACTGAAGAACTTTTTTAACAGCAAAAACGGAACCACGAGGGGCGTTCAAGTCAAATCTGGACTTTTTAGTTTATATGCTAAAAGAACATATTTCAAGGCATGGCAACTGCATTTATTTTACATACTTCCCTGCTACCTTTTTATAAATGAATCCCAGCATTTAATTCTTGGAAAGCTTTGGCATAGAAAGATTTGTCAGTACGCCTGAACCATCCTAGGACAGCCTGCGTCATCGGTGCCCCACAAAAAGATTTCTCTTATTCAGTTTCATGACTTCTTATGCGTCGATTATCCAGGATCAGGCATTCCACACCCTAATGTACTCAGGAATGGCTGCTGTGGTCTGGGAACCACCATGGCCGGAATTGTCACTGACAAACATACGGCCATCTTAGAATTGTTTACACTGTTTAAATGTCTTGACTGTGGCTGAGTGTTTCATCACCGTACTGTGCTTGAAGTCTTCTGTAGATAGACGCTGGTTTTACGCCTTCTCTCAATAAACACTTCATCACTACACACTGTTCCATGCACGCACTAACATTGTTGTCTGCCATCTTGATTAACAGTCTTTGGACTGGCCCGCGGCATCTGCGCCACCTATTAGTAATAGGACACGCTTGCCACTTACTACTGTGTGTAGTACTGCCACGCTAGCATCCCTTTTTTTTTGCCTGTAAAAATTATAAGTCTTGGTTTGACCATGTACTGTTGGTGTGTAATCAATGGATTGCATGTGATAAACCTATTTCCAGATGTATAAGCTTATGCTTAGTGCAATGTTTTGGTTAGCAGAGATTTTTCTTCTTACAGAATCTTTGGGTATAGCAATCGGTATCACAGCTATAGCAGCTATAGATCTGCATAAATGTGTTTCCCTTAGTCATTCTTATTGCTATTCTGCATGCAAGACTGCCACAAACCTTCTCCTTTTAATTTTTTTTTAGAACTTAAATCTATCTACTTGTGTTTTAAGTATTTAAATGTTCATATTGGACCTACGTGTTTTTTTTTTTTTTTTTTTTTTTTTGTGTGTGTTTTTTTTTTTTTCTCTTCTGTAGAAATTTTAGTTTCTTTGATACACTTTTTTTACTGTTCTTTACTACAATAACTTTTTTATATTTTCAGTCTGTTAAATCAGTTAAGCCCTTTAATTGATAAGCAGATCTTTACAGTTTTATATTACTACTTTTAATTGAGGTTGTTAGAAAAGCATTTCCAGCCATTATTGTGCTTCAAATTGCTTAATAACTTTCGCTAAGTCTTTTAATGTGAAAATATTCTTAGCATTCGTGAGCAAGTAAGACTAATTATATGCATCTCCAGCAAAAGGCCATTAACGTTTCTTCCTGTTTCTTGTCGAATTGATGTAGGTCATAATGATTACGGTTATCAGCAACCGTCGTATCCTGAACAAGGCTACGATAGGCCTTACGAGGATTCCTCACAACATTACTACGAAGGAGGTATCTATATACCTTCACACTCACACACTCACACACACACACACACCCTCACACACTCTCACACACACACACATATATATCTATTTTCATTTGTAACTCCCCTGGAATGAGAGATCTTTCACAGAACATGTCCATATTAAGCTACAGTGCCTTGCAAAAGTATTCACTCCCCTTGGCATTTTTCGTGATTTGTTGCCTCACAACCTGGAATTAACATGGATTTGTTTGAGGATTTGCATCATTTAATTTACAGAACATGCCCACAACTTTGAAGATTGTGATTTTTTTTTTTTTTTTTTTTTTTTTTTTTATTGTGAAGCAAACAACAAATGGGACAAATTAAGAAGTCAATGTGCATAACTATTCACACCCTAACGTCAGTACTTTTTAGAGCCACCTTTTGCGGCTATCGCAGCTCCAAGTCGCTTTGGAGAAGTCTCTCTATGAGCTTGCCACATCTTACCACTGGGATTTTTGCCCATTCCTCCTTGCAAAACTGCTCCTGCGCTTGTGAACAGCAATCTTTAAGCCTGACCACAGATTTTTTATTGGATTGAGGTCTGGGCTTTGACTAAGCCATTCCAACACATTTACACTTAAACCACTCAAGTGTTGCTTTAGCAGTGTATTTGGGGTCATTGTCCTGCTGGAAGGTGAACCTCCGTCCTAGCCTCAAATCCCACAGATTGGTACAGGTTTTGCTCAAAAATATCTCTGTATTTGGCACCATCCATCTTTCCTTCAACTCTGACCAGTTTCCCAGTCCCGACTCCTGAAAAACATCTCCACAGCATGCCGCCGCCACCATGTTTCACTGTGAGGATTGTTCTTTGGGTGATGTGTTGGGTTTGTGCCAGACATGGCGTTTTCTTTGGCCAAAAAGTTCAATTTTAGTTTCCTCAGACCAGAGCACTTTCCTCCATACGGAGTCTCTCGCATGCCTTTTCACAAGCTCAAAACGTGCCATTTTGGGTTTTTTGCTGAAAGTAATGGCTTTCTTCTGGCCACTCTGCCATAAAGCCCAACTCTATGGAGCGTACAGTTTATTGTTGTCCTATGTTCAGATACTCCAGTTTTTGCTGTAGAATGCTGCAGCTCCTCCAGGGTTGCCTTAGGTCTCTGTACTGCCTCTCTGATTAATGCCCTCCTTTCCCGGTCCGTGAGTTTTGGTGTGCAGCTCTCTCTTGGCAGGTTTTCTGTTGTGCCATGTTCTTTCCATTTGGTTATGATCAGGGGTCAAGTCCTGGGAAAAAAAGTGTGGGAACTCCCACCCAAGATCCATTCCCCCACCAAAAAAAAAAAAAAAAAAGGTACGCTCATATGCATATATACTTCACAGAAAATACAGTACAACATTTATTGTAAAGTGCCAGTTTACAAAAACAAAATAACGTGTCAAACAAAACAATCAACACAATGGGGGATGATCTTTCCCTCGCAGGGAATTTCTACCACAAATACACCCTGTTCCAAATTCTGTTACACAGCCCATTAGAAAATATCCCACAAACAGGAATAAGTATTGGCAGAGTATTGCAGAGTATTGGCAGGGTATGTATTGAAGAGTATTGGCAGAGTATTGGCAGGGTATGTATTGAAGAGTATTGGCAGAGTATTGCAGAGCATCGGCAGGGTATGTATTGGCAAGGTATTGCAGAGTATTGATAGGGTATTGCAGAGTATTGGCAGGGTATGTATTGCAGAGTATTGGCAGGGTATTGCAGAGTATTGATAGGGTATGTATTGTAGAGTATTGATAGGGTATTGCAGGGTATTGCAGAGTATTGGCAGGGTATTGCAGAGTATTGGCAGGGTATTGCAGAGTATTGGCAGGGTATTGCAGAGTATTGGCAGGGTATTGCAGAGTATTGGCAGGGTATTGCAGAGTATTGGCAGGGTATTGCAGAGTATTGGCAGGGTATTGCAGAGTATTGGCAGGGTATTGCAGAGTATTGGCAGGGTATTGCAGAGTATTGGCAGGGTATTGCAGAGTATTGGCAGGGTATTGCAGAGTATTGGCAGGGTATTGCAGAGTATTGGCAGGGTATTGCAGAGTATTGGCAGGGTATTGCAGAGTATTGGCAGGGTATTGCAGAGTATTGGCAGGGTATTGCAGAGTATTGGCAGGGTATGGCAGAGTATTGGCAGGGTATGGCAGAGTATTGGCAGGGTATGGCAGAGTATTGGCAGGGTATGGCAGAGTATTGGCAGGGTATTGGCAGGGTATTGGCAGGGTATTGGCAGGGTATCGGCAGGGTATCGGCAGGGTATCGGCAGGGTATCGGCAGGGTATCGGCAGGGTATCGGCAGGGTATCGGCAGGGTATCGGCAGGGTATCGGCAGGGTATCGGCAGGGTATCGGCAGGGTATCGGCAGGGTATCGCAGAGTGCAACTTACATACTAGTGACTAACCTGGTAGAGAAGGAGAAGTAAACTGGAAAAGTGCAGCGTGTGGCCCCAGGAGGCCAGGACTGACTGGCACTGGGTAGAGGGGAGGAGGGGGGGGGACAGTCCTGAACTCCGGATCCAAGCAGGCGCGCAGCGTGTGTCAGCCTGCCCACTGACTCGCGCCAGTGCGTGCCCACGTGCACGGCCGAAGTCATGTGACCGGTTGCTAGATGCGGAGCGGCCCCTGCCTAGCAACCAGTCACTCGGCGGCTGAGGAGCGGCGGCGAACTACGCGCTGCATAGCCTCAGCCCTCAGGCAGCTAATGGGAACTGCGTTCCCGCTGTGGGAATAGTATGGGAACGCCGTTCCCATGCGTTCCCGCAGGACTCGAGCCCTGGTTATGATAGATTTGATGGTGCTCCTAGGGATCAAAGATTTGGATATTTTTTTTTATAACTTAACCCTGACTTGTACTTCTCAACAACATTTTCCCTTACTTGTTTGGAGAGTTCCTTGATTTTCATGGCAGTGTTTGGTTAGTGGTGCCTCTTGCTTAGGTGTTGCAGCCTCTGGGGCCTTTCAAAAAGGTGTGTGTGTGTGTGTGTGTGTGTGTGTGTGTGTATATATGCAATGACAGATCAGGTGACACTTAGATTGCACACAGGTGGACATCATTTCACTAATTATGTGACTTCTGAAGGTAATTGGTTGCACAAGAGCTTTTTATGGGATTCCTAATAAAGTGGGTGAATACATACGCACATGGCAATTATCAGTTTTTTTTTTTTTTTTTTCTGAAAGAGTTTTATATATAAAAAAATGTTTTTTAATTTTACTTCACCAACTTAGACTATTGTGATGTGATCCATCACATATAATTCAGATTAATAAAACATTGACCTAAAGGCTGTAATGTAAAGGAGGTGAATACTTTTGCAAGGCACTGTATGTAACAGAGCTCTAAATGCTGGTTTCATTTTTTACTTCACTACAAAGCTAGGTCTCAAACACAGCAGTTTTCACAAACACACACTGACAGTAACTAAAACATGTTAATTTTCTCAAGTTTTCCAGAAAAGCAATCCATTAGATCTTTCTCCAAGCTATCTTTCTACATGCACACAATTTTGTCTTTTAGGAACCAGCTTTCTGATCTTGTCTAGCTAGTCTGTGCTCCTTCAGCTGTCTCAATGTTTTACTTTTTTACTCTTGCTATCATGGTCCCAAGACTGTGATACTTTAACTTTATTGCTCATTTGCCAAGGATGCTCCAAAAACAATGCTGCAGTCCAAACTTGTAAAACTAGCTTTAAGTTTGTGGGCTGATTTCCTTATGTTTTTTGATTTATTTATTTTTTATGTTTTGGTGTTTTGGCATTTTTTATATTGGTTTGGTTTTGCATTTTATTTTATTTTTTTCCCCCCGTTTTTTGGTGTTTGTTGTAAAAACTTGAAATAAAAGCAAACATTCATTTTTCTTCCTTTTCCTAAATCATCTTAGGTAATGCTCAATATGGACAACAGCAGGAAACCTATCAAGGTCCACCACAGCAGCAGGGATACCCATCTCAGCAGCAGCAGTACCCTGGCCAGCAAGGTTATCAACCCCAGCAACAAGGATATGGTAAGTATTAGCCCATTTGCGATCACCTGTCATAGATTTAAATCTCGTAGGCTGTTTTTATTTAATGTAAATGGCCTATCAAAACAGCGTCCATTTAATGTAATTTACCACTGAGTATATGCTAATGTGTGTGACTGTATACTAATGTGGGCTGCACGGATATGAAAAATAGGAATTGGAAGAGCTTAACCAACAGTGCTAGCAGTACCTGCCAGGGATACCCACCAACTGTACCATCCACCAAGGAGACCCACAGCAGGACTGGGCAGCAGTACCGGCCAGCAGGATCGGGAGGTCAAATCATGTGTACAAAAGGGGTGAATGCAGACTGCGGGGAGGGGAGAGACGGAACAGGAGGTGACATCCAGTGTATAACGGCACTGAATGCAGACTTAGAATATTTTGGGCTTGTTCTAACGTAGGTCCCTGCAAGAACATAAAGAAAAATAAACTATTGATTTCTATGTGCCCTGTTCACACTATGTCTGTGTCAGGTGAGTTCTAATATTTATTCTATTATTTTTAAAGCAATTTCTATAATTGTGGTTCTATCTACAGCTCTCTGATCAGATCCAATGTTTCGTGAGCTGTAGTAATTTTTCTAGAAAATAAATACTAATTTTAACTTGTAAGCAACAAGGGTCAGAAGAAGGTTTAGTCTTTAAGTGGTTAAACTGTCCTAGTTTACAGACTGAAGTTCATTCCTTTGCTCTAAAAGAAAGTGTTACAATGTTTCTCTTTATTTCTCCTGCCATGTTGTGATAAACTTGGCAGGCTACCTTTTTTGTGTTTTTATTTTTTTTGATAGCCTTCAGCAGAGAACTCTATGCGCTGAATCTATGCGCTGAATGTAGAATCGCGATCTTGATTCTTTGATCAATGTTAATTCCTTATCTTGGTGTACAGTACAAAACTCAGAATCTTCCTTTCTGTTTCCTTATTGTTTGCTAAAAAAAAAAAAAATTAAAAAAAAATAGTAAAGTCACATGGAGTTGGTGGGGTTCTATGAGTCTTAATTAGGGGTGATTTTTTTTTTGCTGTGTGTGTGTTTTTTTTTTTTTGTCATTGCACAATTTCCTGAAGGTAGCATATAACGTAGTCTATGAATACGAGTCCTGTGCTGTATTCCAAAATAAGAAATTTTACAGGCACGTCAAACGTTATTTTATGCAGCCTTAGTGTATAGGGCATAAAGGTTAATTTTTCACTATCATTTTGCTTTAAATAAAAAATAAATATAGCTTAACTCCTGGCAAACGGCAAAATATACAGATTAAATACACACTATGGGAGCTGTTCTGCCTGCCAATTGATTTGTGTTTTTTCAGTTTCTGGGATTTACACAGCCCTGTGACAGAGCACAACCAGGTGGATCACCTTTTCTCTAGTGGTGCACCGAAATTTTGGCTGCCGAAAACTCAGCCAATACCGAAAAGGGGGAGTGGTCTGCCCCAGTGCCGCCCATTGTGGGAGTGTCCCTCCCTCCTGCTTTCCTTGTGTTAGCAGGGGCACTAGTGTGGGCACACCCACCCAGGGGCGGGCTGACCGTCTCCTGCTTCATCATAGGAATGCCAGCTTCCCTCCCTGCTCAGAAAAACCATGTCCTCAGCCCAATCTACCATCCTAGTATCTGTGCCCGGCTGCGGCGCCTCCCTCGTGGTTGCCTAGCAATGGGACGCTGTAGTCGGTGAAGTGGAGGGTGAAGGTACTATGGCGTGACAGCATCCAAGGAGGAGGGGAAAAAAGAGCATGGGCGGGAAGAAGGGGGCAGCAGAGGAGAGGACCAGAGGGGAGCCCGTCTCCGAGGGGAAAAAGGAGTTCTACAAACTCCAGATCTGGGACCTTGAGGGCTGCCTGGAGAGGTGATGGTGGAGGGGGCTACAGGTCTTGGGCATGCCCTGACTGGAAGAGGAGCAACATGTTTAAGGTAGCACTGCAACTCCCAGCATGCCATGGCAGAGTAAAAGTAAATGTTTTCATGAAATTGCATCAAACTCCTGCATACCACCTCGCCTTCATACTGATCTAATGGTAGCACATCTAAAAACGTACATAGAAAATGTGACAGATCTGTGCTGTAGCTGTCTTTTGGCTATAGCGTTGATCTGAAGGGGTTAAACCAAATCTAGGTAATTCTTTAAAAAAAATTGATTTATTAATACATACTGAGTTGTATCAAGCCTCGTTCACACTAGTGCGATTTTTCAGGTATGTTATCAATGTAGCACAGCACACCACATTTTTGGTCTAGTGCTACTTTGGTGCGATTTTGGCCCTATAGCCTTCAATAGAAACTCACATGCATGCATTTTTTTGACTTGTTTTTGTAGGTTAAGGAGCCGACATCTTAACAAGTAACTTCTGACAGCAGACTGTCAGTAAAAAATAAAAATAAAACACGCCATGGGACCCACCTCCCCAAAAATCGATACACACCTTTTCAAGTCTAATACGGATTTTAGGTGGGATCCCATGCAACGAAAACCCCCCAAAAATGTTGGGGGAGCACCCCTCCCCAAATTTATACCAAGCCCTTTAGGCCTGCTGTGGACTATGGTGGGACATTCCTACCAGTTGCTTAACATGCAGCATCCAATCGCCCCCTACCAAAAAACACAGTAGTATCAAAAACCCATTAAAATGCAACCAGGTCTCGCTATAGAAGTGCACTGAAAAGCAGATCAAATTGCAGCTGCACTAATATGAACCTAGCCTCCATTTGTGGTTTTATATCTAAAGGGAATAAATCCATGATCAGGTAATGATTTATAAGTGGGAAATCGCCACCACAGTATGCTGATATCAAATACTACAAAATGCATATAAGAAAATTGTGCCACATTACACTCTTCCAAAATCAAAGTGCTTACTGTAATCATTAAAGGGAAGGATCATATCCGAGGTACATATACAAATAGTGAAGCATGTGCTCTTAGTGCTTAAAAAATAAAAAAACTCCAAATAAACATCTGATCACTGCTGAAATTACATATACAGCTTATAACAAAAAATATACTAATCAATTGCAATTTAGAAATGAAATATATGAAAAAAGAATAAATAACATTTTTTTTTTCCCCTCACATGTGCTCATTATGGAATCCATAGTAAAAGCACCGAAATTGAGGTAGATACAAGTACACCGCTCCTCTCTCAACTGCTGCTACTCACTCTGGTCTCACACAATGGCTGAAATAGAGGAAGTAAACTCTCCCACTCTGATGCTGCTTTTCATTTAGTCCATTATAATAAGTAATTATCAGACTATAGCCACTGTAATCCAGCCCAAATTGCATATTACTTAGAGTTTAAAGAAACTTTAAAAAAAAAACTTGTTTCCAGGGGTTAGGCAGTGCCATCTTAAGTATTGTTTTCTGAGTCCACGGTGGAGTGTATGTCCGCCCTTAAATTGAGGACTTCCTGTACTGTTAACCAAGCCTCCCTCTCAATCCAACGTTTCTATGGCAACCCTGCTTCCCTGTTCATAGCTTACTTGTTTATTTTATAGTATTTACTTGTGCCGATGTCTAATGCTTCAGCTGATAAGACTGCAGTATTGGCTACGTTTAGACTGTATGTGAGGTCACATGGTGTGTAGGAGGAAGCTCTTGAGTGATTAGCAGCCTCCTGGGAGTTCAGTGGTGTGCAGTAGGAAGTCCTGATAACAGATAGATAAGCACATAGAGAGTGTGCCATGAATCAGGGGAGATCTGTGCATGCGCAGTGACTTCATTCATTCTACAGAAAAAAAGATTACAACAATACTAAGCAAGTAAGGAGATATCTACAAGCAGTGTTCGTTAGGGTTTTTATGCTGATTTACATGGGACAAAGTTGTGGGGGAGGGTTTACAACCACTTTAAATAATACTGTTTTTGGGCTTTGGGAGGGTCCTATGATGTTCTCTTAAATAAACGCTCCTAGATGCAAACGTGGCAAAACTGGTGTTTTTAACCACTTGCTGACCGGCTCCTGTACATGTATGTCGGCACTTTGAAGATGAATATTTCGGTAACGGCAACAGCTGCTGCCACAACGGAGGTATCCATCTCTTCAGGGGGCGGTCATGTTTACGATAATTGTGGTCTCTGTGGCAGATTCACCATGAGATCACTGTTATTGGCGGCAGAAGAGGGGCCCAATGCTCTCCCGCGCCCTCTGCCACTTACCGGAGCCGTCGGCGGAGGCGATCTGAGCCTGTCCGTGGCCAGGTATGGACACGAGTGAGGGAAACATGGCCCATCTCCATACCATAGCTGGGCGGAAGCAATGTCATAACGTCACTTCCGCCCATACGTCTTAAAGGGCCATTTTTTTCAATTTCCAATTTTTTTTTCTTTGAGATCTGAGGACTTTGACCCCAGATCTCATTTAAGAGGACCTGTCATGCTTTTTTTTATTACAAGGGATGTTTATAGGAATAAAAGTGATCCATTTATTTTTTATTTTTTTTAAACGGTGAAAAAAATAAATAAAATCAAGTAAAATAAGGGTAAAAAAATGTAACTACTTTAAGACCGGTCCTCTTTTTTTTTTTTTTAGATGTGTTTACAAGTTAAAAACATTTTTTTTTTTTTGCTAGAAAATTACTTGGAACCCGCAAACATTATACATTTTTTTTTTTTCTACCACCCTAGAGAATAAAATTGCAATACCTGTTTGTCAAACCGTATTTGCGCAGTGTTCTTACAAGCACACTTTAAAAAAAAAAAAAATACACTTTTTTAAAAATTAAAAAATAAGACAATATTTTGTGAAATATTATGTTACACCCAGTAAATTGATACCCAATCAATTTAAAAGTTTGCTGATTGATACCCAATTAGCTTAAAAATTGCGCCTGCTCATGGAATGACGACAAATTTCTACCCTTAATCTCCATAGGCGACATTTAAAAAATTCTACAGGTTTTAGTTTTTGAGCTACAGAGGAGGTCTAGGGCTAGAATTATTGCCCTTGCTCCATCGATCGCGGCAATACCTCACACTTGTGGTTTGAACACCATTTTCATATGCCAGCGCTTCTCACATATTCACTTCTGCACGTGAGCTTGGCGGGACGGGGCACGTTTAAAAACTTTTATTTTTATTTTTACACTGTTTAAAAAAAAAAAATAATTGTCACTTTTATTCCTATTATAAGAAATGTAAACATCCCCTGTAATGGGAAAAAAAAAGCATGACAAGACCTTTAAATATGAGATCTGGAGTCCAAAAGACCTCAGATCTCATATTTACACTAAAATGAAAAAAACAAAACAAATCGCGGCGGCGTGGTAAGTGGCGGAGGGCACCGGAACCCCCCCCCCCCCACCGCCGCCGATAAAAGTGATCTTGTGGCGAATCCTCCGCAGAGACCACTTTTATCGTGTACTGGACCAACGGCCGAACACGGGTGTGTCAGAACCCACTGTCACTGTGTATTTTTTTGGAGGGGGCTGTGGGCTCACCTCCTACCCACAGACTATGGCCCAGCAGAGAACATTGGGGATTAGAGGGCTATTTGCCGTCTCCCACCACCTGGAGACGATGCCACCTCCAGACATTTGTGTCCTGATTCGCCAGTTCATCGGAACCGGGTGAATGTGGTATCTGTAGCTGGGCTTGTGGAGTCGTTCCTGGCTACCTAAACCTATTGGCCCGGCTGGGTTAAATATGTACTTTTATTCCACAAACAATGTACTTTTAGCTGATAGACATATACAAAATGGCACTGAGATAATGTAGGGACGTACATTGGAGTGCGGTGGTCCGGAAGTGGTTAACCCTCACCGTTCCAACAAGCTTGCGCGCAGAAGCGAACGCATACGTCAGTAGAGCCCACATATGAAAAGAGTGGTCAAACCACACATGTGAGTTATCACCGTGATCGTTCGAGCCTCCTCTGTAACTCAAAACATACAACCTGTAGAATGTTTTAAATGTCGCCTATGAAGATTTTTAAGGGTAAAAGTTTGACGCTATTCCACAAGCCAGCACAATTTTGAAGCGTGACATGTTGGGTATCAATTTACTTGGTGTAACATTAGCTTTCACATTATAAAAAAAAAAAAACGTTGGGCTAAATTTACTGTTGTGTTTTTTTATTAAAAAAAAAAGTGATTTTTTTTTCCCAAAAAAAGTGTGCTCGTAAGACCGCTGCGCAAATACGGTGTGAAAAAAAGTATTGCAATGACTGCCATTTTATTCTTTAGGGTGTTAGGAAAAAAAACAATATATATGGTTTGGGAGTTCTAAGTCATTTTTTTAGCTAAAAAAAAAAAAAAAAAAAACTGTTTTAAACTTGTAAACGGCAAAATCTCAAAACGAGGCTAGTCCTTAAGTGGTTAGATGCCAGTTTGAAGCTGTCAAAAAATTTGTTCAGAGGAGGTTGCCTCAGCATCCCGTGTACATTAAAGCCCCATACACACTATCAGATTGTCTCCTCAAAATTTTTCCATCAGATTTACCAAAACCATATAATATGAGGTCAAACCTTAGGGGTTTCAATGTGTATGCAATCAGGCAGGCCCTTGTACTACATGGTTTTGGTAAACCTGAAGGAAAAAATCAGCAGACAATCTGATAGTGTGTATGGGGCTTTAGGCTAATGGTAGGACTTTGACCTCTTCATCTCCGGAACATTTTACTCCCTTCATGACCAGGCAGTTTTTTGCTGTGCGGCGCTAGGCTTCTTTAACTGACAATTGCGAGGTCATGCAATGCTCAACCCAAACTCAATTTTATATCTCCCCCCTTTTTTTTTTTTTTACGCAAATAGAGCTTTCTTTTGGTGGTTTTTGATCACCTCCTGTGTTTTTTTATTTTAATATATAAATGGAAAAAGCCTGACAATTTTTTGAAAAAAAAAAAAAAAATTAAAGCCCTTTAATAAATTTTGTCCAAAATTAATTCTGCTACATGTCTTTGGTAGAAAAAAAAATCACAATAAGTGTATATCGATTGGTTTGTGTGAAAGGTTATAGCGTTCAAGCTGTGTGTGTGTATGTGTGTGTATATGTATTATATATATATATATATATATATATATATATATATATATATATAATGACTTTTTATTAACTTTATTTCTCTTATACTAACTGCCACTGACATTACCAGTGACGTTATTGCAGTGATCAGTGCTAATATGCACTGTCACTTTACTAATAACAATGGCCAGGAAGGGGTTAAATGTGTGTCTAACAAGTGTTTGTGTGTACTGCGTGCTGCATTTACTGGGGATCTAGTTGCTTTCATTACCTGAATGAACAAACGAGATCCCATGTCCCTGAACACAGCTCTTGTGGTGTTTACATTCACAGAGCTGTGTTCGTTGAAGCCAGTGAATGACCACCGGTAGCTGGCATGTGCTGGGGCGAATAACAGCCCCAGTAAGTGTACACCCCCCCCCCCCCCACCACAGCGCATGGATCTACTATGTACGTGATCCAGCGCAGGGAGGTTGCTCAGCCATTGTATATGTAAGCTATACGGTCAGCAAGAGTTTAAGCCCATCAAAACTGAGCCACTGAGCTTACAAGCAGAATGGAAATTTGTCAAGGGTTCAGGAGCTTTAGGCTTTGTGTAGAGATGAAACAAAATTATGTGATGACTGGCTCCATAAATATGAACATCCAGAATGCTATTTGCATTGCAACATATCACAAATGTAACTTGCTGTAACATTTGGGCTGCTATGAGAAATGTCAGTAGCTTCTCCGGCCTGATTTTATTCTGTTGCAAAAAAACAAAACAAAGTGATGCCCTGACATTTTTCATTTTTACTGCTATTGGAGCCCTAATATGACATGAAATGATCTCTGTATAGGGTAACTTTTTTTTTTATTTTTTTTTTTTTATTTTATAAAAGTTGTTTATATAATACATAGATTCTCTTGTACGTTTCCATAGGTCCTTCACAAAGTGGACCAGGTCCTCAGTACCCTAACTATCCTCAGGGGCAGGGTCAACAGTATGTGCAATACAGACCTTCACAGCCAGGACCCCCACAGGCACAACAGCAAAGACCTTATGGATATGATCAGGTAAATGCTAGAATATCACCTTCTATTGATTAGGCATCAAAAATAGAAGTTTGCAATAACAAGTTAAATGTCTGTATAGCTTGGTATTCTTGCACTTAATATGTGTGTGCATTTTTGGTTAAGGAAAGTCTTCATGTGAATCAACGCTGTATGTTGCAACAAATACAAATAGTTCAAAAGCATGAGTAAAAGTAAGTATGCATTTGCAGTACAAGGTGAAGGTGATGTATTCTTTTTATGAAAGGCTTTCTGTAAATTTGTATGAAATACCATGGCAAGACCTATAAAACTAAAAATCATGTGACCGTTCAAAACCACTAGGGCTCTTGTAACTTATCATTTCTCATTCCGACTTTAAGTGTTTGTTTTTAGACTTTTAGATCATTTATACGTGCACAGCTCATTTTAAAGCTGAATTCCTAGCAGATAGTTAAATATGCAGTTAAATTATATATTTGTGAACGGTTTTACCTGCAAAAAGACTTGCTAATGCTGCTCAGAAATCCAGCTAAACCTGCCAGAGAGCACAGCTAAGTCCCGCAGACTACAATGTACAGTTCAATAATAGTCTCTTTCAGGACCCACCCCTAGCCTATTTTTTGACAGTGATGGAGCAGTAACACATTTAAGATGTCTTTTTGTTCCCCCTTGTGTAAGCATGTTCACAGGCTTATGCTGACCCTGTCTCTCATGGTCTGAGCACTGTGCAGGGAACTACACAAAGCTGATACCAGGAAAGATCCATGTTCTAATGCCAATTTTGAAAATACATTGAACTTGGAGCTTTATTTCAGGAAAATGGCTAAATAAAAAAAATAACATTGTGTTTTGCCAGTCTTGTGATCCAGGTTGGCAACCTCCATTCTGTAGGCAAGTGTTTAAAGGGGAACATTACCCGCGAAACAATTTAATAAAAATGTTCTTTAACAAAAGAACATACATTCCGCGTTAATGATTCTGCTAAAATTAGTGTGTTCTATTCGTTGCCTATAGTATTGCTCCTGTTTCTTCTTGCTGGATTTTGTTGAAGCCCAGTGAGTAGTCACATCTTATTGGAAACTCTCTCCCTCTCCTTGGTCTCAAAAACTATATGCCACTTTATGTAAATAATAAAAAGTGTGCATTACCAGCCTTGATTGTATGTTTTCCCTCAGAGTACATCTGACAGAAGCTGTACAGTGCTGATGTTCACAGGCTGCTGCTACCGAGGTAGAAAGGAGAGGATTTCAGGGAGATAATTCCCTCTTTTGCGTGTCTCTGGCAACAGAGTTTGTCCTGTCACCTCTCCTGCTTTGCTTTTCTCCCTCCCTAATCTCTGTTCTTTTGGCACAGTCTGTGTCATTCCTGTTTCTTCCCCCACTCTGCAGCAGTAAATCTTGAGGCCATCAGCAGATCGGTCTCTAGTGGCTCTGATTTTCGGCACAGTACCACTAATATGGAACAAATTAGGCTTTGAAGAGCCTTACTGGATTTACCAGTATAGCTACTTATTTTTAATGTTTTGCATAGCTATTCCTGCAAAAGGGGCCAGCATGAAGTATTCTATCAGGACTTAATTTTCTGACTAAAGTTTCAATTTAATTGACTGACAGTACTGGTCAAAGCAGAAGAGTTCCTACCTAGCTCAGAGTGCGGACATGTCTGAAAAAAATAAATAATAGAATCCAACGTCTATCTATGTATCTATCTATCTATCTATCTATCTATCCAGTCATCTTAGTTATGCTTTGATCTGGGTTGCTGCCACAGCAATCACCTCTGTTGTTCCCATTCAAATAGCTTTTTAAAATATCCTAATCCTACAGTACAAAACACAGGAAGATTATTCATACACCATGGGTTTTAGGCGTGTACCTTCAAATGATTGGAGACTGGCAAAGCTTTTGAAGATGCCCCCTCTGGAAGCCTTCCCTATGATTTTTTTTTTTTGCCCACTCAGCTTTAACAGCTTATTACATGTTCAATCAACCCTCACTGTCTTCTCATACAACATAGAAACATTTTATCCGGATCGATGCAACATTGATAAAAACTTGGGAGTCATACTTGCACCCTATGCTGTGGGAACGACTTGTAATGTTGCTTCAGGCAATGGAGGCTCACACACATTTACGTTGGTATTTGGCGCAATGTGTTGAATTAGCCACAGGGTGCTTTACAAGTCCAGGGCCATAGTCAGTTGCTGTGGAACACGCTCTCTGAAGACCTTTTCTGTGATATGCCCAATGTGTTGGATGAAGCCTAGACTTTATATAGTCCAGCAGCATGGACAAATAGGACAGAGTCACCCTGTAGCTCTGACTGTTACTGTATAAACAAAGCTATGCTTGAAACGTATGTGTAAACTTTTCAAACTTGGCACTTAAACTCAGCTACTTTATAGCTCAGGCTCTGGTAAATGACCAAGTGTTACACCACACTGTTTTAACACTTTTTCTGCTTGGAGCCCTTATAAGGGTACTCATGCACTTTCTTCCACCATGAGGATTCAATTAATGACGGATTACACCTGGGTTACCGCATACTCTTTACAGACCTGTTTATCCTATACTCCATAGCCTACAGAATACTCTATTAATCCCAAAGGTAAATTGGGAAATTATTACGACACAGGCTTAACAAAGACCACACAACTTCACAACGATAAACTGAACAAGATCCAAAATCACAACAAAATTGCCAATAACAGCCATTAGCACCAAATAAATAAAATGAAAACTACACTACAAAAAAAATCCATACAATTAAAATACAACATAGAATAGATAACACAGATTAAAATAACAGACAAGCTACCAAATAAAAATAATACGCCACTTTCTCGAACACCACCCCAAATAACCAACGCAATAACAAAATACAGTTAAAAACACAAAATCCTGATCATAAACCAGAATTAAACCTTCACCTCCAGAAAAGAATTGTATATCTTGATCGCAACAGGCAAAAATGGTTTCCTGTGTCCCTCTGTGGTGCATTGTGGGCATAACAATCTGTCACTGATGGTACTCCACAGACTGACCAGCATATTGTGGAGTGGGTGGGAGGAATTGTCCAAGATTGAACATAACTTGAACATTCTCCTCTCAAGCTCTTCTAAAAGACTCCAATTGCAATCCAACAACATCATTGGCCTCGTGAATCAGTTTGTTGAATCTGTTGGTGTCACCCCACCCACCCCCCCCCCCCCCCATTCCTGCTTCCCCAGCATTCCACTGTATACAGGAGAGCGCTGGCCACCACAGACTCATAAAACATCTTCAGCATCATCTGACAGATGTTAAAGGACCTCGGTGTTCTTGCTCCAGTCCAGCTTATTATCTATGTGCCCCACCCCCAGATACTTGTAACACTCTACTACCTCCACATCCATTCCTCGGAGATTAGGATCACTGGTTGCTTCCTCTTTCTGAAATCCACAACCAGCTCCTTTTGTCTGTCGCATTTAGATACAGATGACTAACCTCACACCATGTGACAAAGCTCTCCACCACAGTCCTATACTCAGTCTCTTCCCCTTCCCTGATATATCCCACTACCACAGAGTCATCGGAAAATGTCTGAAGATGGCAAGACTCTGGTAGCTGAAATCAGTGGTGTAGACCGTAAAGAAGAGACCTGTCCCCTGTGGAACCGCAATAATGCTGATGACCCTATCTGACACAGTCTTGCAAACGCACATACTGCAGTCTTTCTGTCAGTCTACCATCCATGACACAAGGGAAACTTCAACATGTATTGCTGCTAACTTCTCGCCCAAAAGATCCGGCCTGATAGTATCGAAAGCTATTCCATGAGTACCCCACAGGGGAACACCTACATTTAGGAACAGGCTAAAGGGGTCCATCCAAAATTGGAGCCAAACTTTTGCTCTGCCACATCCCACTCAACACTCATCCTCAGACTTATGCTCGAGCACCACTATCATCATCTTATTCTAGCTCTACTTCGATCAGCAGTCTAATTGACTAATGCAGAATTCTCTGCATCTGTAACATTTCTTAAGACACATTATGCTCCTAATACAGCTGTCTTTGTCCAGGGCCAAAAAACACCACACCTCTCCCCCCACTGCCATTTCTCAATCTGACTCTGCTCCCGCTATGCTGTTCCTAGAGGACAAAAAGGATTGAAGAGGCCATTGAGACAGTTTCAAAAGGAAGCTAAAGATGTCTCTTTCTCATATTGTCACCGCTTTTGAAGCAGGAGCTTCATGCAGTGTGCTTGCTAACGTTGAAAAGCTAACTTCCTGTGTCCCCCAAAGGCTTGATATTGTGCATCCCGACTTTCCTTAGTCTCACCAAGACCCTATAGGTACAAAGAGATCTTCAAATCCTTCTCGGGTTCATGGGTGGATAGAATCTGCAGTATATGACAACTTTTGATCACTCTGAAAAGATTTTGGGGGGAGTGAAAGTACTTTCTAACTCTATTCCACTGCATAGCGTTCATCGAAGAAGTTGTCTACCTCTCTTGTGTATAAGTATTAAATTAGTAGTGGTCAACTTGAAAATCATAGAGGGCCTTAAGTGCAGTCCCTTCCAGAGGGCCCTTGCGGTAGCAGTGCAGCACAAAATGCATGATCCATAGCAGGGGTCCTCAAACTATGGCCCACAAGGATCATTTACCTGGCCCACCTTTTGGGGCCGGCCCTACTATGGGTCCCACTCTCACAAGCCTCTGCCAGCCTCCTCTGCCGCTGTCATCAGTGAACAGCGGAGGCAGGAGGCAGCTTGGCTCTGGACAGAAGGCAGGAGGAGCAGCTACCCATACTTGCTGGTTGCTAGGACTCAGGAAAGCATAGGTTCCCAAGGGCAGAATTTGGTTGTGCCATTTGGGTAGCGTAGCAAGGTTGGTAAGGCTTGCTCTATGCTATACTGGAGGCGTAAGTTAGTTCAGTGGATAGGAGATTAGTGAGCTGTTTTAAGGAGCAGCTTTCGGTTTGGTGAGCAGTCTGACCCTGTGTAGGAATGAGCTGTGACTGAGCTATCACTGCCTTCTTCCTGGGTGGACATCTCTTCCAGGTGGAAAATGCTCAGGAGGCCACGAAGAAAGGCTCCAAGGCATTAAATACATAGCTCTGTGTTCTCTGTGGAGGGACGTGTCACGCCAGGGGAGGCTGGGGGCTTCCCAGGGACAAGGGAAGACACATTGGGCTAAGATCTCATGATAGAGGTCACCTAGTTGTTATAGGCAGCAGCTCCAGGCCTGTAGCTCCTAGTTATACTTAAAGTGCCTTGCAAAAGTATTCACCCCCCTTGGCATTTTACGTGTTTTGTTGCCCCACAACTTTGAATGTTTTTATTTTTTTGTTTATTGCGAAGCAAACAACAAATAGGACAAAATAACAGAAAAAGTCAGTGTGCATAACTATTCACCCCCCTAAAGTCAATACTTTGTAGAGTCACCTTTTGCGGCTATTGCAGCTCCAAGTCGCTTTGGATAAGTCTCTGCACTTGCCAAATCTTATCACTGTTTTTTTTTTTTTTTTTTTTTTCTCATTCCTCTTTGCAAAACTGCTTCAGCTCCTTCAAGTTGGATGGTTTCCGCTTGTGAACAACAATCTTTAAGTCTGACCATAGATTTTGTATTGGATTGAGGTCTGGGCTTTGACTAGGCCATTCCAACACATTTACATGTTTCCCCTTAAAACACTCAAGTGTTGCTTTAGCAGTGTGTTTGGGGTCATTGTCTTGCTGGAAGGTGAACCTCAGCCCTGGCTTCAAATCACAGAGTGGTACAGTTTTTGCTCAAGAATATCCCTGTATTTAACACCATTCATCTTTCCCTCAGCTCTGAGCCTGGCATTGCGATTTCCTTGATGGCCAAAAAGTTCACTTTTAGTCTCATTAGACCAGAGCACCTTCCTCCATACATTTTGGGAGTCTCCCACATGCCTTTTCACAAACTCAAAACGTGCCATTTTGTTTTTTGTTGAAAGTAATGGCTTTCTTCTGGCCACTCTGCCATAAAGCCCAACACTATGACGCGTACAGCTTATTGTAGAGATTTTTATGGCCTTCATAACAAAGTGGGTAAATACATATGCGCATGCCAACTATCAGTTTTTTATTTATGAAAAATAGTTTTATGTATATTCTTTTCTAATTTTACTTCACCAACTTAGTCTATTGTGTTCTGATCATCACATATAATTCAGATAAAAAAGACATTGAGCTAAATGCTGTAATGTAACAAAACCGATAAAGCCAAGGGTGGTGAATACTTTTGCAAGGCACTGTAGATCTTCAATACAGAGTATATTTTTTCTATTGGTAACAGTACTCTGGTTTACTCCCACACTCCAAAGAAATGCTGGTAGGTTAATTGACTCTTCTCTAAATTGGCTCTATTGTGTGGTGTGTATGTATAAATGCAAGTTTGGGACCTTAAATTGTAAGCTCCTTGAGGGCAGGGACTAATGTCAATGTACTATTTGAGAGAGAGAGAGAGAGAGAGAGAGATTTTAACTCTATTAAATCAAACAAAAATTGCTCAAGAAGTTAGATTTTCAGAATGCTCTTAACCATCTCTTGTCCCAGGAAGCAGTTGTGCCATTACCACCACAAGACTAGTTCAAAGGATTCTACTTACACCTGTTTACAGTACCAAAGCCCAACTGAGGTTATTAGTCATATTCTGGACTTAAAATCCCTCAAGATGTCTTCAACTTCCAAAATTCATCATGGAATTTGCAAGGTCAATAGTTCCCTCACTGAGAAACGGGGAATATCAATGGACATTTAAAATGCCAAGCTGCATGCTCTCATTACCCACTTCATCAACCCTTTTTCTACAATTTGCAATGGCAGACAATTACTGTCACACTGCACTTCTGCCTATCTTCTGCTTCCAGAGTGTTCAAAAAGGTTTTAGCACCTCTCCTTGCCCTTCTAAGAACTTGGGGCATCCTGTTCATGGGCTCTCGATGACCTTCTCTTGAACTACTTCTTTCCCTTCCAGCTATCAGAAAATGGTTATCAATTTCAACAAATCTGTTCTCCAGCCTTTCCTTTTGCTTGCTATACTTGGGTCATTTCAAGCAAGTCTGTCTTCCGGAAAATAAAGTTGTCTCACATGATCAAAGATGAGAGATAATTGAGAGAAACATTGAAATCATTGAAATTCTCTTTGAGATTTCTAGGACTAATGGTAGCCTGCTTCATGGTATTACCATTTGCCCAATTCCATTCAATAACTCCTGCTAAATACAGTATCCTGTTGACTTATAAAAAGCAGGCTCCTTTTCTCAATTTGCCCATGTTACTATATAGCTAGGCAATGAATTCACTTTTTTGGTGGCTCACTACCCCAACCCTAACAGTGGGGAAGTCCCTTCCTTCCAGATCACTGGAAGGTTATCACAATAGATGAAAGCCTCTCGGGTTAGGAACAATTGTTTCAAACCCTGACTGTTCCAGGAACATGGGCCCTGGAGGAAACCAAGTGTCCCATCAACTTCTTGAAGCAGTGTTGTTAACCCTGCAATACTGGACCCCCCCCCCCCCCCACCTTCTAAAGGTACAACTAATCAAGGTACAGTGGTACAGTTGGACAATACCACAGCTGTGGTCTACATAAACCATCAAGGGGGCACCAGAAGTCTGCCTTGAAGAAAGAAAAACAATCTTGTGGACAGAAGATTACTGCCCAGTGATCTACGCAGTCCACATGCCATGAGTGGACATCAGGAAAATGGAATATTCTAGCTCTAGCCTCAGATTCTTAGATAAGCCCTTGGTCTTCCCTCGGGCTGATTATTGCCTTTCCTCCATTTGTGAATCCTACCTCGTACTCTCAAGAAATAGAGCAAGGGAAAAATGATCCTTATTGCACCAAATTTTTACTTTTTTTTTTTTTTTTTTTTTTTTTACATATATTTCTATCAGGCAACCCCTTAGAGGAGTTTCTGAGTCTGTGACTCCTACCTTACTAAAAGAAAGAAATGCCTATTCTGCAACTGGAAATCCTTTTTTGTCTGGTTATCACAGGCACTTCAACCTCAGATTTCTATGTGCCTCACATTTTAGCCTTCCTACAGGTGGGCCTTGACAAGAACTTGGCCTTAAAGAGAAAGTAAACCCTGATGGGTCTTCCTCTTTTTTTCCTCTGCAAAATAAAAGCATAGTGGGCTAGTATGCATCACATAATAGCCCATTATGTTGCCATTACCTGCAAAAGAAGCCAGCAATGTCACCGTTATCCCTGCTGTGTGGAAGCGTCCATCTTTACCCCTCTTCCTTCCGGGTCCACGGTCTGACTGGCCGGAGTCATGTGAAATCATGCATGTGAGCGGGAGCCAACAGTCACGGCACGGGCCCTATAGAAATGGCACAATCATGGCCTTTCTTTAGTGCGTATATGGTAAATTCCAGTGCCTAAGGCTTACCTGTAGGTAAAAGTGGTTGTGCAGGGTTTACAACCACTTTAAGCACTCTCAAAGGTCAAATCTCAGCCTTATGTCTTTTATTTTTCAAAGGCTTCTGGTTTCACTCTCTTGTAAGAACCGTTCTTCAAGGTGTATCTTTTACTAAGCCCCCTTTGCAGCACTCTATCTGCTTCCCTGGGATCCCCTTTTTGCTTTATTCTGCCCTGCAGGAACCACCCTTTGAATTTATCAGGAATATTCCCCCTAGAGGATCTCTCTTGCAAAGTAGCCTTTTTTTTTGGTCACCATCACGTCTGACAGGTGTGTTTTCTGAACTTGCCATCCTTTCCTGTAGGTCTTTCCCCATACTTCAAAATAAGGCCATCTTTTCCCCCAAAGGAGGTTTCAGTATTCCTTAACGAGGTCATTGTCTTACCATCCTTATTCCCTGCTCGCTAAGCATTCAAATAAACCTCTCTGCATTTTCTGGAAGTAGTCCGAGCCATTAGCGTATATTGTAGACTACTGCTTCAATCAGATGGATTCCCTTTCCTGTTTGGCCCTGTCCTTGGGACCTCTCAAGGGACAATCTGCTTTAAAGTCAACCGTTGCACGATGGATATGGAATCTGATTGTAGGAGCTTACATTCTCAAAAATAAACCACCTCCTGCTCTTTTAGATGCCCATTCCACCGAATCGGTGAGAGTTTCCTGGGCATTTGACCCCCAAGCCACTATATCCCAGTTGTGTAAGGCCGCCACCTGGCTTTCTGTTCAGAATTTTTTTTTTTTTTTTTTTTTTTTTTTTCAGAGTTCCTGGTAGATGTACAGTCTTCTGCTAGTGCAGGTTTATCCTGCAAGGTTCTTGCAGTGGCACTCTGAGCTGTGTCTGACTCTTGTTGTTTGTGCCTGGCACAGTTGGGGTTGCCTACCCTTCTTATAAATTGCTTGAAGACGTTGCATGGTATATGAATAATCCGCCTGTGCCCAGTACTGTATGATTATAATATGAGAAATGTTGACTTACCTGTAAATTCTATATCTTGGTGTACAGCACATGGGCCACCCTCCCTTTTTATTCCTTGGTTTACTCTGCATTATTTGCTGCAAAACAGAGGACTTGTGGGATAGAATTATATGGGAGATGCCCAGGGTGTATGTCCTATAAAGCTTTGCCGGTGTCCACACAACACACCTATAACCCATTGTGTATGAATAAGCTGTCTGTGTCCTGCACTGTACTCCCAAGATATGTAATTTACAGCAGTGGTCCTCAACCCTGTCCTCAGGGCCCACTAACAGGCCAGGTTTGCAAGATAACTGAAATCCATCACAGGTGATCTCATTTGCTGCTCAGTGATTGCAGTATTCTAGTTTGCCTCTCCCCAAAGTACTAAATAAAACCTGGCCTGTTAGTGGGCCCTGAGGACAGGGTTGATGACCACTGATTTACAGGCAAGTAAAAATTTTCTCTTTTCTTTCCATGTTTGTATACATATCCAAACCTAGCGGTGGGTTACCAAACTTTCACAAAGATTGGTCCTGCAGTGTGTGAGCACTTACTCATGCCTATGGTAAGAACAGTAGGGTAAACTGGAAGGGGAGTCAGTGATGCAGTATTCTGTGAAGTAATGCAGAAAAAGTGTTGCCATTATGTAAATCAGTGGTCATCAACCCTGTCCACGGGGGGCCCACTAACAGGCCATGTTTTTATGTATTACCTTGGGGAGATGCAGACTAGAATACTGCAATCACTGAGCAGCAAATTATATCACCTGTGATGTATTCAGTTATCTTGCAAACCTGGCCTGTTAGTGGGCCTTGAGGACAGGGTTGCTGACCACTTATGTAAATGACTAAAAGTGGAGGACTCTTGATAACTGGAACTGTGAAACACGAAGGAAAAAAAAAAGTCTGAAATAAAAATTGTCATCTTAATGCAGAGTCCACCCAAAAATGGAACTTCCGCTTTAAGAGAAGGTGACCCCCTGACATACCAGATTTGGCTTGTAATTTTTTGGGGGAGGGAGCGGAAACCCTCTTTTTAGAGGGTTCCAGCTCCCACTTCCTCTCGGCGCCGTGGTGCCGGAAGTAAGTTCCCCTCTCTCTCCTCCCTCTTGGCAATCATTTGGGACATGTCACAGGTCCCAGATGATTGTCCATCCAGTCGCAGTGAGTGCCTGGCTGTGAAGCCACAGCCAGACGCCCACAGTGACAATGCCGGCGCCACAGAGAGGAGGGGGAGACCAGCGGGGGCTTTGTTCTCCCTCATCACTGGACCCTGGGACAGGTAAGTGTCCGATTTATTAAAAGTAAGCAGCTGCAGTATTAATCGGAACTCCACCGCTTCCAGACACTTTATTTAGGCAAAGTCATGGTTGCAAGGATCCTGGATACTAAAAAAAAATCTGACTCTCTCACAAGAAAGGCATCCCTAAATTGTACAGGAACAACTTTTTGAAGTATCCGGTTCCTGCTGTTTACAGGCTGCCTTCTTTTGCCAGAGAATTACGAGAAAAATGTACGCCTTACATTTTTTCATTGCATCAAAAAGACTTTATTTTCAATACTATCATTTGAGCTTACTGTATCAACATTTTATGCTTCTAGATAATTTTATATTGATGATTTTGGAATTATCTCTGTCTTATTGTAATGTATGTTCTTTTTATTTTAGGGTCAATATGGAAACTACCAACAGTAGAAACTCCCAGGTTCCTGTAGCCAGTCCTTGTAGCTCTTGTACTTTTTCCTCAGAACTGTGGTCATCTTCCTTTTGAAGAGCTCATTAACTTTATCTCTTACACTTGGGGAAAACTACGTGAATTGATGGCTGCTTCAAAATTTTTTTTTTTTTTTTTTTTTTTTTTGTCTTTACGTGTTAACCATGGAAGACTATAGTAATTCACATGCCCAGCCTAATTCACGTTGTGTACTCTAGGTGGTGATGTTGCATCACAGATTTCAAGATCTCCATGTGTCGCATGGAAAGCAGACCTTTTAAATTGTAAAGTTTTAGGAAAACTTTTTTTTTTCCCTCTTTGTGATAGAATTCAATTTGTTCTGTGAATTTTATCACAGTGTAATGTGTAAACCAGAATAATACGGCAGAGACCAGTGTATTTAAATGTAATCATGGAACATTAAATGTGTTATCTTTAAATAAATAAGTGAATAATTGTTTTCTATAAATTGAGTACTTTGAATGTTTTTTTTCTTGCTATTGTCATTTCAATAAAATTAGAGAAAAGAAAATCTGCACAAAAATGGAGACATTGCCTATAGCAATCAATTAGAATTTGTTGCATTTTAATAAAAACTAGATTGATTGCTGTTGGCTAAACTGTTGTGCATTCTTTTTCTATGGTTTTAATAAATTTAGCCTCACTCAATTATTTTTCATTGTCCTTGCCAGAATATTTTTCTGGTACCTCCTTAAAGGAGATCTCCATTTAAGAGATGTATGTGGAGCGGAGGCTTAAAAAAAAAAAAAAAAAAAAAAAAAAATGGAAAACCATCCTACATCTTTTCAAGATGACAGTCTTGCCAACACAAGTCTATGGGGGTTATTTACAAAAGGCAAATCCACTTTGCACTGCAAGTGCACTTGGAAGTGCAGTCACTCTAAATCTAAGGGGTAGATCTGAAATGAGTGGAAGCTCTCCTGATTTTATCATCCAATCATGTGCAAGCTAAAATGCTGTTTATTTTTCTTGCATGTCCCCCTCGGATCTACAGCAACTTTACTTCCAAGAGCACTTGCAGTGCAAAGTGGATTTGCCTTTAGTAAATAACCCCCAATGCAAGGCTTTAGGAACTGCATGTCATGACAAAAGTAAGCATCCATTGTTTCCATGTTATGCTCATTCATCCAGTATTTTTGTGGCATTCTTCTTTTTGAAGATGTCCATATTTTGGGGACCTGATCTAAATATTTCAGTCCTAAAACAATTGAGGGTCCTTTTGCTTATTTTGCTTGTAAACGAAATGGGATAAGGCTGCTGTACTGCAGTTTCACCAGCAGGTGGTGCTGCAAGTGAAATCTTAGACTTTTCATTTCTTTTTTTTTTTATTTTTTTCTTTTTTTTTTTTCTTTTGTAACTAGGAAGCTTTGACATGGCAATATAACCAGTAGGATGCATGGTGGAAGAATTGTATGTGGCAAATAATCAAAGACCAAGTTTATTTTTTATTTTTTTGCAGATAGGTTTTTAGGTAACAGTTAATTCTTTCCATGTTGGGTATGTGATGTAGTTACATATCTATCAAACCAGCACACAGTTTTACGTAATATAGAGACAAGTTGCAATATACGCTTTTCTCCATTTCTAGGCACCCTTTATGCAATACAGTTCCAGGGCATTTTTTGGTATACGGTAAAAATGCATCACATCTTTTTATTCGTATCTGAAAAAATAAATGTTATGAGATTGTATGTTATTTTGCAGAGGAATATTTTTTTCCTGTTTTAAAACCTAATAAAATACACAAGAAATGCAAACTAACCTAGTATGGGCAGTTACTGCCATCAATTTTTTGCTGTCTTTGCCAAACTTGTACTTTTACAAGAATAAATTATTTGTGACCCACACTTTTTTTTTTATTTTTTATTATTTTATTTTAATTTTAATACTGGTTTTGTTTAAAAAAAAAAAAATATACAAGGTGTGTATGCTTGTGTGTTTTTTGGAGCATATGTTTACAACTTTTAGAATCGTAAGATGTATTAAAGAAATAAGCACTGTATTTACGAGCCCTTCAAGCTTATAACACTCTGTCCTGTGTGTTATAAGCTGATTGCATATTTCCTGATGCCACCAGCCGATGGTTCCAGACACAACTTTCTAACCGATTTACTAATACAAATTCAAATTGAGATGGTAAGTGGGCATGCAAGCTTGAAAGAACTTGAAAGATATCCACAGGGGGAAAAAAAAACAATATATGTGGAATGTGTTTTTAGAGAAGTAAAATGACAAGCTCAGCTTACAATGTCCTATGTCGGGGGGGGGGAGAGAGTCCCCACAATGGTAACGCACACTATAAAATCATTATAAAACGAATCCCAAAATTTTTTATGAGTTGTCTATTCTGAAAAGAGTGTGTTTTGACTGGCCAAAGAGTATAGGAGCAGAAAAGACACCTCCCAAGTGTAGAAAGCCAGCAATGTTTATTTGGTAACACTTAAAGGACGTCGGTGTACGATAGGCTCATCATTCACATCATGTTCCTGGCGGGGCTCTCTCGCTGTATACCCATCTCCCTGTGCTGACCGGCAGCTGGAGGGTGGGTAAGATGACCAGTAAATATGGCCACTGCTCTTCCGGTAATGCACATGCCAGACACGAAAGGGATGGTGACACGTTTTGGAGCATGCATACTAAGCTCCTTCAAAGGTTTTGAAGAAGGAGCTTAGTACGCATGCTCAAACATGTCAATGCCCTTTTCCGGATGTCCCTTCTGGCGCATGCGTTTCAAACACACAGCTTGCATTCCAAAACGGTCCTGGAAGAGCAGTGGCTGACTTTACTGGTCATTTTGCCCACCCTCCAGCTGCTGGTTGGCGCAGGGAGACAGATATACAGTGACAGAGCCCTGCCAGGAACCTGATGTTGATGAGCCTACCTTTATGCTTATGCCCTGTAAGTGTTAACTGCTACCCAATAAACATTGCTGGCCTCTACACTTAGAGGCACCTTCTCTGCTCTTTTTCTCTTCATGCTAGAGTCTCTTCTGCTTGTAGTAGACCCAGTAGGCAGAAGCACCTCCTTTCTCCTGACCAAAGTCTGTGTTTAGGGCTGAAATACACCTTTGCAATTAGGTGGGTTGCATTAATATCTGTGTTGGCATATTGCTGTGCCAGTCATATTGAATGGAGCCCCAATGCACTAAGGCAATACAGCTCTGACACATGCTTTGCAGCTCATCACAGTGCATGGCACTACCATCCATTGTCACACTGCTTAATCAAACATTTCCACTTTTGGGTCTGTCCCTGTGTGTTGGCAGCCCTATGAATGGGCTTCCCTAACGAAATGCATGTTAAAGGAGCTCCAGTAGTTTTTGTGATTTAATAAGTCAATAGCTATAAAATCTGTAGCTGCTGACTTTTAATAAACATACACCTGTCCCAGAACTCAGCAATGTGCTCACCCGAGGGGTATTACAGACTGGACCTCGAGTGCTTGAAGGCTGCATCCTTGTTTTTTTTTTTTTTTTTTTTTCTTTTTTGTTTTATACATTTGTGATTAAAACTACGGGAGTAGACTGAAATGGGACCTCTTTTTATTAATTTTTCCTGGTGTGTAAGGCTGACCTTATGGTGGTAAGTGGAAAGATTTCACTAATGGAACAATGTGCCAGCTCTCAATTTTCATTGCCTACAAGTCATACAATGCACTACCACTACAAGAACGAGTGGGCCTAGTGCATTATGGCCAATTATGGCTAAACTAAACAGAAATAGGTATGCTACTTACAAATAAAAGCTTATCATTCCATTGCTCCATATGGCTCTATATGGGTCCATGTGAAGCTGTCCCCATTACATGGAACTATTTCGCAGAGGCATATGCTAACTCATTTTGTGAAGTTCCTCTTCTTCAGAGCCTACCAAACATGTCTAGCTTACATGATATGCTGGATTGATGGTAAGGGCCCAGGGGGTGTTCTCTCCAATGGACATCTAAAATCCCCAATCTGTAATAGTGCTTTATGCTTTTCCCCATGCCATTCCCGGTGGCTGTGTGAGTCTATTTCATATGGTAGGGCTGTGGTACATAAGTGTTTCACTTCTTTTTTTTTTTTTTACTTCCACAGGGCAAGTTTATGTGTTTTAATGCTAATCCCTCACATATGCCTAATTATTTATTTCAGTTACTTATATAGCGCCATCAATTTACGCAGCGCTTTACATATACATTGTTCATTTCACATCAGTCCCTACCCTCAAGGAGCTTACAATCTAAGGTCCCTAACTCACATTCATACATACTAAGGGCAATTTAGACAGGATCCAATTAACCTACCAGCATGTCTTTTGGAGTGTGGGAGGAAACCGGAGTACCCGGAGGAAACCCACGCAGGCACAGGGAGAACATGCAAGCTCCAGGCAGGTGGTGTCATGGTTGGGTTTCGAACTGACCCTTACTGCTAGGCGAAAGTGCTACCCACTCCACCACTCTGCCGCCCCAAAGTTCTGGTATAATCCGATGAGCAGTAAAGTCCCGGTAGGGGGAATCAAGCTGTGTTGTCCACATGTGTACTCCTAGGTCCTCTGGAACGCATGCCCACCAAGGGGGTGATATAATCCTCCAGAATAAAACTACTTGGCTGAAGCCACTAGTCTACTTTTTAGATGACTCCACCTTCTTCAGGCTTCACCAGGCCAATCTGCCTGGTTTTCATTTGTAACTTGAATCTCTTATGGCTCTTCCTTGGCTGGAAAGATCATTAGAGTACTTATAAAATAATATTTTTATCATCTAACATGCATAAGAATCCCTTACACCCACCAGGAAGATCCATTGTAGCCAGCATCACCAGCAGGCTTTCTCAGTATATTGATTTCTTTTTACATCCCATTGTACAATCTTTACCTTTTTGAAAGTCAAAGAATCCTTACAGCTACTAGACATTCTCAACCTATCACTGGGGCCCCACCTATCTTTTTGGTTGTCTCGTGATGTCTAGTCGTTTTATATCTTCACCCCTTATGAGGTTGGTCCCACTGTCCTCTGCTATTTCTTCACTAAGGAATCCCATCTAAGTCCTGCACAGGCATTTCATTATGGAAGGGACACATTTGTTTGGAGCATAACTATTTCTCCTTTCAGGGTGATTTCCTCCTCCAGATACTGGGCATGGTGATGGGTGCTTCCACTTAGGAATGCATTTAACCCCTTTGATCGCCGCTAGATGTTGACCCCTTCCCAGCCAGTGTCAGTACAGTCACCAGTGTATAGCATTAGCATTGATCACTGTATTAGTGTCTTTATTGATGTTAGTGTGCTCCCAGCCCGTGTCAGGTTGCCCACCACACTATTGCAATCCCACTATAAGTCGCTGATTGCAGCCATTACTTGTATAAAAGTAATAATTCCAGTATATATACCATAATTTGTTGATGCTACAACTTTTACGCAAACCAAATAATATACACTTATTGGGATTTTTTTTTTTTTTTTACCCAAGACGTAGCAGAATACATTTGGCCTAAATTCATGGAGACATTCGATTTTTTTATTTTATTTTTTTTACTTTTTATTGGATATGTTTTTATAGCAGACTGTAGGTTGGGTTTTGCTTTTCAGAATTTTAGTTTTTTTTTTTTAATTATTATAAATATTTATTGCATCTTTTCTGGCAAAGCCAGAGCACTGCAAGCATTTGCTGCAGGGTGGGTGTTATAATGCCTGTTGCAATGGGGTGACGGTGAGTGGCTATGATGTGAGATGATGAGGATCTTGAGTGGCTTCTCCTAGATCTTCTATGGCTTGAGGCATGGCCTGAGCGACCTCTACGCCTGGAGTTTGCTGATCTTGACCTGGTAGGTGATGCTCTTTTTTTTTTCTCTTCAATGCTTACCACTAAATGGAGGACAAACTCCTTCCAGAACTTACCTTATATGCTGAGGGTGGTCTGCTTGGGCAGTGGACTCCATGAGCAGTGAAACAGAATAGCACCAGCAATCGAGTAGCCTGGAAAAAAAATACCCCATTATATGATATCTAGAAAAATACCAGAACGTAAGGCAAGAATGGGAAGGAGCGCGTTACCTAAGAGGAATTGCAACAAATCCTGTGCTGCAGCAATGTCCATAAATCAGCCAGTGCTACACTGACTGAAATACTGAGCCTTTTAAATCCGCTGCCGCCAGCTGCGAGAGTGACGTCATTGCGAATGCACAGAAGCAGTCCGCCCTCGGCATCTTGGAAAAGGGCAGGAAGACTACCTGGCTACCTCACTCCTGTGCATGCGCAGAACACAGCAAGAGATGTGGCTGCCATCTTGGCTTGAGATCTGGATGCCAGAGAGACTACAGAGGCCAGAATGACCAAAAGAAAAAAAAAAAAGATAGGAAAAAATAGGTAATTAACTCCTTGTGCTGGGAAGAAAGATAGGAAGCCACTGCAAACAAAGTATTAAAGCTTATAAATGCTAGAAAATATGACCCCCCCCCCCCCCCCCGAGACCACCAAATTGGGGTTCTCTCCATATAGCTCCTTTAGAGACTGTACAGGAGAGACTTCCATCCAGGAAAGGCTTAACCTGGTGGGGCGAATGTGTTAAGAGGTGTGGTATCCATCTAATCTTGTCAGGTGAGGATAAAAAAATAATGAAGCAGGGTGTCTCTCCTGTCAGGTTGTGGGGGGTGGAGTCACAACCCAATGTGTGCTGCCATGAAGATGCGTCAGAAAAACGATTGTCCTGTATTTGGCTCCATCCACCTTCCCACCAACTCTAACTAGCTTTCCTGTCCCTGTTGAAGAAAGGGATCACGATAACATGATGCTGCCACCACAATGTTTCACGGTGGGGATGGTGTGCTCTGGGTGATATGCAGTGTTAGTTTTCCGGCACACATAGGGTTTTTCTTTTAGGCCAAAAAGCTACATTTTGGTCTCGCCTCCCCAGAGCACCTTCTTCCTCATGTTTATTGCGTCCCCCACATGACTTATGGCTTTCTTCTTGCTACTCTTCCATAAAGTCCAGATTTGTGGAGTGCATGACTAATGCCGTGTACACACGGCCAGACTTTTTGACAGCAAAGGTCCGATGGAACGAATCCGGCAGACAATCCGATTATGTGTGGGCTTCATCGGACCTTTGCTGTTGAAAAATCAGATGGACTTTAGATTTAGAATTTTTTTTCTGATGGACTCGAGTGTGGTCGAAAAATCAGTTTGTCTGTATGCTAGTCCGACGGACGAAAACCAACACTAGGGCAGCTATTGGCTACTAGCTATGAACTTCCTTATTCTAGTCCAGTCGTATGTCATCACGGTCGAATCTGTCGAACTTTGGTGTGATTGTGTGTGGCCGTTCGTTTGGAAAGTCAGTCGGGAAGACTGTTGGACCTAGTCTGCCAGAAAGTCTGGTCGTGTGTACGCGGCATTACAGTTGTCCTGTGGACAGATTCTCCCACCTGAGCTTTGGATCTCTATAACTCCTCCCAGTTACCATGGACCTCTTGGCTGCTTTCTGATTAATGCTCTCCTTGCCCGGCCTGTCAGTGGACAGCCATGTCTTTGGTAGGTTTGCCCTTGTGCTATACTCTATCCATTTTCGGATGATGGATTGAACAGTGCTCTGTGAGATGTTCAAAGCTTGGGCTTTTTTTTTTTTTTTAACCTAACCCTGCTTAAAACTTTATCCCTGACCACCTGGTGTGTTCCTTGGCCTTCATGATGCTCTTTGTTCACCAAGGTTCTCTAACAAACATCTGAGGGCCTCACAGAACAGCTGTATTTATACTGAGATTAAATTGCACACAGGTGAACTCAATTTACCAATTAGGTGACTTCTGAAGGCAATTGGTTCCACTAGATTTTAGTTAGGGATATCAGAGTAAAGGCGGCTGAATACAAATGCACACCACACTTTTCATATATTAGTAAAAAAAAAATTGAAAAGCATTTATCATTTTCCTTCCACTTCACAATTTATGTGCCTCTTTGTGTTGGTCTATCAAAAAAAATAAACGAATACATTTTTGGTTGTAACATGACAAAATGTGGAAAATTTCAAGTGGTATGAATATTTTTTCAAGGCGCTGTAGCTTAGTTAAACGTCACCTATACGAGTCCCATGCAGTTCAGGCAGCAGAGACATGGTCAACAAATAGACAAATAGGTAGGTCCAGGCTGCAGACAGAATTGTGGTCAATAAACAGGCAAGGTTTAGTACAGGCACCAGTCAGGGGAAAACCTTTGCTATCAGAAACATGATTGCTGGCTGCACTGTTCTGGTGACAGTGGGACTTGTTAGGGGCGATCAGAAAACTTGCTGGCTTACACTGGTCTGGTGACATTGGGACTGGTGTAGTGACAATTGGGGACACCATTGCTGACTTACACTGGTGTGGTGTTGATAAGATATAATGTTGCTAGCATTCACTGCTCTGGTGACATTGGGACTGTTGATTGTTGCACTGGTCTGGTGTGGTAATCAGGAACACTGATTCTGGAGATGGTGTGGTGGTGACCAGAGAACTGTGACTAGCTGCACTATTAGAGCTTGCTCACATGGGGGGCGGGGGGGAGCACAGAGGGAGCAGCCAGGGTTGTATACTTGCTGCAGCTGCAATGCTTTGCCAATCGCAACCAATAAAAAGCTTTCTTTAGTAAATTGTGGAGGTATTAAAACATTTCTGATTTTTGTGATTTGTTTTGCTTTCAGTGGCTTTCTGTCCTGATCAGACCCTGGTCATCTAAAGCCCTAATGAAGGGGATATTAAAACCCAGAAACAGTGGTTGCGATGACAACAAAGTGTCTTTGAATGAGAGACATTTGTCCATTCTTTCTTAAATAAGGTTTTACCCTTTTGGACTGGATTAGAGAACTCGCTGGCTTTCAAGTAAAATTATAGTAATTATGATTTTTTAGGACTTCATACTTATTTAAGCATCATTTGTTTGATTAGAAAAGATCCTTTATTATGAAAAGAATACATATTTGTACCTTATTTGTGCTTTCCTTAGTTTTGTTTAATAAGTAGTTTTAGGGAAACATCAATGAAATGTTTGCAGCCTAGAAAAATAATTGTATCTACACGCTTCAATATACATACCTTAAGATAGGTATGGAGTAGAATAATTAAGAGGTAGGAACACAACATGAAAACACCAACAGATGTGCTTTGAAGAAGACATTTGGTTGGGAAGCACAAATTAGACAGGAGGTGTGGGCTATCAGATGGTCTGCTAATACTGATAGAAAAGGTGAGCTTCCACAGCTGTTTTGCATGGTGATTTACTGCAGACAGTGCAGAGCCTACATCTGATAAATTATGATTTGAAAGACTTAATTTATAGCTGAGAAATTCCCCTTTAAATCTACTTTATGTACCATGTGCCAGTGGAATTGGCTAAAGCAGCAGAAATTTTCTATTACTGTTCCATATTCTTGTCTATTTCGCTGTGATTCATATGTCGATTTATGCAACCAGGGTGATTATATTTACCCCTTATCTGGGTTATAGTGCCACCTTCAGGAGGCACTATGGCAAACAGTAGGCCCGCTGTATAAATAACCCCATCTCTAATTTATGTCTCGTGACCTAGAAGATTGGATTCCTTATTGTTAGGAAAATACTAACAATTTTTTACTAGACATTTTTGTTGGATTTTTATTTGATTTTATATTTCGTTTAAGGTTCTCTGTAAACCATAATTTTTTTTTTCGTAGGTGATTCAATCAAGAAAACCTGCTTGAGCTAGTCTCTATATAGCAGCTATCATGCTTGGTGTATCCTCAGCAAGGTTAAATTTCCCAAAGTGCTGTCCGTTTAAGAGCATGAATGTTTTCCTGAACAAATTTCATAGAAAATGCTTCTTGCAAAGTGACTTGTGTCTAAAGTGCTGCAAAAAAGCACGTTAAGGTATTCCAAATACAGACAATGGGTTTCAGTGCAACTGGTCTGGCTTCTTAGTGCTGCATGCAATGCTCTGTGCTCAGTGTCACTTACCAGATACATTTGACTTTGTGTCTCTCAGCATCAAAGTCTCCAAAGCTTGTGGATAGTCCTCTCCCGGGTCTTTGCAAGGATGATCTGCACCATCTCTCCTTCACTGCTCCTATCCACCAACAGTAGTCTCCTCCAAGCCCTTGTGAAGGAGCTTTTTCCATATGAAATTAAAGTAAATGACAGAGGGTCTTAGCCCTCTGTCGACACTCCATTCATTCACATCAACAAACATAGGGGTTGAGTTACTAAAACTGGAGAGTGCAAAATCTGGTGCAGCTCTGCATGGTAGCCAATCGGCCTATAACTTCAACTTGTTCAGTTAAAGGAGTTGTAAAGGCAGAAGGTTTTTTTTTTAATCTTACTGCATTCTATGCAGTAAGATAAAAAAAACTTCTGTATGTAGCAGCCTCCCCAGCACCCCCTAATTACTTACCTGAGCCCCATCTCTCTTCAGTGATGTCCACAAGTGTCTTAGCTGTCCGGGACACTCCTCCTGATTGGCCATTGGCTCCTGCGGCTGTCAATCAAAGTCAGTTAGCCAATCGGGGAAGAGGGGGTAGGGCCGGGGCTCCATGTCTGAATGGACAGATATAGCTGTTACTCAGCTCGGATGCCACTATAGCATAATGCTGGCTGTGGGGGCACTTGACAGGAAAGGGGCAAGGAGCAGCAACGAGGGACCCGAAAAGAGGAGGATCCAGGCAGCTCTGTGAAAAACCGCACAGGTAAGTATCACATGGATGTTATTTAAAAAATAAATAAATAAATAAAAAACAAGGCTTTACAATCACTTTAGCCTTTGACAAAAAAATAAAAAAAAACCTGGAAGTTGGTTTCTATACAGAGCTGCACCAGATTTTGCACTCTCCAGCTTTAGTAAATCAATCTGATACTGACTGCTACTGATGATAGTTTTTGCTTTTTGGTATTTTACCATCAGCTAGCAGATAGGTCATCTACCTCAGTTCCAGTCTGAGTAACCCGATATAACTGTCTATCGCTTGTAATTGTAATATGAAAAGGGGTGTATCAGAGATGATGTACTGTGTCATGCCAACATCCTTTAGAATCCACATATTGTTAAGTACATAAAGTGGAATTGTTAGCATATGTAACCATGCAGATAACTATATTTTGTTACCCATTGAGCAACACATAATGATAGTAATTCCTAGCTATTTGGGTTATAGTGCCACGTTCAGGAGGTTTGGACACTGGCAAACAAAAAACATTAGGCCAGCTGTATAACCCCACCTCTAACTTATGCCTCACTTTCGCTGGCATCCTAGAAGATCGGATGCCTTTTCCTCAGTGCTGCTAAGGAAAATACTAACTATATTTTACTATTTTATTTTATTCATTCAAGGTGCTCTTTACACCATAAATGTTTTTCTCTTAGGTGACTTCAATCAAGAAGCAGACTAGTCACTACACCGCAGCTAGCGGGCCTGGCGTATCCTCAGCAAAGCTTTGGAGCCCGTATCCAAACTCCGATGAACTGAAGATTGCAGGGTTATAAAATTAAATTGAATGACAGAGGGCCTTAGCCTTCTGCAGACACTCCAGTCATTCATATCAACAAACATACTGTCTAACAAGCAGATGATGTTTTTACTTTTTGGGATTTGAGTATCAGCTATCCGTTTTTTCCGTATTTTCTACCTCAGTTCCAGTCTGAGTTATCTGGCATAACTGTTGCTTGTAATTGTAATATGAATGGAACAATTGTGGGCAATTTTCATAGTTGGTGACAGATGCATTCATTACATGGACTCAAAGGTGATGTGTCGTGTCATGCCAACATCCCTTAGAGATGACATATTGGTAAAGTACACAAAGTGGGACTTTTTAGGCATGTACAAAGTAACAAAACCATATTTAAACTGTCAGTTTTATTTTACATGAAACAATGAAAAAACAATTACCTTGTGCCAGAACCTGTGAGGAATGTCAAGGTGTTGTCAGGCATATTGTTGTCAGGCTTTTTTGTGGAATTGGCACAGTAAAGGCTTCTTTCTAGCAACTCGACCATGCAGCTTATTTTTTTTTTTTTCATATTTTGCTCCTTGAAACAACCACACTGTCTTTTTCCAGAGCAGCCTATGTCTCATGATTTTACCTGTGGATTTTTCTTTGTATTCCGAACAATCCTTCTGGCAGTTGTGGCTACAATCTTTCTTGGTCTACCTGACCCTGCCTTGGTACCATGAGATCGTCGAATTTTCCACTTCCAAGTTATTGAACAGTACTGGCATATTCAAGGATTTGGATATTTTTTTTAATATCCTTTTCCATCTTTATAAAGTTCCAATACCTTATTACGCAGGTCTTTTGACAGTCCTTTTCTGTTCCCAACGGCTTAGTATCTAGCCTGCTCAGTGCATCCATGTGAGAGCTAACAAACACATTGATTGTTTATACACAGACATGAACTGCAATTTAAAAAGCCACAAATGTGGTAAATTAAACTTTAATTGCCATTTTAATCTGTGCGTCACCTTATGTGTCTGTACCAAGGCCAAATATTCCAGGGTATGTAAACCTTTGATCATGGCCATTTAGGTGATTTCTGTTATCATGATTTAAAAAGGAGTCAAACAACTGTGATAATAAATGGCTTCACATAATCCTTAACCATTTTCCTGCCCAGTCTATTGTCAAATGATGGCTGGACAGGACCTTTTCCGTTCGGGGTGGATGTAATGTGATGTCCTCCTGAGCCGCACCTTGGCGTGATCTGTCACTGATCGGTGTACCAGCCCTGTGACCAATCACAGCAGATCACATGACAATTGTATACAATGAATGGCTTTGATTCATGCCATTCATTGTGTACAATTATGTTGCTAGCTTTGGTCACAGTGATCACATGGTATAGACAGGGCAATCACAGCCAATCTGTACCTTGTGATTAACTGTGACCAATCACAGCTAATGACAACAATACAGACTGAATGAGTCAGTTTTATTCAGTAAAAATGGTTGCTTATACCAGTGAAATTTACTGGTATAAGCAATCATAATGTGAAAAAAAACAACCGGTCCTGATCACTTCCCCAGAGAAGTACAATGTTACTATGGTAACACTGTATTGCTCTGATCACAGTGTATTAAAACACAAAAAGAAAAATATATATATTATTATTTTCATTTTATTTTTTACATACTGTCGCCTGTCAGTGTCCCTGATCACTGCCAACCCAGTTATTTGTATGATGCTGTACTGCACTTGTTCCAGAAAATTTGACAAAAAATTACGCAAAAAAAACTCGCCAAATACTTTGGACTATCTACTTCCCAAAAAAGTGGTCATTTAAGGGTATTTGTACTGTCCAACCCTTTAAGAAATGATAGACCGTCAGTAGATCAGAATTGATTAATTTTCATATATATATATATTACATATAGTATCTCACAAAAGTAAGTACACCCCTTACATTTTTGTAAATATTTAATAAAACTTTTCATGTGACAACACTGAAAAAATGGCACTTTGCTACAATGTAAAGTAGTGAGTGTACAGCTTGTATAACAGTGCCTTAACCCTCTTGGGTATGAAGTTCACCAGAGCTTCACAGGTTGCCACTGGAGTCCTCTTCCTCCCCTCCATGACAACATCACAGTGCTGGTGTATGTTAGAGACCTTGCGCTCCTCCACCTTCCATTTGAGGATGTCCCACAGATGCTTAGTGGGGTTTAGGTCTGGAGACATGCTTGGCCAGTCCATCAACTTCACCCTCAGCTTTTTTAGCAAGGCAGTGGTCATCTTGGAGATGTGTTTGGGGTACTTATACTAAGGGAGGGGATCATGCTCTGGTTCAGTATATCACAGTACATGTTGGCATTTATGTAGCTCCCCAGTGCCTGCAGCACTCATGCATCCCCAGACCATCACACGCCCCCCACCACCATGCTTGACTGTAGGCAAGACACACTTGACTTTGTACTCCTCCACACACACTTGACACCATCTGAACCAAATACATTTATCTTGGTCTCATCAGACCACAGGACATGGTTCCAGTAATCCATGCCCTTAGTCTGCTTGTCTTCAGAAAATTTTTGTGGGCTTTCTTGTAAATCACCTTTAGAAGAGGCTTGCTTCTGAGACAACAGCCATGCAGACCAATTTGATGCAGTGTGCGGCGTATGCTCGGAGCACTGACAAGCTGACCCCCCTCCCCTTCAACCTCTGCAGCATTGCAGGCAGCGCTCATATGTCTATTTCCCAAAAACTATCTCTGGATATGACGCTGAGCACGTGCACTCAACTTCTTTGGTCGACCATGGCGAGGCCTGTTCTGAGTGGAAGCTATCCTGGTAAACCACTGTTAAACTGTGCTGCAGCTCAGTTTCAGGGTCTTGACAATCTTCCTATAGACTAGGCCATCTTTATGTAGAGCAACAATTTTTTTTTTTCAGATCCTTAGAGAGTTATTTGCCATGAGGTGCCATGTTGAACTTCCAGTGACCAGTATGAGAGAGTGAGAGGGATAACACCAAATTTGCCATACCAGTTCCCTATTCACATTTGAGACCTTGTAACACTAATGAGTTACATGACACTGGGGAGGGAAAATGGCTATTTGGGCCCAATTTGGACATTTTTACTCCCATCACTACCCATTACTCACGTTTGTTGCCAGTGGTTTAGACATTAATGGCTGTGTTGAGTAATTTTGAGGGGACAGCAAATTTACACCGTTATACAAGTTGTACACTCACAAAGTGTGTAATTTCTTCAGTGTTGTCACATGAAAAGATATATTAAAATATTTACAAAAATGTGAGGGGTGTACTCACTTTTTTGAGATGCTGTAAGATATTTACAGGCAAGCAAGCATGCAAGCAGGTCTGAGGAAGAGGGCCTGGCCCTTTAAACAAGTCAGAAGATTTGCACCTACTACATTTCTTTGTAGGTGTTTGAGAGGTCTTCATTCGTATATCCAATCTGAAGATGCAAAGCGACTTTGTACCTGGGTATGCTGATATGCCTGTGATTTTATTTCTGTTATGAGTATTTTAATAAGCTTTTTGCATTTTGATGTGTCAGAAGGTGTAGCACTAAGGCAGTGCGTTCCTTCTTTTCTTTGCGTTTTTGGCACTTATGGATATGCCTACCTTTGTGCCTGGATATTTGTGTCCTTGTTTTCCTCACAGTTGGTTACACATCTTCATGTAAATGTGAAATTGTGGACTGTTTAAATACTGTTCTTCTATGTGGAAAAATATGGAATTTTAACAACATAAAAAAATGATTCTTTGGGTCAGTCAGTTCTGCTAACTTAGCTGGAATCTGCTCTTGGTGAGATTTATCCCTTTATCCTTTTTCTCATCCTGGTGGAATTTTTCTCACGAATGTTGAATCTTTCGGTAGGTTATTACCCATCCCTCAGTTGGACTGCTTTTCGGCATCCCAGTTGTCTAAGAATTACTAACTTCCTTTGTCCCTCAATGTATGATAAGGAAAGTAAGATTATTGTACTAACCACAACATCTTTTTACACGAGTCACTATTTGAGGGTTATACAGGGCTGGCCTTATGTTTTTTGTTTGCCAGTGTCCAAAGCTTCTGATTGAGGCAGTATAACTCAATTTCTAAGGTCTCGTTTACATGGGGTGTACAATACCGTACGCCTGTGTAGGGCCATGTTTTCAAATGAAAAGTTGGTAACTTGATATGTCATACTCATAAAAATTTTATTTCAAATATCAAGGACTTTATTTCAAATATCAAGGATACACACACATTGACACTTTTCAGCCCTAGTCAATCCAGGTGAGAGCACAACTTAACTGGAGGAAACTGCACAGGATGAACACAAACCACATGACACCAAGAAGAAGTTTATTAGAACTGTTTCACTATTTTATTTTGTAAATAAGAACAGCTCTGTACGGATATAGAGACCATTGTATAACACAGAATAAAGGAATTTTATTGAAAATAGAATAAACCGCGCTAATCAACCCTAGGTGTTGGATAGATAAACAGAGGGGGCAGTAGGCTCAGGAAAAAAAAAAATATATATATATATATATATAATTATATATAATTATAGGTTGCAGCCCCCCCACAAAAAGAAAATCCCCAATTGGGGTTTCTTCCAACAATAAAAACAATTTTAGCAACCGGGGTAACTGGCGCTACCTATTTAGCACGAACAGATGTTAATTCTCAATACTGAGGAAGATGTATTTTTAAAGGAAAAAGTCAGAAAAATGCCAGCAAGTCCAGTAAAACCGGCCTATTTCACACCTAATAGTTTTCATATATCGAATTACAACTAAATAAAGATAATTACTCCTTACGGAAGGCAATAAATCCTTTAGAACCCACTCATTTCAGTCCAAACTAAGAAAGAACACAAAAACAGCTTCTGCCAAAATCGTATGCAGTCGCACAGATTACCTAATGCGACTCAGATATAGCCGTGGTAAGTGTAATTGTTAATAACCTTATTTTGAAGACTCAATATAATCCCGAAAAAAACCCTACATATATCCTGTAGAACAAAAACTAAATAACGAAAGATAGTGCTTAGTGCGACTTTACCTTAAAGTCGCATCAGTGCTAAACGTGTAATTATACCAACATTCTATAAGATAATATTTGTGAAAATACAACTCAATTAATATATGTGAAAATGAGTCTGAAAATACAAATTCTATTAAAGGAATCTATATATATATAGAAGTGCATCAAAAAGTGCAAGTGGAAAAACAAAAAAGTATGTAAAGAAACACCAAATTAATAACACAGCTCGTACCCAAAATCACAAGGCCTAAACAATGTATATGTACTAAAAAATCACCTGTGAAAAAAAACATTATATATATATATAAATAAAAATATATAATATATAATAATGACCCTAAAAAAAGGAATTAATAAAGAATACAGAAATAAAAATAACAATAAAAGTGAAGGTATAGTGTCCAATTCACTTTTATTGTTATTTTTATTTTTATTTTTATTTCTGTATTCTTTATTAATTCCTTTTTTTTAGGGTCATTATTATATATTATATATTTTTATTTATATATACATATACATTGTTTAGGCCTTGTGATTTTGGGTACGAGCTGTGTTATTAATTTGGTGTTTCTTTACATACTTTTTTGTTTTTCCACTCGCACTTTTTGATGCACTTCTATATATATATATATATATATATATATAGATTCCTTTAATAGAATTTGTATTTTCAGACTCATTTTCACATATATTAATTGAGTTGTATTTTCACAAATATTATCTTATAGAATGTTGGTATAATTACACGTTTAGCACTGATGCGACTTTAAGGTAAAGTCGCACTAAGCACTATCTTTTGTTATTTAGTTTTTGTTCTACAGGATATATGTAGGTTTTTTTTCGGGATTATATTGAGTCTTCAAAATAAGGTTATTAACAATTACACTTACCACGGCTATATCTGAGTCGCATTAGGTAATCTGTGCGACTGCATACGATTTTGGCAGAAGCTGTTTTTGTGTTCTTTCTTGGTTTGGACTGAAATGAGTGGGTTCTAAAGGATTTATTGCCTTCCGTAAGGAGTAATTATCTTTATTTAGTTGTAATTCGATATATGAAAACTATTAGGTGTGAAATAGGCCGGTTTTACTGGACTTGCTGGCATTTTTCTGACTTTTTCCTTTAAAAATACATCTTCCTCAGTATTGAGAATTAACACCTGTTCGTGCTAAATAGGTAGCGCCAGTTACCCCGGTTGCTAAATTGTTTTTACAGAATAAAGGAATGTCCAGTCCAATAGGCTTTTCAACACTCTCCCAAATCTGCTTTACCTCTTCCAGACAGTCCCTATCCTAGTACCAAAACAGTTTTTTTTATCTCTTTGCGTTCATTGTCCACACTATTTATTTGGAATAGAGGCTTATTTGCTATAAACTGCTCACTTTCTCAAAGCTTCAGAGGTATGACTTCTGGACTTTTAATTATACCATAGATTTACATTCCTGGCACGTGTTTTGGAATGGTTCCCCCAACCCTTTTCCAAGGCCTCTATGATGGTTGAACAGGATCTTTCTTCTGTTGACCTTAGGTCTCTTCTCTGGGGTTACAAGCGAGACCTTCATAGGCTTCAATACTCGCCCCCTCTGACCCTTGCTGCCATATATTTGTGGTATAAAAAAGGTCTTCAGGGTCTCTTGTCCTCAGAATCGTCCCCTTTAACATCATTATTTGACAACCCTATGTTCCCTCAGGGAGTGGGAACTCTCAAGATGGGGGGGTTGACACGATCGGCTTGGCCGGTAGCGCAATCTTTTGTTCATACCAATACTGGGCATCCAGTTGTTCCCCCCCGAGTGGCAGTGACTGGCTCACTGCCAACCACCTGTCTACCTTCTGTATGGAACATTGCTTCCACTCAAATACACCACTCCCTGACTGAGTACGAACGACTGTGTTGCCTCTCTGAGACGCCCAGACATCTACTCTCTTCAATTTATAAATTACTTCATGTGTTGATGCACAATGGACTTCCTCCGTATAACATAGCATGTTCTGTGGCCTTGGGGAGGGAGCTTATGACTGCTGATTGGCGGACTTCATTTCATTTTACTCACAAATCCACAATTTCTTGTTATGCACAAGAAAAGAATCATAAACTCCTCTCCCAATGGTACAAGGACCCCCTCTCATTGCATAGGATATTCCCTTCTGTACCGGCCACTTGTTGGAGATGTGGTACGATGGAGGGGAACTATTTGCATATTTGGTGGGAGTGCAGGGGGATTTGGTTTTTACCATCTACAATAAAATGTATCAGGAGTGCTGTCACCTACCCCAAAGATGGCACTCCTGTCCATGCTGCTGGGTTCAGTAGCGTCCCAGAAACGTAGCCTGGTATGTGTCTTCCTCTCTGCAACATGACAGCTGATTCCTCTGTTTTGAAAAACGGATAAGCCCCCTCCATTATCTCTTTGGGTCTGTTTGTGCTGAATAATGATACTTTCGAGAAATTCAAGGTCTTATGGTATGTTTGGCTTGACTTCTCCACCTCTACCACACTTAAAGATTTGATATGATCTGTCTGTTATCGTTCTTTTTCAAATTCTAACAAAATCATTTTTATATTTATATATTTTTTATATTTTTTTATAAAAAGAAATTCTCTTTACGAGATACATTTTTATTATCTGTTCTTGGGGGGCGCTCAAGCTCTATCTTTCTCTCCCTTCTCAGGCCTCCTTAGGCCTTTTTTCATTCTTTACTTATTCTTTTCTCCTCCTCTTTATTTCACCCTGTCTCTGAATATTATATGGTCCTACAGGTTTTCTGTTTTTGTATTACGACACACAGTCCCTGAATTGGTTATATATTTTGCAATACGCTGTAAGAGCATTTTTATATCTATTGCTATGGCCTCTAATATAAGTCCTATTGTAAAATTTGTACTGTTTGAATATAACCCTTCATTATATTGTTATATTGCATTTTTTGATGGAAACAAATAATAAAAATAAATATATATAATAATTTACCTCCAAAAGGCTTTTTGATGCTTTACTGCATACCGTCCGTCCAACACAATGTCACTGCAACACAATTGACTCACTGATGGCAGTCCACAGTGCAGAACACTTCCCTCGTTCTGATGATTTCCCATACAGTGGTCCCACAAATGCAGCACTTTCAGTGTTTTACAAAACAGTTACAGCAATTTTCCTCAGATGTTACAGTGTCTTACCACAGGTGTTGCTCAACCAGATGTACCTTCCTGTGACCTGTCACAAAAGGGAGATCTTCCATAGGCTCAGAGGTGCTCTAAACCAAACCATGGAACACACAAGGAGAGGATCTAGAGGGGCTCAAGATTTCTCTGTCTGCACCCAAGTGTACTAACTCACCACCCTGGCAGTTCAGCCCCACAGAGGGCTCCTTTCCTTGGCGTCCTCACATTACCTCTTGTAGATCAGGGATGTCCTACTTCCATACCCTAAGTGCCCTGGGCTTCACCCGCAGAAGGCAAATAATGGGGCATTATCTCTACCCATTACATCACTGCAGAAGGTACCACGATTAACGTGCACTAACACCTGCCAACATATCCATTAGGGGTTCATACCCTCACAGGATTTAGTTTTATGTTAGAAACATTGGACAATAGATTTGGTTTTGGCTTTAATCAGTGAAATGCATAAAAGGAGGCCAGTGGCCTGCATGGTGCTGTAGTTTCCATTAACAATTTTGCCTCTGATTTCCTAATTTTCTTAATTACATATGATTCTATGAGGTTGATTTACTAAAGAAATAGAAACTGCTCACTTTGTAAAGTAAGGCTTGGACTCACATGGGTGATTGTTAGCTAAGCGATTAAAAAAGTTGTGTGATTGCCATTTCCATATGAGCAAGATTATATATGATTGTTACGCTATTAAAAATGAATCCTACTAAGCAATTAAAAAAAAGAAAAAACATGCAAAATGTCAACAGCTGCAAACGTATTTTCTGTTGTAGGAAAAATAGTGTGGCACTGTTATTGTTATCATGCTATTTATAGTTTCACTTCTGGAAGTGTCAAAATAATAGTTTCACCCCTCACTGTGTGCTGTGGTTTCTCCTAGTGAATCGCACATCCCTATGGAACATACAAGCTGGCAGAAGGTAGGAGAGCAGGTATTTAAAAAACTCACAGCTGCAGGAAACCTACAACTGATGCGGATTAACAAAATGGTGTAAATTTTAACACCTAAATCACTGTAAAGGTAAGTATACAGCAACTTGCTTTACATGCTGTCCTTGTTTAATTTCAAATCCATTGAGACAGGGCCACTTTAGGGCCCTGAAGCTAACAGCTAATCCACTGAAAATGTTTCACAATGGATCACTTTTCAGAAGGCATGTCATCTGTCAGAGGGATATGTGGCCTCCTCATTGCTGGTTTCTAACTCTGATAATTCTGCACCATTGTGCATTGCATGCGGTTGTAGGATGGTTTTAGCGCAGCCAGGGCTACAACCAAAGCATTGTGTAAGCCCTGAGCAGCTGTATGCCCTTATTCAGCCACCTGATTTTATCACCCACCCCCCAATGTGAACAAGCACTAAAACCCAATTCCAGCTTAGGTAATTTACCAGAGTGCTCCTAATCTCAGCTTGTTACTTGTATAGAAGATACCCGGGAGCTAGAAATCTTGCTGATTGATAGGGAATCAAATACTTATTTCACTCAATAAAATGCAAATCAATTCAGAACTTTTTTGAAATGCGTTTTTCTGGATATTTTTGCTGTTATTATGTCACTCTGTGTTAAAATAAACCTACCATTAAAATTATAGACTGTTCATTTCTTTGTCAGTGGGCAAATGTACAAAATCAACAGGGGATCAAATACTTTTTTGCCTCGCTGTACATAAGTATTTACAGCCTTTGCCATGACGATCAAAATGGAACTCAAGTGCACCCTGTTTCCACTGATAGTCCTTGAGATGTTTCTACAATTTGATTGGAGTCCACTTGTGGTAAATTCAGTTCATTGGACATGACTTAGAAAGGCACACACCTGTCTGTATAAGGTCCCACAGTTAACAGTGCATGTCAAAGCACAAACCAAGCAATGAAGTGCAAGGAATTGTCTGTAGACCTCTGAGACAGGATTGTATGGAGACACAGATCTGGGGAAGTGTACAGAAAAATGTCTGCAGCATTGACGGTCCCAATGAGTACAGTGGCCTCAATCATCCCTAAATGGAAGAAGTTTGGAACCACCAGGACTCTTCCTAGAGTGGGCCGTCTGACCAAACTGACCGATCAGGGGAGAAGGGCCTTAGTCAGAAAGGTGACCAATAACCCAATGGTCACTCTGACAGAGCTCCAGAGTTTTTCTGTGGAGAGAGGGGAACCTTCCAGAAGAACAACCATCTCTGCAGCACTCCACCTATCAGGCCTGTATGGTAAGGGGCCAGACAGAAGCCACTCCTCAGTAAAAGGCACATGACCGCCCACCTGGAGTTTTGCAAAAGGCATCTGAAGGACTCTCAGACCATGAGAAACAAAATTCTCTGGTTTTATGAAATAAAGATTGAACTTTTTGGCCTGAATGTTAAGCGCATGTCTGGAGGAAACCAGGCACCGCTCATCACCTGGCCAATGCTATCCCTGCAGTGAAGCATGGTGCTGTGTGGATGTTTTTCAGAGGCAGAAACTGTGAGACTAATCAGGATCAAGGGAAAGATGAATGCAGCAATGTACAGAGACATCCTTGAAACCTGCTACAGAGTGCTCAGGACCTCAGACTGGGACGAAGGTTCATCTTCCAACAGGATAATGACCCTAAGCACACAGCCAAGATAACAAAGTAGAGGCTACGGGACTGTCAGAAACCATGAAACAGACTGAGACAGAAGTACAATCAAATCACACTTGTTTATTAATAAAAATAAAAAGGTAAATAGAAAAAAGCGTAGTCAAGCATATCCAGAGTCCAGTAGCCAGATCGGGTAGTCAGCCAGTCCAAAGTTCATTAACCATATCGGGTAATCAGCCAGGCCAGAAGTCAGGGATCCAAGGAGAGCAACTGCAAGCAGGATAAGAAGCCAGGAGGGATGTCAGCAAGCCAGTCTTGAAATACACAGCAGGAGATGGTTCCTTGTGATGTGACCAACGCGAAGGCAAAGAAAAAAGTGAGCTGGAAGGCTTTAAATAGGCAGATCAGATGAGCATCATCGGGAACAGCTGGTAATTGTGGAAAGAGAAGAGAGCTGGCAATTAGCCGACAGCTGAGCGGCCAGCCCAGAGGAGGAAGGGCTAAGCCAGCCCTGACAGGGACAACTCTGTGAATGTACTTGAGTGGCCCAGCCAGAGCCCAGACTTGAATTTAATAGAACATATCTGGAGAGATCTCAAAATGGCTGTGCACCGATGTTCCCCATCCAAGCTGATGGAGCTTGAGAGGTCCTGCAAAGAAGAATAGGAGAAACTGACCAAAAATAGGTGTGCCAAGCTTGTAGCATCATACTCAAAAATACTTAAGGTTGTAATTGGTGCCAAAGGCAAAAGTTTTTATTAATCATTTAGTACATACACTTTATGTTTACAAACATATATGTTTGGTAACTAATACATACACGTCTCTATGTTCCTGTGGGTACATTGTATACTATGAGTCACTTTACTGTGTGAGTGCATTTCAAGGGTACAAACATTAATAAATGATATTCAAACAGACACTCTTCTGTATGTTTATTTCAAGTTGTTTAGCTGTCATCATGTGCAAGTTTTAGACTCCTGCAACCATCAGCCCCATACTTTGTTGTATTTGGCTGGACAACCTCTATTAACCACTTCAATACCGGGCACTTTCACCCCCTTCCTTCCCAGACCAATTTTCAGCTTTCAGCTCTGTCACACTTTGAATGACATTTGCGCGGTCATGTAAGACTGCACAAATTTTTATCATTTTTTTTCACACAAATAGAGCTTTTTTTTGGTGTTATTTAATCACCACTGGGGTTTTTATTTTTTACGCTACAAATAAAAAAAAAGAACAAAAATTTTCCCAAAAATTTCTGTTATAAATTTTTGCAAATAAGTAATTTCTCTTGATAAATTTTGACCAAAAATCATGTTGCTACATTCCTTTGGTAAAAATAACCCAAATCAGTGTTTATTTGGTGTTGGCAGTGATGGAGGACAGACAGTTTCTTTTATTGGGACAATAAATGTGTATAGGGACAGGGGTATATAAGTGGTGCTTGGTGTACTTTTGTATGGTGATCTGTAACAGCTCTTTGTGTGAAATCATCCTCACATAGAGAGCTGTCACATATGTGCAGATTCCCTCTCTTTCCCTCAGCACTGAGCTCTCAATGAGCTCCGCAGGGGCACCTGTCACAGAGACATGCGTCTCTGTTTGCATTGTGACGGCTGTGATTGGACACAACCGTCAGGTGATTGGGAGGGCCAATCACAGCCCCCATATCCCGATCTCTGCTCAGCTGGATCCTGTGATCAGAATGATTACAGGATCGAGCCACAGCGTGCCTCGTGGCCATGCTGCGAGCACTCCTTCTGAGGGACTGAGATAGAGACAGGTGTTCTTTATGAAGATCTAATAGATCTCTAATGCCATCTCTGCCTCCAGCCAATGCAGATTTAAAACAGAAAGACCCCTCTCTGCAGTTAACCCAGCATAGCACTTCTGAGTTACAGCCTAAGACTAGGGGATCAGTGAACAAGAGCTCACCAGTAACCTCTCACTATCCATCTTGAACCCATATGCAGTGTTCCTGGGCTCTTAGAAAAGCCAGGTAACTGCTGGTGTCAGCAAAGGGAGTGCTTTTTGCCTTCAGGAAGAAGTGATCAGCGGCTTTACACCAGGCATCACTAAATGGTAATAGTCCTATCTGAACCACCACACCATGCAGCAGTCTGGGCATTTCTCTCCACTTATTGCTCCTCCCATGTAGCTCCACCACATAACCCCCCCCCCCCCTTGCTTTCACTGCCCCATGTCCTAGCAACCAATCACCTGCTTGTCAACAAGAAAAATTGGGCTGCTCTCACCTTTCATCCAGACCTGCTCCGTCTTACGCCCGCTACCATACTGTGTAAGGTAGAACCAGTAAAGAGGGGTTGTAATGTGAAAGGGTCTAAGGGTGCTGATGTAAAAGGAGGACTGTGATGACACTTATGTAAAGTAGGAGAGATGATGGGGTGGGGCTGTGATTTGAAGAGGGGCTGTGATATGATCTGGGCCTGAGGTCAATGTTGTAAAGGGGCGACTGTGATGTAAAAGGGGGGTGGGGGGATTCTGCTGGGAAAATTGATTAAAATTTTATTCAATACTCCTGGTTTACAACCACCTCAATTGCTTGCTATGAAGGCAAGCTGGGTGTTTTTTCATGGCCCTGGACGCCCACGAGGTTCTAAGAACCTTGCTGGTGATCCAGCCCTGTCACACATGAAAACAGGATATCTATAGATAGAGAGCATTTACAGGTAAGCTCCTTCAGAAGGGTCATTTTAGCACTGCTATCTAAACAAAAAGAGAAAATATGATGGAACAATTAAAATGTTTGTTAATAGTTTGTTCAGAATTATATGTAATATAGAATATGTAAACTCACGCAGCTAATGTGTTTGATCATCACTGTGTTGGAATAATATTCACAAAAACATATAACTGAAAGAAGAGTCATACATAACAACTGTCCCTGATTTGATTGATCAGTCAACTTTTTTCCTGCCAAAAAGAGTCAATTCTGTGGAACACTTTAATGTCTACATACCTTTATGAAAAATTATATGAACAGTAGTGGTTGTTGTAAAAATAAATTTAATGGATATAATTTTATTTATGTGTAATTGAGTGCATCATTGTAATAACAATTTATTTAGTTTTTTGCCTGTGGTCTGTATTAGTCCAATATACAGTAGTTCCACAGTGTTATCTGAACACACACACCAAATGAGCATATCAGTAGACAAGTACAAGTGTTCATAAGCATAGTACACCAGTAATGAGATCACTTAAACAGATAGTTGATCATCAGAACAAATTAATGGGACAAGTCCTCCCCTAATACCTTCCCATATATAATTTACAAACTGTACAAAGAAGTAATTTGTATTTTCTTTGGAGTTCTTTTAATATAGCGTCTAATTAGCCTTTACCGCGCAGTAATAAGCATGGCATGTGGGCTGCTACAAAAGACTTTTTTCCCTGAAAAATGAAGTCTATGAGGTGGTAATCAAGATGACTGAATTAGATTAATTAGTGGGATGAGATGTGGATGTACCAGTTCTAGAATGATGCAGATATATTACCTCATTTCAAATAAGCTCACCTGACATTAAGGGATAATTTGTCAACCTATCGTCTGTTTAAGGCTTACTCTCCATTTAATGGAAATTAAAATTACAGTTTTAATAAGAAGAATTTCCTCTAGGATTTCCCTCCCTGAGACACTTGCATTCACGAGGCTTAATTGTTTTATAACAGTTCTAATTCATAAAAGTTTTTAATTGGTGGTGACAAAAATGATCTTATTCCTGCGGTGGAGAGTCGGAAGAATAACTTAACCCCATAAGGGTTGAAAGGACCTGGAGGAGCCAGGGATGGGATGATTGTTGGCATGAGTTGGCATAAAGGTGTGGAAAGTGTGGGCTGTTATTAAGGTAACTGAAGTTCTGACAATTAAAACTTGGCTTAATCAAATGACTGTCTCTTTAGAGGAAATCTGAAATTAGATTTATAACTCACATATATTTATATGATTTAGGTCATTGACTGGATTATAATATCCCATATGACCTAAAAATGTGTCTTGTTATGGCATTATATATTGATCTGTATTAATATGGCAAGAATACTCATATAGACAGGAATAATTGTTTGTAGTTGCTATCTATTCTGTTTAATTAATGATTGCATATTTTTCATCCACTTTCAACTCACTGAAGATTCAATTTTGGAAACTAAGCAATTTAAGTTCAGTGGGGTAAGCTGAGTCAGGCATTTTAATGCCAACCTCCTTTGTATGCATGTATTTATGTATAAAAGTGGCCCTGTACTAGTCCTCTACCACCAAGTCTGCCTGCTTTCACCTAATTTCTAGACACTAAGTGTACGGAGTTGGTTAGCCACAAAGCGCCTTACCTGTCCAAGGCTGTAATATAGCCATCTAAAGAAAAGCCTGTCCCTGAAGACTCCCTTGGGTTTATGCCTGTTGAAGTGGTGAAGACTTGTGTGTCCCCACTATCCCCTTGTGGTTGCTTTTAGGCTGTCATCTGAGACACCTTTCATGAGTTGCAGACATCCAATGGATAGTTTTTCCACACTTTTTTTTACATGTACCTCACAGTAGCTGCAACACACTGTAAATGTAACTTGGAAACTGTAATACATTTCTACTCAAATGGTCTGGCAAGATTTGAAATTGGGTTGCCAGTGATGTATTGTTGTGCATAAAGATTGCTTTGGTCCACAATCAATTGATACCAGCCTTCCGTGAAAAACAGCTAAAAAAAAAACAAGGGCAGTTGGTAAATTTCCACCTGAATTCTGGGTAGGGTTGTGGATGAGGGAATAATGGGTACTGCTGAATCTGGGGGCTGCCAATCAGGATTTGCAAGCTTATAGGCTGTATGGGCTGGTGCTTGAATTCTACTGCTAGGCACCTCACCAGCTTGGACTGCACTTCTGGGACTCGCCATGTCACCATGAGATAATAAAGTGCTGGTGTCTAAAAGTTCAGGGTGTGCTAGGCCACTGGTGCCTGCCAGTCCACCAAAAGGTACTAGTACTCTGCTGCATGTGAGAATAATTGTGAATTTCTAGCACCTCAGCAAACTTTAGCAGGGACCTCTTCTCCATTGTCTGACCTACCTGTCAGAGTGTCACTGCGTCTTACAGGTTTATACTCTGAGCCTGATTCTGACAGTGAGGACTCCCCTTTGCTCTCATCTGACATACTCAGAATCCTGTAGGCCACTTCACTAGTGTACCTTTCTTTGGACATTTTGATCACTAAATTTACAAGTACCTATTGCGTTTCTTGGAAAATAGAGCACCCGGCTGTCAGGGACTACTTTAACTGCTACAAATAAAATGTACCTGCTGGTGCTAGCAGATACCAGGTCTGATTTTGTTAACACTGCAGTCTGGTGTATGTATCAAATGTGACAGTGATCAGAAATTATACTGACACTGCATTTATTGGTGGAGAGGCTAAATGCAAGTGCTGGTAGCGAACAAGGCTGATCCTCTTAACACTGCATTTTTGGGGACACTAGTATAGTTCTGATCTAATCAAAGATACTGGGGTTAAATGTGCATGGCGATAGTGTGGTGGGAAATCTGGCGCTATCTGCAAGGGACACTAACTGATACTGGCGCTATCTGATGTCGCCTGTGACACTAAAACAGTGATCAGTAAAAAAAAAAAATCTGTGCACTGTACTAATGATGCTGTGACAGGCAGTGAAAGGGTGAACTGTAGGGTGAGCAAAGTGTTAAATGTGCCTAATTAGGTGTTTGTAATACAACTGGTGCACACAGGTCTGCTCATTTCTTTCTCTAGAACCAAAAAGGAGAAGCTCCCCTGTCTGTGTTTACAAAACATGGACACAGGTTGATCTGTAACTCAGTACAGCTGATCAGCAGGTCCAAGCCAAAAATCATTGACCTTTGTAAAGAATGACAGCACAACTGGGGTGGAAATGCAGCATCAAGTACATGTATGTGATCCAGCGCAGCAGGGCTGCCCTGCTGAAGTATACCGTATATACTCGAGTATAGGCCGACCCGAATATAAGCCGAGGCCCCCAATTTACCCCCAAAAAAACTGGCAAACTTATTGACTCGTGTATAAGCCGAGGGTGAGATATGCCTGTCCATCCCTGTGTGTGTGTCCGTCCCTGTGTGTCCGTCCATCCCTGTGTGTGTGTGTGTCCATCCATCCATCCATCCCTGTGTGTGTGTGTGTCCATCCATCCCTGTGTGTGTGTGTGTCCATCCATCCATCCATCTCTGTGTGTGTGTGTCTCCATCCATCCATCCCTGTGTGTGTGTGTCTCCATCCATCCATCCCTGTGTGTGTGTGTCTCCATCCATCCATCCATCCCTGTGTGTGTGTGTCTCCATCCATCCATCCCTGTGTGTGTGTGTCCGTGTGTGTGTGTGTGTGTGTGTGTGTGTGTGTCCAGCCTACCTGTGTCCCGAGCCTCCGTCCCGTGCCTTGCCTCCTTGCCTCCGTCCCGTGCCGTGCCTTGCCTCCTTGCCTCCGTCCCGTGCCGTGCCTTGCCTCCTTGCCTCCGTCCCGTGTCGTGTCGTGCCTTGCCTCCGTCCCGTCCCGTGCCGTGCCTTGCCTTGCCTCCGTCCCGTGCCTTGCCAGGATCGCCTCGGCGGCCATTCTAAAATTCAAAAGCCCCGCCTCCGCCTCCGCCTGTGATAGGCGGAACACTGAATTTCCCAGCAGCCTGTGTTCCGCCTATCACCGATATCGTCTCATCCTCGTACTACGGACGAGGATGAGACGATGTCCGTGATAGGCGGAACACAGGCTGCTGGGAAATTCAGTGTTCCGCCTATCACAGGCGGAGGCGGAGAAGGAGGCGCGGCTTTCAAATTGTAGTATGTCCGCCGTCTGTCTGCTCGATACGCTGATCGAGCAGTCAGACGGCGATGACTCGAGTATAAGCCGAGGGGGGCACTTTCAGCCTCAAAAAAGAGGCTGAAAATCTCGGCTTATACTCGAGTATATACGGTAAGTGCGGTGGGTGGTCCGGAGCTGATCAATGAATGATTAAGAAAACAAGATTTTTGATTTACTGTTAAATCCTTTAATTGGAGTCCATATGGGGACACACACCCCACCACATTTTATAATCATCCCCCCTATTGCTGTTGCATAAAACTAAAGCATGATGGGAGTAGGAGGGGTTATACTGCCTGACTTTTTTTTTTTTGCCAAAGTTCAAACATACACAAAAAGCTTGTTGTGAATGTTCACACATTTGTGAAAATAGAACACACAATATTTTTTCAGCTGCTGTAGATAAAGCATGTTCCTCTTTGTGGCAGAAAAAAGGAACCTTGGGTATCTTGGGCTTTTTTTATTATATTATATTTTGAACATTTTTATTTTATTTTGTCTTACATAGGTATAACTTTGATGCATAAGTTTAAATCTGTAAATATATATTATATAAAATATTTTCTTTCATGTTCATGCAGTCTTTATAATGGATATCTGTGCTGGGAGAAATTCAGGGGAAGCCATTGCTGACCTCCTTCTGATAATGCTCCATCTGACCCTCTCACTGATTTGGAACAAGGATGCAGCAAGTAAAATCAGACTATAGTCAAAACACCTGATCTGCAAACTTGTTCTGGGTCAGTGATTTAGAGGCCTTTAGATCAGAACAGCAATCAGAAAACTAGAATTTTCAGAAAAAGACATCAGCAAATGCGTCCTAGATATTTCTTAAAGAACAGATCTAGTTTAAAAATGATCTTCTGTCTGTTTAAAAAAAAGAAGTCGGCAGCTACACATACTGCACACAACATACAAACCATTCACACATACATACAACATACAAAGCCATTTACAACTCTGCCCCAAGCTACATCACCAATCTTGTCTTCAAATATCACCCAAACCATCCTCACGCTCCTCTCAAGACTTCCTACTCCCTTGTCTCTTCCTCCCATGCTCGTCTCCAGGATTTCTCCAGAGCCTCTCCCATCCCCTGGAACTCTCTACTTCAATCTGTCTGGCTATATCCTACTCTAGCTGCCTTCAGACAATCCCTGAAAACGCATCTCTTCATGGAAGCCTATCACGCCTCCAACTAATCTTTTACCACTTCCATTAGCTCATTCCCTACAGTTACAACCTTTTGTACGACCTGTCCCACCCTATTAGATTGTAACTTCTTCTGAGCAGGGCCCTCTTAATCCTCTTATATTTTATTGTATTGTAACTGTATTTTCTCCCTTTTATACTGTAAAGCTCTGCGTAAACTGTTGGCGCTAAATAAGTCCTGTATAATAATACTGCAGCTGCTGACTTTTTAATAAAAAGACAGTTACCACAGTTACATGGTTACATAGGTTGAGGAAAGGCACTAATCCATCTAGTTCAATTAATTAAAAAAATTAGAAAACGTCCATATACACAATCCTATACCCACCGTTGATCCAAATGAAGGGAAAAAAAAAACAATTAAGCATTATCTAATTCATCCCAGTGGGGGAAAAACAATCCTTCCTGATCCTTCATGAAGCAATTGGATTTTCCCTGGAACAACTACTGTTATTACCTCTAAATATTCATATGCAATTATATTTTGTGCATTTTTTAAAACAATCCACTAAACTGGTCAGATCGGCTCTTGAGGGAGTCTGTTACACATTTTCACAGCTCTTACTGTGAAGAAGCCTTTCTGTATGTGTAAGTTAAATCTCTTTTCCTCCAGGCATAAAGAGTGCCCTCTCTTACTTGTCCAGGGAGCCAGAGCTATCCTCGCCCGGGTCAGTTCTTTGCCACCTACAGCCACAACATTAGAGCATGTCATTACAAGGTAAAGCAAACAAACAAAACAGGGAATATAACATCAGTAATATAATGTCACCTAGTTAAAACAACAAAAATATTTAATAGTGTACAATGTCCCCCATGTGCCTGTATGAGTATTTTGCCAACTCCATACAACTCTATAAAAGTACTTCTTTGTCAGGAAGTGAAATTTGAACATTTTTATTTGGGTACAAAAAAGTTGTGAACGACATAGTGGAAGGATATGGTTGATGGTCTTACAATATAATTTTTGCCATGTTCTCCTGTAAAATAGAGATACACCCTGTTAAGAAACTGTAACAAACCTGGGGGTATGATTAAAACGTATGATAAAAAATGCATAAGCTAGGATTACCTTAAGTAAAACTGCACATCAAAATGGTCAGTAGGTCTACAGATGTAATCAGCTGGAGATATATTGATCGTTTAGAATTTTACTGTAAAAATCCAGCTCAGTTCTCCCACTACCACCATCTCCTGAGCCTTTCTTGTTGGTCCCTAATGCCTTGTACACACGGTCGGACATTCCGACAGCAAAATCAGTCTGATTTTTTTCTGACAGATTTTGTCCTAAACTGGTGTTGCATACACACATTCGGACAAAGTTGTCGGAAAATCTGATCGTTCGTTCGTTACAACGGGACTACGTTGAAGCTACTAGCCAATAGCTTTGTCGTAATTTAATATGAGGATGCGTGGCACTTTGTCCGATCAGAATTTTCTACAAATGATCTTAAAAAATCAGATCGGATTTTTTTTGTCGGAAAATTTGAGATCATGCTCTCAAATTTTTTCCATCGGAATTTCCGATGGAAAAAGTCCAATAGAGCCCACACACGATCGGATTTTCCGACAATATAATCTGATTGGACCTTTTCCATCGGAATTTCCGACCGTGTGTACAAGGCATTAGTGTGATGGGCTGACAGGAGGGGTGTGGTCAAGGAAGAGTCTCAGAAAAAGTTGGTATTTACATTTAACTTCTTATTTGTCTACGTCTAAAGGTTGTTTCGAAATATGTTTTTCTTGGTTTCTCTTTTATATATATATATATATATATATATATATATATATATTAAAAGGTATGAATTCAAAGTAAATATCACCATCAGGCAATTATTTAATCATCGTTAATGTTTCTGCTATATGTACAGTATATAAGGTTTGGCAGTATTCAGAAAGTAATACAAGGAGTATAGTTGATTTTCTGATGTGACCTGCTGCGCTATGCTCCTTGCAACGTTTGAGTAATGGCCCGTACACACTTTCTACACGATCGTACGATAATCGGATCGTTAGTACAGAGCTTTTGAGAGCTGATCATGACAATTCATCCGATATTATTAGTTCGGACAAGCATGCAAATTTTCCTCGTACGATACCAGATCGTACTATTTTGGTCTGGTCAGTACAGTTGTTAAAAATACAATACAAGTACATTACAACACATGACATCACTTACGATTTTTTTTTCTGTCGTACGAGATTGTTCGTGACTTTAGTAACCTATTCAATTTCTACTTGCGACTAGTAAGCGAAAAACGTTGGACGATCTGTCGTCCAATTTTCGGATCGTGTGTACGAGGTATAAGCCTTTAAATATATACAGTACACAAATATTTAGAAGTAAATATCTACTAGATTTGTATCATGCAAACAAGATATGCATGACTGTAACTGACAATTATTTCAGCAATTAAGAAAATAACAGTGGGTTAGGTAAATATCAGATTGTTTGGGGAGAAATGATAATGACTGATAATGTGTATAATTGTGTGGATATTCAGTCTTAATGATGAAGATAAATTACCAGCTAATTAAGCTGAAGACTACTGACACCAGTGAGATTCAGAGTCATTACTTTATTGACACAAACTTAAACAGGTTACAGGAACATACACAATACAATCAAACTGTACTTTATCAAGTGCCATAATGGGAATAATTTTCTTGATTGTTGTTATTACCAGTATGGTGCAGACAAACTATGGCACTTCCATCATGAATTGGTGTGGAACAGTTCAAAGAGGATATTTGCTCTCTTGACAGCCTTACAAAATCTTCCCTGCAGTTTGTAACTGTTCTGATATCAAATGAAGGTTGGACCTGCCTATGGAAGATCTTTACATAAGCACACAAGTGGGAAAATGTAAAAGGAAAATTATAGGCAACAACTGGTTTGGAAATAGAGAGGATCAGGACTCAGGGAGAGGTGAAGGACACATGAATGATCCAAGGCTGTCCTAACATGTGAAGCAGTGTACTTTATATGAACACAGTGCAGTTGTCCTGAATTCTTGCCTTCCTCCTCTTTTTAGCACTGTTCACTACACAGCCTTGCCCGGTACCTTTTCAGCAAATATTTCCCCACAGAATTTGGCATAAACAACATGAAAGCATGGATCCATCCTGCCTTGTATCAGGCTGGTGGTGGTGGTGTGTGTGTGTGTGTGTGTGTGTGTGGGGGGGGGGGGGGGGGGTATATATTTTCTTAACACTCTTTGGGCCCCTTAGTACCAACTGAGCATTGTTTAAATGTAATGAAGAGTATTGTTGCTGACCATTTCCATCCCTTTATGACTAGATTGCACCCATCTTCTAATGGCTACTTCCAGCAGGGTAATGCACCATGTCACAAAGCTCAAATCATCTCAAACTGGTTTCTTGAACATGACCATGAGTTCACTTTACTCCAATGGCCTCCACAGTCACCAGATCTCCATCCAATTGAGCACCTTTGGGATGAAGTGGAACAGGAGATTTGCATTGTGGATATGCAGCCGACAAATCTGCTGCAACTGCATGATGCTACCATGTCAATATGGACCAAAATCTCTGAGGAATGTTTCTAACACCTTGTTGAATCTGTGCCACAAAAAATTAAGGCAGTTCTGAAGGCAAAAGGGAGTCCAACCCTTGAATAGCAAGGTGTACCTAATAAAGTGGCCGGTGAGTGTAAGTTTACTTTAAGAAAAGTCACATCCCCTAAGTTCCTTTATATTTCCACATCCAGGTTGTATTTGGGCTAAACAGCTAATGATTTGGAAACTGTAAAAAAAGTTTTTGTTTTGTTCAGAGTACTTCTTTAAACTTGGATTTTTTTTTTCTGTTCTTGTCTATAAAACTGAGAATCTGCATAATGGTTTGTCATCTCACCAACTGTTATGTACCTCAATCAAGGTTATTGTATTGCAGCAGCAGTCATACGGCTTCCCAGCCCTTTTTCATAAAGTCCAACAGCTTATTTGTCATAATTCCTGCTTTTTCGTGCCATTTCCTAGTCCCAGGTGCATCATGCTGTTTTCAGGATGATATCTTTTGCTTCATTCCACAGTTCATTTCATCTATTTTTTCCTTCTGCTATGTTAATAGCATTTCAAACCCGTTGTTAACTTACACCCTGTAGCTGTCACTGATTTTTTTTTCCATGGTTATGTTTTGCAATATAAAAATTGTTTTCTATTTTGTAATTTTCTCGAGTATGGATTCTCGGACATAGCAAATTAATGGTCATCATCATTGTCCTCCCACAAATATGTGAAGCTTGGTGCCCAAACACCGGAAAATAGCATGTTACTGACAAAGTTGTCAATGAGTATTTTATTTCTACTTTGCAGTTGGTTTAACTGTTTACTCTGTGTATTATATACAGTACATTGCATACTTCATATACTAAATGTATATACTGCATGATAAATGATAAAATCTCTTTTTAAAATTATTATGGGTAAGTAACTTTTTTTTATTTGGTACAAGTTAAAGATTTATGGGGTAGTCCAACGCAGACTCATTTTTCCAAGTACTTTGCAGTCATTCTGGGTTCATTTTATTTGTAGTTTTAAAGTGATATTAAAAGCAATTTTTTTCTTTAAAAAAAACCCATAAATGTTATACTTGCCTGCTCTGGGCAGTGGTTTTGCACAGAGCAGCCCCAATCCTCTGATTCTCTGGTCTCCCATCGGCACTTCTGGACTCTCCCTCATGCCAAGTGCCCCCACAGCAAGCAGCTTGCTATGGGGGCACCAAGCAGGCTCGCACCCAAACCACTGCTCTGTGTGTCTAGTTACACACAGAGCGCAGCTCAGCCCTGCCCCGGCTCTCTCTTCATTGGCTCACTGGCTGTGATTGACAGTAGTGGGAGCCAATGGCTCCTACTTCTGTCTTAGCCAATGAGGAGGAAGAGACCTGGGAGAGCCGCTGCTCTCATGTACACAGGGGCTGGGAGGGCTGCTGCACACAGTTTATTACCTTCATGCATAAAACCTTAAAAACCTTGAGCCTTTACAACCACTTTAATTTCAATTAAAGCAACGTGACTGAATAACCTTTGTTTCACATTTTAGTGTGATGGACACAGGTTCCTTCAAAATAGACAGCCACGTAATAGACGTTTGCATAGATATTAATCCAACAATCAAAAACCCTTTAGTTTCTTGATGTAGACATGTTATTATTATCAGTAATTATCAGTCATACATTACTAAGCCTTTGAATAACTGCCCAACCTCTTCCTATCAGAGCACCCTTATTCTACATCCAAGTTTACTTTCATTGTGGTCTACTCACTATCTGTGATACCACTGTTGTATGGGAAAGCTCTGTATCTAAATCTATGTGAGTTATAGTTAATGAATTAAAAGGAAATTAAAACTCCAGAACGTGACTGTGCTGAAGAATAACCCACTGAAAATCAGCTTTCTGTGGAAGTGGTGGTGGTTAGTGGTGTACCATCCATAGGTGCAGGGTGTCCACTGACACAGACCTCAAGGGGGACCCACTGTGACCCAGACTGCACCCATGGATGATCCGTCCCTGGTTGACAGTGGGGGATGATCGGGGGCAGTGGGGGGGGGGGGAGGGAGGGAGAGTACAAACACTGACCACCCATCCACTTACCCCCCCTCCCCACAGTATTCAGAAAAAATAAAATAAAAAAAATTATATATATATAAAAAAAAAAAAAGAATGATAAAAATGAATAAAAAAATAAAATAATACAAATAAAAAGGACTGACACCATCCACTCCACACCTCTCTCCTGAACATACTACTCACCACCGTACACTCTGCACTGTACTTTTCCTATTTAACATTACGGCATTCTACACTATGTAAGTAATCTCAGACTCTATTTAACCACACCCCTCTAAATCACTCCCAATATTTAGCAAGATTTAAACCATGCCCTCTGTTCACTACTGTGCGCTACATGCACCACATTTTTTTTATTTATTGATGCCTAGGGCCCACTTATAATCTTGCACACAGGCCCACTGATTTCATGATACGCCCCTGGTGGTGGTGGTGGCAGTTTTGTGTGGGAAAATAGATGGTGGACAAAAAGATTTTCATGCCACAACTTCTGTTAATTTTTCTAATTTGGTACTACACTATATGAAGCTTGGAATCCAGGTTACATTGACAAACGGACTAAGTGCTGTTTTTGCCTCTGACTCTCGACATGTCATACAACATCCCTAGTTTCATAGTTAGTAAGGTTGAATAAAGACACCAGTCCATCCAGTTCAACCTGAGTGAGTGTCTACCCCTATCCCTGTACATTGCACACTCACATTGGTCCCTACCCTCAAGGAGCCCAAAATCCAACGTCCCCATTCATATACTAGGGCCAATTTTGGACAGAAGCCAATTAACCTACCTGCATGTCTTTGGAGTGTGGGAGGAAACCAGAGTACCCGGAGGAAACCCACACAGGCACCGGGACAACATGCAAACTCCAGGCAGGTAGTGTCGTGGTTGGGATTGTTTGGGATCCCTGTTTGAGTTTAGCAGGTGGGATCTACAGTCTAGACAATGGCCTCCACTGATTATCCCATCCTCTTCCTTCTTATTTTCAGCTTAATTCCCATACAAACAATGATTTATATAATTGTTTATGGTGCCCTGTTTCATTCTACCATGCTAGCAATCAGGCACATATAATGTTCTAACAGGCTAAAGAGACTCGGTTACTAAATTATTAACTAGAAAAAAGGTCTCCTTACAAAGAAAAATATAAAAAAAGAGTTAAAATGTTACTAAACTCAGGACTCTGCATTCACTATACCCGGTCTCCCACAGTACACAGAACATGGAAATGCAATTATTTTTGTAAATATAAACAGCTAAATACCTTTTATCATCAACAGTATACAGCAGTCTTGTGACTTCTATCAGTCTGGTTAAAGCTTGTAGGAGGAGTTTTTATTATCCTCTGACTGTCCTATCAGGCTGTCTGGACAGTGCTGATTGGCCCTATGCTGATCACATGGTCCCTCCCAAGAAAAAAATATCTCTAGCTATACACACCAAACTGTGCATGTGCAGAGTAACTCCAAAGGCTCTGTCTTATCAGGAGATGGATTGGGGATTGTGTAATGAGGGGAGGATAAGAGAAGACAGCCTTTTATGTTCCACAGTGAGTATAACGAGCATGCTTTACTGCATATACAGACAGATTTTACTGTTGTGTATTTAGTAACATTTTAATACTTATCTGTCTCAGTACCCATGCTGCAGCTCTTTTCGTAGAGCTACATTGGTTACTGAATCTTCAGCACCTGACATACTTTTAGGTGTATCGGACGTATGGTTCTCTGTTCCATTAGGAATGCAGGAGTTTGTCTAATTGAACCATGATGTGCAAACGGGGACTGAGGCAGCTAACACAACCAGATGTGTGTCACTTAAGAAAGATTCTTCACTGTAGCTGTTTAAGTGGGTGTTCATGGAAGTGAACAGAGAATAATAATCATAGCTTCCTCATATGCAATAATGTAGGGCAAGCAATCAACATTTACTCAATAGTGATTGTATGAATTACATGAAAATAAACTTTTCTGAGGCTATTATCAATCATTTCAAATAATGATGAAATTTTTATGCATATGTCACCAGTTCAAAATGAGCTGCGTATGTATTTAAAAACTGCAAAAAAGCAATGATTAATAAGAACAGCAAGGAGGCATATTTGTTTCCCTAAATGCACTGCCTTGCACAAATGCCTGTTGAAGATTGAAACAAAGGTACATTGCAGTCAAGGTTGATAAAAATCCATATATTTAATGCGTCCCACCAACCGAAGGCTTTTACTGTTTAACTAGGCATTGCTTGAGTACACCAAGTCACCATTTCCTGTAAAATTCTCAGTTCACTAATGACCAGGGAACATAAAGTATAACTGTATACATTATGTCTTAAAAAAAAATGAAGGGTCACAACATAAAAAGCAAAAGATGACATGGGTTCCAACCCTTCCTCACACTCTCTGCATGTGTCCCCACTGGAGAGATGTTATGTTTCAGTGACCAACATCACTAGGACTGAAGATGCAAAAAAATATATATACACCATATTGTCAAAAGTATTGGTAAGCCTGCCGTTAAATGCACATGAACTTTAATGGTATCCTGGTCTTAGTCCATAGGGTTGCATATTAAAGCGGAGGTTCACACAAAAATTGAACCTCTTCGGAACCCCCCCCCCCCCTCCAGTGTCACATTTGGCACCTTTCAGGGGGGAGGGGGTGCAGATACCTTTCCCATGGGAGTCTATGCCTCTTCCTGTCTGGCTGCACTGTCTGCTGGGACAAACACGGGTCCCAGAGACAGCAGGGACCATTCGGATTGCACTACTTGACTCGCGCATGTGCAGTAGGGAACTGGGAAGTGAAGCCGCAAGGCTTCAATTGCTGATTACCTTACCGAAGAAAAGAGAATTTCGCCCTGGGACTTTAGATGAGGTGAGCACCACTAAGCCAATAAAAGTAACAAGAGTAAGTACAGTATACGTTTTTATTCAGTAAAAGTATTAAAAGCATTATTGTCATCAAAGAAAGTCACTTAGTACAAGGTACATATAACTGGATTGAATAAAAATGGTAGTAGTACAATTGTGTATGAACAGTCGCATAACATAACATACAAACATCAGGTGTACCAGACATGTTTTGCGTATCCCAGCTCGCTCTTCAGGGGTAGATGTGTATCAATTGTACCTAAGGTGAAAGGATACAGTTTGGTATATGGCAAATACTTGGTATTTTAAGGCAGAGGGTAAGAGGGGCCTAATAAATAGAGGCCCCATACTCACCACTACACATAGCCGAGCCAACGTATGTGAAGCCTTCAAACAGTGGCAGCAAGTGTATCGCCAGGTAGCTGAGGAGGCAAAGCCAGAAGAAAAATTGGAAATAAAGAAGGTGAGCAAAAAGAAATGAAAAAGAAATGAAGTTTGCACTTTATTTCTTTTTGCTCACCTTCTTTATTTCCACTCATGCCATTCTCTGATGTTTCTTCACCACATTTCCCTTAGTCCTTTGCCCATGCCATTCATGGCTCTAGTCTTATATATTATATATAGAATTGTCCATGTTACTACTCTTGTATTTTACCTATTACTCCAGATTATCTGACATACACCTTTATGTTTACAGTAAATACTTACCATGGACATAGTGAGATCAATAGGGATACACATTTTCCTTCCATGCGATGCCTTCCCTCCAATCTGCCCTGTGTGGGGTTTCTTCTGGCTCTGCCTCCTCAGCTCCCTGGCGATACACTTGCTGCCGCTGTTTGAAGGCAAGGTACAATTCATACACATCTACCCCTGAAAAGTGAGCTGCGACTCGTGAAACATGTCGGGTACACCTGATGTTTGTATGTTATGTTATGCGACTGTTCATACACAATTGTACCACTACTACCATTTTTATTCAATCCAGTTGTATGTACCTTGTACTAAGTGACTTTCTTTGATGAAAATAATGCTTGTAATACCTTTACTGAATAAAAACGTATACTGTACTTACTCTTGTTACTTTTATTGGCTTAGTGGTGCTCACCTCATCTAAAGTCGCAGGGCGAAATTCTCTTTTCTTTTGTTGCATATTACAGGGATGGAGGTGTGTTACCGGTGACACCAGACCTTATCTTGTTTTCTACCTTACCGAAGATGGTGGTGGCAGCATCCGAGGGATGGTTTGGCCTCGGGTGCTGACATCGATGGACCCTGGGACAGGTGAGTGTCCTTATTTTAAAAGTCAGCAGCTGCAGTATTTGTAGCTGCTGACTTTAAAAAAAAAATTTTTTTGCGGGACTCCCGCTTTAAGTCGACCCACCCTTTGCAGCTATAACAGCTTCAACTCTTCTGGAAAAGCTGTCCACAAGGTTTAGGAGTGTGTCTATGGGAATGTTTGACCATTATTTCAGAAGCGCATTTGTGAGGTCAGGCATTGATGTTGGATAAGAAGGCCTGGCTTGCAGTCTCCACTCTAATGCCGCTTACAGACGATCGGAATTCCTGACAACCAAACCGTGGATTTTTTTGAGACGAATGTTGGCTGAAACTTGTCTTGCATACACAGTCACACAAATGTTGTCAGAAATTCAGATCGGCAAGAGTGTGCTGACGTACAACACGTATGACGGCACTAAAAAAAAAAGAAGTTCAATAGCCAGTGTGCCACCCTTTGAGCTCCTTCTGCTAATCTCTTGTTAGGAGAAGTTTGGTGAGAGACAATTCGCACTTTTCAGCCTCGTGCTTTTCAGTTCGTTACTGCTCTTCAGTTTGTGCTTGTGGGTTCGTATCTGTTTTTCAGTGTGTGTAGTCAGTTCGTATCTGTTTTTTCAATGCATTCTTGTCCGCTCGTTTCTGATTTTCAGCTCGCTCTTCTCCGGACTTTCTGATTTTCTGTGCATTCTGTTAGTTCGTTCTGTCCAGCCAACCATTTTGAAGCCATGTTGCGTTTACGTACTCATCATAGAGTTCGTGCTATGCAGGGGCTTGGTGTGGGGGTTCTTACTTTGACCCAGCCCAGTCCATGAACAGGGCGAGGAGGAGTTCATGAACCAAGAATTGGTTGATCCAGCATGACCAATTCTCGCACATACATGCCTTCATTGTGGGAGATCCAGGAGAATAATCCTGATGATTTCAGGAATTATCTCCGGATGACGGACCCTGTTTTTCACCGTCTGTTGGCTTTGCTGTCCCCCTATATTACCAAGCAGGACACCTGTATGCGGCAAGCCATCACTCTGGAACAAAGGCTAGTCACCACCTTGCGGTACTTGATGATGGGGAGAAGTCTGCAGGAAATCAAGTTCTTGACAGGCATCTCCCCCCCAGGCTCTGGGAATCATTATTCCAGAGATATGTTCTGCTATCATACAGGTCTGGCAAAAGGACTATATTAAGGTAAGTTCTATCCTTTAACATCACATTCTATGTATTTAATGTTTGCTAATGTATTGGATTTATTTCATCATTCCCTAATTACCATAATTGTAATATGCTGTGAATGTCCTCTTTGTCCTCATGCATGCTGGAAGATTTTAATGCTCCTTTTTTGTCCTTCATGTATATTCGCCTTCACTAACCTCCCCAGCAAGCTATCCTGGGCCCATACACACCTTGCCTAGTCACTAACAATGTATTTTGTCAGCTCCATTGTAGTGCTTTACCCTAAACACCCCCTAAAATGGGTAAATATGTTATTTTTGTCCATAAATTCATGCATAGTGCTTGGAATCCTCTCTCCCCCCAACCGCTAAGTCCACCGATACCGATCCTCTCTCTGCTGACTTTGCAAAACCACTATACCTACCTCTTTTGTCGTCAGATTTATGTATGAATTCACCAAAGCATGTAGCACAAGGGCTTGCCTGAATACTTTCAAATGGTACCGTTTAACATTTTGTTCTCCTATTATCTTTATATATTATTGCAGAATGTAAATTTGTGCTTCAATTTGGACAGTGTGCATTCATATTTTTGTATTATGACAGTTCTTACCTGTCCAGTGGGCTGCCAATAGTGTAAGTAATGAGGGGTTGGCCAAAGTAACACACATTATTTATGCATTCAGCTCTCAATGAAGTGGAGAAACATCCCCCCCTTACCATAACATTTTTACACTGGGCCATCAGAGGGGAGGAGGAATCTGATAAGTGGACCTTATACTTTTGTCTTTAAATACTCCTTAAAATAAATGTTATACTTATGTTGACCAAGAATGTTTGTGTCTAATCTGCTTGCAATGTTTATGTGCAAAAGTACTATTTTTCTTCTTGTTTGACTCCACAGTTTTCTTCAACTGCACAGGAATGGCAGACTGTGGCATCCCACTTTTCACAGCGGTAGGACTTTCCCAACTGTGGAGGGGCAATCGATGGGAAAGAAACACGTCCACATCGTATATTGACGTTGGCGGTGGTGTCGGCGACATACGAGTTCCTGTATGTGGACGTGGGGAAGAATGGCCGAATGCCAGATGGTGGAGTCATCGTCCAGATGAAGTTTTACAGATGGCTCCAGAATGGTGGCTTGGGCTTGCCACCTGCGGAAGACAATGTGGCTGGTCTTCCATTTGTGTTCGTTGCTGATGAAGCGTTTGTGCTAGGTGACCATCTCCTGCGGTTATTTCCGATGAGGACCCTCACCCCGGACCAGAGGATTTTTAACTACCGGCTGGCCAGACCCAGAAAAGTGGTGGAGAATGCTTTCGGCATAATGGCCAGCCGGTTCCACCTATTTCTAACACCCATACACATGTCGGAATATAAACTCAACCATATAGTGCTTGCCTGCTGCATTTTGCACAATTCCCTGCTACGAACTATGTGGCCTGAGGCCGGATTTCCAGATCAAGTAACTCTGATGGCACTTGAAACTGGCCATCCTGGCTTGCCCCCCCAAAGCGCCCGCAAAGTCAGACAAAAATATCTAGAGTACTTTGCGTAGGGGGGCCATTGATATGCCAGCAAATGTATAAAACATTTTTAAAATACATTTTTATTTTAAAATGAACTAATATTTAATTTTGATTTCCTGCTTGAGTTTCTTTTAGCTGTCTCCTAGGTTCTCCAATGGGCTTTTCTTTTTGGACATTTTCTTCAATAGTGCAAATGTGATATATTTGATACATGAGGTGACAATCTCTTGTTCAGCTAACTATTATGTTGTGGGTCTGCTACACACACATTGTTTTTCTGTTAATGTATGTAATGAATTAATGATAAAAATAATCATCATTTTCAGCACCATTAATTAATTGTTTGGAGTCCCTAAAATGGCCTGATTGGGGCCAATTTTAGAGCACTGTGTGGGTTATATACTAAAGGCAAATCCACTTTACACTACATGTGCACTGCAAGTGCACTTGTAGTGCAAAGTGGATTTGCCTTTAGTAAATAACCCCCATTGTCACTGTAAACACAAACTTACTCAAAAAACTGGTATTGAGCATTGGAAGAAGAAGCCACACATTGTTAAGTTTAAAACATTTTACTCTGTGCACATTCACATGTGCATTAGAAAAGGGTTTTTGAACAAACCAACATCTTTGGTGTATAACATTTTTATGGTTGACATTATAAATATCCCTTTTTTGGTTAAACAGGCATGTTTAAAACTATAACATACACAACTCAGGAACTTACAAAGTTCAACTTTGAAAAAGTGAAGGCAATATCAGACATTAGTATGTTAAAACTGTGTTGATCTTGCCTTCATCAGATGGGGTGATGCCACCCCTGTAAGACCCCTTTCACACTGGGGTGTTTTTCAGGCGTTTTTCATGCGCTTTAGCGTTTAAAAAAGCGCCTGAAAGAAGCCGCAACTGTAATCCCAATTTAAAAGCCCGAGTGCTTTCACACTGAGATCCCTTTCACACTGGGGCATTTTTCAGGCCCTTTAGCGTTAAAAAAAGTGCCTGAAAGAAGCTGCAACTGCAATCCCAATGTAAAAGTCCGAGTGCTTTCACACTGAGGCCCTGCTCTGGCAGGGCGTCAAAAAAAAGTCCTGCAAGCAGCTTCTTTGCAGCGCTTTTGGAGCGGTGAATACAATGCTCCTAAAGTGCCCCTTCCCATTGAAATCAATTTAACACCAAATAATCTTCTTGTGGTTAAAAAATATAAGATAATAATGGTGTTATGGTAACTTGACACACAAAAAAAAAAAATATTATGGAGATCTTGAAAAAAAAAGGAGATCACTATAAAAAAAAATAGAAACATTATTCTGGAGATCACGAGAAATAATAAAGAAATCAGTTCGTCAGAACTGTGTGAATATCAGCAGCAAAACAACTTCATTATTCTAGCATTATAAAGAAGAAGAGAATGCGCTGCATTAAAAGATAAAAAAATGTGCAGAGTCACGAATGTGCTATCTCCATTACGAACGCTAGTTTTACTAGACCGAGCGCTTCCGTCTCGTACTTGATTCAGAACATGCGTGGAATTTTGTGCATTGGAATTGTGTACACATGCTCGGAGGTTACGACAATGGATTTTGTTGTCGGAAAATTTGAGATCCAGATCTCAAACATCTGTTGTTGGATGGAGCCTACCCATGGTCGGAACTTCAGCTCATATCGAACATTTGTGGTCGGAAATTCCGATCGTGTGTATGCGGCATTATTCTTCCCAAAGGTGTTTTATCGGGTTGAGGTCAGGAATCTGTGCAGGCCAGTCAAGTTCCTCCACCCAAAACTCGCTCATCCATGTCTTTATGGACCTTGCATTTTATACTGGTGCGCAGTCATGTTGGAACAGGAAGGGGCCATCGCCAAACTGTTCCCACAAAGTTGGGAGCATGAAATTGTCCAAAATGTCTTGGTATGCTGATGCCTTGAGAATTCCCTTCACTGGAACTAAGGTGCTAAGCCCAAGCCCTGAAAAACAACCCCACACCATAATCCCCCCCTCCACCAAATGATTTGGACCAGTGCACAAAGCACTGGTCCAAATAATTTGGTGGAGGGGGGATTATGGCGCGTGTTTGTGCTGACCTCAACCCAATAGAACAACTTTGGAATGAATTAGAGCAGAGATTGCAAGCTAGACCTTTTCATCCACTTCAGTGCCTTCAGTGACCTCACAACATTCCCATAGACACACGCCTAAGCCTTGTGAACAGCCTTCCCAGAAGAGTTGAAGCTGTTATAGCTGCAAAGGGTGGGCCAACTCAATATTGAACCGTACACACTAAGGCCGCGTACACACGCGGGGACTGTTCGCCCAACTTTGTCCGCTGAACAGTGTTTCGGCGGACAGTCCGCTCGTGTGTGGGCTTCAGCGGACAGTCTGACGAACAAAGCTTTTCGGAAATTCTGTAAAACTGTCCGCTGAAACTTGGTTCGTCAAACTAAGTTCCGCGCATGCTCAGAAAGTATTTACACGGCGAAGGTTGCATTGCAGTGTATAGGACGTCGTATTTCTAGTCCCGTCGTATTTCTAGTCCCGTCGTATGTGCCGTTCACGTCATCGCGCAAGTTTCAGCGGACTGTTCGTTCGTCGTGTGTGGCCAAGTCCGTCCATGCTAATTTTGAGCGGACTGTCCGCTCAAACTGTTTGACGAACAAAGTTGGGCGAACAGTCCCCGCGTGTGTACGCGGCCTAAGACTGGGATGTCGTTAAAGTTCATATGCGTGTAAAGACAGGTGTCCCAATACTTTTAGTAATATAGTGTATATAGATACATGCACACACATTTATATGGCTGCATTACTACTAAAGTTTGATTTAAAAATTCCTTCTTGTGCACTGTTTGTCCTTAGGGAGCATCAATGACTTTTCAATACTTACATTCAAATATATCTCTCTGCCTACAAATCTCACTATGAAGTTGCTTTTATCTACCTCCGTGACCTGATTTCCATTTGCAATCCTCCTGATTCTGCTCCTCTACCTAAATAATAACCACTACCTTTCTCTTTGTTGGTTTAATACATGAACTTCTCTTTTCCTGATTCTTTGATGTGTAATACATCCCATGAAATATTGCAGTGTGCCATTTCCACTCATTTGTGATGTTCAGTAGACAGGAGACATGTTTCAGGCATTTATGTCTGTCTAATTCTTCCAAGTAAAATACTATCCAGCTCACATGGTAGGCATTCATAGGGACACTTCACCACCTTTAAAAATGCTACTGAGTACAAAGCAAGAAAGGTTACCCGATGTTCAGAAAACCAGTCTGTATTGTAGCCTTTAACCAAGCAGAGAGCAAGCACTTCAGTTGTGACATGCCATAGGGTACCCTGCCAGCATCTGACCTGGTTTGGGTCGAAAAATTTAAAGTCTCTGGAACAGAAGAGAAAAACATACAGATTTACTGTATATAATAAGAATGACCCAGACAAATGAAATTTATGTATTCAGCTGTAATTAACCGTACCCTCCAAATTGGCTTTAGGCCTACATATAACAGAATACAGAGGGTATACAGAGAGTATAACAGAGACACTAACTAACTGACACATTGAAAATATAGGTGAACATGTTATCAGCTGTGTCCAATCGCAGCTGATCACATGTAAATAAACTTGCCGGTTATCGGCATTCATTTCCTCATGCACTGTCACAGCACGAGGAAAGGAGAGCCAGTAACTGATAAAGATGTTTAAAAGAATTTTGTGTAGATCGTGTAAAATATACAAATCCATATAATTGTAGGTGGATGTAGATACATATGAAGCAACTATCTTTACTTGACCCAACGTTTCCAGCTTAATGCCCTTCTTCAGGGATTTTATTCAAGTTTATAGAGTCAGAAGTCTAGGAAAGCATATATATATCACATATTAGTACAGACAGTCCCTGAGTTTCGAACAGGTTAGGGACTGCCTGTTTGTTCTTATGTCGATTTTGTTTGTAATTCGGACGCGCATGCGCAGAACACCATTTTCCGATGTTTTTCGAAGTCATTTTCTGATGTTTTCTGACGTCGGTATCCAATGTTTTCCGATGTTTTCCTGCTGTTTTCCAATGTGCAACCGGCGCCGCCTGCCGTTCGTAAGTAGGAGTTGTTCGCAAGTTTGAGGTTCGTAACTCGGACACTCCCTGTACATGAATAAAAAAGTTGTGTTCATTATAATGAAACATATAGAAACAGTAAAATTCATGTATACAAACAAGGTATCTTACATCAATGGAATCCACTTGATATCCCACATGATCACTGAAAAAGTAGCTAAACAGCTGCTACATGTTATAAAAGGTTTTCCAACCCTCACTCCCAGGTATTATCAGTAAGGATCCCGCAAAATCCTCCATTCAAAAGAGACCTCAATAGGGTAATCTAAGTATTGCAATTTAAAAAAAATTAGGAAAAATATTGTCCCCAGGAAAAAAGGGAGAGTTTTTATAAAAACACACAAAAAAGAACATACCAAAATTAGAATGACTAGAGAAAAAGAGAGGAATGTATATAACCCAGGAGGGTAGTTTCCCGAATCTGTATTACTGAAGAGGAGGGGGATATGTTTAATCCTCCAATCCAGGAAGTATGTCTCTGTAAGTAACAGATAAAAAAACATGAAAACAAAATAGTCTCCAAGGGTAAAAACTAGTCAAAAAAACAGAGAGAGAGGTGCCATTATTTATAATTAATACCTGTCTATAAAGTTGACTTGGTGTGCCGTTCGTATATCCTGGGGACAGAGCCGTAGAAGCTGTATGTGTCTTTCCCCACTAACGACTGTGATATATTGGAAAAGAGGACACCCATGCATGCGCAGAGACCAACATGCATTCTGACGTCACTGCGACCATTGTGTTGATGGTCGCATACCAAAAGCATAAAGACGCACGCGCATGTGCAGTGGCATCTCGGCACAATGACGTAAATATTCCAATGGCATAGGTCACCAAGCATGTACCTAAAGACCCATTCACATCTCCTGGGGACAGAGCCATAGCATCTCTATGTGTCTAGCCCGCTAACGGCTCTGATATAGGGAAAAAGAGGATGCCCACGCATGGGCAGAGACCACCATGAGTTCTGATGTCACTGCCACCATAGTGTTGATGGTTGCATACCAAAAGCTCTTTATAGGTCCATCCCCCATCAGCAGGGCATCAAGGTGATTAGCCACATTATCTCTCAGTCCCATAGAGATAATCGTCTATTTAATCAATTCCTCCTGTCGGCCATTGACTATGTATTAACACACAATGTGTTTTTGTTTGATGGTTCTCACTACCTCCAGGTACAGGGCGTAGTGATGGGGACTTGCTGTTCCCCATCCTATGCCAATCTGTACCTGAGGGAGTGGAAACAGTCCTTTCTCTCTGACGATGCTCTTCTATTTATGACCAAACATATTAATAGTTGGAATCGTTATGTAGATGACATTTTAGTTGTCTAGGGAGCTCCACCTGAGCTACTGGTGTCTTGTATTATTGCCATGAACCAAAATTCTTTACTATGACACATAGTACTTCTACTGTTAACTTCCTTGACGTTACAATTTCAAAGGAGAAAAATGGCACACTTACTAGCTCACTGTACCGTAAGGACACAGCCTACAATACCATCTTACATGCTGATAGTTCCCACCCTACACCTTTAATTAGATCCATTCCCTTTAGCCAATACCTGCGATTACGTGGCAACTGCACAGAATATTCAGTTTTTCAGAAAGAGGCCAACAATTTGAGAGACAGATTACTTCTCAGAGGTTATTTTCCCACTTGCCTGAAAAAGGCTTTCAAAAGGACGACCTTAAAATCAAGACAAGATTTGCTATTTAATAAATCTAAGAGCTCTAATAGGAATGAGGATAAAACTAATACCTTGAGAATTATTACTCATTATACCAAACAAAAGCAGCAATTTAATAGAATTATTTCGAAATACTGGCACCTTTTGAATACTGACCCTTCTCTAAGTCCATTTGTTCCTTCCAAACCATCTATCTCCTACCATAGAACAAAATCTTTGAAAGATATTCTAACACAAAGTGAATTCATTGGAGAATGTCACTCTGATCTGTGCAAATGACCAGGTGCATTTCGCTGTGGTGGATGCAAGTTGTGTCAATACATGCACATTGGAGAAAATATAATCTTACCCAATGGTAGGCTATTTAGACCAACTCAATACGCAAACTGCAAAACCATAGGTGTTGTCTACATGCTAATGTGCCAATGTGGTTCATTCTATGTGGGCAATACAAAGCAGCTCATTCTATAAGAGAGCGTCAAGACGTATTTCAACCATGAAAAAAATCATGCCCAGAATTACCACTAAGACGACATATAAAGGATGTTCATGGAAGTAGGATTCCAAAAATTTAATTTCTTATGCTTGATAGAGTATATCCCAACCCTCGTGGTGGGGATTGGAATAGGAGCTTACTACAACGCGAATCACGTTGGATACAGAATCTGAATGCCGCCACAGCCCCAGGTTTTAACGATATTATAAACTATAGGCCTTTTTTAGAAGGTTTCTCTTCAGGAGGATGGGAAGAATATAGGTGTTTAGTATCCTTGTATGCTCTTTTTAAATATACACTTGTAGATAGGTATTTACAGCATAATATACAAATTGACGCTCTGTATATATGAGGACGTGTCCTTATGCTTACTGGCATTGCTGTTCTGTTAATATAATTGCGATTGTACAATTGTACGTATACTACTTTGCTCTTTTGACATCATTATATGATAATGCTGGTTTCTCTGGTTTCTTTTTTTTCTTTTGTTTAACATCTATGTGAATATCATGGATCCACTGTTTTCTCACATGATAAACCATGTTTTTTATTATTTTATCAATTTCCTTCCTTCGCCCCAGGTTTTCCCACCCGATGCAGGGGGGTGCATTCCGACATGTATATGTTGGGAGCACCTGTCTATATTTCACTGTTTTTGTGATGAATCTGCGTCGGTGTTCACCCAGTGCAGGGCTCCATCCGGTTCTCTTTGGGGCTGTGCCCTGCACTCTTTGAATAGGGGATCTCGTTTTTCCTCGGTCTTTAGGTACATGCTCGGTGACCTCTGCCATTGGAATATTTACATCATTGTGCCGCGATGCCACTGCGCATGCGTGTGCGTCTTTATGGTCGCAGTGACGTCAGAATGCATGTGGGTCTCTGCGCATGCTTGGGTGTCCTCTTTTCCACTATATCAGAGTCGTTAGTGGGCAAGACACATACAGCTGCTATGGCTCTGTCCCCAGGAGATATGAACGGCGCACCAAGTCAACTTTACAGACAGGTATTAATTATAGATAATGGCACCTCTCTCTCTGTTTTTTTGACTAGTTTTTACCCTTGGAGACTATTTTGTTTTCATGTTTTTTTATCTGTTACTTACAGAGGCATACTTCCTAGATTGGAGGATTAAACATATCCCCTACTCTTCAGTAATACATATTCAGGAAATTACCCTCCTGGGTTATATACATTCCTCTCTTTTTATCTAGTCATTCTAATTTTGGTATATGCTTTTTTGTGTGTTTTTATAAAAAAAACTTTTTTCCTGGGGACAATATTTTTTCACATTTTTTGAAATTGCAATGCTTAGATTACCTTATTGAGGTCTCTTTTGACTGGAGGATTTTGCGGGATCCTCGCTGGTAATACCTGGGATTTTACATGATCTACAAAAAATTATTTTAACCATGATTGTTTGTATTTAATAAAGAATTTTTTTTATTTTCGTGTTTTTTCGGTAACCTCTCAAATTCCCATTCCCTAGGGGGTTGTCTCTTTCATCATTCTGTGGAGAGACGGATTAGTGGTGTGCCTATGTTAACAAGGCAAACCACTGATCTGTCAGTGAGCAAAGGAGAGATCTTTGTGTTTCAGCTAAGCCGCAACACGATCACTCTTTTCCTCCAGTCTGTCCCTCCCCCACACAGTTAGAAAACATCTCCCAGGCACACACTTAACCTCTTGATTGCCCCTGATATTAACCCCTTTCCTGCCAGTGTCATTTATACAGTGGTGAGTGTGTTTTTTTTTTAGCAATGGTTGCTGTATTGTTGTCACTGATCCCCAAAAAGTGTAACTTAGTGTCCAATGTGTCCACCACAATGTCGCAGTCCTGCTAAAAATCGCTGATCACAGCCATTACTAGTAAAAATAATAAAAAAATTATAAAAAGCCCCTAAATCTATCCCATAGTTTTTGGACGTTATAACTTTTTCACAAACCAATCACTATACGCTTATTTTTTTACCAAAATATGTAGCAGAATACATATTGACCTAAAATTATGAAAACATTCGATTTTTGTACATTATTTTATTGGGAATGTTTTATAACAGAAAGTAAAAAATATTGTATTTTATTCAAAATTGTTGCTCTTTTTTTATAGCCCCCCCCAAAAAAGTGATCAAATGCTACCAAAAGAAAGCTTTAATTGTGGGAAAAAACCACATTCATCTTATTTGAGTACAACATCGCACAACAGCGCAATTGTCAGTTAAAGCAATGCAGTGCCGTATCGAAAAAAAAATGGCCTGGTCAGCCAGTGGGTAAACCCTGGGGCTGAAGTGGTTAATCTGCAGCCTTCATTAAAGGAGTAACTGGCGATCCTGCTATTAAAGTTCTTGTTCAGGAATTTCTTGTTCTGGGGTGACTACTGGCTCCCAGTGGTGCTCCTGTGTTGTCACCCTATCACATGTGCAGCTAACAGTGGAATGAGTGCATGTAGATAGAAGAGGAAGAAATAAGCTGGAAGGAATCTGATGCCCTAAGATGGAAAAAGGAAAAAACAAACAAAAAAAAACAGTATCTTGTTGAAAACCTAGGAAAATGTTTATAATGCACAGCAAATTAAACACCATCCAGTCAAGGTTTATCTGCTTTAAAGTGTCAGCAGGAGTTAAAATGGGGAATCTACAGGTACCTGTCATAGATATCTGACTGAGTGCTCCTGGAGACCCAAAATCAGAAGTGTTCTATCAAGCAAATTATTAACTCAGCATGGAAAGTCAATGTAATGATCACCATTGAGCCTGCAACATTTGCTGGTCATCACTCAGTATTGCAACTCTTGTTGCTGTATTGCACGCTTGTACTAACCAAAAGTACATAAACTGCTGAAAGTCTAATGCCTTGTACACACGGTCGGACATTCCGACCATAAAATCCGTCTGATTTTTTCAAACGGATTTTGTCCTAAACTGGTGTTACATACACACATTCGGACAAAGTTGTAGGAAAATCTGATCGTTCAGGAAGTGATGACGTTCGTTCGTTCCGACGGGACTACATTGAGGCTAGTAGCCAATAGCTTTGGTCTCGTAATTTGATCTGAGCATGCGTGGCACTTTGTCCGATCGGAATTCTCTGCAAACGATCGGAAAAAGTCTGATCGGATTTTTTTGTCAGAAAATTTGAGATCCTGCTCTCAAATTTTTTCCATTAGAATTTCCGACAGAAAAAGTCTGATAGAGGCCACACACGATCAGATTTTCCAACAATATAATCCGATCGGACCTTTTCCGTCGGAATTTCCGACCATGTGTACAAGGCATAAGACTGAAGCACAATACTGAAAGTTGATTGTCCAGACATGAATTTATTCCAAAATATGTTAAAAGTTTTTTTTACAAAGCCAATACATTTCTGTAATAAAACATTTTATCCTATTTTGCTATATGTTTATGTCTTGACAATAAATTTACAGTGTGGTGCTTCAATCTCAGGAGACAGTGGGGGGGAGGGGGGAGATTTACTGAAACTGGAAAGTTTAAGATCTGGTCTGCAAAAAAAAAATAAAAAATCCGCTTCCAGGTTTTTTTGCCAAAGCTTAATAAAGTGGAGTTCCACCCAAAAGTGGAACTCCTGCTTTAAACACTCCTCGTCCCCTTACATGCCACATTCGGACTTCCTGTTCCACTTCCTTGTTCTGCTTCTCAGCTGCCTAGGCAACTCCTCCTCTCCCCCTAGGTGGCCCCTACCTCTAGGCAATCTTCTGGCACACGTCACAGGTCCCAGAAGATTGCTTGCCCATTTGGAAGCACGTCTCGCGCATGCGCAGTGCACGCCCAGCCATGAAGCCACAAGCTGCTGGGTGACAGTTTCAATGACGGCGCCGCAGAGAAAAGGAATGAGAGGAGCCGGGCTCCAGTTTTAGTAAATCTCCCCTGCTGGATATCCATTGGTGTAGAGAAGCTGCCAGAATCCTTAAACCTAGTCCAAATATTACAGTTCCTACAGGCAATAAGAAATGTCTAAGGCTCCAGCGCTATTCTGAAATTTGTCCAAAGTTTCTAAACAAGCTGCTATTTAGCCTGTAACTGATCAACAGATTAGTCTGCTTGTGCACTGGATTTAGGGTTCGTCTGACTTCTGTCTGTTCATAACTTTAATTATTTTCGTAAATTGTTTGTACTTAGACCTTCTAGCTTATTTTCATCAGCACCACCTTTTTTTTTATGGCATTGCTCTGTCTACTTTTCTGGAAGCTGGACTCTCTTTAGTATCTGATTGTTTGTACCTGTTCAGTCCATCAGCCTGTTGACTCTGCTAATGTCTGCTTCTTGCTCTGACTTTCTGTCTAAGCACTTAGGCCCCTTTCACACGGGCTGTCATGTCCGCCTGTCCGCTTTACAGGTGGACCTGATCGGACCCTCCAGTCTCTTCTATGAAGTGGCGGATGTCAGCGGACATGTGTCCGCTGACACCTGCCACCATCCAATCTGATCCTGTCTGCCAAAAGCAGACAGATGGTGGTCCTTTACTCCATCTGTCTGGTGGATTGGATGGCAACGAACAGGCTGCCCGTTTCTATCCAAATGCCTGTAGAGGAGAGCAGGACTGTGTCTGAGTCTGCTCTGCATAGCGGAGGGGACATGGACCTATCATCTGCCTGCTCAGAAGGGATCAGCGGAGGCATCCCCAGCTGAGCAAGCAGATTCCACTTAGTGGAGGTGCCCATGTGAAAGGGGCCTTAAGCTTACCATACACTCTGCAAATTTCAACCACTTTCTTTTGAACTAGCTAAAAATTTGCTTAGTTGACCACATCCAGCCCAAAATCCTTCTATCAAAAAGATGAAGGAGCTGGGTGGGAAATTGTTGACCAAAAAGAAGTTTCATCCATTCAGATGCAGCTTCTGTTAGAGTATTCTGAGAGCCAGAGGCATCGGTTGTCAGAATGCAACAACCAGCCTTGAAGATTTGTTCATCTGTGCTGTTAGAATGGACAGAAGAAATTATACCCAGCCTTTTTTTGCTTTATCTACCCTACCTGTTAGTCACCTGACACCCCTGGTGACACAATGGGGTTGATTTACTAAAACTGAAGAGTGCAAAATCTGGTGTAGCTCTGCATAGAAATCAATCAGCTTCCAGTTTTTTTTTTTGTCAAAGCTTTTCTGTATGTGCTCAGAGTAAGACTCCATAACACCTTTCAGTGGGCCTCCTACAACCCATACCCAATGGAGAGAGGCCCTGGGCCCACCTGTCTATGAAATTCATTGTGGAGTTACCCAACTCCCAGGGCAACACAGTTATCCTTATGGTGGTTGACCAGTTATCAAAAATGTCTCATTGTATTCCACTTAAGAAGTTGCCCACGTCTAAGAAACTGGCCTTCATTTTTGCTCGGGAGATCTTTTACTTACATGGGCTACCCTAGGTGATTGTCTCAGACAGGGGTAGTCAGTTTGTGTCCGGGTTTTGGTGAGCCGTTTTGTGCACAGTTGGGAATTCAGCTTGCTTTCTTCTCTGCGTATCAGCCGCAGTCTAATGGGGCTGCAGAACGAGCCAATCAGGCCTTGAATCAATTCCTACGTTGCTATATTTCTGACCATCATAACAACTGATCCTTACCGTGGGTGGCGTTTACTCACAATAGTGCCTTGAATTCTGCTTCCCAATTGTCACAGTTTATGGCAAACTATGTGTTTCAACCTTCCATGTTGCCTGACTCTTTTGTTCTGAAGAGTATTCCTGCATTAGAGGAACATCTCCGTGGTCTTCATTCCATTTGGGCACAAGTCCAGGAGGCTTTGCCACATGCTAATCATAGGTACAGACTCCGTACTGCTTTCTACCAGGTTGGACAGGGTCTGGCTGTTATCTCGCAAGCTCCAACTTGTTCCCTCTCTGAAGTTCGCATCTCGGTTTATTGAGCCTTTCTGCATTCTTCGCAGGATTAACCCAGTGGCTTACGCATTAGACTTTCCTTCTAATATGCTTATCTTAGAATGCATTTCATGTCACCTTATTAAAACCTTTTGTGTGCAACCGCTTTACCACCCCGGTGCCACGTCCTCAAAATGTACAGGTTGAGAACCACGAGGAGTATGAAATACAGTCCATTGTTGACTCCCGTAGGTTCTGTGGGCGCATACAGTACCTGGTTCATTGGAAAAGGTACAGTCCAGAGGAACACTCTTGGGTCTCATCCTCAGACGTACATGCCCCTGTCTTCTTACGTGATACGTTTTCCCCTCAAGCCTGGTGGTCCTCTGAGGGGGAGGGATTGTTGAGGAGGCGGTACTGTCAGGGCTGTGTTCAGCCCTTCCTTCTCTGAGCTGGCCACTCAGCTGTCAGCTAATTGCCAGCTCCTATCTCTCCATAGTGACTCATCTGTTGATGATATCCTGTTCATTAGTCCTGCCTACTTAAGCTGTCCAGCTCAGATGATTTCTACCTTTGCTTTGGTCAACATCACAGAGATCTCCTGCGTTCCTGTTAAAGACTTGCTTGGCTGACATTCCTTCTGGCTCCAGATCCTGCTTGTTGTTCCACTACACTGATCCCTGGCTCCCCGACTTTCTGGCTTGTCTGACTATCCTTTCCAGTTACTGAACTTTTGCTATGTTTTGACTACGTTTGTTCTATTTATTTTTATTATTAAACAAGTGTGATTTAACTGTACTTCTGTCTTGGTCTGATTCATGGTTTCTGGCAATAAGAGACTTCAAGATACCTTCTGTAGATGCCATGAAATACTATTTATTATCTGTAATCCTGCTTAAAATACTTTCCACCATGACCACCTCCTGGCGCCTCTCCTATTTAGGCTAAAAAAAAAATCCTGCCACGTCTCTGAATTTGAGGGCTATTCAAGCTAAAAAGTGTTTCTTTTATATTTAAGGCTTTTTTAAAAAATGTTTTATTTAAATAAACAAAAAAAGGAAAGCAGATTGCCAATAACAGCAGTTACAGTAGCATTTTTTATTACCTCTACAGTTGTAATTAAGTGGTTGTAAGCCCTTACATATACATATTAAAGTGAATGGTCTTCAGTGATAAATAGAGATGAAACAAATCGGCCTTCATAATGTGTACCTGTTTATCTGCAGCCATCTCTTCTCTACTTCAGTTTTGAAGTACACAAATCAAAGGCTATTTCTCAACAGTGGAAGGCAGGAGGCAGGAATCTGACATCACACTTACTGCAGAGCTAGAGCACAGAGCTTGTGCGGAGGGGATGGACACCCCCACCACTACACACTGCTATAGGAAAACATAAACAGTAGAGGCTGTTGGTACTGGAGTGTGGATCGTCTCCCAGGAGGTTGTGGAGTCTGCATAGAGTCTTATTAGTGATTCATGCAGATAGCAGAGGGAAGATAGATCAGAAAGAAATGGCACTCGGTGCTTGGGAGTGAGGCTTAGTACACACTAAAAAGGATATGCTTTGTTCATTTTTCATGTTACAAGTTTACAATTACTTTAACATATGTGTAAAAATTATCTTTGATGTCTGTAAACTGGTAATGTGTGAGCCAGTCAAAAGGTAAAAATTGTTAGCATGTTCTGCATCATAATTGGATTAAAAGAAATTAGAACCACATAGCAAAACATCTGCTTTATGAACTTGCAAGCAGAGACTGCTGGTCAAAGGTTTTGTTGCCACATTTTGCTGGCTGGAAGCTGAAGAGTGGGGAAAATTGAGTGAAGAGTGAAAAACTGTTTTGGGTTTGACTGTTGGTGATTGCTTGTAGTTGCAGTTGTTTTATTTTCTCCATTCGGGTGTTTGCTAGCAGCTTTTTAAAACACCTTTTTCTGTCACTTTTTAAATATAATTTTTTTTCCTTCCTTCAGTCTGCTAATTAAGGGGAGTGGTTAATTGGTCACAGGTGCTACAGGTACTATATAACATTCTGTAGAACTCACTCTGAGCTTGCCCAGTTTTACTTGCTGGAATTTTGACAAAGAATGGAATTTGTGGTGAGTTACTGGAGTTTAAGGCTTCATTCTCATGAGGCGGATCCGCTCAGCGGAGTCCACCAGCTCAGCAGGAGAGCTCTCTGTTGATCTCCGCTGAGCCGGCGGATGACAGGTTCGTCTCTGCTCACTGAGCGGGTAGGGGCCTGTCAGAGTGCTGCTAATTCTATGGAGGGATCGGACGAAACGTGCAGCATGTCAGTTTTTATCAGATCTCATCTGATCCAATCTGCCAGGATGGATGCGAACGTATCACCATACGTCTGATTTTAGCAGATCAGAACAGATCGGATGTCAGCAGACATGGTCACCACTGACATCTGTCGCTCCATAGACCTGCATGGAGCGTCCGTTCAGGTCCGCCTAAAAAACTGACAGGCAGACCTGAACGGTCTGTCCGTGTGAAAGGGGCCTAAAATAGGAGATTATAACAGGCGTCTCCTAACCTGTAAGTAACAACTGCAATTTTCCATCAATATTAATATTGTAACTGGGATAATGAGTGCAAGCAAGGCTGAAAGTTTTATGCAGTGCACAGTGTGTCACATGTACACGGCACAGCAACAGCTCCAGGATGGATACCGATGTGACAGATGTAAATGGGTTGCCCTCCTTGAAGCTCACACTAGAGATCTGGAAGAGCAAATTTCAACATTGGGGAGAATTGACAGCCTTGAAAGGGGTCCTCTGATCACAGAGCAGGTGGTTAATAGGGTTGATGTGGAGCGTGGAGGGTCAGTCAGGATTATCTGGTAGGAAGATGGGTTACTGTAGTCAGAGGGAGTGGTAGGGGCTCACAGAAAAGGAAGACCAGCCCTGGGTTTGAGCACCCAAACAGATTGTACCGCTACCCTCAACAGCCAGGAGAGTAGCCCAGCTAATAGGGGTGGTGAGAGTAATGCAGGAAGGCCTAGACAGTTGGTGGTAATAGGGGATTCTATAATCAGAAAGACTAATAGAATAAATTGTCACCAGGATCACTTCAACCAAATGGTTTGCTTTCTCCCTGGTACCAGGGTTCGGCATGTGGTGGACCGGGTTGATAAATTACTGGGAGGAGCTGGGCATGACCCAATTGTCTTGGTCCATGTTGGAACCAATGAAAAAATGCGTGGAAGGCAAAAGTTCCTCAATTTAATCTGTTAAGGACCAGCCGCCGCAGTTATACTACAGCAGGTTGGCTCCCCTGGGCGAATCGCTGTAGCTGTACGTCGGCCACTTGAGGAGCTGTAGGGGGCTCGTGCCCACGGTGCGACACCGATGCCAATGCGCCGGCCACCCACGATTGTTCCTGACAGAGAGAGACCGGGGCTCTGTCAATGTAAATAGACATTCGATTTTTTTTTTTTTACGCAAAAAATTTTGAAGAATATATATCGGCCTAAACTGAGGAAGAAATTTTTTTATATTTTTTGGGGGGGTATTTACTAAATAAATATTGCTTTTTTTTCCAAAATTGTCACTCATTTTTTTATTTATAGCGCAAAAAATAAAAACTGTAGAGGTGATCAAATACCACCAAAAGAAAGCTCCATTTGTGGGGAAAAAAGGACATACATTTTGTTTGGGTACAATGTCACATGACCGCGCAATTGTCAGTTAAAGCAACGCAGTGCCGTATCGCAAAAAATAGCCTGGTCATTAAGGAGGCAAATCCTTCCGGGCCTTAAGTGGTTAAAGAACTAGGTTGAAGAGAAGGACCAGCTGATAAAGGTGGGGGTATAGTCGTTTTAGACAAAGCCGACTATGTCACTCAGATGAAAACTTTGTTGGAGGATCGCACTACCTACAGGGTTCTTTTGAGTGACCCCACAACCGAAAATAAAACAGCCCTTAAATCTCTAGTTGATGAGGGCCTTTCACTTAAGATTTTAAATAAGAAAGAGCATGATTTCTTGGTCCGGACAGCTCCAAGAATTCCTGTGATATACTACCTTCCAAAAGTACACAAAAATCCAACTAACCCTCCAGGACGACCGATAGTAAGCGGTATAGATTCTGTCACAGCAAGGATCGGCAAATATATAGATTTTTCCTTGCAACCTCTGGTTAAGACCATACCCTTGTATCTTAAAGTGGTTGTATACCCTTTTTTGTAACTTTTACCTACAGGAAAGCCTATAATAAGGCTTACCTGTAGGTAAAAAAAATATCTCCTAAACCTGTACGGTTTAGGAGATATTCCCCTCGGTATGCGCCGCTGACTGCAGCGGCGCATGCGCATGCGTAAGAAAATCCGGCAGTGGCCGGCGGCCGGAAAGAAATCTCCCGCGCGCATGCACGGGAGTGACGATATCGCGGCTCCGGCCACTCACAGCGCCGGAGCCGCGATACCCGGAAGAAACGCCGAGGGAGCATGTCAGCTCCCTCGGCGTGGATCGCGCCAGATGTCGGGGCCTCGTTCTAAGGTAAGTATTTCATAATGAGCTAGTATGCGGTGCATACTAGCTCATTATGCCTTTTGCTTTGCAGGTGTTAAAAAATAAAAATAAAAAATAGCGGGTTTACTACCGCTTTAAGGATACACGAGATACGATTAGGCTACTTGAGGGTGTGGAATATCAAGATAATCTCCTCTTAGTGACGGCTGATGTATCGGCCTTATACACATCGATCCCTTTGGATCTGGGTCTGGTTGCAGTCGAGCATTTTTTGAATAAGGGTTTAACTCCTATACATAAGAACTATATTATGGACTTGTTAAAATTTGCAACGGAACATAATTATTTTTGGTTTCAAAACGTTTTCTACTCCCAAATTAAGGGAGTGGCTAAGGGGGCAAAATATGCCCCCAGTTTAAACAATTTATTTATGGCCCAATGGGAGGAGGATGTCGTCTATGCTCATGAACGACCTGAATTGGTCCTATGGGCCAGGTACATAGATGACATCCTCCTCTTGTGGAAAGGGGACGATGTGTCATTACAGCCATTTATGACAGAACTAAATACCAATAGTAGAGGTATTATCCTTACTTTTGAGGCAAGTGCTAGTTCTATTAATTTCTTAGATCTTGAGATTTAAATTATTAATCACGAATTGGTCTTACGGACCCATTTCAAGACTACCAACCGTAATGGTTACATTCCGGTCGATAGCTGTCATCACTATCAATGGTTAAGATCTGTTCCTAAGGGCCAATTTATGCATCTCAGATGCAATTGCTCGAGGATGGAGGATTTTGTTGCCCAGTCCTCTGTTTTGAAACAAAGATTTTTGGAAAAAGGATACAGATCTAACACATTGGATAGAGACATAGACGTTCTTTGTTGATAGACAAACCGCAAACCAAAGAAGGAGACCACTTTAGATGGTCTTTTTTTATGACCTTCTCTAGCCAACATAAAGAAATTGGAAAGATATTTAATAGGCACTGGAAGGTGTTATGTGATGATAGGGTGTTGGGACCTGTCCTGCCGGATAGGGCGGGCATTATTTTTAGGGGAGCTCGTTCTGTAAGGGGGAAATTGCTCCCAATACGGTATACCCTCCAACCAAACCAACACTCTTCTTTAATTGTAAAGGCTTTTGCCCTTGTAAAAAGTGTAATGTGTGTGCGCACAACATCATGAGATGTAAAACTGACACTTTTGTATCTAGTGTGACAGCACAGACATACAAAATGAGACATTTTACAACATGTGCCACCAAGTATATAGTATATTTGATCACATGTCCATGCAACAAACAATATGTTGGCCGCACGAAGAGGACTTTTTCCGTGCGTGTCAACGAACATATTGCCAAAATTAAGAATGGCTGTGATAAGCATACAGTCCCCCACCACTATTTAGAGTGCCACGATAGAGACCGTAAAGGCACTTTATTTCAAGTGATAGACAAATTTGTCCCCCACTGGCGGGGTGAACCTAGGATCAGGGGCGTTTCCCGTTTGGAAACGTATTGGATATATGAGCTGAGGTGCTACTCGCCCCATGGCATGAACATTGATTGGGATATTAATAGTTTCATTGACCGGGGGTGAGTGGCACCTCGGCTCATAGCTGTTGCCTGTTCAATCTTTTTGATTGAGGGTGAGTTTTATTCCAATTTATTCCAGGCTATAAATGTCACTGCAGTGACGTTTTAATATTTCGTGTTATTAATATTTACATTTATTATAATCCTTTTGGACTATTGCTTTTGATGTAAATCACATCTTTTTTGAGAGGAATAATATGAAATTAAACCTTTTTTCTGATCTACTAAAAATAAATGCAGACTTCGTGGAGTTGGAGTGCCGCCTTAGGTGGAATTGCATGCTGGATTGGGTATGAATTTAACTGTTCCCCTTTCTTTAGCTGAGTTTTTTTGGAGGACGAGCGAGACACTCTCTCCGTTTTCACATTTAATTTTTACCCTTATTAGGTCCTATTGAAGTATTATGCCAATTTTTTGATCATGCCAACGGGGTTTGTATTATATATCTAGCCACTAATAAAGACCTTATAGGTACCCTGACCATTTCCGGTATGTAATGGAGGCTTGGTATGTATACGATTCCTCTTTACAACCATTCTCGGCGGAAACATGATAACCGGGAGTGGCGTATGACCACTTCCGGCTCCAAATCGAGATTTGGAACACAAACATAGGTTTGCGTCCCTCCTTTTGAATCGCTTGCGGAAATGCAATAACCGGAGGTGGCCTATGACCACTTCCGGTTTCAAATCGAGGCTTGGAGTGCAAACAAAGGTTTGCTCCCTTTCCTCTGAAACGTACACCAGCGGAAGTGAGGCTGTTTTCAGATCAATCAGCGGTGTCAATAGAATGATTATGCGTTCGTTATGTTGAATCTAAATGATGTGCGGAATGCTGGACGAACTGTATTTGCGCTGGCATCTGCTATTCGTAGTAATGATGAGTTTTTGATATCAAATCATTTATTGATTAGAATTCCTCGTTACTTCCGGTTTTCACTAATATCGGTGGAACGCACACGCCGCCGCTATTTTATGATTTCATGTCATCATTTTACATTGGATTCGTATCCCTTATTTTCCTTGCATAGAAATGGATGGAGCCTTACCAATTGCTGCAAGGGGAGGATGATGCTGGACAGGTGCGGCATTATTGCTAATAGTGTCTGTGATGTTGAACGTACACACATTGGGGTAATGAAGGAGGAGTTGGAGGAGGTGGACTTTCACAGGTGTAAGTTATTCTCTAATTAAGTTTATATATATATATATATATTATAGAAATGTGGGGCGGACAGGTAATGCCCCAGTAGACGACTTAGAGGTCAAAACGCGTCGGGCTAGCATTTCCTGCTCCCCATGTTGCTTTTTATTTACTTTTTATACAAGTTATTGGATCACGTGATTCTTGGATGTTATTTTTTATGTAATTTGCATTTTTTATAAATAAACCTTCAAACGGTGAAATTTCACTATGCAAGGCATTGTGTTTATACTTTTCGTTTTTTGGTGAAACCGTTTGGAGCTACTTTACACTGGAATCTCTGAGATACAGCGAGGAATTATTTGTGTCCTGTGGAATCCCATACCCTGGTGCATCGATCCAGAAGTTGGGTAACCGAGAGGATACCTGGCTGCTCTGATGGTGACCCATGATCCAGCGTACACAAATCATTTGTGACGCATACAAGCCTGTATGACACATTTGCTGTAGAGTATTTTGTGTCCATCACCTCCGGTAAGAGTACCCACCTTTTTCTGCAAAATTTTGGTTATTGACTGAAGGCTGTTCACGGTTTGGGTCAACGGAATTTAACGGGCACTTATTGTGCACATCACTTTGCTTTAGTTGGACTTTTTGTTCTCATATAGAGTGTTTATTTTATACACATTAATAGTTTTTTTCTCCTACTAGGTAGCATAACATTTATAATGTGTGCTATCTTTCAGTAGGTCCCTACATTATTAAATTAGTAGGGTTTAAGTGTGATTTATATCTGTCACATTTTGGATATTTCAGCGCTACATTTTTTGGTCATATGAAGAGAAGGACCTCCAAGGTGATATTCTCTGATATTACCAGTGCCATGCGCAACTCAGGAGATTAGAGACCTAGATGCATGGCTACAGACTTGGTGTAAGAAGGAGGGATTTGGGTTTCTAGAGCACTGGGCTGACTTTTCATTGGAGTACAACTTATATGCTAAACTAAATGGTTTGCGGCTAAATCGAAGGGGTTCTTCTATGTTAGGGAGAGGTTTATGGGAAGGCTGAAGTAGTATTTAAGCTAAGTTTGGGGGGGGGGGGGTGGGTGTAGGGAAAAATTTGATTATAATAGGACAGACAGGTCAGACAGGGGTCAGTCTCTATTGGGCAGTGGAATGCGGAAAGATGGGGGAGAGCTATGGCAGGGGATTAGAAGATCCCCATGTTACAAACAACCATTGGAAATGGTAATATTTTTACTAAAATAAAAAATATGCAAAATATGTGTACAAAATGGGACAACGTATTAAATAATTTGTTCACTGAGGCCAGAAGTCTGCCAAGTAAAATAGGTGAGTTGGAAGCTTTTGTGCACAAAGAGAACTGTGATTTATATGGTATTGCTGAATCTTGGCTTAATTCTTCACACAACTGGGCTATCCGTATTCCTGACTATGCTCTCTTTTTGGAGAGTAAAAAAGGAAAAGGGTGGTGGTGTTTGCCTCTATGTGAGAAGTGATTTAAAAGTGAGAGGGAGAAGGTGGAGACTCAGCTCCTTGCACAGATGGAAAGGGTTGCAAGGGTTGGGACAGTGATAATAATGGTGGATTTTAACTACCTGAAAATTTACTGGAGTAAGGGCACTGCAGAAACATTTAAAGAGTAAAAATGTATAAACCTATTGCAAGACAATTTTATGGTACAGTTCATAGAGGCCCCGACTAGGAATGATGCTCTGCTGGACCTGGTAATCTCAAACCATACAAAGCTTATTACTAATGTTCATGTAAATGAACATCTGAGTAGCAGCGACCATAACATGATTTCATTTAACCACTTCAATACCAGGCACTTGAATTGAATGACAATTTCGCAGTCATGCTACACTGTACCCAAACAATTTTTTTTATCATTTTGTTCCCACAAATAGAGCTTTCTCTTGGTGGTATTTGATCACCTCTGCGATTTTTATTTTTTGTGCAACAAATAAAAAAAGACCGAAAATTTGGGGAAAAAAGGGTTTTCTTTGTTTCTGTTAATTTTTTTTGTAAATAAGTAAGTTTTCTTCTTCAATGATGGGCACTGATATGGCTGTACTGACAGGCACTGATAAGGTGGCACCAATGAGGTGGCACTGATGGGCACCGATGATGGGCACTGATAGGTGGCACTGGTATGCGGCACTGATGGGCACTCATAGGCGGCACTGGTGGGTACTTATGGGTGGCACTAATGGGTACTTATGGGTGGCACTGATGGGTGGCATGGATGGGCACTGATAGGTTGGAATCCCTGTTTTTATTATGCCACAGAGGTGCCAGTCAGTGCATATGTTGGGCATCAGTTTTCACATGTGGATGGCCATGGGGGATGTACCTGGCCATCCACATGCTGGGAGCTTCCCTGGTGTTCCTGGCGGCTTCTCTGGTGGTCCAGTGTGGGCATCCGAGGGGGGGCTGTGCTGATAAACAATCAGAGCAGACCCACTTGTCAGGAGAGCCGCCGATCGGCTCTTCTCTACTCACGTCTGTCAGATATGAGTGAGGAAAAGCCGATCACCAGCTCTTCCTGTTTACATCATCATCAGCCGTGATTGGACATGGCTGATCATGTGGTAAAGAGGCTCTTTACCAAAATCGGTGTAGCAGTGTGTCATTCTGCTATAGGCCAGGTGTGAAGTGGTTAATATTAGCTGTAAAAGAATACACACTGGAAAGATAAAAACACTTATAGTGGTTGTAAAGACAGAAGGTTTTTATTGTAATGCTTTCTATGCATTAAGATGAAAAAAACCTTCTGTGTGTAGCAGCCCCCTATTACTTACCTGAGCCCCATCTCAGCCTCGACTGTCTGGGACTCTCCCTTCTGATTGGCTGAGACACAGCAGCAGCGCCATTGGCTCCCACTGCTGTCAATCAAAGTGAGTTAGCCAATCGGGAGATAGAGGGGGTGGTGCCCAACCACCGGCTCTGTGTCTGAATGGACACACAGAGCTGCGACTTGGCTCGGGTGCCCCCATAGCAAGCTGCTTGCTGTGGGGGCACTCGACTTGAGGGAGGGGCCAGGAGCACAGAAGAGGGACCACAGAAAAGGAGGATCCAGGCTGCTCTGTGCACCATTTCACAGCGCAGGTAAGTATAACATGTTTGTTATTTTTAAAGAAAAAAAATTACTTTAGTATTATGTAAACTTTAATAAAGCAAATTTTCCAAGGATGAGGGCCACTCTCCAAGACTTAGACTGGAACAGAATGTTTGCATAGATGAACACAGAACAAAATTGGAATTCTTGAAAACAACTGCATGTGAACACACTGCAAAGTATATTACCATGGACAACAAGTTTAAAAGGATAAAAATAAAACCTATGTGGCTCACGGCCAAAGTTAAAAAGGCTAATAAAAAAAAAAGCTTTTAAAAAAATTAAAAAATTAAGGAATACTATTATTGTTTAAATGTTACAAAGAATATGACAAATATGTAAAAAGGAAATCAAGGCCGCAAAATTTCAAAACAAATGACTGATAGCAAAAGATAGTAGGACAAACTTTCAAACATTTTTCAAATACTGCATATTAATATTAAAAAAGTCAAGCCTGAGTGTGCAGGCCCTTTAAATAATCTAGAGTAGGTGACTGGGGACAAAGAAAAGGCAAATTTATTAAATACCTTAGTTATCTCTGAGTATACAACGGAGCATAGGGAGCTCATGTTCATATTGGGGATGGTATTAACACAACCCAAATGATCCACAATGGCTTAAAATTTATATTGTCCTGAAATATTTAGACAGAATAAAGGGGAATAAAGCACCTGGACCAGATGGCATACACCCACGGATCCTAAAAGAATTGAGCTAATTTCCAAGCCATTGTTTCTAATTTTTAGGGACTTCTTTAACCACTTCAATACCAGGCTATAGTCATATGACGTCCGCAGATGGGATCTCCCATCCTGGGCGGGCGTCATATGAAGTCCTCGGTATCTCGCTGCTCCTGCGGGCCCCCCGGGGACCCGCAGAGTGGTGAACAAATGGCTCTTTACCATGTGACCAGCTGTGTCCAATCACAGCCGGTCACATGTATTGCCCACGTGCACAGCACTCATGCACGCCCCTAGGGCATGCACATAGCAAGGATCGGGGATGCGGCTTGTCACCCTGACATAGCCCAACCCTGATCGCAGTAAAGAGCCAATGAATCCACCAATCGTGTGTGAGAAGGAGATTGTGGTAACATATCGTTACCGCTTACAGTACACACCAACACACACTGCCCCCTGCTAATAAAGAGTATCTGCCATCACCCATCAAAGTACCTGTCACAGCCCATCTGAGTACCTGAGTATCTGTCACAGCCCATCTGACTACCCGAGTACCTGTCACAGCCCATCTGAGTACCTGTCACAGCCCATCTGAGTACCCGTGTACCTGTCACAGCACATCCTGTCACAGCCCATCCGAGTACCTGCCACAGTATATCTGAGTACCCGAGTACCTGACACAGCCCATCTGAGTACCTGAGTACCCGAGTACCTGTCACAGTCCATCTGAGTACCCGAGTAGCTGTCACAGTATATCCAAGTACCTGAGTACCTGTTACAGCCCATCTGAGTACCCGAGTACCTGTGACAGTATACCTGAGTACCTGTCACAGCCAATCTGAATACCTGTCACAGCCCATCTGAGTATCTGAGTACCTGTCACAGTATATTTCAGTATCTGTGTACCTGTCACGGCCCATCTGAGTACCTGTCACAGCCCATCTGAGTACCCGGGTACCTGTCACAGCCCGTCTGAGTACCCGGGTACCTGTCACAGCCCATCTGAGTACCTGAGTATCCAAGTACCTGTCACAGTTCATCTGAGTACACGAGTACCTGAGTACCAGTCACCAGCCCATCAGAGTACCCGAATACCTATCTGTAGCCCATCAGATTACCCGAGTACCTATCACAAGGCCATCAGTGTATACCCGAGTATCTGTCACCAGGCCATCAGAGTACCTAATTATCTATCTCCAGCCAGAGTACCCGAGTATCTATCTCCAGCCGATCAGAGTACCCAAGTACCTGTCACCAGCCCATCAGAGTACCCGAGTACTTGTCTCCAGCCCAACAGAATACCCGAATACCTATATGCAGCCAAAGCCTCATAGAATATACATTGGGGTGTTTGCTTTCCAAATGGGGCCATTTTCTGGATAATTCCACTGTCCTGGTGCTCCAGGAACTTCAAAAGTGTGAGGGGTAGGAATGAAATGAGATGTGTAATTTATGCTCCTAGAGCGCCTGAAGGTACTACTTCAATGTTGTACCTCTGTATGTGGACTGGCTGTGTAAAAGCCTCACACATGTGGTATTGCCATACTCAGGACGAGTAGCAGAATGTGTTTTGGGGTGTAATTTTTGCTATATACAGTGCCTTGCGAAAGTATTCGGCCCCCTTGAACTTTTCAACCTTTTGACACATTTCAGGCTTCAAACATAAAGATATAAAATTTAAATTTTTTGTGAAGAATCACCAACAAGTGGGACACAATTGTGAAGTGGAACGAAATCTATTGGATAATTTAAACTTTTTTAGCAAATAAAAAACTGAAAAGTGGTGCGTGCAAAATTATTCGGCCCCTTTACTTTCAGTGCAGCAAACTCACTCCAGAAGTTCAGCGAGGATCTCTGAATGATCCAATGTTGTCCTAAATGACTGATGGTGATAAATAGAATCCACCTGTGTGTAATCAAGTCTCTGTATAAATGCACCTGCTCTGTGATAGTCTCAGGGTTCTGTTGAAAGCGCAGAGAGCATCATGAAGACCAAGGAACACACCAGGCAGGTCCGTAATACTGTTGTGGAGAAGTTTAAAGCCGGATTTGGATACAAAAAGATTTCCCAAGCTTTAAACATCCCAAGGAGCACTGTGCAAGCGATCATTTTGAAATGGAAGGAGTTTTAGACCACTGCAAATCTACCAAGACCTGGCCTTCCCTCTAAACTTTCAGCTCAGAAAAAGGAGAAGACTGATCAGAGATGCAGCCAAGAGGCCCATGATCACTCTGGATGAACTGCAGAGAACTACAGCTGAGGTGGGAGAGTCTGTCCATAGGACAACAATCAGTCGTGCACTGCACAAATCTGGCCTTTATGGAAGAGTGGCAAGAAGAAAGCCCTTTCTCAAAGATATCCATAAAAAGTCTCGTCTAAAGTTTGCCACAAGCTACCTGGGAGACACACCAAACATGTGGAAGAAGGTGCTCTGGGCAGATAAAACCAAAATCGAACATTTTGCCCACAATGCAAAACGATATGTTTGGCGTAAAAGCAACACAGCTCATCACCCTCAACACACCATCCCCATTGTCAAACATGGTGGTGGCAGCATCATGGTTTGGGCCTGCTTTTCTTCAGCAGGGACAGGGAAGATGGTTAAAATTGAGGGGAAGATGGATGCAGCCAAATACAGGACCATTCTGGATGAAAACCTGTTGGAGTCTGCAAAAGGCCTGAAACTGGGACGGAGATTTATCTTCCAACAAGACAATGATCCCAAACATACAGTAAAATCTACAAAGGAATGGTTCACAAATAAACGTATACAGGTGTTAGAATGGCCAAGTCAAAGTCCAGACCTGAATCCAATCAAGAAGCTGTGGAAAGAGCTGAAAACTGCTGTTCACAAACGCTCTCCATCCAACCTTAGTGAGCTCGAGCTGTTTTGCAAGGAAGAATGGGCAAGAATTTCAGTCTCTCGATGTGCAAAACTGATAGAGACATACCCCAAGCGACTTGCAGCTGTAATCGCAGCAAAAAGGTGGCTCTACAAAGTATTAACGCAAGGGGGACGAATCATTTTGCACGCCCCACTTTTCATTTTTTTATTCGTTAAAAAAGTTTCAAAAATCCAAAAGATTTCGCTCTACTTCACAATTGTGTCCCACTTGTTGGTGATTCTTCACAAAAATAAAAAAATTATATCTTTATGTTTGAAGCCTGAAATGTGGCAAAAGGTTGAAAAGTTCAAGGGGGCCGAATACTTTCGCAAGGCACTGTACATGCTATGTGTTATAAATATCTTATAACTTGACAACTTGGTGTAAAAAAAAAAAAAAAAGATTTTCATTTTCTTTCCATGTTTTCTGAAGACCTGTGTAAAAAAAATGAACCGTTCAAAAGACTCATTATCCTTATAGAATAGACATTGGGGTGTCTGCTTTCCAAAATGGGGTCATTTTGTGGGTAATTCCATTGTCCTGGTGCTCCAGGGCCTTCAAAAATGTAATAGGTCGTTAGGAAATTAGAGGTGTAATTTATGCTCCTAGAACAGCTGATGGTGCTCCCTGAATGTTGGGCCTCTGTATGTGGCCAGGCTGTGTAAAAGTCTCACACATATGGTATCGCCATACTCGGGAGGAGTAGCAGAATGTATTTTGAGGTGTCATTTTTGCTATATACATGCTTTGAGTTAGAAATATCCTATAAACTGACCACTTTGTGAAAAAAAAATACGTTTTCATTTTCTTTCCCCTTTCCAAAGACTTGTGTAAAAAAATGAACCATTCAAAAGACTCATTATGCCTCATAGAATAGACGTTGGGGTGTTTGCTTTTCAAAATGGGGTCATTTTGTGGGTAATTCCACGGTCCTGGTGCTCCAGGGCCTTCAAAATTGTAATAGGTCGTTAGGAAATTAGAGGTGTAATTTATGCTCCTAGAACACCTGATGGTGCTCCCTACATGTTGGGCCTCTGTATGTGGCCAGGCTGTGTAAAAGTCACACACATGTGGTATCGCCATACTCAGGAGGAGTAGCAGAATGTATTTTGGGGTGTAATTGGAAGTATGCATATGCTGTGTGTGAGAAATAACTTGTTATTATGACAATTTTGTGAAAAAAAATAATAATAAAAAAAAATTCTTAATTTTCCCAAGAATTGTGGGAAAAAAATTACAACTTCAAAAAACTCACCATGCCTCTTATTAAATACCGTTGACTGTCTACTTTTCAAAAAGGGGTAATTTGGGGGGTATTTGTACTTTCCTGACATTTCAGGGCCTCAAGAAATGAGATAGGCCGTCAGTGCATCATGTGTGATAAATTTTCAATGATTTGCACCATAGCTTTTAGACCCTATAACTTTCACAGAGACTAAATAATATCCACTAATTTGGGTTATTTTTACCAAAGGGATGTAGCCCTATAAATTTTGGCCCAAATTTCTAAACAAAAATGAATTATTTGCAAAATTTTATCACAGAAACGAAAAAAAAGTGTTTTTTTCACTTATGTCGCAAAAAATAAAAAACCCAGTGGTGATTAAATACCACCGAAAGAAAGCTCTATTTGTATGAAAAAAAATAATAAAAAATTTGTAATTGGCATTCAAAATGTGAGAGCACTGAAAGCTAAAAATTGGTCTGGGAAGGTATGGTGTATAAATGTACTGTATTGAAATGTTTAAAATCATGGATTAGTACCACTGGATTCTGCAAAAGCGACTGAGAAAGGAGTGCGCACTACAGGTACCCCCCTAGTGCACAAGCTTGGAAATGCGTCACCATTTTGTCTGTGACACCATCACGCCACATGCTATGTTCCAGTGCTTCCCTGTAATCCACCAGCTGCTCTCCAAGCCTCACTTTGGACTTCCCTGTAATCCACCAGCTGCTCTCCAAGCCTTGCTTTGGACTCTGCACACATGCTGGAAGATTCCTGTGGGTTAGAGTGCCAACCATTAAGGATGAGCTCAGGCTTGTTCGCTGCGCTAATTACAGGCAGTGAGACATTCCCCCGATGCGCGGCTAGAGAGATCGGGCAATGTCTCACTGCCTGTGATTAGCGCAGCGCTGCGCCCACTTCCTGGTGGGCTCTGCACGTGGCCCATACGAACACACCTGAGCTCATCCCTACCAACCAGAAGGAGAAGGATTCACAGGACGTGACCCCCTCTGCTGGAAGCTGTGACAGAGATTGGTGTAACCGGACTATCCTGTGCCTGAGTAATGAAACCTACCGTAAATGTGAGCGTTTTTAATGCACTTTGTCTATTAAAACTATACAGTCTTAACTAAGAGGCACCTGCTTCCTGTTTGTTTTCTCTCTACATGTTTGGAGTCTCCTGCGGCTCCCCTTGCAAGGCTGCCCTGTCTGCATAGAGACACACAGAGCTTAACAGTTCACAGGACATTTGTATGGACTCTAATCTCATGCGATAAACTATAACCTGCGCCACTATCCATTGTATTTCTTTGCTCAAACTAACTAAAATCAGGTATTCCCCTGTGTGCATCCCCCCATACCCACCATTCTGTTTGTTTGTTTTTTTCACTTCCTTCTTTACTTTTCTTCCTCCTCCTCCTCCTCCTCTGGCTGTAAGTGCAGCCATTTTCCTTCTCCTCAAGGTTCCAGGGCAGCCAGTTGTCAACAAGCAATGCTAATGTGTCCTTTTCTTCCTCCTCCTCCCCAAGGGTGCAAAGCCACCACTTTTCATTCTAGTACTGTTAATGTGCCATTTTTCTCCTCCTCCACCCTGAGGGTGCATAGCAGATACTTTCCTCCCTCATGGGCACAGTCACTTTCGCTTAAGTAACACAGCTCGGGTCCCTCCCCCAGCATGTGATTGGACAGTAAAAGGAGAAGCAGCAGTCTGATGAAATTATCTGTCACCTTGCACTCTACTTCTACGAGCATGTTCCTCATTAATACATGGGCCCTGTGCACAACAGATTGTGCTGCTAATCCCTCTCCTAGTCTAAGCCCTGCTGTACAGTGTATTTCAAGAGTCGGATATTAAGTCAAGGTCATGTACGTATGCTTGAAATGAAAGAAAAAATCTTATGACATATTAATGAATAAAGATCTGCATTAATTTGTGTCTTTTATATCTGCCCGGAGTTCAGCTTTAAAACCAATGGGCATTTATTGGCCGTTAATACACAAGAACATCTTCAAGTGAGAAAGGTATCTGTCTGCTGTGAATAAGAAAAAAAAACATTATTTTCTGTAAAATGGAAGAAAAAAGGTTATCCCAGTAGAACATTTGTTGTTATTTGGAAATATGACTTTGCCAAGTACTGAATTTCCCCATGGTTGGTAAGGTGACAGGAACAAGCACAAGGAATAGGTCTCTTGCCATCACATTAAATGACTGTAGTATACAATCTGATCTCTAGAGGATTTGGATATGTTTTGCAGAGACTTTAAGGCATCAGTTTGAAATATTCCTTACAAGAAAAAAGAGAAGAAATGCTGAGCTGAACAAAAAGTGATCATGCATATTGAAGTATTACGTTTTAACTAATTTAGCCGCTTGACTAATTGAAGATAAGAGATGGTCCTAATCAAATACTCAACTGATCTTGTTTGGAATTTAACAAGCTAAGAGAAGTTCTTAAATAATAAAGACAAGTTACATGATAGGGAAGTGAATACGCTTTTGGTTATCATAGGTGAACAGCAGTTATTTAAAAATAAAACAGTTCAAATACTTTCATTTATATGTTAAAAGTATGTTTTAAATAGACTGTAGCTCATTATATCCACTTTTCTTAGCATGAACATAAGTAAGTTAGGAAATGCTATCTTTGATCTAGGTCATTCTGTTGATTTAGTAACCTTAGGAGTGTGTAATCCTTGCTGTTATTATTTGTTGAGATAAAGAGTATGCGCATGTGGTATTTTTGCCCCTTTCCTCCCACCACAGTATGTAACTAAGGCTGGGCTCACACATATGTGGCTGTGGGTTCATACCCGGGGTCCAGTGTGTCTCTGTTTACTGGTTCAGGTGTGATTTGGGTCCGCAATTTTACCTAAGTTCGCACCTGATCCAGACCCAAACACACACCTGACCCTTTTTCAATCCAGACCCCGGCTGCCCCGGGCATGTGTGAACCAGCTCCATTGAGAGCTGGTCACACTCGCATGTCATGCGAATTGCATCCAATTCACATATGTGTGAACCCAGCCTAAGGTCCTGTTTTAATATTACAGGAAATCTTCCCTCAACCTAGAGTAAAACACACTGGCTACTGGGCAAATAAGGGAGTTCTGCAGACACAAACAGAGAGGACCTTTTACAGAGTTGTAACTTGTCTTTATTATTTAAGAACAAGGCGATTAGGCCTTGCCAAGTGGTCAAAAAGTGAGTCCCTTTCCCTGGGGGCAACAAACCAGGTAGTGTTTTATCCAGGGGCATCAACTAAGAAATTATGAGACCATGTACTGTACCATCTAGAGACTTCTATTAACTGGATAGTGATGTCCTTGGAGCTCCAAGTTACTTTGGTATTCTGTGTCTCAGTTGGTGTTTGATCTGTTGATCATGATGCCATTCTTTTATCAGTTCAGTTAAGTTTCAAGCAAGTGCAGTGTTGTGCTCCTTGTGTCCTACAGTGTTCTGAAAGAACTTGTTTGCAGAGAGAAGTGAATATTGCACAAAGTATAGAAATTGAGCCTGTGAGTCACCCAACATGGCAGGGTATGTAGCCAGAAAGAGGGAAGAGGAAAGACCACCCTGCCTCCTCCACCAGCCTTCAAAGGCAGTGGTGCTATTGCAGCCATTCCCTAAAGCAGGGATGTCCAAACTTTTTTCAAAGAGGGCCAGATTTGATGAACTGAACATGCGTGAGGGCCGACCATTTTGCCTGACATTCTTTGAACCATTAAAATTCGGTCTAAGCGTGTCCATCCGAGCGCTAATACACGGCCCAACAAGAATTCTCTTGCCTTTGTGGCTGTGTGTGGTGAATAGATGAACTCAAGTGTATTATTTGGATACACCATATTTATTGATGTATAACATGCACCTTCACTTTAAGAGGGAAGCTTCAGGAAAAAAAAACTTAAAATTTTAAATAAAGAACTGTGAAGCAAAACAAGGGTCAGTGTCTATCTGTAGACCCACAATTGCTAGGAATGCAGCACTCACCATTGCTAGGAATGCAGCGCCCACCATTGCCAGGGATGCACCCACCATTGCCAGGGAATTCACCTACCATTGCCAGGGAATTCACCCACCATTGCCGGGAATTCACTCACCATTGCCGGGAATTCACTCACCATTGCCGGGAATGCTGCCACCATTACCAGGGATTCACTCACCATTGCCAGGAATTTCACCCACCATTGCCAGGAATTTCACCCACCATTGCCAGGAATGCACCCACCATTGCCAGGGATTCACCCGCCAATGCCAGGAATTCACTCACCATTGCCGGGAATGCTGCCACCATTGCCGGGAATGCTGCCACCATTGCCGGGAATGCTGCCACCATTGCCGGGAATGCAGCCACCATTGCCGGGAATGCAGCCACCATTGCCGGGAATGCAGCCACCATTGCCAGGAATGCAGCCACCATTGCCAGGAATTTCACCCACCATTGCCAGGAATGCAGCCACCATTGCTAGGAATTCGCTCACCATTGCTAGGAATGCAGCGCCCACCATTGCCAGGGATGCACCCACTATTGCCAGGGAATTCACCCACCATTGCCAGGGAATTCACCCTCCATTGCCAGGGAATTCACCCACCATTGCCAGGGAATTCACCCACCATTGCCGGGAATGCTGCCACCATTGCGGGGAATGCAGCCACCATTGCCGGGAATGCAGCCACCATTGCCGGGAATGCAACCACCATTGCCAGGGAATTCACTCACCATTGCCAGGGATTACACAACGGCCTCTTTAAGAGAAAGTCCCGCCTCCTTTGATGGACAGTACAGTCATCCAATGGCAGAGACGGGACTTCCTATTACAGCTGCCGTGTAAACAGGAAATTCTCCTCCTGTGTGCACAGCACTCGTCCCGTCTCCTCCTTCCGAGGAAGCCGGACTATATATCTTTTGTGGCCCCGGCGCTGGGAGATCGCCGGGGGCCACAAAAGATATATGTGTTTAAACAACCAGGCGGGCCATTCAAAACCAGACCGCGGGCCGCAATTGGCCCGCGGGCCGGACTTTGGACATGCCTGCCCTAAAGGGTTGGGGCACTAATAGAACCTATTGTGCAGTGGAGGAGATGAGTTGATGCTATCACATATAGCTCCTTAAAGGGGAAAGGTGGATTATGGACCTATGGTAATAATCAGGTCCTACCATTTAAAGGTGAGAGTCTATCCTATTTATACATTTGGGAAAGGAACTTTTATGATTTTCATTATTGTGGTATGATGGCACTGATGTATGGTTTTCACTAAGGAGATTATTTGTTTATTAATATTTATATACTATGTATTCAACTCTAGTGCAAACATAGTCTATATTTTCCACGCAGGATTTATATAGAACACCATATCAACATTGAGCACTAAAAACACATTGCATACTTTTAGTCGCATTTTAAAAAGGGACAAGTAGAGCATGTAAACCTATAAAAATAGAAATAAGGATGAGAGGTCCTTCTTAAGGACAAATCGGGGGTCAAAAAACCAAAAGATCTAAAAAAAAATTACTTATGCCCTAGACCGGATGTGACATCACTATGGTCCTCCAAGGCCATAGAGGCAAAGACAATGTAGCCTCTCATTACCTCTGTGACCAGCTGGCTGCACCCCCGGATCGTTTCTTAAACATGCCGGTGAGGATGGCAAGCCCGAGAAACATCATTGAGTGGCGGGATGGGACGCCCCCTCCCGTTGCATCCAAAAGTGATCCAGTGGTTAATGAGAAAGCCAGCCGCTGGCTGGGAAAAAAAGATAATATGATTATGACTGATAGCTTCGGCCATAACCCCAGTAAACCACTTGCAAACTGCAACATATATATAAGTATTGTGGAGTATAAGTGAATATTTTTGTACTCACTAAACCAAAGGGTGCCTAAACGCTGGCCCGCGGGCCACATGTGGCCCACTGCGCCCTCTGATGTGGCCCGCCATGTCTTGCTCTGAGATGGCGGGTTGGAAGCCCAGGTCGCGTGTTCCCGACCTGCCATCTCCGGGCATTAGTGTGAAGAATGTAAACCCCCGATGGAGAAAGCAGAGCCAATGCTTCCTGTATAGCGCCAGCTCCTTCACAGGTGGAGTGATACCAAATGTACTCCACCTGTGACAGGAAGCATTGGCTCTGCTCTCTACTGTAGCGGCATGCTTCTGTCACAATTATGCTTGGGGATGGCGGGTCGGGACACAGGAACCCACGATCTGGGACAGCAGCCACCAGTATCAGTACCAGTACCAGCCAGCAGTATCAGCACCAACCAACAGTATCAGTACCAACCAACAGTACCAGTACCAGTCAGCAGTACCAGTACCAACCAGCCGTACCAGTACCAACCAGTAGTACCACTCATCAGTATCAGTACCCGCCAGAAGTTCCCGCCAGCAGTACCTGTACCCACCATCCGTACCAGTCATCAGTACCAGCCAGCAATATAAACCAGCAGTACCAGCCAGCAGTATCAGTACCAGCCAGCAGTACCAGTACCAGCCAGAAGTAACAGTACCTGCCAGCAGTACCAGTCATCAGTACTAGTACCAGCCAGCCGTACCAATACCCACCAGCAGTACCAGTACCCGCCAGCAGTACCAGCCAGCTGCTGGAATCCTGAGGAAGAAGTGAAGATTGAGGTCAATTGAGGAGCAGGTAGGTAAACCGCTGTGCATCAGTGTGAATGCAGCCTTAGGCTCCTTTCACATGATCGGTCCGATCGGGTCCGTCTGTCTGTTTTTCAGGTAGACTCAAACAGACTCTCCATTCACCTCTATAGAGCGGCAGATGTAAATGAACTTGTGTTCTTTTACACTTGCCTATCTGCAATCCGATCTCCTTAAAAATAAACGGAAGGGGACCTGTCCCCTTCTGTCTGGGCGGATCGGAGGGCCCTTAGGGTAGAGCGGGTTGCATCCGTGTCTGCTCTACATATGCAGATTGGACACAGACCTGCCACCCCCCCTTTACACTCATTGTGGCACACAACCAGTTACCAAGTCGATCAAGTGGCCCTCGCTCCTCAAAAGGTTGGGCTCTAAACCCTATTTCACAAATAAATTGTTTCCATGCCCAACAGTGAAAATGCTAAGCTGTATTTAATGGAGCTGATATTTAAAACCAGTGGTCTGTCAACTTACTTACCCGTGACATCACCAAAGGGCTGCATGTAATATTCAATGAATGTAATGCTATAGAAAGCTGTCAGAGTCTGCAGACATTCTGCTGAAGTTATGAGAGTTCTACAAGAAAGATAGTCATAGACTGTAAACATGTGAAAGGAGAAGGTCAGACATTGCAAACATACTATATGAGCTGTTGGAAACTGGGGATATGCTATCAAAGACACGCTACATGAGACTGCTAGAAATCCCTGCTATTTCAGCCCCTTTACAGATGAATGCTTCTACATTCATACTCCCTACAGCCCCTTTCAAAATTATTTTGTGTCACATGTGATATTTTTCTCAGCAAGATCCATTATAAAAACATAAAAATAGAAAAGGGATGGACAACATGGAAAAGTAGGATAGTGTATAAGAAATAATCTAAACAATTTCACTACTGGAAGCCAGGCTTAAAAATATTTTCCATCATTGTGTGAGTATCTACTAATTACAGGGGCACTGGGGATTGGAGGGGGCACCACTTGTGACTAGCCATATGTGGTCCCTGGGCTGCAGGTTGTGAACCAGGGATTTAGACATTGTTGGTGCTGCAAATCAGCAGTTCTGGGTGTACAGCCAATTCCAAAGCTCTATCTTATATCCTAAAATGATGAATAAACTCTTTGTCTTTTTTAGTTTGTATTGAAAGTGATGATGTGTAAATATCTTCTTTTTAAGAAGACTTTATTGTGCAAACATACCACATAATAAATGCCATGCATAATAGGAAAGGTGACAGTTCTCACCACACTGCAGTCACAAATGATAATGGTGTAGATTGGTATATATTTGCTATGTTTTAAGAACTATTTATGATCTGCAATGATGTGAATCCTAATCTGATAATGAATTTATAGACACAGTGTTTTGGAATAGTGTTGTAGGCAACGATTCTGTACTTTTCCCTTTATTTATGAGATTTCTCAAGTAGAACTGCAGCATATATTCACATCATCTTTTTTTTTTTTTTTTACAGCTTTCGAATATTTAAAGCTGGGATAGTAACTTTCTGAATATATACGGTAGTCAGAAAAATTAGGCACTTGTAAAGATTTGACAAGTCAGCATAAAATTATTGATGTGTTCTTATGTGAGATACCTCACACATACAATAAAATAAGTGATAATATTTTACTGCTTTTATTGTCGCGGGAAATTGGTGTCACACAGCATTTGTATTTAAATGACTCACTATGTTGAATTAATCACATAAAGAATATTTGTTTTAATAATTTCAATACTGCCCACAAGGGATTCTAGATGCCAAAATATTAACATTTCTGACATTGTATATAATCAAAATGACAAGCTAAGCCTTTTCTGTAATCGTGTTATGTAGATTAAACATTTATGTGAGGCAGAGTTCATTTTAGTAGGCAGAACACGATATTAATTGAGAACGGGTATGTTTACAGTTCACTCAGTGGAGGCTTTTTTTGTGATATATAATAACAGCTTTACTAATGAGTGTTCTGTTACTTGTGTGAATGCTGGTGATATTTCTGCTATTTTGATAGTCAGATCTTGAATATAATACAGCAGTGGTGACTGACTAGGGGCAATCGCTACAATTTTTGTATGTTACTGGAACATTTCATGCTGGGTGAAATGTATTATATGTTTATCATCATCAGAGTATTGAATCAGAGGCGACTCTAGGCTTTGAGAGGCCTTAGGCAAAACCTAGACATGAGGCCCCACTCACGCCCATAATGGGAAAAATAATTCAAACAATAAAAAAATCAACTGTATAAATTACATATACTAAGAGCTTTAAAGTTCTGGTGTCATTTCTCTCTATCTCGGGGCTGATGTCAGCGCTCTCTATCTCGGTGCTAGTGTCAGTGCTCTCTATCTCGGTACTGGTGCCAGCACTCACTTCTCAGTGCTAGTGTCAGTGCTCTCTATCTTGGTGCTGGTGTCAGCGTTCTCTATCTCGGTGCTGGTGTCAGTGCTCTCTATCTCGGTGTTGGTGTCAGTGAAGGAGATAGCAGCGGAGAAGCCAATCAGCAGGCAGTGCCATGGCCCACCATGGCTGAGGATCAGCACTGGACTGGGACCTCACCCCCCCAGTGGAGCCCTGCATAGGTAGGGGTAAGGGCAGGGCGGAGGGAGGGGTCAGGGGCTGCCAATCACAGGTGGGCACACTGGCACAGGACTGAGCTATTCTTACTGTTAGTGACACTGATGATCAGGAGGAAGGGAGTGGGGTGGAGGAAATGGGACAGGGGGTGGATATAAAGGCCAGTATGACTGAGGGATGCTGGGGTGGGGGGGGGCTGGCTCTCTCATGCTGGTGGTACCTGGCTGCAGAAAAGGGTTGTGGCATAGTAGCTGTGCCTCTCCCTGCAGCTGGAGCCCCGGTCCCCCCCGCACTGATTTACAGCCCCAGAGAGTGGCTGTCCGGACACCTCTTCTATCCTATCTCCCCTTCCATCGGCTCCATACAGCGCTCATGAGGCCTCCTCCACTGGACCCTCCTCTTCCCCGCCACTGCATGCCAGATGCCTCCTCCAGGTGTGCGAGGACCGTTCTGCTGAGAACTCCAGTGGTGGTGGTTGGGGGGGGCTGGGGGTGACAGCTGGGGGAGCGCTCTGGGTCTCCGGAGCAGTGGGAATTGTGCTAACATTTTGCTCTGGCTGCTGGAATCTCCTTCCCTTTTCCTCCCCTGGACAACACAGTGCTGTACCCGCCTCCTCCTCAATACACAGCCATGTTCCATCCCCTCTCTCCACTGCCTGGCCATGGAGCTCACAGGCAATGTTAAACTGCTGCTGGCCGAAGTGGCATTATTGTCAGCAGAGGTGGCTCTGCATGCTTCACTGTATGGATGGTATTGTACAATCCTATCGGAGGTCCACAGACAATTCCTTGGACGTCATGGCTTGGTTTGTGCTCTGACATGCACCGATAACTGTGGGACCTTTATATAGACAGGTGTTTGCCTTTCCAAATCATGCCCAATCAAAATGAATTTACAACAGGGGGACTCCAATCAAGCTGTAGAAACATCTCAAGGATGATCAGGATGCACCTGAGCTCAATTTTGAGTGTCATGGCAAAGGCTGCAAATACTTATGCACATGCGATTTTTTTTTCATTTTTTATTTTTAATGAACTTGCAAAGATTTCAAACAAAATTCTTTCACGTTGTCATTATGGGGTGTTGTTTGTAGAATTTTGAGGAAAATAATTAATTTAATCCATTTTGGAATAAGGCCGTAACATAAGAAAATGTGGAAAAAGTGAAACGTTGTTAATACTTTCCGGATACACTATATTTGGAAATCACAGTAGTAGGCATCACAGTGATCGCCACTAGCTTCTGGGTTCAGTGCTGAGCAGTATATAATTCTGTGTACCCATCTCCCATCCTACCCATTTCCATCTGCGTTCTGGTCTTGAGTTGAGCAGAATTACACCAACCGGGTTGCCTGGCACTGTGGACTTGGCTCAAGGCAAAACTTTAAATAGGTCACAGCGAGGTAGCTGTTTTGCTATGTATGAAACCCTGACATCCTGCTTCTGCCAATGCTCTGATCCCAAAGTGTCAGGGCTGGGCTCTTATTATTCACTAGCAGCTCTTTCTTTTAGTGCACAGAGGCTGCCCCGCTGTCGAATAACTACCAGCCATTCAGCGACTCACCTGGGTACCATTTCCTGCCTCATTAGTCCACCCTACAGCCAGCCCCTTTTTGTTATTTAAACAGCTTTGCTCATTCCTTCCGTGCCCACGCCTGGTCAACATCTCCATTGTGTTCCTGTGTATTACTTGGCCTGGCTGACTTATTTTCTGATTCCTGCTCCTGAATTTTGGCTTTACTGGTTCTCTCATCCTGGCTCATCTGATTACTTGCTCTGGCTTCCAAACCCTGGCTTCTGTTTTTGACTACGTTCCTGAACAGTTGTTATTTTTGCTATTACATTAAAGGTGTGTTTTTAACTGCATTTTCTGTCTCTGCCTGGTTTTATGGATCCCGACAGAAATCAAGTGGCTCTATCCCATACCCCTGGGATGGGTGGGGAGCCGACTATCCAGAATACATAGGCTTTGTGGCAAGGTGGGCTTGGGTCAGGAGATAACTTTCATTAGACTGTAGCAAGGTAGCTGTTCTGCTACATCTGAAAGCTTGACCCTGAATATAAATACAGACTATACTAAAGAAACAAGAGGTTTTAAATGCTAACATCCATTAATACAATTATTTAATATTAGGATGATCACTTTTACATTCGTATCTAAAAAAATTAAATAAAATGTAAAACTTTTTTCACTATACATAAAGTATTGGCATAGGGATAACCATTCTGATTTACATTTCTCCAGAAGGTTTAGCTGGAGAAAAAACAAACAAACATTTCTTGGCCAATTTTTATAAAGTAGCAGAAATGTTTCTTGCTTTCATTAATATATTTCATTTTATGATCAGGAGTTTTATGTTAAAATTTTGTGTTTAATTTTATTCACCCATTTCAGTTTCTCATTGTGCAGAATTATGGTTTTCAGCGTGAGCAGAAAGGAAATGAGCTTTTGCTTGGATTAAAGGCATGTGAGATCTGCTTAATCAGACACACTCTCAACTCCATTAATTTTAGTGCAGAGCCTAGAAGGGCAGTAACACTAAAAGCCTCTCAGACTTACCGATGTGGCTTAACCTGCTTTTTTTATGAACCAGCACTTTTGGGATTATTAATATATGTCCAGTGAAACAAGAAAGGATACGGTAATTATATGTTAGATGAGAATGACTTCACTTGCAACACATCAAGCAAGGTTTTATGTCTTTTCAGTTGTGCCTCCTGTCTTTATGATTATATCTAATTTAAGGCTCTTTCTTTGTATGATTAATATTCTAATAATTAAAATATAGAAATAACTGCATGTAATAGAAATGTAAAAACACAGGTGAAATTATAGGGGCTTTGAGAGAATTAGGAAGAAACTGTTTTTAACAACAAAAATGTATTTCTAGCAGTAGTATCTGGCTATCATTAGAAGCAATAAAACTGGAACTCCATACGTAATTTTTTTGCTTCCCTAAACTTTCAGTCCTGGCGACACACAGGACCATTGTAAGTTAAAATCTTGACGTGCATTTTCTACATATTAACATAGAGAATTCACTAAAGGTAGAGCTGCTGCTAGCCTCTAGTGGAGTCTCCAAAGGAATTTATAAAAATTAAACTCCAAAAACTGACGTTTAACCCACAAAAATGTCTTGGTTGTCAGCATGGCAGGAGGTGTTGGAAAATTTCCCAAATTACAGCACGCTGACTTAAAAGATTGACGGGGCGCTAACATTTGCTTTAAAAAAGGTATTGAACTATATGTTTTTAAGTGGTTGTAAACCCTGTACAACCACTTTTATCTACAGGTCAAGCCTATAATAAGGCTTACCTGTAGTTACCGTGAATTTCTCCTAAACTTGGATAGTTTAGGAGACATTCACTGTATCCACATGTGCCGACGTCAGCGGCACATGTGCACTGAAGAAACGACTCGTTCGTGCCATTTCTTCAGCTGCTGTGCCATTACTGGAGGCTCCCACACGCATGCACAGGAGTGATGTCATTGGGGCTCCATCCAATCACATAGCCGGAGCCCGCGAACCCGGCAGTAACTCCAGTATGACATGTTGCCAGTCGTAGCAGTGTGCCGGGACTGCTGCAACAGCATCGTCTAAGGTAATATTTCATAATGAGCTAATATGCGATGCATACCAGCTCATTATGCCTTTCTCTTGCAGGTTTTTTTTTTTTGATCTGGGTTTACAACCACTTTAAAGTGTATTTGAAGCTTAAATTTCATGATGGATGGTACCTACAATGAATATAAGTGTCCTTTTTGCTGGTGGCTGCTTTGTTACTTATAATCTTCTGTCCTCTGCCTCCCGGATAGCCCTGCAGCTGTGATCTTCCAATGCTGCAGGGCTTAATATGGATGGTGTACCTCCATTCATGTTTTGGCTTTAGATATACTGTACATGTACCATGTACTCGATGATTGCCTTGTCTACCATTAGCCATATGTGATGTCAAAAATATTCTGTGCAAGAGTTAGATTGCCAAATTTTAAGAAATTAGTTAGCAAAATCATGATATTCTTCACATATATCACCAGACCATGCTCCTGCTTATGATTTGTGATGTGGAAAAATGCCATGTCGAAGATGCCAAACTGCTCCTCCCTTCCCACCAAATGCTTTATCATCTTTTGCAGCTGGGATAGCACTCCCACTTGACACCCCACTTCTCTCAGAGTCACTGTGCAACTCTGTGCCTATCGGCTAGGTTTTACATGGATTTGGAAGTGTGCAGTGACATTATGGGACCTTCTGTATATTCTCTACATATGTAACACATAGTCCTTCGTACAGAGTACAGCGCCCTCTCTCTGTATGCTGTGCTACATTGTTGCAAAACCCTGAATGCACCATTCCCTCCATACAGAATGCAACAGTCTGGAATACTTCGCATACAGCAAGAGCAACTGTATTCAGAAAATACCCCCCCTCAAGCAAACCTATTCAAGTCGTTTTCCAAAAGCAGCCCCTCCTAAAATTACTGTGGACCACTAATTTTTGCTCCCCCAGCACCACTGTGCCCTGATTACTTCTGCACCTCTACACCATCTGCCCATAATTTGTCTCTACACCCCATAATCCATCATTCTCTTCTGCACACCCTTCTTCGCCATTCTCTTCCACTCCCCCCTGTCTGCCATTCTCCTCTGCACTCCCTCGTCCATTGCTCGCTATCCAAAATGTCCCCCCAAAAGCAACCCACCTTAAAGCCACCGCTATCCTCTGCACCTTTTTCCACTACTGCTAACCTCTGCAACCCCTGCACTGCTCATCTACCATTTCTCACCCCTGCACCTCTCTTGCACTAATGCTCAACATTGCACCTTCCTCACATTCACATTCAACGCAACTCCCTGCCCTCCTCCCTTACACATATACATCCAATGCAGCCCCCTGCCCTCCTCACACGGTCATCAATTGCAGCCCCCTCCTCATGCATAAATTTTTTGCAACCCACCTCCAACATACACTGCATTCCTCCTTCTAACATAAATACAATGTAACCCCCTCCCAACACATACATACAATGCAGCCTCACTTCTTACACATTAATACAATGCAGCCCCCATTCCCCTCACACATAATATACATACAATGCAGATCCTCTTCCCTTCACACCTACAGTATATACAATGCAAACCCCCTCCCCCTCACACATGCATATAATGAAGCCCCTCTCCTCACACATACAAATATTGCAACTGCCCCCTTCACACATACATGCATACAATGCAGGACCCTCTTATACATTCATTAAATGCAGACTCAATCTCCCTCACAAATATTACATACAATGCAGTCCCCCCATCCTCACACAAATATACAATGCCCCCTACCAGCCCATGCATACAATGCAACCCCCTCGCTTAACATACTGTACATACAATGCAGCCCCACTCCTAACGCAGACATACATAGCAGCCCCCCCCCCAAATATAAATAAAATGTAACCCTCGCCCCCCTCACAAATACATACAATGCAGATCCCCCCCTTACAGATATATATAATGCATGACACACACACACTTGCATACAATGCTCACCCCTGCAGACACTGTAGTGCTACTCCTAGAGGGCCACTGGATTTTTGGCCTCTCCTATTCCTGGAATGATATCAATATCTAATGGATCAGTAGCAAAGTCCTCTTTCAGGAGCACTATGTCCCCTCGATAAAACTCTCAAAGTCCCAACAGTCCACCTGGCTGCCCTGGAAAGTGTCCCAGAGCAAAGGATTTAAGTTAGCTGTGACACTGCCCTATAAAAGCATGCTGGATATTGCATCTGGCAGCCTTCTCCCTTGTAGGCCCTGGAGGTGTAGATGTAACAGTGTTCCTTGAATTGTGCTGCCTTGAAAAAGACTGCTATTCAGGCCTCCTGCTAGACAAATCTTCTGGATGAGACTGGAGGGTGGTGAAGGTCCCTTTCTGCAGCTTCCTCTACTTTCTTCCTTAGCTCCAGGCTGGAGGCAGACCCCCCCAGCCTTACGGTCCCCTCCCAGACCTCACGACATCAACCCCAGCACTCCATATTTCACCCGACAACAACCCCCCTACTATTCAATTTTTGCCTCTTTACCCCTCCGCCCACTAGTTTCTAGAAGTTGATAGATGCCTAGTCGGCAGAGCATTCCTGCCTGACCCCAAGCTGAACTGACAGCAATTTCAGACTCACGTAAACTACTGAGTCAGCATAAATGTACCTCACTACATTGTACACTAGAGGGTGCTACAATACAATGCCGGTCCCTCCTCACACATACAAACAATGCAGAACTCCTCCCCCTCATACATCAATACATGGCACCCCCCGCACCCCTTTTCCTTACATATAAATACAATTCAGCCCCCTCAAACATATATACAGTGCAGCTCACTGCTGTCCTCTGTGTGCTATCCAAAATCAGGTAGTGCCCTTTTTTGCTCATTGACTGTTACTTCTGTGTTTATTCTCTTTTCTGCAAGTCATAGTCTAGCTGCCCATTGTAGTGATTATTTTGCTGTCAAGAGGGTCAGTGTGTTCCCGATGTTCTGTTTCTGTTCCTGATCTTGCATCCTGTTCTTGTCCTGTCCCTGGAGGGATCCATGTTCCCCAACCTTTGCCAAGTTGGGGAACAGTTCTGTAAACTTGGCTCTGATGCATAGTCTGTTTTACATCTGGTACCTGTCTGTTTTCAGTCTGCCCAGGACTGAAATACTTACCTTGCCAACTTCACAGTTCTTATCTTGCCTTTACTGACGCATGGCCTCCTGCATTCAAATTACACTAAACTATAAATTAAAAAATATACTTTATTCTAGTATGCGTTCTTAAGTAGAAAAAATACATTCTATTGCTCATAACTTCCTCCAGACCTCCAAAATGTCTTTTTTTGCTGCTGTGGTCTGACTTTCTGTTAGAGGGTGGATACATTCATTCTCTGTGGAATGTAGCCTCCCTCTCTTGCTTGCTCCCAAGATGGACTAGAGACTATAGACTATGGAGGGATTTGTAGTGTGTATGGAGCAGTGAACGTGACCTCAACTAAGAAGAATGAGTTTATGGAAAAATGGATTACAGAGCCATTAATCAGTAGATGGGTTTGGATGATTTTTGGAGAATATTTGTAGAATGAGAAAATTCATGAGATATCTGCCTGACAGAGAGGGCAACACATTAAATTGGTTGTATAGGGTTTTTTTTTTTTACTTTTACCTACAGGTAAGCCTATAATAAGGCTTACCTGTAGATAAAAAAAAAAATATCTCCTAAACCTGTACGGTAATCTGAGTTTTTAAAGAAATTTTAGAATTTCCTTATGAATGTCTCCTTTAAATTAGTAAATGTTGTCATGCCTATGTGTCACCACTGGGGTTGTATGGAGCACCTACCTTCTCATGCTTTGCTCAAAAGATCACGATGTGTCCAGAGCAGCAGGCTTCCTTTCTCTCCAGTCAGCAGTAGACCTCCGGTAAGTCTGGGGGGGGGGGGAAGAGCGTTAGGAGAAAAACGGGGAAAAGAAAAATGATCGTCACGCCGCCCTACTCGGCGGCTCCCAGGCTTTCTCCTCACCATTTTTTCCCCCCTCTCAGGGTGATCCCATAGGATCAGAAGCCCTCGCTCAGCATGTGGGAAAGCTCTTTTAAAAAAGAGAGAGGGGGTAAAGGTGATGGAGGGGGAGGGGGCTTAGCGCGGCATTGGTGTCCTCCAATGTCTAGCGTGGGAATGTGTGTTTTAAATTTTTTGGTGCTGCAAGCTGACGGAGGGACACAAGAGCAAGAGGGGCATGAAAGAGGTTTGATGACACAGGCATTCCTTTTGACACATTTACTATTGCATCAGGTTGAGCATTAATAGCAGTGACAGGGCTGGACTATTGCTCAAGCAGTGGATGCGTTCCTTCTGGTAGTACCTCTGCTTGTGCATCAGGCTATGGTTAGAAGGGGGGTTAAAAACACCTAAAATAAAGGGCTCTAGAAAGACTTCTACAGCCACTGGGAAGCCTAAAGCCATCTCAAAAAAGATGGAATCCTCCCCTGAGAGTGATATGGCTGGTCAGAGTGAGCCATCAGGGACGTCGGGTGTTGCAGCTGCTTTTAGCACTGCAGTCCCTGTATATATCACTGAAGAGCTTTTTTCCTCAACTATTTTAGGCTTGGAACAAAAAATGTATGCCTTAATCGCATCCCAGAGTGGGACTAAGCGTAATAGGTCCCCGTCCATTACCCAGGACCCTAAAACTGAGAAACAGGGGGTGAGAGATAACTCTTTTCTCTCAGGGGACCAGGAAGAGGCTGACTCCTCTTCTGAAGAGTCTAATGGATCGGGTTCACAGGAAAGGTTGTTTGGTACAATCTCTCACTGAATTAGTCCGCTACACATTTTTACTGCCAGTAGCGGAGTCAGTCGATGAGTTCACTAAAGCCTCCCCAGCCTACTCATGCTTTTTCTATCCATTCATTACTGAAAAAAGCTTATGTATTCTGAGTGGGAGCACCCAGATAAACAGTTTTTTCCTCCAAAAAAGTTTTCAACACTATAAGAAATGGGGGATTCCAGCAATTGACGCTGCTATATCTTCTGTGAACAAAAACTTGACTTGTCCTGTAGACAATGCTCAAATGCTGAAGGATCCAACAGATAAGAAGTTGGAATTCCTATTTAAAACAATATTTTTCTGGCAGGTTCAGTGGTTTAGCCTGCGCTGGCAGCGATCGGGGTATGCCAGTCCTTAAAAGACCAGTTTAAAGAGATGCTCAAGATTATTCCTGATCAGCAGGCCCGGGATATCAGAGGCATTATGTTTTACAGTAGACGCTATGAAAGATTCTATTCTCCGAGCCTCACGGCTTATGATTGGGCTGGTACATGTGCATAGAGTTCTATAGTTGAAAAATTGGTCAGCTGAAGTGCCATACAAAAAGCTCTTGGCTAGTTTTCCATTTCATGGTGAACGGTTGTTTGTTTGGAGACGATCTGGATAAATACATCCAAAGAATTTCTAATGGAAAAAGTTCCCTTTTACGAGTTAAGAAGAAGTTTAAGTGTTTTTCTTTTAAACAAGCGAGGAGATTGCAGTACTTGGGCCTGATCATAGATACAGCTCAGAAGAGGGTGTTTTTTGCCCCAGGCAAAGATCAGTTCCATAAGGAAACTGATTCAGGTGGTCAAAGCAAAGAAGAATCCTTCTATTCGACTTTGCATGAGATTGTTGGGAAAGATGGTAGCTTCGTTCAAAGCCGTTCCTTATGCGCAGTTTCATTCAAGACTGCTGCAAAACAGTATCCTGTCAAATTGGAACAAGAAGGTCCAAGTTCTAGACTTCCCAATGCGTTTATCCCCCCACACGGCTCAGAGAGACGTGAATCATATCCTATCCTGGGCAGAAGACAATATTCCTTGCCTGTCGGCAGTCTTCATTCCGGGAATAGAGAATTGTCAGGCGCACTACTTGAGTCGCCAACAGTTGTTCCCAGGAGAATGATCTCTTTACCCTGACATCTTTCTGTCAATATATCAAAGATGGGGAATTCCGGACGTGGATCTGTTTGCATCCAGGATCAACAAAAAGATTGATAACATTGTGTCAAGGACAAAGGACCGCTGGCTTGTGGAACAGATGCCTTGGTTTTTCTGTGGGATCAGTTTTTTCTGATCTATGTGTTCTCTCCTGTTCTGCTGCTTCCGTGCCTTCTTCACAGGATCAAGCAGGAAGGGAAGGAGATGATTCTTGTGTCCCCGGCATGGCCCAGGAGATCTTGGTATGCATAGATCGTAAAGATGGCAGTAGGGGACCCATGGGTCCTACCACCAAGGCCAGACCTTCTCTTGGAAGATCCGGTATTCCATCCTACCTTACAAACACTAAGTTTAACGGTTTGGCTATTGAGACCCACATTCTGAAAGACCGTGGGCTGTCAGGTTCAGTAGTTTCTACTTTGGTTAATGCTAGGAAGTCGGCCTCCAGAGTCATATATTATAAAGTCTGGAAGGCACCCCAGGAAATATGTCATAGGTAGGATCCTTGAATTTCTACAGATGGGATTAGAAATTAAGCTGGCCTTGAGTACTATCAAAGGCCAGGTATCAGCCTTATCAGTATTTTTTCAAGGACCACTTGCTTCACACTCTGGTTCATAGTTTTATTCAGGGGGTGATGCGGATTAATCCTCCGGTTAGGTCACCCCTGAACCATTGAGACTTGAATTTAGTCCTGTTGGCATTACAGAAACAGCCTTTTGAGCCGATACAAGATATTCCCTTGGTCCTTTTGACAAGGAAATTAATTATTTTTGGTTTCCATATCTTCTGCAAGAAGAGTATTGGAGTTGGCTGCTATTTCTCATGAAGAGCCATATTTGATTATTCATAAGGATAAGGTTGTATTGCGTCCTCATCCTAATTTCCTACCGAAGGTAGTGTCAGGTTATCATTTAAACCAGGATATTGTTCTGGCTTAATTTTTTTCCAGAACCTTGTTCTGCGAAAGAAAGGTCACTACATTCTCTTGATGTGGTGAGAGCAGTCAAGGTCTATTTGAAGGTGACCGCTCAGATTTGTAAAACTATTATTATATTATGTTAATATATATAATATTTTGTTTGTGTTGCCAGAAGGTCCTAAGATTTGCCAAGTGATTGTTCAAGCTTATAGTTTGAAGAGGAAAATTTCACCTTTTCATATTAAAGCACACTCCACCAAGGCTGTTAGTGCTTCCTGGGCAGTGTATCACCAAGCCTCCATGGCTCAAATCTGCAAGGCTGCAACTTGGTCTTCAGTCCATACATTTACCAAGTTCTATCAAATATAAAGGGTAGATCTCATATTGAGAGTCGACAGCAACAGATTCCAAATGCAAATAGCACACTTGAAATGAACTCTGGACCTTATATCTGCTCCTTGCAAATGGGATAATGATGGAATAACATACACCTGGCCATGGAACAGCTGAGCAGCCAATTGTCCCATTACTTTTGGTCCCTTAAAAGTGGGAGGCACATATAAAAACTGTTGTAATTGCTGATTTGGATGTAAATACCCTCAAATTAAAGCCGAAAGTCTTCAGGTAAAGCACATCTTGTTTGTTTTATTTCAAATCCATTGTGGTGGTGTACAGAGCCAAAAAGATTAGAATTGTGTCAATGTCCCAATATTTATGGACCTGACTGTAGTAACTACTATGGCTCTGTGTCCCGTGATGTATTTCAAAGAAAAGGATTTTATAGGTAAGTTGTTTTAAAAATCCTATTTTTCAGACTGGAGCTGGGCTTAAAGCCATTAGCCAGCACAGGTTAACTCAAGTACCGCCACAAATTGCTATTTTGTTTTTAATAGAAGACATGGTTTGACATTTACCCATAGGCTACTAACAAGTTTCTATAGCTGATATGGCTGCTAATGTACAAATTAGCAGATTTTAACCAGACGTGCAAAAACATGTGATGTGTGTGCCCTTGATACTTTAAGATTATTCAGAGTTAATTGGAGTGAAGCTATGAACACACTATCTCTTAGTATAACAGCATCCACTTATTGTACTGTGTCTATGGTAGAGCAATATTGTCACCCTAGGACAGGAAGTGTGTCAGGACTATAACATTCTTCCCCCCATCCTCTTCTCCAGAACAAATGGGGGAGGTGTCTACATAGAGAACTCAGACAGGAATGATAACATTATTTGAAGTTTTGGTACTGTATGGTCTATAAGCTTACTACAGGAAGTTATGGACTGATTCAATTTATTGTCCTAAGGTCATATAAACAAATGCCAAATATATATATATACACACACACACACACACACACACATATATATACTATATTGTCAAAGTATATGACATCTGCCTTTACACGCACATGAACTTTAATGGCATCCCAGTCTTAGTCCGTAGGGTTCAATATTGAGTTGCACTCCTAAAAAGTTCAGGCGCTGTATGGAAAACCAGCATATGGCAGTCTGTGTGATGAATGTTAGCCCTCTGCAGCTAGAGGGGAACAAAAACACCAGGGATGGTGTTGTGCAAAAGCACAAACAACAAAAGATTCCTCTTAATCCAGTGCTGGGGGGGGGGGGGCTACAAACCACTTGAGGCTTACCTCAGAAAAGTCATAAAAATGTCTATGCCACGGTTTGTGAAAGAGATTTATTGTAAAATCACAGTCAAAGGATCTCAAGGATGGAAAGGGTTAAAACATGGCTGACAGACAATCAATTAAACATCATGCTAGAACCTCAATCTCACCCAAACCTTGGCAGGCTGACTCAGGCATATGAATGCCAGTGCTGGGGGGCAACCAAAAGGTGTGTAGGTGCCAGATGTTGCATGGGCATCCACCCAGTGGAAGGGATGACAGACCACTGGTGGAATCCGTAAGGGTCAGTGATATGGAGAGACCCCCAATGGACCAGACATAGAAGTCCAAATAGCCGGATGGTGCAGCTGGTGTGGTCAGGTAACACGCTGGATGTGACATCACCAAAACAGAGCGATGTTCAACCGATTCACCACAACAAGGCTTGGGCTGGAACAAAGATGCAGCTGTAGAGCAGATGGAAAATGGTCAGCAGGCTGTAGCCCTGATAACACATTTCTGGCATGGCCCTTTATCAAATCATCTTGATTAGTTAATTTTATAAAGGGCCACCCCCCGAAATGCGAGCCTTCATATGCCTGAGTCTGCCTGCCGAGGTTTGGGTGAGATCAAGGTTGAAAATCTAGCATGATGTTTAACATTGATTGTTAGCCATGCTTTAACCTTTTCCATTCTTGGAATCCTTTGACTTTACAATAAATCTTTTTTACACAATCCGTGGCATAGACATGTACACTTTCCTACTACATTCTGTGTCCGCTCAGCACAGAATTTTTGGAAGCTGCTTATGATGTACTACAAATCCACAAGGTAAACACCTGCCTTGTTTTTTATCATCTCATAAAATATCAGGTAGATATGAAATGTTCACAAAAGCTAATGTTAGAAGGCATATTACCTAGAAAAACTGCCAGTTGGATTTAGTTAATGGTGAAAAAACACAAAACAAAAATGAGTTTAGAACATAAATCAGAGCTAAAATAAAGCATGCTATTTCAAAAATATGCCAAACTTAGCAGATGGAAAATTCTATTGAGACATCTATACATACAATAATATATATTCTATGCAAAATCTATCAATGCTTTCCTGCAACAACTGATGCACAGCTCTGAACTACTACATGACAAATTTCCAAAATGCTCAAATGATGTCACTTGTCCTGCATGAAAAACAATAAAAGCATCTTATCTGAACCTAGTTCAGGACTTTAACAGGTGGCATCTGTTAAGAGTTCTTGGATCCTGGAGCTAGCAATAAGTCTGACCATCCAAGAGACTGATCCAAGAAGAAAAAAAAAAAAAACAGAAATATATTAAATTACCATCTGCCTAAAATGCAGTGACATTTTGGGGGCTGATGGGTCTCTTGAGCTGCAAGTTAGATATGCTAAATATTTCACTACAGATGAAAGTCGAAAAAGATATTGGCTGCTATATTTCTGAAATGCAATTTAACTGTAAAGTTTCTGTGTGTCTTAGCATTAAAATATAGAAATGTGTATCAGTCAAAAGGATGTTAGGGTATTGATATTAAACAACACCTGACAAACATGTAAGCTGCTATCGTTGACCTCCTTCTGAAAATCCTAGTTACCCAGGTGGTGTTTTTCTTTGAGTCAGTGGGGTTGATTTACTAAAGGCAAATAAGCTGTTCAGTTTGCTAGGAAAGTTACGCTTTGCAAGAGAATTTTCTCCTGCGCTTGGTGAATGAGGTAAAGCTGTGCTGTCTTCCATCAAGTGCAAGCAAAAATACTGTTTTCTTTAGTTTAAATGCATATGATTGGGTACTCTTTATACTGTGAAATTTCACTACATTCACTTATATCTGGGTAGAATTCCCTTGCCAAATTTAACTTCCCTTACAAAGTGAACAGCCCATTTGCCTTTACTAAACCGACCCTTTTCAGAATAGCCACGAAAAGTCAGAACTCCCTGTGACAAACCCAACTGGGACAGGTGCTTTCGGAGGGTACTAGGGGTTAGCCGTCTACCCTCTCATTATAGCACATGGAGAAGATTGGGGATTTTGGCTGCTTCTCCCAGTGAAAGAATGGAAAAAAGCTCAGTTCAGCCTCTGATCCCATGGAGAGAGTTGATGATTGCCCAATGATGGACAACAAAGTGTTGAACGATGAAAGCAAGCCTTGGATTCATTCTCTGAATAAAAACAATAAAGCTTTCCTTCTGGAGTGGATGGAAAGATGCAATAATAATCTTGTACAGGTTAATGGTCAGAGGAGGAATATGGTGGCCCTCCTGCAGACTGGGTTAGAGAACCTCCTCCACTTGGGACAGAAATATTTATGAACAATATCCCTCAAGAAATCTATGAAGATAAATTATTTCCACTTTTTCAAACTGCTGGAACATTGTATGAGTTTTGTCTTATAATTACTTTGGTAGTGGACAGATTACACAAGTGAAAGCCAAACACCTGACAGTATGTGTAATGTACGTTGTGTATCTGTGGTCTTGGTGCCGGATTGTCTGAGGTGGACACTCCCATACTAACCAAAGTTAGCTTACTGTTAATTAGATCACTGTTAGCTGTTATTTGCAAGCTATTGATTAGCTTACTGTTTGTGTTTTTGCTAGCTGTTCATTAGATGTACTGTTAGATGTACTGATGATATTACTGTTTAAAATTTGCATTGTTTAGGATAATGTGATCAAGCTCTTGTGTGGTATAAACTCTGGGTGAATTTACAATAAAGTTAGCTCCAGTTTGCATCTAAGTTAGTGTCGTTTAGTTCTTGGGTGCAATTCTCAGCTATAATTCCTGATTCCAGACTGGAGGAAATTGTATCTTGGCATAGGCACCCAGGCGGGGCACCAGGCAGTCTGTCACACTCCCAACTTGCTTACTTTTTCTTTATCAGTTACACAAAAAAGATTGGGGGGGGGGGGTTAACCCCCTGATCACCCCAGTTAATTCTTTCACTGCCCTGTCATAGTGTCATTAGTACAGTGTGCTTTTTTCTGATCACTTTATTAGTATCATGGGTAATGCTAGTTAGTGTGAGTGTCAGTTAGCGTCAATCCCTGATAGTGCCAAGGTACCGTCACATATTCATTAATACATTTTAGCCCTTTGATTGCCAGTTACACACACAAACAAACTATACATCTCCATTACTAGTAACGGATCAATATCTTTGGGTCCCCAATAATATAGTGTCCCCAAAACGCGGAGTTAGCAGGATCAACATCAACACCTGTGTTTAGCCCCTCCGCCCAACCTAAACAAATGCAGTATCAGTAGATCACTGTCACTTTTGATACACAGCACACAAAACTGCAGCATTAGCAGAGTCAGGTCTGATCTCTGCTAACACTAGCACTTACATTTTCTTGTAGCCGTTCAAACAGTCCTCGACAACCAGGTGCTTTTTTACCTGTGAGTCACAGTAGCTACCTATGGATTTAGTGGCCAAAATGTCAACTGAAAGGTACACTTGTGAAGAGGCCTACAGGATACTGAGCATGACAGATGAGAGCGATGGGGAGTCCTCACTGTCAAATCTGGCTCAGTATATGAACCTGTAGAGAGTAGCTGCACCCTGACAGATAGCTCTGATTATGAAGTAGTGGTCCCTGCTAGGGTCAGGCGTACCTGACCCCATTCCCCTGTTGCTGAGGTGCAACAATCACATGGTTCTTGTATGCAGCAGAGTGCCGACACTAGTGCCGCTCTACCTCCTGGTGAACTGGCAAGCACCAGTGGCCTAGTACATCCTGGTCGTAGACAAACCAGCACTGCAGTTGCACTTGGTGATGTGGCGAGTCCCATAAGTGCAGTTTAAGCTGGTGCGGTGGCTAGCACAAGTAGTGTCCCGCAGCCACCAAGAATTCAAACGCAGGCCCGTAGAGCCCATAGTGCCCTTCCTAATGCGCCTGTAAATCCTGATTGGCAGCCCACTGGTTCTTCAGGTGAAACTGCTAGTTTAACTCCCCTTGGTTTTTATGGAAGATTTGTACAAATCTATTGTGGACCAAAGAAATTGATATGCTGATCCATTTATCGCTGCAAATCCAAATTTTACCCTTGCCAGACAATTTGCATGGAAACATATCAGTTTGTGAATTTAAGACCTTTCTGGGTCTATCCCTCATCATGAGCCTTACTAAAAAGAGTGAGTTGTGGTCATATTGGAACACTAAACCCAATTCACCATATGCCATGTTCTCTGCTGCCATGGTCAGGACTAGTTACAAGCAAACGTTGCAGTTTATGCACTTCACTGTCAATGAACTCTATCGTTCTTGCGGTGACCCTGGATATGATCAGCTCCACAAAATTTAGGCTATACATGTACTTTCCGGATTTACGAGGGAAAAGATAGTCACATGGAGCCCCCCGACTGTCCAGACTACATAGGTAGCAACAGCAAGATTGTTTGAGACATTGTATCACCCTTATTCAGGTGAATTAGCAGCTGAATTGCCTTTCAAACAGTGGGAGGGGATTTCCCTCCTCCCCCCTTCTTGCATGGTTTTATCGGGCTCTCCTGTCCCCCCCGGGGAGCCAGAGAATGCAACTGGTGGTTTCGCCAGCTGACCATAGAGCTGGTCAGAGACCAGAATGGGTCTAATCATCTCTATGGCCTATGAAACCGGAAGCTAGGATTTCATTACTTTGATTTTGCGGATATAAACAGCGCCATTTTTAAATTGGGAAAGCATCTTATCACACGATCTTGGTGTGGTCAGATGCTTTAAGGGCAGAGGAGAGATCTATAGTCTAATAGACATCAATTTTTTCAAAAAAGAGTACCTGACACTACCTGTCATAGGGGATACTTACATTCCATGTGATAACAATAAAAGTGATAAAATGAAAGGGACAGTGTAAAAAACAAATAGGTGATAGTTAGTGTGGAAGTGAAATGAGCAATTTACACCCTTGGAAAGCCTGAATGCGGTGATATAGTATGGTATCACCGTACTCAGAAGAAGCAGCAGAATGTATTTAGGGATGTAATTTCACATATACCCATGGCATGTTTGAGCAATATATCATTTAGTGACGACTTTATGCAAACAATTTTTTTTGTCATTTTCTAACCACTTGTGACGCAAAATGAAATATTCAATTGGCTCAACATGCCTCTCAGCAAACTCCTTAGAGTGTCTAGTTTCCAAAAAGTGGTAATTTGTGCTTTGTACTGCCCTGCCCCTTTAGCACCTCAAGAAATGAGATAAGCAGTCAGAAAGTAAAAGCTGCGTAATTTCCAGTAAATTATTATTATTATTATTATACAGGTTTTATATAGCGCCAACAGTTTGCTCAGCGCTTTACAACACGAGGGCAGACATTACAGTTACATTACAATTTGGTACAAGAGGAATCAGAGGGCCCTGCTCGTTAGAGCTTACAATCTAAAAAGGAAGGGGCAATTGATACAAAAGGTAATAGCTGTGGGGGGATGAGCTGATGGAGGAAGTAAAACAGTGTTAGTTAGAAGCAGGATAGGCTTCTTTGAAGAGAAGGGTTTTCAGGGATCGTCTAAAGATGGATAGATTAGGGGACAGTCGGACAGATTGGGGTAGGGAGTTCCAAAGGATGGGAGAAGCTCTGGAGAAATCCTGGAGGCGAGCATGGGAGGAGGTGACAAGGGAGCTAGAGAGCAGCAGGTCTTGGGATGACCAAAGAGAGCGGCTTGGTTGGTATTTTGGGACTAGATACTGTATAGTGTATAGTATAGTAAATACTGTATACCATAGTTTGTAGACGCTATAACTTTTGCACAAACTAATAAATATATACGCTTATTGAAATTTTTTCATTTTTACTAAAGACATGTGGCTGAATAAATTTTTGCCTATATGTATGACAAAAATTTAGCTTATTGGATTTTTTTTAGAACAAGCATCATTTTTTTTAAGTTTATATTGCAAAAAATTTAAATTCCAGTGGTGATCAAAAACAACCAAAAGAACAACCAAAAGAAAGTTCTGTTTTGGGGAAAAAAAAGGACGTAAGTTTGAGTACAGTGTTGCATGACCGCGCAATTATCAGTTAAAGCAGTGCAGTGCCAAATTGCTCACTTCAATCATCCAAACAAATCCAAACAAATCCAAGAAAAAAATCTTGTTTTTTAAAAATTTACCTCTCATTTGAGTCTTGGTATTTGGAAGTTAACCACATTCACTAATCTAAGGGAAAACCGGAGTTAGACTTACCGGTAACTCTTTTTCTAGGAGTCTTCCAGGACAGCATCTGAGATATAGGGCTCCTCCCTCCGGGACAGGAAACACATCAATCCAATCAGATAAAAAAGGTTGGTCCTCCAGGCCCTCCTCAGTTTTACTCCAAGAACCACCGTAAGGCTCTGAAAGACATAACACACTAACAACCACGTTAGTACACATCCTCACCACTAGTCAATCTAAACAACCTTGGGTGGGAAACCAGGCTGTCCTGGAAGACTCCTAGAAAAAGAGTTACTGGTAAGTCTAATGCCGGTTTTCTCATATCGTCTTCCAGGACAGCCTCTGAGATGATAAGCAAGGAACTCACCTTGTCAGGGCGGGACCACTGCCTGGAGGACCTTACGTCCAAAAGTCAGTTCCTTATCAGACAATAAATCCAGACGGTAATGTCTTGCAAAAGTAGAGTAGCTGGACCAAGTTGCTGCCTTGCCGATCACCTCCGGAGAGGCTCCAGCCCTCTCTGCCCATGAAACAGAAACCGCCCTGGTAGAGTGTGCCTTAACTAAGGGAGCCTGGTTCCCCTCTAACTCATAGGCTTTAACTATCGTCATTCTTATCCACCTGGCGATAGACGATTTGGACACCTTGCAGCCCTTGCTGGCGCCTGAAAAATTAACAAAAAGGGAATCTGACTTCCTGAAGTCCCTAGTGGCTTCCAAAAAAACTAAAAGGCTTCTTTTGACATCTAACAAACTCAAAGATCCCACCTCATCCCTGTCTGAGGTTGAAAAGAATTTTGGCAAAACAATGTCCTGTGTCCTATGAAAAGTAGACACAACCTTAGGGAGAAAACTAGGGTCAGTCCTAAGCACTACCCTTAACAAAAATGGCTCCCTGATCGAGAGAGCTTGCAGATCACTCACCCTTCTGGCTGAGGTGATCGCTATCAAAAAAACTGTCTTCAGTACTATACATTTAAGGGATGCCTTCTCTAAGGGTTCGAAGGGATCACGGGACAAAGACCTAAGGACCAAGGACAAATCCCAGGTAGGGCAGGTCTTCATCTTCACAGGCCTGGATCTAACCAGAGCTTTGAAGAAGTTCTTGACAAAAGGATTCTGCTAGAGAGAGGACTGAAGTAAAATACTTAAGGCCGACCACCTGTACCTTTAGGGTGCTGATAGAAAGACCCAGCTCTACCCCCGCCTGAAGAAAATCTAAGACTGCCGGGACCCTGGGATGTCTAACTCCCTGTTCTCGCAACCAGGAGTTAAACCTTTTCCCTATCTTGGCATAAATCGCTCTAGTTACCGGCTTACGGCATTCCAACAAAGTTTTGACCACTCTCTCTGAGAAACCCTGCGATCTTAAGATCTGTTCCTAAGATACCAGGCCGCAAGCTTGAGTCTCTCTGAGGATGTAGAATGGGCCCCTGGGAAACCAAATCCTCCCTGACCGGAAGTAACAGCGGAGGGTGAACGGTCAACCTCTTCAGGCTGGCAAACCAGGGTCTCCTTGGCCAAAAGGGAGCCACTAAGATGAGGTCCGTAGCTTCTGTCAGGAACTTCTGCAGAACCTCCGCCACCATCCTTACAGGAGGGAAGGCATAACACAGACCGAAATGCCACGGATTGGCAAACGCGTCTATCCCCCTGGCCTGATCCTGCAGGTGAATGGAAAAAAACTGTGTCACCTTCCTGTTGCTTTCTGCTGCAAATAGGTCTATCTCTGGCCGTGCCCAGCCTGACACAATCTCCTCGAACACCTCCCTTTTGAGGGAGGCCTACCTTCCTGGCCTACCGTCCTGGCCTACCTTCTGCCGACTGAGAAAATCAGCCAGCAAATTCTGAGCGCCCTTCAGAAGAATCGCTGATATCGAGGACAAATTCATCTTGGCCCAACAAACAATTCTGTCTGCAATAGCGTGAAGCGCAGGGCTTCTGGTTCCCCCCTGCTTGTTCAGATAAGCTACCAATGCTGCCACATTGTCTGACTGAATCTGCAGATCCCGGCCCTGTATCTGGGACTGGAAGGCTTCTATCCCTTTCAAAATCACCAGAAGCTCCTTCTGGTTTGAGGAACGACCTGCCTCTACTTTCGACCAGGCCCCTAGGCTAAGACGCCCTCTAGGTGGGCACCCCAACCAAATGCACTAGCATCGATCGTGACCACCACCGCAGCCTGTCGGGACCAGGGAAGACCCTTGTCCAGGTTGACCTGGGCCCACCACCACCACAGAGACCTCCTGACGGCGGAGGATAGGGGCATAACCTGATACAGGCTCTGCTCCTTGCCGTCCCAATAATGGAGCATAAGGCTCTGCAACGGGCGCTGATGATGCCTTGCCCAAGCCACCCCTGGAAAACATGATGTCATCAGCCCCAGGACTCTCATAACCTCTCTGATCTGGGCTTCCCAACCTGATTGAAGCTGGGCTACCGCCTGCTCTAACTTCCTGACCTTCTCCGCCGGAAGAAACACCCTCATCTCCACTGAAGAGATCCTGTACCCTAGATACAGGACCTCTTGTGAGGGGGTCAACTGGAATTTTTCCTGGTTGATCAGCCACCCCAGTGAACGCAGGAAAACCAATGCCTCCTGCACGTCTTTCTCCAGCTGTTGGGCTGACTGGGCTATAAACAGTAGACCGTCCAAATATGGAATCACTGTTATAGCCCTGAGCCTTAACGGGGGCCAGAGCCTCTGCCAGTACCTTCGTAAAGATCCTTGGTGAGGCCGAGAGCCCGAAAGGAAGAGCTTGGAACTGGAGGTATACCACTCCTGTGCTCGTCTGGACTGCTAACCTGAGAAACCTCTGGGACTCCGGATGAATCAGGATGTGTAAATATGCATCCCTGAGGTCCACCGTGGCCATGTGACAACCCCGAAACAGAAACTTGGTTACTGAAAAGATTGACTCCATCCGGAACCGTTTGTATTTTATGAACCTGTTCAAGGGGCAGAAATTCAGGATCAACCCGAATTTCCCCAAAGGCTTCTTTACCACGAAGACGTGGGAGTTAACCCCCAAGCTTCATTCCTCCAGGGGTACCTGTACCAGTACCTCTTGGTCTACTAGGTCTCCCAAAAGAAGACCCAGAGCCTTTGCCTTCTCTTGGTCCCTTGGTAACCTGGTTACCTGAAAATTCGGGAGGGGAACTGAACCAAACTCCAACCTGTAGCCGTTCCTTATTACATCTCGTATGAACGGACTTTCGGTTTAAGCGACCCATTGTGGGAGGAACTTTCCCAGCCTTCCCACCGGGACACAGGAGTCATTGGGTTTTAGAGGAGGGTTGAGGAGGACTGAAAAAGATTCCTCCTCTGCCCCTCCCCCTGTGACCCGACCAATGTTTTTTGGGGCGAACCTCCCTTTCCTGCAGGTTCTGCTGCCTAGAGCCTTGAAAAAAATGCTTTCCTTCAGCCTTCCTTTTCTTCTCTGGGAAAGCTTTCTTCTTATCCTGCGTGCGCTCGAACGCCTCTTGCAGGCCAGGCCCAAACAAGTGGGCCCCTGAAAAAGGTAATCTGCATAGCCTTAACTTCGAAGCTGCGTCCCCCGTCTAGGTCTTAAGCCATACGGGCTGCATTCACTAACGCAGCAGACCTAGCGGCTAATTTGACTGACTCCGCGGAGACGTCGGCCAAAAACCCCACTGCCTTGAACAGTAACGGAAAGGACTTCAACAGTTGTTGCCTGGAAGTGCACGCTGAAATATGCGACTGAAACTGTGTAAACCAACACTCTAAATACCTGGCCACACAGGTGGCTGCTAGGGCTGGTTTAAGCCCAATCAAGAGGCATCCCAAGCCCTCTTAAGCAGCACATCTCCCCTCTTATCCATGGGGTCCCTGAGTGAACCCATATCATCAAAGGCCAAATCCGTCTTTTTAGAGACTTTAGCCAAGGGGGCATCAAGCTTGGGGACCTTGTTCCAGGGATTCACCGCATCTGCCTCAAAAGGGAACCTACGTTTAAAGGGGTTGTAAAGGTTCGTTTTTTATTTTCTACATAGGTTCCTCTAAGCTAGTGCATTGTTGGTTCACTTACCTTTTCCTTTGATTTCCCTTCTAAATGTTTTTTTTCTTTGTCTGAATATCTCACTTCCTGTTTCTCCTCAGTAAACTTCTCACCATCATCCGAGCTGGTGGTTAGTCAGCCAGAACAGCTTACTGAACAGCTTACTGAGGAGGAACAGGAAGTGAGAAATTCAGACAAAGAAAACAAAGAAAAAAAAAAATGTATAAGGGAAATTGAAGGAAAAGATAAGTGAACCAACAATGCACTAGCTTAAAGGAACCTATTTAGAAAATAAAAAACGAACCTTTACAACCCCTTTAAGGCTGCCTGAAAAAAACTGCCTCTTTTACGGCTGCTCCCACTCCAGCAGAATCGCCTCAATCAGCGATTTATGAATGGGGAATACTCTGTCTTTCAGTGCACTTGACCCCTGATACATCAAGTCGTGCTTTGAAAGTTGGACCTGCTCTTCCCTGATTTCCAGCGTGTCATATATCGCTTTAAGAAGGTCACCCACATCGTCCAAAGATAACTTGTATCTGGACGACCTAGAGGACTCTTCCTCCTCCTCTGACTCAGAAGTAGACTCTGTCCGAGAGGAGGCTAGCGACCTTGGTACCCTCTCCTTATCCACCTCTTCCTCCTGATTTGGCTCAGACAAGGAAGGCATGCTCACGGCCTTAGGTAAGGAGACAGAAGGACCCTGCATCCTATTTCATACTCTTAAACAGCTGGAAAGTGGATGCAATCTCATCCTTTACGGATGTCAAGTCTTTGGGACAAGCTGCCACGAGTCCACCTAACAAGGCTACTGACACAGTCTGGGCAAAGCGGCTTCTCCCAACCGGTGCCTAACTTAGCCCCACACATGGCACATTTCCTTCTGGGCAAAAGTATCTGGGCTCTGTCCTGTTTGACCTAAAAGAGAAGAAAAACAGGGTCCCATTAGAATACCACCCCTGACCCACACCACTGTGCTTCTAGGGTCTGCCTAGGAAGTGCCCCCCTCACCAGCAGATTCCCCACCCTGGGAGGGTACTACAGTCAAAGTGACCCTTCAACCCCCTAGTGTAAGTCCTGGTCTGCCCTCACCAAGCTTACCTGGGAGGTGCTGGAGCCTGCCCAACCGGAGTCCACCTGCACCACTGTGCCCTCCATGGTTCCTGTATTCACTCAGTCTCCCTGAGCCTTTATACCGCTCCAGACGCCCTGTAGATACACCACTGCGCCCAGAGGACTGGAACAGGTCCCGCGGTGCCCCCTGATGACGCGATTCTCTCGCACTTCCGAACACTAGAATGCAAAAATTCCGCCCACTCACACCGTTCTTTCCTTATGATCACACCGCTCCATGCAGTACCCGAACGCCAGCCAGTGGATCCGAAGGTCTCTCGCCCGCCATCCGACCGGCCAGGTACGAGTGGTTAGCGAGCTAGTGGGGAGATTGCCGCACATTAGGGTCCCATTCTCTCCGAACGTTTCATGGTAGCGGGGACTGATAGCTACCCTCTCCTCCCTCCGATCTGACCGAGGGGTGCTATGGGCAAGGTCCACCAGGTGCCCCCCTCAGGACACCCCCTGAGAAAAGGAGCTCCCCTACTAGTTCCGACGTGCTCCTTCCCATCTGGCAGGAAACACAAAAACTGAGGAGGGCCTGGAGGACCACCCTTTTTATCTGATTGGGTTGACGTGTTTCCTGTCCCGGAGGGAGGAGCCCTATATCTCAGAGGTGCCCTGGAAGACAATATGAGAAAATTTCATTGCAACGTGAACACACTTTACTATTTAAATCAACCACTATGACTCAAATCAATCTGTGACTGATTACAGACCGAAACTGTGCTCCAACTTGCACTCCAGGCTCTCTCACACCCACCAATTAGCATGCTCTCCAATATAGCGGTTAAAGTGGCAATGACACACATATGCAAGATTGTCTGCCACAATTGTGAAGATTATAGCATTTAAAAAAAATATGCATACCAATAAAAAACTAAGACTTGCAAATACATTTTTCCTGCTTGTGATGCAGAAACCCATGGTTTAAAAAGAATTCCAGTTTCAAGAAAGTTCTTATTAGATTTACTTTCAAATCTTGAAAATGACATTGAACATTACAAAGCACAGTGTTTGGTTCTAATAACCGTGTAAAGGTTTGCATACATTGGCTTTCACGTCAGAACTTCTTTTTCCTCCAGATAAGCCAAAGGGAATACAAAAACAACTTAAATACAAGTCAAATGGACATGTGAAGGGATTTAAATGGAACTCAGAAGTTTCTCAAATTGATCTCAAATATGTGGAATGCACCTGAACGCAAACTGCATTTGCCTATCTAGGCAATCCATAAAGTGCCTACAGCATTTGCGAGACTGTTCATCTGTGGGATCATTGTCTACTATCTGCTTTATATTTTCTCAGAAATTCGTTTTATTGTAATCTCTGCTACAGCTAGCTGTTTTCAGTTGCATTTTGCATTTTTTAAAGGATGAACTCAAAGCAAGTAACCTTGTATTTTCTAGTTTTGGGTAGTTGGAAAGGGTCAGAGTCTGTTTTTTTTATTGATGTCTGTGTTCTTGTTGGGTAGACTTTTCCCCACTCTTGGTGTGATGCCCACAATTTATCGAAAAGAATAAGATATCACTACTGGGAGATTTCTTCTCTACTCCTATTCTAGAGGCAATAGTAATATATTAGAATTTCCCTCATATTTTGTCCAGGTGACAACAGTCACTGAGACAGATATTAAAGGGAATCTATCCAACAAGGTGTCACAGACAGCAATAAAAACATGATATAACCCTTTCTCTTCCAAAATAAGAAAACATTTTTCAAATCAGCCCATAGTTTAACTTTTTTCTGCATCTCTGCACTTGTAAAGAGAAGGAGGTAAATCTAAATAAAATCTAGTATTGGACCAAATACTAAGGACCTCTGCTCCAATAACCCTGAGGTTAAGGTCACCCATCTGGCGCTATGAAAGTGTAGATCAGAATGGTGACTGTAGAGCAGTACGGACAATTCCTCCCTTCTACAGTATGTTTTTTTTTATATAGTTATCACTATTACTGGATACTAAGACTGCAGAGGCTCCAAAACTGAAAGGCAAAGGTGTTAAAACAATAAAACTTGTAAAAACTTGACTGTAGTGGAGATCGCAGGACTATGGCAGAGAGAATAATGTGATACAGATATAAAAACTGCCCATATAACTGTGCAGGTGAGCTCTACCTCTACCATATAACATGTATTTATGTATTGAGGGATTTAATGAATTGGGGTTGATTTACTAAAGGAGTAAAGCCATTCCACTGAAATAAGAGATTTTTTACTTTGCACTTAATTTTGAAAAACTCAGTCAAGAGCAAAGGAAAGCATTTTTTCTAGCACATGATTTGATATCTGACATTGCTGAATATTGATAGTTGACATGTACTTTGATTCGCAAACAAGTAAATCAACCCCATTGAATGCAGGGACAAATAAAAAGAGATGGATTGGTGACTGCATTTTATCTGAACACACCAAGGTTCTTTTCTATTTTTTGGTTTCGTTACATTCTTTTATGCACTTTTAACCATTGTTTTTGAGTGTACCATTTTATGTATAACAAGTAAATTAACCTCAAACATACAGTATTAGATACAACTGTGACAGATATGCAAGTGCTGTAGGTATGTAGGCACTATTAACTGACATGATATTGTTTATTATGATTTAAAACAATCTATGGAATGTAGAAAATGTTTACTGTGGAGACTAACAGAGAAAGTTAGAGAAAAGAAATATAAAAAAACTCTTAAACATGAGCTAATTCCTGTGTGATAAATGAAGCAGTAATTGTTTCTCAGATACCTAATATTAAGTTATGAGCGGAGGTGAGAACCTTCTAGTCAAGATGAAACCATATCAATATCAAATGCACCTCTGAAGCACTAAGAGCAGGTAAAAGTTATTCGATCCTGTGGTTAACGTTTCTATGGAAACAACGTCCTTCTGTATGCTCTACATCCCTATTACATCTATCACACTTTGTCAGTGACTGTGTTGGAGATATTGCTATGGAGCACTTACGGATAGTGACTAGCTACCTATGTACATCAATTAATTTCCTTTTCTTTTCTACAAATAACGCTTCTGAAACAAAAGGGAAACATGTATAGATAAACTGGATATTGAACAAAATGTATGGCACAAAACTGCATAACAGTAAATCTGTGATTGCTACAAATAATAACTCATATATATATATATATATATATATATATATATATATATATATATATATATATATATATATATATATATATATATATATATATATATATATATATACACATATAGAGATATAGAGGTTTGTTTATTCCTTTGAAAAGTACTGTTCTATATTTTCTATAGTCTTGAATAAAAGAAAACTTGCAGAACAATGTTTTGCTACACTGCAAACAAATAAATGTAGCAAAGTCAACTTATTTTAAACTAAAGTTATGTGTAAATTAAATTTTTTAATAACTCTATTTTTTATGAAAGCATGTTGTAAATGGCGTCCACCAGGGTAGTTTGCCCATTTGCTTCTTTTACAGGTGGTGAATTGCTAAGAATTTCCAACTGCTTTCTGAGAATTTTTATTGATTTGATAAAAATATAACACATTTAGCCTAGACTGTGATAGCCAAAAAGTTGCATAGTTGGTATGATAGTAGTGAATATAATGATATCACCCTTTACATTTCCATAGTGAGGTAATCTGTTGAAGATCAATAGGGATATTTGCCTTTTTTTAACCAACTATACATTTTTTTTTCACTGAATTAGCAAATATGCTTATAATTCTCAAAGACCCATTAACTATTTTCCTAACAGTCCTATCATTGATTTATTTCACATAGGTGTGGCAGAAAATGGCGAGCACACAGGACCCCAAAAGCTGTATATGAGGGAATGGCATGCACATTTTAGCATGGCACTTTATAAATAGGCCCCCTTTTTACTCCTAGTGATACTGGTGATATGAAAGGATTGGTAACCATTTACATTATGACTTTTCCATTCATCTTCAGTATTTTTTTGTTGCATCTTTATGGTCAGCTTCTAATCTTAACCATTTTTTCTTTTATTTTCATGGTCATGTATGTTCATGATCACATTCTATTTATCTTCCCTACATTTTATCTTCATGGCCATGCATCTTCATGGTGACAATGTATTCAGTTTCAGTATGTTTTCTCATGCATATTCATAGTCATCTTATATTATTCATCTTTAGTATGGTTTATCATCATAAAAATGTAGCTTTGTGGTCATCTTCTATTCATCTTCAGGATATTTTATCTTCCTGGTCATGTATCTACATGGCCATCTTCCATTCGTCTGCAGTATGCTTAACCACTTTCAGATTGGACCATTTTGCTGGTCAAACACCAGACCACTTTTTGCGATTCGGCACTGCGTCGCTTTAACTGACAATTGCGCGGTCATGCGACGTGGCTTCCAAACAAAATTGGCATCCTTTTTTTCCCACAAATAGAGCTTTCTTTTGGTGGTATTTGATCACCCCTGCGGTTTTTATTTTTTGCGCTATAAACAAAAATAGAGCGACAATTTAAAAAAAAAACGCATTATTGTTTACTTTTTGTTATAATAAATATCCCCCAAAAATATATAAAAAAAATTTTTTCCCTCAGTTTAGGCTGATACATATCCTTCTACATATTTTTGGTAAAAAAATCGCAATAAGCGATTATTGATTGGTTTGCGCAAAAGTTATAGCGTTTACAAAATAGGGGATAGTTTTATGGCATTTTTATTAATATTTTTTTTTTACTAGTAATGGTGGCGATCAGCGATTTTTATTGTGACTGCGACATTATGGCGGACACATCAGCATTTTTGACACATTTTTGGGACCGTTGTCATTTATACAGCAATCACTGCTATATAAATGCACTGATTCCTGTGTAAATGACACTGGCAGTGAAGGGGTTAACCAGTGGGTGGCAGTGTAGGGGTTAAGTGTTCCTAGGGGTGTGTTACTAACTGTGGGGGGCTGGGCTTTCATTTAGTGAACACTGATCTCTGCTCCAATCACATGGAGCAGAGATCAGCATCACTAGTTTACAACAGCATTTCTCCGTTCAGCCGCCCCGTGAGACGATCACGGGTATGCCCGCAGCGATCAAGTCTGCGGGACCCGTGACCGGACTCACGGGGGTCCCGACCGGCACGCAAGCTCACCGCCGGTGGCACGCTCGTAATGGCAATAAAGATTGGATGTACCTGTACGCCAATATGCCTGCCCGTGCCATTCTGCCGATGTACATCGGCGTGCGCTGGTCGGGAACTGGTTAAAATATCCCTGTTGCATACACAATGGGGTTTAGGTTCGAAATGAATATCCACTTTGCACTACAAGTGAAAACTGCAAGTGCAAAGTGCACTTGAAATTGCACTGAACGTGCACTTGGAAGTGAAGTCGCTGTAAATCTGAGGGGTAGCTCTGAAATGAGGGAAGCTCTGCTGATTTTATCAGCCAATCATTTGCAAGCGAAAATGTTGTTTTTTACTTTCCTTGCATTTCCCACTCAGATCTACAGCGAATGCACTTCCAGGTGCACTTTCAGTGCAATTTCAAGTGCACTTTGCACTTGTAGTGCAAAGTTGATTTGCCTTTCGTAATTAACCCCCAAAATCCAAAAGCTTTGTATCCATTAAAAAAAAAAATAAGATTATGAATTTCAATGTAAGCTTAATTCATTTTAGAGATTTAGGACATATGTTAAAAAAAAATTAATCTCCTCTGAGAGGCATTCACTATAATTTTTCAACAAAGCTATAATCTTTCACAGTGGCAGGTACAGAGACTGGATTCTGGTGTTTACCATGAGGATTTAGGCCAAAATACTTAAAGTATTTTGCAGGATGTCAAATGTGTGGAACTAGGTATGATGACTATTAGAATTGTAGGCAGCTGCTCTATTGGAAATAATGGTGAATCACTAATAAAACAATTGATTCACCATTTGAAAACAATGTATGTTTTAAAATGATTAGATCTGGCAGCTGAAACATGGACACATAATGATTGCTGATTTGAAAATACGTCTCAGGCCGCGTACACATGGGCGGACTGTTCGCTCAACTTTGTCCGCTGAACAGTGTTTCAGCGGACATTCCGCTCGTGTGTGGGGCTTCAGCGGACAGTTTCAGCGGACAGTTTGACGAACAAAGTTTTTCGGAAATTCCGAAAAACTGTCCGCTGAAACTTGGTTTGAGCGGACAGTCCGCCCGTGTGTAGGCCACTTTCGAAATGAGCAAACTGTTCCCGCTCGGAGGAAAGTCTGCTCATTTCGAGCGCGTCTCCAGGTAGGCGGGGCCCGCGAAGGAGACGTCGCGTGCCCCGCCGCCTGGTATGGACTTAAAGGGGAACCCCAACGCCGAAAAAAAATCGGCGTGGGGGTCCCCCCAAAGTCCACAACAGACCCTTGTCCGAGCACGCTACCCGGCCGGCCAGGAAAGGGGGGGCGAGCGAGCGCGCCCCCCCTCCCGAGCCGTACCAGGCCGCGTGCCCTCAACATGGGGGGTGCCTTGGGGAAGGGGGGGGCCGCGCGGCCCCCCCACCCCAAAGCACCTTGTCCCCATGTTGATGAGGACAAGGGCCTCTTCCCGTCAACCCTGGCCGTTGGTTGTCGGGGTCTGCGGGCGGGGGGCTTATCGGAATCCGGGAGCCCCCTTTAATAAGGGGGCCCCCGGATACCGGCCCCCCACCCTATGTGAATGAGTATGGGGTACAATGTACCCCTACCCATTCACCTGTAAAATAAAAGTACCCAAAAAAAAAACACAACACACGAGATAAAATATTTTATTGCACAGCTCCGGGGGGTCTTCCGTCTTCGGGGGTCTTCTCGCCGGACTCCTCCGCTATCTTCTTGTAGCTCTTTTGCTAGCGGAGGAGTCCGGCTTTCTTCCTCCCCGCCGCCGGCCTCTTCTCCCGACTTCGGGGGTCTTGTCCCCCTCTTCGGTTCTTCTGCCGGGCCACCGCGCCTTCTTATAGCTCTTTTGCAGGCGGTGGCCCGGTCTTCTGTCGCCGCCGCCTTCCGTTCTTCTTCTTCTTCTTCTTCTCCAGGAGATGTTGACACGACGCTCTCTCCGGCCAGAATGCCAGAGCCGCGCTGTGCGGCCACTTATATAGTGACAATGGGGCGGTGTCACATGGTATATGTCACATGGGTTGGTCACATGGTGACCCCGCCCCTTACGATGTCATAGTCCCCATGTGACATCAACCCATGTGACCAACCCATGTGACATATACCATGTGACACCGCCCCATTGTCACTATATAAGTGGCCGCACAGCGCGGCTCTGGCATTCCGGACGGAGAGAGCGATGTGTCAACATCTCCTGGAGAAGAAGAAGAAGAAGAACGGAAGGCGACCGGAAGGCGACAGCGGCGACAGAAGACCGGGCCACCGCCTCTAAAAGAGCTATAAGAAGGCGCGGTGGCCCGGCAGAAGAACGGAAGGCGGCGGCGACAGAAGACCGGGCCACCGCCTGCAAAAGAGCTATAAGAAGGCGCGGTGGCCCGGCAGAAGAACCGAAGAGGGGGACAAGACCCCCGAAGTCGGGAGAAGAGGCCGGCGGCGGGGAGGAAGAAAGCCGGACTCCTCCGCTAGCAAAAGAGCTACAAGAAGATAGCGGAGGAGTCCGGCGAGAAGACCCCCGAAGACGGAAGACCCCCGGAGCTGTGAAATAAAATATTTTATCTCGTGTGTTGTGTTTTTTTTTTGGGTACTTTTATTTTACAGGTGAATGGGTAGGGGTACATTGTACCCCATACTCATTCACATAGGGTGGGGGGCCGGTATCCGGGGGCCCCCTTATTAAAGGGGGCTCCCGGATTCCGATAAGCCCCCTGCCCGCAGACCCCGACAACCAACGGCCAGGGTTGTCGGGAAGAGGCCCTTGTCCTCATCAACATGGGGACAAGGTGCTTTGGGGTGGGGGGGCCGCGCGGCCCCCCTTCCCCAAGGCACCCCCCATGTTGAGGGCACGCGGCCTGGTACGGCTCGGGAGGGGGGGCGCGCTCGCTCGCCCCCCTTTCCTGGCCGGCCGGGTAGCGTGCTCGGACAAGGGTCTGTTGTGGACTTTGGGGGGACCCCCACGCCGATTTTTTTCGGCGTTGGGGTTCCCCTTTAAGTACATTCCAGGCGGCGGAGCCCGCGACGTCTCCGTCGCGGGCCCCGCCTACCTGCACACGCGCTCGAAATGAGCGGACTGTTGCCTCGTGTGTGGGCGAGTCCGTTCATTTCAAAAGTTGCGCGGACTTAGTACGACGAACAAAGTTTGCCGTATTTGTCCGCTCAAAAAGTGCCGTGTGTGGGTGTGTTCGTTCATTCAAAAGTTTGAGCGGACTGTTTGACGAACTTAGTTTCGGCAGACAGTCCCCGCGTGTGTACGCGGCCTCAGTTGTGCTTTTGGCAGGTAGGATACCATTATAAAGAACACACTCCTGTGCTAGAGTCAGCTGACTGTGTAGTGTCACAGGCGCCTGGACAAATGTGTATAATCCCATAGATGCCTTGCTGCCCCCTAGGACTGGGCTTGCCCTGACAGTGCTGTGAGAATAGAAAAAGAAAAGAGGGTGCAGTGGCCCAGTGCATTATCCAACAGATTTATTAAAAAATATGAATAAAATCATAAAGATGCCTACCCACAAACATAAGTTAAAACATAAGTTAAAAACACGCTTGTCGGGCCACATGTGTGGCTATCTCTCATCGTTTGCCAAACCTGGGAGTAGGGGGTCCTGGATGATAGTCCTCATGTTGACGTGTTTTGAAAGACTGGCCTTCTTCATAGCCCCTTTAAGATTCCATTGTACACGCTGTAATTTCCAGGTATTAGAGGTATTTTGACTTACCTGTAAATTACTTATTTTGGAGTACATTACAGGACAAAGGAAGAGTATTCATACACCATTGGCACCTTGCCTATAACCCTACCTTACTCAATGGGTCCTCAGTTTGAAGCAAGCAATGGAGAGTACAGCAAGGAATGGAAAAGAAGGTATTCTATGTCCTGTACTGTACTTCAAGGTATGGAATTTACAGGAACATCAAAATTCCTCTTACCCTAATTGTACAGTACAGGATACAGGCAGAATATTCATACACTATGGGGCATCCATGAATAGGAATTATGGGCAACGGTGAGGGAAACAGAATTGTACTAACATGCCCAACAAGGGTCAGAACACTCAGCTATAGAAAACCATTGCAAGAACCTTATTACAAAGCTGCATCATCAGAAGATTGGATGTCCACCTGGTAAAACTTTGAAAAAAGTATGAACAGCCTAACCAGGTAGCAGCCTTACACAACTGGGCTACAGAGGCTTGGGGATTATTTACGAAAGGCAAATCCACTTTGCACTACAAGTACAAACTACAAGTGCAGTCACTGTAGATCCGTGGATTTGCCTTTCGTAAATAACCCCCTTTGTGTCAAAGTGCCCAAGGAACTCCCAACGATCTGGTGGAATGGGTATATAAAAGAAATTTCTCTTTGATAATGTAAGCCCTTGCAATCAGATTTTGTATCCATTGTGTAATGGTAGACTTTGAAGCAGGGTGTTCCTTGTGAGGTCCCAAGAACAGGAAAAACAGGAAATCTGTCCATTTGGTTGGAGCAATAGCCTTGAGATACACTCTAATGGCTCTGATTACCTCCAGGCAATGATTTACTTTGGATGCTTAGGAGAAGGGCATAAGGATGGGAGGACAATGTATTAACTGAGGTGGAATGCCGAGTCATTGTGAAGTATGAGGAAAGGCTCTTTACAGGAAAGGGCTGTAAGTTTCCAAATGTTCCTGGCAGACATGTTAGCGACCAAAAAGGCCACTTTGCATGAGGGATATCCCTGACAGGCTCAAAGGGTGGTTTGTGCAGGACAAAGAGAACCAAGTTGGGGTGCTTCAACGGGGGCTTAAAGGGGTTGTAAAGGTAAGTGTTTTTTCACCTTAATGCATCCTGTGCATTAAGGTGGAAAACATCTGTCAGTGACCAGTCCCCAGCCTCCCCCGTTTTCCTTACCTGTACCCTCAAACTTGTCCCACGGGGACGAGCCTTTTCTCTTCTAGGGGGTTCTCGTCTGTTGATTGGATAGGTTGACAGCAGCTCAGACATTGGCTCCCGCTGCTGTCAATCAAATCCAATGATGCGGCCAACTCGGGAGCGCCCCCACATCTGATGCGTGAAGGAGCCGAGACAGCCGTCGATGGACCCCAGAAGACCAGGATGAGGACCACTGTATGCAAAACGAGCTGCACAGTGGAGGTAAGTATGACATGTTTGTTATTTAAAGAAAAGAAAATTACCTTTAGTGTCACTTTAATACATATTACACATTGAAAGAGAGAGTGATGCCTTTGAAAAAAAATTGAAAAGATTGAGACCTGACCTTTAAGTACTTAACCACTTCCCGCCCGGCCTATAGCAGAATGACAGCCAGGCGGTGGTTCCGTTATCCTATGAAGTCTTTCAAGGTAACAGCTGGCACGTGCCTGTGGGGGTGTGCAGCGTGGTGATTGGTGGTACGTTGTATCAGTCTGACACACCGCAACACCGATCTCGGTAAAGAGCCTCTGACGGAGGCACTTTACCACGTGATCAGCAGTGTCCAATCATAGCTGATCACAGTGTAAACAGGAAAATCCGTGTATAGGCTTTTCCTCACTTCGTGTCTGACAGGCACGAGTAGAGGAGAGCAGATCATCTGCTCTCCTGTCAGGGGGGTCTGCGCTGATTGATCAAAAAAAAAAAATGTGTGAAACATGTGAAAAAGTGAGAACAAAATGTAGTGTAAAGGAGCCACCTCAGCTCCCGGGACGGACTACTCTTGTGGCCCTTGTTCTGTCCATGGTGCTTGCCGTCGCTATCTCTTGGCACATAAGTACTTAGGGCCAATAACCATGGTTTGTCCTGTTGTATTTACCTCAACATCAGGACTAACTTTCACATTACATGTTTCTACAGATACCTTATAATATCCCTCCCTGAAGAAGTGTCTTTACACAGAAACGCGTCGGGCTTTAAGGATGTAGTTATTTGCCCTACTAGGATATACATTTGGACATGCCATATTTTTTGTACTACCAAGGCTGCCAATTGCTATGTGAATCAACCTTGCGATTGTTTTAAACATTTTTTACTATTTTATTGCTGTTATGTGCCAATTATGTATATAACTGTAAATATCACGTTATCATTGTTGTGCACATGCACAGATGTGTTAATATTTACTCACTGACTCTCTTACATGAATTATATCATTGTTATGTACTTATATACTTTGCATTCTAACAATAAAAATTTTTTATACAATCTACACGAATCAACCACCTCATTTAAAGTCCCAACCTCCTGTCTTGATTCACATATACCCAGCGAAGTGAACAGCCTCAGATAATACGCAGAGATTAAATAAAAATCCTCCTACATAAGTTTTACTTGCATATCTGCTGTCTTCAGTTTTCTACACTCTTTAGAAAGTGCACATTGTGTTACAAATTTTACAACCAATTTAAGGGACATTTCTGATCAAGACCTGTTTGTAGGTAGGCCAGAATGTGAGTTACAGAGTCATCTCTGGGATTGTTAACACCAGGCAAAATAGGATTTCTAGCTGCAATAATAGATTTTTCTGAAAGAGGCTTTTCTTGCCTTTAGCAAGGTAGGAACCAAAGACATAAAAACCCTTCTATCGTTTAAGGCCAGGGTTTCAGTAGCCATGCCGTTAAAACCAGAGAATGAGAAGCAGGATCGAATAGAGGGCCTTAATATAGCAGATCTGGCCTGTTGGGAAGAACCAGGGGTCATCTGCTAGGTTTATGTATGTCTGTATACCAGGTTCTTCAGGATGTCCACATCTAGAATCCCCCCATTTTTGGCATATTATATTCAAAGGCATTTGGAAGAAGGGCCTATTTCCCTTGATCCAGGTGGAGGCAACTGAGATAATCCACTTTACAGCTGTCCACTTCTGGGATGTGAACCACAGAGATTGCTGGATAGTGATTTTCTGTCCAAGAAATTATCTGGTTCACTTCCTTTGAGGGAGGCAGACTCCTGATACCTCCTTGATGGTTGATGTACATAAATCCTAAATAACAATAACTCTCAAAGAGAATCTCAATTTGGGATGTCTCTTGGATCTCAATTCTTGAGCTCTTATGCTGCGTACACACGATCAGAATTTTGGTCGGAAAAAGTTCTGATGGTTTTCCCGACTGAATTCTGACGGGATTTCGTTCAAGCTGTCTTGCATACACATGGTCACACCAAATTCCGACCGTCAAGAACGCGGTGATGTACAACACGTACAACGGGACTAGAAAAAGGAAGTTCAATACACAGTAGCCAATAGCTTCCATCTCGTAGTTGAATCTGAGCATTCGTGAGTTTTTGCGTGTCGGAATTGCATGCACACAATCGGGATTTCCAAAGTTTTTCCGTCTGAAAAATTGAGAACATGCTCTCAGATTTTTGCTGGCGGGAATTCGGCCAGCTAAATTCTGATGGAGCATACACACAGTCGCATTTTCCGATAAAAAGCTCTCATCTGTCTTTTTGCTGGCTGAAATTCTGATCGTGTGTGCGCAGCATTAGAGAAAGACTTTTGATCAGAGTGTATCCAGGACCAGGCCCAAGTATTCCAAGCAAAGAGAAGGCTGAAGAGCAGATTTGGTGAGATTGATCACCCAGCTGAATGCCTGTATCATCTGAATTGTCCTTTGGGCATTTTCTGAGAGCCAGAGCGGAGTTGAGTCCTATAGAATTATATTTTATAATTATATACCGGATGTATATAGGTCGAGTCCCTGAAGAGTTCTGCTGATCAAGTGGGCAATCCATATTAACCCTTCCCCATCCAAGTTCAAATCCCCCTAATAAAAAAAAAAAACAAAGCTTCTTCTTGACTCCAGAGTGTGTGGAAAATTCATGTGCCTGGCTGTGCAGGGTGAGAGATAACCAAAATTCACCATTGGCTCCTAGGGGGGTACATTTGGGGGCATCTTCCAGGATATCTGCCCATGGTCAACCTGCTGGTCATTGCTCTTAGCAACTAGAGTTTTCATCAAGCCAGGGAACTGTCTGTGCTTTGTTCCAAAATACCACCAGAGGGATTGAACCAGGGAAGGACTTACATGCTCTGTTTTTGACTGTATTTGCAAAACCCAAGTGCTGTTGTTCTTAGCAAGGAGCGGTAGCTGCTTGCCAAGTTATTGTTGCCCTGCTTACCCAGTTGCCCCAAAGCGGCTGGGACTGACACTTGTGCTTACATCTGCTTTTCAGTAACTTTTACCATGTGCTGTCGAATGTGGGAACCACGGCAGGCAATCGCACTCACGGATTACAAATATGTTCAGTGTTCTGCTAATGCTGGACATAGTGACTTTATGCTCCAAACACCTGCAAATTACAGTAAAGTGTGCCTGGATGTCTACTGTTGCCCAGGGTGATGAAGGTAAGCCAGCAGGTGCCTGCGGGGGGACTGTTCTCATTCTGCTCCTTACAGCCAGGCATGGGTTAGAAATGTTATTGTTACTACCGGCAACCACCGTGCAAGTCAGTGACCAACTGCTCCCAGTTGCTTGAGCACAGTCGGTGCCGAGCGGCATGTCTGGACAAGTTCTCCAAGCATCAGTAGGCCTGCAAACTTCAGATGTGCATGTGTGTTTCCAGCGCTGACCTGGTTGTCGGATCTGCAGATGCTGGTAGACAGTGGTGTCTGGCTGGAGCATCGCGGGGTTTTAAATCCAGAATAAGACACTCCCGTTGGGCTTTGGTACCGTGAACAAGTTTCAGTAGAATACTTTAAACCTGTTTTGTGGCAGTACTGGCACAATGATTCCTTGGGACAAATGATGGTTCAGGGCATTTTGAAAATCTAACAGTCCTTGGACAATTTCTGGTTGATTTGAAAGAAGAAAATCTCATGCTCTGCACCCTGAGGTCACCCTTTTTGAAGCCTATTAGAGCCTCTGGCTCTAATCACGTGCTTCAACCCCCCCCCCATTGAATTCATGCATCTCAGACTGAACACACAGGTCTGGAGTGTTTGTGACCAAAGAAGCAAACTGTAAAAGACATTCCCCCACCTGTCCATGACACAAGTCCAAGCTTCATCATCATGGTGGGCATACGCTTGAGGGGGGTCTTTAAGTACTGGGTTTCATAGCGATGGACCATGTCCTTGGCCTTGTAAAGCACACTGGGGTTACCAAAACTAGAATACAAAATATGTGCAGCTCTACACAGAAACCAATCAGCTTCCAAGATTTTTTTGTCAAAGCTTAATTGAACAAGCTGAAGTTAGAAACTGATTGGCTACTATTCACATCTGCACCAGATTTTGCACTCTCAACCCCACTGTGGCTAACTCAACACATTGTGCCTAGTGCCAAGGTGAGCTATTATGCAGGATTCAAAACCCAAAGCAGCATTGCAGGTCATCCCCACTGCTTCCAGTTTTTTTTTTTACTGAGTCTGCCCCTATCCAGATACACTGCTTCTATGCTGCCTTTAGAAGACAGTGAGGGCTTGATTCAAGAATCGGAAGATAAGATAATAAAGACAAATGCATGAACGTAAAAATCCTTCAGTATACAGACCCTCCCCCCCGCCCCCTAAAACTTACCTGAGCCTGATCTTGATCTTGATCCAGCAATCCCTCCTAATTGGCTCAGACATAGCAGCGGGAGTCATAGGCTCCCACTTCTGTCAATCTCACCCAGTAAGGAGGGGTTGGAGCCAAGCCCATAAGACACACAGAGTGGGGCTCAGGAGCAAGCATGTATGACTGCCCCATGGCAAGCGACAGGAGCGCCAAAGGGGGACCCGAGAAGAGGAGGATTGGGCTGTTCTGTGCAAAACTATTCCACAGAGCAGGTATATATAACATGCTTGTAATTTAAAACACATCATCTTCAGACACTAGCACAAAACTGAGGACTCAGAGTTTGATAGGGTTATGGGGAGGTGCCCAGGGGGCGTGTCTTCTAAAATGTTGCCAGTGTCCAATCACCTGAATTTACATGCCCATAATCTATAATGTATGAAAACTCTGCCAGTGCCCAATACTGTACTATGATTAAGATAATCTATTTCCATAGACATTCAAGGCTCATTTAAACCAAATGCGTTTTTTTGCTGTTTGCTACATTTTGTAACATAACGTTAGTAAGGGTTGTGCTTGATATAGGGGATCTCTTGGATGGACTGGGGACTTGTTAAATGAGATTGGTAGAGATTACTGGTATTACGTCCCCTGTAGAAATCAATGCCTCCTACACCCCTCATAAAGAATAATGGTGCTGTATAAAGCATAGTACATATGATAAAGAAAAAAAAATCATAAAGATCCATTATCAAAGGTCAAAGAAAATATATAAAAAGAAAAGGGAATGGACAATGCAGAAGAGGCAAAAAAGTGTGAACAAAGTAAAAAGCAAAAACCAGTGTAAAGAATGTATTTCCTTTATTGGCCCTAAGTATACATCTTATCAGGGAAAACACTGCCTATTAACTGCTGGGCTACAAAGGCTGCATGTAAAGTGCCAAAAGTCCAAATGAGGCTCTCAGTCAACAAGTTGTACACAAGTTATCTGCAGTTTCCCATTCAAGTCAATTGCGTATAAACCTTATAATCTGCCTTGGAACACATTTGAATCTTAGGACAAAATGTACAGATTGCTTATGATACTGCTTATCTCCTCATTACATCTGATAAGAGTTAGTCCTCAGGGAAAGATGTATTCTTTTTATTGCATAGCAAGGCAGTCCAAAAGACAAACAATTAAACATATTCTGAAACAGTTTTAGTATATAATAATAGGACCTTGATTCATCAATATTGCTGCTCAGCAGTAGCACTTTACAAATGTGAAACTTACCCTGACCACTTCATAGATAAACATGTGTTTTAAGTGACAAAGCATATCAAAATCTGTTGCAAATATATTGCAGATCTCTGCACAATTACAGTATTGAAGACCTATCATTACAATGTTTCTACATTGTTGTGCCTCCTTTGTACTTTGTCAATTTAGCTGGATATTTCCTTTATCTGGTTATAAGGTTCAACAGGCACTTTCTGCAGACATAAGGAATGCAACTTATCTGAGCTCTGAGCTGAGACAAGCTGTCCTTACCATAGATCCATTTCCTTCCTAGTTGTTGTCAGGCTTGCTGCAGGAGAGAGGGGAAGGTTAGACCTCATTCCTAGACTTCAGAAGTACCTAGAAACATGGGACAATACTGCATGTATATCAATTTATAGTGAATAAAGTCTATTTCAACAATGTCACTAGATAACAATTATAGCATTATGCAGTATTACATTTAGTTTTAAAGTGTAAGTTTTCCTTTTTGAAAGAATGAACTAACACCTTATACCCTTCAATCCCCCCCAGACCCTGCTGCACTTACCTTCATGGGAGGTACAGTTTCCCTGTCAACGAAGCTTGGTGCAGTGGTCCTGGGGTTTGAAAACCAAGCTGTGTTCCTGTTCCCCCCCTAGGGACACTGGGATGAGTGGCTCTGATTGGCCACTTATGGTTGCAGGAAAGAAAATCACACCATATTTGGCCAGCTTAACACTTTAACAGCAAAATCATATTATGCTAATTTTGCTGGATCGTTTTCCCTTCTATCTGAAGAATTTAAAGGGTATCTAAAGCCTAGAACAGACTTTCTCAATGAGGTTTCCATGGAACCCTGAGGTTCCTGCAGATGTTCATATGGGTTCACTGGTCAATGAGCAACTTCTGCCTCTCAGATGATTAGCTATCTGCTGACACCAATGATCTTTCTAGATATCTCTTAGCCCTTGCACACACGGTCGGAGATTCCGACGGAATGTGTCCTATCGGACCGTTTTGACGAATATTCCGACTGCCTGTGGTCTGCATCGGACTATTTCTGTTGGAATATCCGACGGACCAAGTTTTCCAACTTGCCGGTAAAATTTTCAGACAAAATGCTCCTAACGGACATACTCCGATCATGTGTAGCCTACTCCGACGGACAAAGTGCCACGCATGCTCAGATCAAATTCCTAGACCAAAGCTATTGGCTACTAGCCTGAATGTAGTCCCGTCGTAACGAAATAACGTCATCACGTTATGTACAATTGGATTTTCCGACAACTTAGTCCAACCATGTGTATGCAATATCACTTCCGGACCTCTTCCCGAATTAATCCGTCGGAATTACTCTGACGGATTTGGTTGTCGGAATCTCCGACCATGTGTACAAGGGCTAAGAGGGGATTTTTCCCACTGACCCTAAATCTAAGGAGCATTCTTTCTTTTGACCATCACACAAATGTACAGTGAGCTCTAGCTATAGTAATTATTACCAGGGGTTCCCCGAGACTAGAAACTCGAAAATTTCAAGGGCTCCTCCGTGTTAAAAAGGTTAAAGTGGTAGTAAAATCATGTAGGGTTTTTATAACAGAAGAGACCCTAGAGATCTCTTTTGTCATAAATGTCCCCCCTGCCCATCAACGAGTAATGGGATCTGAGCCACACATGCGCAGCTCAGATCACATTTACAGCCTGATTTGTGCCCTGTGGCGACGTGACTCCCATGTTCATGCATGGGAGTGATGTCACCACAGCCCGGCCATTCAAGTGGCCAAAGATATGAAATCCGGAAGAAAGACCGGCAAAGATGGAAGTTCTTGGGGAGCCGGGACAGTGCTGTGCTGGAGGGCTCTGTTTGCAGGTAGGTCTGACATAATGTACTAGTATGTAGTGCATACAAGTACATTATAACTTAACTCTGCAGGGGGACCAGCTTTTTTATTTTTAAGACATGAGTTGTTGTTTTTTTTTTAAAGGGTAACTTTATTAAACTTTTTTTTGTGTTAACAACAAGCAAAGACAAAAAAAAAGAAAAAAAAAAAGAAAAATGTGCCCAGCAAGGCACAGCACTGAGACGCAGTTCAGAACAATACTCAACAGAATAAAAATATCAGATTATCCATACATGGCAATACCAGATGGTGTAATAGAGACCAAAAAAAGGAATAGCAAACACAATATCACATGAAATGAAAAATGCACGAAATACTTCGCAGCCAACGACAGAAAAGGGTAATGAATATAGAGATACATAACATTACTCTGGAGTAACCGTATTTTGGGAATCCAGCCAAGTAGACCAAACTTTAGTAAATTTCTTGGGGCAGCCTCACGCTAAGACATGATTTTACTACCGCCCTAGAACATAAATGTAATATATTGCAGCCTACCAGTACTTAGATGAGCTGGTTGCATTGTTTTTACCAGTCTTTTTCCTTTATTTTGACCTGGTAATCCTACTAATAATAGACTTCTAGTCCTATGACAGTGATGGCGAACCTTGTCACCCCATATGTTTTGGTACTAAATTCCCCATGATGCTCAACTACACCGCATAGTGCATGAGCATATTGGAAAATGTAGTTCCAAAACATCTGGGGTGCCAAGGTTCACCATCACTGTCCTAGGATGACAATGCTCAATCAGTGTAATGTATCTATGAATAAAAGGTGTTGCCATCCAAGGAAAAGGAGAGTCTTAAGCTGGATACACACTATACAATTTTGTTTAGATTTGTTTTCTTTAGATTTACCTAAACCATATAATATGAAGTCACACCACATACTTTCAATTTGAATGCAATCAGCTAGGCCCTTGCACTACAAGGTTTTGGTAAAACTCAAGAAAATCAAACAACAAAGGTTGCATAGTGTGTTTCCAGCTTAAGTGCTACAGAACACTGTCCTCTATTCTCATTTCCATAAAATAGGGGAAGGTGTTCTGTAGCCCACATAGATAGACGGAAACAATTCCAACATATAACAGCCAATGAAGGAACAGAGCACAGTAAGCTCATAGGTTTTCTGGCAGGACCAACAAGTATTTTTTGGCACTTCTCAAACAGATATACGGTATAACAAATCACTATCAATAGTATATTTAACAGACTTATGCTGCGTACACACGATCGGAATTCTCGTCGGAAAATGCTCTGATGGTTTTCCCGTTGGAATTCCGACGGAATTCCGCTCAAACTGTCTTGCCTACACACGGTCACACCAAATTCCGACTGCCAAGAATGCGGTGACCTACAACACGCATGACGGGACTTGAAAAAGGAAGTTCAATACCTAGTAGCCAATAGCTTCCATCTCGTAGTTGAATCTGAGCATGAGTGAGTTTTTGCGCGATCTGAATGTTTTTCCATCTGGAAAATTGAGAACACTTCCGATGGAGCATACACACAGTCGCATTTTCCGATGAAAAACTCTCATCGGTCTTTTGCTGGCCAAAATTCCGATCGCGTGTATGCGGCATAAGGAAGATCAAATATGAGAAGTTCATTGATGGGGTTTACATATCACTTTAATATCTTCTTTTATACAGATAACCAACAAACAAAAATGGCTACAACATACAGGGACTCATTTAGCATGTACATATCCATTTGGGAAATTCAACTTGACTGGAATTAGAGCATCAATTGGCGTCATTGCATAAACAAAGTGACATTGTGGGCAATATAGGTAAAAATGTCAGCAGATTCAAATAGAAAACAACAATATAGGGAAAACCTTCTTTGCCCGGGAGACTAGTATGTGTTGAAGTAGTTGTTGACGGTATACGTTAATGTGGCTTTGTGTTTATCAAACATAATGATTGCGTGGAGAAAGGCTCATTATTATGGTGTACATTACTAAAACCTACCATTCCTTGTTCACTAATGATAAAAATAATGAGTCCAGTGACATGGCACTCATTAATTAGATCACAATGTGGGAGTTTGTAGATCATTTCTAAATTGTCTTGTACAATAAAACAAAGGGAAAAGAGAGGCTCAATTATATTAAATAGTATAGCTGCTTCAAATTAATTATCATGTACCCAGATTGCTAAGTAAAAGACGAGAGTGGATGCAAGAGGTTTGGTGTGATAAAGAGGCATGTTTCTGGTCTTCTGCATAATGTGTATATGAGATCAGATAAAGCTAATTCTGCAAGACACAAGGATCAAGCTTTATCATTAGAGCAGACAAAAGCCCCATTGAAAAACAAACTGTAGAATTAACATGCAACGTGTGAAGAGTAGACATTCAGAAAAGAGGAATATGAATATAAAGTAGTTCAGTATGTTCTAGATTAGATATTATATTCCTTACATTGGATATGTAATTCATGAAACCTTTGATTTAACTCTGTATAAAATGGATTTTGCCCTATTGTGTTATGCATATGTTCAAGTGTACTACCGCACAATATACCGAGCTTACTGCTGTAAGACGTTTGTGTGGCTAATGCTTAGTGAATACATCAGCTCATACCATATCCATACTCAAAGTAATTACATTTTTTTTAATAATGGCACACAGTGAAATGATTATTGAACACCTTGGGAAGTATTCTCAGTTTATTTTAGCAAAGGTAGCACTCACATAACCTTTAATTTAACTGTATGAAATAGGTTATTTCCTACCGTGTTTTACATATGTTGCAATGCAAAACTACACAATATGGCAAAAGTACTGCTATAGGATTTTTTTCATACTGATGCTTAGTAAATACATTAACTCATATGTTATCTCAAAGTGATTTACCAAAAAAAAAAAAAAACACACAATTGAATGTTAATTGAACACATTGGAATGTATACTGGATTTCATTTAGCAAAGGTAGCATGTAAAACACATTGAGGGCTGGTTCACACCACAAAAACGCACAACAGATCTGTTACGGATGCGTTGCTGCATGAGCATTTAGTGATTTTTTTACGCATTCCAGTGTGTTTTTGGTGGGTTTTGTGATGCGCTTCCAGATGCATTCCCCTATACTAGGGTCCAGTAAATTTTTGATGCATTCCAGTGAATTCCAGTGCATTTTGGTGCCTTTTCAATGCGTTTTACTGTGTTCCAGTACAGTTCAGTGCAGGAAAAATGCAGCATGTTCTACTTTTTTTCTGGAACTGGAAAGCCCTGGAACTGACTGCACTGGTGTGAACTATGCCAATGGAAACCATATAACCTACTTTCCATGCATTTTTGATGCAGAAAAAAATGCACTGGTCTGCATATGGTGTGAAAGGGCTTTCACTCATATTCAACACTTAGCAATCATTTTTATTATTTGGATTATGGAAAGATGGAAGCTCATTATTTACTATAGGTTACTTGCTGTCATAAAGCCATGTTTAAAAATACCCTGTTGGTAGCCCCTTCCATCTGACATAAATATATTCAGTTATTTTGCATAGGACATATGAAAGCAAGATCAGAATCTGGCCAATCACAGTTACATAGTTAGTCAGATTGAAAAAAGGACACTAGTCCATTCAATTGAACCAATAAATAATAATAATAATAAAAAATCGTACAATCCCATATACACAATCCTATACCCACAGTGGATCCAGAGGAAGACAAACAAGGCTACAGTAGGGGAAAAAAATCCTTTCTGATCCCCCAAGAGGCAATTGGATTTTCCCTGGATCAACTTTACCTATAAAGGTTAATATCCAGTTATTTTATGTACATTTAGAAAATAATCCAGGCCTTTTTAAAAGCAATCTACTAAGATGGCCAGAACCAGCTCTTGAGGGAGTCTATTCCACATTTTTACAGCTCTTACCCTACCCTTCCATTTAGGTGCAAACTATCTATAGCATATAGGTTGTACCACAAGTAAAAGTCAGTCCAGTGCTCTAAAAATCCAAATCTCTCCTTCTTACCCCAGGTCTTTAGCCATGCATTCAGCTCTCTAATCTCCCTCTGTCTTTCTTGTGTTGTGTGCATGGTACAGGTAATAATTTCAGAGGATATCACCTTGCAGGTCCTTCCCTTCAACTTGCAACCTAGTTCTTCAAATTGGTTCTTAAGGAGCCACCTTACATATATTCTGTCATTAGTTCCAACGTGAACCAATACAGCTGGGTCATGCCCAGCCACTCCCAATAATTTATCAACCCGGTCCACCACATGCTGAACTCTGACACCAGGGAGACAGCAAACCATTCGGTTAAGGCGATCCTGGCGACAAATTATTCTATCAGTCCTTCTGATTATAGAATCCCCTATTACCACAAACTGTATATGCCTACCTGCACTACCCTCACCACCCCTACTAGGTGTGCTGCTCTTACCGCTGTTAGAGGTAGCAGTGACATCTAGGGCTGCCACCTCTGAGCTTGCCACCCCCACATCTTCACCCAACTTGGCAAATCTGTTAGGGTGCTCAAATCCAGGGCTGGCCTTCCTTTTCTGTGAGCCCTTACCACTCCCTCTAATTACATTAACCCATCTTCCTACCTGATAATCCTGACTTACCCCTCCACCCTCCCCATAAACCCTACCAACCACTTTCTCAGTGAGCAGAGGACCCCTTTCAAGGTTGTCAGTTCTGCCCAGTGTTGCAATGTGCTCCTCCAGATATCTAATGTGAGCTTCCAGAAGGGCAACTTGCTCACATCTGTCACAGTGGTATCCATCTTGGAGCTTTTTATCAATTGTTATATACATGGGGCACACTGTGCACTGCTCAAAACCTTCACACATTATCCCAGTTACAATACTAATATTACTAACAGGAAATTACAGATGTTACTTACAGGCAGCGGTGGCTGGTGAAGTTTTAAGATGCTAGACCCCGTCCACCCTTTTGACCCCTTCAACTTCTCATAAGCCCCACCCCTTATAGAATCCACCGACTCCGTCCCCTGTAGTACATCATATACCACACTGTATATTATACACAGGGCTCTGTACATCATATACCAGGCTCTACATTATACACAGGGCTCTGTACATCATATACCAGGCTCTACATTATACACAGGACTCTCAACATCATATACCAGGCTCTAAATTATACACAGGACTCTAATGATACATAGATCTGTCTCACAGCGCCCGGTCGCCCCTATGGACGGGCCGCCACTGCTTACAGGTTTAAAGACTCCTGTTACAATCTCCTGTTGCAACTGTGGTTTTTAACTCACCGCTTAGTCAAATTTCCACTTTTTCTAAGTTCCAGCAAGAAAAAAGGTGGGCAAGCTCAAAGTGAGTACTATAGAAAGTCATATAGGACCTGTGACCAATTAACCACCCTCCTTAATTAGTAGACTTAAAAAAGGAAAGAAAAAAGGCTATTTAAAAAAGTGACAGAAAAGGTGTTTAAAAAGCTGCAAGTAAAGATCCCAACTAAACTAAAAATGCAATCACCAGCAGTCAAAATCAAAACTGTTTTTCACTCTCCACTCAACTCTCCCATGCTTCAGCTTCCAACCAGCAACATTTGTTTTTTCAAAAGATTAAAAAGTTTCATAGTTGTGCTCATGCATTGGCATTATGTCATATGTGTCCCTGGTTAAGATTACAAATCCATATACAAGGGCCAGGGCCAGATTAACAGCATCATGGGCCTGGTGCTGAGGATTTTGGTGGGCCTTTTTTACGGAAACAAAATGAAAATGCAAAAATGTTTTGCTAAAACAAATTAAATATACTTTCACCAGTAATATCGGCCGTGCAGCCTTTGAGCAGCAGGAACACCCCCAATACCACCTGCTATGCGGTCTCTCAACAGCAGCAACATAGGAGACCACATTTCCAAACTGCCATTCAGGGAGATCCCCCCCTTCCCAAAAAAAAAAAAGAGGGGGGATGTAGTCTCGGGTTGATGGGGAAATAGGTGGCGGGGGGTGATTTTTCAGGCAAATGGCACTTAGCACTTAAAATCATCCTGACGCTATGCTTGATATGGCATCGGGATGATCAAATTCCATTATTTCTATTACTACATTGTAATATATAGTGAAATAGTTCAACTCACCATGATGCATTATCAGTGGGAACCTGAGCTTGTCACTTCCCACCAGATGCAGTGTGTCGCTTGCCACCATTGCCTGCTGCCAGATGCCACCCGCAGCCTGCCACCAGATACAGTGTGCCACTTGCCACCAGATACAATGTGCCACTTGCCATCAGCATGCCACCAGATACAGTGTGCCACTTGCCACCAGCAGCCTGTCACCAGATACAGTGTGCCACTGGCAGCCTGCCACCAGATACAGTGTGCCACTTGCCACCAGATACAGTGTGCCACCAGATACAGTGCCACTAGCAGCCTGCCACCAGATACAGTGTGCCACTTGCCACCAGATACAGTGTGCCACTTGCCACCAGCAACCTGACACCAGATACGGTGTGCCACTTGTCACAAGCAGCATGCCAGATAGTGTGCCACTTGCTACCAGCAGCATGCCACCAGATTAAAGCGGGATTCCACCCTAAAGTGGAACCTCCGCTGATCGGAACCCTCCCCCCATCCGGTGTCACAATTGACACCTTTCAGGGGGGAGGGGGGTATTTTCACCCACTTCCGGGCATAGACTCCCACGGGAGTCTACGCCATTTCCTGCCCTGCCGCGCTGTCTGCTGGGACACACACGGGTCCCAGTGACAGCGCGGAGATTTCCTATTGCGCGGCGCAGCTCGCGCAGTAGGGAACCGGGAAGTGAAGCCGATTCGCTTTACTTCCTGATTCCCTCACCTAGAATGGCAGCAGCCGAGGCACGAGCGGTCGATCGGCCTCGGCATCGCTGGAACCCGGGACAGGTGAGTGTCCATTTATTAAAAGTCAGCAGCTGTAGTATTTATAGCTGCTGGCTTTTAATATTTTTTTTTGGGCGGAATCCCTCTTTAAGTGTGCCACTTGCCACCAGCAGTCTGCCACCAGATACAGTGTACCACTTGTCACAAGCAGCCTGCCACCAGATAGTGTGCCACTTGCCACCAGCAGCATGCCACTTGCCACCAGCAACCTGCCACCAGATACGGTGTGCCACTTGTCACAAGCAGCCTGCCACCAGATAGTGTGCCACTTGCCACCAGCAGCATGCCACTTGCCACCAGCAACCTGCCACCAGATACGGTGTGCCACTTGTCACAAGCAGCATGCCAGATAGTGTGCCACTTGCTACCAGCAGCATGCCACCAGATACAGTGTGCCACTTGCCAACAGCAGCCTGCCACCAGTTACAGTGTGCCACTTGCCACAAGCAGCCTGCCACCAGTTACAGTGTGCCACTTGTCACAAGCAGCATGCCAGATAGTGTGCCACTTGCTACCAGCAGCATGCCACCAGATACAGTGTGCCACTTGCCAACAGCAGCCTGCCACCAGTTACAGTGTGCCACTTGCCACAAGCAGCCTGCCACCAGTTACAGTGTGCCACTTGCCACAAGCAGCCTGCCAGATATAGTGTGCCACTTGCCACAAGCAGCATGCCAGATACAGTGTGCCACTTGCCACCAGCAGCATGCCAGATACAGTGTGACACTTGCCACCAGCAGCATGTCACCAGATACAGTGTGCCACTTGCCACAAGCAGCCTTCCACCAGATACAGTGTGCCACTTGCCACAAGCCGCCTGCCACCAGATACAGTGTGCCACTTGCCACAAGCCGCCTGCCACCAGATACAGTGTGCCACTTGCCACAAGCAGCCTGCCACCAGATACAGTGTGCTACTTGCCACAAGCAGCCTGCCACCAGATACAGTGTGCTACTTGCCATCAGCAGCCTGCCACCAGCAGCAGTGTACCACCAGATACAGTGTGCCACTTGCCACAAGCAGCATGCCAGATACAGTGTACCACTTGACACAAGCAACATGCCACCAGATACAGTGTGCCATTTGCCACAAGCAGCCTGCCATCAGATACAGTGTGCCACTTGCCACCAGCAGCATGCCAGATACAATGTGCCACTTGCCACCAGCAGAATGTCACCAGATACAGTGTGCCACTTACCACCAGCAGTGTGCCACCAGATACAGTGTGCCACTTGCCACCAGCAGTGTGCCATCAGCAGCCTTCCACCAGATAGTGTGCTACTTGCCACCAGCAGCAGTGTGCAACCAGCAGCCTTCCACAAGATAGTGTGCTACTTGCCATCAGCAGCCTGCCACCAGATACAGTGTGCCACTTGCCACCAGCATGCAACCAGATACAGTGTGCCACTCGCCACCCACAGCCTGTCACCAGATACAGTGTGCCACTTACCACCAGCAGCCTGCCACTGCCTCCAAGACTCTCCCCAATTGGTTAGAAGAGACAGGGCCTGCATAGTCAATCAAATCCCTGGAGCCCCCACCCCTCCTGAGCTGGGATGGTATGGCTGTATGCCAGGAGTTTTGTTTAGACCAAGTTGTACAGGGTTGTGTGTGCAAGCTTTTGGGCTCACACTGGTGTGCTGCAGTTGGCTGCACTGCTCATGTATCTGCAGTTTTATCTGCAGTCCTATTGATTTATATCAGGTTGCAGGTTTTTGCTGCATTTTCTGACAGTGTGCCAAAGATGCAGCATGCAGGAATTTTGGTGCGCTTTCAGAAAATGCAGAAAAAACAAACAACCTAATAGAAATCTATAGGACTGGGGGTAAAACGCAGGAAAACTGTGGATACACCAGCAATGGGCCAAAACACAGCAAATCAGTGTGAACCACCTAAAAGCACAAGGGACCACCAAGCACTGCCACAGGCTGATGACACAATTCTAAACACTTTGGCTGCAGTTCTAACAGCTACTGCTGGAGAAAAAAGTTAAAAACGAGGGAAAGGGATATAAGAAACCAGTCACTGAGCTCACATGTGGACAGTCCCTGGAGGCTCATCACTCAGAGATATCCTGTTCACCTTCTATCTGCCGGTGTTTCCCACCCACACGGCTCCTTCACTGCACAGACTTCACAGAGGGGGAGGGGAAAGGCAGAGCCAACTCAGCCTCTCCCATTTGTGTAGGGGGGGAACTGTGCACTGTGACATTGTAATAACCACAGTGAGCAAACACAGATGCAGCCAGACACCCCTACATTTACACACACTTCTCCTGTCCCATAGAAGTTTATGGACAGGAAAAAAAAAAATCGGGCTTATGCTGCTGGCTGGGTGGGCCTATTTTAAGGCAGGGGCTTGGTGCTGCAGCTCCATCAGCCCCTATGTTAATCCGGCCCTGACAAGGGCTGGGGGTGTAATAAGGTAAAATTGCATAACGTGTGGGATGGAGAATATGCAAGGACATGGGAAAAGACGATTTTGAGTGCTTAGTGTTGCTGGTTTAAATATATTACAAGGATATCCTGGGAATATTATATAATGAAGGGATGGCTGGGATTTAATGATCGAACCCTGAGATTTAATGCTCTGGGTTCGATCGTGGTTGGGGCAATTCTAAATCCTGTAAAAGAAGTGTAGGTAAACAGCACTTAGTTTATTGAGGAGCCTAGTTTGCAGGGCTGTGAAGTGCAACTAATGTGGCCAATTGAGAACCAGTTGCCTGTAGTTAACACTTAGGCCGCGTACACACGCGGGGACTGTTCGCTCAACTTTGTCCGCTGAACAGTGTTTCGGCGGACAGTCCGCTCGTGTGTGGGCTTCAGCGGACAGTTTCAGCGGACAGTCTGACGAACAAAGTTTTTCGGAAATTCCGAAAAACTGTCCGCTGAAACTTGGTTTGAGCGGACAGTCCGCCCGTGTGTAGGCTTGTTCGTCAAACTAAGTCTCGCGCATGCTCAGAAAGAATTTACACGCCGAAGGTTGCATTGCAGTGTATAGGACGTCGTTTTCTAGTCCCGTCGTACGTGCCGTTCACGTCATCGCGCACGGTTTCAGCGGACTGTTCGTTCGTCGTGTGTGGGCAAGTCCGTCCATGCTAATTTTGAGCGGACTGTCCGCTGAAACTGTTTGACGAACAAAGTTGAGCGAACAGTCCCCGCATGTGTACGCGGCCTTAGTATGAATTCATACCATAACACTGTGTGCTGCAGAACTCTAGGTTTTGTTTTTTCCTTGAGTGGTGTTGCATTAGGCAACCCATTCAGAATTAATGGGATGTCAATGTACTTCCAATCACAAAAAGTAGGTATGTGCCATTTTTTTGATCTATACATTGCAGTTTGATTTAATGCAGGCGAGTTGTAGTGCTCTGTAAATGTACATATGCATACATTTGGGTACACCTATTGTAATGCATTCCACATCTAAGATGGGTCATGTCACACACTGCTGTGTTATGCACAAAGTGGTGGTGGTCAATTGAATCATGGGGTGCTATGCATTAGGTTACATATATATATATGCTATATATATAGTACTCCTTACCCCTACACTATGTACAATAAATACAGCTGACCCCTGGATTATATACATTGCACACAGGCCTGACTCCTGCACTTTGCATTTAGGGCCAAGTTTTCAAGTTTTAAAGGTGCCATGGCATGCTGTGCACACCATCTTATTTTTCTCTGGGTGCTTAAGGGTGACTGCTGAAGGTTTTAAACTTTAGAATGTCAGTTATAAAAACTTACAAGACAGCTCACAGGTAGGCTGTATGGGGCCCTGTGATTTCTAACAGCAGCCCTGGTAACTGTAGTAGGAACATTAAAATATAATCAGGTCTTAGAAAGTGACTTATGTGAATATTTATTTGTATTTTTAAGTGCTATTATTTGCATTGTGTAAGTAAGGTAAACAAAATAGTCAATGGATAGAATGCTCTTTGCAGACTTTCTTCGAAACAATACCCTTCTTGATGGCCTATACCCTGCAGTTAACTTTCTCACAGTGATTGTCAATCTATCTGCAGACTGCACAATCTGACATCTAGATAGGCGCTCACTAAATGTATGAACTAGTATATGGATTATTATCATGACATTTTGGCACAATAGGTAAATAAAAATATGAAATTCTTATGACTAAATAAATAACATTACTTATAAAAATGTAAAACTGCAATAAATGTGCACAGCCATTGTATAGGTTATTAAATACAATGAGTAAATAACAGAGCACAATGAGAAAATAATAATGCTCTTTCTGTCTTATAACTGATAACCTGTACATGGGAATATGCGGTTACTTTCTTCAGGCTTTTCAGATTTTCACAAGTTTAAAAACTCTCTTTTACATGTATAAGCCCTTTGTTGTACCTTTCTTTGATTCCATTGATACAAACCCTTCTGTGATTTCAAAATGTGTCATTAATTCCTTTGACAGGAAAAAAGTATGCTGTGTCATTTATGTCAGCGCTGTCATCGGCAGCTAACAAACACACCATGAAGCCACAGTGTGCATTCTTGTTCAGCTAGGAAGCCAACACTTTATCACTTCTATGTGCTGACAAGCTTATCATCTCAACCATCTTGAGGGCCAAAAATAAGGCAATGGTGACTAATTCACATGGGGTAAATGCTGCTACCCCATGCCCCCAATATAACGTGCAATACCCATGGCTTTTACAAACATGCTGGCCAATGATCTGAAAGACTAAACACTTCTGAATATGGTTGTTGCATGACAATTAGCGCAGCCTTAATTTGCCTCCAGCATTATCAGGTTGCTGTATATTGTGCTGAATTCAGATTTTTCAGATTCTTATTTTAGGTGGGTAGAGAAGAACGTGAGCTTTCTATAAATGCAGCTTTAGTTTGAATGTTTAAGTTAAACAAGAACAAAGAAATAGCAATGATGTTGTCTATGGCCTGCAGTCAGTTTTATTTTTTTTCTCTCTCTGTTGCTTGAATAATGATCCATGAAATGTGATTGGTTGTCTCAGAAAAAAAAAATTACTTTTTCTTGCCACAGTACTCATTTTACCTTTTGTATACTTTACATAGCATGTTTGGTGCATTTGAAAAGCACCTGATGCTCTCAAAAGGGACTTTTTTTTCTGATATGTAAAGGAAATCTGTCAAGATTTATGTTAACTGTTTCAGAAGCTACTTTCTCCTGGCAGTGGCCACACATTGTAGAGCACAGGTCTCAAACTGGCGGCCCTCCAGCTGTTGTGAAACTACAAGTCCCATCATGCCTCTGCCTGTGGGAGTCATGCTTTTAACTGTCAGCCTTGCAGTGCCTCATGGGACTTTCAACAGCTGGAGGGCTGCCAGTTTGAGACCCCTGCTGTAGAGTAATGATCTTCATGCAGTGAAGCTGAATAGGTTCATCTTATTTGCCCCAGAATCAGTTTGGAGCTTGAGAGTTGTAAAGTGATCACTGCTATTGAAGGTTAAAAGCTGCTTTCAGAAACGTTATCATTAACCAGAAAATGTTAGAAATTCCTTTTTACTTTTTTTTGAGTATGAATCTCAAAAACTTAAAGCGGGGTTCCACCCTAAAGTGGAAATTCCACTCATCGGAACCCTCCCCCCCTCCGGCATTACAGTTGGCACCTTTCAGGGGGGAGGGGGGTGCAGATACCTGTCTAAGACAGGTATTTGCACCCCCTTCTGGGCATAGACTCCCACGGGAGTCTATGCCATTCCCTGTCCCGCCGCGCTGTCTGCTGGGACACACACGAGTCCCAGAGACAGTGCGGACCATTCCAATTGCGCTGCGCGACTCGTGCATGCGCAGTAGGGAACTGGAAGTGAAGCCACAACGCTTCACTTCCTGATTTCCTCACCTAGAATGGCGGCGGCAGCAGCCGAGCAATTGATTGGCCTCGGTTGCCGACATCCCTGGATCCTGGGACAGGTGAGTGTCCATTTATTAAAAGTCAGCAGCTGTAGTATTTGTAGCTGCTGACTTTTAATGTTTTTTTTTTTACAGTGAAATCCCTCTTTAAGCTCTGTTGTGGTCTCTGGTGGTTCTTGCACAATTCAGAAAGATGCCTCTGACTTGAGGTGACCCGGAAGGAAGACTGGGGGAAGATGTCAGCCATCTTCGTTCTAAGGTAAGTCTATCGTAATGTGCTAGTATGTGACTTTTAATCACCTGCGGTTTACAACTGCTTTAAGTTGGCCATAGATGGATCAAAATTCAGCTTGTTCAGCAGGGACTGGACACATTTTTTTGATCCATCTATGGGTGTTCCCACTAGAGAGAAGTCAATCTAATGATAATGAGAATGTTGGAATTTTTCACTCAATCAGCACATGCAGCCAATTGGCTGCAGTGCTAATCATTGTATTGTGACAGAGGAAGAGTCCCACTGTCAGAATACATTAGGGCAGCAGGGAGGATTCTTTCATCCACCTTGACAGTGTGGGGGAAGGGAATCCTTTTGGTCACGTAGGCTCTGAGGAGGAAGGTATCCCTTCAAAATGCGTCAGAAAGCAGTGGTCCTGATGTCCTCTCCTTCACCATCTTGAGACTGTCGATACCTAGGCCATTTGCCACGACTAGGTGGCTTATATTAAGCACATTTTCTTCACATGTTTGTGAGTAGCTTTTTATCTGCTTTTATCAATGCATTTACTAAGGCTAATGCACAAGGCCAGTGCGCCCACTTTTCTTTACTCTTTTTTTGACTGGTAGGATACCCCTATTGTGGAGGGGAGCAAGGCTTGAGAAATTATCCTTTGAACATTAGATCCCCCGGACTACACACGTATGTGCAAGAGTCAACCCCACCTATCAATTTTCACTACTTTTAAAGTTGAGCCAAAGCCCAAACTTGTTTTTTAAGGAAGGATTGTAACCTCTGTAACCCCTGTCTTTTTTTTACCATCTGTGTCTCATTGAGAAGGTTTCCCTTCACTTCTTGTCCCATAGCTACAACAGGAAGTGAGGGGATAACCCTCCAAAGTAAAGGAAATCTCTAGTTGTCTCTAGGGTCATCAAAACTACTGTGCCCATTGGAAGATTTTCCTTTATTACTGTTCTGGTGACAACCCAAAGTTTCTATTTTTTGTTCACTCTGTGATTATAGGGACCAGGACAAAAATTGTGGAAGAATCTCCATAATAGCAACACAAACCCCAGATGTCATGTGACTCATTAGTGTTACAAGGTCTCAGGTGTGAATGGGGAGCAGGTGTGTTAAACTTGGTGTTATCACTCTCACTCTCTCATACTGGTCCCTGGACATTCAACATGGGACTTTATGGCAAAGAACTCTCTGAGGATCTGAAAAAAAGAATTGTTGCTCTACATAAAGATGGCCTAGGCTATAAGAAGATTGTCAAGAGCCTGAAAGTGAGCTGCTGCACTGTGGCCAAGACCATATAATGGTTTAACAGGACAGTTTCCACTCAGAACAGGCCTCGCCATGGTTGACCAAAGAAGTTGAGTGCATGTGCTCAACGTCATATCCAGAGGTTGTCTTTGATAAATAGACGTATGAGTGCTGCCAGCATTGCTGCAGAGGTTGAAGGGGTAGGAAGTCAGCCTGTCAGTGCTCAGACCATACGCCGCACACTGCATCAAATTGGTATGCATGGCGGTCGTCCCAGAAGGAAGACTCTTCTAAAGATGATGCACATGAAAGCCTGAAAACAGTTTGATGAAGACAAGCAGACTAAGGACATAGATTACTGGAACCATGTCCTGTGGTCTGATGAGACCAAGATAAACTTATTTGGTTCAGACTTTGTGGCGTCAACCAGGTGAGGAGTACAAAGACAAGTGTGTTTTGCCTATAGTCAAGCATGGTGGTGGGTGTGTCATGGTCCGGGACTGCATGAGTGCTGCTGGCACTGGGGAGCTACAGTTCATTGAGGGAACTATGAATGCCAACATGTACTGTGACATACTGAAGCAGAGCATGATCCCTTCCCTTCAGAGACTGGGCCAGTGGGCAATATTCCAACATGATAACAACCCCAAACACACCTCCAAGATGACCACTGTCTTTCTAAATAAGCTGAGGGTAAAGGTGATGGACTGACCAAGCATGTCTCTAGACCTAAACCCTATTGAGCAGCTGTGGGGAATCCTCAAACAGAAGGTGGAGAAGCACAAGATCTCTAACAACCACCAGCTCCGTGATGTTGTCATGGAGGAGTGGAAGAAGACTCCAGTGGCAACCTGTGAAGCTCTGGTGAACTTCATGCCCAAGAGGGTTAAGGCAATACTGTAAAATAATGATGGCCACACAAAATGTTGATACTTTGGGCCCAATTTGGAAATTTTCACTTAGAGATGTACTCACTTTTGTTGCCAGCGATTTAGACATTAATGGCTATGTGTTGAGATATATTGAGGGGACAGCAAATTTACACTGTTATACAAGCTATAAACTCACTACTACATTGTAGCAACGTGTCATTTCTTCAGTGTTGTCACATGAAAAGATATAATAAAATATATTAACCACTTCCTGACCGGCGCACGATGGTGTACATCAGCAGAATGGCACGGGCAGGCAAATTGGCGTACAGGTACATCCATTTAAAATTGCCGACGTGCCATCGCGTGCACGCCACCGGCGGGGTGCGCACATGCCAATTGGGACCCCTGTGATTCCAGTCGCGGGTCCCGCAGACTTGATCGCCGTGGGGATACCCGCGATCATCTCACAGGGAGGCTGAACAGGGAGATGCGGAAGTAAACAGTATCTGCCCGTTCTGCCTAGCAACAAGTGACACTGATCTCTGCTCCATGTGATTGGAGCAGAGATCAGTGTTCACTAAAATGTGTCAAAAATGTCTGATGTGTCCGCCATAATGTTGCAGTCACAATAACAAAAATCGCTGATTGCCGCCATTACTAGTAAAAAAATAAATTATGAATAAAAATGCCATAAAACTATCCCCTATTTTGTAAATGCTATAAATTTTGCGCAAACCAATCAATAATCGCATATTGTGTTTTTTTTTTACCAAAAATCTGTATTAGAGTACGTATTGGCCTAAACTGAGGAAAAAATATGTTTTTTTATATATTTTTGGGGCATATTTATTATAGCAAAATGTAAAAAATAACGTGTTTTTTTTTCAAAATTGTCGCTCTTTTTTTGTTTATAGTGCAAAAAATAAAAACCACAGGGGTGATCAAAATACCACCTAAAGAAAGCTCTATGTGTGGAAAAAAAAGGACGTTTTTGTTTGGGAGCCACATCGCACGACTGCGCAATTGTCAGTTAAAGCCACGCAGTGCCGAATCGCAAAAAGTGGTCTGGTCTTAAGCCAGCAAAATGGTCTGGTCTGAAAGTGGTTAAAAATGCGAGGGGTGTACTCACTTTTGTCAAATACTTTATCTGGCTATGTGATGTCTATTCCTGCCTCCCTCCATTTCCTGCCAACGTTACTTCCTGTGTAACCGGCCTTTTCAAATTAGTTAGACAAATAAATATGCTTTAAACAGAGGAAACCCGACTACTCAAGTAATCCTTGAACTTCCATATACTAGCTTAATTGATACTCCATATTTGGTACAAATATTCACTAAACTGGTGATAAGCAACACACGCTCTTCAAGTGCACTGAGGAAAATCGTAAGCTACATGCAGTGATTTGCCCACTACTAAGTCAGTTTACTTATATCAGCTTACTAGGGTTAAAGTAATTACAGATAATTACCATATTGGGTAGATATTTAATAATGTGAATATATTAGCCTTAAAATATTCCTAACTAATTTCTTCTAGCACGGGGTGATATGCTGTATATATTACATGAAGCATACAAACCAATTTAGGCCACCCCTCCCATATCCTGTTAATACTGATATACTACAATGGACTCTGTACTATGGGGTAGGTGCATATTAGTGGCTGAAGATCATTTATTTTTTTCTCTCCTCTATTTATTTCCTCAATTTACCTTATTTAAGGTCCACAATCATATAGATTACACAATAAAGTACACCAATGGTAGTTAATGACCCTGAATTTAAATAACAGTAGTGTTTTACACAATGAGTTCTGAAAGCAGAATCGCTAATAGCACTAACTAGGAGAATCTCATAAGGGATAGAATGTTTACATGCCTTTCCTTTATTGGTTGCAATAAGGAGATACAATGGTAAATGAACAAATAGGGTTAGATACTTAATAAATATAACTAAATTTATATTGCTGAATTTGCACAACCTTTGCTGATTACCGATTCTTCAAGAATAAAAAGAGCTTGATGTAAAGAGATTTTTTAAGAATACATATAAAATGTGAAGCCACATAATGAATTACTATTGCATGACTCTATAATAAAGACATCTTATGCATTTCATCGGCTGCCAGTATGGCCGAGTACACTTCATAGAGTCGTCACTGAAATTAAATTCACTAAATAATAAAGGTCCAGAGTACTTTACAGCTAGTCTCCACTTTATGTCCCTTGGCCACACTTACATTTCATGGCCTGATGGTTTTTTTCAGCCTTTCTCTTATTAAGTGGGTGGGGGAGAGGAAAGATCTTTTCTCTTGGGGATCGACATAGGCTACACATTATGCTTCATTGCGGATTTTGTCAGCTTTCTGCTGTAATTTAATTAACAAATCTCTTTTTTATCAAACATTATAAAGAAAATAATAACGGCCCTTTTTCATAGTAGGTATTGGAGTGAAAATGTAGGACGCAGGTATATTATCAGGAGTGTTCAGTAAAAAACACTGCCAGTAAAAGTCATATAGTCAATGTTAAATGTCCTTAGTGAACATTTCAACCTTGTGCGAAGAGTCTTCCCACATCAAGCATGCTTTGTTGAATGATCAATGTTGTCAAAAGGAAATGGCGCCAATCCGTCTAATTTACAGCACAGTAATTTTATAGAGCTTCTGCACCATACCTACTTATAATAAAGATAATGTAATGGCCTTTGTGAAAAGAAAAAAGGGCAGTGGGTTATTTGGTTGTATATGTGACAGAATTAGAGTTCTTGATTTTATAACTGGGCTGAATCAACCATAAATCTTATTTAATTTTGGCACTGATTTATAAAACTGGAAAGGAAAGTAGAATTACTGCCCATAGCAAACTATAGGATCCCGGCTTTCAATATTTTTGTGTTTCTTCAAATGTTATTGTCTACTATGACTTACACCTCAACATTTTCTATCCTCATTCATTTATTCAATCTTTTTTTTATCCCAGTTGCTCCCACGACTGTAAATACAAGGCTAGTAAACATATTAATGACCTCATGTAGACACCCAGAGGTGGACTCACTGTCCCTGCTGCTGCACAGGGTTTCCAGGGGCTGAGGTTAGCAGGCACTCTTTTGAAAAACTGTGGGGTTGTTTTACGAAAACTGGAGAGGGCAAAATCTGCAGCTGCAGCTGTGCAGCTGTGCATAGAAACCAATCAGCTTCCAGCTATTTGTCAGGTCACCTGAGGCCAGGTGACGAATGCACACCACTGGGGTTAGGAGCACACCGCTAAGGTTGTGGACCCTTCAACTGGTTGCTGCGTATGGAGCTCTGGGTGGTTCAGGAAAGCAGCTCCACGTGAACACTGACACAGACCAAGCAGGAAGCTTGAGCATAAGATTCCCCAGGGTGCAGAGTCTAAGTGCCAGCAGGTATTCACCAAAGACTCTAGTGGTGAGGATGGATTTGGCTGCAGCTGACTGCAGGTCGCGGCCTCCCCCGGTGTCTCTCAGCTCATGCTCAAGGACTGGTTCTGGTGGGACAGAGTGGAAGCAGCAGTTTAGGGTTAAGCACAGTATAGTCAAGAGAACAAGCTAAGGTCGGGGACAACTAGCAGACAGGGATGGTCAGGAAGGCACGCCAAGTTCGGCGTTACTAGTAGACAAGAATGGTCAGAAGGACACGCCACGGTTGGTACATGGAAATCAGAGATAACATACAGCAGGACACCACACCAGAAGCTTAAACACAACTTTTACTTGGGCAAAGCTGGCTTGCAGTGCACAGAGTTAAATAGTATTTCCTGTTAGAGGCTGGGATGGAGCCATGCTGAGAGAAGATTACTTAAACACACAGGTGTGAGAGCAGGATCCCTAAGCTGATACACAGTCCAGAGAGGTAAGCAAACAGACAGGGTATGACACATTACTGCAGATTCATGACAGTATTTTTGTCAAAACTTAATTGAACAAGCTGAATTTAGGAGCTGATTGGCTACCATTCAGAGCTGCATCAGATTTTACACTCTCTAGCTTTAGTAAATCAACTCCTGTGCTTGTTGTTTAACCACTTCCCACCTGGCCACTGCACATAAACAGCCAGGTGGGAGCTTTGCCATTCTGACTGGATGTACACTTATGCCCTGTCAGAAAATGCACCTCGCATGGCCCTGTGGCCACGCAGCAGCAGGATCCTATAATGGCTGTGTCCCTCGGACATCACAGATTGGGGCATGGGCGCTATGATTGGCCCTCTTGATCACGTGATGGCTGTGTCCAATCACAACCTTCACACAGTGTAAACAGAGACACATGCAGCCTTTCACATTCTCTGTGTAGCTGATTATTTTAGTATTCAGCTACACAAATCACACAGACTGCAGCAATCCCCACACAGTACACAGTGTCCCATCAACATCTGTACCAGTGTCACATCAACATCTGTCACAGTGAGGCCGCGTACACACGGGCGGATTGTCTGGCCAACTAAGTTCGTCAGACAATCCGACAGACAGTCCGTCCTACTTTTGAATGAACGGACTTGACCACACACGATGAACAGACAGTCCGCTGAAAGCTTGCGCGATGACGTGTACGGCACGTACGACGGGACTAGAAATTCGACGTCCAATACACTGCAATGCAACCTTCGGCCGTGTAAATCCTTTCTGAGCATGCGCCATACTTAGTCCGTCCAACTTGCCTACTCACGAGCGGACTGTCCGCTGAAACCAAGTTTGGACGGACTGTATTACGGAAATTCCGAAAGACTTAGTCCGCCAGACTGTCCGCTGAAAAAGTCAGCTGAAGCCCACACACGAGCGGATTGTCCGCTAAAACACGTTTCAGCGGACTAAGTTGGCCAGACAATCCGCCCGTGTGTACGCGGCCTGAGCCAGCGTCCCACCAATAAAAAACTAAAAATGTAAAACGCCCTGTCTACCCGTGCTCGCATGCAAAGGTGAATGGACATGTTGGTCCCATATGCAGTGGTGTATATAGGCTGCCCTAGGCCTGACTAAACTTGTGCACCCCCTAATTTAAATATAACCCACCCCTTCCTGTCAATGCCACACCCCTTCCTGTTTAAGACCCACCCTGTCATCTGCAAACCACACCCCTTCCTCTTTAGGCTCCACTTTTTCCTCTCAGAACCCCACCTCTTCCTCTCTGTACATTAAACGTGGGTACCAAGTGCAGCCTCATTAGTGCCCATCAATGTAGCCTCTCCAGTGCCCATCAAAGCAGCCTCTCCAGTGCCCATCAAAGCAGCCTCTCCAGTGCCTATCAGTGCAGCCTCACCAGTGCCCATCAGTGCAGCCTCACCAGTGCCCATCAGTGCAGCCTCACCAGTGCCCATCAGTGCAGCCTGATCAGTGCCCATCAATGCAGCTTCACCAGTGCCCATCAGCGCAGCCTCACGAGTGCCCAATAAGGGTCTCCAATTGCATTCTAATCATATCAAATTAAGTGAGCAGACTGCAGTTCCTTTTTAACCACTTCCCGACCAGCTCACGCTTATATACATCAGCAAAGTAGCACGGGTGTGCAAAACTACGTCCCCGTACGTCACTGTGTCATCGGTGGCTAGCGGGCACACGCCGCGGGAACGGGTCCCACAGACTCGATGTCCACCGCTGGCCCACGATCGTGGCACAGAGAGGCAGAATGGGGAGATGCCTATGTAAACAAGACATTTGCCTGTGATTGGAAGCAATGATCTCTTTCATGTTCTAGTGAGCCCACCCCCCCTACAGTTAGAACACCCTGAGGGAACACAGTTAACACCTTGATCACCCCCTAGTGTTTAACCCCTTCCCTGCCAGTGACATTTACACAATAATTAGTGCATTTTTATAGCACTGATCATTGTATAAATGCCAATGGTCCCAAAATAGTGTCAAAAGTGTCAGATCTGTCTGCCACAATGTCACAGTCATGATAAAAATCGCAGGTCGTCGCCATTACTAATAAAAAAAATCAGTAACAAAAATGCCATAGATCTATCCCCTATTTTGTAGACGCAATAACTTTTGCGCAAACCAATTATTATACGCGACTTGCAATTTTTTTTAATCAAAAATATTTAGAAGAATACATATTGACCTAATCTGAGGAAAAAATTGTTTTTTATATATTTTTTGGGGATATTTATTATAGCAAAAAGTAAAACATATTGCATTTTTTTCAAAATTGTTGCTCTTTTTTTTTGTTTATAGCACAAAAAAAAACTCAGAGATGATCCAATACCACCAAAAGAAAGCTCTATTTGTGGGGGAAAAAAAACATCAATTTTGTTTGGGAATAATGTCGCATGACCATGCATTTGTCAGTTAAAGCAACGCAGTGTCATATCGCAAAAAAGGGCTGGGTCAGGAAGGGGGTAAATCCTTCCGGGGCTGAAGTGGTTAAGCACTCGTTCACATTGGGCTGGTTTAGCATGCAATTTGACATGTCAAATTGCATGCCAAATCGATGGCTGTTGCTGGCAATGGCACTGTTCAAATTGGTGTGACGCCAACTTTGCCTCAAAAATGCCTCAGTGTGAAAGGGCTTTTACAAGCAGAAACCAGGTATTAAATGCCATTGATTCTAAAAGCACCAGAATGCAGATGTTGAGCTGTAAAGAATTAACCATATAGGTAAGCAGCAGTATACATGTGTCCATTGATGCAGAGAAGAAAAGCACAGCCCTCCCCTAGCACCAAGGACACAGAGGGTTAATTATCAGAAAGTGGTCCCTATTTCAGATAACAGGGAGATAGGAGAAACAAAGTGAGCACAGATAAGCATGTTAATATGTTTGGGGGTTCTAAGTAATTTTCCAAGAAAAATACAGATTTTTACTTGTAAACAAAAAAGATGAGATTTTCTAAAACTGGTGCACAAAGAATCTGGTGCTGCTGTGCATAGTAACAAATAAGCTTCTAACTTCAGCTTATTCAGTTAAGCTTTGCTGATACAACCTGGAAGCTGATTGGTTACTATGTAGGGCTGCCCCAGATTCTGGGTGCTCCAGTTTTAGTAAATCTCTCCCAAACCCCAAAGAAGAAGGCCTGGACCCAAGCCTGTGTTCACTTTGGGCCAATTTGACATGTCAAATCGCTTTTCAAATGGGAGCCTATTGCCAGCAATGACACTGTCCGAATCAGTGCAACGATGACTTTGCGGAACCGCACTGCTTCCCATGAGTAGTTTCTGCACTACTTTTGGTGACTTCGGGGGCAATTTCAATAGACATCTGTGCATGAACCCACACTAAAGTGGATAATGACTGAAGGTGCTCCTTGGATGTTGGGTTCCTCTATGTGGCTAGGCTGTGAAAAAGTCTCACACACGTAGTATTGCTATACTCAGAAGGAGTAGCAGAATGTGTGTTGGGGTGTAGTTACAAGTATGCCTATGATGTGTGTGAGAAATAACTTGTTAATATGAAATTTTTGTGAAAAAAAAAAGCATTTAATTAATTACTTTGTTTTCAAAGAATTGTGTAAAATAATGCCAACTTCAAAAAATAGGATTTTTATAACAGCTTAACTGTTAAATCCTTTTCTTGGCAGTACATCATGGGACACAGAGCACCATATTAATTACTGGAAGGGTTATAGGCCACCTTCAGGTGATGGACACTGGCATAATTAAAGACAGGAAGTCCCACTCCCTATATAACCCCTCCCATCCCGGGAGTACAGTGAAAATTGATCGCAAGGAGTTACTAAGGCATCTGTTCCGCAAGTGAGTGGATCCCTTGTTCTTGACACAAAATTGTCCAACTTTTTGGTGAACTTGGACGCCAATAGTTCCAGGTCTGGGATACCCCACCTTTGATGTATGGCCCGAAAGATGTCTGGATGCAGAGACCATTCTCCTGGGAGCAAATGCTGGTGACTCAAGAAGTCTGCCTGCCAATTTTCCACACCTGTGATAAATACTGCAGATAGGCAGGGCACATGCTCTTCTGCCCAAGCTAGAATATGGTTTACCTCTACCTGAGTGGCTCGACTTTTGGTGCCCCCTTGATTGTTGATATAGGCTACCGCTGTAGCATTGTCAGACTGGATCCAGACATGATAGTTCCCTAACTGCCTGTCCAGGTCTTTAAGGCCAGACGTGCTGCCCGAATTTCTAGAATATTATTGGGCAAGGACCTTTCGGATTCCGACCACTTCCCCTGGACAGTGTTCCCTTCCAAGACGGCTCCCCAGTCCAAGAGGCAAAGATTAGAGAACCCCTAATAATGGACTTTTTAGGCACGTACAACAACCAAGAGACTGGCATCAGACATCACTACTGTATCTTCCAAGTAACAGGTAAGAAGGTTTTACCTTTCTGCAAATCTTTGGCTGATAACCACCATTTGAGACTCTGGCGAACACTTGGAGCCAGGTGCATTGGACTATCCAAATTCTTTTTTTTTCTTCTGTTTCAAACCACAGGATACTGTTTTGCAGAAGCCTTGAATGAAACTGGGCATAGGGAACCACCTCGAATGAGGCTACCATTTTCCCTAACAACCTCATGCAAAGGTGGACGGAAGGACTCTCTTTTGTCCTGAGCGAGAGCACTAGTTCTCTTAGAGCACAAACCTATGCCAGGGGAAAAAACACTCTCTTGTGAGTTGTCTATGACTAAACCCAAGTACTCCAGTCTTTTTACTGGATGTAAGGATGACTTTTCTAGGTTCATAACCCAACCTAACTGCTTCAGATATTTTACTGTGCTTACCACACTCTGATCTAGCCCTTCTATGGACTGATCTATCAGCAGCAGATCCTCTAGGTATGACACTACCGTTATACCCTGAGCTCTTAGTTTTGCCAAAGGCAGAGCAAGGACCTTTGTAAATACCCAAGGAGCGGTGGCCAACCCGAAGGGCAAGGCCAGAAACTTGTCCCTGTTCTACTGCGAATTGCAGGAATTACGAATTGCAGGAATCTTTGATGAGCGGGGAATATTGGAACATGAAGCTATGCATCCTTGATATCTATAGATGCCAGGAGTTCTCCTCCCCGAAGAGTGGATACCACTGAGCAAATTGTTTCCATTAAAAACAAGCGAATGTTTAGAAATTATTTCAGACCCTTGAGATCTAAAATGGGTCTGACGTCCCCATTGACATATGACCCGAAAGATGTCCTGAATTCCCTCCTGCCAGGCTCCTGAAAATTGCTGGAGCCTTCCTCCCACTCGATCGAGCGGGGCGCCCCATCATAAGGAGGCCTTGGGATTCTGATTTGCAGTCTTCTGTCCCCAGGGCTTCTTTTGGCCCTGCATTTGGTTCTGAGGCCTTCCTTTAGGGGTTGATGGAGGAGGCCATCGAAACTGCCTGGAGGCTGTGGAGATGAGGAAACAGAACGTTTGAAAGAGACTCTTTCTCTTAACAGGAAGGAGAGTACTTTTTCCACCCAAGATTTTCTGGATGTATTTATCAAGTCATCCCCAAACAATCGTTCTCCATTAAAGGGAAAACCAGTGAACATTTTTTTATAAGGTAGCTCTGCTGACCAATGCGTAAGCCATAGAACCCTTCACATGTGTACCAACAGAAGGGCAAGTCGGGCTGACGGGATGAATAGAATCTTTTAATAGCGTCAACCACAAAACAAAGGGCCCTGGGTAGTTCTGCCAGGTCCGGGACTTCTTCCCCTTTAACAACTTTCAGTTTGTCCTTAAGGGACTGACAAATGCCAATTGCTGCACCAGCCATGGAAAAAGAGGCTTTAAGCAATGACTTCAGTCTCTTATCTGCTGGGTCCTTAAAAACCTGAACATTGTCTACTGGACAAGTAAGACTCTTATTCAGAGAAGAAACAGCATCTACTGCTGGTACACTCCACTTCTTAGTGAACTTCTCCTCCATGGGATAGATTTGAGAGAATCTTTTAGGAAGAATAAAATGCCTGAGTGATCCCAGTCAGAATAAATAAGCTGTTCCAGCAGCAGGCGCATAGGAAAAGCGTGTGAACTCTGAGGAGGTTTCAGTGAATCTAAAGAGGAGAAGGGAGCTTCGGTCATTTCTGATAAGGGTAACTTATAACCAAAACGCACTGCTTCAGTGAGTGATTGGATTAGCAACCTTTGCGACTGTGAAGCTGGAAAAAATTCCTCTGGGACAGAGCCCTCAAATGAGGAACCATTCTCCTGCACCTCTAGTGGATCCCCCAGGGGCACATCCAAAACCATCTACCCACTCCGCGGTTGACGGATCCAGGACAGGGGAAGGGGACCTTTCACGCTTCCTCCCAGCCTGGGAGGAGAATGCAAACAAACTAGCTATCTTCCCCTCCAAACCAGCCAGGACTGTGGCCAAATCGTCTTTAGTGACGTATGCAGAGGCTGGAGTGAGGGAGGTAGCTACAATGCCTGACAGATCCAATGGCTCAGGTTGGTTAGCTGTTTCAGGACTTTCAGGGGAGGAATAAACTGTGGAGGCAAGACTAGGATACTCAGAACCTGACCACTGTGCTTTTGCGCTCCTCCTCCCTGTTTTTGTCCCTTTCCTTTGTGAATACATAGTCCTAAGCACAAAGCAGATGTACTGCAAACATGCATCAATAGCTGAGCCTAGTTCGTTAGTATGCCGCTATCAAATGCTACAGCAAGATGCCGAGTAGATGGGTCTGAATATGCCTGTATCCAAAACCCAGCACTTACATGCCCATGGAAAAGGTGTATGTGTCTCTCCATCAGCCACCACTCTATTCACACAGCTTAAGCTTATGAAGGAGCCGCCAGTCCACGCCTGCACCATGAGAAAATGTGCACACCGATCCACGTGCACGCCGGTGGCGTCGAGTTCTGCCCCCCTCGTGATATCCTCACAATCAAAACATATGAAGGAGGGAACACTTGCACACATGCGGCTCTAACATTGGGAAACCTTGGGAGAAGGGAGGGGAGGAAGGGGGTGAGCCTTTTGGAGATCTGACCCTTGTTCCCTCTCAAGGTGGCTGACAACAGGAGAAAAAAAGCAGCCATAAGTACTGCATGACACAACTATCCAAGGGGCAGCATGATGGAATGTTACAACACTAGGTATGTTATTTACACCATCTAGTGGTTGACAAAAATCAAACAGGCAGACAACATCTACTCAATAAAAAGAAGTGCATAGGAATTTATCCCAGGATCTTCTTTAACTTACCATTCCCGCCACAGGGTACATGCTGGAATATCACAGAGACCCAATCTTCACCCATCACGGCGTGTTGGAGTCATGCCAGACCTTCAAGGTCGGGGCCCCCTTTGAATGTAGGGTCCACTGCCTTGGCCCTGTATAGCTCTCTGCCAGGCAACCTGTGGTATAGGAATGTGACCAAGGTGCTGGATCCCAGAGCCCAGCTCTCCTTAAGAGAAACGTTACATGCAAAACCTTGTTCTTCCATATCAAGGCTCGGGTACCATCCACTTTAGCCCTTTATTATTGGCTCTTTTGAATGGATCTGATTGCGCAGCTCCTTTGACCCAGTCAGGACCATCCAAGGAGCTTTCTTAGCAAAAACGTAACCGTGACTAACACCTTAGACACTGGTGAAAAAACGGAGCTACTCCCGGGATGGGAGGGGTTATATAGGGAGTGGGACTTCCTGTCTTTATTTATGCCAGTGTCCATTACCTAAAGGTAGCAAATAACCCTTTCAGTAATTAATAAGGTGCTCTGTGTCCTGTGATGTACAAAAAAGAAAACTCACCATGCCTCTTACTAAATACCCTGGACTGTCTACTTTCCAAAAGCGGTCATTTGAGGGGTATTTGTACTGTCCTGGCTTGTTAGGGTTTAAAGAAATTAGATAGGCTGTCAGTACATTAGGTGTGATCAATTTTCAATGATTTGCACCATAGCTTGTAGACTCTATAACTTTCACACAGACTAAATAATATGCACTTATTTGCTTTATTTTTACCAAAGAAATGTAGCAGTATAAATTTTGGTTAAAAGTTATGAAGAAACATTGCTTAGTTTCCAAACTTCCAAACTCCAAACTTTATTTCCAAAATGTTTGCTCTTGTTTTGTTTATAGCGCAAAAAAGAAAAACCCAGTGATGATCAAATACCCCACCAAAAGAAAGCTCTATTTGTGCGAAAAAAATAACAATTTCATATGGGTACAGTGTTGCATTTCTGAGTAATTATCATTCAAAATGCAACAGCACTGAAAGCTGAAAATTGGTTTGGGCAGGAAGGGGGTGAAGGTGCCCAGTATTGAGGTGGTTAAGTGCAATTTTGTTTAATAGCAAACACAGCATTTGACGAGAAGGCGGGATTTGACAAGTTTTGCCTGCAGTTCCAATTCACAGCAATAGGACATGCTGTTTTGAAAGAAAGGCTGAATTACCCTGTGTACAAATCAATTAAAGTCAATGGAAATTTTCTGGCCTGCATTTGACGTGCAAGTCAAATGCAGGAAAACGATGAATGCAGACATAAGCCCTGAGGGACAAGAGGGAATATCGGTTAATCTTACTGGGAAACCGGGTAGTCAGTATACAAAAGGGCTCTAATTATTTCAGTCCCAATGAACAGCGCTACAATTAGTATACCTTAAGTCAGCCCTCAAACTTTCCACTCGACTACTCGCAAAAAAATGGAAAATGAGGTCTGGCGAGGAGCTGGGCTGCTGTCAGGTGAGAGGGGGTGAATGGGAGCCATTCTCCCATAGAGAGTGTGGAGGAACAGAAGGGGGCGGCCGGTTCATCATAGCAGAAGATGTGTGGAGCAAGAGTAGATCCTGCTTGATCAGAGTGGGGTTTACCTGCTGTACTAACTTACATTACAATTGAAGTCCGCATGCCGTCACACACAGCCCCGCCCTCCTGACCCCACACCTGTGACAGCCAGAACACTGGTCCAATGATCTTCTTATAGCCTAGGCCATCTTTATGTAGAGCAGCAATTCTTTTTTTCATATCCTCAGTGAGTTCTTTGCCATGAGGTGCCATGTTGAACTTCCAGTGACCAGTATGAGAGATTGAGAGTGATAAGACCAGATTTAATACAGCTGCTCCCTATTCACACTAATGAGTCACATGACACTGGGAGGGAAATTGGCTAATTGGGCCCAATTTGGACATTTTCATTTAAGGGTGTACTCACTTTTGTTGCCAGCAGTTTAGACATAAATGGCTGTATGTTGAGTTATTTTGATGGGACAGCAAATTTACACTGTTATACAAGCTGTACACTCACTACTTTACATTGTAGCAAAGTGTAATTTCTTCAGTGTTGTCACATGAAAAGATATAATAAAATATTTACAGAAATGTGAGGGGTGTACTCACTTTTGTGACAGACTGTATATAGCAAATTTAGGAGGTGTGAAATTATTGGCCCAGTAGATTGATAACATTACATAACGTGGTGCTAGTGATGCTTGTAATGTCACAGCTGGAGAAATTCATATGTAAATGGTGGGATGGGGAGCTCAACACCTAAAAAGAACTTGGGGAACAACATACTATGGTAAACCAATAAGTTCTGGATTTTGAACTTCAAGGGAACATTTGGAAAGTAAAACAGTTAACACGTCTGCATTCCCATTTATTCAACTTGTTGAGTGTCTCTTTAAGAGAGTAAGCATGTATATGGATTATTCTATAATAAATGTCAAAGTTAAGGGATCCTTTGCAATTTGTGACAACAATTATTGAGAATAAATTACTATGCAACATATTGTTTTTTAATGATCGTCAGTTAAAAAAAATATATAACAAGTTGAAAAGCCTTACTGTAACATACCATTATAAGTGTCTTATTATTTTTGAAATATTGTACACATTTATTGCAATTAAATATCCAATAAAACAAAAATAACACTTATATGTCTTCCACAGAATTTGCATGGGTATTGAAACATTATGTAGTTATTTTGTTGACTAATTGCTTAATTGCACAGATAATTGAAATGCATATCAGATTGCTTTATTTCCCTGATGAAGCGCTGGTAGAGTGTATGGAGCACTATGCCTTCCCTATGAGTATGTAATATGCTGCTATCAAATGAATAGTCTTTTAATGAAATTATCTTTTATATGTCTATAATGAGCTTGGCTTCATTAGGTACTGCTTTAGTTTTGGAATAGTTATATTGCTATTTTTGAAGTTGTCATCAACAGAAATATTTGTGTCATGATTATTAAAGCTGCATTAGTTAGGACTGCTTGTATACTTGTAAAAAAAAGACATTGCCAGAGGACAAACATTTTTTTTACTTTGGTAGGGGTGTACAGTATATCTAAGTATTAGCAGAATATAAACTTATTTTAATTGGTACATGGGTTGTTTTCTTATCAAAACATCCCTTATCCTTAAACAGAAGCTTCGCGCAAAAATGGACTTCAGTAAAGCTGAACTCAGCTGTTTTACCTGAAAAAGGCTACTACTTTTTGTCCCTCCAGTCTGGAGATATCCATATCTCAGAATTACATGTAACCAACCTGACTCAATGTAAGTATTAAAAATAGATTATTCTTGTAGTTCAACTTTAAAGAGAAAGTCGGGGTGAAATATTTTGTACCTTATGGAGTCGATCATGTTGGAGGGCTTGCAAATATGGCTGGGTGCTTGTACATATATAATTACAAACTGTACATTGAATGTTTTTTTAAACAGTAACATACACTGATGAGATTATTTACATCAAGCTGATAAAATATAACAGTATACTGTATATAAAAAGCTGACAAGACTATGATAAGACTATTTGATAAGATTATTTATTATTATTATTATTATTATTATTATTATTATTATTATTATATATTATTATTATTGAAGTACTGCCCCCCTAAGAAGCTGCTGATAATTAATTGGGCCTGCACTCTGTCTATCAACCCCAGAAAATTGGACTTGACCCCCTAGGCACAACTGTGTTAATGCAAGACCCAATGGTAAAGAGCAACACAATAATAAAACAATATATTGTATATTTACCATCACCCGGGTATCTGTCACTCCTCTGGCTGTAGTAATATATATATAGTTTCATACAAGTTGTACTTTAACCACATAAACCGTTTACTGGGAGAACTTGGTTAAATACATTGATCACAGCGGTAATTCGCATACAAGAAAAATGGCAGTAGTAACAATCGGGGTGTATGTGAAAACGCAATGGTCACTTGAGAGCATATGCAGACAGGCTAAAAGTGGAATCTGTACTCAATATGGTAGATCCTTTATACTAAACACATTCCACTCCCTTCTCTGAGCATATTAAACCTGCAGTGCATTATCATATACTTTGCAGTAGTGTAACACAGAACTTATGCTCTAGGGCTCCCCCTAGCTTGTAATGCAGTTCTCAGAGTACATATAAAAAGTAAGAATGCTTTATAGTGAATAGTAAAGTCTTTGGTCTTCTTTCTTCAGCTAGCATATTAAACTGCAGTATTTGTAATCCAGAATACCAGTAAGTAGTAAATTAAAGTAAAAGTGACGTGTAGATAACTGTGTGCTTGCTCATGTAAAGCACTCACAATGCCTCTTTATGGGGGGCGCGGCCTATGCATGGCCTACGTAAGCGCCCCGGGAGGTCCTCAGCTTCCCACCAGTCAGCCGTCGGCTCCATTAAGAGATTTCTCGCTGCGGAAAGAGCCAGCCCAAGCACTCAGAGCAGACAGGCCAGAGCCTCGAGGTCAATTATCTTGCCTGACTCGCATGCTACTTCCGCACGGGAAAGCTTCTCAGCCTCCTCCTGTTGCTCGGAGTTGATGGATGATCCCGGTTCCCCCGCAGGTTCAGGGATGACTTCATTGGTGAGTGAAATTAAAAAATAAATGTGGGCATGTTCCGCAGCATGGAGAAATCCTTTAAAAAGGACATCTCTGTGGTAAGTGCTGACATGCTACATCTGTTGGGCAGACTAGAGGAGGCAGAGCAGTGCCAAGACTCACAGACAGTATCCATTAAGGAGCTACAAGACACGGTTACACAACTAGCATTAGCCCACAGGGCCTCATTATACAAACTCGAAGACCTCGAGAACCGTAACCGTAGAAGTAACTTACGCATCAGAGGTTTACCAGAGGCAACCAGGGACAATGACTAAGAACCCTCAATCTGTGGTATTCTTAACAGTTTTGGGCAACCCTGTCATGGCCGCACTGTGGTTTGACCGAGTACACCAGGCCTTTAGGCCGCGCAATATCGCATCTGATCAACCTAGAGATGTTATTTGTCGCCTCCACTACTTTGAGGACAAAAATGCAGTCATGATCAAACTGCGCAGTACTCCCACCATCGACTTTGATGGGGCAACTCTCAACATTTACCCTGATATCTCTAAGAAGATCCTGAATCGACGCAGAGCATTGAAGCCTCTTCTAGACCAACTGAGGGGATGGAATCACTTACAGATGGGGTTTTCCCGCGAGCCTCATAGCTACCAAAAATGGCCGCTCTTTTTACACTGCGGTTCCCTGAAGAGCTCCCTGCTTTTCTGCAAGATCTAAACCTACCACCCCTGGAGCTCCTGGGATGACCAAATCATATACCTTCCTTTTCAACTCCTCAAACATCTCAATGGAGGAAAACACCATCCAAACAAAAACGTACTTCCACGCCAGGCTCCTCACAGAAAAACAGGTGAGATACTCGCCTGTCTGTAGACATTTCCTTTTCTGACACATTTAACAGTGACTGCAGCTCCCATCCCAGTTTTACACCTTCTCACACTTTAGTGCATTTCCCGTAACCTATATATCCTTGAGCTCAGTCCCACAATTCTGTGACCAACTCAAGCTATACCCCATGTTTTGCATCCAAGCATATGGTCACATTATGCTGTTTCTTGTTTAGTTTTCGTAAGGTTTAACATGTTCCTCCTGTTTTGTTTGCATTGCTAGAGTTTAAATTATACTCTGTTATACGTATTTCTCAGAGGCCGTACGCTGATGATGCATACTGCTCCTGCTCTATGCCCTTAACATGGCGTACATCCTCAACCCCCTTATCCTGGGTTGGCTGAGCGGCAGCAGCCCACATATAATTATCATAGGTCTCATTATTGAGTCCATGAGGGCTGCTTGCTCTCATCCTCCCCACTGGGACCACCGCAGATTTTTGCCTGCATATGTTTCTTTCCCTATTGGTTTGATGAACTGTAAATGTTCTGTCATTATTTGTTCTTTCTTCCTTTTCGCTCTTTCTGGATCTCTTTCTTACCCCTACTCCCACCCTTCCCTCTTCTTTTTACCTGCTGGCAGGCTTGGTTGCATGAGCAGAAGGCCCACTCACGTCTAATGTGGCGGCTAAGAGGCATCTAGTACTGCAAGGAATGAAAAATGTTAATTGTTCAATCGCTTTCCTTCAGGAAACACATTTGGCGCACTCAACATCTGTTAAACTGTACTCGCCACGATTCCCGCAATGGTATTACCGTCTGTCCGACACTAACAAAGCCAAGGGAGTAGCCATTGGGTTTAGTTCCAGTATGCCTTTTCGCTTAACTACTATGTTAGCGGATGATCATGGTCGCTTCGTTTTCCTCAAGGGCTACATAGGTAACACCCAGTGTACCCTAGTAAATGCATACAGCCCCAATCATAATCAACCCTCCTTCCTTACCCATCGTCTCTCAAAACTCTCTTATTTCGCCGAAGGTCTGGTTGTTCTGGCGGGGGATATAAACATGCCCCTAGACCCCACTATCGACACTTCTCAGGGCCACTCTAACATCCCATTTAAGCGAATTGTGCAAGTCAAAAAAAAACTTTTATAATTCCAACTCATAGATGCTTGCCACATATTACACCCTAAGGATAAGCACTATTCCCATTTCTCTAAAATACACCACTCTTATTCCAGAATAGACAATATTTTCCTAGACCACTTCCACCCCCCTCTCCTATGCTCTGCCACCATAGGCACTGCCTCCATCTCCGACCATGCACCTGTTTCCATATGCTTGACCATGCCTACTCTGCTACACCGCCCCAACAACTGGAAGCTTAATGACTACCTCCTCTCAAACAAAACAGAGGTTTCTATGCTATCCACCTCTTTGTCCCACTATTTTAAAGAAAACACATTCTCTGAAACCTCTCCCTCTGTACTGTGGGAAGTGGACAAAGCTACTATGATGGGCTGCTTCATTGAGTTGGGAGCGAGGAAAAAAAGGGAACATGGTCAACAGCTCAAACAGGTCCTAAGGCAGATTTCCAAACTTGACAAACAACACAAATTATCCCTACAAGCTAAACACCTGGAAGCTCTTACTTTAAAAAGAGAAGAACTTAAAACCCTCCTAGACCTCGACACCAAAAGGAAATTTTACTACGTCTCGCAAAAAGTATATGAATGGGGCAACAAACCTGGTAAACAACTTGCTAGATCCCTTAGAGCCAAAAAGACCCTTTCATTCATACCCAAATGAAAACTTCAATCAGGTGAAATTTCTCATGCTACCCCCCCTAATCACCAAAACTTCTAGAATTCTATGCCGATTTCTATAATGTCAAGGGTGATCTAGCAACACTACCTCTACGAGACAAACGTAAACACATTCTTATCTACCTGAAAGCTGCTAATCTTCCCAAACTCCCAAAATCAGCCTTTACAGCCTTGGAAGCAGATCCCTCCGTAGAAGAATTCCAAATTGCACTAAAATCTTCCCCCTCAGGTAAAGCTACTGGTTCGAGAGAGAGAAAATGTGCCACGCCTGTCCCTTTTATGTGTCTACCCAGCAGGCAATTCTGTGACCTAGCCTTGTGGATAGGTAGTTCTTTGAATGGTTTAAACATATCAGTCACTTCCTCATTCACTACATCCCCCACAATGCATTGGAGCATGGCTTTATTGAAACCAAACTAAAATCTTAATAACATTAAGCAGAATAGACACTAGAGGGAGTGAAACTCTTATCTTAACCACTTGACCACTGGGCACTTAAACACCCTTAATAACCAGACCAATTTTCAGCTTTCGGTGCTCTCACATTTTGAATGACAATTACTCAGTCATGCAACACTGGACCTATATGAAATTTTTGTCCTTTTTTTCACACAAATGGAGCTTTCTTTATTTAATCACCGCTCGGTTTTTTATTTTTTGTGCTATAAAAGAAAAAATACAGAAAATTCTGTAAAAAAAAATGAATTTTTCTTTGTTTCTGTTATAAAATCTAGCAGATTAGTAATTTTTTCTTCATAAATTTTGGCCAAAATGTATACTACTACATATCTTTGGTAAAAATAAGTACAAATTGGTGGATATTATTTGGTCTTTGTGAAAGTTATAGAGTCCACAAGCTATGGTGCCAATATCTGAAAATTGATCACACCTGAAGTACTGGCGGCCTATTTCAATTCTTGAGACCCTAAAATGCCAGAAAAGTACAAATACCCCACAAATGACCCCTTTTTGGAAAGAAGACATTCCAAGGTATTTAGTAAGAGGCATGATGAGTTTTTTGAAGTTGTCATTTTTTCCCACAATTCTTTGCAAAATCAAGATTTTTTTTACTTTTTTTTTTCACAAAATTGTTATATCAGTTTATTTCTCACACACAGCATATGCATACCACAAATTACACCCCAAAACACATTCTGTATTACTCCCGAGTACGGCGATACCACATGTGTGAGACTTTTACACGGTGTGGCCACATACAGAGGCCCAACATGCAGGGAGCGCCATCAGGCGTTCTGGAGCACCCAGGACAATTCTGACATTTCTCTCCTACATGTAAAAATCATCATTTATTTGCTAAAAAATTACATAGAATCCCAAAACATTATATATTTTTTTTAAGCAAACACCCTGGAGAATACAATGGTGGTCGTTGCAACTTTTTATCTCGCACGGTATTTGCCCAGCTATTTTTCAAATGCTTTTTTTTGGAAAAAAAACAGTTTTGTGCTTAAAAAAAAGAAACAACACAGTAAAGTTAGCCCAATTTTTGCATAATGTGAAAGATGAAGTTATGCTGAGTAAATAGATACCTAACATGTCACTCTTCAAAATTGCACACGCTCGTGGAATGGCGCCAAACGTTGCTACTTAAAAATCCCCATAGGCGACAATAAAAATTTTTTTTACTGGTTATATGTTTTGAGCTACAGAGGAGGTCTAGGGCTAGAATTATTGCTCTCACTCTAACGTTCGCAGCGATACCTCACATGTGTGGTTTGAACACCGTTTTCATATGTGGGCGGGACTTACATATGCGTTCGCTTCTGCATGCGAGCACATGGGGACAGGGGCGCTTTAAAAAAAAAAAAATGTTTATTGTTTTATTTTACTTTATTTATTTTAGTTTGAAATTTTTTTCCCCCAAAATAAAATTTTTGATCACTTTTATTCCTATTACAAGGAATGTAAACATCCCTTGTAATAGGAATATGGCATGACAGGTCCTCTTTACAGTGAGATATGGGGTCAATAAGACCCCACATCTCACCTCTAGGCTGGGAAGCCTGAAATAAAAAATAAAAATAAAAAAAGAGGGCGTCGGGAGGGGGGATGTCTATGGCTGGGTATTGCAGGGTATCACCGACTATGGCTGGATATGGCTGGGTATCTCCGGGTATGGCTGGGTATCTCAGAGTATGGCTGGGTATCTCAGAGTATGGCGTTGCAGAGTATTGCGTTGCAGAGCATTGCAGGGTATTGGCGGGTGTTGCAGAGCATTGCAGAGTGTTGCAGGGTATTGGCGGGTGTTGCAGAGCATTGCAGAGTGTTGCAGGGTATTGGCGGGTGTTGCAGAGCATTGAAGAGTGTTGCAGGGTATTGGCGGGTGTTGCAGAGTGTTGCAGGGTATTGGCGGGTGTTGCAGAGTGTTGCAGGGTATTGGTGGGTGTTGCAGAGCATTGCAGGGTATTGCAGAGTGTTGCAGGGTATTGCAGGGTATTGCAGAGTGTTGCAGAGTAATGGCAGGGAATTGAGGGGTTAAATTTCGGTGAGCAGCGATGTGGGCACTGCAGATGCAGCCCACAGCACTGCTGACACCGATCTCTTCCCCCTCCACTGTACCGATCGGTACAGAGAGGGGGAGGGAGGAACCGGCGTCATAACATGACGCCAGTTTGTTTACAAGTGATCACTCCGTCATTTGACGGAGCGATCACGTGGTAATCGGCCGCGATGAGCGGCCGTTTACCGTGATCCGTGATGCGCCGGGTCCACTGGACCCGGCGGTCACGGATGCTCTCGTGTGCACGCCCCAGGGGGCGCGCGGGAGCAGAATTCTGGGAGGCCGTTAATTAACAGCCTCTCAGAGTTAAACAACCGCCCTGAAGCCGTTAATGGGCGGTTGTTAAGTGGTTAAGAACATCACATTATTTACATGATAACTGGGTCACAACACCCCCACTACATTATTAAATATTTATTATTATTATTATTATTATTATTATTATTATATGATAAGACTATTTATGCAAAAAAGTTGCATAGCTGGTCCTCATTTGAAAGTGCATGTAAATTTGATCTGTACAACTAGGGCAAAATTAAATGTTCTCAGGTTGTATTCTCTGCAGATGGAATGTGTGAAAATAAAAAATACCACATTATTCACTAGATGGCGTTCAATATTATAGGAAGTAAGTACGCTCACCAGCTCCATCTAGTAGCTACAATGACACATTTTTTCCCATTCACATATTCGATCTACAAAGAATATAACCTGAGAATATTTTATTTTGCCTCATCCGCACCAGATTTTTTTGCATGCAGTATTGAAGGATGAATGGCTATGCAATTTTTTTTTATTCACCTCTAATTATTTCTATATACCAGTTTAAAGATGGAACAACTGCAACACATGGTGATAATACTTAAACCAGTGCTGAGGGAAAATGTAGACTGTCATTGCTGAGCTCTTCTTCTAAAAAAGCTAATCACCTGGCTGTCACGTTGATCCAAAGTCATCAAAGCTTCCCGAGTCTCTAACATGCAACTTGCAAGCTGTTCTGGAGTTCTGGCTTTATTGTGTACAATCTTGTTCTGGGTGACTATAGCCAGAGACAGCTAAACAGTTAACATTTCCAATAGAAGGTCAGTAATGGCAGTCCATGTTTCTCTCTGTAGAGGTTTCCTTTAAGGTGATCTCAGGTCAATCAATGGTTGGGTCATTACAGTAAACATACTCTTTTTACCTTCAATATACACGGTTATTATAAAAATGTAATCATGTTATTTGCTACATCAGAAATTAAAGATAAGAAATACGTTAAAGGGTTTCTCCACTCCAACATTTCAACACTTTCCACCTGCAGCTTGTTGACTTCCATAAGAAAGGTGTGAAGTCCCCTGTGAAGGGGGACCATAGATACTGTACTTACTCCCTCTGTTAGCACCTCTAGCACAACTGCACCTAGTGACCAGTCCATCTCATCACCATTGATCCCAAAGCCAGGCTCAGTGTATCTGAGATAGAAATAAAATATATAATGAATTGTAGAAAAGTAAATGCAAAAATGTTTGTAGATTGCTTAGTAATAAAATGGAAAGATTTGTAAACTAAATATCCCTAGTAGGGATGAGCTTCGTGTTCGAGTTGAACATACGTTCGACTCGAACATCGGCTGTTTGCCCGTTCAGCGAATTCCGAACGTTATGGGCCGTTCGCGCCAAATGTGTAGTGTGTTGGCGTCTGAAGCAGTTAGTGGGTGTTCTGTGGTTCTGTGGTTTCGATCTTGCTCTTCTGTAGTGGTTGTTGTCTGCGTGCCCTGGCCGCAGTATACACCGCTATATTCACCTCACCTATATAGCTAGCGATATATCTATCTTTTATAATAGAGCTTGCAGTCAGTGTTAGGAGCTTGTGCGTGCTGTCTGCGTGCTCTGTACCCAGTACACACCGCTATATCCACCTACATAGCTCTTCTCTATTTGAGCCATCTGCCATCTGCAGGAGTTATTGGAAGTTGTGTGTGCCTCCAGCACAGCACAATATATACATCTGTATTTACCCTTTATTGCTGGTGTTCTATAATAAAGGCATCTGCAGGAGTTAGTGGGTGTTGTGTGCCTCCAGCACAATATACACCTGTATCTACCCTTTATTGCTGTTCTCTAATAGAGCCATCTGCAGGGCTTAGTGGGTGTTGTGTGCCTCCAGTACAGTATACCCCATTATCTACCCTTTATTGCTGGTGTTCTATAATAAAGGCATCTGCAGAAGTTAGTGGGTGTTGTGTGCCTCCAGCACAATATACACTACCCAATTGCTGTTTTAGCCAACTCCCTTCAGGCCATTACCATGTCTGGAAGGCCAGCAAGGAGAGGCAGACAGGCGCGAGCCGATAAAAGAGGGCAAGCGGGCTCTGTGTCTAGAGACAACAGTGCTGGTCGTGGACGCGGTGCATTGTCATCATCAGCACGTGGCCATGGGACACGCTTGTCCTTCTTTTCGGCAGCTGGATATGTTGAGCCGCAACATGCCAATGACTTGGTAGAGTGGATGACCAAGCCCTCTTCATCCTCCTCATCCTCTCTCACCCAGGCTCAGGGTACTGGCAAAGCAGTCTTCCCTCCTCTCAATGTCCTCATCAGTGACTCCTTCCCTAGACCCACCACGTCCTCCTGAGGAGTCCCCTGAACTCTTTGAGCACAGTGTTGGGTACATGCTCCAGGAGGATGCCCAGTGTTTTGTAGGCTCTGATGATGATACTCAGCTAGAGGAAGGCAAATGCGTGAGCGCAGAGAGAGGGGATGCTCAAGAAGGACAGCAATCTGGCAGTCATGTTCCACAAGCTGCAGCATACTGCCAGGTTTGCTCCAGCGATGAAGAGGGAGGAGATGATGAGGGCACTGACTCCATGTGGGTGCCTGGTAGGAGAGAGGAGGAGGAGGAGGCACATGTCCAACGAGGCAGGATGCCCTCCGGGGGCCAGCTTAGGGGCAGCACACCGACTGAATCACACCGCAGAGCTCTGCCTGTGCAGGGCGCTGCCTCTGCGCGTTATTCTAAAAGTTCTTTGGTGTGGGCCTTTTTTGAGACGAGTGCATCAGATCGCACAGCTGCTATTTGCAACATATGTCTCAAGCGTATCTCGCGTGGCCAAAACATCAGCCGCTTGGGCACCACATGCTTGACCAGACATATGTTGACCTGCCATGCAGCTCGTTGCCAAGCGTACCTCAAAGACCCACACCAAAGAACAAAGCGGACCTCTCCTTGCTCCTCATCAGCTGGCATCTCCAAACCCACTAGACCTTCAGTCCTCTCTGAAACCTGCTCTGAGAGGAATGAAGGTGTAGAATTAGGTGTGTCACAGCCAAGTGCTTCCGGGCACTCTGCTAGCAGTACACCCACGTCCGATTATAGCAGGCAAATGTCCCTGCCCCAGCTGCTGGACCGGCGAAAGAAGTTCCCTCCCAGCCATCCACATGCCCAGCGGTTGAATGCTAGCTTGGCTAAATTGCTAGCACTTCAACTGCTGCCTTTTCAGTTGGTAGACTCGGCCCCCTTCCGTGAGTTTGTACAATGTGCGGTTCCTCAGTGGCAGGTCCCCAAACGCCATTTTTTCTCACGGAAGGCGATTCCGGCTCTCTACCGGCATGTGTAAGGCAATGTCCTTGCCTCGCTGGACAGGGCGGTCAGCGGTAAGGTGCATATTACCGCTGACTCATGGTCCAGCAGGCATGGACAGGGACGTTACCTGTCTTTCACGGCCCATTGGGTCACTCTTCTGGCAGGTGGGAAGGATGCAGGACAAGGTGCAGTAGTGTTGGAGGTTGTTCCGCCACCACGCCTCCAAAATGCTACTACTGGTTGTGACACACCTCTCTCCTCCACCCCCTGCTCTTCTTCTTCCTCCATGGCCTCTTCCAGTGCTCTGTCCTCAGAACCAGCGGTGCTCCGTAGGCGTTCCAGGGGCTACGCAAGTACGCAGGCAAAACTATGCCATGCAGTGCTTGCGCTGGTTTGTTTGGGGGACAGGAGCCACACTGGGGCGGATGTTTTGTCAGCTCTGCAGGGGCAGGCCGAGAGGTGGTTGACGCCACGCCAGCTTAAGCCAGGAATGGTGGTTTGCGACAATGGCACCAACCTCATCTCCACCCTCCGACAGGGACAACTGACCCATGTGCCCTGTGTAGCTCACGTCCTTAACCTGGTGGTGCAGCGGTTCTTGGGCAGGTACCCGGGCTTACAGGTTGTCCTGAAGCAGGCCAGGAAAGTCTGTGTGCATTTCCGCCGATCATTTAATGCCTGTGCTTGGCTGGCTGAGCTCCAAAAGGAGTTGAACCTGCCCAAGAACCGCCTTATATGTGACATTCCCACCAGGTGGAACTCAACGTTGGCCATGCTGCAGCGGCTGCACACACAGCAGAGGGCCATCAATGAGTACCTGTGCGACTACGGCACCAGGACAGGGTCAGGGGAGCTCGGTTTTTTCTCACCACGCCAGTGGGGCATGATCAGGGATGCATGCACTGTCCTGTCACCATTTGAGGAGGCCACGAGGATGGTGAGCAGTGACAGTGCATGCATCAGTGACACTGTACCTCTTGTCCACCTCTTGGAGCATACGCTGCGTGGAATAATGGACAGGGCACTTGAGGCAGAACAGAGGCAGGAAGAGGAGGACTTCCTTGCCTCTCAAGGCCCCCTTTATCCAGACAGTGTTCCTGCTGTGCCACCCATCACACAGGAAGAGGATGAGGAGGAGGAAGAGGAGGAGGAGGATGATTGTGTCAGCATGGAGGTGGAGGCTGGCACTCAGCATCAGCAGCAGCAGCAGCAGCAGCAGTCTTGTAGGGATGATTTACAGTCCCAAAAAAACAGTGGACTTGTACGTGGCTGGGAGGAGGTAGCTGCGGATCATGTTGTCCTTAGTGACCCAGAGGACTCTGGACCGAATGCCTCAGCTAACTTACATTGCATGGCCTCCCTGATCCTGCAAAGCCTGCGGAAGGATCCTCGTATTCTTCGGATCAAGGAGAGGGACCATTACTGGCTGGCCACTCTCCTTGATCCACGGTACAAGGGTAAGGTTGCCGACCTTATCTTGCCATCGCAGAGGGAGCAGAGGATGAGACATCTCCGGGAGGCCTTGCAGAAAGGTCTGTGCAACGCGTTCCCAGAGACTGGGAGGTTACAAACTCCTGGTCCTGGACAACGTGTTGCTGAGGCATCGGTCAGAAGGAGGGGTGGAGAAGGTGGCCGTCTGATGCTTTCAGACAATTTTTTAGTCCGCAGCCCCAAGGTATGATCGGTTCCAGCAACCATCGCCAGCGTCTGATTTACATGGTGCAGGAATACCTAGGGGCAAGGTCAGACTTGGACACCTTTCCCACCGAAAATCCTCTGGCTTACTGGGTCTTGAGGATGGATCACTGGCCAGAGCTTGCACAGTATGCAATTGAGCTACTGGCCTGTCCTGCATCTAGCGTTCTTTTGGAACGCACCTTTAGTACTGCTGGTGGCTTTGTTACCGCTCACAGGGTGCGCCTGTCCACCGAATCAGTTGATCGACTGACCTTCATCAAGATGAATCAGTCTTGGATCACCCACAGCTACCAAGCACCTGAAGCTGATGTAACCGAATAATTTTTTTTAAAATATCACATCCCTTCAAGACTGCCTATGCTGATGCTGAGTGACTGTCCTGTTATGTTGATTGTCTATCCTCTTCCTCCTCCGCTGATATGTTGGAAGAACATTTCTGGTTCTGGGTGATGCCATCAGCCCAATTTTTCTGACCCAATTTAACAGGGGCGTTTAATTACAGTTTTTGATGCAATGCTTTGCAGCAGGGCTAATTCCTGCAATAAAACTAGAGTATATGGGAGAGGTTGCAGTGTGGTGGCACCAGCACCAGTGCCTAAAAGGCTCAATTTTCCTGCCCTGTTTAACAGGGGCGTTTAATTAAAATTTTTGATGCAATGCTTTGCAGCAGGGCTAATTCCTGCAATAAAACTAGAGTTTATGGGAGAGGTTGCAGTGTCGTGGCACCAGCACCAGTGCCTAAGGCCCAATTTTTCTGCCCCTGTTTAACAGGGACATGTAATTACAATTCTTGATATAATATTTCACAGGAGGGCCTGTTCCTGTGCCCACCCAGAGTAACTGTGAGGACTTATAGTGTTGTGGCACCAGCACCACAACCACCAAAGGTCAATTTTTCTACCACTGTTCAACAATGGCATGTAATTACAATTCTTGATATAATCGTTCACAGCAGGGCGCTCCAGCGCCCACCAAGAGTCACTTTGAGAGCTTACAATGTTGTGGCAAAACCAACACCTTGTTCCGCCATTTCTGCAGAGCATATAGGGCAGGCCCCTACTTTCAAACATCCAACTTACAAACATCTCCTACTTGCAAACGGAAGGAGACAACAGCAATTGAGATGAAAAAAGATGGACGACAAAACAAATTATACAGGGGTGATAACCCTTCCCTATGTTTTCCAAAAAGCTTAAAAATAGTTTTTTTGACTGGAGCTACACTTTAAAAATGTACCAGTTGAAAATTACAAACAGATACAACTTAACACAACAAACCTACACAGTCCGTCTTGTTTGCACCGCCTGTATACTGCTGTTCTGAATATATAGGGCCTGGGGGCCACATGCATTTCCTTTTTTTAATATGGGTACAGGGTTCCCCTTAACATGCGTACAAGACCCAAAGGGGCTGGTAATGGGCAGGGAGGGCTACCCATTTTCAACCATATTGCAGGAACCAGATATAACATTAAAACCGCAAGCAGTTTTAAATGACGTTATTTCCATTAAATGTCATTTTGTGCAGGGACTGTTCTAAACAAGGGAAACACGTGGCACTTCACAGGCATACTACAGACACCCCCCAGGCACGATAGTTAAAGGAATATTTCACTTTTTTTTCACTTTAATCGTCATTAAAATCAGTGCTCCTGCCAAAACGGCCATTTTTTAAAACATTTTAGGCATTGACCCATGTCCCCTGGGGCAGGAGCCAGGTCCCCAAGGACAGACTCTTGCATATTAGCCGTTAAAATTAGCACTTTTAATTTTGAACGTTCGAGTCCCATAGACTTCAATGGGGTTCTAAAGTTCGTACGAATTTGGGGTCTGTTCGAAAGTTCTGGTGTGAACCGAACCGGGGGGTGTTCGGCTCATCCCTAATCCCTAGTATTCAGGAACAAGTAAACCTATGTATTCCAATAAAATTGTTAGAAGAATAGTGATATTTCTATGAAGAAAAATAGTGTAAATCTGTACAATACTTGGCATTACTCTTAAAGAAAGCTACGATATATTAGACAACAATTACATATATTGTAGCTTTTCAGCCCAGAAGTGGCTGCATTAGCTCTTATTATCCAGACTTCTTTTCTTTATTTTCACTTGGAATTCCTATGAGTAACACATTTCCTGTTCCTGAGTGGCTACACTCCTCCACCGTATCTATGGAGGAGTGAGTGTATGTAGCCATGGTAGTTATATTAGCTGGACTTCAAACAAGTCTGCCTTTGTTCATCAACATTGCATGGGGGGTAATGGAATTAGTAGTTGAAAGATACCACTGCTTTTTATCTCAAAGCAAGTTATGAAGAAACTACATTTGTATCAACAAAACAAATATTTCCTGTACTTATTGTAAATATTCTTAGTCTGAAAATAAGAAAACGAATGCAGCTACCACATTTAAGGCCTGGTAAGCTACAATGCATTATATTTGTTGCTCTTGCATTTAATCTTCCTTTAAAGCCCAATTACAAAATATCAGCAACACCCCCACCCAGCCCTCTCTAAGTGACCGATGGTAAAAAAGAATTCTGAAGCCATGGTCATGTGACAGCCCTTCTTTCTTCTTCTTTTTGTTTCCCGAGGTCCATTTTCAGGTATCAACATTACTGTCTGTTAAAAGAGATGACGCTTGCAGTAACCAGGTGCTCTCTCATAAGCTCCCGAAACAGGAGAACTCAGAGGGGCAGTGAGGGGACCAGAATATAAGGAGCAGGAAAAATGTGTGGTCCCCGGGGCAGGAAATGAGCATGGCTCATAGAGGAAATTATGACTTAGATCCATTACACTGCAGGATAGTATAAGCTGCACACACACACACATGGATTTAAAATCAGCCGATTGAGCCGGTTTCATTTTTGCCTGGAGTTGGGCTTCAAAAGATTAGTTTACCTTTTGAATATGTTATTTGGTACACTTGTATTTAGGGTTTGTCTTACCCACAGTTGTAGTCACATTTTAAAATAGGTGCGGTTATGTGGGGCTCTGCCCACACAGCCACTTCATTCATATGGATCTGTGAATGAATAAACTACTTCAATGGAGTGCGAGCATTCTGATCAGCATGCTCATAGTCTACTATACATTCCCTCCAGCTTTCAAACTGAAAGCCCCTACAGAGGTATGGGTAGAAAGCTGAAGGGAGAGTGTACAGGAGCCTGACACTGCAGCCACAATCCACTAATCACAGGAGTAATAAATTTCATTAAATTTCATTAGGGCGACACAGTGGTGTAGAGGATAGCACTCCCACTTAGCAGTAAAGCCGCGTACACACGGGCGGACTGTCTGGCCAACTAAGTCCGTCAGACAATCCGACAGACAGTCCGTCCTACTTTTGAATGAACGGACTTGACCACACACGATGAACAGACAGTCCGTTGAAAGCTTGCGCGATGACGTGTACAGCACGTACGACGGGACTAGAAATACGACGTCCAATACACTGCAATGCAACCTTCGGCCGTGTAAATCCTTTCTGAGCATGCGCCATACTTAGTCCGTCCAACTTGCCTACTCACGAGCGGACTGTCCGCTGAAACCAAAGTTGGACAGACAATATTACGGAAATTCCAAAAGACTTAGTCCGCCAGACTGTCCGCTGAAAAAGTCCGCTGAAGCCCACACACGAGCGGACTGTCCGCTGAAATGTGTTTCAGCGGACTAAGTTGGACAGACAGTCCGCCCGTGTGTACGCTGCCTAAAAGGGGTTGCTGGTTCAAATCCCAACCACGGCACTACCTGGCTGGAGTTTGCATGTTCTCCCTGTGCCTGCATGGGTTTCCTCTGGGTACTCCGGTTTCCTCCCACACTCCAAAGACATGCTGGTAGGTTAATTGGCTTATGTCCAAAATTGGCCCTAGTGTATGAATGTGGGTTGGGGACTTTGGATTGTGGGCTCCTTGAGGGTAGGGACTGATGTAGGTGTATTGATGGTGCTATATGAGTACCTTGAATAAAAATACCAATATATTTGAGAGATGCAATGTATAGGGATAATTGTAGACTCACTCAGGATGGACTGGTGTCTTTATACAACCTTACTAACTAACTAATGTCATTTAATGCTCCTGTACAAAAATACATGCATATTCTTTTTACTTGCAAAGATATGTTAATTATTATTTTTTTTTTTCTTAAGACTGACTTACTAAAGTGTGAACTGAGGGAAAGCGCAGTGAATTAAATGGAAATTGAGCACAAACATCTACTTATGCCCAGGGAATATAGAAATGTGAGCTATATAGAGAGCTTCTCTTGTCCACGACTGGATGTTTGAAGTGAACAGGGATTCACTGTCCTTTATCTCATCTCAAACTTTAGTAAATCAGGTCTTTTCGGTATCACTTTGTTTCCAGTTGGCTGTGCATTGTGTTAGTTGTTTCCTTAATTTTGTAGAACAGTTGGCAGGGATGTTGTAAATTTCTATATTTAGAGTTGCTGTCTATAGACTCTGCACCTGGTTGAACAGTTTTATAGACAAACACATACTAGCATATATTTAATTAATTTCCAAATGTATATATGCAATAAACTAGTATAAAATGTTGGCTCTTGCAATAATTTACAATTTGGTATAAATTAACAAAGGACTACATTTCTAATGGCATTGGCTCAAACCTCCTGTAAGCTGGAAAATTGATGTAATTGAACATCAAAATATACCTAATGCCAAGTATTTTTTTTCATTTTGAAAATAGTAGGACATTGATAAAACCCCTGACAGTTTTTGCCCATTGGGGGGATTCCTCTTTATTACAACAGAAAGTCTGAGAAAATCTCTCCAAAATGAGGGAAATGCCCTCCTGAACAGTTGTTACCCAAAATATCCTCATTGTAAGATTTCCCCTCTATGTCTGTTCTGGTGAAAACTCAAAATTTTGGATTTTCCCCTATGGGCAATTTTTTTAAACTTTTTAAATAAAGGACTTTTTTTTACCACTTTTTGGGTGAATGATCAGCCAATTCACTTTGAAGGGGTGGGATCTATGGCCCCCTTGTTAAAAAGGGCTTTCAGATTCCAATAAGCCTCCCCACCCACAGACCACCACAACTACCGGCCAAAGTTGTGGTCAGGAGGCCCTTGTCCCTATCGACATGGGGACAAGGTGCTTTGGGAGGGATAAAACAAGGAATGGTAAGAACTTCTTTCGGGTGTTTAGTGCTGTTTGGTTCTCCACAAGGGAGATGTCACTCTCTAATTTTCTTAGTGACCATTGTCATTGGGACAGAAAATGATAAATCCAAAATTGTACGGTTGCCACCAAAACAGAAGTTGAAGGAAAGTGTAAGCAGGGACACCTGTTCAGGTCACTACTACCTAAGAGGGCATTTCCTCTTTGGAGTGATTTCCTCCAACTTTCTGTTTTGTCTCCAGGACAGAAAGTGATTGGACAGAGACAGCACGAAGAAACAGACAAGGATTCCAACCAGTCCATACTCTTATGGGACTGAAAGTCTGTTCTCTATATATAGCACCTCAAATAAAACTTTTCATAACATATATGCAGAGGTTGCCATTTCAGGCTTCTCATTCTGCAAATAATAGTTGCCATGCAATGCTATTATTTTTAACATTCAACTTTTCTTCTAAACTTAAGGCTAACTCCACTTTCTCAACATGTTACATGTTAAACTTGTATTTCGTGTGTAATATGTAACATTTTGCTAAGCAAACCCAGAGTGGACTTGTAGTCCTCAATGGAAAATAAGTGTGGTGATCCCTGCACACTTAGTGCATTGACACTTCCTCCAGCTCTCTAAGTGAAAGCCCTTACCCCTTACCTCTGTATGGGCAGGGATCTGGAGGAAGGGCCTTCAGGAGCCTGGCAGTGCACCAGTGATTCACTAATCATTAGTGCCCAATCAGACAATATTAAGCTTGACATGTATTACAGACAGAGTGCAACATGATCTTTGAGCTGTCACTTATAAGAGGCAGAGAGGCAACTGATTGTAGAATACTGGGAGAAAAGAAAGAGCTTGAGTTGATCATAGTCAAGGAAGGTAGAAAGAGGAGGCAGAATGACAACTAAACATGGACTTGGGACTTGTTACCAGCCATGGCAGCTCCTCAATGAGACTGGAGTAATCTCTGCAATATATAAAGGAAACAACAGAGGGCACGACTAAGTGCAGTATATGGGAAAATAATGTATTAAAATTCACAAGTGGCTTAAAAAGGGAACAGTTACGCTACAAAACATGTAGCCATGCTCCCCACTCTGCGGCCCCCCCAGGTGTGACATCATGGTCCTGCACAGTCTATGCACTTCAGGGTGGCTCCAGGATCTCCAGTTTCGTTTCTGGTGTCTTAACAGCTCCTGACAGCTGCACCTGTTTCTTGGCTCATGAAGACACACAGAGGCTCAACAACAAACCGCACTGGGTGGATTACATGATGTTATCTTTATGCTCTTATGTTTATGCATCTTGTAAGTTGCCACAAAGTCTTTTCCTATATACTGTACTTAGTTGGCGCTCTCTGCTGTTACCTTTATCTTAGAGAGTCAGAGTGCCTCATAGTTTTGGACTACCAAAGACTTAAAATATATCATAAACTAAAGTACATAATTTCATCAAAAGATTCAGAGTATCTGGAAAAATCACTATGTGCAAGGGCACTGCATTAAAAACAGACCTGATTCTGTGATCACTGTCTGAGCTCAAGAATACTTCCAAAAATTACTGCCTGTTTGCCGTGCCATCCAAAAATACAAGTTGAAGCTTTTCATGCAAAGAAGAAGTCATTCTGAACATGATCCAGAAGCGCTGCAAACTTCTCTGGGCCAAAGCTCATTGAAAATGATCTGTTGCAAAGTGGGGCTTTCCGGCTTGTTATCCGTGCTGTGTTCAAAATGCCACATTTCTGATGGTATGAGGGTGCATTAGTGCATATGGAATGGGCAACTTGCATATCTGGAATGGCAGCATCAATGCTGAAAGATATATTCAGGTTTTAGAGTAGCATATGCTCCCATTAAGACAACATCTTTTTCAGGGAATGCCATGCATATATTTCAGCAGGACAATGCTAAATCACATACTGCAGGGCTGCTAGCCAGGCTTTAAGAGTTACTCGCCACCAGTTGCCCCACCCAACCCTTACCCTGCCCACCCCTAATTCCGCCCCTAAACACGCCCTTGTAAATTACCTCATGAAATTAAATGAAATGTTTTGTACAGAATTACAGTATCTCACGAAAGTGAGTACACACCTCATGTTTTTGTAAATATTTTATTATATCTTTTCATGTGACAACACCTGAACAAATTACACTTTGCTACGATGTAAAGTAGTGACTGTACAGCTTGTATAACATTGTAATTTTCTGCCCCCCTCAAACTAACAACACACAGCCATTAATGTCTAAAGCGCTGGCAACAAAAGTGAGTACACCCCTACAAATGTCCAAATTGGGCCCAAAGTGTCAATCTTTTGTGTGGCCACCATTATTTTCCAGCACTGCCTTAACCCTCTTGGGCAGGGAGTTCACCAGAGCTTCACCAGTTGCCACTGGAGTCCTCTTCCACTCCTCCATCACGGAGCTGGTGCATGTTGCGCTCCTCCACCTTCCATTTGAGGATGTCCCACAGATGCTTAATATGGTTTAGATCTGGAGACACGCTTGACCAGTCCATTACCTTTACCCTCAGCTTCTATAGCAAGGCAGTGGTCATTTTGGAGGTGCGTTTAGGGTCGTTATCCTTTTGGAATACTGCCCTGTGGCCCAGTCTCCGAAGGAAGGGGCTCATGCTCTGCTTCAGTATGCCCCAGTACATGTTGGCATTTATGGTTCATTCAACCATGCTTGACTGTAGGCACTAGGCAAGACACACTCGTCTTTGTAAACCTCACCTGGTTGCTGCCACACACGTTTGACACCTTCTGAACCAAATACGTTTATCTTGGTCTCATCATACCACAGGACATGGTTCCAGTAATCCATGGCCTTAGTCTTCTTGTCTTCACCAAACTGTTTGCAGGCTTTCTTGTGCATCATCTTTAGAAGAGGATTCCTTCTGGGACAACAGCCATGCAGATCCATTTGATGCAGTGTGCAGCATACGTCTGAGCACTGACAGGCTGACCCCCCACCCCTTCAACCTCTGCAGCAATGCTGGCAGCACTCAAATGTCTATTTCCAAAAGGCAACCTCTGGATATGACGCTGGGCACCTGCATTCAACTTCTTTGGTCAACCATAGCGAGGCCTGTTCCGAGTGGAACCTGTCCTGTTAAACCGCTATATGGTCTTGGCCACTGTGCTTCAGCTCAGCTTCAGGGTCTTATAGCCTAGGCCATATTTAGGTAGAGCAAAAATTCTTTTTTTCAGATCCTCAGAGAGTTCTTTGCCACGAGGTGCCATGTTGAACTTCCAGTGACCAGTATGAGAGAGTGAGGGTGATAACACCAAATTTAACACATCTGCTCCCCATTCACACCTGAGACCTTGTCACACTAATGATTCACATGATGCCGGGGAGGGAAAATGGCTAATTAGGCCCAATTTGGACATTTTCACTTAGGGGCGTACTCACTTTTTTTGCCAACGGTTTAGACATTAATGGCTGTGTGTTGAGTTAGTTTGAGGGGGACAACAAATGTACACTGTTATACAAGCCGAACAGTCACTACTTTATATTGTAGCAAAGTATAATTTCTTCAGTGTTGTCAAATGAAAAGATATAATAAAATATTTACAAAATTTGAGGGGTGTACTCACTTTTGTGAGATACTGTAAGTTACAAAAATAAATTTTAATAACAAAATCTTTATAATTTTAATCCTCTTTGTGTCATCCAGCTGGCTCTCCTCCTGACAGTTTCCTGGCTGATCACTTCTGGCAGAAGTGGTGTGGCATTTTTTACAGGGCATCAGAGTGGCCTGGGGGTGGGGGGGAGGAAAATTTTGACGCAGTCCACCCCTGTGCCACACTCACCATTAGCATATTTCCACTTACCAAATGCGAGCAGGCAAGTGGAAATTCTGAGGGCTGACATACTGCATCTATGACAACAGCATGGCTTGTAGAAGAGTTTGAATGCTTAACTGGCCTGCCTGAAGTCCAGACCTTTTACCAACTTAAAATATTTAGTGCATCTTCAAACAAAGACCCAATACTGTTGAGCATTTAGAACCCTATATCAGGCAAGAATGGGACAACATTTCTCTCCCAAAACTCCAGCAATTAGTCTTAGTGCTGTTATGCCCTGTACACACGGTCAAACTTCCAGACAGAAAATGTGCGATTGGATCGTGTTTTCAGAAAATCCAATCATGTTTGGGCTCCATCTGACTTTTTCCATCGGAATTTCCGTCACACAAAGTTTGAGAGCTGGATCTAAAATTTTCCGACAACAAAATCTGATCATTTAAATTCCGATCGTGTGTAGACAATTCCGATGGACAAAGTGCCACCCATGCTCAGAATAAATTACGAGATGAAAGCTATTGGCTACTGCCCTCTTTATAGTCCCGTCACACTTGATGTACGTCACCTTGTTCTGAACAATCAGATTTTCCGACAAATTTGTGCGACCGTGTTTATGCAAGACAAGTTTTGGCCAAAATCCGCTGGATTTTGACGTCGGAATGTCCAACCGTGTGTGTACAGGGCATTAAAAAGAAGAGGCCCATGGAGGTAAACATGGCTCTTTCCCAAATTTTTTGAAACATGTTGCTGCAATCAATTTCAAAATTACATGTTGCACTTTTCTTAAAATGGTACACGTTCTCAGTTTTAACATTTTATATGTTTTCAGTTTTGTATTGTGATTAAAATATGAGTTTATGAGATTTCTAAATCATTGCATTCTGTTTTTATGTAGATTTTACACAGTCTCAACTTTTTTTTAAATTGGGATTGTACAAATTATATAATGAAGAATGCACATGGTACATGAATGATCATGTATTATTCATTTTAAGTGCAATTTAAAATTTCCATATTTAACAGTGTATTTCCCATTTAAAGGCTTAAATTGCTTAATGGTGCAATTACATTTACCACATATCCATTACAATACCACAATGCATGCCGGTATGTATTAGTGACCAATTGATTATCTGCATTTTGGTATTTCAGACTCCTAGCATACATGTTACATATGTACTTTATACATAATTTTGAATTGTAGGAATTTGTTCTAAATTATTTACAGCATGACCCTCTCCAAAGGCTGTGTTCTGAAGGACATTCACTGCAAATAGAAGATATGGGAGGAAGGAGGTGTAGCTCTAGGTAGCTAATTAGATAATGTTTTCATCTTCTAACTTTTAAATAGGAAGATAATGTTTTGTGAAGGAGTATCTATTTGAGTTTTTGTTACAGAGACATATAATGCAACAAAATAACATATAACATACTGTAATTCACAGTTGTCTAAACCAGCCTTTTTTAAGCTAGGGTGCCTTCTAGATTCTTCAGGGATGCCTCAGAAAAATGCCTAAAATTGTCTCAAACAGCCAAGAAATTGTCAATAAGCCAGCAGATGGATCAAGCCTGCCTTTTTGTTACCCAAAACACCACAGGTTTTTATTATGCAGCAATACACCTTGGGCATCACTTGGGCAAGTTGCTGGCGTCCCAACAACAGATGATGTCATCAGTTGATAAGTAGGACTTTTAGCGCCTGCAACATCCTTGTTTGCCCCTTTCCTGCCCCTCTCTGTTAGCACTATGGTCAGGTTAGTCGAGTGAGTGAGAGAGAAATGAGGGGGAAGAGAAACTAGTAAGTACCAGTGTGCAAAGGTGTATTTATTTTGTAAAAAATAAATCACCCCTAATGTTGGGTGTTCTATGTGTGGGGATGCTGCTATTAGTTTAGTTTTTACATTTTTGTGTGAGGTGCCTTAAGATTGTCCATAATTTTATGGACATAATTTTATGGAGGTGTGCATTGACTGAAAAAAGTTTGAAAATCACTGGTCAGCCACATAAATATATGTGGGGTTTATATAGAACAAGGGCATTTGATGGTGAGTTTGCAATATATAGATACATAATACTGTACATTGTTTCAGTGACTGGTATGGGGCAAGGATGCAGATGTAACCACAAGGATTGAGGTACAGGGAAGCCACTACCATGGGTTCAAGACAAAGCATATTGTTTAAGATTCACAGTCCTGGTAAATATATGTGCAGATAAATTTTTTATAACCATAATGCACTGCAAAGTCTGTGAACTATGACCAGCAGCCTTAGATAAGGGGCCAATAAGGAGGATTTTGGGTAAGCCTGCCCCCTCACTATAAACGGGGGAGCACAGAGCAGCCATAGTGTCACTATAATGAAAACTGCTGAAGGCAAAGGATGTGGCAAACAGGACTTGTTTTTTCTTTTTTTTCTTTCCCAGATTGCTGTGAATGAATAATATGGCTGTGAGGACGGAGCACGGCACAGCTGCAATGTTTTCAAAGTGTGACAGCTAGTAAGATGAGAGGATTCCTTGCTGTCATGGGGGGTAGGATGCTTATTAGTAACATGTTACATATTAGACCCTAAATATGGGTGTAACATGTAGCATGTAACTAAAGATGAACTTAGCCTTTATTATTATTATTATACTTTATTATTATTTTATTTTGGGGCTATTTTGCTAGTGCCTTTACTTTAGGTTGAGTTGCTTTTTTTTTCTGCTAAGCTTTTTTTCCGGGAGAGGGTATTATTTTAGAGTTTTCATTAATTTTAGGCGCATATTGTTTTTATTATATGTTGATAAATGCAATAATGTGTATCCAAATCATCTCACATTATATCAATGACATCAACTTCTCCCCCTTAAATCCTAGAAATAGAATAAAATTAGGTTTACACCTTAATATCGCTGAATAAATGTGTCCTGCTGCCTGCCAATTTTACATTCCTGTACCCTCTACAATATCTTTTAATTGTAGAAAAGTCCCATTTTTACAAATCTGCTGCTGGCCAGTATTACACTGTTGTGTCATATGTCTCCTAACTCTTAATGACAGTTCGATAGTAAATGGCCAGCAGCAAGACAGTTTTGCATCAGCGAGAAAAGGGACAGCCTCAGCAAACTATTGGCCAATTTCTATCTGTTGGTCAAAGTGGGCCTTTTTTTAATGAAATTAACCATATTGAGGTTGCTTTGCAATATGTAAGCTAAGCTCTACAGCCAAATATGGGATTACAGCATACGCTGCCTCTGACACTGTATGTGAAAATTACTTTCATCTGTAATACCATGTATAGCTTTCAGACATTCCTCAAACATGTTGTTTAAAGGAGTTGTGTATGTTTAACTGCTTGCCGACCAGCCGCCATCATTATACTGTGGCAAGTTGGCACGGCTGCGCGAATCGCCGTAGGTATACGTCGGCCGCTAGGATGCGCAACGCCAAAGCCGATGTGGCCTCGATGTCGGCCGGTGACCTGTGATCGCTCCAGAGAATGACAGAATGGGGGTCTGTCAATGTAAACAGACATATCCCCGTTCTGTCAGGGAAGTAGAGAGAGATCTGCAATCTCCTAGTGATCAGGAACAGAGGTCTCTCTCTCTACTCCCTTTCAGTACACTGCCCCCACAGTTAGAAACACCTCCTAGGGAACACTTAACCCCTTGATTGCCCCCTACTGTTAACCCCTTCCCTGCCAGTGACATTTATACCGTAATCAGTGGCTTTCAAGAAAGTATCAAAAGTGTCCGTTCTGTCTGCAGCAGTGTCACGGTCCCACTAAAAATCGCTAATCGCTGCCATTCATAGTAAAAAAAAAAATCATACTAAAAATGCCATAATTCCATCACCTATTTTGTAGACACTATAACTTTTGTGCAAACCAATCAATATATGCTTATTGCAATTTTTTTAACAAAAACTAAAATAGAAGAATACATATTGGCCCAAACTGATGAAGACATTTTTTTTTTTAATTTGAGAGATATTTATTATAGCAAAAAGTAAAAAATATCTGCTATTTTTTTGTTTATAGCGCAATAAATAAAAAACGCAGAGGTGATCAAATACCACCAAAAGAAAGCTCTATTTGTGCAAAAAAAAGACCATACATTTTGTTTGTGTACAATGTCAGTTAAAGAGACGGAGTGCAGTATCGCAAAAAATGGCCTGGTCATTAAGGGGACACATCCTTCCAGTCCATAAGTGGTTAATGAAGATGCATAAAAAGAACCTTTCCTTACTGTATGTTGTTTTTCTCTTTTTTTCTTTTGCACTGGTACCTGTCTCCCATAGAAGTGCTGAGCTTAGTGTGGTTATTAGTCCTTAAAATGGCCAGAATTGACTAAAGCCGCGTACACACGGGCGGACTGTCTGGCCTACTTAGTCCGCCGAAACACATTTCAGCGGACAGTCCGCTCGTGTGTGGGCTTCAGCGGACTTTTTCAGTGTGCAGTCTGGCGGACTAAGTATTTCGGAATTTCCGTAATACCGTCCGTCGGACTCGCATTTCGGCGGACAATCCGCCCGTGTGTGTGCCAGTCCGCCGTACTTTTGAAATGAGCGGACTTTTCCCGCCCGGAGAAAAGTCAGCTCATTTTGAGCGGGTATCCAGGTAGGCGGGGCCCGCGAAGGAGACGTCGCTGGCCCCGCTGCCTGGTATGGACTTAAAGGGGAACCCCAACGCCGAAAAAAATCGGCGTGGGGGTCCCCCCCAAGTCCACAACAGGCCCTTGTCCGAGCACGCTACCCGGCCGGCCAGGAAAGGGGGGCGAGCGAGCGCCCCCCCTCCTGAGCCGTACCAGGCCGCGTGCCCTCAACATGGGGGGTGCCTTGGGGAAGGGGGGGCAGCGAGGCCCCCCCACCCCAAAGCACCTTGTCCCCATGTTGATGAGGACAAGGGCCTCTTCCCGACAACCCTGGCCGTTGGTTGTCGGGGTCTGCGGGCGGGGGGCTTATCGGAATCCGAAAGCCCCCTTTAATAAGGGGGCCCCCGGATACCTGCCCCCCACCCTATGTGAATGAGTATGGGGTACAATGTACCCCTACCCATTCACCTGTAAAATAAAAGTACAAAAAAAAACACAACACACGAGATAAAATACTTTATTGCACAGCTCCGGGGGTCTTCCGTCTTCGGGGGTCTTCTCGCCGGACTCCTCCGCTATCTTCTTGTAGCTCTTTTGCTAGCGGAGGAGTCCGGCTTTCTTCCTCGCCGCCGGCCTCTTCTCCCGACTTCGGGGGTCTTGTCCCCCTCTTCGGTTCTTCTGCCGGGCCACCGCGCCTTCTTATAGCTCTTTTACAGGCGGTGGCCCGGTCTTCTGTCGCCGCCGTCGCCGCCGCCTTCCATTCTTCTTCTTCTTCTTCTTCTTCTTCTTCTTCTCCAGGAGATGTTGCCTCGACGATCTCTCCGGCCGGAATGCCAGGGACGCACTGCGCGGCCACTTATATAGGGACAATGGGGCGGTGTCACATGGCTTTATGTCACATGGGTTGGTGTCACATGGTGACCCCGCCCCCTTACGATGTCATAGTCCCCATGTGACATCAACCCATGTGACCAACCCATGTGACATAAAGCCATGTGACACCGCCCCATTGTCCCTATATAAGTGGCCGCGCAGTGTGTCCCTGGCATTCCGGCCGGAGAGATCGTCGAGGCAACATCTCCTGGAGAAGAAGAAGAAGAAGAAGAAGAAGAAGAACGGAAGGCGGCGGCGACGGCGGCGGCAGAAGAACCCGGAGAGGGGGACAAGACCCCCGAAGTCGGGAGAAGAGGCCGGCGGCGAGGAAGCAAGCCGGACTCCTCCGCTAGCAAAAGAGCTACAAGAAGATAGCGGAGGAGTCCGGCGAGAAGACCCCCGGAGCTGTGCAATAAAGTATTTTATCTCGTGTGTTGTGTTTTTTTTTGTACTTTTATTTTACAGGTGAATGGGTAGGGGTACATTGTACCCCATACTCATTCACATAGGGTGGGGGGCCGGTATCCGGGGGCCCCCTTATTAAAGGGGGCTCCCGGATTCCGATAAGCCCCCCGCCCGCAGACCCCGACAACCAACGGCCAGGGTTGTCGGGAAGAGGCCCTTGTCCTCATCAACATGGGGACAAGGTGCTTTGGGGTGGGGGGGCCTCGCTGCCCCCCCTTCCCCAAGGCACCCCCCCATGTTGAGGGCACGCGGCCTGGTATGGCTCAGGAGGGGGGCGCTCGCTCGCCCCCTTTCCTGGCCGGCCGGTTAGCGTGCTCGGACAAGGGTCTGTTGTGGACTTGGGGGGGACCCCCACGCCGATTTTTTTCGGAGTTGGGGTTCCCCTTTAAGTCCATACCAGGCGGCGGGGCCAGCGACGTCTCCTTTGCGGGCCCCGCCTACCTGGAGACGCGCTCGAAATGAGCGGACTTTCCTCCGCGTGTGTGGGCGAGTCCGTTCATTTCAAAAGTAGGGCGGATAGTATGGCGGACTTAGTACGCCATATTAGTCCGCTCAAAAAGTGGTGTGTGTGGTCAAGTCCGTTCATTCGAAAGTATGACGGACTGTCCATCGGATTGTCTGATGGACTAAGTTGGCCAGACAGTCCGCCCCGTGTGTACGCGGCTTAACAATCACTCCCCATACACACGTACAAGTTCAGGTTTGAATTTGAAACAGGATTTACTAAAATCTTGGCACTTTAGTAGATTGAAATGGTTAGACACTGCGCTTAGCTGATACAAATTCAAACATGAGTAACATATATGTAAGTGACTTAAACATTTCAATTGTAAACGTCCCACTTTTGTGACATAAAGTGCTCGTGTCTTGGTAAATAATTCATGCTCCAATACTCAGTATTCAGACAGAGGTGCCCCACATGGATGTACTCTCATCCCTAAACGTTGACCACCTATCACTAGAGTGGTCACTTGCGCTTTATGGGGAATAGAGACCCGTAGATGGTAATTCCAAGATCAGCTATATTTAGGATGATCCTCCATGGGTAGGGAGATAAAATGACAGAAGGGGGGCACCCATAGTGTAAAACCGTAATTTATTTAAAAATTAAAAAATAAAACATATGGGATACACTCACATGATTTGGTGCCTGTACCCGGCACCAAGTGTGATAAGCATGTGTTTTTAGAGGGTGATCCGGCCAGTCTCTATTGGACTCTGCTCTATTGTGGTGAGGCTTGATCCCCTGTACTTGTTTTCCAGGTGAATCTGGTGTCGTGATAAAGCCTCAATGCATTTCAACCGTCATCAGGAAAGGCCATCATCAGGAAGCTCTGAATCCGCCATCTTTAGTGTGGGCTTATATACTCTCATGGCAATAGCCTTCTTTTTAATACATGATTCAGTTACAAATTGGTTTACACATGCTGTACACTTCTAGGCGCTTATAACATAAGCATAAAAAATGTACAATACAAAAAAAAATTATTCAAATGAAAAGTGATAAAAACCAAACACAACATTATAATATTGTAATGTTTTAAATGTCACCATCTACTGGTGGGTCAGTGGTAATTGCAAGTAGAATTTGCACTACAAGCTCAAATTAAAAACGACATCTATTTAAACTAAAAATTTAATATGAAAAATAAAAGATAAATAAAATAAGTAATGTTAATTAAAAAAACTAGATTAAATTGATTGACCTGGTTGGCCATAAGTAATTAATTCAAATAGGAAGAATATTAGATAAATTGATGGTACTTATTAAATAGTAATGTTAGACACATTGATGGCATTTGTGAAACAGTAATTTCTAATGATTTAATAATTTGTAATAAAACAATTTAGGTCTAACTCAATGTTTAAAGTCAACGTTTGGAGTACGAATATCCATCTGGTTTCATTTTGGGATATTTCTCAATCCTATTGGAACCCCTCCAGTGTCCCTTCACACTGTCAATAGCATAAAAAGTAATCTCTGCAGGTTTTTTTTATGTTTTAATCTAAAATGGTTAGAGACATGTTTTGGGAACCCTTTATGTATGTTCGTTATGTGCTCACTAATTCATTTACTCAGGGTTCTGGACGTTCTTCCAACATATTGGTACCCGCAGGTACATTCCATGACATATGTAATGTTCCTCGTTCCACATGTAATGACATTTTTAATGGGGTATTGTTTAATTGTCTGGTGGGAAATTAATGTGGTTCTCTTCCTGGGTGCTGGTTTAGTACTTCTACAGGGACCACATCTACCACAACTTTAAAAGGCTTTAAAGTCGAACATGGTTGTTTCCTTTTTTGGAGGGTCAGGGATATTATTTACCACTTTGGTTCTTAGTCCTGGTGCCCTATGATAAATGAAGGAAGGATTATTGGGTAAGGGATCCCTCAAAGTGGGGTCTCTTTTAAAAATTTGTAGATTCACTCATCCCTAGTGGCCACAAGGGCCATACATGTCAAAGCTGGGTGGTGCATAGAGCAAGTCATGCACTAGGGCTAATTTGGGTATAGAGTGACTATGTGACTTTCAAAAAGGAGTAAGGATGTGTGTGATGGAGAAAATTCATATTTCCTTATTATGGCTCACTAATACATAAGAATGCACCCCAAGCCTGAATACCTTTGCTGACCTAAGGCTACAGGAATGTCAATGAACTGACCAACTGACCATGTCTCTTTTCAGGAATGTGTGCTGTCTTACTTAAAAGGTAGTACAACTTTCCAAGGGTTACGATTGGTTATTACTACCAATTATTCCTGTATATACCACAGCCAAAACTGTAAGTTAGTCTCCCACCAGGGTTGCTACATGTAATGTACCTGGTTTGATCATCTGCAAAGCTGTTGGAACGGGTGGGACTCCTTGGCGAAAGACATCTAAAGCTACGTTTCTTCTTATATTTTTACAAAATTATTACATTTGTTGTCTCTAGCTGTCATTAATTAAATGTTATATACAGTTTTATTCTACCTGCAAGTGTTTTGTGACCTCTCTTTGCACATCTTGAAATAAAGCTCAACATAACACAACATGAACTATCATGTAACCGTGATAAAACATTTGGCACCAGAAGTGGGGTTTTCGATTTGTGTAAACCAGAGATACTAAAAATAGAATGTATAGTGACGGGATTGTGCTATATTTTTTGTGCTAGGTTTAATAATGTGTTTTTGTACTGTAAGCCATAGAGAAAAAAAATTGCATTAGTTGCTTAGCTGGGGTAAGAGGAAGGTGCCAGATGATCAAAAAGCGAGTCCACTCCTGAGTTGAGTGCTCATGCCTAGACAATGGCATCCCATTGATTGTGATCCTTTCCTGTTGGTGAAGAAACTAGATTTGTGGGATGGTTGTGCTATCAGACGCTCCAAATTGAGACAGGAAGAAGGTGTTGGAATCTAACTGCAGGCTTCAGAACAAATAGTTTTTTAGGAGATTTGGAAAAGACGAGCAGAAGACTGCATGATGAGCTCTTTGTGTTTTTGTTTTTATCTGGCTGATGATGAGGATATGATACTTGTATGAAGAGTAGACATGTGCGATTAGTTTCGTACGAATCTCAAATTCGTACGAATTTCCCTAAATTCGTACGTTCGGGAGGATCCAAAATATGAATTGCCATGCGTCCGAATTTTGTACAAAATACAAACTTTTGTTTACGAATCCCCAGGAGGAATTCAGCACAGCACAGGGATGGTGGGAGCCCCTCATCTAACAAAAATCCGTATTTTAAACAACCATGACTCATCTGCTGTTAGCGGGGTTCCCTACTTACAGTAGAATGTAAACAAAAGAATTGCCGGCATAAAAAAAAAAAAAAAACAGCATAGGGGTCCCCCAATCCATAACAGGCCCTTCGGGATCCCACAGCTCTGTTCTTCCTCCTCACTGATCAGCGGGTGCCGGCAGTCAATCATTGGTTGGCACCCGCTGATTGGCATGTGCTGTGACTAATAAAAGCACAGCTGGCACACCCCCTACCCAGAAGTGCCAGATTACATACTAGATATTGATACAGCACAGGGGAGCCAATCTTCCGTCTCACTCCTACGTGTGGCGGTCAGCAAGTTGTTAATGTATCTATTATATACTGTTGTTTATTTGTGATTGTAATATTCTAGTATATGTCACCAATGTTTTTTTTAAAGTTTTTTTCTCATTAGCACAGGAGGAACCAGACCTGTTCTTAGAAGGTAAAGAGTTTCCAACATCTGTATGGTGTTGTACAAGAGTTTGAGATAGTTAAATGGTCAATATGATGATGTATAATCATTGTGCACAAATGTACTAGTACAAAATAAGTGTTAGTTTGAATGTCATTTCAACTATGGTGAATTAACAACAACTTTGAATGGTCCTCCTTTAAAGAAATCTAGCATAACAAGGAAAATTCATATGGTATTAATTAACTGATATGAGCTCATTAAATATTGGTAACAGAAAGTACACGTGCCTTATATGTAATATGTTTTTGGATCTAACCATTCAGTAATTTTTAGTAGGGAAATGTAATGATACCCCAGTAAGACCACATACAGGATTTGTACAATACACGGAGAGAAAGTCTGAGTGAAGAAAAATCTTACAAGCTTAACCCACCGTATAGTAAAATGGCGGGTGAAAAGTGGTTATATTATCCTGACTGGATGTCTTATGATGTAATACCCCAACGCATACAGAGATCTTTAATTGATGGGTATACACAGGAATTCTATGTGCTGGTAGATCAGGCATATTTGTTCACAGGATTTACGCACACTCATTTTTTTAGAATCATTTTTAATTTTGATTGCATCACAGCATTCACACATATTTAGCGCAACATTATATATATATTATATAATCAACATACCATTGATAGAAATACCTGGGAATTTGTGAGAACACCGTTCCCACGCGAGGAAACTTTTTACGCGCTTCCTAAAGTGCATAAAATTTTTCACAGACCCCCAGGTAGACCTATTGTATCTTGCAGGGGCAGTCTTAAAAACAATTTGAGTAGATGTTACCACATGCCTGGTGTAACTTGCTGCTTGGGTATCCATGAATAGAAGTCGTTCCCACTCCCCCAGGTACAGATTGGTGTATGCCGGTGCGCAACAAGTGCCCATGGCAACGCCCTGTACCTGGAGGTAGTGAAAACCATTGAATGAGAAAAAAATATGCTTGAGAATAAACTCCAAACCTGCCCAACAAAATCAACTGACTGATCAGTGTGTTTACTTGAACTTGACAAAATGTGACAAATTACTGAAAGGCCACGATCATGGGGAATGGAATTTTATAGGGCCTCAACGTCGATGGCGACTAAAAAAGTGTCACCATCTGTCAAAATCCTCCTACACGTGTCATTAACAGATACTGCCAACAACATCGACAAATTAGAGATATTTTACAAAAATACTGGCATCTATTAAGTATGGACACCACCTTAGCACCTTATGTGCCAACACAACCCCTCATTACCTATCGAAGAGCCCCCTCTTTACGAGATAAATTGGTCCATAGTGAGTTCAAGGCTAACACACGTGACCGTAGCACACTAATGCCGCGTACACACGTAGCAGACTATCCAGCGGACTTAGTCTGGTGGACTTTCTGCAGGACTGTCCGCTGGACTTTCCGAACGAGCTACCTGCCCACACACGGCACTTTTGCGGCGGACTAATATGGCGTACTAAGTTCGCTGGACTATCCACCGTACTTTTGAAATGAACGGACTCGCCCACACATGCGGAGGAAAGTCCGCTCATTTTGAGCGCGTCTCCAGGTAGCCGGGGCCAGCGAAGGAGGCGTCACTGGCCCCGTCACCTGGTATGGACTTAAAGGGGAAGCCCTACGCCAAAAAAAGGCATGGGGTCCCCCCCAAAGTCCATATCAGACCCTTATCCAAGCACGCTACCCGGCTGGCCAGGAAAGGGGGTGGGGACGAGTGAGCACCCCCCCTCCTGAGCCGTACCAGGCCGCGTTCCCTCAACATGAGGGGTGCTTTGGGCAAGGGGGGGGGGCGCTGCGGCCCCCCACTCCAAAGCACCTTGTCCCCATGTTGATGATGACAAAGGCCTCTTCCCGACAACCCTGGCCGTTGGTTGTTGGGGTTTGCGGGCCGGGGGCTTAGCGGAATACGGGAGCCCCCTTTAATAAGGGGGCCCCAGATACTGGCCCCCCACCCTATGTGAATGAGTATTGGGGTATCATGTACCCCTACCCATTCACCTGGTGACAAAAAGTGTAAAGAAAAAAACACAACACGTGTTTTTAAAATAATTTATTGTACAGCACCGGTGATCTTTCATCTTGAGGTTCTTCTTGCTGGACTCTTCCACTATCTTCTGCTAGCTCTTTTACTAGTGGAAGGAGCCCGGCTTTCTTCTTTGTCGCCGCTGCCGCCGTCCAGGGGTCTTCTTCCGACTTCAGGGGTTATGTCCCCCTCTTCGGGGGTCTTGTCCCCCTCTTCAGTTCTTCTTGCCGGGCCTCTGCTTTCTTCTTCCAGCTCTTTTACTAGCGGCGGCCCAGTCTTCTGTCGCCGCCTTCTCTTCTTCTCTTCTTCCTTTTTGAGATCTTGACTCATCGCTCTCTCTGGCCGCAATGACAGGGACGCTTTGTGCGGCGACTTATATAGGGAAAATGGGCGGGGCCACCGGGTGATGTCACGTGGTGACCCTGCCCCCTTATGATATCACAGTCCCGCAGGCTAGCGATGTGTCAATCTCGCCGATGGAGGCGGTGACATTGACCTCCTTCGCTAGTCTCGTCTACCTGGAGCTGCGTTCAAAATGAACGGACTTTTCTCCATGTGTGGGCAAGTCCGTTCATTTCAAAAGTCAGGCGGATTCCCGCCATAGTCCGGCGGTTTGTCCGCCAGACCTAGTCCGCTGGAAAAGTCCAGTCGTGTGTGGGCAGGTCTGCTTGTTCGGAAAGTCCGGCGGACCACCACTGCAAAGTCCGGCGGTTTGTCTGCCGGACTAAGTCTGCCAGATATTCCTATCGTGTGTACGCGGCCTAATAAGCCAGTAAATCCACACACTAATGACATTATTGTACACTGTGCACTTTTTCTTTGAAGGTATCTGAGAATTAGAACTGTTGAAATAATAAACTGATACTAAACTTATTCTTATTGTAGAAATAAGCATTACCCTCAAGTATTGGTTTATTATTCTGTGCCTGTGCTAGACTGGCAGTGACAGTGCCTATGCATTTTGCTGCTGTCTGTGTGTGCTGTACTTGGCCATGTACATGTACAGCTATGGCCAAAATTACACCGATATTAATTTGACAATGACTGCGAGTGCTGCTTCAGTGTTTTTAGATTTTTTTGTGTCGGATGTATCTGTTATACATGATCTGACATTTTTGCGTTAGATCAATGTATCTGGTAAAACATTCCCTAAATGTCAATGTCAAATGCTTTTATTGACAATTACATTAAGTTTATGTAAAGAGTCAATATTTGCAATGTTGACTTGAGTTGACCCTTTTTTTCAAGACCTCTGCTGTAATTTGCCCTGGGCCTGGCATCATGGCATGTTGTCATTGTCAATCAACTTCATCTGTGCCACATCCTCCTGATTCCTGTCTGATCTGGCACCGGCACTGGCAGTGGCACTGCCCATTCTTGCATAATCAAAGATTGCAGCTTGTCAGAATTTGTGAAGTTTTTTTGGTTCACTCACCATCCTCTTCAGGTCGGTTTGACCATAACCACTGGTCCACCACAAGTTCTCAAAAGGATGGGTAGTTTCCTGGCCATTGACCCAAAATTTCAGTTTTTTGTTCCCACTTCCCCAAATCACTTAGTTATCACTTTTGCCTTATGGTAAGGAGCTCCATCATGCTGGAAATGACATTGTTGTTCATCACCAAACTGTTCTTAGATTGTTAAGAGAACTTGTTCTCGGAGCCTTAGGATGTTTCTGTACCATTTATTCAAGACTGTGTTCTTAGGCAAAATTGTGAGTGGGCCCACCACTCCCTTGGCTGAGAAGCATCTAACCGCACACATGAATGGTCTCAAGCACACATGAATGCTTTACTGTTGGCATGATAGTCACGCAAAGAGTTTTTAATTTTTTGGGGGGGGGGGGGGGTTGGTATTTTTACATTACCCTTTTGTCAAAACAGCAATATTCTTGACGAAACAGTTTTACTTAAATAAAGACTTTATATAACGACTAAATCTGTGTCTGTAGTGCATGTTCAAACCTAACCATTATTAACAACATATTTGTTTCTTCACTACAGCAGCAGTTTATAATGAGTTTGGAAATTGTAGAGAAATGTTTAAATAATGCATTACAATTTAACAACACCCATTCGATTTTAGACAACTAAAATTTGTTTAAGTCGACTAAAAGGAGTTTTAGTCGACTAAAATATTATTACAGGCAATACCTATAGTTCCTTCAATTAATTTAATGACACAATTACATACAGCTATAGGATAAAAAGAAAAATCCTAATTGGAACAAAAGAGAATGGAGGTCTAGCACTCCTGGATTTTATAACATACTTGAGGGCAGCGTTTATAAATAGGATTATTGATTGATTTTATAATGCGAGATATAAACAGTAGGTAACCCTAGAAGGAAATATTATTTCTTTACAGCTTAGATCACTTCCATGGATCAAACCTCAGTATCGAACGTGGAAAAAATAACTAACAATTTTTGTTACATCCACACTAAAGATATGGGACACCGTGATGAAAAAGAAATGTCTGTCCACATTGGATGGGCCAGTGATCGCATTATTTTCTAATCCTGAATTCCCACCTGCACTCAAAGCCATACACTTTATTAAATGGAAGAGATCAGAGAATACAAGGACAGTGCAGACCTTAATAGATGGCAAGATTCCTCGATTAGCTGAACTGGGTTATGAACAGGGACAAAAGTGGATACAATGTTATCAATTGTATACATATATCGGAACAAGGCTACAAATTCCCCCAATGGTTAGACCAGTGACGTATTTTGAGCAAATTCTAATACAGGAACAGAAACCAACACATAATTTATCAGCTATAAATAAGCTTCTACTTCCTTCTGGGGCGATGGGAGAAATAATATATATGAAAAAATGGGAACCCGAAATAGAAAGGCCAATTTTGTTGTCAGAGTGGAAGAAATCATTTCAGGTAATACATAATCTATCGGTAGCGATTAAACATAAATGGAGAATACTCAGAAATATGTTGGAGATGTCATAAAGAAAAAGGTACAATGATACATATATAGTATGGGTGTTCATTGGTGAAGTATTTCTGGCTTAAAGTGGTTGTAAACCCTTACAAACCACTTTGACCTACAGGTAAGCCTAGATTAAGGCTTACCTGTAGGTCCAAGAAATATCTCCTAAACCTATACGGTTTAGGAGATATTTGGCAAAAGACAGGTACCGCTGTCTACGGCGCATGCGGCGTAGACAGCGGCGAGCAGGCGCACTGAGCGCGCCGCTGTTAACGTGCATATGGGTAAAATGAAGTAGAGATAGAAATAGATCTGGAAAGTAAAAAGTAAGATAAATGAGACATGAATAATTTTAAATTGGATATATATATACATTGGATATATACATTTTTTGCATGCGTAGAATTTATATGTATGTATTTGTATAAATGTTTTAAAAATGAATAAAGAGAGATTGAAAACATAAATACGACTAAAACTGAAACACTTGCAGAAGTCTAAACAAACTAAAATGCCATTTTAGTCCTACAACTAAAGTCTTGTACACACAATCGGATTTTCTGTAGACAAAGAGTCAGACTTTTGTCCGAAGGGCGCGTGCCTGGATTTTTCCTTGCATACAAACAGAACACATTTGTCAGCCAACAAACGCGAGCGTAGTGGCATACTAGATGTACTACGAGCCGATAAAGAGGTAGTTCAATTGTCATGCGCCACCCTTTGGGCTCCTTCTGCTAATTTCGTGTTAGTAGAAGTTTGGTGGGTGTTGATTCACTCTTTTCAGTTTATGCTTTTCACAGTTAATTTCTGAATGGCCATTTGTCAACCAGCCATGTTGCGGAATCGGAGGAGAGAACGTGTTCTTGTTGGGCTTGGAGTTAGTGCTTTGACCCAAGTCCAGTTCAGGAACAGGAGGAGGGGGAGGATTTCTTGGACCAAAAATTGGTTGCTTAATGGTGACCAATTATGTCATATGCCATTGCTGCCGGAGCTTCAGGAGGATAACCTGTATGATTTTCGGAATTATCTCCGGATGATGGACCCCAGCTTTCACCTTGGCATTTGTGACCGCCTATATTAAGAAGCAGGACACATGCACATGGCTTGCCATCACTCCCGAGCAAAGGCTCATAGCCACCTTGTGGTACTTGGTGATGGGGAGAAGTCTCCAGGACCTCAAGTTTACCACTGGGATCTCCCCCCAGGCATTGGGACTCAATATTCCAGACATCTGCTCAGCCATTATTCAAGTCCTGCAGAAGGACTATATTCAGGTATGTTTTTGCCTTTAACATCACATTCTATGTATTTAATGTTTGCTAATGTATTGCATTCATTTCTTAATTCCATAATTAACATTATTGTAATATGCTGTGAATGTCCTCTTTGTCCTCATGCATGCTCCAAGCTTTTCCTGCTTCTTTTTTTGGCCTACATACATATTTCTCTTCACTAACCTCCCCAGCATGCTATCCTGGGCCCATACACACCTAGCCTAGTAAATTAACAATGTATTTTGTCAGCTACATTTTTGTGCTTACCCTAAACACCCCCTAAAATGTGTCCAAATGTTATTGTTGTCCTCCGATTCGTGCAAGGGGCCATTTTTTTTAACCCCCCCAAAATGCTAAGTCAACAGATACGAATACTCTGAATGTCAAAATGTGCTGCAATTTGGACAGCGTGTATCCATATTTTTAGATTATAACACTTCTTACCTGCCCACTGGACTGCAAATAGTTTAAGTAAGGTGGAGCTGGCTAAAGTATCCCAGATTATGCAAACAGCTCTCATGGAATTGGAGAGGGTTACCTGTACAAAACATCTACCCATTTCCTCCCCTCCACCCAAACATTTTGTTAAAGTGCCACCAGAGGGGGAGATGAATCAGATAAGTTGACCTTACCCTTTCGTCTTTAAATACTTATTTAAGGTTTTTCCTTATGTTGGCTAACCATGTTTGTGTCAAATCTGCTTGCAATGCTATGTAAAGAAGTAGTAATTTTTATTAACTTTTTTTAATTCACAGTTTCCTTCAAACCCACAGCAATGGCAGGACGTTGCAGCCCAGTTCCAGCCCCAAGCGGGATTTTCCTAACTGTGGTGGTGCTGTTGATGAAAAACATGTCCATATTGTTCCACCACCCAACTCGGCCTCATATTATTTTAATTATAAGGGCTTTTGTAGCATAGTCATGCTAGCTGTAGTGTCTGCCACATATGAGTTCCTGTATCTGGATGTTGGGAATAACGGCCGCAACTCTGATGGAGGAATTATTATGCAGACAGCGTTCTACAAGTGGCTCCAGAATGGCACCTTAAACTTGTCACGGCAAAAATACCTGGATTATTTTGTGGGTAGAGGGGCAGAGGTTTGGCAGAAAATTGTAGATGATCATGAATAATATATTTCTTTGATCATAAACTCCTATTTAATTTGAACTACTGTTGTCTGTATTAAATAATAATATATATAAACTGTGGGGTAAGTGGCGCTACCCTAGGGTTGGAAAAATTAGGTGTCCTCAATCTTTTGATAGATAATAGTAGTGCAAGGCCAAAAATGATGTGCATAAGTACTAATTTTTGGGCTTGCACTACCATTATATATCAAAGGATTGAGGACACCTCATTTTTCCAACCCTAGGGTAGCGCCACTTACCCCACAGTTTATATATCTTATTATTTAATATAGCCCCTTAGGGGAGTCTATTAGGCTGCAACCCTTGTATGTTCCTAAGCGCGGAGTTTCTCATATATATTTACTGTTGTCTGTGTTTCTTATCTGTCTAATATGTTCATAAATGTGCGTTATTTTGACCACTTGCTCCAATAGTGCAAATGTATCTTATTTGTTACATGAAGTGACAATATCTTCTTCAGCTAACTATTAGGGTGTGCTGTGGGTCTGCTACACACACACAATGTTTTTTTTTTTTTTTTTAATTAATGTTTATTGAAGAAAAGAAGCATGTACAATAGCATAGTAGGCAATACATAAACCAACATAGGGGGCAGTGTTATTACATCGTTAGTTACTATGGATCAGAGCAACATACTGCCCACGAGGGCCTAGCTACTAGAGGTAGTTTACAAACTGGAACCACCTTCAGGCTTGCAAAGGTGCAGGATCAGGTGATCGGTACAAATCACCGCTGCTGGAACCAGTCAACCTCTGCGGTAATAAAAATACACCCTTCTCTTCCATTATTGAAGAGAGAATACAATGGACAGAGATAGAGAAAGAAAAGAGAAAAGGAAGAAAGGAAGAAAAGGACATAGAGAAGTGAGGGGGATGTGGGAGTGGGGGAGGGAGGGGGGGGGGGAGGCAGGTCCACCTCTGATACCAGCTCCAGAATTACATTAGAAACCTTAAGAGTTATGATCACATCACAGTGGTTGAGACATTATGTCTGCATAGCTAGAGGAGTATTTAAAGGCAACCCAACAGGCCCAGATCTTCGTTGCCAGCTCAGATTTACCACGGAGGGAGAGAGTCAGGTCCTTCATGTAATAGGTGGTATCCACGTTGAGTAACCAACGTCGGAGCGTAGGGATCTTCCTCAGTTTCCAAAACTGTGGAATGAGGGTTTTTGCGGCATTAAGAAGGTGGGGTGTAATCGACCTCTTATAAGGGCCTGTTGGCTTCCCCGTGCAGTGGAACAGAACATACCACGGGTCGTTAGGGACCTCCCAACCCTGGATCTCTTTAATCCAATATAGAATCGCCAGCCAGAATGGGCGGATCCTCGGGCAGTACCACCAAATATGAGCATGAGTAGCTTCCTCCCCGCACTCCCGCAAACACAGTGGTGAGGACTGAGGAAAAAACCTGTGTAATACCACAGGTGTGTAGTGCCATCTGGTCAAAAGTTTATACGCCATTTCTGACGCTTTAGAGGATCCGGAGGATGTATGTGCCAGGGTTAGGATTTGTGATTTCTGGGTCGTGAGAGTTTGCAGGTCGTATGCAGTTCCCGTTCCCAGTATCGTAGGTATGTGGGAGTACCAGTAGAACACCAGTAGAAGTGAGGGACAGCAGTGCTTGATAAAAGTACGAGACCGGCCTCTCAGTTGGGCTAGTGTCGGCAAATGCGGTTTCCACAGGCGTAAGCTCCGCCAAGGAGCGTAAGGGTTTTGGGAGCAAGCGAACAAAGTCCAACAGTTGATGATGTTTCCAGCGGTCCATATATGATATGGGTGATATTGAGGTCTATATTACCAGGTGGGAAGAAATTGTGTCCCACCAAAGGCATCAGGGGGGAGTTATACGACCAGCCATGCGTCCTACAGATAGAGTCCCATACCATCAAGGATGAGTGCGTTAGCGGTGACGTAGTAGGCAAGAGAGTCCGGAATTTCCTCGGGATCCACATCAGCGTGGAAAGTTCAGTGCCACATAGGTCCGTTTCTAGATTAACCCAAAGTTTCGTCTCTTTGCAATATTTCAAATCAGAGAGCCTAGTCAGCACAATGGATCTATAATAAAGTTCAAAATCTGGCACTGCTAAGCCACCCTTACACTTAGGGCGGGTGAGGAGAGATCTAGGCAGTCTGGGTCTTTTCCTATTCCATATATATCGATATACCATAGATGTCAAAATTGTACAGAAACCCACCGGTATCCCGAACGGGACCATCTGAAGCATAAAGAGCACCCTGGGCAGCAAATTCATCTTGACCAGCCCAATTCTGCCCAACCAAGAATGTCGTAGCTGGGACCATTTCTGGATATCTGACCTAAGTGTGTTAAGCAGGGGTATAAAGTTAGCGCGGAAAAGGGACGATAGGGAAGGCGTGAGTTGAATACCTAAATATTTCATGGAGCTCATCTGCCAAGTAAAGGGATAGTTCCGTTTCAGGTGAGACACCTGTCTGGCGGGGACAGAGATGTTTAATAGTTCCGATTTGGACATATTAATTTTAAAATTCGAGACCAAGCCATAGGCCGAAAACTCAGACATAAGATTGGGGAGGGTGATCAATGGTTGTTGTACATAAAACAATATATCATCAGCGTATGCTGCGTATTTGTGCTCCGTCTTGCCTATTGATATACCATGTATACTCGGGTTGTGCCTGATGAGGGAGAGGAAGGGTTCTAGGCAGATCGCAAACAAAATTGGCGAGAGTGGGCATCCCTGGCGGGTGCCATTATATAAGGTGAAGGGGTCACTAAGGGTGCCATTAATCCGTATTTGAGCAGTGGGGTGGTGGTACAAAGCCGATATTTTAGAGCGCAAAGAGGGGCCAATTCCTAGGTGCGCCAGCGTAGCCATAAGATATTCCCAGTCCACCCTGTCAAACGCCTTCTCAGCATCCGTGGAGAGTAACAGGGTGGGCTGGGAAGTCCGCCGCACATATGCCATCAGTGAAAGTGTGCGAAGAGAGTTATCCCGCGCTTCCCTCCCAGGGATGAACCCCGTCTGGTCCCGCGAGATCCATTGTGGTATCAAGGGGAGCAGCCGGTTCGCTATAGCTTTAGCATAAATCTTTGCGTCAATGTTCAAGAGCGAGATAGGACGGTATCTCGCGCAATCACTGGGGTCCTTGCCCGCCTTGGGTAGAACAGTGATGTGGGCATGAGTGGTTTCCGGACGAAGGTCTCCGCCGGTCGAGGTCACGTTAGCATAATTGGTTAAGTAAGGGAGCAGTATGTCAGCGTACGCTCGATAATAAGTCACCGTGAGGCCGTCAGGACCCGGGGCCTTACCACGGGCCATACTCCTTATGGCGCCCAGAAGCTCCGTTGCCGTAAACTCACTCTCCAAGGAAGCCAAGACCTCCGCGGAGAGCGTGGGGAGGGCGGCACGGGCCAGATAGTCCCGAATAAGGCGTCCCCGTGTATCTCCATCCCAGACGTCCTGGTGCACCTGATACAGGCGTTGAAAAAAGTCCCTAAACGTCTGGGCTATGCGGGGGGTATCAAACACCAGGTCTCCCGAGGGGGTCTTAACTTTAGCAATGAACGCCGCGTTTTTACGCTGTCGCACCGAGTTGGCCAATAACCTACTGGGTTTATCCCCCCACTCATAAAATCGGTGAGCCACTAACCGAGAACGTCGCTTTTGGTCCAAGTGAAGAAGGGACTTCAGGGTCTCCCGCTTCTCCGTCAGGGCATGGAAAAGGGCCGGGGTCTGGTTCAGTTTGTGTTGGCGTTCCAAGCCTGCAATTTCACACAGCAAGGTAGATTGGTGTAGCATGCGCTCCCTCTTTTTCCTAGATCCCAATTCCATAAACTTACCCCTAATATACACCTTGTGGGCCTCCCACAACACTCCCGGTGAGACGTCAGGGCTTACATTAGTATTAAAATAAAACTCTAAATTGTCACCCATCACCTTTTTATTTGCCTCCTCGGCTATCAGGTCCTCATTCAATTTCCAATTAGTGGATTTCAAGGGTATGGACTCTACTTTGATGGTTAACGAGATTGGTGCATGATCGGACAGGGGAGAGGAGTCAATGCTTGACTTCACTATGAGCGGTAGGTGTTGATGATCAATGAAACACAGATCAATTCTGGAATACGTTTGGTGTACGGAAGAATAGTAGGTAAAGTCCCTTTCCCGTGGGTGAGCGATTCTCCAGACATCCATCAACTGCAGGTCATGGAGTCGTGAGCGTATAAACCTCAATCCTCTGCTGGATAAAGAGGAGCCACCCCTAGAGGTGTCCAAAGTAGGTTCCAGCGGAACATTAAAGTCGCCCGCTAGTAGGATGCATCCACGGGCAAAACTCCGCAAGGAGTTGAGTGTGGAGGCAAGAAAACTCGCTTGATTCTTGTTAGGGGAATACAAGGTAGCTAGAGTACACGGCATGCTGCCCAGGGTGCCCCGGAGAAACAGAAAACGTCCCGCAGGATCACTCAACATATCTTCAAACGTGAACGCGGTTCCCCCACGAATCCCAATGGCCACACCCTTTGCTTTAGGAATGTCGGGCTGTAGTACCACGTGGGGTACTTCGGTGAGTGTAGCCTAACTAGGGTCGTATGTGTGAGGTGGGTCTCCTGAAGGAAGACCACGTCCCCCCGCAAACGACCCAGCTCTCTATATAAATTGTGTCTCTTCCCCGGGGCGTGGAGGCCCCGTACATTAAAAGATACAAGGTTCACAGTGGCCATGAGGTCTCAGGAGGAGGAACCGCGAACACCAAAACATTACCAGTACAACACAGAGGCGGACCGCCACTAAATGGGGGGGAGAGGGTCGGAGGAGGTGGAGGAAGTAGACAAGAGGGGGGAGAGGGAGAAGAAAAGAAAGAGATAAAGAAACAGGAACAGAAAAGACCCCACCGTAGTGGGAAAAACAAAATGAACCAGAAAAAATGCTGTCTGACAACAGATAGTAGTGCACGCATTTTCATGCCGTGCGCGAGCGGGCCACATGTCCGCCACAGGGCCCCCGCGCCCCCCACCCCAAAAGGGGTACGGACACCAGGGCCCCGCGCCGGGCAGCCCCCACTCAAAAAGGGGGAGACGGGACTCGGGCAACTGGGCGCAAACCCCACCTTGAAGGTCCGAAGCAGCGCCCAGCGGCCCGGTGCCGACACCAAAACATAAAAATCACATCATCCAGTACAGAGGACAGTAAAACGCCTGTATAAAAGAATAGGAAACTAGGGCGGTAAAGCATATAGGGGGATACCGCAATCCAACCAAGTGCAAAAAGCAAGGGAAGGGAGAAGGAAAAGTAAAACGCCATTAAATAAAACATATGTAAAACACAGACAACACAGTCAGAGGACCCAGAACAAAAAATAGTAATGTCCACTCTCGGGTAGGGGCCCCCAATGAGGCGCCAAGGTGTGGGCCACACGGCTAAGAACGTCCCACCCACGGCCCCATAAGTTCCAGCAGCTGCCAGAAACGGTTCGTGTCCATGCACAACCAGGGTAGGGAAAACCTCACAACCTCACTTAGGTGGTATTCCCCGCGATTACAACTCATCATCCAGAACAGGGAAGCAAGCGGCAGGGCATTTTGCCGGTTCAAGGGCGGTAATCCGGTGCGGAGGTGCGACGGGCACGGCCCACTCTCTGCCATCCCTGGTCGGCCCCAGCGGGCATGGGCGGGATGCCATCCTGCCAGCCAGGCAGTTCTGGGACAGTGACATTCATATCGTTGCAGAATCTGGGCAGATCCTCCGGGAAGCGAAGTATCGCGGTTTTGCCATCCTTAGAAGCAATCAGGGCTGCAGGGAAGCCCCACTTATATTTAATGGACGCCGCCCGAAGCAGTTCCGTGAGGGGACGCAGGGCTCTGCGTCGATCCAAGGTTTCCTTCGCCAAATCCGGGAAGAAGGATAACATCGCCCCATCAAAGTCAAATGGTGTAGCGCCCCTAGCCTTCTGCATAATCAGCTCCTTTTTGGGGTAATGGTGGACCCGGCAGATGACGTCCCGTGGGATGTCCGTAGTAAGGTTGCGGGGTCGAAGAGCCCTATGCACCCGATCAATCTTTAAGGGGGCATCAGCTGCTCGGCCCAGAAGGCTGTTAAAAATGCCTCTGACGGACGGTAAGAGGTCGTCGTCCCCAGTCGCTTCGGGGAGACCCCGGATCCGAACGTTATTACGTCTGTTGCGATTCTCTTGGTCTTCGAGCTTGTAAACGGTAGTTCGATGAGCAATGGCAAGTTGACGTGTAGTCGCCTGCAAAGACTGAATAGCGTTCGCATGTCGATCTAGACATTGTTCCGATTCTTCGACTCGTAACAACACTTGAGATAGATCCGATCGGACTGCGGAGACCTCCTTCTTAATGACCCGCTCGAGGTTTAGCAGCATAGAGGCCAGGTCAGAGGTGGTAGGCAGGCCGCTCACCTTCGATGCCGCTCCGGCGGAATGATGCAGGTCCACTTCATCGCCCGAGCCCGCAGAAGACTCAGGCGAGCGCGATCTCTGGTCCGGCCCATCGCGGGAGGCGAGGTCCACTCCACCACGCGGCTTGCGGCCTAGGTCATCCTGCTCCTCCGCATCGTCAGGTTCCATGGAGTGGAACTGCTTAATCGACCCCGTTGAGGCACCTTTCTTGGGCAGAGACTTGCCCGTTCGCCGGCCCATCGTCAGGCGAGGAAGATGAGGTATTATTTGATGATTTTAGGCAATTTTAACGGTGTCGGCCCCGGAGCTCACAGAGCACACGTCCGCTCTAGTGCATCGCCAGGCCACGCCCCCCAATGTTTTTGTTTTTAATGGATCTAATGCATGAAGTTCAAAAACATTATGCCTTTTCAACTCTTATTTTTTGGAGGACTAAAAATTGCAGGAGTTGGCCACATTTTAAGAGCACATTGTCACTATAACTACAACTACTTAACAAATACACTGTTATTGAGCATTTAAATAATAAGCCACACATTGTTTAGTAAAAAACTATTTACTCAAAGCACATTGGCATGTGCATTTTAAAAACAAACCAACATCTTGGTCTATAACATGTATGTTTTGCATTATTTCTTCTTTTTTGGGGCTAAAGAGGCATGTTCAAAAACATTAGATACACATCCCAAACTTGGGAACTTGCAAAGTTCAATTTTGGTAAAGTGAAGACCAAATAAGACATTAGTATCCCAAGACTGTGTGGATGTTGCCTTCCTCATATGGGGTGATCTCACCCCTTTAAAAGACAACATTTTAAGCCACGTACATGTAGAGGCATAACAATTAAATTGCCCTTATGATCCCATGCCACAAATGTGTGTAGTTCCAAACATTTTTTTTCCGAACCCACAAAACACACAGTGTGTCAACATGTGCTAGCTATAAAGAAACAAATAGTGTAGCGCTCTGTGAAAAAAAAAAAAAACTAAGTGAATAAACTTAACGTGATACAAGTTAATATGGGTTATGAACCCAAATGCTCTCAATATTGAAGTAATAATAAAAAAAGCATAAACAGATGTGATGGTCTGTGCATGCAAGCAATTAAATGTCCATAAAGAGTCAAAAACAGAATGACACTGTTCAAAAGAAAAAGTTCAAAGGCTTCGTGTTGTCATCCAAACAGTGAACATAAATATATGACTGGAGTGAGAGGAACCACCACCGATAAATAGAAGGCAGAGTCAAACAGGCTTGTGTTGTATGGACAACAAGTATAGATGGACGCTTGGAATCTCCAAACCACTGGACCAGGATTGCCCGGCTATCCGCAAGATGGGAGGTGTCCTTACATGATTGTTTTGTGGGAGACGGTGGTCAGATATCCATAGATGTAGTGAGGATAGTTTAAAGAGAGGAGAACAGAAAGGGCCACATAGCGTAATTCCATTTGAGATAAAAAAAAGTTTTAATGTAGCTAGAACACTTACATAGAGCACTACACTATTTGTTTCTTTATTGTTTTTGCTATTATCTAATTGCTGTGTTAGCTGCTATTTCTAAGGGTAGCACAGAATTATTTTTTACACTAACGTGCTAGCTTCCATCACAGGGTATCAATGGACGTGTTTCGAGTTAAAGCAGCGCAGTGCCAAAATGTAAAAAGTCCTCTGGTCTTTGACCAGCCAAAATGGTCTGGGGCTTAAGTGGTTAAGATACAATTTGGAAGCACCTTCAAATTTTGGATTTTATATTCCTAAAAACACTGAAAAATTACAATTCACATTATTTAGGGCAGTGTTTCCCAACTCTCCTCCTCAAGATGCAAACCCAGGTCATGTTTCTTGTACTTGTAGAATTTGGCACAAGTGATGTTGTCATTTTCTATGTTAGTAATTCACACAGTCGTTTTTAGACTGAGAAAAATACAGAAAAAAGGACCTGGTGGTGCACCTAGAGGAGTAGAGTGGAGAAACACTGAATTTGGACACTAAACTTTCTCATTTAAAAGTCATAAAAACATGATAAATATTCAAAGTGCAAACAGGAGCCAACAAGTGGAACATGAAACTTCTGAACAGGCAAAAGGAAATTAGAATTTGGCAAGCATGTCTACAAAATCTCTGATTCTTCTCTGTAAACCAATGGCAGCCTCCTTGAATTGCTCCAGCTCCTTCAAACAATTCACCATATCTGCACTCGTTTGGCCAATTGTGCATCTTGAAAGATCATGACCTAGTAAGAAGACAAAAAAGTATTAAGGTAACAATGGTCCAGTGGCTGAGGCCCTACATAGTGAGTTATGGTCAAGTTACTAGTCAAATTCAGGAAATACTTATCTACCCAGTTTATTGTTGCTTGCAACCTGCTTGCCCTTTAGACACCTACACTACTAGGAATGTAAACACTACAACTACTCAGTAATCTTGGCCCTGGTGCCTGGGTCTCCAAAACTCGGGTACCTAGGAAAAAATGACAGCTCCTTACACCTCCTTCTTTTTCCATGCTAATGTTCAGGCCCTAAATACTTTGCTAATGTGTGGAGTGGGTGTTTTGTTTGTTCAGCTAAACACTTGACATGCAGACACATTTGAAGCCAGATTCCAAGAATACTTACTTGCGCAAACAAGAGGCTCCTGAATAGGGATGAGCCGAACACCCCCCGGTTCGGTTCGCACCAGAACTTGCGAACGACCCCCGCGTTCGGTACGAACGTTAGAACCCCATTGAAGTCTATGGGACTCGAACGTTCGAATTGGAAAGTGCTCATTTTAACGGCTAATATGCAAGATAGTGTCCTAAAAAGGGTTTGGCGACCTGCCTCCTGCCTCAGGGGACATGGGTCACTGCAAAAAAAAGTTTTAAAAACTACCGTTTTGGCGGGAGCACTGATTTTAATGACGATTAAAGTGAAAAAAAAAAAGTGAAATATTCCTTTAAATATGGTGCCTGCGGGGTGTCTGTAGTATGCCTGTGAAGTGCCACGTGTTTCCCGTGTTTAGAACAGTCCCTGCACAAAATGACATTAAACGGAAATAACACCATTTAAAACTGCTTGCGGTTTTAATGTTATATCTGGTTCCTGCAATATGGTTGAAAATCATTGAGAAACATGGCATGGGTAGCCCTCCCTGCCCATTACCAGCCTATTTGGGTCTTGTACGCATATTAAGGGGAACCCCGTACCCATATTAAAAAAAGGAAATGCGTGTGGCCCCCAGGCCCTATATACTCAGAACAGCAGTATACAGGCGGTGCAAACAAGACAGGGACTGTGTAGGTTTGTTGTGTTAAGTTGAATCTGTTTGTCATTTTCAACCGGTACATTTTTAAAGTGTAGCTCCAGTCAAAAAAACTATCTTTAAGCTTATTGAAAAACATAGGGAAGGGTTATCACCCCTGTATAATTTGTTTTGTCGTCCATCTTTTTTCATCTCACTTGCTGCTGTCTCCTTGCGTTTGCAAGTAGGAGATGTTTGTAAGTTGGATGTTTGAAAGTAGGGGCCTGCCCTATATTATAGCGGTATGTACTGGGTACAGAGCACGCAGACAGCACGCACTCCTAACACTACTGACTGCAAGCTCTATTATTAACCACTTGTTAGCCCAATGTTTGCATAAAGTGAAAGATGAAGTTATGCTGAGTAAATAGATATCAAACATGTCACTCTTCAAAATTGCACATGCCCGTGGAATGGCGCCAAACGTCGCTACTTAAAAAATCCCCATAGGCGACGCTTTAAATATTTTTTTACTGGTTACATGTTTTGAGTTGCAGAGGAGGTCTAGGACTAGAATTATTGCTCTCGCTCTAACATTCTCGGCGATACCTTACATGTGTGGCACATGCGAGCACATGGGGACATGGGCGCTTTAATTTTTATTTTATTTTTTTATTGTTCATTTTACTTTATTTATTTTAGTTTGACATTTTTTTTCCCAAAAATATATTTTTGATCACTTTTATTCCTATTACAAGAAATGTAAACATCCCTTGTAATAGGAATATGGGGTGACAGGTCCTCTTTACAGTGAAATCTGGGGGGTCAATATGACCCCACATCTCACCTCTAGGCTGGGAAGCCTGAAATAAAAAATAAAAAAAAGATTCTGGCTTTGATCGTACTGGCGAGTTGGTAGAAGCACCGGAGGGCGGTGAGGGGTGGGGGGCGTCTATGGCTGGGTATTTCAGGGTATCACCGAGTATGGCTGGGTATCTCTGAGTATGGCTGGGTATGGCAATTTATGGCAGGGTATTACAGAGTATTGGCGGGGTATTGGCGGGGTACTACAGAGTAATAGCAGGGTACTGCACTGCAGAGTAATGGCAGGGTACTGCACTGCAGAGTAATGGCGGGGTACTGCACTGCAGAGTAATGGCGGGGTACTGCACTGCAGAGTAATGGCGGGGTACTGCACTGCAGAGTAATGGCGGGGTACTGCACTGCAGAGTAATGGCGGGGTACTGCAGAGTAATGGCGGGGTACTGCAGAGTAATGGCAGGGTACTGCAGAGTATGCACTGGTATTGCAGAGTATTGGCAGGGAATTGAGGGGTTAAATTCGGTGAGCAGCGATGTGGGCACTGCAGATGCAGCCCACATCGCTGCGGACACCGATCTCTTTCCCCTCCGCTGTACCGATCGGTACAGAAAGGGGAGGTAGGAACAGGCGTCATAACATGACGCCGGTTTGTTTCCAAGTGATCACTCCGTCATTTGACGGAGCAATCACGTGGTAAACGGCCGCTATGAGCGGCCGTTTACCGTGATGCGCCGGGTCCTATGGACCCGGCGGTCACGGATGCTCTCGAGTGCGCACACCTCGGGGCACGCGAGAGCAGAATTCTGGGAGGCCGTTAATTAACGGCCTCTCTGAGTTAAACAATTGCCCTGAAGCCGTTAATCGGCAATGGGCAGTTGTTAAGTGGTTAAAGCTAGATCACTAGCTATATAGGTGAGGTGAATATAGTGGTGTATACTGCAGTCAGGGCACAGACAACAACCACTACACAGCAGCAAGATAGGAAATCAGCCAAAAACGATTGGTGTGTACTGTGTTGAAGGTACACAGAACACCCACTGCTTCAGATGCAAAGTAACACACTACAGGAGGCCGCCTTAAAGGCGGCCTTATATAGTGTGGGGCGTGCACTACACAGCCTGAGCTATGATTGGCCACAGGCAGGATGCCTGTGGCCAATCATGGCTCTCCTCGCTGCCGGCGCTGCGATTGGCCAAGCATGCGGGGTCACAGTGCATGCTTGGCCAATCATCGGGCAGCAATGCACTGCGCCAACGCAGTGCATTGTGGTCCGCGCGCGCGTCACTCGAATTTTGACGCGAACGGCCAAAACGTTCGGAATTCGCCAAACGGCCGAACGGCCAATGTTCGAGTCGAACGTACGTTCGACTCGAACACGAAGCTCATCCCTACTCCTGAATACTTGCTTCCTCTTCGGGGTTGCTTTGGCCTGAGGTGCCACTTGCGTCAGGGGATTTGACGTCCACAATGGACAGGTCTGTGCTGGGTCCAGGAGTCAGATCCCATGCCTCCAAACCCACATCCTGGCTGAGATGACCACACTCCCTTTCCTTTAAAACAATATACCATTCATTAATTCACCCCTAGTCCAATCTGTTTCTAGCATCCATTTTGCTACATTAGTTGACCAACCTTGCACTTAGTCTGATGACAAAGTTTGCTCCTGACTAGTGGACTTCACCATGCTGCATTGTGGTTTTTTTTACAGTCAAAAATGCATAGAAAAGAGAAGGTGATGTAAATTTTACAGAGGGCAAACACTGGACAAATGGCAACATTGAAAAAGTCTTGCAGTTGCCCCCCACCCCTCTTGTCTCCTATGGGATAGGGGATAAATGATGATCATTATGGCAGGCGTGACTCTGTGTGACTGTGATCCCCGGGGCCCCTCCTCTAGCCATGTCTACACTGGCAAGGTTGCATTAAGGGGCACCGATGAGGCAGGCAGCAACCAATAAGTGTTCTTTACCCCTTAAGTTCTGCCCTAAACCCATTTCCTTTGGCCCACCTAGAATCACCCCTGCTGGTGGCTAAATGAGTGTGTTTGAATTTGTCACTTACACTTTTGGTGGGAAGATGGCCTTGTTGCCTTCCCTGTTGGGGCCCGAGCGAGGGTAGCTTCCCTTCGCCCCTTCTGGTGGCGTGACTGTTGCCTCATGTTTTGGTGAAAGAGAAAAAACATTAGGTACAAAAATAAAGAAAAGTACAAAAACAGAACCAAATAAGAATGTTCTCATCTTTAAAATAACAATTCAGACCAAGATTATAGAAAACATTATCTATAATTCTCTCTAGCTACTTGGAGAAAGCACATATACAGACAGCTAATTTACACATATCCATGTTGATTAGATACAAATCTTGCTTACTTTTTATGGTGATCTTATGTATGGACTCCATCTGGTTTTGCTCACCAAGTTTGAGATTAGACCATCATTTTCTGACTTTGTAAAATGGCTATGACCTTCTCCAAAATGTCGTCCTTTCGGCTATTGGGCCTTTCATAATTGTGCAGCTTGCAGTCGTAGTCGTGCGTCTCGAGGATGCGCACCATCTCATCCTTGCTCATTGGTGTTGCTTTGTGCCTCCTATAAGCTACAACACCATGGGGCTGCCTGGAATCCGCTGAGTTGTCCCTCCCGAATGTTCCGCCTTGTGTGTCGCATGCAGAAGAGAGATGGTCACGCCCCAGCTTCATGACGCACTGAGTTTCACGAATGTGCAGTGTATATAAAGCAATAATGCACGGTCGATGGAATGGTCATAGGAACGATCTTGGAGTGGAGGACGAATGATCGCCATCGCAAATACACGAAAGGAGCCAGAAAATCAAGGGACAATTGGACATTTGGGCATAGGTGGTTAGTGGCCTATAGTGCTTATATTTTTGGCCTAGATTGGGAGCAGCTCATGAGTTAAACCAGTCATGATGTTTTGTCTTGTGTTCTGTCTTGCAGGTATCATATCATGACTGATAAATTTACCTCGCCAGATTTTTTGCCCCAGTTCGTTGAACTGTACTGGGAGCTGCCCTGTCTCTGGGAGGTCAAGAGACGAGACTACTCAAATAAAATTTTGAGGAAGGCAGCATTGGAGAAACTGCTTGATTTGGTAAGAGCCAGTGTACCCCAGGGCAGACATCAACTATGTGAAGACAAAAACCTCCAACCTGAGAAGTACATTTAAAAGGGAGCACAAGAGAACCACTACCTCCCTGAGGACAGACCCAGATGAGGGTGAGGGATTTGCCATGCCGACTGACAATAAATTAAGGCAGATGGTTGGTGAGCAAAGGAGCAGGTGTGAGGAACTAATACTGCAGCTCCTCAACAAGGGAGTGAGGAGACAAACAGCTGAAACCACACACATTTCTGATTTTGTGGCCCCACATCCACCACCTCAACAGCCACCCCTCCAACACAGCCTCGCGCCCTCCACAGCAGCATGGCAGTCAGTGGCAATACCAGCCACAAGACCCCCAACAAGGCCGCTGGGGATTTTCACCCTTTCACAACTTACATAGTTACGTAGTTACATAGTTAGTCAGGTTGAAAAAAGACGCATGTCCATCCAGTTCAACCACAAAAAAAAATTATAATATCATACAATCCCATATACCCACAGTTGATCCAGAGGAAGGAAAAAAACCCCAGCAGAGCATGATCCAATTTGCTAAAGCAGGGGAAAAAATTCCTTCCTGATCCCCCGAGAGGCAATCGGTTTTACACCGGATCAACTTTACCTATAAATGTTAGTACCCAGTTATATTATATACATTTAGGAAATAATCCAGGCCCTTCTTAAAGCAATCCACTGAGCTGGCCAGAACCACCTCTGCAGGGAGTCTATTCCACATTTTCACAGCTCTCTGCTGTGAAGAAACCTTTCCGTATTTGGAGATGAAATCTCTTTTCCTCTAGACGTAAAGAGTTCCCCCTTGTCCTCTTTGTTGACTGTAAAGTGAATAACACTAACACCAAGTTCACTATATGGACCCGCCATCGCAGTGCATTGCTGGCTGATGATTGGCCAAGCATGCACTGTGACCCTGCATGCTTGGAAAATCACAGCGCTGGCATCGAAGAGAGCCATAATTGGCCACAGGCAGGATGCCTGTGGCCAATTATAGCTCAGGGGGTTTAGTACACGCCCCACACTATATAAGGCCGCCAGCGTGGCAACCTTGTGTAGTGTGTTGGCATGCAGGGAGAGAGCAGGATAGGCAGGGACAGTGTCATCTTTGCTTGTTAACCTAGTGCAGTTACAGTGGGTGTATTGTGCCTCCTGCACAGTATACATCTGACGCTACCCCTTATTGCTGGTGTTGTTCTGTTTCTCTAACACAGGCATCTGCAGCAGTTATAGTGGGTGTATTGTGCCTCCTGCACAGTATACACCTGACGCTACCCCTTATTGCTGGTGTTGTTCTATTTCTGTAACACAGGCAGCTGCAGCAGTTACAGTGGGTGTAGTGCGCCTTCTGCACAGTATACACCTGAAGCTACCCCTTATTGCTGGTGTTGTTCTGTTTTTCTAACACAGGCATATGCAGCGGTTACAGTGGGTGTAGTGTGCCTCCTGTACCGTATACATCTGACGCTACCCCTTATTGCTGGTGTTGTTCTGTTTCTCTAACACAGGCATCTGCAGCAGTTACAGTGGGTGTATTGTGCCTCCTGCACAGTATAAACCTGAAGCTACCCCTTATTGCTGGTGTTGTTCTATTTCTGTAACACAGGCAGCTTCAGCAGTTACAGTGGGTGTAGTGTGCCTTCTGCACAGTATACACCTGAAGCTACCCCTTATTGCTGGTGTTGTTCTGTTTTTCTAACACAGGCATCTGCAGCGGTTACAGTGGGTGTAGTGTGCCTCCTGCACCGTATACATCTGATGCTACCCCTTATTGCTGGTGTTGTTCTGTTTCTCTAACAGAGGCATTTGCAGCAGTTACAGTGGGTGTATTGTGCCACCTGCACAGTATGCACCTGAAGCTACCCCCAATTTCTGGTGTTGTTCTATTTCTCTAACACAGGCATCTGCAGCAGTTAAAGTTGGTTTATTGTGCCACCTGCACAGTATACACCTGAATCTACCCCAAATGCTGGTGTTCTTCAGATCCTATATCACAGGCAGGCAACTGCAGTAATTACAGTTGGTGTACTGTGTCATCTGCTCAGTGTGCACCTAAAGATACCCCAATTGCTGGTTTTCCCATCTCCCTGCAGGCCATTAGTATGTCTGGAAGGCCTACAAGGAGAGGCAGACAGTCACGAGCCAATAAAAGAGGGCAAGCAGGCTCTATGTCTATAGACAACAGTGCTGGTCATGGACGCAGTGCATCGTCATCAGCACGTGGCCATGGGACACGCTTGTCCTTATTTTCGGCATCTGGACGCGTTGAGCCGCATCATGCCAACGACTAGGTAGAGTGGATGACCAAGCCCTCCTCATCCTCTCTCACCCAGGCTCAGGGTACTGGCAAAGCAGCTGCCAACATGTCCTCTTCCCTTGTCTCAACGTCATCAGTCACTTCTTCCCTAGACCCACCATGTCCTCCTGAGGAGTCCCCTGAACTGTTTGAGCAGTGTTGGGTACATGCTCCAGGAGGATGCCCAGCATTTTGAAGGCTCTGATGATACCCAGCTAGAGGAAGGCAGTAGCATGAGTGCAGAGAGAGGGGATGCTCAAGAAGGACAGAAATCTGGCAGTCATGTTCCACCAGCTGCAGCATACTGCCAGGTTTGCTCCAGCGATGAAGAGGGAGGGGATGATGAGGTCACTGACTCCACGTGGGTGCCTGATAGGAGAGAGGAGGAGGAGGAGGAGGCACATCTCCAACGAGGCAGGATGCCCTCCGGTGGCCCGCTTAAGGACAGCACACCGACTGAATCACACTGCAGAGTTACGCCTGTGCAGGGCGCTGCCTCTGCGCATTATTCCAAAAGTTCTTTGGTGTGCGCCTTTTTTGAGATGAGTGCATCAGATCGCACCGCTGCTATTTGCAACATATGTCTCAAGTGTATCTCACGTGGCCAAAACATCAGCCGCTTGGACAACACATGTTTGACCAGACATATGTTGACCTGCCATGCAGCTCGTTGGCAAGCGTACCTTAAAGACCCACACCAAAGAACAAAGCGGACCTCTCCTTGCTCCTCATCAGCTGGGATCTCCAACCCCAATATACCTTCAGTCCTCTCTGAAACCTGCACTGAGGAATGAAGGTGTAGAATTAGGTGTGTCACATCCAAGTACTTGCGGGCACTCTGCTAGCAGTACACCGATGTCCAATTGTAGCAGGAAAATCTTTCTGCCCCAGATGCTGGACTGTCGAAAGAAGTTCACTCCCAGGTATCCACATGCCCAGCGGTTGAATGCTAGCTTGGCTAAATTGATAGCACTTCAACTGCTGCTTTTTCAGGTTGGTAGATTCGACCCCCTTCCATGAGTTTGTGCAATGTGCGGTTCCTCAGTGGCAGGTTCCCAAACGCCACTTTTTCTCACAGAAGGGGATTCTGGCTCTCTACCGGCATGTGGAAGGCAATGTCCATGCCTTGCTGGACAGGCGGTCAGCGGTAAGGTGCATATTACCGCTGACTCATGGTCCAGCAGGCATGGACAGGGACATTACCTATCTTTCACGGCCCATTGGGTCACTCTTCTGGCAGCTGGGAAGGATGCAGGACAAGGTGCAGTAGTGTTGGAGGTTTTTCCGCTACCACGCCTCCAATATGCTACTACTGGTTGTGACACACCTCTCTCCTCCACCCCTCCTCTTCTTCTTCCTCCATGGCCTCTTCCTGTGCTTTGTCCTCGGAACCAGCAGTGCTCCTTAGGCGTTTAAGGGACTACACAAGTATGCAGGCAAAAATATGCCGTGCTTGCGCTGGTGTGTTTGGGGAACAGGAGCCACAATGGGGCAGATATTGCAGAGAGGTGGTTGACGCCATGCCAGCTTAAGCCAGAAATGGTGGTTTGTGACAATGGCACCAACCTCCTCTCTGCCCTCCGATAGGGACAACTGACCCATGTGCCCTGAGTGGCTCATGTCCTTAACCTGGTGGTGCAGCGGTTCTTGGGCAGGTACCCAGGCTTACAGGATGTCCTGAGGCAGGCCAGGTGCATTTTCGCCGATCATATAATGCCAGTGCTCAGCTGGCTGAGCTCCAAAAGGAGTTGAACCTGCCCAAGAACCGCCTTATATGTGACATGCCCACCAGGTGGAACTCAAAGTTGGCCATGCTGCAGCAACTGCACACGCAGGAGAGGGCCATCAATGAGTACCTGTGTGACTACGGCACCAGGACAGGGTCAGGGGAGCTTGTTTTTTTTTCACCACGTCAGTAGGGCATGATCAGGGATGCATGCACTGTCCTGTCCCCATTTGAGGAGGCCACGAGGATGGTGAGCAGTGACAGTGCATGCATCAATGACACTGTCCACCTGTTGGAGCATACGCTGCATGGAATAATGGACAGGGCCCTTGAGGCAGAACAGAGGCAGGAAGGGGAGGACTTCCTTGCCTCTCAAGGCCCCCTTTATCCAGACAGTGTTCCTGCTGTCCCACCCATCACACAGGAAGAGGAGGAGGAGGAGGATTGTGTCAGCATGGAGGTGAAGCCTGGCACTCGGCATCAGCAGCAGCAGGGATGATTTACAGTCCCAAGAAACCCGTGGACTTGTACGTGGCTGCGGATCATGTTGTTCTTAGTGACCGAGAGGACTCCGGACTGAATGCCTCAGCTAACCTACGCTGCATGGCCTCCCTGATCCTGCAAAGCCTGCGGAAGAATCCTATTCTTCGGATCAAGAAGAGGGACCATTACTGGCTGGCAACTCTCCTTGATCCATGGTACAAGGGTAAGGTTGCAGACCTTATCTTGCCGTTGCAGAGGGAGCAGAGGATGAGACATCTCTGGGAGACTTTTAGTCCGCAGACCCAAGGTATGATCAGTTCCAGCAATCATCACCAGCGTCTGATTTACATGGTATACCTAGGGGCAAGGTCAGACTTGGACACCTTTCCCACCGAAAATCCTCTGGCTTACTGGGTTTTGAGGATAGATCACTGGCCAGAGCTTGCACAGTATGCAATTGAGCTACAGGCCTGTCCTGCATCCAGCGTTCTTACGGAACGCACATTCAGTGCTCCTGGAGGTTTTGTAACCGATCACACGGTGGGCCTGTCAACTGACTCGGTTGATTGACTGACCTTCATAAAGATGAATCAGTCTTGGATCACCACCAGCTACCAAGCATCTCAAGCTGATGTAACCAAATATTTTTTTTTTTAAATGTCACATCCCTTCAAGACTGCCTATGCTGATGCTGAGTGACTGTCCTGTTATGTTGACTGACTATCCTCTTCTTTCGCAATGATCCTGCTGATAGCTTGAAAGAACATTTTTGGTCCTGCGCTCCAACTAGAGTATCTGTGAGGGGTTGCAGTGTTGTGGCACCAGTGCCTAAGGCCCAATTTGTCAGCCCCTGTTAAACAGGTGCATGTGATACAATTCTTGATATAATATTTCACAGCAGGGCCCATTCCAGCGCCCACCGAGAGTAACTGTGAGGACTTACAGTGTTGTGGCACCAGCACCACCACCACCACCAAAGCCCAATTTTTCTACCACTGTTCAACAATAGCATGTAATTGCAATTCTTGATATAATAGTTCACAAAAGGGCTCTCCAGCACCCACCAAGAGTCACTTTGAGGGCTTACAGTGTTAAAGTGGAAGGCCACCCTGAAAAAAAAAAAGACATTAAAAATTAGAAAAAAAAATCAGAAAAAAAAATGAACTTTTTTTTTTTAACTTACCAGAAATGCCTGTTGCTAGGCACCTCACCCTAATCTGCCTCTTCCTCCTCCGCGGAGATCTGTCTTCTCTCCTCCGTGTGGCATCTTCTGGGTAATAGGTCACGCGGTGTTCTGGGAACTGTGTGTCCCAGAACACAGCGCGCCCCATTCACAAAGCACTGCGCGACTCGCGCATGCGCAGTAGGAAACGGGCAGTGAAGCCGCAAGGCTCCACTGCCTGTTTCCCTTAGCCAAAATGACGGCGCCGGGACCCGAGACCAAGGGACGGGTCAGCCTCGGGCGGCCGACATTGTGGGCGCCCTGGACAGGTAAGTGTGCTTATTAAAAGTCAGCAGCTACAGTGTTTGCAGCTGCTGACTTTTACATTTTTTTTTTTAAACTGGCCCTCCTTTTTAACTTGTGGCAACACAAACACCTTAGGCTCAAATTTCTGCAGAGCATATAGGGCAGGCTCCTACTTTCAAACATCCAACTTACAAATGTCTCCTACTTGTAAACGGAAGGAGACAACAGGAAGTGAGATGAAAAGACGGACGGCCAAAAAAATTATACAGGGGCGATAACCCTTCCCTATGTTTTCCAAAAAGCTTAAAAATTGATTTTTTGACTGGAGATACACTTTAAAAATGTACCAGTTCAAAATTACAAACAAATTCTACTTAACACAACAAACCTACACAGTCCCTGTCTTGTTTGCACCGCCTGTATACTGCTGTTCTGAGTATATAGGGCCTGGGGGCCTCACGCCTTTCCCTTTTTTAATTTGGGTATGCGGTTCCCCTTAATATCCGTACAAGACCCAAAGGGGCTGGTAATGGGGGGGCTACCCATGCCATTTTTTTCTCAATGATTTTCATCCTTATTGCCGGAACCAGACATTACATTAAAACCGCAAGCAGTTTTAAATTACTTTTTTTCCATTAAATGTCGTTTTATGAAGGGACTGTTCTAAACATGGAAACAGGTGCCACCTCACAGGCATACTATAGACACCCCCAGGCACGATATTTAAAGGAATATTTCACTTTTTTTCCCACTTTAATCGTCATTAAAGTCAGTGCTCCTGAAAAAACGTCAGTTTAAAAAAAAAAAATTTGCAAAGATTCATGTCCCCTGGGGCAGGAGCTAGGTCCCCAAACTGTTTTTAGGACAATATCTTGCATATTAGCCTTTAAAATTAGCACTTTTGATTTTGAACGTTTGAGTCCCATAGACTTTAATGGGGTTCTAAAGTTCGTACGAATTTTTCGGTCCATTCAAAGGTTCTGGTGCAAATCGAACCGGGGGGTGTTCGGCTCATCCCTATTTGGGAGTAAGCAGTTACATTTAAAAAAAATACAAGGTAAAATTAACAAGGGACACCAACATAGTTGTATCTTTGAGCTTACAAACTAGGGGATAATGGTGTTGACCAAAAAAAAAAAAAAGCATAATAATATTATTCTTTATCACTAGAAAAAAAAAAAATCTGTGGGAAACACATTTAGCAGAACTCCATCAACATCACCAGTAAAGCAGCTTCATTATTATCACATTAAGGAAGAAGAGAATTGTGCGCTGCATTTCTAGATTTCACAATTTGCAGAGTCACGAATATTAATTCTCCATTACGAACGCTAGTTTACAAGACCGACCGCTTCTGGCTTGTCCTTGCTTCCGATCATGCATATTTGTACTTTGGACTTTTGTGTGAGGGACTTGTGTACACTCGATAGGAAAATCTGACCACAGACCGCTGTCTTCTGAAAATTTAGTAGCCTGCTATCCAACATTTGTCAGTGGAAAGTTGGTCAACAATTGTCTGATGGAGCGTACTAACGGTCCGTATGAACGGTCAAAATTTGCTGCCAAAATTAATACTGGTAAGTGCAATATTTTTTATTCTAATACATTTGTTTTAGAACTATTGTTTTACAACTAAATACACAGTTGGAGGCATTACTTTATCATATTTGTGAGTTGGGGTGGATTGATAAAGAAATTTAAATTTTTCATTAAGCCCCATCCATGCACACTATTAGATTTTCTGCAGAATTTTGTCTTTAGATTTACCAAAACCATATAATATGAGGTCAAACCTGAAGAGTTTCAATTTGTATGCAATCAGGCAGACCCTTGCACTACACGGTTTTGGTAAATCTGAAGACAAAAATTTGCAGAAAATCTAATAGCGTGTATAGGGCTTTAGGCTCCATGCACACTGAAGCTCATAAACAGCCATTTTTGGGGAATTTTTTTTTAACAGCCCATAAACTCCCCTCTATGTTATCCTATGTGTCCATGCACACATGGACATTTATCAGCAGCCCTAAAATCGCGTACAGGAGCTGTTTTTCTGACCACAAAAAAATGCTTAAAACCATTAAATGTGCATAAACACTGATAAACGTTGCTCACCAGCATTCTTTAATGTTTTTGATGCACTGAAAAAAAAAAAAGAAAAGAAAACCGCCAACGCAGAAAAACGCTAAAATCGCTAATAAAGTTATTGCAAAAACTTTAAAAAACGTTGAAAGACTCACTGCAAAGCTACTGGCATTTTTATAACGTTATTTTAACATCCAGTGTGCATGAGGCCTTATTATGATGACTCACTAATATACAAGAATGCATCCCAAGCCTGGTTACCTTAGCTGACCTATTGCTACAGGAATACCATTACGAACTGACCATCTGACCAAGCCCCTTCAGGAATGTGTGCTATCTTCCTGAAAAGGTAATACAACTTTCCAAGGGTTGCGATTGGCTATTATTGCTAATTATTGTGTTAGTGATTGATGCATATGGCATTAGAAATAGGGAAGAAAGCAATGCCCCGTGTTATAAACACAGTAGGTGTCATCAGTATGTTCACACTGATCTGACATGGAAGTCGCATGACTTACGATCCCATTTTGCCTTGCAACTTAATGTCAGACCTGCATGCGACTTCAGTCAGCGGGACCTGTCTTTGATCCAATTTTAAGATGACAATTCCTTTGTTTCTGGTATGGATGAAACCTCACTTGTGCTCTCAAAATCGGAGCACATTTCGGACCAGTGTGAACTGGCCCTTAGCATTAAATAGTAATTGCAGAAAGGTGGGGGTGGAGGGGTGGTGGGATTTTTGTGTCAGGTTACTGGTAGGGAAAGGAAAAAAATGGAGGGGTTTATATGTCACATCGTGCCCTGTGAGATACTGGTCGCCTCAGTCTGCACTTTTTAGGAGATAAAAAGTTCCTGCCCCCCAACAAAAAAACATAATCGACTTCAGTTGAACCAAACCTTGTGTTCTGTATCTTTTTTTCCTTTGTCTGGCACATTAATCGAAGTAGTGCTTATCCTTTTTGCAGGCTGAGGTGGCTGATAAAGTTGGTAGACTTGATAGCAGGAAGCCAGAGTAAGCCCATGAGCCTAACCTGGATGGTTGGGGGTTGAATTGGCTCCTGATAAGATAGGAGAGTTTAAGATATTCCATTAAGCACTGCAAAGGGGATTCTGGAGTTGGCTATGTTTTACTTGTTTGAGTGTTTATCATTTGCAGATATCAAGCTGTGGCCAATACCTAATTATTACCTAATTAATAGTATCAACCCAGTTGAAAGTACTGTATTTACTTTGTCAGTATGGTTATTTAAATTTAATTTGGTTAAAAAGAGAGAGAAGTGATACTGTTACTAAACTTACTGTTTAAAGAAACTTTAAAAAACTTGTTTCCAGGGGTTAATCAGCGCCATTTTAAGTATTGTTTTCTGAGTCCACAGTGGAGTGTATTTCCACCCTTACATTGAGCACTTCCTGTACTGTTAACCAAGCCTCCTTCTCAATCCAACGTTTCTATGGCAACCCTGCTTCCCTGTTCACAGCTGACTTGTTTTATTTCATAGTATTTACTTGTGCTGATTACCTAATGTTTGCCGGTATGAGGCCTATCAGCTTCAGCTGATAAGACTGCAGTACTGCTGTCCCATTCCCTGGTTTACACTGTATGTCATGTCACATGGTGTGTAGAAGGAAGCTCCAAGTGATAAGCAGCCTTCTGGGATATCAGTGGTGTGCTGTAGGAAGTCATGATAACAGATAGATAAGACATAGAGAGTGTGCTGTAAATCAGGGGAGATCTGGGCATGCTCAGTGATGTTTTACTAAAGAACAAAAAGGATTCCAACAATACTAAGCAAGTAAGGAGATATCTACAGGCAGTGTTCATTTGGGTTTTTATGCTGATTTACATGGGACAAAGTTGTGGGGGAGGGTTTACAACCACTTTAAGCACAATTCCACTTTTCCCCTTTTTTCCACATTATTCCCAGCCTTCACATTCAACAATTTTGTGTAAGTATGGAGATCATTAAGAAGGTATAACTCAATGATATTATTAGGCCACATAATTAGGCATCTATGCCTGACTGCATGAATAGTCTCAAGTGTTTTTTTTTATTGGCCAATTTGATTTAAGTGATTATTCCAGAAAACATAAAATATATAAAACATGACATATATGCGTATATCCATCCAATGCAGTCCCATGGCACCTGGTGTGAATGGACCTTTTGTGAATGCAGTCCGAGCATTGTGCTAATCAACCTCCTCTCTGACAGTTCATCAACTAAACAATTCAAACATTTAAAATTCCTCATCACATGGTTCTATTGGACTGGGTATTCTTTCACAGCTTCTTGCTGGCTGAGCCTTCCTGTCACGATCAGGGGTCAGGCTCGAAGACCAATTGCTATAGCAGTTGCAGGACTACCACTAACCAGCAGGATAGGTACACAGGCAGTAACCTTGGCAGATGAAACAGGCTCACCTGAGGTGCGAAGTCTAAGTACTAACCAGTTTTCACCAGAGCTCCTGATGGTGGAGATGGATTTAGCTGCATGTTAGTACCAGGTTGCGGTCCTCAGGATCGCCCCACCAGGAGGTGAGCAAGCCGGGGTTCAGTAGTGGATGAGCAGGTAAGGATCAAACAGAAGCGTGGTCAGAAAGCAAGCCAAGGGTCTATAACAAGCAGTAGAAAATATAAACGGCAGCAGGGAAGACAGGAGTGAAATACAGGCTGGAGATAGCACAATATTCTGGCAAGGAGGAAGTGCAGAGACATGGCTTATATCAGGAAGGTCATGGGAGGAGAAAAGAGTTCAAGGTTCAGCTGAAATCAAGGTACAAGGCAGGGTTGTCTAAAGAATCTGAGAAGGCACCATCCAGCATCTCAGATAGCTCAGTGAGAAGTTTCATTGCCAGACACAGCTGAGGTCCCAGGTTCAATTCCAGGTCCTGACAGTACTCCCCTCCTCCCAGGATGTCCACTGGACATCCTAGGGCCCAGTTTGTCAGGGAACCTCAGGTGGAATTCTCTTGTTAATGTAGGAGCATGAACATTCTGCTCAGGCTCCCAAGAATTTTCTTCTGGCCCATATCCTTCCCATTGAACCAGATATTGCAATTTGTTCCTATAGATCAGGGATATGCAACTAGCGGACCTCCAGCTGTTGCAAAATTACAAATCCCATCATGCCTCTGGGTCTTGGGTGTCATGCTTGTAGCTGTCAGTCTTGCTATGCCTCATGGGAATTGTAGTTCTACAACAGCTGGAGGTCCGCTAATTGCATATCCCTGCTATAGATCCTGGAATCAAGAATTTTCTCCACCACATATTCTTCTTCACCCTGTACCTTAACAGGTGGAGGGGGGTGGAAGAATTCTTCCGGAAAAAGTATTTTCGTGAAAAGGTTTGAGTAGCGATATGTGAAACACAGGGTGAAGCTTCATACTGGCTGGAAGTTTTAGGTGAAAGGCAACTGGGTTGATCTGGGCAGAGATCTGCAAAGGTCCCACAAGCTTTTGTCCCAACTTTGCAGATGGAACATGAACCTTCAGATTTTTAGTAGATAACCAAATTGATCACCCACATGAAAGGTAGGAAGAGCGCTGCGATGTCTATCTTCAGCCTTCTTGTAACTTTCCTGAGTTTCCCTCAAAGTCTCGAGCAATTTCTCCTGGATCTCCTGTAAAGCAGTTAATCTGTTGATAACAGCAGGAATCGGAGTTGAGATAGGGAGATCAGGGATAAAAGCTGTCTGATGCCAGGTATTTAGGAAAAAAGGGGTCTGAGAGGTGGAGCTATGAGACATGGCTTATATCAGGAAGTTCATGGGAGGAGCAAAGAGTTCAAGGTTCAGCTAAAATCAAGGTACAAGGCAGGGTTGTCTAAAGGATCTGAGAAGGCACTGTTCTTCATCTCAGATAGCTCAGTGAGAAGATTCATTGCCAGATACAGCTAAGGTCCCAGGTTCAAGTCCAGGTCCTGACACTTCATGTCTTGCAGTAACCTACACCTCTACTTACCTATGAACTCCCACCCCCCTCCTTCCTCCTCTGAAAAATGTGCTCTATATGAATACCATGGGGACCCACCTCCAAGCCTAGTGCATTAACCTTCCTTTGCCCTATTTGGAAAAAGCCATTCCCCCATTGCTATCAACCTCAACATATGCCTTTCTTCCTTGTTTCCCTCTGTATATCTACTCCAGTTTTCACTGGGCACAAGACTTATAAATACACAGTCTCGCACCCCAACTTACCTAAAACTACATTTAATGACCCACATGGAATCTTTTAATAAGACATCTTGGGGACCCACTTGATATGTATATTATGATGCCCCCTGGTACCCAGGTTTTACTGCCTTTTTAATTCTTTGCATACAATGTCTGGTTTCCACAAACAATATACAGTATACTTACGCTATTACTGACTGAGTTGACAAATTTGCCCCATATAGCTTTCTTATTTCTGCTCACCGTGTCTTGTATTGTATTGAAACCTTAATTAAGAATGCATAAAAAAAATTATCTTATGGTCAAGCAAAACAAACGAGAGAAGGAAGTGCTTTCATTTCACTGGGATTTTGCTGAATATAACCAGACCAAGCAAGGTCTGAGATATGTTATCTTTGTGACAGCAAAGCCTCTGTTGTCGAAATAGTTTATTACTAGATCCGTGAGATTCTAAAGAGTTAAAAGGATAATGTACATCAGCGCTGCTGTAATCTACATGGTCTGCTTTTGCAACCCAATCCATTAAATTTGCTTTCTGTCAGTTGTTAACAACACCAATTCTTTTTCATCTTCCTGACCCCTCACCCCAGTTAATATTGACAATCCTGAGAGTGACCCATTGCCCATTCAAAGCAAATCAGAAGGGTCACCTAAAGCCTAATGCCAGTCACATTTTTTGTTGTTGTTTTGAGTAGAGTGAAGAAGAACTAAAATTCACTGTCAGGATTTTATTGCTTGCTGTGATCCAGTTGAGGAGATTGCCCTCACTGAGTATTATATCGACAACTATACAAGAAATGGGGGAATACAACCATTATGGAGACAGTAAGGCATAGTCAGCCATGGAAGTACTCTCAGAAGTTCTAACTCTTTTCCATGCTACTAAAAATATATTTTAATTGTATGGTGTGGTGTCCCTAATTGTGTGATTTCTCATTAGTTCCTCCCTTGACAGAAAGTCAAAGTATATCACCCCAATATAGACACAAATGACAATAAAACTTTGTAGAAGTTCTAATGCTCCCCCGCTCTATCCATATTGAAATAAAAAAGTTTTAGTTGGAGTTGATCTTGATCACCTTCCTCCCCAGCAACACATGCTTAAGCTGCTGTGCTACTCCCCTTACATCATTTGCACACTGGTAAGCACTTTGTAAGATCCAACAACTAAATTTGTGTACTTCCTCCGGACTACAATCAGAAAACACCAACTCAAGAACACAGTACATAAGAACTATATGCAAATTAAAAAACAGAAATGGAAAATTATGTAAAAAATGTATGGGCTCCTAGACAATCAGTCTTGCTACAAACAGTGTAACTGGTTAAATTGGGAGATCTTGGTCATGGCCAACCACAGTAATACTCTCTGGGGTAGGATAAATTGCTGTAAGTCCATTGTAGTGTATATCAGATCCTAGTCACTCATTATATTTGGTAGCTGCAACAGCAAAACCTTAAAAAGGTTCTTGAAATGAGTGCTACCTACTGTGCTATTTACAGTATACATAGCGAATTATAAAAATATCACTGATGTTACTGCACAGTATATAAGAGTAGGTAAATAGCTAAATATATACATGAAGCTTCCAAAAAATGTACACTATTTATAAAATAATCACTAAGCAAATGTCTCAAGCATTCACAATAGATGGAGTTGACGATGCTTAAAATGCTTAAGACATTTTCACAGTGATTTTTAAAAAAAATGTATCTCTTAGTCTTGTGAGTCCCAGAGTAGGTGTGTCAGTCTGGGGTCAGGCTCAAAGATCAGTTGCTATAGCAGTAGTGGGACTTCCAACGACCAGGGGAGTGGGTATACAAGTGGGTCCCCTGGTGGATAACGCAGGCTCATCTGAGGTGCAAGGTCTAAGTACTAACCGGTGTTCACCAGAGCTCCTAATGGTGAAGATGGAGTTAGCTGTGTGTTAGTACCAGGTCGCTAGCCTCTGGATCACCCCACCAGGAGGTGAGCAAGCTGGGGAAACAAAACAGATATAGCAGGTAAGGATCAAACAGAAGCATAATCAGTAAACAAGCCAAAAGTCAGTAACGAATAGTTGCAGGTTGGGATCAGGCAGAAGCATTGAGGAACAAGCCAAGTGTCAGTATTGAGTGGTTGCAAAGATAGGGACAGCAGCAAGAAAGACAGAGCAAGATATTGGCTGGAGAGAGCACAACTGGCAAACAGGAAGTGCAGAGACATGGCTTAAATCAGGAAGTTCATGGGAGGAGCAAAGAGTTTGAGGTTCAGCAGAAGTCAAAACACAGGGCATGGTTGTCCAATAGATCAGACAGCGTACTGTCCAGCATATCAGGTACCTCAGCAAGAAGAGTCATTGCTAGATCCCAGGTTCAATCCCAGGCCCTGGCAAGGTGCTTAAATCAAATTTCTCAAATGTTCACTGGGGGTAAATGAGGGGTTTGCCACTACCATGGGTGGGAAATAAATCCTGTGGGTTTAAGATTCATGGCCCCAATTTAGGTGAAGATTCATCAGGGAGAATGTTTCTCAAATTATACTGAGCTGTATGGCCTTTAAAATTATAGCCAGCAGGCCTAAATTAATTAATTGGTGGGTATTTTTGATAAGCCACTCCCCTCATCATAAAACAGGGGGCACAGAGCAGCCATAGTTCAACTGAATTGGAAGCTGTTGGCAGGAAGCATAGGGAAGATTAAACATTGCATAACTAAATATTATGGTCTGTTAGGAAACAGACTTTTTTTGCCCTTACGATGTGGTCCTGTGTGGTCACATTTGCAAGGGCACAGGACCTGCAGCATAGTGTTGCAGCAACATGCAATTTTGTGCATTCTAAAAGGCACCAGGATGCATGATTAATGGCACCCCTGGACGTCTGCAAAAGAGCGTCACATCTTGCTTGTTTGGCGCCCACCACTTTAGGTGGGTGCTATTAGTTTAGAAGTTAGGTTAAATTGCCAGTGCCTTACTGTATTTTGTACAGGCCTGGAGGTTTGTTTGGGTTAGGGTGGAGTTATAGGTTAGAGGGGGGTGTGACCACCTGTTCATCACCCTGGGAAAACACTCCCTTGCTCTCCAGATGAATCTTCTGGATAGGAGGCGGGTCAGGCTCTGAAGGACAGGCAGTGTGTATGGGCCCTTGTCCAATCGTTAATTTGATTATCGGGGGGTCCATACATATACACTGGGGTCACATATTACCTGGACAGTTGGAGATGGGAAGAGAACTAATCCACACAAGCAGAAAAATGTGACGTTAAAGGCTCAGGGCTGGAAGGCCTGGGGGTGCCTTTACCCCAGTGCTGGAAAGCCATGGATCTTCGCCGGAAGGCGATGGAGGATCGGGGACTCCAGAGCTGGAAGGTTTCCACCAAGCAAGAAGTAGCTGCAAACTGACTGGAGTGAACCAGGGTTGTCCTGGACCTTCTCTGAGCTGGCCTGGGAAGAAAAGGGCAGGAGAAGAAGACAGATGAGGCCTGGGACTGCTAGCGTTTCGAAGTACCACATGCTTTTCAGAGGGGCATGCGTGTCAGCTTATTAAAGGAGAGGGGCTATCACTCACACATTTCAATCCAGAGGCAACTTGTATTCTGTGCATCACTGAGGTCATAGTACCTGCCAGAATCTGGAATAAAGTTGAAGTTTTGAACTGTTCTAAATGTGTCTGTGCTTTACTCCAGCCGGGGTGGAAGAAGCGGGGGTTAAACTAGCCATACTGTATGAACTATTAGAAGCTCCCAAGGGAGTAGTGCATTTCACTTGCATTTTAGGAAAGTGTGTAATTATGCACAGGTTCCCAACCTGCATAGATGTGAACCTAGCCTTATTATTAAAGGGCTATGTTTGCAGTCAATTGTATTTAACCACTTAATAACCGCCCTATAGCCGAATGACGGCTTTAGGGCGGTTTCTTAACTGTGGGAGGCCGTCATATGACGTCCTCCCAGAATTCCGCTCTCGCGCGCCCCCTGGGGCGCGCACTCGAGAGCATCCGTGACCGCCGGGTCCACAGGACCCGGCGCATCACGGATCACGGTAAACGGCCGCTCGTCGCGGCCGTTTACCACGTGATCGCTCCGTCAAATGACGGAGTGATCACTTGTAAACAAACCGGCGTCATGTTATGACGCCGGTTCCTCCCTCCCCCTCTCTGTACCGATCGGAACAGCGGAGGGGGAGGAGATCGGTGTCAGCAGCGATGTGGGCTGCATCTGCAGTGCCCACATCGCTGCTCACCGAAAATTAACCCCTCAATTCCCTGCAAAAACTCTGCAATACCCTGCCATTAGTCTGCCATAGTCTGCAACGCTCTGCAATAGTCTGCCATAGTCTGCCATAGTCTGCAACGCTCTGCCATAGTCTGCAACGCTCTGCAATAGTCTGCAACGCTCTGCAATACCCTGCAACGCTCTGCAATAGTCTGCAACGCTCTGCAATACCCTGCAATACCCTGCAACGCTCTGCAATACCCTGCAACGCTCTGCAATACCCTGCAACGCTCTGCCACACTCTGCAATGCTCTGCAACACCCGCCAATACCCAGCAACACTCTGCAACGCTCTGCAACACCCGCCAATACCCTGCAACACTCTGCAACGCTCTGCAACACCCGCCAATACCCTGCAACACTCTGCAATGCTCTGCAACACTCTGCAATGCTCTGCAACACCCACCAATACCCTGCAACACTCTGCAATGCTCTGCAACACCCGCCAATACCGTGCAACACTCTGCAATGCTCTGCAACACCCGCCAATACCGTGCAACACTCTGCAATGCTCTGCAACACCCTCCAATATCCTGCCATACTCTGCAACGCCATACTCTGCAACGCCATACTCTGCAACGTCATACTCTGCAACGCCATACTCTGCGATACCCAGCCATACTCTGATATACCCAGCCATACCCAGCCATAGTCGGTGATACCCTGCAATACCCAGCCATAGACACCCCCCCTCCCGCCGCCCTCCGGTGCTTCTACCGACTCGCCAATACTATCAAATCCAGAATCTTTTTTTTTTTTTTTTTTTTCAGGCTTCCCAGCTTAGAGGTGAGATGCCGGGTTTTATTGACCCCACATCTCACTGTAAAGAGGACCTGTCATGCCATATTCCTATTACAAGGGATGTTTACATTCCTTGTAATAGGAATAAAAGTGATCAAAAAATTTATTTTTGGGGAAAAAAATGTCAAACTAAAATAAATAAAGTAAAATGAACAATAATTTTTTTTTTTTTTTTTAAAGCGCCCCTGTCCCCATGTGCTCGCATGCAGAAGCGAACGCATACGTAAGTCCCGCCCACATATGAAAACGGTGTTCAAACCACACATGTGAGGTATCGCTGCGTACGTTGGAGCGAGAGCAATAATTCTAGCCCTAGAGATCCTCTGTAACTCAAAACATATAACCAGTAAAAAAAAAATTAAATCGTCGCCTATGGGGATTTTTAAGTAGCGATGTTTGGCGCCATTCCACGAGCCTGTGCAATTTTGAAGAGTGACATGTTAGGTATCGATTTACTCGGTGTAACTTCATCTTTCACATTATGCAAAAATTGGGCTAACTTTACTGTGTTTTTTTTTTTTTTTTTAAGCACAAAACATTTTTTTTTAAAAAAAAAAGCATTCGAAAAATTGCTGCGCAAATACCGTGCGAGATAAAAAGTTGCAATGACCACCATTGTATTCTCCAGGGTGTTTGCTAAAAAAACATATATATAATGTTTTGGGATTCGATGTAATTTTCTAGCAAATAAATGATGATTTTTACATGAAGGAGAGAAATGTCAGAATTGTCCTGGGTGCTCCAGAACGCCTGATGGTGCTCCCTGCATGTTAGGCCTCTGTATGTGGCCACACTGTGTAAAAGTCTCACACATGTGGTATCGCCGTACACGGGAGTAATAGCAGAATGTGTTTTGGGGTGTAATTTGTGGTATGCATATGCTGTGTGAGAAATAAACTGATAATATGACAATTTTGTGAAAAAAAAAAAAAAAAGTAAAAAAAATCTTGATTTTGCAAAGAATTGTGGGAAAAAATGACAACTTCAAAAAAACTCATCATGCCTCTTACTAAATACCTTGGAATGTCTTCTTTCCAAAAAGGGGTCATTTGGGGGGTATTTGTACTTTTCTGGCATGTTAGGTTCTCAAGAATTGAAATAGGCCGTCAGTACTTCAGGTGTGATCAATTTTCAGATATTGGCACCATAGCTTGTGGACTCTATAACTTTCACAAAGACCAAATAATATCCACCAATTTGTACTTATTTTTACCAAAGATATGTAGTAGTATAAATTTTGGCCAAAATTTATGAAGAAAAAATTACTAATCTGCTAAATTTTATAACAGAAATGAAGAAAAATTCATTTTTTTACAGAATTTTCTGTATTTTTTCTTTTATAGCACAAAAAAAAAAAAACCCAGCGGTGATTAAATACCACCAAAAGAAAGCTCCATTTGTGTGAAAAAAAGGACAAAAATTTCATATAGGTCTAGTGTTGCATTACTGAGTAATTGTCATTCAAAATGTGAGAGCACCGAAAGCTGAAAATTGGTCTGGTTATTAAGGGTGTTTAAGTGCCCAGTGGTCAAGTGGTTAAGGTCAGCTGTCACTTTTAGCTGCTATCCCATTTATTTATCCTTAAAAAAGGAGGTATTTTTGGGGGATGATATTTTGGGGTTTTCATTTATTGTGAGGATATATGGAAGGGTGCTCAACCTGTGGCCTGTGGGCCACATATGGCCCTCTGGCCCTCTGATGTGGCCCTTGACCTTAAACCAGGCAAACACATGCTCAGGGTCGGCAACTCATTGATTATGATCTGGGCCTACCAACCCGCCATTCCCGAACATCAGTGTGCATTGAGCTGGGAGAGCGGAGGAAGCTGGTGGCCACGGAGGAAGCAGGAGCTGCATAAGCCGATACTTCCTCTGTAGCACTAGCTCTTGTCCCAGGCAGAGTGATACCAAGTCCACTTCACCTGGGACCCATTTAGCGGCCTGGAGAGCAATGCCCGCAGAAGCCAGAAGAGTTTAAAAAGTCACTGTATTAAACAACACATACACTGTGCTTTTTGCAATAGGCATATTAACTATTAGGATGCTTTTACACTGATGTGGGTTTCTTGCGGGTTAGCTGCACTGAGCCATAGACTTCTATTATATTGTGCAGGTTTTGTGCGCTTTCAGAAAGTGCACCACACCAGCAAGATATAATAGAAGTCTATGGTAAAGTGCAGCTAACCCACAGGAAAGCTTTAGGTGCATTGCGCTACACCCCCGGTGTGGGTTAACTGCAGTGCATCAGTGTGAAAGCATTTTTGTTTGCAGACGTTTGCCTTTGCTCTTACAGGTTTTCTACTCGAAGTTTTGTGGTCACATCACATGGTGCATCATATGGTGCATCATATGACTGCTTTTTCTGTTAAACTTCACTGTCACCACTCAGGCATGTTGCCAACATACTTCCTGAGCTACCTAGCTATGTCAAAGAACATGACGTGTGGGGTGGTGCAAGGCTGAGGCCAGCTTATGCATGTTTTATTTTCAAAACATTTACCTTGAGGTATCTCTTTTAATAATTACCCAGATATATGTGCACAATTCCACCAGGAAGCCTATCAGGCTCTTGGCTGATACCTGCTTATAGATTGGATGCATGTACTGTGATTATTCTCTTAATTTATATTTATTTATAAGTGATTGTAAAGGCTTGCTTTTTTTTTTTTTAATAACAAACATGTTGCAATTAATGCATAGAATGCATTAAAGCGGGAGTCCGCCGTTTAAAAAAAAAAAAAAAAAGCCAGCAGCTACAAATACTGCAGCTGCTGACTTTTAAAATAATGACACTTATCTGCCCAGTGTGCCCGCGTTTTCGACACCCGAAGCCGATCTCTCGATCGTCTCTCGGGTGCTGCCGCCGCCATCTTGGGTATGGGAATCAGAAAGTGGAGCCTTGCGGCTTAATTTCCCGGTTCCCTACTGCGCATGCGCGAGTCATGCTGCGCAATAAGGATGATCCCCGCTGTCTCTGGGATCCGTGTGTTTCCCAGCAGACAGCGGGGGACCTTCGGGAAAGGGGCGTACCTTCTGCAGATATTTATGCCGGAAGTGGGTTTCCTCAGTGTGCTTTCTCAGGAAGCACTGCCAAATGTATTATCAAACCCACTCTTTAACTTAGCGAAGGTTCTGGCTCTACAGGTTTAGCACAATATCCTGTTTGGGGAGGGCCATTTCTCATATCCCCCCCCCCCCCCCCCCCCTTCAAAAGAAGGTTATACTATGTAACACAAATGATAGTTATGTTTGACAATCCAATATAATCTTACTTAAAAAATCTAGTTTCATGTTGTGAGTTCTGCCTGTCTGCTGGCCATCTCTTTCCACAACTTCCTGGATTTATTCCAATGCTTTACTTTCAAATTCTAAAGACTACATATTCTTTGATTCCTGTATAGGCTCCACTTCCTGAAACTCCTCCTCCCAGGTCCCCTGTAGTTCAGAGGACAGGCTCTCTGAAAAGTGTGATGGAGTGTGATGGAGCAGTGCAGATTTATAGGGTTTAGTGAATAAATGTCACAGAATTCAAGGAAATGTGTGCGGATTCTTCACAAAGTGAGTATACAAACTTTCAAGACTTGAGATTTTTTGGAGTAGGCTAGGAAATGTGGAAATTAATATATAATTTAAAATTTTGACCATAAATACACTTAAAATTGTCTATGGCTAAGTTCATACCTGTGCGGCTCTGCAAGACATGGTTTGTGCGGACACAGCAGCTCATTCATTTGAATAGGTTGATATGAAGAAAGCTTTGGAAACTCTGTCTTTGTGTTGTCCTAATTTGACACATGGAATAAAGATTTGGCATCGCTACAATATGATGTGCCACCAGCTTTCATATCACTACATCATGGTGGCAATCCAAGGTGAGCACCAACCATTGGGATCACATCACACGAGTGACACCCTCATTTGGAGCAGTACAACTTTTTTATTCATTTGAATGGGTTGCTGTGCCTCCAGAAACCTGCAGCTTTACTGAAAACACGGAAACCGCAAGTGCAGTGTGGTTCCCAGTGCGAGGAAACTGTGCTGCGTTTTCCAGTGCATGGGGGGGGGGGCATTAGGATAAATGGTACCCCCACGCATATCCTGAAAGACAGCATGCTTTTCTGTGCAGGTGGTTGCAGCTGCGGGAATAGGTGCGCACCCGCAGCAGCAACCGCCCGCACAAGTGGGACCCTAGCCTAATGTTTGTATCAAATTTAAAAGGAAAATGTGAAGCAGCGAATAAGAGCAGTGAGCTGTTTAACAAATTCTTTCTGAGGTTTATTTCCAAAAATAGTTTTATGTCTAACATAAATATACTTGCAGCAGTAACCGCTACTGTCAAGTATCTGCTAGATATACATACAGTAGCTGCACAGTGCAGTGTACGTTTTCAATACCTTAGTCCTGGACTGATTTGTGATTATGCTGCAGAGGATCTGTCACACTGTCATCTCATTTTCATTGTATTTTTCCTAGAGGAATGCATGCAAATATTTCTCTTATATTCATGGTTTTCCAGGGATTTGTAAGACACAATCAAGTGCATTAACTGCTTTTTTCTTGTCTTATTGTAAAAATTACGGTTCCAGATTTTAAACAGCAGATGGCACTATATCACATTACTTAAATATGAAAAGAATCAACTACATTTAGTGTTACAGAAGAACAATACATTCATCATGACACCTTGTGTACTCATTCTCAGACTCTCTTGCAAAATTTGTTCTTGTTTGTTATTTAACAGTTTTTATTTTCCAGAGAGGATTTCTTGGGAAACATCTCCAAATTGTGTATTTTTGTTTTGGTACTGCTTCAAATTTGGAATAGAATATATTGTTCATTGCTCTTTTGTCCTGCATAGGTAATGTATTGTTTACAACAGCATGACGATAACTGAATACTATCTCAAAGCGAAAAACTTGCTCAGTTTGGTATGTATTGCTAGAAAGGTTTTTTTTTTTTTCTTGAGAGCATGTATGTGGTCAGCAAAGGGCCAATCAGCACTGTCCAGACAGAGAGTCAGGGGTCTTTCAGTCTCATAGGACAATCAGAAAACTCTTCCTACAAGCTTTAACCAGTGCTTGGCTGGACACTGATAGAAGTCACACTCTGTACACAGTACAGGCCTGAACTCTACACTCTATACATAGCATACTCCTGAACCCTGCACTCTGCATACAGTACACTATTGAATTCTGCATTCTGTATGTAGTGCACTCTTAAACTCTGCACTCTGTACATAGTGCACTCCAGAACTCTGCACATAACATATTCCTGGACCCTGCACTCTGTACGTGGTGCACTCCTGAACTCTGCACTCTGTATGTAATGCACTTCTAAACTCTGCTCTCTGTACAGAGCACACTCCTGAACTCTGCACTCTGTATACAGCTCAATCTTGAATTCTGCACTCTATAAGTAGTGCACTCCTGAACCCATAAAAAGAAATCAGGTCTCAGCCATCCACATGCTCAGCATCTGAATGCTAGATTGACCAAATTGCTAGCACTACACCTGCTTCCTTTTCAGCTGGTAGACTCTGCCCACTTTCGTGAATTTGTGGAATGTGCTGTACCTCAGTGGCATGTTCCAAAACACTTTTCTTTTCACATTTCTTTTCACAGAAGGCTATTCCGGCTCTCTACTGGCATGTGGAAGGCAATGTTTTGGCCTCGTTGGACAGGGTGGTCAGGTGCATATTACCTCTCACTCATGGTCTAGCAGGCATGGGCAGGGATGTTACCTTTCCTTCACGGCAGGCTAGGTAACTATGCTGGCAGCTGGGAAGGATGCAGGACAGGGTTCAGTATTGTTGGAGCTTGATCCGCCACTATGCCTCCAAAATGCTAGTGGTGATTCTGCCACAGCTCTCTTCTCCAGCCCCTCATCTTCTTCTTCCTCTCTGGCCTCTTCTGCAAATTTGTCCTCTGAACCAGCAGTGCTCCATAAGCATTCAAAGGCCTATGCAAGCACTCAGGCAAAAAGATGCCATGCGGTGCTTGAGTTGGTCTGCTTCGGGGATAGGAGCCACGCTGGGGCAGAGATTCTGTCAGCTTTGCAGGGGCAGGCTCAGAGGTGGTTCACGCCACTCCAGCTTCAGCCAGGAATGGTAGTATGTGACAATGGTACCAACCTTCTCTTCTCCCTCTGACAGGGACACTTGACCCATGTCCCATGTTTGGCACACGTCCTGAAATGGTGGTGCAGCGGTTCTTGAGCATGTACTAAGGCTTACAGGATCTTCTGAGGCAGGCCAGAAAAGTCTGTGGTCATTTCCACCGGTTATACAATGCCAGTGCTCGGCTGGCTGACATTTAAAGGGAATGTAACCGCCTCATTTGTGACATGCCCACCAGGTAGAAGTCAATGTTGACAATGCTGCAGCAGCTGCACTCCCAGCAAAGGACCATCAATGAGTACCTATATGAGTATGGCACCAGGACAGGGTCAGGGGAGCTTGACTTTTTTTTGCCATGCCAGTGGCTACTGATCAAGGATGCATGCACTGTCCTGTCACCATTTGAGGAGGCCACAAGGATGGTGAGCAGCGACAAATTCATTCAGTGATACTGTCCCTCTTGTCTTCCTGTTGGAGCACACGCTTTGTGGAATAATGGACAGGGCACTTGAGGCAGACCAGTGGGAGGAAGAGGAGGACTTCCTTACCTCTCAAGGCCCCCTTTATCCAAATAACATTCATGTGGGCCTCCAAACACACAGGAAGAAGAAGAGGAGGAGGAGTATTGTGTCAGCATTGATGTAGAGCAGTGTTTCTCAAATCCAGTCCTCAGGCCCCCCCAACAGGTCATGTTTTCAGGATTTCCCTCAGATGAAACGGCTGTGGTAATTGCTAAGGCAGTGAAACTGATCAAATCACCTGTGAAAAATAATGGAAAACCTGAAAACATGACCTGTTGGGGGGGCCTGAGGATTGGATTTGAGAAACACTGATGTAGAGGATAACACTCAGCAGCAGTCTTCAAGGGATGATTTTCAGTCCTCAGAAACCCAAGGAATTGTACGTGGAAGGGAGGAGGTAGTTCCTGAAAATGTCATTCTCTGTGACCCAGAGGACTTATGCTGCATGGCCTCTAGGATTTGTGGTATCAAGGAGAGGGATCATTACTGGCTGGCAACCCTTCTTGATCCACGTTACAAGGGTAAGGTTGCAGAATTCATCCTGCCTTTGCATAGGGAGCAGAGCATGAAACATCATCAGGAGGCCATGAAGAAAGGTTTGTGAAACGTGTTTCCAGACCCTGGGAGGTTACAATTTCCTGGTGCTGGACAATGTGTTGCTGAGGCTTCGTTCAGTGAGAGGAAGAGCGGTGGAGAAGGTGGCTGATGCCTTTAGACAATTTTTCAGTCCTCAGCACCAAGGTCTGATCAGTTCAAGCAACCATCGCCAGCGCCTGCATTACATGGTGCATGAATATCTTGGAGCAAGAGCAAACTTGGAGACCTTTCCAACAGACCATCCACTGGGTTACTGGATCTTGAGGATGGACCGCGGGCCAGAACTTGCTCAATATGCAATTGAGCTACTGGCCTGTCCTGCATTCGTTATTTCTGAACGCACATTCAGTGCTGCTGGAGGGTTTGTAACGGATCATAGATTGAGCCTGTTCACAGACTCCATTGATAGGCTCACATTCACAAAAATTAATCAGTCTTGGATCAGTAGCAGCTATCAAGCACCTGATGCTGATGCAACTGATTGATTTTTCTCTGGATGTGGGATCCCTTGAAGACTACCTATGCTGAGTGATTATCCTATTCCTCCTCAATCTTGATGATGCTAGCTTTCAACAATATTTTTGGTTTAGGGCATCACCACCACTGCCTAAGGCCCAATTTTTCTGTCCCTGTTTAACAGGGGCATGTAATTACAATTTTTGATCAAATATTTTACAGCAGGGTCCGTTCCTGCACCCAACAAGCGTTACTGTGAGGGCTTACAGTGTTGTGGCACCACCACCACCAAAGGCCCTATTTTTGTGCCCCTGGTTAACAGGGGCATGCAATTACAATTCTTGATATAATACTTCATAGCAGAACCCGTTCCTGCACCAAACAAGCATAACTGAGGGCTTACAGTGTTGTGGCACCACCACCACCACCAAAGGCCCAATTTTTCTGTCCCTGTTTAACAGGGGCATGTAATTACAATTCTTGATCTAATATTCACAGCAGGGCCTGTTCCTGCACATAACAAGAATAACTATGAGGGGTTACAGTGTTCTGGTACCACCAACACCTGAGGCCCAATTTTCTTCAGAGTATATAGGGCAGGCAATATAGTATACATACAGTATACATACTTATGTTCAGAGTATATAGTGCCTGGGGGCCCCCCAACACCATTTTTTTTAATTTAAGTGCAGGGTTCCCCTTAATATCCATACCAGGCCCAAAGAGCCTGGTAATGGGCTGGGGGGGGGGGGACCATGCCACTTTTCTAAATGATTTTCATCTATATTGCTGGGACCCGAAAATACATTACAGCTGCATGCAGTTTTTTTTTTCAAAACAAACACAGGTTTATTAATCAATTGAAAAAATACAGAAAACAGTAGATACATACACATGGCTTAGGTAGAGTGTAAACACCATCGGGGTTTCACCCCTAATACAATAAGGAAATACACTGTGAGGAGCAGATTATCATTACAATGTCATCATCCCACCTCCCCTGGCAGAAGCCCGCCACCACCCCCTCCAAGGCACATGCCTAGAGCCTCAAGACCGTATCCATTCTAAACTATACAGGTTTCCAAGGCATCCAACCACCTATCCCACACCTTGTTGTATTTGGCAGGGCAGCCGCGGTGCCTATATACTTATTTTATGTAGGGCAATTTACTGTTGATTTCCATGATCCAATCTCGGACTATAGGAGGAGCCGGGCGCATTCAATTCTTCGCTATCAGTTTCCTTGCAATAAACAACGTTGAATGTAGAAATGTTGTCAGGTATGTGTCCAGAGTAATGTCCGGAAACATCCCCAGCACACACACTTTCGGGTCCAGTTGGAGGGGTGATCCCATGTGGTCATGTAGGAAATTGATTATTTGTGCCCACTATGATTGAATTTCAGGGCATGCCCACATTAAGTGGTAAAATGTTCCAGTGGGACTGGGGCACATAGGGCACCCCGGACTATGTCCGGGCCGGAATTTCGCCAGCCTGGCAGGGGTAAGATACGATTTGTGGATTATATACAATTGCGTAAGACGATCCAGCAATTTCAATGATACCTGCTTAATATTTTCAAGCATCTCGTCCCAATCCGACCGCTCCAACGGACCCAAGTCCTCCTCCCATCTGACCCTGGCTCTCTCAGAGATCTGCATCACCGCCCTTGACCTTAGTAGATTATACATATTGGAGATCAATTGAGCCGAGTTGTCACCTATCAGCAACTCAACCGTGGACAATGTCTGGACGTTCGGGAGGCCTTCAGCAAACTGGGATCTAAGTGCGTGTCGTAGCTGTAAGTATCGGAAATACATATAGGGGGGCAGGTCAAACTCTGCCTGTAACGAAGAAAAAGCACGTATTCTGAGTGGGGATATGACTTGGTGTAGAAAAATAATACCCCTAGAGGCCCATAGTTCAACCCCAGGGATATCCAGTAGCTCCTGCAACATGGGGTTGCACCACAGGGGGGTATGTGAATGGTGAAAGTCTGCGCCAAAAACTCCCATCGCTAACTTCCAAATCCTTCTATGGTATGATAACAATTGAGTTTGGGCATCTCCCGCCCTCCCTCCCCGAAAAAGCATCTGTATAGGAGTATGAGTATGGAGACCCTCCCCTCTATCTACCAGCGACTGATATCTTTCCTCATCCGATCTGTGCAGGTGGTAAAAAATGTGAAAGTTGTGCCGCCATTTGTAAGCACGGAAGTCCAGGAGGGCTGCCCCCCCCTGAACAGGATGGATTCTTAAGGGTATTCCAAGCCAGCTTATGTCTAGATGAGCCCCAAATAAATGTGTTAAGAATGTTGTCTAGTGATTTAAAAATTCGGAGTGGGATCATAACCAGGGAATGCCAGAGCGCGTAGAGGATCTTAGGCAACAAAATCATTTTCGTCAAATTAACTCTGCCCATAACCCCAAGAGGGAGACGGGACCAGGCCTGGGTGCGTACTTTTAAAAATAAAAATAGGGTTTCGATATTATGTACGAAGTAATCCCGTGGTTCCCTGGTAATGCGTATCCCCAGGTACTGGATCTCGGACACCCTGGATAATGGGAGGGAGGTCACACAACGGTCTGGCACAGACACATCCAGGGGCAGAACCTGCGATTTGGACCAGTTTATTCTTAAGCCCGAGTGGTTGCCAAACTCCCCCAACACTTCCAGGGCAGTCTGTAGCGACGGCCCCTCATCCTCCAAGTACAAATGAGTGTCGTCCGCATACATAATCACTGATTCCACCAGGGTGCCACTGCGAAGGCCGACCACACCCAGATGTTGTCGGAGCCTGGCCGCCAAGGGTTCCGCCGCAAGGGCATACAAAAGAGGGGAAAGCGGGCATCCCTGGCGAGTACCCCGCCCAATGGGGAAAGGGTCCGACACCCAGCCGTTTACCGCGATCCTAGCCATCGGCCGATAATAGAGTAATGTGACCCATTTTACAAAGTTGGGGCCAAAGCTGAATCGCCCCAGACATTCCCAGAGGTAGTCCCACTCGATGGAGTCAAAGGCCTTGGCCGCATCCAAGGACACCACTGCCCTCGACCCCACCGAGTCATGCCCCGCCTGAATGTTCATATATAAACGACGAATGTTCATAGCTGTGTTTTTCCCCGGCACAAATCCCGTTTGGTCGGGGTGGATAAGGGACAATATTATCTTAAGTCTGGTGGCCAAAATTTTTGCTAGGATTTTAATATCGGTCTGAAGTAGGGAAATGGGGCGGTAAGATTCAGGGAGGTGGGGGTTCTTACCCGGCTTGGGCAACACTATAATGGTGGCCTGTCGCAGAGTCTCGGGAAGGGCTTCTGATTCAAATATATATTTATATAACTTCAATAGTTCTGGTACCATTATGTTGAGTATTGGGCGTAGAAGTCTAACGGAGTGCCGTCCTGTCCAGGGGCCTTAGCTGAAGCCAAAGAAGCTATCGCCAAGGCGACCTCATCCGTAGTCAATGGGGCTTCAAGGTCCACGACCTGTTCCATTGACAGCTGAGGGAGGGAAATCCCCTCCAGATAACTTGGGTCTCGGTCTCTATCCTCGGCGTATTCACCTGGGAGGCGTATATCGCCGCGTAAAACTCCCGAAACATCTCCTCTACCACCGGCGGATCAGTCACCTCCACTCCCCGGTCAGTCAAGGAGACCACCACCGGAGGCTTGGAGTCCTGATGCGCCAGATAGGCCAAGAGCTTCCCCGCGCGTTCCCCTTGCTCGAACACCCGCTGTCTAGTGAAAAAGAGCTTCTGTTTGGCTTGTTCGTACTGGAGATGCTCAAGTGCGCGTGTGTGATGCCTAAGTAGTTGTGCCTTGGTCGGAGTGGGGTTAGTGCTAAAGTCAGCAGTCGCCGCCTCCAGTGCCTCAGCAGCCTGTGCCATCAGAGTCTGAGACGACTTCTTTAGCCTGTTAATCCGCCTCGAGAGAGTGGAGCGGACATGTAGTTTGAAGGCCTCCCAAACATGATCCATCCGGGCCGTGTCGTGGCTGGTGTCAAAAAAGAACTGTCATTCCTTCTCTATGTCCTCGCATTCGCCCAGTGCTGACAGCCAAAAGGGGTGCAATCTCCACGGCATCGGACCCGCCGATCGTGCCAGCTCAAATGTAGCCCAACAGGGGGCGTAGTCCGAGAGCGATTGGCAACAGTATCCTGCGTCCAGCAATCTGGGCAGCAGACCCCTTGAAATCATAAAGTAGTCTATGTGGGACATAGAGGAGTGGGTCGCCAAGAAGCACGAATACTCCCACTTCTCTGGATACCTATGTCACCATGGGTCAATGAGAGAGAACTCTCTAAAAGTGCGGCCCAGTCTAGTCTCACCATGGATTTGGCCACCCCTATCTAGGCGCGACCTGTCTGCTCCCTGGTCCAGAACCATGTTAAAATCCCCAAGCCATATTGCTGGGGTTGTGGGGTGCTGGGCCATGTATGAGAGCCCCTCAGTAATAATCTTAGTTATATGGCGGGGGTACATAAAAAGCCTACACAAGATATTGAACCCCATATAGAACACAATGTAAAAACAAGTATCTGCCCTGGGGATCTGTCCGTATTGAGATCAGCTCAAAGTGGGTAGTTTTAGCTACTAGAATGGAGACCGCACGGGAATATGGTGTATAGGTGGCATGATAAGCCCAGCCTATCCAGGGGCGCTTCAGTGCCAACTGCAGTTGTCCGGTGATATGAGTTTCCACCAGAACTATAATATCCGCCCTATAAGATTTGAGGCAGCTAAATACCACTGTGCGTTTTAATTTGTCACGGAGCCCCGGACATTTCAGGACAGTAATTTCAACTCACCCATGGGGGAAACTTTTTAGGTGTATTCAAAGGATGAAAGTGGACGATACCCAGAGCAGTGACTCTCCCAGACTAGTAAAGGTCGCATAACATATAATAAAATGATCGTAGTGTGAATCGCATGTGAACATTTCTTGAGCCATAGTGCATAGTTAAGACCATAGTACATACATAAAACCTGTAACCATAACTAGAACATAAACATTCCAACCCCCCCTCCCAGCTCTCAGCCACCCCAACCTTGCCGGAGCAGCTGCATGCAGTTTTAAATGACTGTTTTTTCCTTTAGAAATGTAATTTTGCTGTGGTACTTTTCTAAACACTGGAAAACTGCGCCACTTTACAGGCATACTATAGATACACCCAAATCACTGCTCCCGAAAAAACGTCAGTTTTTAAAACTTTTTTGCATTGACACATGTCCCCTGGGGCAGGAGTCCAAACACTTTTTAGGGCAAAAAACTTGCATATAAGCCTTTAAAATTATCACTTTTGATTTTTCACATTTCTGTCCCATAGACTTAAACGGTGTTCGCGTGTTTGAACAAACTTTTTTGCATGTTCGGATATTCTGGTGCGACCCGAACCGGGGGGTGTTCGGCTCATCCCTACTTTCATACCTGTGTGACTTTTATATCACTCAAACCTTTTGCCACTTGTAAACTTTTGTTTTGAAATAGAGGGCCTACAATTTATATTATACACGAATTCACCGCTTTGACCCACAATTGGCATGCTTATTTGTGAGACTGAAATACATATTGCTGTTTTATTCACTCTACAGACAATACACTCCTTCAACTTCAACAATGCCAAAATACAGCAAATGCATCCTAAGTGTTTTTCAGTCTACTTTAGGCATAACAGAATGTCCTGAGTTCCACATTTTGTTTGGTGATTTTATTACCTATAATAATAGGTTTCACTTTGCAGTCTCCTAAGGCATGGAATAGAAACGCAATTTGTATAAAATCTAACCTGACCTCTCAACCACATTTAATTGTATGTTCCAATAGCTGAAGACACATTTTAAACATATGAATGGCTTACTGGCAAACAAAACTATTTCTAGCTATTCTAAAGTACAAAATGTACTTTCAAGTGATGGCAATTGTAAATGTAACTTTCTTTTCAGTAATGCGCATAGTAAGTGCTTTGTGTATTTTGAAGTGAACATGGTAAATCTCAGTGGTGGCTTTATATGCACTCTCTGGATATCAAATGTAGCATAGCAAGAAGGGAAAAAGCTTACAGTTTATAACGATCTACCTGAATACAGTTTCATCAAAATGAAGACGATAGATAGATAGATAGATAGATAGATAGATAGATAGATAGATAGATAGATAGATAGATAGATAGATAGATAGATAGATAGATAGATAGATAGATAGATAGATAGATACCAATACAAACCTCTTCTTCCTCTTGTGAAAATTCTAGTTCTCTGACTGTCATGCTGATCTGATAGCTTCTATATTTTTCACCTTGCACATGTATGCAGTTCAGGAGTGCAGACATTTCAATGACCTCTCTTCTCTAGTTGCACGCTTTTTACAGGTTAGGGACTCAGAAAGTATTGAAACCGTAGATAACCATGCAAGTTGCATTTTCAAAAGCATGCCACCATGGAAGTGTACATATTTTTCTCGGGTCAGGTTTCCTTCAAGATTCAAAGATTGGTTACTTTTTTGTTTGTCTACTAAAAATAAGCATACAAAGGGCTTGTTCACACTTGCGGTGCACTTTGAAGAATGATCCTTTAGAAATGTGAACTATAGAAAGTTTCTATTGCCTTGTTTCCTATTCATTCGTTAAGTAAATCGTTTTGCTTCATTATAATCATTATGTTAGAATGATTCGTTTTCAGAATTTGTTTTATATACCGTATTTATTGGCATATAACAAGCATCAGCGTATAACACGCACCCCAAGTTTAGGAGGGAATTTTAAGGAAAAAGACTTTTAGGAGGGAACTTTAAGGAAAAAAAAAAACTTACATTTAAATGCCCATCAATGCAGCCTTATCAGTGTCCATCTGCAGCCTTGTCCATCATTGCAGCCTTATCAGTGTCCATCTACAGCCTTGTCCATCATTGCAGCCTTGTCAATGTCATATGCAGTCTTGTCCACCATTGCAGCCTTGTCATGCAGCCTTGTCCATGATTGCAGCCTTGTCATGCAGCCTTGTCCACCATTGCAGCCTTGTCAGTTTTATTTGCCTCTTTTTTATTTTTAAGGTGGCCGAAAGCTGCCGAGAAGAGCCAAAGTCAGCCGAAAGCCACCGAGAAGAGCCGAAGTCGGCCGAAAGCCACTGATAATGGCCAAAGGTGGCTGAAAGCTGCAGAGAAGAGCTGAAGGCGGCTGAAAGCTGTCCAGAGGCTCAGAACTGCGGGGGATGGGCGTATAAGACGCACCTGCAAGTTTCCCCTGCTTTTAAGGGGAAAAAAAGTGTGTTATACGCTGATAAATACGGTATTTGGATTTGTTTCATATATTAGTTGTTCCAAATTGATTTGTATTTTTGGACGTTATAATTAGCTGTAATTGTTTTAATGTATTAATTCATAATATCCAGAGATTACTTATACACTCAGAGTCATCCCTGCTAGTCCAACCCACAAAGAGAAATGGAATGAGCTGATTGGATGATATCGACTGGAGTCGCGTGCACCTGAAAATATTGAATGGAACAAAATTAATTTTGGATTCATCCGTTACGTTATAAAAAATTTTGATGGATCCACCACCATCCAACCCAAACACAATCATCTTATTTCACTTTTATACCTTACTGTATTTATTGCAATATGCTTCCATTTCATATGTAGTTCATTTTTTATAATAATGAAAAATGTTAATGCAAAAAGAATTGGCTGATTATCCATAATTCAAAGACTACAGCACACTCTCATCTGAGTAAAACAAATTAATCCAAATTAATATATATAAATTTGTTATGTTATTATGTTAAATAAATTTCCTTATTGCTAACTGACTTTGTTGCACATACAAATTAAACAAATGGCTGCTCAATTTCAACTCCAATACAAAAAGAATCATATTAGAAAATTCACGCTACATTCACTAGAATAAAGACAAATGGGTCCAAATCAATTCGGGTCATTCGTTATGTCATTACGTTATTTCAGATGCTTCAAACATTAACAAAAGGCCTAAACTATTGCATCATGTCATCCAAATGAAACAAATTAATACAATTATATATTTTTTCAGATTTATAAAAATTTTACATCTGAATCTCTGAATCACACAAATTTTGTATGAATTTTCATTCGTAACTCTTCATAGAGCATTGGACAGGCTTTGAGGAGATGTTGTATTGCCTCCTCACCAGCTGCTTTAACCCCTTTATCCCTGCACTAGGGAGCTGAAATCACAGGGCTGTGGTATGCTTACAGAATGCCCCTGTTCCCTTAAATAGGTTACATTTAGTGGGTGCTATGCCTGTCAAAAGCAGCAGGGGTTATAATTCCTGCCATGGTGTTGCATGTGTATACCCCCAGATGTTCCCCCTGCAGCTAAAGGGGGTAGTGGTTGGGGGTGGTAAAATACAGCTCAACCATAGAGTTTTACCACCCCCAACATCTCCCTGCGAATAAGCCCAAAGCCAGGTTAGTGAAGAAAGGGTGCTTGAAGAGTTAGCTGCCTGCAGATGGGAGAAAGACAATCTTTGTCCATAAAGGACCCACATATCTGGTACTTATTAGCTTGAGAAAACATGTGCCAGATGAATATGAACTAGATTTCAGCCATTAACAATTTTGAAGTTTTTTCATCTTTAAATAGTGCAAGATTACAAATACAATGCATACACTTCAGAACTTATATGACAGCATTACAAAAAGCACTAAAGGTGTATTTGGCAAAGGATGGCCCCACTCCTTACTAGTTTGTTTTATTATAATATATTGTTAAACATTTTGTTTATTTTAACTGCATACCAACTTGTATATTGTATTTTTTTTAAAACAAAAAACAAAAAAAATGTAATATGTTGCAGCTTACCTGTCCCTAGATAAGGTGGCTTCATCCATTTTCACATTTCAGGCCTTTTCCCTTTATTTTCACATGGCAATCCTATGAATAAACTAGTTCCTGTCAATGGGTGGCTATGCTCAGTCGTCCACTGTATTTATAGAATGAGCCATGGTTGTTATCCAGGGTAGATTTTAAATCGGCCTTATTTAATTAATTAAGTTTATTACACAGGGTTTGTTGATGGGATTAGTAGTTTACACATGAAAGATAAAAATATTTTTTATTCCAATTTATCTAACAGGAAGTGACAGGGACATTGCAGTTTTGGCAAGATCAACAGGTATTTTCTATACTTGCTTAAAATGCTCTTTATCTAATATTGCTAAGTAAAAATAGTTGGTTTGGTGCCGACATCTTTCGTTTCGGTCCTCTCCTTATGGGTCTTTTTGGTCTCCATACTCATAGACCATTATTGGTATGAGTGTGTTATTTTCTTTCTACAGGCATAATATATAGGTACAGGATTTATCCGAGTTAGGACTCATTTCTACTTTTTCATTTAATATTCTATGTATATATATATATATATATATATATATATATATATATATATATATATATTTTAATATATATGTTTTTTAATTATTTTTTATATACAGTCTTTTTTATATAATTTCCTTCAGGGGTTTTTTCTTTTATTGTTCCCTTTTTTGGACACTAGGGGCGTTGTTGTAGTGGTTCGGACACTGCAAACTCACTCCTCTGGTGTTAGTGGCGATAGTATTAGGCTGGTTTATATTCAAGCCTCGTTTTTGTATTATATCGGAAGTGACGTTTGTTTACTTCCGGTCGCGGGTGTCTATGTTCCATTGCGGCCGTGCTGCGGGAGGCGTGGCTCACTTCTACTTTCGGCTCTATTGGAGGAGACACACTGTCAACAGTGCGTAGGTCACCGGAAGTGACGAGCGCTTGTACACTTCCGGTTCCGGGTCCATTTTGTAGTATTGCTGTGGGAACTATATATGATTCTTACAATTGGGAATCCTGTTATTATATTAGGGGGATTTGGCATACATTACATGCTCCATTTTATTCTATATAGATGCAACACCGGCTCATAGGGTATTGTGTTGCTGCCATTGAGTTGAATAGGTGGAACGCAATGGGATAGAGGCATGGGACGCATGCCGGGCCGCCATTTTGCCCGTACCGGAAGTGGACACCTGTGACACACAGGGGGGGGATCCTAATTACATTAAGGTATGCTATCTATATAAGGCAGTGTAACAGTGGTAGGAGTCCACCCCAGATGATGACCCGTAGGTCGAAACGCGTCGGGAAGACTCTACCACTGCCTACTTCCTCTGATACGTTTGTTAACAACTATGGAAATGTGAGTTTGATACTTTATTTTTATTAAAGCAATTTTTTTAAACGTTATTACACCATCTTGGCTCTATCCTTCCATTTCTATGTCTGAGCTGATGCCAGAGTTGTCTCTCTAAAAACGGTGATTATATATAGTCCGCCATATTGAATGAACTACTTGCCCTGGGACCCACTCAACGATGGAATGCTGAATCCAGTGCCTCAGTAGTTGGAATCATAAGCTATTGTTGACCCCTTAGATATAAGTCTACTCGGGTCATTTCCATCTGGTAAGCCTGCGCTTCTTAAGGTGGTGGGAGCTACACTGCGGTGGAATTGTTTATGGTCACAGTAAATTGGGACTCTTGTCATCACCGAAGTTTGTTGGGATTCCCATCTGCACATTTATTTGTATCAATATATGGACTTTATTGTTTATGTATTTATTATTTTATTCTCCTTTTTTTTTGGAGTTGTTATCCTCAGATTTATGGTCATGTCTCACTAACAAGTTATAGTTATATGTATACACTATATTAGGTCCATATATACATCTTTTCTAGCATATATGGTATTTATCTTTAAGCTCCACTATTTTGAGTTGTCTTCATTGATTATTTAGGGGCACTTTTTGATTTTCACAGCCACATATGTTTAGCGCTTACACTTTATACTTGACGTCTTTATAGCTAAAAAAAATCCCAGTTTTAGCGTGTTGGCAGCTTTTTTTTTTTTTTTTTGATTTTTTTTATTTCTTTGATTACTGCGCAGTGTTACTGTATATACATAGCTCCCTTAAAATGCTCTTAGCATGAAAAAACAAACTTTATGCAACCACCACATTTAAGGAATAGTACGCTGTAAGCTTAAATATTACATTTTTCCTTGGGTTTCGTTTTAATGTAACAAAAAGTAAAGGTTGTTTGCAAGCATTGTTACATCCACAATGAATTCAGTTTGTATTTGTACTTAAAGGGTCAGTTTACCTTTACAGAAAAATCTATAAGGTGAACTTACACTGGACCCCCTCCTCACCCCCCCTCCCCCGGTCCCGCTGACCTGGAGCCCGGTGATCACTTGCTAGGAGATATCATATAACCGCCTCACTGATCCAGGGTTCAGAAATCCCCTCGGCTTAATCTCCTAAATGTACCTCGTAAGGATGTACATATAGGAGCATTCTAATTGGTCAGCGCCGTAACATGGGTGACGCCGACCAATCAGAACCTGCTTAGCCGTCCTGTCACCACAAGTGAAGAGGAGAGAAAGCCACAGGGATTTCAAATCCCCATGCTGGTAAAGCGGCTATACAATTTGTCAGAATGGGTGATCGCCGGACTCCAGGTTAACAGAGCCAGGTACAATAAGAAGGGGGTCCAGTGTAAGTTCACCTTACAGATTTTCTGTAAAGGTGAACTTACACTTTAAGTATGCTGCTTTTAGCAATCAAAATGTTACCCAGGTTTGCTTGAGGAACCCATAGAAAGCATAACTTATTTTCTATTTTATCACTTTGCTCACCCTGTAACTTTGAATTTGCTTCTTAAGTTATGCTATTCTATAGATTTCCATCACACCTGAGTCAACCTTCAGAGCAATAAAATCAGCCCTTTTATTTTGCAATGTACAGGAACCTCTGCCAAATATAAAAGATACAGCTTATAAAAAAAAAGCAAAGATGAATAATCAGTGAACAAAAATTCTGCTCTAGTCTGTCCCCCAAGACTCGGTTACTCCCACATCAGACACCATCATCTTGTCTTTTGAACAGCATAGATAAAGTAAATCCAAGCTGTTAATCACAGCTTATATGCGAAATACAGTCATGAGTTAATACTTCCTACCTGTGCCATTGGCAAGAAGAGAGTGTGGTTAGACATAGAAATGCCACCTACTATTGACAAAAAAAGGTGGAATTTGTATATCAGTAACAGAACAAGTTAAAGGCTAATTTAACCTTTTTTTTCTAGAATCCAGCTCCCTTATGTACAAACAGGGCTGCTGTTAGAAATCATGGGGCCCCCTACAGCCTACCTGACAGGGCCCCCTTCAACCACGCCCTTGCCCCCAACCCTGACCCCGACTTGAAGTGAAATGCAGGTTTGTTGCCGTTTATAAATGTGTGTGTGAAGCCAACAAATGTTTGCAATTAGTAAGCATGAAGGAGCAGGGGGCAGTTTAAATGTATTTTCAACTGTATGTTATTAATTACAAATAAAAACAAATCTCACGCTGTATCTTTACATTTTTTATTGTCATTTTTGCTTTCACAGGGGATGGACAACATTCCTTGTGATAGCAAGGGCCATAACAGGTTCTCTTTATAGGGAGATATGAGGTCTTTTAGACCCCATATCTGTCCTCTGGCCTCCAAAGCATCTGCTCAAGCTAAGATCAGTTTGATCATATGCTTGTTCAAGTCAGTAATGGCTTCTTTACATGCGATCGAAACCAGAAGTGATAAAATCTTCATCACTTCTGGTTTCAAATGTCACACGGTGGGATGAATGACAATCCCCCCCCCCCCCCCCTTGTCCTAGTAACTGGATGCTACTGGTCACATCTTAAAAGCAGTAAAGGTGGTGGTGGGACCCCTTTCCACTGCCTGCAAAAGCAATCCAGGGGCTTCTTAGCCACTACGATTACGTTTACTTTTTGCAGAGTCGATGGGGCTAAAAAAACGATATCTCGATCATTGCTGTACTGATGACCAAGATATCATCAACCTTCCAATCCAGCAATGATGGGAAGCAATTAAATGGGATTGGTTCGGGGGGGCAGTAAAAATGCAGTTCCGCTGCACGTTTACTGCCCCTCCAAATGTATTTTTAAAGTAGCATGTTTCTTATTATCATCAGGTTACAGTTATCACACAGGCAGCACAGTAGGCAGGGCTCTATCATGACGTTATCATGAATTTATCATAACTTTATGTCACTTGGCTGTTGAGTGCTGGCTTAGTTAACTTATGGCGGTATTGTATATAACAGACTGTAACAGTACAACCATAACAAAGTCAGCACCCAAAAGCAATGTAACACAGAGCCATGACAGAGACCCTGCTGTGCTGCCTGTGTGATGATTGTACCCTGCTGTGCTGTGAGATATATAATAGGACACATTGGGTATTCTTTCCTATATTCCCCACTCACTGTGTCCAGTGCAGCCACGATCTCCTCCTGCTCTTCCCTGTCAGCCACACAGCTTCTTCAGATCTGGTGAGGAATGTAGCCAGGAGCCGAACGGAGAATCACAATATCACTCCGCCAGCCGGGACTAATAAAATAGTGGGGTGGCATGATGTATATGCACCCCGAAAATAAAGAAATAGTCCCTGCTGTGCTAATCTGCTGTGCTCCCCTCCTGAGCCCCTGCGTTGACCAGATGAGGCCCAGGAAAACAATTTACCCACTCTGTAAGCAAGTGGAAGCAGGGAAGAGTTCAGAAAACGTTTTTTTTTTTAAATGCAGTAACAAATTGTTATGATGTCCAGGCCCCATTGTGTAGCTGATCTGGGCGGGCCCAGTACATCAGGGCTGGTTGTACTGCCCTATCAGCGGCCCTGTGTACAAATATACCACTAATGTACCTTGGTTGCAGAAAAAGCTTTCTTTGCTTTTGAGAACAAGGACTTGCCTTACTCCTTGCTGTATTTCCTAGAAAGCTTCACTTGCTGGTATGTAGATTTGGGACAGAGAAACCAGTAAGACAAAGGTAGGAGTTTACCAGCTGACCTCAATAGCACACACCCTTTACCCATCAACTATGATTTGCACAGCATTCCTGCCATCTCTCCACATATGTACTTGCCTAGTTTCTAACAGCAGCCCTTCCAACAGACTCAGGCTGCGTGCTAAACTCCCTGGGGACAACACTGATGTAGTACAAGGGCCTGCCCGTTTCCATACAGAGTGATTGGATAGATGGTGTCTCCTCCTATTAAATCGTTTTAGTAAATCTAAAGGAGATTGTACAGATATTGTACAATCAGATTGTATAGTGTATGACCACATTTATACACTGAAAATTACCTAGTTGCTCTTTGAGTGTCACACGTGGAGATGTGAACGAGGCCTGAACACATAGTGTCTTCATCCACTCCCTCCTATGTACTTGTATAAAGATGGCCATACACTATGCAATCTGATTGTACAATCTCTGTAAATTTCCTTTAGATTTACCAGAACTGTGGAATCAGAGGACCCACCTGACCAAGCCATTCAGTTTGTATCAAATCAGGCAGGCCCTTGTACTACATAGCTGATTGGAGATCTAAAGGCGATTGTTCAATCAGATTGTAAAGAAAGTGGGTGGAAGGTGATATTGTAATGAGGGGGGTGTGGTTCAGAGTGGGGGATGACCTACAGAAAGTGAATACTGACAGACGATCTACAGGAAGTAATGGAATCTGAAAATCATTTTAAAAATTCAAATAAATGGACAAGATTTTAAACCTCCTGTGGATAAAGTAAGTGAGAGAAAAACATATTGGGATGACAGTTCCAGATGTGGCATTGAAAAACGCTTCTATTTAGTGAAATTTTGCCCGAAAAGGTGAACTTAACCTTTAGTCTGCTTCTGCTGAAAAACTTGATGACCTCTACATTGCTAATACACAGTGGGGGTTATTTACGAAAGGCAAATCCACTTTGCACTGAAAGTGCACTTGGAAGTGCAGTTGCTCTAAATCTAAGGGGTAGATCTGAAATGAGGAATCTTCAGTGGTATACAGTCAGTTCATGCATAAAGTGACTTAGTGCCAAGGGGGGACCACCACCAATGGTAAAATCGGCTGCTCACCTCATCGTATGGACCCTTTAGATTACAGAGGGTCGTATGCCCTTAAATATCAACGAATGCTTATCAACTCATCCAATCGCTGTACTCCTCTCAGACAATATCCGACCGGTTCACAAACGAAAACACAGCTTTCTCCCATTCAGAGTCAAATGAACTGACACGTTCGTAGAATACCCACACTGGATTGGTATATAGCAGTATTCACATTTCCTCAGACTATCTGTAACTTTCCTTTCCTGGTTCCTATCCGTGGCAGCATACACACAATCCATGTATATGCTTCCTTCATGGTAGGACGAGTTGATAAGTATTCGTTGATATTTAAGTGCATACGACCCTCTGTAATTTAAAGGGCCCATACGATGAGGTGAGCAGCCAATTTTACCATTGGTGGTGGTCCCCCCCTTGGCACTAAGTCACTTTATGCATGAACTGACTGTATACCACTGAAGATTCCTCAGGTGTTTGACACGAAAGCTATTTTGGATTTTCATTTAGTAAATAACCACCAGTGTTTCATAAACAACCACCAGTGTTTCATAAACAACCACTATGTTCTTTTTTTTCGTTTTCACCTTTTTATTTGTAATTATTTGCTTTGCAAGGCTGCTCATCTCCTCCAGCCTATTGATGGACATCATTATTCAGGACCTGCTTTCTAATATTGACCTTGGTGAACCATGCCTGTGCAATGTGTATTAGTGTAGCTGTTTGTAGTCTCCATCAGGTGGGAGGGTGACAAGGTGACAGTGTAGAAGCACAACAGAGACAGCTGTCACCTTATACGAGGCACTTGTATGGACGGGCAGGTACACAATGACAGGAAGAAACAATCAACTACCTAGAGCACTCAAGAGCACCCTAGTAATCACTGAAAACTACAAGTCATAGAACAGAATGAACGACGTAGCCGGGCGGGCAGAGTCCGCAAGGCCATGTTTTTTTTAAACTGTGACAGCGAGTTTGAGGAGAAGTTCCCCAGCTCGCTGTCACTAGAAGCAGCAGGTCGGGGAGAGGCTGCAACAGTGGGAACATGTTCCACTCTAAAAAAGGGTGGAATAAAATTTATGAGGAATTGTTTTCACCTACCCCAATGATCGCCCTCCTCTCAATACTCCCTGGGTCCATAACATCGCAGAAACAGAATCTCCTCCATTTTGTTATGACAGCTCATGCCATCATTTTGGAAGACAACCACCACTCCTCCTCTGTCATGATGGGTCTCAATCATGAACGATACTATGAGAATGGAGGAGATGCTGGCTTTAGACAACAACGCATTTGATAAGTACAAGGTGTTGTGGTCCATTTGGCTCCACGTCTCCGCTTCAGACCCTCTCGACTATGCTCTAGACCCCAACAGGGTCACCCTAATACGCAGCCTAACCATAGGGAAGGTTGAGGTGTCTACCCATTGGGTTCCCACCCTCTGACCATTATCTACCTCTGTCTACGAGTGTCTCCCCAGCCGCTTTCTCTCCCCTCTACGATCTTTTTTTACCCTTCTTTACTTCCCTCTCTCACTCTATCTACGCGCTTACTTTGGTCACTTCCTCCCTTTATGCAATTTGGTCTCCCTTTTATTTTCTAATTATTTCTCCATATTGTTTTATTATGAATAACAAGGCTCTCCAGCCAGAACTACTCCTTGCAACAGATGACAGTTGTCAACTCTTACAATACATTATTTGTTAGTGGGTGTCAAGCTATGGGCGATAGCCATCAGGCTGACTCATTGCCTATGTTTACTAGCGGTTGTCACTAAGTTGTAACTTTTATGTTGTTCCTTGTGATATTTGTGAAATTGACAATAAACACATTTTCAACCTTAAAAATTGGTGGAACATGTATCATGTTCCCAAAGGTGAACTTATCCTTTAACAAAGACCTTCATAACACAATCGCCAAGTGTTATTTCACTGAAAGCTTCATAGCTAAGAAAAGGCCAAGTACAACTTTCGAAATGACATTAAAACGTTAAAGCTTATATAAGATTTCAGTGATTAGGTTTAGATCTAATCATTCATTATCTTAAAGGTAGCTTTAGAAATTTAAATGATGGAAATGAACTACTCTGAGAAAAAAAGTTATGTATCCTAGAGTTAAAGTGACACTAAATGATATCCTTATTCCTATTTTTCTTTAAAACCAGAATTTAGTGTCACTTTAAAGGGTAACTCCACTTCTGTAGGAAAAAAATAGCAAATAATAATATAGCGTATGCAATTGTTACACAAGTCATATTGTAATTGAAAAATTGTAATTAAAATTATGTTTCCTTTTCAATTTGCAGCCTGTAATTTTCTGTAAAATACAATTCAATATGGCTAGCTGGAGGTGTTCTGCACACAGATGGTGTACAGAAGGTCCCCTAGAACTGTAATTTCCTACTTGTGTGATTGACTTACTGATTTTCACAGAAGTCTGCACTATGATGCAAATTCAGAATTTTTTAGCATCCCCTGAAACAAAAAATATAATTTTTGGTGCGATACTCTCAAAGGGAAGGGAAGCCCTACAGGTGACTGATAATTATCAAACCACTCCCATACAGATTCACTCATGGACACAGACAAATAAACAGCTATTTCTTCAGAATAACAAAAGGTAGGAATCTGCAACAAAGTTTTTGAAAATCCTTGCAATGTAGATAGATCACCCAGAGGGGAATTATTATTTTTTTAAACAAAAGTGTAGTTACTCTTTAAGTTGCAGTGGTACTTTTGATGATATTAAATGATCACATAACAAAATTATTAAATAGTTTTACTGCTGTTAACATTTAGTTAAGCAACAGAAATATCTTGCTAAGCCCTGTAAAGTAAAGTTAGTAAAACATTAGCAAATACAGGATATACAGGACACTAGAAGAAACTTTTAGGCAAGATGTTAGGAAAGGTGTATACGATGGAAAGGTGGTGTCACTTATTAAACATAGTGGATTGAGCTGAAAATGAATTCTTTTGAACTAATAAATGGTAGGAGACATACAGGATGGTGTGTAGATTCCAGAACACAAGCACTGTATAAGTCTGTTTTATAAAGGAGCAAAGAAAGAATAATCAATATGGCTGTTAAAAGCAGGAAAATGGAGAGTGCCAGCAATGCGTTTTGTTGGCTGAGTAAATTAAAATTTCAACCTTTAAAGTCAGCATGATACTATACCTGATGAAGAGACGTGAGCCGCCTTGGAAACTTGCAATTTTAATCTACTTGGCCAATTAAAAGTACCACTTCACCCCTACATTTTCCTGGTTCTTTTGATGGTTAACATATACAGAATTCTGCACTACAGATATTATAGAGACTCTAATCCCATCGATGTTTCATTTTTCATTGATACATTGTGACTGTTCAGGTATTAAAGAGAAACTGTGTAAATAGGTTCTTTTTCTTGGTCTTCCCCTAATGTCCTTAATTACAGTATATTTGAAACTCCATTGCATTTTGGATAATGGATAGGAAAGTCTTCATCTCCCCTAGGGGCTTTGATAACGATTTTTTCTGCAGTAACTTAGGGTATGAGAAATATAGAGGTTGTCATTGCAGATCATCCACTGAAAATGCTAGTTGCCTGGCTGTTATATAATGAGCTTTCGATACTGTCCCAAGTCACTGAACTTGACAGAATCCACTTGCCAATGTTACTTCACTAGCATTTTTAGAAGTCAGTTGTGGAAGCCACTATACTTTTCCAAACAGGTTTTCTTTAAACTATGGAGAAGAGAAGGGTAAGCAATGGTGGCCACAAATCCGGAATTTGGACATAAACTGTACAAAAGGATGGTAAAAAAAAATGACTTGTATATTTGACTTGACATTCCATTGGTTTGGTCAAAATGGTTATCATGTAGGAAATGTGTGGGCTGCAAGTACAGAACTCCTAATACACAGAGCTCCTGCTTACAGCTGCATTGAATAGTGTTTTTCATCACTATCATAGTGAAGGTACCATGAATATGCTGAAATGTCTCTCGTTTAAAATCCTACTTACTCTCTCACAATTCCTTAGCACTAATGCTAAAAAGCCATAATGTTCCTGAAATCATCCTTCCAAAACATGCATTTGTAGAATTCACCTCCTGAAGGATGTTACCGCATAGGCCTCCTGATGCGATGTATGAGTGGTAGAGGAGCATCAGCTAAGGCCTCCTGAGGGGGTGCTCCAGGACTGATTTCCTGACTTACAACATCATCAAAGGCCAGCTGTTGCTGGGATGTTGACCTGGCTAAATAAGTTTGATGGTAATATAGCAGTGCCACCTGGTGGAGACAGCAACATACTTCTTGGAAGATGTTTGGGGGAATAGCATACTTCCTGGTGATTTGGAAGAACAGCCCCTTATAGCTTCTTATCGGACAGAGGACTACACAGGCGGACAGAGGGTGTTCGTGTGGGTTATGTCTGAGTGTGCTTTAACCACTTGCCGACCGCTGCATGCCGATATACGTTGGTACAATGGCAGCGGTAGGAAAATGGGCATCTCTTTAATTGGCGGGGTTAGCGGGTGCCCGCCGCGTAGAGCGTGACTTTGCCCACGGGACCCAATGTCTGCCGATCTCCTGACGATCGTGTCACGGAGCCGCAGAATGTAAACAAGGCATTTCCCCATTCTGTCTTGTGTCATGACAGAGATCACTGCTCCCTGTCATCGGGAGCAGTGATCGCTGTCATGTGAGTTGTAGCCCATCCCCACCACAGTTAGAATCACTTCCTAGGACACACTTAACCCCTTCATTGCCCCCTAGTGGTTAACCCCTTCCCAGCCAGTGTCATTTACACAGTAATCAGTGCATTTTTATAGCACTGCTCGCTGTATATATGACAATGGTCCAAAAATAGTGTCAAAAGCGTCTGATGTATTTGCAATAATGTTGCAGTCACGATAAAGAAAATCGCAGATCGCCGCCATTACTGATAAAATAATAATAAAAATGCCATAAAACGATCCTCTATTTTGCAGACGCTATAACTTTTGCGTAAACCAATCAATATACTCTTATTGCGATTTATATGTATGCAAAAATATGTAGAAGAATACATACTGGCCTAAATTGAGGAAAAAAATTGTTTATATATATATATATATATATATATATATATATATATATATATATATATATATAAAATTTGGGGGATATTTATTATAGCAAAAAGTAAAAAATATTAAGTTTTTTTCAAAATTCTCACTCTTTTTTTGTTTATAGCGCAAAAAAAATTAAAAATCGCAGAGGTGATCAAATACCACCAAAAGAAAGCTCTATTTGTGGGAAAAAAAGGACATCAATTTTGTTTGGGTGCAAGGTTGCACGACCACACAATTTTCAGTTAAAGCGACGCAGTGCCAAATTGCAAAAAGTGCTCTGGTCAGGAAGGGGGTAAAATCTTCCAGGGTTGAAGCAGTTAAAAAGGCAATGTTCAGCGATGGTCTGTCCTCTTTTTGTCTTTGTCCTGGAGCCCAGCCAGCATACAGAACCCAAAGGAAGGACTTACGGTATGGTATCACCCTTGCTCTTTTTGTTTTATATGCTCTATATATTCATTTAGTCTTTTATGTAAGCATTTTTTTGTAAATAAATAGCTTATTTGAACATTGGGTTTATTTCTATAGTTATCATTGTTATTATATCATCACCATTAACCTTATCAGAGCTGTGATAGACTAGCTAACTGTAGGCATTGACAAGATAATACATATTTATAATTTAAATAGGGAAAATCCAAAGCCACCCCATATTTATTTCAAATGTAAAAGTAAGAAAGCATTACTCATGCAGATTATGTGATGAGAGAATGCGATGTTGCTGATGCTATCTGTGACAATCTTATTTTTCCATAACAAATACAGCTTGAAGGCCTCTCCCAGGCATGTCATTCGAAAAGAAATGTTTTTTGTCTCATTTTGTTCTTGAAGTTTCATAAATAAGAGGGCATTTTCTGAGCTAAATGCTATTTCTCAACATATTCTTTGGTACACATCTCCTAGGGAAGCACCCAGCTCCTTGCTACCCCTTGTTTGACAATCACTTGCCTCTTAGCTTGAAAATGTCTACAATGCATCTTTAAGATTCAAACATCCCCTTCCCCAATAGATTTCAATATTGTTTGGATTTAAGTTCACAATTTTAGGACTTTACGATAGGTTTGACTAATGGCCCACAAATCGTACTCAAACATAGTCAAACTTTCCTGAAAATAAAGATAGGCAAGGACAGTTTTAGGTGACAGACTTTATAGAAATATCAGATGAAAATAGGCAAGGGTTCCTGGTAAACTGACATACTGTTTACACAAGAAATTAAACCTTTGCTCTGTACTGAAATATGATGGTGAATGGCTGGCTGATACTTGCTCTCAGTGATTAGAATATAAATGTCAAGAAGCGTCTGAGTTTCTGTAAAGAGTGAATAAGAATAAAGCAATGGATGGTAAAAGAAACACTCTGGCATCACGGATTTATGTGGAAGTTTATGCATGTTGTATGATTATTCTTTTTCAGAGCTCCCTTGAGCACTAAAATCCCCTTAGCTTTATTGTACATTTTCCTCACATAGGAAAATAAAAGACATCATATAGTCAGTGGAGACACATACCTGAGTACTGTGTTCTGAATTTGTCCTCTACAATGTATGTGAATCTGGAAGATCACTAGAGAATATAGAAATAAATATTTTGTCCAGAATCCAAAAATAGGCTCATTTAATAAAGGCATGTAAAAGATCAATATATAAAATGTTGCAACTAATTAGATTTTTGTTTACAGAGGGCAATTCTGTAAAACTGGTTGCTATGACTTGCTGTCATTTGCATGTTGCATTAATTGAAATAAGCTGTTAAATGTTATATTGAACAATAGGTAAAAAATCTGGCAACAGCTTTATGATTTTTCTTTATGACATACAACAGATGTCTGGGACACAGTAAAGTGTTTCCTTATACAACCAATCAGTTCTTTAACCGCTTGCCGACCAGCCACCGCAGTTACAATGCGGCATAATGGCACGGGCAGGCGAATCGCTCCTTAAGGCGGCCACTAAGACCGCAGCTCTCCCTCGGAGTCGATGCGAGTGCGGCGGTCTCGATGTCTGCCAGGTTCTCGCGATCGTTCGTAACACAGAGATCCTGGTTTTCTGAGGGGAGAAGTGACCGATCGTCTGTTCATACAAAGTATGAACAGCGATCTGTCATCTCCCCTAGTCAGTCCCCTCCCCTCTTCAGTTAGGAAACAGACTAGGAACACAATTAACTCCTTGATCGCCCCCTAGTGTAAACCCCTTCACTGCCAGTGACATTTTTATAGCATTGATCGCTGTATTAATGCCAATGGTTCCAAAAATGTGTCAAAATTGTCTAATGTGTCCGCCATAATGTCGCAGTCCCAATAAAAATCACAGATCACCCCCATTACTAGTAAAAATAAATAAAAATACTATAAATCTATTCCCTATTTTGTAGACACTATAACTTTTGTGCAAACCAATTAATATAGGCTTATTGCAATTTTTATTACCAAAAATATGTAGAAGAATACATATCACCTAAACTGAGAACATTTTTTATTTTTTTTAAGCAAAAATATGTAGAATACATATTTTCCTAAAGCGATGAAGACATTTTTTATTTTTTTTTAAATTTGGGGATATTTATTATAGCAAAAAGTAAAACATTTTTATTTTTTCAAAATTGTTTTTTTATTTTTGTTTATAGCACAAAAAATAAAAACTGCAGTGGTGATCAATTACCACCAAAAGAAAGCTCTATTCGTGGGAAAAAAAGGACGTCAATTTTATTTGGGTACAGAGTTGCACGATCACGCAATTGTCAGTTAAACTGACGCAGTGCCGTATCGCAAAAAATAGCCTGGTTAGAAGTTGATAAGAAGAGAGAGCAAAGCAAGTAAAAGGGATGAGCTTATTGGTCTTCTACTGTTTCTGTACAGTCCAATGACCAGGCTGGGGACAGTAACCATTGTTTTTCTAACTGTACAAGAGAAAATTATGTCATCCGCTTGGCTTTGCTGTGTAATAGTGGCGGCTGGAGAAGTTTTAGGATGGCAGGTGCCAGACCCCACCCTTCATTTTTGGCCCATCCCACTTCTCATAAGCCACACCCCTTATAGAAAAAACCCACTCTGCCCCCTGTATTTCACTTGCTTCCACCCATAGTGTCAGAAGTATACAGCTCAGCATCACAGGACAGAGTATACAGTTCAGCATCAGAGGACAGAGTATACAGCTCAGCATCATAGGACAGTGTCACGTATCTGGTGGAGACCGAGCTGTAGAGAGTGCTTCTCTTGCACCTCCTGTCTATCACCCCTGGTAGAAATGACAGGGAGTGAAAGACACAGAGTGGCATGAGGGACGATGTAGCAGGTTCCTCAGGGCGGGTCTTGGCAGGAACCCGATAGCTGCAGATCACCGGGATGGGCACCGAGCACTGGAATTCCGTGTTGCTGGATCAGCAGGCAGAGTGATGGTCGGAACATAAGCCAGGAGGTCAATAGCCGAGCAGAGCAGGTACCGGAACGTAAGACAGAATCAAGGACAGGATACAGGCCAGGTTCGCTACACAGTCGGGCAGTGCAGCTCCTCCCTGTGCAGGACTCGCAGGACTGACAGCATCCCTCCTGAAGAACTCACAGCACTGACAGCTCCCCCCGTGCGGGGCTCACAGGACTGACAGCACCCCCCCGTGAGGGACTTGTGGCACTGACAGCTCTTTCCCCGTGTGCACTCATAGTGATGTGGGACTCACAGCACTGATGACAATACCCCCCCCCCCCCCCGTGCGCGGAAGGCCCGGAACTTACTGGGCTGTGGATCCTCCTGTATCTACACTCTCCTCCATAATGTAGACATTGGGCCAGGGGAAACCGGAAATGACGACGCACCTCTGGAGAAAGTACCTTACATGATTTAAGGCGGTGCCAATAGAAAACCCCACAGCAAGGCGAATGCCTGCTAGATGGGAGTGTTGCGGTGGACTGCTTTGTGCCACAAGGACTCCCAAAACCAGGCAAATGAAGCGTGTCGCCTGGAATCATGTGATTGCATAGACGTCACACTACCCATAGTACACTGCGTCCAGCGCCTGTACACAGTGCACTTACAGGACCTTTATTTATTTATTTATTTGTATTATTTATTTTTTTGGTGACCCCTATGGACAGGCCGCCACTACTGTGTAATATGCCTGTGTTAATCTCAGGACTGAATGGGCAGAAATATAAACCCTTTGGTGGGAAAGACAACTCTCTTATATAGATTTTCTTTGTGTATTTAGATGTTTGCCTGGAGTTCCGTTTTAAAGCCCAACTGGAAACTGGAAAATTATCCCTTGCAATGGAGCTGTGCTTGTGCTTCAAGCATTAATTGCTCGTTTACATCTAGGGGACTTGTTAACATAGATTTACCTACCCGATCTTCTGCTCCTCCCGACTGCTAGACTGCAGCGTCTTCTCCCCTATGTTCCAGTAATCTAAGGTCCTGACATCAAGACCAATGCAAGTTCTACATAGCCCTGCTTTAATCTTAAAGTGATTGTAAAGGTTATTTTTAAATAAAAATAACAAACATGTTATACTTACCTGCTCTGTGCAAGGGTTTTGAACAAAGTAGCCCGATCCTCCTCTTCTGGGGTGCCCCACTGGCACTTCTGGCTCCTCCCCTTCATCAAGTGCCCCCTCGGAAAGCCACTTTCTATGGAGGCACCTGTGCGGGCTCGTTCCCGAGTCCCACTGCTGCGTCCATTGACACAGACAGTGGGACTCGGCCCCACCTTCCTCTCCCATGTCACTGGATTTGATTGACAGCAGCAGGAGCCAATGGCTTGTGCTTCTATCAATCTGTCCAATAAGGACAGAGAGAGTGGCTGGCCGCTAGGTTCGTGCATTTCGCTGGATCAAATGGGCTCAGGTAAGGAAAGGGGGGGCACTGGGGGAGCACAGAAGGTTTTTCACCTAACAAATAAAATACATTAAGATGAAAAACTTTGAGTCTTTACAATGACTTTAAAGTGTTAGTAAACCCAGAACCCCCTGCTTTCTCTATATCTGGTCTTCCACAGTACACAGAACATAGAAGTGCAATCATTTAGTAAATATAAACTGCTAAATATCTTTTCTCATCAGCAGTTAGAGGAGTCTTGTGACTGGTTAAAGCTTGTATGAGAAGTTTTCTCACTGTTCAATTAGACTGTAAGACCCCTGACCAGGGGCCTTGCTGGTGGGAAAAAGATCAGGGGCTTCAGCCCGAAGTCTGAGCCTGACACCGGGGGGGGGGGGGGGGGCTCACTTGCTGGTTGCTGCCTGGCTTACCAGTGCCCATCAATGCTGACCACTAAAAACTGACCTACCTGACCCACACTGACCAACATTGACCTGCCTGACCCACACTGACCTACCTGACACACACACTGACCATTACACTCACCTACCTGACGCACACTGACCTACCTGACATGCACTGACCAACCTGACACCCATTGGCCTACCTGACATGCACCGACCTACCTAACGTACACTGACCATTACACTGACCCAGATCCACACTGACCTACCTGACGCACACTTAACTACCTGACCCACACTGACCTACCTGACGCACACTGACCATTACACTGACCCACACTGACCTACGTGACACACACAGACCTAACTCACATACACTGACCATTACACTGACCCAGACCCACACTGAACTACGTGTGCGGTGCCGGTGCACCCATCCCAGTAGTAGACAGTAGGCAGTCAGAGACAAGAGAAGATAGGAGAGGAGAGTCGCCCTCCCGAGCGCTGAGTGGGAATCTTCTCATAATGATGCAGCCATATTGTAATTCTTGCCTTCTGGAGCCTGCAACACCTATAATGGACGTCACACGTCCCGCGGTCCTGGCATTAGACGAGTGGGAAGTCCCTCATCGGCACTGCAGGGTCCAGAAGGCGGGACCTGCTATGTCACTTGGCCGTGATCCAAGTCAGATCGGTCCCCGCTTAGGCTCGGGGTTAATAATAGATTTGTGAATGCCAGAGACCCAGGGCTTTTTGTGGGCCCACTCAGGGCTCCAGCCCCCCTTAGCCCCCCTCCTAATGTCACTGCCCCTGACCTTCTGTCTGGACATCAGAAAATTACAGGGTTAAGTGGAAGGAGGGGAGGATCAGAGAAGACAGGATCAAACAGCCTTTTTACACAATACGGAGAATTAACCCCTTAGGTTCCACAGTGAGTATAAGAAGCATGCTTTACTGCATATACAGACTGATTTTACTGTTGTTGGTTTAGTAACACTTTAATGATGCCCAGGGACAGTCAATCACCAGAGGATAGGAGACTGCTATATGCCAGAGGAGCAGAGGATCGAGTAAGGTAAAAGGCTTCTCCTAGATTAAACCAACAGTTAACCCTTGCAGTGTGGGGAGTTGGGCTTTTTCAAATCAACAGTGCTGGATCGGAAGATAAAACTAGAAAGGGGGTAAACTCTGACTATATGAAGCCATAGATCCAGCCTTTCAAGTCTATAGGTCAAGGGCTAAGATTCTGTCCACACCACGTAAATGCACTTTCACACCTGTTTCTGCACATTTGTACATGTATTTTGGGGTATGCTAATTAATTACTCATTGGCCCCCAATGCACATTCACCAAGCAAACAACGTACCCCAACACATACACCAGTTAATACCTGCAGTACAGGTATACACTTAGCTGCATTAAAAAAATAAAAAATACGTTGGACAATGATCTATATAATCACTATATATACACAGTATATATATATATATATATATATATATATATATATACACACACACACTGTATATGTATATGTATACAGTATATGACTGCGGTTCTTTTTAGTATGCAAGATTAGCAGTGCCGATCTGTCTTCATAAAATATTTTCATAGTTCTTCTGTTATGTTTGGAATTACTATATAACTGCTGAAAAAATAATATGTTTTTCTGTTAGACTGGAGTTCCTTTTTAATATGCGAGACCAGTACCCGATCTGTCTTCATAAAAAAATGTTTTCATAGTTCTTTTATAATAGCTGGAATTATTCTAATTTACATTAAAAGTTTATGTTTAGTAAATGATTTTACTTTGTACATTAAGGCAAAGGAAAGTGTTGCTTGGAGTTTAGCAAGCAGAAAGCTAAGTAGTGGCTGGTAACTTACAGCGGCGTACCAAGAACATATTGCGTTGTCCTGGGGGACAATGCAGTAATCTTGAGAGGAGAAGAAGCATGGAGTTTGTTTTTCACTGGGGTTTTACTCAATGGTTAAGTGCAAACACCTGCTGAAGTACTGCTAATTAGTAGGTAATTAGTAGTTAATGTTCTCAGAATTTTAAAAGAAAGCTTACATAAGTAATTACTTACTATTTCTGATAATGCACTGCCTTCTTTGAGATTTTGTATCCCCTAGAACATTTGCCAAGTTGTGAGTTTCCTCAATGTACTAAACTGTTTATTAATTACCCACATATATTAGAGAAGAAAAAGGAAAATGCCAGTAGGTGGGAAGATTCACATATCTTGTGCTGCTAATATTTTCCTTTTCACAGAAGAATTTAACAATTAGAGAATTCTGTAAAAGTTTTCATAATTTCCTAGCTCTAGTCGTTAACTATATGGTGATTATTCTCATTTACTGTATGTTGTCAGTTTATTTGACAAATCTAGAAATCTTTAGAGAGTTTGTTGTTTGGAAGATAAAATATTCTTAAAGAAAAGCTGTAAAGAATGAAATGACATTGTCAGACCTCTTTTAAATGCCCGTATACACACTTTGTTTTCCGGACATCAATGGTGTTACGACGACCAATTGTCCACAAATCTTACCGTTAATATGGTGCTTTCAACCGCTGATTTCAATTTTTCGTCAGAGAAAAGCTGGATGTGCAGACTATTAAATTTTTGTCGGATGTGAATTCAAAGTCTGATCTTCGTTTCATTAGTATGGTTTTTGTACGAAAAAAATTGTAAGAGCAAGACTATGCATGCTCAGAAACAAAATAATACATATAAAACTATTCAGCACGCTATGTCACTTCTGATGTTGTATTCTGTCAAATGCAGTGGCGGACCATGCCTGGCCTCCCTATTTATGTGCCTGGCCCCTTTCAGGATGCCAGACACATGAATTACTATGGTGGGCATAGGCGGGGGTGTGTATTTTGAAGCATGTGATTAGAGCCAGAGGCTCTGATAGGCTTCAATATACGGTGGGTTTGGGGCGCAGAGCACTGCGTCCCGATCCCACCCTGTTGTCTGGCACAGCAAATTAATTTTTCGCTATTTTCACACCAACGTTCCTCCTTGCCAATCAGCAGACAGGTCATTGAGACCTGTCTCCCAATTGGTCAAAGCATTAGGCGATCCTATTGGATGCCTAATGCTTTGGCGGAAGAGGACACATGGTGGAGGAAGAGAGCTGCCAAGCCCTCGAGGAGGAAATCCGCAGAATCGCCAAGGAGGAGAGCGGCTGAGGAGAGCCCCATCACTCCAGGAGAGGAGCGGAAGGTGCCGCCAGACTGGTCGGGGGCGGGGGTTAGTGAAGTGATGGCTGCATTTACTTGCTGGGCACAAGTGGCTGCATTTACTGGGCACAAGTGGCTGCATTTACTGGGCACAAGTGGCTGCATTTACTAGGTACAGTGGCTGCATTTACTGGGCACAAGTGGCTGCATTTACTGGGCACAAGTGGCTGCATTTACTAGGCACAGTGGCTGCATTTACTGGGCACAAGTGGCTGCATTTGATGGGCACAATGGCTGCATTTGACGGGCACAAGTGGCTGCATTTGCGGGCACAGTGGCTGCATTTGACAGGCACAGTGGCTTTTGATGGGCACAATGGCTGCATTTGATGGGCACAGTGAGGATGCAATTGATGGGGGGGGTTCAGTATTTTTCAGTTTGTTTGTGCCCCCCCCAAATTTTTGGAGCACCAGCACCCACTGGTCAAATGAAAATTCTCATATTGTAAGTAACCTCTTCACTTTTGACATGAGACTAGCATGCCACAAAAATTGGACGTTCTGTCGTCTGAAAAATCAAAGCGTGTGTACAAGGCTTTAAAATGTTGTTTCCCTGGCTACCTTGCCAATATTCTGGCTTTATTATTAGTGAGTTCATGACCCAGGGCAAATAAGCAGGTTGGGATTTCTGGCTTTGTGACTGGGTACAACACGTAAAGCATATGTTGGGGAAAAAAAAAAAGATACATTTCTGCAATACATGCACATTGTACCACGTTCATCCCTGCTGCAAGTACAGAGAAAAACGAACTCATCTGCCAGAAATCCATCCTAACTTTCTCTTTTGAACCAATGACACAGCAGCTTTTCTGCACAGAAATCTTTCCTAATCAGTGTTTCCAGCCCTACCTGCTGGACTACAGGACTCCATCTTTCTTCTTCCCCTTTCTGTCACCCTACACATGCATACATTGATTTATTTCCCCCGCAAGACAAAGCAGCAGCTTTGACTCCCAAAAACCTGCTCACACACTGCATGTAAAAGGGTTCTTGGGAATGTAGTTCTGGAGTTACATGCCTACATCAACATGAACTGAGCTCCCCGCATCTGCCCCTGTAAAAATTTTACATGATGCCACAGGGAGTCTGTTTCTCTATACAACAACCATGTAAAAAAAAAACAATAGTGCAAGGATGTGCTTTTCAGGGGAGAGAGAAGTTTTATAGTTATGTCCAAGGTTGTGCCTGGAAATACCTACTACCCTTAAGTGGTAGTAAAGTCCTGTTTTGGCACCTTTTATCTTACAGGTAAACTTATAATAAAGTGTACCTGTAAGTAGAATGAATATCTCCTAAATGTGCACCATTTAGGAGATATTACAATAATTAGCAGTCAGTGACATCCCAAGACAGCATGGAAGGGAGTGACACCATCGTGGATCGGCCACTCAAACCGGAGCCTGCAAACCCAGAAGGAAGACTGGGTGAAGATGGAAGCCCTGCCAGCGGTGACAGCATGCCAATGAAGAACTGCATTTTAGAGTACATTTTTCATAATGTGCTAGTATGAGATACATAGTAGCACATTATGACATTCCATTGCAGGGGGACTGGAAGATTTTTTTTTCTTTTTTTTATGAGAATTTACTACTGCTTTATTAACAGTTCTGTAACATTTATCTATCTATCTATCTATCTATCTATCTATCTATCTATCTATCTATCTATCTATCTATCTATCTATTAGCTATGCTTTGGTAAATTTTTTTTCCTTATGCAGACGAAAAGCTTTAAAAAAATATAATTGAAAACAGTGGACATACTCTTTGTGGTAATAAGGCCTGGACCGTTTGTTTCAGATGTAAAATTTGTTGTTAAAGAACTGAATGAATGCAAAAATTGAAAAGCAAAATTGTTTGTACTGGGAATTGTTTTGGAGACTTTTTTCATTTATTCACTGCTACCTAAGGTACAGTAAATATGGTAATCACTGTGTAGCATAAACTACTACCATGTTTCTTTGTTTTTGTTATTTTCACCTTTTTTATGTCATTCTTTACATCCTTTATTTGTATCTTAATGCTGCTGATCTCCTGCCTCATCCTCCTTACATCTACTTCTTGTCTACATGCTTGCACCTCAGTATAACTGCATAGCATTTCTAAGGGTTGGTTTCCTGATAGGGAAAATAACGGATCAGGCCTTTTTAAAGAGTATTAGCACAGTTATTTGCATTCTCTACTTTAAGGCCATGTCATAGGGTGACAACACAGGGGAGAAAATAGAAGACAGTGACAGGTTGTTGTCACCCTATAAGAGGAAGTGCCTAAATAGGTGTCTTGGTGGCAGGGTCACCAGGTATTATTTTAATAAAAGCTACAGAATAAAACATATGGAAAATTACTTTTATATTTTAAAGACTATACAAGATTTCATGACTGGGTTTAGATCTGCATTAATATCAGTTATGTTTATTTTTCAGGCGTGTCCTTTATACCCATGTGCTATCTGGAAAAAAATGTCCATTATGATAGTTGATTGCATTGGATGTTGGTGCTCCTTCAGTCAGTGATAGGAGAGATAGTGACAGTATATTTGGGAAAGGGGAGGTAATCGATCCTCAGATACTGGACCTATAACTATCTATATGACAAAGGTTCCTAAAAATAAAGCTGGCCATACACAAGTTCATTTGAAAACTTTAATTTCAGGAAGGTTTGTTTCGATTTCTGAATCATTAGTGGGATCAAATCAATGTTTGTTTTCAACCACAATGAAAAAAAAACAAATTGAAGCAGTGGGATAGAAATTTTTTTTCTCAAATCAAATCAAACCCTTCAGGTATGGAGTGTATCTTAAAATTGTAATTTTGTTTTCCTTTTAAAGTCTTTAAAATGTCCCTAGTCTACAGTTACTTTGGCCATTGTCTTCCACTAGAATTCTTTTTGATCATCATTAATGTCCATAATTCAGGGGTTTGTTTTTATCCTAAAGCTGTAGTGATGCATCTCCATTTTCCCCTTGACAATTTTGCACCGTTGCGGCCTGGCTTTGTTCTCCACCACTTCTTCAAATTACAAAGTCTAATGAAATAGCAACACATCCTTGAGTCACACATTGAAGTTATTATCTCTTTGCTCTATCAAAAAAGATCAGCGACATTGCATTGTTCATGCTATAGTTGTTCATACTGACATAAGTTGTCAACTCTTTGAAGGGCCTCAGGAGGTGAAACACCCCTTTTATCAGTTGCCACTGCCTAGGCTCATAAAACACATGCTTCCTGCTTTCCTTCTATCGTGTGCAATATACACTATATTGGGAAGCCTGACTTTACATGCACATGAACTTGAATGCCATCCCAGTCTTAAGCCCAATACACACTATTAGATTTTCTGCAGATTTTATCTTCAGATTTACCAAAACCATGTAGTGCAAGGGCCTGCCTGATTGCATACAAACTGAAACTCTTAAGGTTTGACCTCAAATTATATAGTTTTGATAAAACTCAAAACAAAAATCTGCAGAAAATCTAATAGTGTGTATGGAGCTTTAGTCCGCAGGGTTCAATATTGAGTTGGCCCACCCTTTGCAGAAATAACAGATTTAACTCTTCTAGGAAGGCTGTCCACAAGGTTTAGACGTGTGTCTATAGGAAGGTTTGACCATTATTCCAGAAAGGCATTTGCGAGGTCAGGCATTGATGTTTGACCAGAAAGCCTGGCTCGCAGTCTCTGCTCTAATTCACCCCAAAGGTGTTCCATTGGGTTGAGGTCAGGACTCTGTGCAGGGCAGTCAAGTTCCTCCACCCCAACTTCGCACATCCATGTCTTTATAGGACTGTGCTATGCGCATGGTGAGGATGAGTTGTGTTGAATACACCTGTCTTGGAAAGCTATTGTCATTTTTGGAAGAAAGCGGGCAGATGGTACCCAGCGAGTGAAGAGGGAGTCCGTGGCCGATCTATACATCTTGGTCTAGTACCCACCTCAGACCCTGCAGAGGGCTATATCTGCTGCCATATGACCTCGTTATAATAGGAGGTCCTCATCTTCTGGTAAGAGTGTTAATTTTTTCTGCCCTTCGCACCACGGAGGGATTCTACCTTTTCACTGGTGTCGGCTGGAAACTTCGAGAATTCTTCCCCTCTCTTCACAGTTGCATCACCGCAGAATTTTATATACCTACCATCTTTAGAGAGACCATGGGGTTTATTTACCAAAGGCAAATCAACTTTGCACTACAAGTGTACTGCAAGTGCACTTGGAAGTGCAGTCACTGTAGATCTGAGGGGGGACATGCAAGGAAAATAAAAAAACAGCATTTTTGCTTGGAGATGATTGGATGATAAAATAAGCAGAGCTTTCCCTCATTTCAGATCTTCAGTTACTGCACTTCCAAGTGCACTTGTAGTGCAAAGTGGATTTGCCTTTAGTAAATCAACCCCTATATTCTATAAAGTCACTTTCATTCACTTTTTATTCTTGAGTTGTATGTGTCACTATTGCATTCTTTTTATCACAGAGGAGTTATATATCAGTCAACTGTATAGCAGTGACTAAACCACTGGCAACTTTGCCTGTTCAAATACCTAGCAAAGAGTTAAAGTGCTCCAAACCTATGAGGTAAAGGACTTTTAGTTATCACTTTGACAATTCAGTTACCTTTTTGCATATAAAATAATATTAATATAATAATATTAATATCAAAAAGGTTGTCACAGTATAGGAGTCATATTAATTTCATATTATTTTTCACTGAACAGAAAGGAAATGTTCAGTTTTCCACTTTAAGATGAAACTAAGGCCACTGCAAAGTACGAAAGCTGGTATTATAAGCAAAGGGCAGATACCAAGAAGCCCTGCACATACATGCACAATTTTTTTTAGAGTGTCCTAGGAGCTCAAAAATCTGGGACATCTATTGTATAAAGCAGGCATATGCAATTAGCTGACCTCCAGCTGTTGCAGAACTACAAGTCCCATGAGGCATAGCAAGACTCTGACAGCCACAAGCAGGACACCCAGAGGTGGAGGCGTGATGGGACTTGTAGTTTTGCAACAGCTGGAGGTCTGCTAATTGCATATGACTGGTATAAATACTTCAGTCGGAAAAAAGTCACTTTCCTTTTAATCTTCCCAAACCTCCCTATTGTTTATATTTACTGTACCGTTACATACCTTGGCAAGATAAACTGAAAACATTGTAAAAATGTTTAATCTGAGGTCACCTTTACTAAAGATTGCATATCAGAATGAAAACATAAAATGTAAAAAATGGTCATCAACCCAATGCCACATCCAGCCTTTAAATACTAATTCATAGACAAATACATGTTCTACAGGACTTTTAAGGTGTAACAATCTCATCACTCAAAAGTACAATCATATAAATGCCTATTGTTTATTATACATATATAAAAGCATCTTTGTATGAAAATGATATACAGGCTCCCCAAATTAGTATATAAACAGCATACACATATACTTAGGTGTCAATGTTATCCTTAGAGAGTGAATTGCCCTTTTCCAGCCACTGCTAGTCCATATGCACATTTAAAAGGAAGATGTTGCTATGCTTGAAAGTGGTTGGTTGTAGATTCTTGATGCATTTCACAGTTGAGCTGTGATTCCTCAAAAGTCCTGTGAAGAAGGTATAAATCACACCACATGAAGGCAACATAGGTATCTCAGGGGAGACTGAAGGGGATATAAAAAAAAAATAAAAGATGTTTCGCTGCCTCACACAGGTAATAGTCTTTTGTTTATCCAAGGGGTTTATGATAAATCCATATCAACTCCTCACATCAATGGGGGAAGTGAATTCTGCATCTCTTATAATGTAATTTTCCAGAAAACACAGAATAAAAAAATCTCTCGGATGTGAGGGTAGAAACACTGGGGTTGATTTCATAAAGGCAAATAGACAGTGTACTTTGCAAAGAAAAGTTGCACTCTGCAAGTGCAGTTTCTCCAAAGCTTAGTAAAATGAGCAAAAACTCTCCAGACGTCCATCATGCAATCAAGTGCAGCTAAAAATGCTGTTTTAAAAAATAAAAATAAAACTTCCTTGCATGTAATTTTGTATTCTTTGCAAGGTGAAGTTTTACCTAATTTACTAGGCTCTGGCGCAACTGCACTTGCAGAGTGCATTTACACTTTGAAAAGTGCACAGTCTATTTAAATATACTGTAGGCAGCGGAAATATATTTAAAATGTGACTTTTTTGTAAAAAATAAATAAAAATCAAGATTATCCCCATCCAGTCCCACCTCCAACAAATAAGTGAGGTTGTCCATTACATTACTATATCAAAATGGAGAATCGTGAGGTGGAATTAGAATTTTACAGGAAAGGTCAAAATGCAAACATAACTTCAACAGTCTATACCAGGGGTCTCAACTGGTGGCCCTCCAACTGTGGCGAAATTATAAGTCTCATGAGGCATTGCAAGGCTGATAGTTCCAAGTAGACATGTGCATTCGTTTTCGTCCAAATGCATTTTAGTCTGAATTTCAAATATTTTTGTTATCATTTTAACAAACGATAATGAACGTGCAGAATCCAAAAAACCAAAAGATCTGACATAAACAAATGCATTATTTTTGTTTTCGTTGCGACAACAGTTCGTTATAGATATAGGATTCGACATGACGCTGACAATAGCGATCTGTGTCCATCAAACCTGTGGTCGAATGTGCCTAACCTTAACTATTAGTCCAAGAATATTCTACATAGAGAGAAAAGATTTGACGTTATAGAGACAATAGCAAAAAAGGTTGAATGTGCCTAACCTAACTCTTTTAGTCCAAGATTATTCGACATAGAGAGAAAAGATTCAACATGAAGATTCTATGAAGCAGTCGTCGCGAGTGGACATTTATGGTCAAATGCTCCGCCCATAGGCTATAGAAGAATTCCAATGTTGGTTGACTAGTAATAATTAATAAATATAATTATTACTAGTGTCATACAACATTAGAATTCTACTATAGCTTGTAGGCAGAAGATTCGACCGGAAATGTACGATTGCGGCATCGTACAGTTTAGCTGCTCCATCAAATCTTCTTAGAACATTAGACATACATCATAAGCCTTCAATGACAGATTCCACCTTAATCCCCCTAGGATGGAAGACAAACTTGTTCTGGTCTACATCCTTCCCTTCGATCCTTCCCACATGGTCCCGCCCTCTCTCTATTTATATATAGACCAGGGTAGATGGAAGAACCCAAAAAGCCCAGGAAACCAGCAGATCCAAAGTTTAACACTTCCCTAACCTGGGCAGTTAAAGCTCACTTACTAAGACCTCACTTCCCTAGTAGGCACCTGGCTACAATCATGTGAGGTAAATGTGTGGCATATTTAGCTGTATTGAAATATTAAAGCGGGAGTCCGCCGTTTTTCTTTTTTAAAAGCCAGCAGCTACAAATACTGCAGCTGCTGACTTTTAAAATAATGACACTTACCCGCCCAGCGCGCCCGCGATGTCAGCACCCAAAGCCGATCTCTCGATCGTCTCTCCGGTGCTGCCGCCGCCATCTTGGGTATGGGAATCAGGAAGTGGAGCCTTGCGGCTTCATTTCCCAGTTCCCTACTGCGCATGCGCGAGTCGCGCTGCGCAATAAGGATGGTCCCCTCTGTCTCTGGGATCTGTGTGTTTCCCAGCAGACAGCGGGGGACTTTCGGAAAGGGGTGTAGATTCTGCAGAAAGGGGCGTACTTTCTGCAGATATCTATGCCGGAAGTGCGTGCAGATACCTGTACTGTACAGGTATCTGCACCCCCCTCCCCCCTGAAAGGTGCCAATTGTGGCGCCGGAGGGGGGGAGGGTTCCAATGAGTGTAAGCTCCACTTTAGGGTGGACCTCCGCTTTAAAAGATAACTAAACATAAGAAAAATAATGCAGTGTGTTGCAGCTTGCAGTCCTTAGTTGTAATAGCTGAACTCATTTTCTTCTTTTATCATTTAATTTAAATTTTTCAAAATCATTTTCAAAAAGTACACAAAATACCTGTTGATCTTGCCAGAAATGCAACTTCCTGTGGACTACATTTAAAAGACTATCTTCCTTCCTAGTTATCTTCTGTAAACTGCCAATGCCCTGCCACAAATGTAATGGAAATAAAGAGATATGGACATGTTTGTAGTCCAAATAAGGAGAGCAGCTTAGGGTGACAATCATGGCACCCTCCAGAGATATATTAGAGATGTATTTTATTTGCAGGAGCATTAGAGTAAAAGTTAAACAAAAGAAGCTTAAAAAAAAGAAAAGGAATGCAGCCATTTACCAAGGACTTGTACGCTGTAATATATTATAATTTTGGTTTTAGGTTTGGATACACTTTAGTTTTAGTTAAACTACTTTGTAGTACTTGTATTAGATCCCAGGGGGTAGAGGGGACACTGCCATTGCAGGTCAAAGCCAAGCAGCAGGTGCTTGCTATGCAGGTGGGGGGTTATTTTGCCTTTTTGCTTTTTATTTGAACTTGACAGGTACGCTTTAAACTGAATAGCCCATGTAGCAGCTTAACTGTTGGTATATAAGTATAAAGGGGATAGGACTGCTCTGAATACAGCAAATCCCATTTTCATAAAACATCAGTGTTAATGATGAAGCTATTACTCAATGCACTATCAACATCTGAGATTTTAAAACAGTCATCAGAATTCCCACTAGTCAACAAAACCAAAACACCCTCATCTCCTTAATTAACATATGAAATAAACACAATCTGTGACCCTGGTGTCTACCAGCAATTAAGAGCTATTGCTTAGTTAGGCCCGCTAATACCTAATTTAAATATGCAATTAAGGAATAATTGCATCCAATCAATAAAACTTTTAAGCATTTTGCTGTTGCTTCAATTATTTTTGCAAGTCTACTCATATTATCCACGTTACTATTTTTTTCTGAAATGAAGACCTGCTTTGCATGCTTTGTTTATGCTTTATGCAGGTTCATTTTGTTGACATCAATATCTGCTACTGGGACTTATTATGAGAAAGAAATACTATTACTAATACGTATTATGTCACATGCTGATGCTCCTTTATACCGGACACAGACACCATCGTCTCTGCTACTATTGCGCTCTGAAATGTCTTTTCCTACTTCTGAGACCATTATGGTGCTGCAGATCAGCATATTTCGTCTGACACTGTTGTAGTTTGCTGTGGATTACTTACAGGTCTGTTGGGATATTTGGAGATGTGGATTCTTGTTAGCTAGTGCATAGAAGCAGACACTGGAAATTCTGTCTGGAAGATAGTTCCTTTGTAGAGGAGGGCCAAAAAGAACAGAGAACAGGAGCCCAAGATGGTAGGCTCTCAACTGCACAAAAAAGGCCTGGGAAGAGAAATAATTGTTGCTTGGCACCTTCCCCTCTAGTTTGCTATGTTTTAGACAATATAGAGCCTGGGGTAAGCATTGGGGTTCAGTACTAGCCCACCTGATCACACACTCCCAAACTGCTGCTTGTTAACACCATAATATATGTTATATGCATGTCTTGAAATGAGTTACTGCAAAGCAGGTAAAACATTGTAGTAATGTGTTGACATTTAATTTTAATGGCACCCCAACTCACAACTACAGTACTCTACATTGCACGAATGCATATGCCGTTCTCTGCGCTGAAAAAAAAAATCTGGAAGGACCTATTTTTTTATTTGTAAAAGAACACCGACAACCTATTCAAAATGAATAAGCTTCCTAACACATAGGGGGTTATTTACTAAACGCAAATCCTCTTTGCACTACTAGTACACCTGAAAGTGCACTTGGAAGTACAGTCACTGTAGATCTGAGGGGTACATGCAAGGAAAAGAAAAAACAGCATTTTAGCTTGCATATGATTGGATGATAAACTCAGCAGAGCTTCCCCTCAGATCTACAGCAACTGAATTTCCAAGTGCACTTTCAGTTTCACTTTGCCTTTAGTAAATCAAGCCCAATGTGCCTCTAGGCATGACTGCATGTTTTGCAGTGTAGTGTCTTATCATGTGAATAGGTCCTAAAAACTTTTGCCATAACCTTGTTAACTGTTACTGCCCATGTTGCTCAATAAGGCAGTCTGATTTGAGAAGATTTGAGAAGATGATGGCAGTTTGCACCAAATTCAGGGATGTCAGGCTCATAACAAGCTAAACTAGTTTAGAGGGGCACTGGCAGTCATATGAACCCTGAAAGTCACATGACAGGATCGTTTACAAATTCATCATGCAGAGCCAGCATACTTCTCACACTATGAAGCCTGACAGAGAAGGACACTTCAGAACAGAGAAGACATGTAGCATGTGCAGAGCGCTAGGCCAAAAATAGGTGTAGCTCATTTTCACTCAATATTGGGCGTGACTTAAGGAGCATGTTTAACTAGAGTCTGAGCCTACATATTATATACACTGTACACGGTCTGCAGTCATTGCACCCACAAGGGTTGCTTTGGAGTCCGTGGCAAAAATGCCCTGCAATAAGTGGGATGAAAAAAATGACCAGTGTTGGAGGTCAGTGGGAGGAAAAAAAATGCCCAGTTGTTGATAGTGAGTGGAAAAAAGTGGCTGGAGTTGGTAGCCAGTGGAAAGAATGAAAACCCAGAGTTTATGGTGGGATAAAATGAATTCATCACGTTGCGTAACATGATGATGCCATGACACTGATGAAATGATGCTGACAGAAGCTATAAAAGGAGGCAGCTATGGGCATTATTTTGCTGCTGTTTGCACTAATCATCCCTGAACTCTAGCTCTTGAAATAGGCCAGGAAATATGGCAAAACATGTTAGGCAGCACAGGGTAGTTTTGAGCACATTTCCTTTTAAGCACCAAAATGTTTTTATGGTGGAGGCTGATGTGGAAAAAATATAAGGGAGAATATGAAAGCAAGAATAAAGAAATATACAGAAGGCCTAAAAATTGGCAATCGATAAATAGAGAGAGAGAGAGGAAGATCAGGTAAATAGGAAAGCATGAAATAGAATATTAATGAAAGAAAAAAATGACCACACAGCCAAGACTATGAGTATAAAATAAATTTAAATAATGGGCTTAATTATATAAAAAGAGAGATTGTGATTACAAAAAGTATGACTGGCAGTAGTTATGTTTTACATCCAGTGAGTTAGGCATGTGATGGGTATCACATACCGGTTTTTAAATGCCAAATGAAAAGTAGAAGTAGTACTGATGAGTGTTCTGGATCCTGCAGGTAATGGAAACTGTGGGACAGTGAGATGAATTCCGGGACTGTTCCCCCAGGATCCAGAACACTTGGCAACTATACATGCCTACTTTTACTTCATAAAGTCAGTCTGCAATATGTACTCTGGTGATAGGGTCGCTTTATAGAGACACAGCACACAGTTGAGTGTTAATAATTCAATTGCCCATAGAACAATGACAGCAGTACATTGTAGATTTCTGATGAATATTATCTTATAATTTTCTGAAACTAAAGTAAAGAACAAAGCAAAAAATAACCAAAAGTATGCATTTGCAAATGAATCATAACTAGGGATTAACAAAAATGTCTGGCTTGCAGGACACTTGCAGAACCCATTGCCAAGTCCGGAAAGTCCAAAAATCCAAGCCTTTGATATCTATGGTAGTTGAATCTTGAAACTTAATTCTGACCATTTGCAAGGATAAAAAGCAAAGGATTGTCAAACAAAAGGAAAATGAAGCTAAGCATTGCCATGGAGGGCATCCTACTTTTTTTATGTGACTTTAAGGGAAACATGGGAAAAACACCAGTCTTTTAAATTACATGCTTGGGAGATACCTTTCAGCTGTAGGTGGTGTTACAGAACAGTTTTTTTCATTCAACCAACGAGTTGAATAAGAAAAAACTGACTTGATTTCCCCATCCAAACACTCAAGATGGATGAATCCTGAGCTGTTATATTCTGACTGCAGGGAGACTTTCCCATCATCAGAATACATTGAACAGCTTGTAAGCTATAGCCTGCAGCACTAATCGAGTGGGAAAAATCTGACAGGGCTATTGTACAAAATTTGATTTGTAGATCAATTTCTGTATGACCTCAGTGCCCATACATGGATTGGCCGGTCCATGCCGAACTGGCCAAATTTCGATCCATGTATGGACGAAATTTCGATCCATGTATCATGGACAGTGTCTGCAACACTGTATCACATATTTTGCATATGTAATATATTTTTTCCCTTTTACATTATTGCTTGGTCTAAATACAGCAGCCCAACAGAAACCGATCTAAAAGCCAAATATATACTCTTAAAAGATAAAGCCTATCTACTGTAAAAACAAAACAAAAACACTGTCTTTAAAGATGACTAAAATGCCATGAGTGGGAGTATTATTTCAGTCAAACATATGCTACATAGGCTGGAGAGTAGAAGGTGCACACTTTTCTTCCACTTAGTAAAACTTTCAACCAATGAAATGGTATGGGTATTCACCAGGAGTATCCACTCAGCAATTAGTGTGCATGCACCTGTCCCCAGCGCTCATGTATGTGATTAAAGTTCCCACCTGGGGCAAATACTAGATAATTCAGCAGCTATTATAAAAATAAAATCCAAATCATATAAATCAATGTGATTGACCTGATAACATCAGGGCAAGCACTAACAGCGCTTCTACTGCTTAATGGTGGAACTCCCAGTCTCCTGTCCCCACCATGCAGTTAGATTAAATACAATATGATTTTCTTAATAATCATTAATATCAAATAAAAATGCTTAAAACACTTATGAACAAAATAAAAGAAAATATATATAGACAAAGCACAGTCCAGTAATAACAAGTCCAAACACTGCAAAGTGACGGAGTCCTTTCCACCTTTCTGCACAGTTGCAGCACTTATCATAGAGAAAATCTTCCCATGTGTGTGGATATACGTGAGAGGGATCCTGCACCTTCACCAATTTTTCACCTCTGTGTGTGTCCACTCAAATGGCCGCTTACCAGAAGCTATTAGCTTTTGAGCCTATCTCTGCTGCATAGGATCCCGCTGTCTGTTCCTGTGTCCTCCATTTAGGCTGCACTCATTGTGTGTGAACATGTAAAAAATGCAAGGGGTCTAATATAGCGTAGTATCATTTATTAGTAATACCCGTCTTCCCCCCTTAGGCTGCTTTCACACTGGGGCGGTATTCAGGCGTTACAGCGCTAAAAATAGCGCCTGTGTAGCGCCTGAAAAAAACCGGCCCCTGTCACTCCAGTGTGAAAGCCGGAGGGCTTTCACACTGGAGCGATGCGCTGGCAGGACGGTGAAAAAAGTCCTGCTAGCCGTATCTTTGGAGCGGTGAAGGAGTGGTGTATTCACCGCTCCTAAACTGCTCCTACCCATTGAAATCAATGGGACACCGCGGCAATACCGCCGGCAAAGCGCCGCTGCAGCGGCGCTTTGCGGGCGGGTTTAACCCTTTTTCGGCCGCTAGCGGGGGTTAAAACCACCCCGCTAGCGCCCGCAGACCGCCGCTAAAACGACGGTAAAGCGCCGCTAAAAATAGCCGCGCTTTACCGCCGACGCCGCTCCCGCCCCAGTGTGAAAGCAGCCTTACAAATGCGCTTACTTAAAATTAACAGTTAAAAGCATGTACAACATGGATGTCAGCTATACTGGACAAGCTTCTCACCACCAGGCTGGTTCCCTCATTCGTTGCAGCCTGTGTGTAGAGACCCGGGTCCTCGTCCGTTGCTGTTCACCCTCACTACTCACGTGACCACGCCCTGACGCGTTTCGTGATTACGTCTTCAGAGGGCGTCTCAATGAAATGGTATGATGTAAACAAAAGGAAACTGCAAGAACAGGTGGTCAGAAGCAAGTCAAGGCTGCACTTTGATCACCCCAAACATAATAAAATGCCTTATCAACATGCATTTAAAATCCAAAAACCCCCATATGTTTCCCTCTAACTGACCCTGAATCTCTGCCTGTGATGCATTGCACACTCAGCTTTTAGCTTGTGGAACAATAATCTAAGCAATAGCAGACTGATTGTGGTCATCACTGGGGCAGGGTATCTCTGCAGTTAACCCATTACACACAAAAGGTAACCACCTCCATGCCTTTAACGGAACATGCACCTTACATATCTGCTGTTGTACTTACATTTAAGCAATGCAGGTGGAACTCGCTGCCACATCTAGACAAGAAACAATGAAGGTTCCCGCTTGAAAATGCAATAGGTTGTAAGAGAATGGAGCAATGTAGTTCTTTTAGATTCAGATACATCTGGTTAGTGCAATAGGAGAGTTGGACTCCAGCAGACTGACAGAGAGAATACCTGTTCTGATAAGCCTAAGGTACAGATTTGCTAGTGAGTACAATGATGTTTTTATACAAGAAAGAATATATGGGATACTATTAAAGGAAGAGTGCTTGTTTGTTTGCAATACAGCACTATCACAATTTGTGGAGAAGAAGGGCTTAAAGTGGAAGTAAACCCATCGATTTAAACAGTTAAAAAAAAAAAAAGTATGCCGGGAACGCTAACTGCATATTGGCTGTGCTCTCAGCCAAACTATCAAACCATCCAATGGCTGGTGTCATAACGAATCACATGTGCAGCACCATAGCAGTTGAAGATTAAACAGAGGCAAAGATGGCAGCTTCCTTGGCTAAAAACGATAGGGGATTTTATTTCCACTTTAACAATGTTCATCACAAGAGAGCACAGGAAGGAAGAAGTGTGATGTGAGTCCTGTTTGGAGATCCAGTGCTGGCATGAAGACTTGGAGGAAGAAAAGAATGGAAACATTTTGAACTATGTCTGTGAGTAAAGCAAATGAGCAGAGGACTGAGTGTCAGTACCTGGTTCACCTGCTGGTGGCACTGTGGTTCTCTGGGTTGAAAGCTGTGGTTCCAGTGACCACCAGCGGCTATCTCCCAGCAGCCAGCAGGTTCTTGCCTGACCCCAGCTACTTGGAGGGCACTTAAATCCTTGTACACACCACTATTTTTTTTTTTTTAAGCCAACAAAAAACTGAGGGAGCAGGTCAGCTGCCGGTTTTCCAGCATGCTCTTCTGGCTGGCTTCATCCGACCAGCTGCCATACACATGGGCTGAATGTCGGCTGGTTTTAATTGAACTGGCCAATGTCACCCGACATTCGGTCCATGACTACTAGGCTTAAGTCCCACCTTTACTATTGCAGCTCATCTCATTTTTTGATTCATTGTTTGCTGTCAGATACATTCCACTCTTGAGCTATCCTTGCATCCCATTCCCTTATTGCTGCTCACCTTCTTTCTGTACCCAGTCCTGACTCCCCCCTTTTTTGTATTGCCCCTGTTACCCTTGCCTCCCATATTGTACATATTTATACATATTGTATATAGTTAGTTTGCTAGGTTTCTGTTGGTTAGGCATTTTTGGTTGTGGGTCACTTGCTATTTATGTTTGCTATTTGACGGTATGTTCATGTCTTTTTGCTTGCTGTTAATACATTTACTTCATTATAAATTGTTTGGTCCCAGTTTCCTTGTGTAGCTACATACTGTATATATGGTCATCTCAGATGCTGAATTCTGACACTGAGTTTCCCTGGATATGTGAATTGACAGTGTTTGCTGTATTCCCTCAGACAATAACCTATGACTGACAGTGCAATATCTGTTGTGTACAAAATGTTACTTTTTCATATAGGATTGCTCCCAACAAAAACCTTTAGGATTTCTGAAATGATTCCGAGACCTGCTAATGTGTGGTGTGATATATTTTGAGTGAAACATGCTTCATACAATGAATTTTTATTTTATTTGTACGTTGATGTGAATAATCGTTAGATTTTTGGACAAGACAACTGATTTAAGGTACCCATATAACACGGTCAATTTACACAACGCTCCACACATACATTGCACACTCACATCAGTCCCTACCCTCAAGGAGCTCACAATCCAAGGTCCCCAACTCACATTTATATACTATGGCCAATTTTGGACAGAAGCCAATTAACCTACCAGCATGTCTTTGGAGTATGGGAGGAAACTGGAGCACCCAGAGGAAACCCACGCAGGCACAGAGAGAACATGCAAACTCCAGGCAGGTAGTGTCATGGTTGGGATTCAAACCACAAACCCTTTTTACTGCTAGGTGAGAGTGCTACCCACTATGCCACTGTGCCACCAACATGTCATATTTACCTGCTCTGTTGTGGTGGATTTGCACAGAGCAGCTCAGATCCTACTCTTCTCGGCTGCCTCTTCTGTGCTCCTGGCCCCTCCCTCTTGTTGAGTGCCCCCACAGCAAGCAGCATGCTATGGGGGTACCCAAGCCGAGCTGCAGTTCTGTGTGTCCATTCAGACACGGAGCTGTGGTTCGGCCCCACTCCCTCTCTCTCCTGATTGGCTAACTGGCTCCGCTGTTGTGTCTCAGCCAATGAGGAGTGAGAGTCCCTGACGCCCGAAAAACTCGTGGACATTGCTGGATAGAGATTGGCCTCAAGTAGGTATTAAGGGGGCCGAGGGGATTAGGATAAAAAACCTTCTTACTTTTCAACCACTTTAAATTATGATTTGATAGACACCAAATATGATATGGATCTTATGTATATTCCTCTTAGGAGATGTAATGTATATGGATGGCCGAACGGTTCGCCCGGCGGTCGGTTCGCGGCGAATTCCGGCTGTTTGCGGTCTGCCCGATCGGCGGACTATTGCCGCTGTTCGCCCGGCGGACTTACGTGTTTACTGTGTAAACGAACTTTGACCTATGAAGACACATCCATCATGTGGTACAGGACAGCCAATTGAGACATTACAGTACATGGACACTTGGGCATTCCCCCTAACTTATAAATAGACCCGATCCGGCGGCCATTTTACATTCTTTCGTATGTCACTATAGGGAGAGGTTGCTGTGTGGAGCAGGGAGAGACTGCAGTGACCCAAATCGCTAGCTATTAGGTCCACAAAAGTTCTTTTAAGGACTGGTATGGTATAGGTGTAGTTCAGGATATAGGTTTGAGGCACTGCTATTCAAGTCACTGTTGCAGCAGCCTGTCTTTTGTCAGTGCAGAGAGGGACAGGTCGCTGTGTGCAGCAGGGACAGTCAGTTTAATCATTAGCTGTTACTATTAGTTCCACAAAAGTCCTTTTCAGGACTTGTATGGTAAAGTAGTACAGGATATAGTTTTGAGTGCTATTCAAGTTATTGTACAGTCTGCTAATCACAACCTACTAGTTGCACAAAGGTCCTTCTAAGGACTGGTAAGGTATAGCGTACTAGAGTATATAGGGTTGAGTGAGGTACAGTCTGCTAATCCTTAAGGACTGGTATAGGTCCACAATATATAGGGTTGAGGTGTACTACTGCTGACTGCTGCCCAATTCTGCATCAGTCCTTTATGAGTATAGGGACTGAGGTACAGTCTGCTAATCACAACCTACTAGTTGCACAAAGGTCCTTCTAAGGACTGGTAAGGTATAGCGTACTAGAGTATATAGGGTTGAGTGAGGTACAGTCTGCTAATCACAACCTACTAGTTGCACAAAGGTCCTTCTAAGGACTAGTAAGGTATAGCGTACTACAGTATATAGGGTTGAGTGAGGTAAAGTCTGCTAATCCTTAAGGACTGGTATATCACGGTGCTGGTGTCAGTGCTTTATGTCACGCTGCTGATGTCAGTGCTCTCTATCACGGTGCTGATGTCAGATCACTCTATCACAGTGCAGGTGTCAGTGCTCTATATCACGGTGCTGGTATCACATATAAAAAAAGAATTCTTGTAGTTGTCGATCCCAGATTCACCTCATACATGTGTTATGTCATTGGCCATGTGGTGGGACTATGTGTGCACAGCTAGTAATTATTTTGTGGCTGCAAATATGACCTGTAGATTTGTAAAGTTCACCATCCCTGTGCTGTGCTGACTTCCTCCTGGGGCTGTACCTCTGCTGTGCATATTATGAGGGGCTCCCACCATCCCTGTGCTATGCTCATTATGAGGGGCTCCCACCATCCCTGTGCTATGCTCATTATGAGGGGCTCCCACCATCCCTGTGCTGTGCTGACTTCCTCCTGGGGCTGTTTATTATGAGGGGCTCCCACCATCCCTGTGCTGTGCTGACTTCCTCCTGGGGCTGTACCTCTGCTGTGCATATTATGAGGGGCTCCCACCATCCCTGTGCTATGCTCATTATGAGGGGCTCCCACCATCCCTGTGCTATGCTCATTATGAGGGGCTCCCACCATCCCTGTGCTGTGCTGACTTCCTCCTGGGGCTGTTTATTATGAGGGGCTCCCACCATCCCTGTGCTGTGCTGACTTCCTCCTGGGGCTGTACCTCTGCTGTGCATATTATGAGGGGCTCCCACCATCCCTGTGCTGTGCTGACTTCCTCCTGGGGCTGCTAATTTTTAGGGGCTCCCACCATCCCTGTGCTATGCTCATTATGAGGGGCTCCCACCATCCCTGTGCTATGCTCATTATGAGGGGCTCCCACCATCCCTGTGCTATGCTGACTTCCTCCTGGGGCTGCTTACGGTGCAGGTGTCAGTGCTGTATATCACGGTGCTGGTGTCAGTGCTGTATATCACAGTGCTGGTGTCAGTGCTTTATGTCACGCTGCTGATGTCAGTGCTCTCTATCACGGTGCTGGTGGTAGATCACTCTATCACGCTGCAGGTGTCATTGCTGTATGTCACGCTGCTGATGTCAGTGCTCTTCATCACGGTGCTGGTGTCAGATCACTCTATCACGGTGCAGGTGTCATTGCTGTATGTCACGCTGCTAATGTCAGTGCTCTCTATCACGGTGCTGGTGTCAGATCACTCTATCATGGTGCAGGTGTCATTGCTGTATGTCACGCTGCTGATGTCAGTGCTCTCTATCACGGTGCTGGTGTCAGATCACTCTATCACGGTGTAGGTGTCATTGCTGTATGTCACGCTGCTAATGTAAGTGCTCTCTGTCACGGTGCTGGTGTCAGATCACTCTATCACGGTGCAGGTGTCATTGCTGTATGTCACGCTGGTGATGTCAGTGCTCTCTATCACGGTGCTGGTGTCAGATCACTCTATCACGGTGCAGGTGTCATTGCTGTATGTCACGCTGCTGATGTCAGTGCTCTCTATCACGGTGCTGGTGTCAGATCACTCTATCACGGTGCAGGTGTCATTGCTGTATGTCACGCTGCTGATGTCAGTGCTCTCTATCACGGTACTGGTGTCAGATCACTCTATCACGGTGCAGGTGTCATTGCTGTATGTCACGCTGCTAATGTCAGTGCTCTCTATCACGGTGCTGGTGTCAGATCACTATCACGGTGCAGGTGTCATTGCTGTATGTCACGCTGCTGATGTCAGTGCTCTCTATCACGGTGCTGGTGTCAGATCACTCTATCACGGTGCAGATGTCATTGCTGTATGTCACGCTGCTGATGTCAGTGCTCTTTATCACGGTGCGGTTGATCATCTCCTGCACCCTCTTTGCCTACGCTGACCTTCCCTCTCCTCCATTGCCTTCATGCGCTCCACAGTCCTGAATTGTCACAATTTCACATATAAAAAAAGAATGCTTGTAGTTGTCGATCCCAGATTCACCTCATACATGTGTTATGTCATTGGCCATGTGGTGGGACTATGTGTGCAAAGCTTGTAATTATTTTGTGGCTGCAAATTTGACCTGTAGGTTTGTAAAGTTCGCCTCCCATTGAAGTCAATGGGGCCCGCCCCGAACGTTACGGTTCGCGAACTATCGGCCACGTTCGCGGTTCGCGTTCGCTAAACGTCCCATCGGAAGTTTGTCCATCACTAGTAATGTATCCCATCTGCCTTCTACACCTTGTAATATTAGGTGTGTTTAGTGTTTAACTAATTGTTATTTTACTATACCTTAGTGTAAAGTGTTTGATTTATGTAAAGTTTAATACTGGCAGTTTGATTTCATGACTGTTTAACAGTTGCTACCAGACTCTGGCTTAATGGAGGTTTACAACATTCTTCCTTGCTTGTAGCTTAGAATGTTTTAATGGGATTTATGATGCATCTACTTTTGTTAAATGTGTCTTAAGCTGGTCTGTGCTTTAATAAAGTTGTCAACTTCTCCATTTGTTTGAATATGGCCTAAAGCTGAGCTGTGTTGTAATGGGGGGTTATATGAAGTGTCTCACTGTCCCTAGCTGTGCTTCACAGACATAAGACCTTACTGTTTTTGTCACTGTCTAGAGAATTTTGAAGAAATTATGGTGGCGCACTGTGTTCAGCGCAACTTCAATTCTTCCCACTCGGTTTGGGGTTTGTCAGCCCTCATTATTGTCACATTTCCTATGCAGTTTGGAAGATTTATTATCCTTTCCCTACTACAGCGTCCTGTACACTGACACTAGGGCTGCTCCCTGTTCCCCTTTTACAATGAGAAGGCTGGCACATAACAAAAATCCCATTATTGGCCATTCTAAGACAGATGACTAAAGTTCAAAAGGGCCATTATTATTTCTGTCAATGATGTGGATAAACACCTTAATACACCTTAATTTTCTTTATGATCAAGATGGGTTTGTTGAGAACTAGGAATCAACCTGAACTTAAAGGTTGATCCCTAGTCATAAAACTTTTATGAATGCTGTCAATAGAACAGCATAGAATATTGCTAACAGGATATAGGTCTGTACTGACAGGGCTTTCAGCTTGTGTGGATGGGCAAATTGACATGAACTTTGCCAAAAATTTTTGCTTTAAATGCTTCTGATTTAATTTACAGTCCATTGACAGATGCATTTGGCCTGTCGATTCAGGCGCAAACAGAATATTTTGCACCCCTCCTATTACCTTTCAAGTAGTCTCACGATTTAATATATAGATCGATTCTCACAACCATTTCTTTCATTTTGCATGATTTACGTTATTAAAGTTAGAAACTTTATTACATCTAATTTAGCTAGTATATCCTTTTCCTGTCAATTTATCTATTTTGGTTGTTCTCCGGCTTTATTATACATTTTTCACTCTATACTAGAGGACCCATTTTTTCCAGCCAGGGCCTCCACATCTTATCCCATTCCTTGAGCTTACCTATTTTTGTATACACTGCTCTTTCTTTACAGATGGTCTCATTTATTAGACTAATCCAGTCTCTTACTGACACTGTAGTGGGTGCTCTCGATTGCCATCTAATTGAAATCGTTTTCCTAGCTTGAAACAAGCATCTTAACATTGCAATTGTGGTACTCTTCCTCTCCCCCCGTTCCTTCCTATACCCCAGTATGCATATTACGGCATCCATCTCCAGTGTTATTCCAAATATATTGTTCATGGTATTAAGCACTCCCTTCCAATATCAGAACAGCTTGGGGCATCTCCACACCATGTGTATGAGATTGCCAGTCCCCTGGCATCTGGGGCATTTTCATCTGATCTTCTGCCGATCTTGAACAATCGCTTGGGGGTGTAATAAGCTCTATTTATCAACATCAGGTGTGATATCTTCTGCGGGGGTGAGACCGATACTATCGGTCCCATCTCTAAGATTCTCCTCCACTGCTCCTGTGTTATTGCCCCTATGTCCTCTTCCCATCTCTCTCATTGCAGAGTTTCCACCCAGTGTTGGCTTCTTTACTTATTTATCAACATAAGCCATATATTAGATCCTTGGTGGAGCCTACCTGGAGAATACTTTGAAAAGGGGGTGTTTTATTCCATTCTAAGGGTTGTTTCCTAAATTGGTCTTTAAGGGAATGCACCAACTGTAAGTAGGTATAAAATGTACATTGTGGTATGTAAAATTTGTGTCTTAAGTCAGAGAATTTAAGAGTATTACCCACATAGTTGTCTCAGCCTTTTACTGCCTTGTTTTTCCCATTTTCTGGCTTTTCCTATCTGGAATATTTACTGCATGTTGCTGTTGTTCCAGAGGGGGGTATATTCAGTTAACCCATTGTATCTCATCTGTTTTTTAGCTGTTTTCCATATTTTAATTATCATTTTTATTATTGGATACCTATAGCGAAAGGAGTCCACCTCAAACGCGTCAATGATTGTATTATGTAAAGCACCAGTTATTAAATTATTCTCCCATTAGGCGTGTCTCCACTCGGAATATCACATCCCATTAAATGCTGCAACTGTGACGCTAGGTAATACCGCTTGGGATGAGGTAGTGCCACACCTCCTTCCCCTGCCGAAGCGTTTGAAGTCGAATCCTAGCTTGTCCCCCTTTCCATATTAGCTCCCTCGAAAGGGTCTCAATTTTGTTGAACCATTTCTTGCATATCCAAACTAGAAAGTTGTTCAATAGGTACAACAATTGTGGCACCCAGATCATTTTTATTAACCTGCAACTCCTTTCCACCGACAATGGCAACCGTTTCCAGATGCCAATTTTTTGTTTAAATTTAGCCAGTAATCTTGTAAGATTTTTACTTATAAATTGGTTAGGGTCTTTTGTCAGGGCTATCCCAAGATATTTCAATGTGTCTACTACCGCTAGCTGAGGCATTCCTGGTATTATTCGATCACTAATGGGATCCAATGGTAAAAGCTCAGATTTCTCCCAGTTTATCTCTAAACCTGTGAAACTATCAAATTCCTCCACTATGCTCATTGCTTTTCTCAATATTGTCCCGTATCTCCCAGAAAGAGCAGGATATCATCTGGGTATAACGCGATTCTTTCATCTCCCGTCTTCCTCTGAAAACCAGTTATCTCAGAGCTTGTTCTTATAGAGATAGCCAGGGGTTCCATTGCTAGAGCAAAGAGCAGGGGTGACAATCGGCACCCATGTCTCTTCCCCCCTCTCCAGCTCGAACTTATCCGAAAGTTCGTTATTAATTTTTAGCCTGGCACTGGGCCTGTCATAGAGCATTTTTATCCAGCCGGTGAAGGAGGATTCCAAATCCAAATTTCCCCAACACCCTCCAAATATATCCCCATTCCACGCTATCAAAAGCTTTAGTCACATCTAATGACACCACGACTCTTGATCCCTTGTTCTCTGTCAGTGTCTGTAAATTTAAGAATGTCCTTCTGATATTCGTGCTTGTGGATCTATTAGCTATGAATCCTGGTCAGAATAGATCAGTTTTGGGATAATTCTATTCAGCCTAGCTGCCAGGACCTTGGCCAGAATTTTAGCATTGGAACATAAGAGAGAAATTGGTCTATATGCAGCTACATCTAGAGGGTCCTTCCCTTCTTTTTGTGAAACTATAATGGTTGCTTCTAAAGTTGAAGCGGGCAGTCATCCCTCCCTAGCCACTCCCCTCAATGCTTTTAAGAGCTTCGGGAGTAATATTCCTCCATAATATTTGCACACCTCAGTCGAGAGCCCATCTGGACCAGTGAATTTTTGATTTGCCATACTAGCTACTGCCTGTTGGAGTTCTGAAAGGGTTATTGAAGTTTCCATCTCATCTCTTGCGTAATGGTCAGAATTTCCAGGAAGTCCTCCATTATGCCCTCTACTCCCACCTTCTGAGCTGTATAGAGATTTTTATAATAAGCCCTGAATGTCTGCACTATCTTTGTGGTGTTAGATATAATCTCTCCTCCTGTAGATCTAATGGTAGGGATAGTGGATGGTGAGGAGTTGGACTTTACTAGCTGCGCCAACATCTTTCCTACACTTTTGCCCTCTGCAAAGGAAGACTGCCACTGCAAAATACGTCTAGTCTCAACTTTTCGCATAATTGCTATTTTATAATTTTGTTGTTAATCTAACCATATTTTTTCCCTCCATAGGTTTTGGATCTATTACATAATTATTTTCGGCCTCTAGCACCTCTCTCCAGATATTTTCCTCCCATACCCTAGGATCTTTATTAAATTTGGCAACCTGTTGAATTAGGACACCTCTAATATATGCCTTCAAGGTGTCCCAAAGTATCCCAGCCGCCACCGTGCCATTAAATTCTACAAATTCTCTTAATTTAGACAGGATCCCATCTGTTTTTTTAATTAATTCAAATCAAAATGGATTTATTTTTCACTCACTCTGGACTCTTTTCTCTCCTAATTTCAATATAAGCACCATTGGGGAGTTATCTGATATCCCTTTTGGCAAATATACGATCTTTTCTGTGATCTGTAGCGCTTTATAATTTCCCAAGGCCATATCTATTCTGGAGAGCGTGGAATGCGAGGATGAATAGCAAGAATCCCAGCTATGCCAATTTCACGATGGGTCTCTGGGAATCACGATATATATACACTAACAATCCCTATGCAGCTAATATAATTTTTTTACGGCCGGTACATAGATGACGTAGTTATCATCTGGGACAGCCCCGATAGCCTTATTTCATCTTTTGTTCACCATTACAACAACAATGGCATGGGTCTTTCGTTTACCTCTGTCACAGATAGTGATACTTTGGCATTTCTAGATCTGGAACTCTTTCATAAAAGTAAAACCATCTCTGCCCAAAATTATACCAAACCCACCTCTGGAAATTCCTATGTACATTTCGACAGTTGCCACCACCCAAGATGGCTAAAAAACATTCCAAAAAGCCAATTCTGTCATTTAAAGCAGAACTGTACACTAAAACAAGATTACATCTCCCATAGTCAAACTCTGATAAGGAATTTCCACGCTGAAGGTTACCCCGACCAGACTATTAATGAGGCCTTCTCATATTACATGGATGAGTTTACTCTTGAGACATGTTCCCATCCATTACACCTCACCGATACCCATAATAGTAACATCGCTCAGCCAATAAGGTTTGTTACCAAATTTCACAATAAATTAAGGACAATGGAAATGATTTTCAATAGACATTGGTCTATCTTACAGGAAGATCCCCACCTCAAACATAGTCTAAGTAATAAACCGGTTGTTACCTACAGACGTGCCAAAAACATTAAATCACAGATAGCACCCAGTAAAATCAAAAAGTCTGGCCCTCTGGCCAACACTCTTACAACCTTTTTCGACATTAAAGGCATGTACCTGTGTAAAAAAATGCTATGTCTTACCTGTGCTCATGTCAATCACAAACAAAAAAATTGTCATCATAAGGGAAAACAATACCCTATTCCTGAATTTTTCAACTGCAGTTCAGAGTACGTTATTTATTGCCTTACATGCCCCTGCGGCCTACTATATGTAGGCCACACCATACGTGCACTTCGCAAAAGATTTGGCGAACATCACAATTTAATTGAGAAGGGCAAGGATAAACATAGCGTCCCCAGACACTTTAAAGAATATCATGAACAATCCACCATAGGGTTACGTGTCTGGGTGATAGAATCTATCCCGTCAACTTTTCCAACTGCCAAGCGTTATAAACGCCTATGTGAAAGAGAAAATTTCTGGATCTATAAACTAGATACCTTAGCCCCTGGTGGCCTAAACGATGGAATTGAAATTAACATTCTCTTAAAATATCTCATATCGTGTATGGCCCCCTTATTTCTCTTATTTTTATTTTATTTTATCTTAGCCTTTAATCCTTCCTTTTCTTGGTTCATATTATCATCAGTGTATACTTTAAAAGGTGTATGTACTTAGATATTTAGATATCTTCATGTGTACATCTACATTCATATTCAGATTTGTACATTTATGAGATTACGGTTATTGGTCTCTATTTTCATATGCGCACGTCTCCACATGCGTCCTCTAATCCCAAACACATTACTGTTTACTTCCCAATCTTTCCTCTCTCATACCTTCCCCCCTTTTTTTTATATTAATTTATTATTTATTATTTTTTATATTATATTTTTTTTATCTTTATCTTTTATTTTATTTTAATTAATTTTATTTTTATTTTTTTATTTTCATTAATTTTTCTTATTTATTTATATATCCTCGTCTATCATTAATATTGCCATTATCCATCTATCCAATTGATTGTCTATTAATATGTTCTCATTTGCCCCGATTTCTCAAACTATTTTTCTTAGCTTGGTCTTTTCTCCTAATGATGCCTGCCTGCCTCTATTCACTGCGCATGATCACTAATATAGTCACGCTGACGCAATCTACTCGTCCCTATAGAGAACCCCAGCTTGCTATTGCGCATGTCTGGTCTCTATGGTTATTCACTCTCCTCTCCGTATGACGTACTATAGCCATGCTCACGCTGTTTATCCCTTCCCATAGGGAATCCCCGCTCTGTCCCTATGGTTACCCCCTCCTCCGCATGACATGTCACAGTCACACTCACGCAGTTCTTCGGCGTCTTTAGAGAATCCTAGGTAGCCTCTGCGCATGCTCTGCCCCTATGTTGTTGATCCTCCTCTCCTTCAATGATTTTCATTCACTGCCCACCCACCTCACCCCTCCTATCTAGCATTAAAATGTTCCTCAACCAACATGACCACTATTAGAGCCTGATGAAGGAGCACGCATGCTCCGAAGCGCCGCCTATCCCAGCCCGTCTCCGGGAAGACACAGACTCCCTGAACACCAAACCAAGGGCACTACAGTGACCAGCACCGCTCTGACCATCCTGAAATTGTCATGGAATGGATCAAACCACTAACCATCGGCTAAAGGACAGATGCTGTGACCCCTGTACTACAGCCCCATGAGTTGTGTCTCTAAGGATATACGGATGAAACACTGTATTTAAGATGTGCCTTTACACCACTAACCTAATGTGAGTGTTTTTAAAACTTTTAATACATTTTTGCCAGTTTATTGCTGCACTTAGAGGGCGCCGTCTCTCTCTTTTTATTTTTTTATATACTGCTGGACTCCCGGATTCCACGCTCTCCACGTGTCCATTAACCCCACTTCGTCAAAAAATTGGCTCAATCGGCACTTCTCTGAGTGTATCTGAGTGGGGAACCTATCCAGCTTTTTGTCTAGGAACTCATTGAAGTCTCCTACTACTATGATTGGTACTTCTTTATCTAACAGGAATTCATTTAATCTGAGCATAACATGCATTTTAAATGGTGGAGGGATATAAATATTTTCCACAATGTACATTCTATTATCAATTGAGCAATACAAAAAAAATATATGGGCCATTCTCATCTATGCTGGTCTGTCCATAACACTTACCCCCCTACATTAGGAAGAGTGTACCGAGTTGTACTGAAGTTGGTATTTCTTATTCTGTAGTTGCTGGGCTGTGTGTTTAGTTAGGTGTGTTTCCTGAAGGCAGACCAGCTCTGCTCCATATCTCTCCAGCATGGAGAATACTGCTGCTTCTTTGGCCGGAGTCCCCAATCCCCTGACATTCCAAGATCCTATCTTAAGTGTTTTAACTTGCATATAAAGGCGTGAAATATATAAAAAGCTGAGGGTACCTATTCAAGGCGAAAATTTATATTTATTTCATACCTAATTTCTTCTCTAATACCCATTGTTTCGTATTGAGGTCCCCATACACCCATCTCTTTTATATTACCTTTTATTGTTTTAAACAACATAACCAGTAAAAGTGAATATATTTTCCAAAACAATTTCTTGTGAATTTCAAATGGCATTTTTCTATGCCGATAATCATTACTTTGTGTATTATCTTGCAACCAACAGACATAGTTTCCTATAGTATCCCTCTGTGTTGTGACCTTAACTTTTTGACGCTCATTTAATCCACGCTTCCCCTGTGTTGATAATAGATCAATTCCTGTGTTACCTCCCCCTTTCCACTCCCCACACCCCCCTCCCTCCACCTATCTAGGTGTACTCTGGGGGGCTTTTAAGTGAATGTTTCCCACACCACCTGTTCCTCATATTCATTCCCATCCATCGCTCCCCCCGTGCATCATCTGTATTTATCTACCCCCCCCCCCCATAATACTTCAAGTTGAGAGAAAAAAAAGAAAAAAAAGTCTATCTGAAAAAAAAAAAAGTCACACCAAAGCACGTATCCACCCTCTCACCTCTCTTCAATTGCTCTACAGCTTCTCCTTATTTTCTTCCAACCATGTCTCCACGCCAGCCGGAGAGTCAAAAATCTTACCCCCCGCGTAGTTACATGTAACCTTGCCAGGTAGAGAAGGGCATAGGACAGCTTACATTTTTGTAAAGTACACTTGGTTTGTATAAACTCTGCTCTACGTCTCTGAAGTTCCGGCGATAAGTCAGAGTATAGTGATATCTTGATACCATTGAAAAAAATATTTCCCGCCTCCCTTGCTTTCCGCAGCACTGTCACTTTATCCTTATAGTTAAGAAACTTCATCAAGAGTGGCCTAGGATATCCTCCTGCTGGCGGAGCCCTGATGTGCTCTTTCAATAGAGAACATTACTGAGAATGTCTGTCTTCCAAAAAGTTCCACAAGCCATTTTTCCAGGAACTCTATAGGATTAGAGCCCTCACTCTTTTCAGGCAGCCCCACCAGCCTCACATTATCCCTTCGGAGCCTGTTCTCCATCTCATCCATTTTTGGACTCATATCTGGTCAACTGTTCTTTCATACTTTTCACGTCTTTTATTAGTGGAAATATATCATCTTCTAATTGACCTGTCCTCCATTCCAGGACTGTTGTTCTTTTCCGCAGTTTTTTGTAGGTCCTGTCTGACCAGTATCAAATCCTCCTTTAATTTGATCACACGGTTCTTTTAGCGATCCCTTGCATGCACTCACTGCCAAAAATACCTGCTTCAATGTCAGTTCTTTCTCTGGGGGTAAGCAAGCATCAGTTGTTACATCTAAACTTTGTTCAAGGCCAGCGGTGCTGTAACTGTTGATTAGCCCTGGCTTTTTCTGTCTGACGTAGCTTCCTGTTGTGCTTTAGTCTGTGGCTCACAGGGGGTTGGTGGCTACAGTCGTATCTGAGCAAAAAAATAAAAAAATAGCAGTATATTACTAAGGGTTTGTGAGGTATTAACCTCTCAGTCCAGTATTAAGTATATAAAGTTAAGCCAGTGTTGAAAGATACTTCAAGTTCATCAATATTGGGAATATATAGCATATAGCATATATTGTAAGCCTTAGCCCTGCCTTATTGCACGTGCATATACTGACCATTGCAGTTATTCCAGCCAAGTCATGCCTGAATATATCCAATTTTGGTCTGTTACACAATTTCCTGGTGTGCGCAGTCTCTAGGTCAGCATATAACAACGAACAGCTAATCACTTTTCCCCTTTACTCATGCAGCCTTCTGGTGATTAAAGGGCTTAGGACTCAAGGATCTGTCTTTTACTCACATGTCCTTTCACAGGGGGGACTCCTCTGATCCAAAATGCAAACTACAGGGCTTATGGCTTGCTTAGAGGGTACAGGGCTTGCAGCTTTCGGCTTGCTTAGGGCACGAGGTTCAGCATAGGGGTCACTGCCTTTACAACGATGTAGCTCCGTCAGCTGTTTCCGGGTAAAACAAAGTCCCTTGCAGCTCAATGCTGCTCTCTCCTACTTTGCTCTCAGCTTCTATCATTCCTACATCTCCACTCCCGATTGGCGCCGTACTTTCCCTCTGCTACACACCGCCAGCCAGCCGGGGGGGGGGGGAGAAGAAGGTAGAGTCGTGCTGCACGATACGGTTCGCATTGACTAGCTTCCCCAGCCGGGGTTCAGCAGGAGGCAATTAGCGGTCTCAGAGTTAAACTTCAGGTGGGAGGGAGGAGGCACACGCTCTCACTCCTCACTCCATGTTCTCACACCAGTCCATCCGGTCATGCCCCCCCCCCCCCCGAATCAACTATCTCTACATAGGTAGACACTCCTTTAAATTTCTTCAAAGAGTACTTTACCACACATGCACTGTACAGGCACCTGTCTCCACTCTGGGCATTATAACAGTAGACTGTCTGCAAATTTCACTTTAAAGCACAGTTTCTCCTTATATATCATTGCTTAAATGCTATGAACCATATGCAGGACAGGCACAAAAGGGAGTGATATTTGATTGTGTAATGTTAAAAGGGAGTAGCATCATTCAGGCATGCCTAGAGAAGCACAGGCTTAAAAAGGTAAGGGTATTTTCTTTAAAAAAAAAAAAACACACTAGCACATTCTCCCTAGCCCTCATAATATATTATATGTAACTGGTGTCTCGTTCCCCCATGACCCCGCCAAGCTAGCTGTCACAAGTACACAAGCTTTTCACAGAAGGAGAGCTGCCTGACAGTTACTGAAAGAGGGGGATCCCCCCTCCCTTTTCTCTTCACTTACTGCATGTTAACATAGGCATCTGCCCACTCTCTGCTTTCCTCCCATGTGCTGCCATTGGCACAAGAGGTTCCAATTAAAAGGCACAATTACAGCAACCATTCAGAAGGACTGTAATAAGCTGCAGGAAGCAGCTGCAAAGGACTCTGGAATATGAAATCTCAGAACAGAGCGGCCTCACTGACTTTTAAAGAGGCAGTCTACAAATCCCAGAATGCTCTGCTGGCAGGAAAGGAGAGACTCCATTTTGATTCCCTGAGGAGAATTCAGTAAGCAAGAGGCAGAGGAAGAGATCAGACCTAAGGGACAGATGCTGTCTCAGGTGATTTCACCACGCAATTCAGGCCTCCACCGCCAGTCAGGGCATCCCCTGACACATCCAGGTGCATCTGCACCAACAGTGATGCGTTCCAGCGTCAGGTGACCAGTCGGGTCACCAGGAAAGCCTGCTGTTCCAGGACATTTTGTTTGGGCCTTGGCCACAGGATTGGTTGAGAGGGCTTTTGCCCATTTGCAGGAAACAGGGACATCTTTATCTTTTCTTCAAAAGGACTGAAGCTACTAGTGCCATATGGATCTGAACACATATTTAGGGCTCTGTATATACAGTGGGTGTGTGTGGAACAGCTTATCTAGGAGGTTAAGCCATTGCATGTTGATTTGAATAAAGCGTTTAAAGTTGGGCCTGTGGTGTCAGTGAACAGGAGAGAGAGGCCTGACACAAAGAGGGTCATTCTTCTCCTCTCCTTCTGCCTGGACTCATAGAACCAACCTGAGGTACCGTATATACTCGAGTATAAGCCGAGATTTTCAGCCTCTTTTTTGAGGCTGAAAGTGCCCCCCTCGGCTTATACTCGAGTCATCGCTGTCTGCCCGCTCGATCAGCGTGTCGAGCAGACAGACAGCGGCCATTCTATTCAAAAGCCGCGCCTCCGGCTCCGCCTTCGCCTGTGATAGGCGGAACACTGAATTTCCCAGCAGCCTGTGTTCCGCCTATCACGGACATCGTATCATCCTCGTACTACGGACGAGGATGATACGACGTCTGTGATAGGCGGAACACAGGCTGCTGGGAAATTCAGTGTTCCGCCTATCACAGGCGAAGGCGGCGGCGCAGCTTTTGAACTTTACAATGGCCGCCGGCGAAGAGGGCACGGGACGGAGGCAAGGGAAGGCACGGCACGGGACGGGACGGGACGGCGGCGGCAAGGCACGGCACGACACGGGACGGATGCAAGGAGGCAAGTCACGGCACGGGACGGAGGCAAGGAGGCAAGGCACGGGACGGAGGCTCGGGACAAAGGTAGGCTGGACACACACACACACACACACACACACACACACACACACACACACACACACACACGGATGGAGACACACACAGGGATGGATGGATGGATGGATGGAGACACACACACACACAGGGATGGATGGATGGATGGAGACACACACACACACAGGGATGGATGGATGGATGGATGGAGACACACACACACAGGGATGGATGGATGGATGGACACACACACACACAGGGATGGATGGACGGACACACAGGGATGGACGGACACACAGGGATGGACGGACACACAGGGATGGACGGACACACAGGGATGGACGGACACACACACAGGGATGGACAGGCATGTCTCACCCTCGGCTTATACACGAGTCAATAAGTTTGCCAGTTTTTTTGGGGGTAAATTGGGGGCCTCGGCTTATATTCGGGTCGGCCTATACTCGAGTATATACGGTAACCAATCAGCTTTAAAGTGTCACATTGTGCTTTATTTACCAAGTGTGCCTCTGCTCTTGGGGACATTCTCAGGTTTGGAATACCCTGAAAGCAGCTTGAATATAGGATTGAGGGCTATGTTTCTCTTAAATCTCAGTTATTGCTCTCTAGATGATTTCTTGAATATATATATATATATACTGTTACTGTCTGTTATTCTTTCAGAGAAATATTGCAGCAAAAGACAATTTCTGTGTTTTAACATAACATGTGTGTTTCTCATTGGTCATTGCACTTACACTATTGCCAGGTGTGCCAGAGGGGGCTGAGGCTGTTATTAGGGTTGAGAGGCAGAGTAACTGACTGAAAAAACAAAAAGCAGCTCCTTTGGGGGTACTGCTACATATATTAAAACTTCTCTACCCCAGCTTCTTAAGGGGCCAACCAAGATTTGAACCGTGTATGGGCAGGCTGTTTGTGCCCAAGTTGTTCACTCAACTTGGGTACAACCAGCCTGTCAGATTTTTCATGCCATTATTGCAATTGGCTATAGTCACTAGCAATAATCACTGTGTGTCCTGGCTGGGACGTCTCCCCCTCCACCCCGTTGGGAGAACACAATAGCTCAGTGGGAATCAAGAGATTTTGTTTCCTGCAACCCATGGCCATCTATGGCCGGCTTTACTTACCTAAAATGACAAGTGCAGCCTGCTTTTATCTCTGGCTTTGTTTTTATCCCCTCTGACTACAATCCTCTTCAATGATGGTCGCAACTGCAGAGTGAGCCCTTATTAACTTAGAACCTACTCCCAAACTTGAGATGTTCTGGAGAAAACCTTATAAGGACTCAAGGTGTAGGTTTGATCTGTGTTAAAGAGGGTCAAAACAAAGCTGTGGGGCAAGCTGCAACTGTTCTGAAAAAAGTAGGCAGATTGTGGGGCGGTTTAATGAATGCCCTTAACACAGACCTGGTGGTTGTTATTCTAAATGCTTAGTTTGAGCTCTGTTATATAGCAAAGTCCCCGATTCTCCATCAAATACTACACCTTTATAGTACTCACATCAACAAGGATTGGTTGTAAAATGTGGAGTCCCATAGTTTCACTTAGTTTTCAGCATTAACAGAAAAACTCTAATAGTTTACCTGCAATAATTGATATTTGGGTAATAGCTGGTGGTTTGGATCACAAGCTGATTGGATTCTTTAGTACTGTGCCATCGTTGTTTCACATAAACCTTTAGAATGGGATCCTATTTTTAGAAGAAACACATTGGTAGGGGCTAGGGATGGGCTTTATATTCGAGTCGAACATGAGTTCGACTCGAACATTGGCTGTACCGAACAGCGAACAATTTGGAGTGTTCGTGGCAAATTCAAAAGCCGCGGAACACCCTTTAAAAGTCTATGGGAGAAATCAAAAGTGCTAATTTTAAAGGTTAATATGCAAGTTATTGTCATAAAAAGTTTTTGGAGACCTGGGTCCTGCCCCAGGGGACATGTATAATAGCAAAAAAAGTTTTAAAAATTGCCATTTTTTTCGGGAGCAGTGATTTTAATAATGCTTGAAGTGAAGCAATAAAAGTGTAATATTCCTTTAACTTTTGTACCTGGAGGGTGTCTATAGTATGCTGTAAAGTGCCGCATTTTTCCCGTGTTTAGAACAGTCTGACAGCAAAATTACATTTCTAAAGGAAAAAAAGTCATTTAAAACTACTCGCGGCTGTAATGACTTGCCAGTCCCAGCAATACACATAGAAGTTCATTGATAAAAATGGCATGGGATTCCTACACAGGGGAACTCCCGAACCAAAAAAAAAAAAAGTGTGGAGTCCACCCAAATTCCATACCAGGCCCTTCAAAACCAGGAGCGGCCAAAATTTTAAAAAATAACCAGGCCCGGCCAAAATTAAAAATATTTAAAAAAATGGCGTGGGGTCCCCCTAAAAAACCATACCAGACCCTTATCCTAGCACCCAGGTCCCCAAACACTTTTTAAGACAATACCATGCATTTAAGCCTTTAAAATGAGCACTTTTGATTTTTCATGTTTGTGTCCCATAGACTTTAATGGTGTTCGCGCTTTCAAACAAATTTTTTGCCTGTTCGCATGTTCTGGTGCGAACCGAACTGGGGGGTGTTAGGCCCATCCCTAGTAGGGGCTCAAAGGCAGGTTCTGTCTCCTGGCATACCTGAAATTAATAGGAAGCTATTGATTGGTTTAGCCAACTCAGCTGAAATAAGAGTTTGGGTGACAATAGCTTTCGAAAGTCTAATTAGTGAGATGGCTGCACTAAAGTTCTTGGGTTTGCACACCAAGCCTGCTGTGACCATTATAAGGATAGATTTGTTTATTTTATAAAAATGGAGAATGTAAAGACAGGTTCTGTTTATAAAAGTGGAACATATACAATTTTCAACTTGTTGAAAATAACTGCAGGTAGGTTTTACTTTTGGATTAATGATGAATCCCAAAGTGACTTCGCACACCAGGTTCCTCCTCTAACAAAATATCACTTTCTTGATAATAGATGACAATTGCTAATGAAATATTAATTAGGGATTGTTACATTTTAACGTTTTTGGACCACAGGAATAAAAAGCTGTTTGGGCAAAGACAGTAAAGCAGCAATAGACCAAGTACACAGAAAACTTCACTTCTGTTTGACCTACGTTCAGGTGGGAGCAGGCTGTGCAGAGAGGTCAATAATCTCTATGTTCACTTGCATATTCAAAACAGATTTCATGCAGAGTTTGTAAATCTTGGAGGAAAATATAATTGCAAGCGTGAAGTACATTTGAAAATAATAAATACGCCACATCATGTATTCAGGGCGAAAACATGTCAAGGTCTAAGCAATATGAAATGGCATTGTTAGTTTTAAGAAAAGAAAGACATGTTGCTATTCCTCTCATTATTCAAAAAGCAAATCACTGCTGCTGAATGTCTGATGAATCTGCTGCCTGCAAGACAGTGTGTAATGATCCTTTGGACTGTGCTATAATGGGTTTAGTCTGACATACCATGGGGAATAGAGTACTTCCTTAACAGGAAAATACTTGTTTCATTATCTTTAGTGCATTGGACTTTCTCAACTATATAATCACAATAGTAGAGCTACATAAAGTTACATACATTGATCTAATGATAATGCTCTACATCAGAGAACAAAAACAATGATATTACTCCCTTGAGAGTATATTGCACAAAAATGGAAATAGGCTGTCAGAGAGATATAATGGGAACAGTTGCTGCAAAGGAAATCACTAAGTGTATTGCGAACAGAGATAAGTTGAATCTAGAATTTTATCACTTAATGCTCTTCTGTGAAGCAGCAGATTAAGTAATTAATTGTCTTTGCTATCGTTTTCTTTACATTAAGGCATCGACTAGCCTATCCAAGGAAGCAGTAATCTTTATTAATTTTGCTTAAATTGTCTTTTTCTTCACCAATAATGAATACAAGGAGGATGCAAGCATCCCTCACAAAATTTCACCCTTCAGTGGTTCAGAGAAGTAAAACAACAAAAACTATTGTGCACTGACTGCTGCAGATGACTTCAGTTATTTCAACCTAAACCACCTCTGTGTTCTGCTCGAGCTAAGGCCTACTCACTGTAAACTGCGGGCATGGTTTATTTATCCTCATGGAGAAGAAAATACAAAGACATGGAAACTAATACATTAGTATTCAAATATTATATAGCTTGTTAGCGTCCCTATAAGGTACTGAGACAATGCATTGCAAATACATATATCAATCTCAATCATATATGATATATTAACAATGCCTGTGTTTTAACACAGGCACATTTACGTGTTATGGCACATGTATCTTCACACAGAATCACTAATGTATGAAGTTTGTGCACATGAATTCTTCACAGCAGCAAGCTATTTAAGCTCAGTCCTGTCTGGCAGGGGTCAAGTCCTGGGGAAAAAAGTGTGAGAACTACCGCCCAAGATCCACTCCCCCACCAAAAAAAAAAAGATACGCTCATATGCCCAAACACTTCAAAAGTGGTATTTTTCATCCAATTTTCTTATTGTGTGTATGAAGCTTAAGGGCCAGTTCACACCAGATGCAGTTCCATGCAGTTTCATGCAGTTCTGTTTTTTCTGCACCAATACAGTCAGTTCCGGTCAGTTTCTGCACCAGAAACTGACCGGAAACTGACCAGAAACTGACTGCATAGTGTGAATTAGAGCTATTGGAATACATAGAAAACACTGTGCATGCATTTTTAGTGCAGAAAAAAAAGCATGCTGAACTGAACGGAACTGCGTCTGGTGTGAACTGGCCCTAACTGTTAGTACATAAAAAAAAAAACAATCCTTGATAAACATAAATATGGTAATTCTCTGAATAATCAGCATTAATTCAATTGTGCTTCCATGCAAATGTAGACATCATGTTCTGATCTTTATTGGGGAATGTTATTTTGTATATAGAGTGTTTATGTGGTGAGTTTACACTTTTCATTGAACAGAATTTGGATAACACAGGGTTAAACGGAAAGGTCATAAATTAACTGCACATTATCTGGACAGAATGCTTGGGGAGATAGTGATGTGCTCCTGCTTAGGAGATGTATGTTAGCTTGAGGGGGCTGCAAACTCTGCAGGGCTCCAACACACACTCGCTGCTGTTCCAACCCTTCACATATTTCCACATAAACTTCCCTCCAGGCATTAAACTTTGCCAGTTATTGGGCTCAGCTTACCACCCCAAACTGATGTTCCTCCCTCAGCTCACCTCTCTCCCTGCATGTCCTGTGAGCAGAATAGCTGTGCTCCTCCTCTGGGTTCTCTCATCATATGGCACTGAAGATAGAGTAGGGGGGATTCAGAAGAACACACAGAGCAAGTATGCAGGAGACTTGGGGGGGGGGGGAGAATGAGGAGACAGAAAATCAGGAGGGGACGGCGGGGAGGAGCGCATCACGAGAGGTCTGACTAAATACAATCTCTTAGCAGCAGAGACCTGATCTACCCATCAGCTAGCTGTGATTGACAGGTAGATCGAAGAGGAAGCTGTCATTGGGCCCCCTACTGGCAATGCCTGAATGGTCAGTCCACCCCTGGTGTGCGGCACTTACTATTGGTTGCTGTATCTGCGGCTGCTGGTGTAGCACCTGCCATACAGCTCGCATACTTCAAAGTCTTGCAGGACGTGGCTGCTAACGGGGACTGAGTTCTTGTTGTGGAAAAAGTTCAGGAACTGCGTTCCCATGCGTTTCCCGCAGGACTTGAGCCCTGCTGTCTGGGCTCAGCACTGTATTCAGTAGTAACCTGCGACCTGGTATCTTATCTTCTGTAGTCTTTACTGACTCAACATATTTTGTGTCCTTCTGGATTCTCCACTTCTGACTCCTACACTGACTTGATACCAGACTTGGTATGTTCACCCAAACTCCCAGATAGCAAGGATAACTTGCCACAACTTTGTGAAAGCACTTGAAGCACACATTCTAGTTGACACTTTTCCAATTTGAAGCAAATTTGCGTGGCAAGTCTCTAGCAAGAGCAAAGTTGCAGTGGTGAGTCTACAGCATGAAAATTCAGCCACAAGGATCCCTGTGGTGGGATGACTATTGCAAAATATAACTGAACCAGAGAGTAAATTTTGAGTAATATCTGCGCTTGGTAAGAATAGAAAAATAAGCAGCTAAGCACTAACCCAGATATTAGGCTCAAAAATAAATATATAATAAAAAGTGCAACGCTAGAAATTATCAAATACAAATACATGCAAACTAAAAAAGTGCAGATGCACATAAAACATAATTAATGTACAATATTTAAGTGAATACAATACAGTGCAAGAAACAAAAATGGCTGAATTGCAAAAAATAATTAAATAAAGTGCAAATTTTATGTATGCAAAAAGTTTGTTGGTGATAGGAGTTCATAAGGAGAGATTCTCATAAAGCATGGATCCAATAGGTGAAGTCATGTAAAGTATGAAAAATAAACTTGACCATGTAAAAGCCATCACCACTGAGAGACAAGAGGCTTACCAGAGAGCCAGCAACCACCCTTATTTGGGGGGGGGGGGTCATAAGGCGCTTGTTTGCTCCGATTCTTGTCTCAATTGCTGTCTCAGCCACATCGTTCTCACTGGTACCTTCACACAAGTCTCTCCCTCCTCCCACTATCAGGGTTTCGGGTGTGTATTTTATGAGGAATCTGCTTCAGTCCTGCCATCTCACACAGCATATGATTGTCCTATTGACTGCCTGCCCTGCCCAATTCTATCTCCCCAAAAGGAGAACCTTTCCACTATCAGCTCATGAAACATTGATCATGAAGTATTATTGCAAGAAAACCTATAGAAAGGGTTATTCGCCCTCCCACCTCTTCTGCAGAAGCAGAAATGTTTTGTGTTGAGAAGAAGGATCAGCCATTGTACCCTTGTATTGATTACAGGAGCTTAAAAAGATAACTTTTTCCTAACAGATAGCCCTTGCCTCTCACCAGGGAACTATTTATCAGAATCCAAGGGACCCACATTTTCTCAAAGTTGAATCTCCAGGATGCATACCATTTTTTGAGAATTTGGTAGTCTTTCAGGAATTTTCAAACCATATTTTCCATGATTTCTTGGTAAAACCCACAATCATTTACCTTGACAATATTCTCATTTTCCCCCCTCTCCCTCTCTATGAATGGGTTGAGCAGGTCCATGTAGTTATTTTCAGGTTTTGAAAAAATTCTCTGTATATGTTGTCTAATTGCACAATACATGTCTCCAAAGCCTTATTTTTGGGTTACTGTCAGGAATAGGGATGAGCTTCAAGTTCGAGTCGAACTCATGTGAACAATTTGGGCTGTTTGCGGCAAATTCAAAAAGCCGGAATACCCTGTACAAGTCTATGGGAGAAATCTAAAGTGCTCATTTTAAAGGCTAATATGCAAGTTACTGTCCTAAAAAGTGTTTGGGGACCCGGGTCCTGCCCCAGGGGACATGGATCAATGCAAAAAAAAGTTTTAAAAACTGACTTTTTTTCAGGAGCAGTGATTTTAATAATGATTAAAGTGAAACAATAAAAGTGTAATATTCCTTTAAATTTCGTACCTGGGGGGTGTCTATAGTATGCCTGTTAAGTGGCACATGTTTCCCGTGCTTAGAACTGTCCCTGCACAAAGTGTCATTTCGCAAGGAAAAAAAGTCTTTTAAAATCAGTTTGAATTGTCGGCTCTCGTAATACAGAGAACACTCAATAAGTGTTCTCTGTATTACGGAGCCAACAATTCATTCATTGATAAAAAAATTTAAAAAAAATAAAAAGCGTGGGGTTCCCCTGAATTCAATTACCAGGCCCTTCAGGTCTGGTATGGATATTAAGGGAAATTTAAAAAAAATTGACGTGGGGTCCCCCTAAATATCCATAACAGACCCTTTATCCGAGCACGCAACCTGGCAGGCCGCAGGAAAAGAGGGGGGGGGCGAGAGAGCACCCCCCCTGAACCATACCAGGCCACATGCCCTCAACATTGGGAGGATGCTTTGGGGGTCTGTGACCCCTCAAAGCACCATGTCCCCATGTTGATGGGGACAAGGGCCTCATCCCCACAACCCTGGCCGGTGGTTGTGGGGGTCTGCGGGCGGGGGGCTTATCGTGATTCTTTAAGTGCCCAGCCGTGGGTCGGGAGTGTGCCGCCGGCGGCCCGCTCCCGACCCGGTCCTGTGCTCTGTGACAATGGCCGCGGGACCAGGGGACCCGATCACTGCTGGTGTCCCATGATCGGGTCACAAAGCTGAAGAATGAGGAGAGGTCTGTGTAAACAAACCTCTCCCCGTGTTTCCCTGCGTGGCTGTCACCGATCGTCTGTTCCCTTTTATAGAGAAGGACGGTCAGTGACGTCACAAGCCAGGCCACGCCCCCTACAATAAAAAAAACACATCACGTCATACATAACCCCTACACTGCCCCCTAGTGGTTAACTGCTTCACTGCCAGTGTCATTTACACAGGAATCAGTGCATTTAAATAGCACTGATGGCTGTATAAATGACAATGGTCCCAAAAATGTGTCAAAAATGTCCGATGTGTCCGCCATAATGTCGCAGTCACAATAAAAATCGCTGATCGTCGCCATTACTAGTAAAAAAAAATATTAATAAAAATGCTATAAAACTATCCCCTATTTTGTAAACACTATAACTTTTCCGCAAACCAATCAATAATCGATAATTGCGATTTTTTTTTACCAAAAATATGTAGAAGAATACGTATCGGCCTAAACTGAGGATATTTATTATAGCAAAAAGTTAAAAATATTGAATTTTTTTCAAAATTGTCGCTCTATTTTTGTTTATAGCGCAAAAAATAAAAACCGCAGAGGTGATCAAATACCACCAAAAGAAAGCTATATTTGTGGGGAAAAAAAAGGACACCAATTTTGTTTGGGAGCCCCGTCGCACGACCGCGCAATTGTCAGTTAAAGTGACGCAGTGCCGAATTGCAAAAAGGGGCCTGGTCCTTTGGCTGCAAATTGGTCCGGGGCTTAAGTGGTTAATGACCCCCCCCCCCCCCCCCCCTTGAGAGGAACACCAGGTTTGAGGGGAAAACATCTATGGAAAGCACGGAGGAGGACAGGAGCATGTAAGTTCGAGGATGAGACCCAAGAGCATTCCTCCGGACCGTACCCTTTTCAATGAACCATGTACAGTATGTGCCCAAGGAACCTAGGGGAGTCAATGATCGAGTATATCTCATACTCCTCATGTTTCTCGACCTGCACCGGGTGAGGACGTGGGACAGAGGTGGTGAAGTGGTTGCAGACCAAAGGTTTCAATAAGGAGACATGAAAAACATTTGAAATATGCATGTTAGAAGGAAGGTCAAATGCGTAAGGCTTGGTTGGCTCATTCCGTGACTGCGGGTGATATGCAGAAGTGAAGGAAAGCCGAATTCTGAACTGTGTACAAAAGGCTCACCAAACCTGGAAACAGACTGGCTACCCCTGTCAGAGATTATAACCTTGTTTTGCCCATGTAATCGAAAGATCTCCCGAGCAAAAATGTATGTCAATTCTTTGGATGTGGGCAACTTCTTCTTCTTCTAGTGAAAAAAAAGAAAAAAAAGGATTTTAGACGCAGCACTGCACCTATAGCCTACTATTGTGCTAATATTCATACATTAACATATGCAATATAATGCCTTCCACAAAAAATTCTAACCAAAGTGTTAAGTGCCAATCAAATATAAATAAAGTGCAATCAATAAAGTTCATAAGCAAATATTGTGCAATCAATAAAGTTCATCAACTATAAATATAAGAGATATTGTGACACGTAAACATGCGTTGCTGGTGATTTCATGTGCTGAAGTTGTGCAGATAAAGAATAGTCAAATAAAATTTAAGTGTGGAATAAGTGATAGACAACACATTGGGTGTAATTTGGGTGACTTCCTGTGCTTCCCTCCTGGTCCCCACTTACCAAACGTAATAGATATAAATGTCTGTATGCAAGAAATGGCTTCCGTCCTCCGGGTAGGTTGGTGTGTCCTGCTTATAGGGAACAGCTTCTCCTATCCTCCTCCACGCTTCACACGGTCAGCAACCATTATAGCAAAGTTGGGCTGAAACGGCGGAAAAGGGACATATAGTGTAACACTGCGAGATTATTAAAATCATTATAATTACATCAAAAACGTAAAAACGTGCAGAACGTGCCACCTTGGCATCAAAATAAATAAATAAAAAACTTCTTTAGTGGAATACAATGTGACATTTTCGGGAACCAGTCAACCACCATAAGAATAACTGTGTTGCCCTGGGAGTTGGGTAACTCCACAATAAAAGCCATAGACAGGTGGGTCCAAGGCATCTCTCTATTGGGTATGGGTTGTAGGAGACACACTGGAAGGTGTCATGGTGTCTTACTCTGAGCACACAAAGAACAAGCAGCTACAAAGGCAGTTATGGCATATCAGCGCAGAGACTAGGCCACCAGAATTGTTGACAAATAGCCCAAAATGAGTTAAATCTTGCCTGGGTGGCCAGGCTCTTTGGAAGAATGGTAAGTCTGGAGCAAAGCAGTGCGGAAATTCTCAGGGAAAAAGCAGTGGTCACCAGGTTTCTTAGGAGGAGACTGGATCTGAGCGGCACAAATTCTTTCACCCAAAGGGGAGGTGTGACTGGTGTGTATAGTAGCCAGAATGCGATTGGGAGGTATTACAGAAACAGGCACTGACTCAATCTTGGAAGCAAAGCAAAACTGTCTTGACAATGCATCAGCCCTTACATTCTTGGTACTGAGTAAGAATGAGACTATGTAATTGAAGCTTGACAGAAGAGGGGATAAGCATTTAGCCTCAGACAAGAATGTGAGATTCTTATGGTCAGTCAAAATGAGGACCGGCACAGTGGTACCTTCGAGGAGATGCCTACATTCTTTAAGAGCTAAAATGATAGCTAATTCTCTGTCTCCAATCTCGTAATTGCATTGTGCAGGAGACAATTTCTTAGAAAGGTTAGCCGCAAGGTTACATAGTGCTCTCAGAGGTAGGACGGTGAGATAGAAGGGTGCCCTCTCCAGTCTCAGATGCATCAACCACAAAAATGAAGGGTAGCGTAGGATCAGGGTGTACCAACACAGAAGCTGAATGAAATGCAGCCTTGAGAGACTCAAAGGCTTTAATGGAGTCCGGAGACTAATTCTGTGGGTTACCGTCCTTTATAGTCATATCAGTCAGGGGTATGACCAGAGAAGAGAAGTTCCAAATACATTTCTGATAATAATTGACAAAGCCAAGAAAACTTTGTAACGGACGTAGACCTATGGGTAAAGGCTACTGTAGAAGTGCAGATAATTTCTCTGGGTCCATCAAAAAACCGGCAGTAGAAATGTCATAACCCAAAAATTTAGCCTGTTCACAATGGAAATTGCACTTCTCCAACTTAAAATACGGAAAATATTATTTTTCAACCTCTGTAGCACATGGGAGACATCTGTGTGGTGGCTTTCTAGGAATTTAGAATATATCGAGAATATCGTTGAGATAAACCACCACACATTGCTGCAACATATCTTGGTGGACATCGTTGATGAACTCCTGAAAAACTGCTGGAGCGTTGCAAAAGCCAAACGACATTACAAGGTATTCATAATGTCCTGTCCTGGTGTTAAACGCAGTTTTCCATTTGCTCCTTGAACCTCACAAGATTGTATGCTCCTCTCAGAGTGATCTTCGTGAAAACTGTTGCTCCCTTGAGGCGGTCAAATAATTCCGTAATCAATGGAATCGGGTAGGCGTTCTTAATCGTGATGCGATTGAGGCCCCTATAAAATCGATACAAGGTCTCAGTTCACCACTCTTCTTTTTCACAAAGAAGAAGCCAGCACCAGGAGACAAGGGTTTGCAGATGAACCCTCAAGAAAGTGCGTCAGCAACATACTCCTCCATAGTTTTATCCTCCGAGACAGACAAAGGGTAAACCTGACCATGGAGAGGCATAGCACCAGGCTGAAGGTCAATTGTGCAATCATACAACCGGTGTGGAGGCAAAACTACCAGCTTGACCCTTGTCAAAGACATCGTTAAATTCACGGTACTCCTCTGGCAAGGACGAGAGGGAAGAGGTGCACAAGTCCTTAGCCACTTTCCGAAAACATGTCTTGCTGCATTGTGGCGACCAGGAAAGATCCTCAGCACAAAGCCAATCAAAAGAGGGGTTGTGCCTCTGTAACCAGGGATAACCAATAACCACCGAATAATGAGGAGAGGCAATTACTTAAAATTGGATTATCTCATGGTGAAGAGCCCCTATGACCATGGTCAAAGGAGCAGTCTTATGAGTCACATGGGCAGGCTGTAGAGGTCTCCCATCAATAGCTTCAATGGTAAGTGGAGTGGCATGAAGCTGCAGCAGATTCGAGTGCTTAGAAACAAAGCTACTGTCTGTGAACAAGCCTGCAGCCCCAGAGTGGATTAGAGCCCATGTATCGATGTACGACTGAGAGCATGAAAGGGTAACCGAAACTAGAGGCTTATCTTACAAGGTAACTGGGGATGTAATAATGCCACCTAGGGTCTGTACCCTACTGTGGAACAATGAGTTCTGCCAATTAATCGACAGCTGAGCAACCTGATTACAGAGAAGGAAGGGCTGAGAGCCCAGCCCTGACAGCTACAAAAAAAAAAAAACTCAGATTCTGGGATGGCTATAGATCTATTTAAATTCTGGGCCATTTTAAAATGGACTCCCGCTCTAAAAGCCTTGCAATTTTTCAATGGATTCACCAATTTGTTTAGGGGCATCTTAAAGAATTTTGCCTGTCAGTATTTTTCCCCTTACCTTGCCATACATTTTATTGGAATTCATAGCTTTCCAAATTGTATTGTCTTTGATTGTAGCTTTCAATTTGTATCCAGGTACTGGAAAACTCTTTTCTATGCTCAGTATCAATCTATGTTTTGTCTCCAATATGCCTAATTTCTGCCTTGGGCTGCATTTGCATATAACATTTATCATATCACTGTCAACACTCCAGAACATGTTCCTTCTCTAACCTGTCATTCACTATTCTGCAAGCCAAATCCACTGTTTTGCATATTTCACAAGTTTGGGCCAAGGTTAGCAACAGTCTCACTACTACCACTGCTACTGAGAAGACTGCCACCGACCGCTGCTGAACATACCACACTGGTACAAAGCCAGTCAATACAACTGGCTATCCAATAAAAAATTGCACTTAACATTCCATCATAAAAGCTGATTCTGAGATTCATTAGTTCATACAGAATCATCCAGTGGATTAACCCACTCTCCTTTTGTATATAGTTAGCTCCCAATTTGCACATAACCAATTATTTTCATATATACTTGCTCAATCCACTTTATCTGCTTGCTATCTCTTCCACTTGTCCTCCATTGTTGGTTCATGGACAGGAAAAATTCAAAGATGGTAAAATCATTAACTGAAAAGAAAAGATAAAAAATGTCTTTACATTGTTTAGTTTACTGGAATGGATGTTGATCCAAAGTGTATTCCAGGGTACCAGCTGCCCTTCTACATACTAACACTCGAGTAAAAGCCCTTTATTACCTACATGCTTCCTGATAAACCAGCTCTTAAGGGTGAGGCCCTTTCTCAAAAATAGACTTACCTTGTCTGGTCAGCTTACCAGAACTCCTCAACCTCTGCATTACACGCCAAACAGGTCACATTCTGGTGAACCTCTACTGACTTTGGTGGCTGTGCTGCCCAGTGCTCTGTTAAACTGATCTCCCTGCATGTAACTCTGACATTGCACCTACAAAGACTCTAGTCTTTTCCACCCTCTTCAGAAACTTGATTCCCTTGTGTTCTACAGGTATTCTTTTTGTGATACTTAGCCAACCAAGTACAACTGGACCTGCTTGCCATAAAGAAACAGGGTTTCTATAGTTCAAGCTAAGTTCTCTGAATGCTTGTACAGTAGCAAGCATTATGGCTCATATACTGACCATACTCCTGCATTATGACTTTCTAGTAATTAGTGTCTTGTTTGCTGTATTCCTGTTTTCTTTAAATCAGAAGACATGATAGTATTGACAAAGTGGAGAAAGAGGTAGAAATTACAAACCCAAGGGTACGATGATGAGTTAAAGTTGAATGACAGGTAATGGAAAAAATTATCAAAAAATAATATCATGTGACTATTGTAAATATGATAGATGTGAGGAAGCCAGGCACTATGTGTAATACTGATGGCATTTTGAAAAAACTGGAAACTCAAATGGCATTATGAAAAAAGGACAGAACCACGTAGATAGGAGGGGAGACAGAAAGAACAAGGATGTTACAATACTGGATGGGAGAAGATATGCCAGGAATGACAGAAGCAGGATGTTATACAGTGGAGAGCAGAACAGGAGCACAGGAGGAGGTGTATGACAGTTCAGTTCTGCTTCGACCTGGACCTGTTTGTTACTGTGACAGCCTCAGCTGGATTTGCCACCTGGCACTCCAGTATCATTGGTTTCTGAGTTGCAAGCAGCTGGCTCACACAGCGCCATGCATTTTCTTGTTGTTTACCAACGTTTTTATTGAAGTATTCAGAAAGCAAATATATGAAAATGTATCTTACATGGTGTCCGAAAGACATTATATCATTGAACAAAATCCAATTCTCTGTCTAACAAACACATAAAGAGAAACAAATAGCATAAAGCCTGCAAATATAATATAGTTTTTAAATCAAGAAGTATCATCATACTAATTTTTGCATAGCTTAGTAAATTCATATAAATGCATTAATGGAGCATAAACCATTGAGGTAGAACTGTGGCGTAGAACACCACATGCATAACAGAGATCCCTTAAAGTGATATTTAGTATATTGACCAGTATTTCCATTTTTGGTAGCACCATGAATGTTCATGGTGCATGTGGCAGCCTACACCTTAATAACCAATAACACTATACACACTATACATAGCCTGGATAAGGCAGGAAATGAGCAGAGTACACAAAGCCATTATTGTTGCACGCAGACCTGGTAGTGATGAAGCAGGTATTGCCTGACTTGAGATTTGACAAATTCAGTAATAACTCAGCAACTGAATCAACATTCTGGTATTGCTGGGTCAATTTCATTAAGTTCTCAGGTACGCTTACTATGCAGAGGTGCCTGGCTAGAAAATATATCACCTTTATCATATGTTACACCGCCAGACCAACAATAAGGCCGGGTAAAATCCATTTAATTTTTTCATCTGTCTGTGAATGTCCATTACGATTTTAAAACTGTTCATAATTTTACTGAAATTTGGTAACCCTGATTTTAGATCAGTATAGGATGCTTCAGGCTATAGGATGATTTAAGGTTTATTAACCGCTTGCTGACCAGGCCATAACCAAAAAACAGCAGAGCGGTTGGACAACTCTAGGAGGGCGTACTATAACGTCCTTCCAGAATTGCGCACCAAGGAATGCCTGTCACCATCCGTGACATGCCGGGTCTGGGCATGAATCGGGGTAAAGGGCCAATGACAGCGGCTATTTACCACGTGATCGCTCTATGCAACCATGGAGTGATAACTTGTAAACAAACTGGAGCATGTCCTGTTTGGCTCCTCCACTCTTCTCATGCCGATCAATAAGTGTGTGAGAAGAGGAGGGAGCAAGTGTGGGCACTTCAGAACTGGCTCATCCATCCATCCATCCCCATTCATGTTCAGCAATGCTCTATCACTGGCTCATCCATGCTCTATCTCTGGCTCATCCATCCATCCATCCACCCCTGAATCATCCATCCACATTCATGCTCAGCCATGTTCCATCCCTGGCTCATCCTTCCACATCCATGCTCCATCCCTTGCTCATCCATCCACATTCAAGCTCAGCCATGCTCCAGCCCTGCCTCATCCATGCTCCATTCCTGGCTCATCCATCCTCATTCCTGCTCCATCCCTGGCTCATCCATCCACATTCATGCTCATCCATGCTCCATCCCTGGCTCATCTATTCTCATTCATGCTCCAGCCCTGGCACAACCTATTCACATTCATGCTCCATCCCATGCTCATCCGTGCTCCATCCCTGGCTCATCCATCCACATTCATGCTCCATCCCATGCTCATCCATCCATATTCATGCTCATCCATGTTCCATCCCTGGCGCAGCCATTAACATTCATGCTCCATTCCTGGCTCGTCCATCCACATTCATGCTCAGCCATGCTCCATCCCTGGCTCATCCATCCTCATTCATGCTTCATCTTTGGCTCATCCATCCATCCATCCCTGGCTCATTCATCCACATTCATGCTCAGGCACGTTCCATCCCTTGCTCATCCATCCACGTCCATGCTCCATCCTTAGCTCTTCCATCCACATCCGTGCTCCATCCCTGGCTCATCCATTCACCTTCAAACTCAGCCATGCTTCATCCCTGGCTCATTCATACATCTATCCCTGGCTCATCCATCCGCATTCTTTTTTTTTTTTTAAATAGCACAGTTATAACAACATAGTATAGTAGCTACAGACATTAAACTCTTCATAGGTGAAGGACAGTAACAGATCATACAGTAAAGAAGTTTCCTGACAATTGTGGTTTGGACTCCAACACAACTCACACCACACATGTATGTAGATTTTCCGCCCACCTGTCCCATATTCTGTGGTATTTGGCTGGACACCCACAGTGTCTATATACTAGTTTAACCAAGGGTAGCTTACGATTAATTTCCACCACCCATTCCCGCATGGTAGGTATGGCTGGACGCATCCAGTATTTAGCCACTAGCTTTCGTGCAGTAAACAGTGTAGAGTGCAAAAACGTAGCCAAATACTTATCAATAGTGGTATCAGGAAATATGCTGAGTAGGCAACTCTTAGGGTCAAGTTGAAGGGGCGAACCCATATGGTCATGTAGGAACTTAATAATCTGCCCCCAAAACTCCTGAATTATTGGGCATTGCCATATGAGATGGTAGAAAGTACCAGTCGTACAAGAGCATCTGGGACACTTCGGGTTATAGTCAGGGTGATACCTAGCTATCCGGACAGGGGTGAGATATGACTTATGCACCACGTAGTACTGCGTTAGTCGGTCAGGTAAGTTAAGTGAAGCCTGTTTAATGTTCTCGAGAGCATCCTCCCATTCCTCCCCATATATCTTTTTCCCATCTCATCCTAGCCTGTTCAGTGATTTGCGCCACCAAGCGGGCCCAGAGTAAGCCGTATAGAGTCGAAATCAATTTAGTCGGTTCGTCCCCCATAATTACGTCTGTCAAAGCTAACGACTGCACATTCGGGAAGCCCTGAGCAAATTGCGCACGAAGCGCGTGTCGCAATTGCAAGTAGCGAAAGTGCATGTGAGGGGGCATGTTAAATTCCACTTGTAAGGAGGGAAAATCCCTTATGCCCAGAGGAGTCACCACCTGGTGCAGGTAGAGTACCCCCCTAGAAGCCCACAATTCTACATCGGGTAAGCTATACAACTCACGAAGTAGGGGGTTGCGCCATAACGGTGTATGTGAGTGGTGATAGTCAGCTCCCAGTAATCTAAGGGCCAGTTTCCAAATACTCCGGGGGTGTGGTAGGATCCGGGACCGGGCATCCCTTACCCCACCACCACGAAAAATCATCTGAAGGGGAGGATCAACATGGGATTCAGCTCTCCCGCCCACCAAGGCCTGGTATCTGTGACTGTCCGCTCTATGAAGGTGATAAAAATGTGAAACTTGCGCTGCTATGTAGTATGTGTGGAAATCAGGGAGAGCCAAGCCCCCCATAGATGTCAGGTTTTTAAGTGTGTTCCATGCCACCTTATGCCTAGATGGGCCCCAAATAAAGGTGTTCAAAACACCGTCCAGCGTTTTAAAGAACGCCACAGGGACCATGACAGGGGAATGCCAAAGTACATAGAGGAGCTTAGGCAGTAGGATCATTTTAGTAATATTGACCCGTCCCATGACCCCGATGGGGAGACGAGACCATGCCTTAGTCTTCTCCCTCACATACAGAAGCAATGGTTCAAGATTACAATGGATATACTCCCCGGGCTCCCTCGTAACCTGCACCCCCCAGATACTGGATGGAAGATACCCTGGAGAGCGGGAGAGAAGCGGCACCCCAGTCCGGGGGGAACAAGTCGAGGGGCAAAACCTGCGACTTGGTCCAATTAATACGCAGACGTGTTCTTCCTGGGCATAAATCCCGTTTGATCAGGGTGAATAAGTGATAGGATGATGCCACTCAAGCGGGTGGCAAGTACTTTAGCCAATATTTTAATATTTGCCTGGAGCAGCGAGATGGGGCGGTAGGAATCTGGTGAGTGGGGATCTTTTCCTGGCTTGGGTATCACTATAATAACAGCCTGCCTTAGAGTATCCGGTAGGGACTCGGATTCAAATATGTGCGTATATAGTCTCAGCAGTTCTGGCACCAGTATCTCAGAGTAGTGGGCATAGAAGTCCAGGGGAATACCATCCAGTCCAGGGGCCTTAGCCGCTGCAAGGGATGCTATCGCTAGACTGATCTCATCCGCCGACAGCGGAGCCTCAAGAGTCCCAACCTGTGCCTCGGACAGGTGGGGAAGAGAGACATCCCGGAGGTATGCCCCTGTCTCAGTTCTCGGCGTACGTACTTGCGACTCATAAAGGGTAGCATAATAAGCACGAAACATATTGGCCACTGTTGGCGGATCAGTCACTTCCGCACCCCCACTGTCAGTCAACGAAACCACCACCGGGGGTTTGGAGTCCCGATGCGCCAAGTAGGCCAGCAACTTTCCTACTCTTTCCCCTTGCTCGAACACCCGTTGTTTAATAAAAAACAGCTTTTGTTAAGCCTGTTCAATTTGGAGGTGATCAACTATCCTCGTGTGGTGTCTTAGCATCTGGGCCTTAGCAGGTGTGGGGTCAGTGGTGAAGTCAGTGGTCACTGAGTCCAGCTCCCTCAGGGCATTGGACATCAGAGTCTTGGAGGTACGCTTCAACCGGTTGATCCGGTGTGTTAAAGTGGATCGTACATGCAGTTTGAAAGCCTCCCAGATGCAATCAGCTGAAGCCGTTTCCTGATTAGTATTAAAGAAAAACTGCCATTTGCCCCCTAAATCGTCACTTTCACTCAAGGCGGTTAACCAGAAGGGGTGAAGCCGACATGGTTTTGGTCCAGTGGGCCGGGTCAATGAGAACGTTGCCCAGCAAGGGGCGTGGTCTGACAGTGATCTGGCATAATAGCCCGTGTCAACTAGCCTGGGTAACAACTGACTGGATACAGCAATATAATAAATGCGTGACATGGTGGAATGAGTTGCGGAGAAACAGGAGTAAATACGTTTAGTCGGATATTTAAATCGCCACAGATCAGTAAGGGAGAATTCCTGAAACGTGCGGCCTAGGCCAGTGTCCCCCTGTTGAGGTCCCCCTCGACTAGAGCTCATTTTATCTACCCCTGGGTTCAAAACCATATTAAAATCCCCCAGCCAAATTGCTGGGACATTGGAATGCTGAGCCATAAAAAAGAGTCCCTCTGTAATTAGTCTGTGATCATAGGGCGGGGGTATATAATAGGCGAGAATAATGTATTGTTCGCCGTGCAAAAAGCAGTGTATAAATATATATCTGCCCTGCGGGTCTGTCTGCAAAGAAACCAAAGTAAACTGTGCCGTCTCAGTTATCAATACAGACACCCTGTGGGAATAGGACGTATGGGTGGCGTGGTAGGCCCAGCCAATCCATGGGCGACGCAAAGCTATTTGCAATCTCCCAGTGACATGCTTCTCCACCAGAACTGTGATATCCGCTCTATAAGTTTTAAGACACTCAAACACTGCCGCCCGCTTAATTTTATCCCGAATCCCTCGGACATTCCACGTCAGTAACTTAAGAGTACCCATTGTATGGTCTCAACCATTATCACAAGGAGGAAAATAGTACTCATACCACCTGGCAGGACTGTACCCATCCCCATAATTATCAGTGTAGATATAAAAAAGAGACATTTGTCTGTTCCATAACCAAATAAAGCTTGTGCCACAAACTAAGCATATAACATAAAAACCTGTAACATAACATTTACAACCCATCCCCACCCTCCCTGCTCTCAGCCACCCCAACTTGGCTGGAGCTCTCTTCCCAGAACAAACCATGAAACACTTGGCAATGTCAGTAACAATAAGCCACGGGGGTGGACTTTGCCAGGTATGCACCCAGCGACATGACCAAGTTCTTCCTCGTCATAACCCGGCTTGTAGGCCGGAGCCGGACCATGTGTCCATTCTCCACTCCTCTCCCAGTGGTGTGGTGCCCAGCTCAGCAGCGGGACGTATAAGTCTAGCAAAGGGCATGTAGCAGGAGAAAGTCAAAGTGCTGCAGTCCCATGCAGCAAGTCCAGGTGTCCTGCGACCCCGCCATCCACCCAGGGAAAGGGCCCAAAGAATTCCGCCAAGCGGGCCCCCCAAACTGTCAGGGGGGGAGGGGTATTGTGTAGTGAAACGGGGGTAGGCCCGCAGAGCATGGGCACAGGCAGCATCAAATTTCCAGACCGCAAGGGTAACAGCCAGCGGGGTAGAAGGGGGGAACATGTGTATCATCTCAAGGACTGTGTTCAGTGAACCACACATAGGCAGTCTGACAGCGATCTGCTTGCACACAGAAAGAGGGGGGCAGATAGAGTACTCACAAATCCTGTGACGATTCTAGTCCCGAGGTGGCCGATTTCGAGCCGCATCTCTCTGATCCAACCAGGATACCGCCATTTCAGGATCTTCAAAAAAGTAGGCCCTATCTTCCCCCACAACGCGGAATCTGGTCGGGTACAGCATGGTGTACTTGATGTGGTGTGCCCTGAGGCGCCTCTTAATTGCCACGAATCGGGAGCGACGTTTTTGAACTTCAGCGGAGACACCGATATATGTCCGTTCTGGAACGGGATGTTGCCTCTTTCTCGGGTAAGGCGGAGGATAGCATCCCTATCCCGGTAGTTTAGCAGCTTGGCAATGCACGTACGGGGGGGGTGCCCCCTCCGGCGGCGGGCGGGCAGGCATTCTGTAAGCCCGTTCAATTACAAAGGAGGTAGAGAAAGCCTCCCTACCATAGGCCTTAATCAGGAGAGATTCCAGAAATGTCGCCGGGTCAGCCCCCTCAGAGCCCTCAAGGAGACCGATGAACCGGAGGTTAGATCTGCGGGCCCTATTCTCGAGGTCCTCCTGTTTCTGGGCTAGCTACTGGAGCTGTCTTTGCACATCCTCCTGGGCATGCTGCAGTGGGAACAAGACATCCTCGGCCTGGCTGATCCGGGTTTCAGTCTCCTTCACTCTGTCACGCAGTTTAGCCATGTCTTGTCGGATAAGTGATACAGCTACCTTAACCTCCTCAAGCTTAGATGTCAGTGTGGCCTGGCAGGTAGAAATCGCCTCGAGCACCTTCGCCGTGTCCGAGGCAGCAGGTTCTGCAGACGGAGGGGACTTTCCGCCATGTTGGCCCTCATGGTCCCGCCGGAATTTCTCAAGTGAAGCCGCCACTGCAGATTGTTTCTTCGTCGGAGACATGGTCCCAAGTTACACAGGGGATTAGCGGGTATAACACCGGTAAAGTCGCAGGTAAAATAGTTAGTGGGCACCCAGGATCACTGCAGGAGATCGCGGTAGGAGCGGAGCTCAGGTCACAAGCGTCCTACTCCATTGCTGTCCAGGCCACGCCCCATCCATCCACATTCTTACTCATCCATGCTCCATAACTGGCTCATCCATTCTCATTCATGCTCCATTCCATGCTCATCCATCCATATTCATGCTCATCCATGCTCCATCCCTGGCTCATCCATCCACATTCATGCTCCATCCCATGCTCATCCATCCACATTCATGCTCATTCATGTTTCATCCCTGGCTCATCCATCCACATTCATGCTCATCCATGCTCCATCCCTGGCTCAACCATGCTCATCCATGCTCCCTCCCTGGCTCATATATGCTTAATCATGGCTCACCCATGGCTTAGCCATGCTCAACCGTGGCTCATCCATGGCTTAGCCATGCTCAACCATGGCTTAGCCATGCTCAACCATGGCTCCTCCATGCCACATCAGTGATCATCCATTCCACATCCATGCCACATCAGTGCTCACCTGTGTCACATCCATGCCACATCAGTGCTCATCCGTGCCACATCAGTGCTCATCCGTGCCACATCCATGCCACATCAGTACCCATCCATGCCACATCAGTGCTCATCTGTGCAACATTAGTGCTCATCCATGCCACATCTGTGATCATCCATGCCACATCAGTACCCATCCATGCCACATCAGTGCTCATCTGTGCCACATCCATGCCACGTCAGTTCTCATCCATGTCACATTAGTGCTCATCCATGCCACACAAGTTCTCATATGTGCCACATTTATGCCACATCAGTGCTCATACATGCCACATCAGTTCTCATCAGTGTCACATCCATGCCCCATCAGTGCTCATCCATGCCACATCAGTGCTCATTTATGCCACATCAATGCCACATCCGTGTTCATCCATGCCACTACAGTGCCCATCAGTACCTCACAAAAGTGTAATAGGGAGTCAAAATAGATTTGAAATGTATGCCCCTAGAACACCTGATGGCGCTCATTGCATGTTGGACCTCTGTATGTGGCCAAGCTGTGGAAAAAGTCTCACACATGTGGTGTTGCCATACTCAGGAGGAGTAGCAGAATATATTTTGGGCTGTAGTTTTTGCTATGTACATGCTATGTGTTAAAAATACCTTATAAATGGAAAACTTTGTGAAAAAAATGCGTTTTCATTTTCTTTACACATTTTCCTAAAACTTGTGGAAAAAATTACATGTTCAAAATACTCATTATGCCTCATAGAATATAAGTTGGAGTGTTTACTTTCTAAAATAAGGTTATTTTTTGGACGTTTCCATTGTCCTGGTGCTCCAGGGCCTTCAAAAGTGTAGGTAGTCCCAAAATTGTCCTGGTGCTCCAGGACCTTCAAAAGTGTAGGTAGTCCCTAGAGCGCCTGATGGTGCTCACTGCATATTGGACCTCTGTATGTGGCCAGGCTGTGTAAAAGTCTCACACATGTGGTATCGCCATATTTAGGAAGAGTAGTAAAATGTATTTTAGGGTGTAATTTGTATTATGCATATGCTTTGTATGAGAAATAACTTGTTATTATGATAATTTTGTGAAAAAGAAAAATCTTAATTTTTTCAAAGAATTGTGGAAATTGTACTGTCCTGGATTGTTAGGGTCTCAAGAAGTGAGATAGGCCGTCAGTACTTTAGGGGTGATCAATTTTCAGTGATTGGCACCATAGCTTATAGACACTATAACTTTCACAAATACCAAATAATAGGAACTTATTTGGGTTATTTTTACCAAAGATAAGTAGCAGTATAAATTTTGGCCAAAATGTATGAAGAAAAAATTACTAATTTGCAAAATGTTATAACAGAAATGAAAAAAAGTTTATTTTTTATTTTTTTTACACAATTTTTGGTCTTTTTTCATTTATAGCGCAAACAATAAAAAACGGTGGTCAGGGGCATTGCTAGGTCTACAAAAAATCTGGGGCGCTAGAGCCCATAGCAGCATAGTAAAGAAAGTCATACGCTTGGGTGGGCATACACATGTATATACAGTAATATACATGTGTGTGTATGTGTGTGTGTGTGTGTGTGTGTGTATTTATCCCCAGAGAGCCTCCCACTTCAGGGTCCCCAGAGAACCCCCCTTATATGAGGGTCCCCAGAGAGCCCCCCCTACATCAGAGTCCCCAGAGAGCCTCCCCCTTAAAATCAGGGTCATCAGAGAGCCTCCCCTCCCCTTGGGGACCCCTACAGATACTCTGGGCTATAAGCCCCAGATTCAGGGCTATAGTCCCAAAAGCCACTCCCTAGCAATACCACTGCTAGCAGTGATTAAATACCACCAAAAGAAAGCTCTATTTGTGTGAAAAAAGGACACACATTTCATATGGGTATAATGTTGCATGATTGATTAATTGTCATTACATAGTTAGTAAGGTTGAATAAAGACACCAGTCCATCCTGAGTGAGTGTCTACAATTGTCCCTATCCCTGTACATTGCACACTCACATCAGTCCCTACCCTCAAGGAGCCCACAATCCAAGGTCCCCATTCATATACTAGGGCCAGTTTTGGACAGAAGCCAATTAACCTACCTGCATGTCTTTGGAGTGTGGGAGGAAACTGGAGTACCTGGAGGAAACCCACGCAGGCACAGGGAGAACATGAAAACTCCAGGCAGGTAGTGTTGTTGTTAGGATTTGAACCAGCGACGCTTTTTACTGCTATGCGAGAGTGCTACCCACTACACCACTGTGCCCCCCTGAAATTCAAAATGTGAGAGCGCTGAAAGCTGAAAATTGGTCTGGTTATGAACTAGGTACTTGGTGGGCAAATGGTTAAAAAGGTGTATTTTACCTCCTTCTAAGCTGCATTAATCTGCTTCAAGCTGCAATTGGATCCCCATAGACATGTAGTGGGAGAGAAACAGTTCTGATGCTAACAAATCCAGATTCACACAGACTATTATTGTTGTGTCTTAAAGTGGAGGTCCGCCCACCGCTGCAAAAATTAAAAGCCAGTAGCTACACATACTGCAGCTGCTGTCTTTTAATAATAGGACACTTACCTGTGCTGGAGTCCAGCGATGTCAGCACCGCAGCTGATGTTTCTATCAGCTGTCAGGTGCATGCCATTGCTATTGCAAGTAAGGGAACCTGGCAGTGTAGCCTTATGACTTTATGCCGGGAACCCTACTGCGCATGTGTGATTCTCTGCTCCTCTCTGCTACTGGGCCGGCGACAGGGAAGGAGGAGGGAGCTGAGCGTTCAGCCGAGCGGCAAAGTCAATATCCGTGACTGTGACTTCCGGAAGTGGGAACAGGATACCTGTCAAAGACAGGAATTCTGTCCTCCCCCCCCCCCCCCCGGAAGGTGCCAATTGTGGCACCGGAGGTGAGGGAGGGGGGGAACAAATGAGCGGAAGTTCCACTTTAAGGACAGGAAATAAAGAGAAATCTCCCCAACAGGACACAAACAAGAAAGCAGGCACTCACTGAACAGAAAAATTATACCTATCAAGATTTCCCAAATTCGCTCTAGTTGCTGCATGCCTGTTTTTGGTCAGCAGCTCGGAAAGTATTTAGCCAGACACAAATGGCAGCAAGGATTATGAGAATGAAGTTAGTAATGGAAGCCTACATCTGTTCAGTACAAGTTTTCTTTATAAAAAAACTTGTTGAACTTAAGCATGAAATGATCGTTGTATTTAAAAATAGACCAATTAAGATAATGAAATCTATTTGCCAAAATGTTACATTTTAATCATCTTTTAAATGAAAGGGATGAAAATGACCACGTGGCTTGAGTTGATTGTAGACTACAAAGCATAGAAAAAAAACTGCACAGAATTATAAAGTTAAGGAAGGACAATGGACAGGAGGAGGTATGGATAGAACGGAGATCTTAATGAATACTTTCCAATGAAAGGATTAAATATGGAATCTGGGCAGTCAGGTTAGCCGGCAGGCACTGATTGCCATTTGTCTGGCACTGCTGTTCTTAAGCCTTCCCGGGTAGCTTGACCACTCCTATCAAATTTGCATTTCCTGCTGCTTCTTTTGTGATTAGAGCTATTCAAAATGTTTTCCATGTGAACCTAGTGGGCATAGTTCAAGGAAAATATATTTTAATTTACATACTGTGGAAAGGATTTAAACGTGCACTCTAATTTACAGCGGAAAACTGACTTTTATTATTTGTTTCTCACCATATAAAGTTTGAATAGGGAACAGTATAAAACATGTACTAAAATTGTTTGTTGAGTTTTGTGATAATTACAGAGATAAAGAAGGACATATTGTATTGCATAAATTAAGTGGCTTAACAAATCGCCCTATATTTAAAATGTTACTTTCCAAGTTTTTAACAGCAATGTCTCTTGTCACCTGGATGTCAGATCATTTTAGCCTATGTTTGCTTTTACAACTAAGGTTGTAATTGATGATATATAATTATATATGATAATAATGAAAAGATTGTCAATTGTAATATTAGAAAGTTACATTATATACTGGTTTTGTGCTCCAGTTTCTCTTCCTGCTAGTGCAACTGGAGCCAGGCAAACAGCAGCTTCCACGGCTCTGGCATAGAAAACAGTCTAGGGTTTACCTTTCTTAACATTTATTGCAAGTTAACTTGGATGGGAATCAGGGAGCTGTGGGATACTTAAGAACATTACCGGAACAAACAGGACACTCTCCCTTTTAGCAACTTCTTGACCCAGTCCCCTTACTAGTAGGACATGAGGTGGACAGCACTGGGACACCTGTATCAATGTCCCAGGCCAGGCAAGCCTTATACTTTGTGCAGCAGGGTTTAACAAGAGCAACAGTCACTGAGATCTTTTCCCCTTAGGTCTGTACTCACAGTGTCCTCCATGGCTTGGAATGTCAACTCTAGCAGGCAGGCTCCAGAAGGAAAACTCCCAAAGCAGATCCTTAGCGGCACCCCTCTTTGGATCCTAAAGGGTTTGTGGCTGGATAGCCCCCCCCCCCCACCTGAGCATAGCTGCGGACCTCGATGAACAGGCTGGACTCTCAGAAAGACAGCCAGGAAGGGCAGGCAGCCCTCCTGGCTGGGAACAGCTCCTCCCAGGAAAAGAACCCCTCTGTGTGGTTCCAAACTTTTTATGCATTCTCCAACCATCATCTGGGCACACCTCCCCAAGAATTGTCTGAAGCTGCATTCAGGCTGCCCATTTGACTCTGCCATGCACTAGATTCTGGAAATAGGAGGAAACAACCAAACCTGCACTCTGTAGAAACCAGAGAACACCAAAGCAATCAACACAGCTCAACTGATTACAAAAGAACCAAAATTATTACATTTGTGTTACCAGACATAGCAGCCTAACTAGAAGGGTGCTACACAATGTACACTGGAGTTGAACTGTGTAGTTTTAAAGGATCAGTAAACCCAAAAGCAGGGCGCGATTCTTGCGGGAACGGGTGGGAACGGCGTCCCTGCACTTTTTTCACAGCAGGAACGCAGTTACCTTTGCAGGACTAGAGCCGCCCGAGGCTCTAGCACAGGCATCAACTAAATGGCGGACCGTGAGCCAAGTCAGTCAATGATCAGTGCGGCCCCGGCGCGATCACGCCATTTAAGATTTGCTTTCTGCCGCTGCCTGCTAGCTGTGTTGTCTTCACAGAGCTGACATCGGAAGAGCAGCACAGTGATGCACTGATTAGTTAATAGAACCACTCTGCATTCTATCAACCAATCAGTTAACTGGGGCAGGTCCCGCCCTCTGTCCATCCCTTTGCTGCACTTCTGGTGTAAGCTCTGTGCCTCCGAAGTCATCTGCTGTGTCCTGTGTAAAGTATCAGAAACTGAAAAGAATGAGGAGGGGGGATATAAAAGAGAGGCAGGGCAGGAATGTGAAAGGGGGTTCTACAAAGGAGGTGAGGACAGGAATGTAAAGGGGGTGAGGACAGGAATGTGAAGAAGAGTGCTATAAGGGGGCTGAGGACAGGTTTACATTTTAAAACTGGCTACTTGGTCATCTTCTGTAGTATGTCGCATTTGCAGTCTGGTCATCTCCTGTACTATGTCGCATTCGCAGTCTGGTCATCTGCTGTAGTCGCATTCGCAGTCTGGTCATCTCCTGTAGTCGCATTTGCAGTCTGGTAATCTCCTGTACTATGTCGCATTCGCAGTCTGGTCATCTCCTGTAGTCGCATTCGCAGTCTGGTCATCTCCTGTAGTCGCATTCGCAGTCTGGTCATCTCCTGTACTATGTCGCATTCGCAGTCTGGTCATCTCCTGTAGTCGCATTCGCAGTCCGGTCATCTCCTGTAGTCGCATTCGCAGTCTGGTCATCTCCTGTAGTCGCATTCGCAGTCTGGTCATCTCCTGTATTATGTCGCATTCGCAGTCTGGTCATCTCCTGTAGTCGCTTTCGCAGTCCGGTCATCTCCTGTAGTCGCATTCGCAGTCCGGTCATCTCCTGTAGTCGTATTCGCAGTCTGGTCATCTCCTGTAGTATGTCGCATTCGTAGTCTGGTCATCTCCTTTAGTATGTTGCATTTGCAGTCTGGTCAACTTCTGTAGTATGTCGCATTCTCAGTCTGGTCATCATCTCCTGTAGTCGCATTCGCAGTCTGGTCATCTCTTGTAGCATGTTGCATTTGCAGTCACTGTATTTTCTGTGAAATATATATATATGCATATGAGCGTATCTATTTTTTTTGGTGGGGGAGTGGATCTTGGGTGGGAGTTCCCACACTTTTTTCCCCAGGACTTGACCCCTGCCCAAAGGTGATACTTAATTTATAGTTGAATATGCTGGGCCCTGTTAGTCACTGACTTCTTGACCCTCATAGAACTTTAATAACAAGATCTTCATGCCATAGCTCCTTATTATTTTATCAGTCATTTGGGGATTTTGGGTGTTTCCCTCCTACCTTGGGTTGTTACTTCTTCTGTTGTATTATTCATAATATAAATTATAATAAACGAGAAAATGGATACCCTTGTTTCTGACAATGGGAGCGTTACAGGCCAAAAACTCGGGAGCAAAGATTTCATTGCTAGATTTCTCAAGAAATACAAGAAACTATAAAGTGGTTTAAAGCTGAACTCTGGTCTTACCTTCAGTCTTGCACAGTTGTACAGGCATCCCATAGTGTGCAATTGAACAGTGGTGGCTGGTGAAGTTTTAGGATGGGGGGGGCGCAAGACCATGCCCCCTCAGATATGGCCCCTCCCACTTCTCACAAGCCACACCCCTTATCGAATCAACATCATATACAAGGCTGCACATTATATAATGGGCTCTGCACATCATATACCAGGCTGCACATTATAAACAGGGCTCTACTAAAGCAGATGAATCATGCCTATCTTGTGTATAACCACATCAGGCACCTTTTCTGCAACCTGTAAATCGCACATATTTGCATTCTGCAACCTGTAAATCACACATATCTGCATTCTGCAACCTGTAAATTGCCCATATCTGCATTCTGCAACATATAAATCGCACATATCTGCATTCTGTAAATCGCACATATCTGCATTCTGTAAATCACACATCTGCATTCTGTAAATCACACATCTGCATTCTGTAAATCGCACATATCTGCACATTCACACATCTGCATTCTGTAAATCACACATCTGTGATTTTAAAGCCTTTTAAAGCTTCTTTGGGGGGGTGTATGCTGCCGGCCACCGATAATACTTTTTCTTTAAATCTTGTTTAGCAGGGGGTGGGGGGTGGTTGGGTTATGCTGCCGAGTGTGACCACCATAGTAACCCTGTCGACGTGGAGGGGGTACCGGTGGCTGGGCTGAATAAATGATCAAGAATTTGTAAGCTGCCATGCGGCAGCCCCTTACCTGATCCTCTCAGGCAGGCAGAAGAGAGAAGTGCTGTGCCAACATAACTTCCTTGAGTGACGTCGGAAGCACCGCCCACTACTCACTCGAGTGCAAGTCTATGCACTTGCTCGGCCAGTCGATCACACTGTGGCGCGATCGGCTGCGCCACAGAGCGCTCTTTTTTTGGGCAAATGAAGCGTCTCGTCTGCAATCTTGTGATTGCATAGACGTGGTGCTTCCTATTTTGCACTGCGCCCGGCGCCAGTGCACATAGGGAGGGAAATTTAAAAATAAAAAATAAATTCTTAAAGGGACATGTTTAAAAAAATATATATATTTTTTAACTTTTTTTTGTATTTTTTTTTTGACTACATGGGAGGGGGGGGGGGGCGGCGCCCGGGCGCCCCCTATGGATGGGCCTCCACTGCAATTGAAGCTGCAGCAAGTCATAAAGTGCCTGTCAGGGCTGGGCTCAGCCCTTCCTTCTCTGAGCTGGCTGTTCATCTGTCACCTAATTGCCAGCCCCTATCTCTCCACAGTGACTCACCTGTAGATGATATCCTGTTTGTCAGTCCTGCCTACTTAAGCCGCCTAGTCCGGATGATCTCTGCCTTCACCTTGGTCACATCCCAGTTCCTGAACTCAGGCTATGTTTTGGCTACGTTTACTCTGTTTACTTTTTTTATTATTAATAAACAAGTGAGATTTAACTGTTATTCTTTCTCAGGCTGATTCCTGGTTTCTGACAGTGCCTGATTTCCGTGGTAAAGGAAAGCTAGCATCCTTTATCCCTTTGCTCCCAAACTGACTGTCTTTGTTCTGCCCCTTTCTTTTATTGGCACCCTCAGCGGGTTTGCAGATCTCAGTGTGAACCACTGTGCGATTCAGGTGTGATACACAATGCGGTTCTGTGAGGCTTGGAAACCCTGCAAATCCAATGTGGGTTATCACATTGCACCTGAATCGCACAGTGGTTCACACTGAGATCTGTGAACCGCTGGGGGTGTCAATGTAAAGTTAATGACACCTCCAGATCGGTTTGCAGATTGCAGTGTGAATTGTGAAATGGTGCAAGAATCAGATCGGATGCAAACCGATTCTAGTGCCTTGGAATGCTCATTTATTCAGACTGGCACCCGCCCATGAAGCAGTTTTGATATTTTCATAACTTATTTCAAGTACCAGTAAGGTATTGGGGAGAGTAGTGATACTGAGGCAGGGTGCTGTTGTGTTTTTAGGATGTTACAGCCCCCCCGCTGGCCAGTCCTAACAGCCTTGATCTATCTGCCTGCATTGCATAGAGAAGCATAGAGACCCAGTGATGATGCTATTGGGTCAAAAATAAGCAGTGTAATGAAAACAGAAACGTTTTATTTGAAAATGTCATTAGCATGTTGAGGAGAGGAGGGAAGGAAGTACTAGCGGAAAAAATGCAAGCAGATTATGCTTCAGCTATAAATCTTCTGCATCTAGAAAATACTGAAATATGCATGTTTGGAGGACTGACCATTTGGGCATACTAATTTGTATTGGCAGCAGTATATAAAAAGAGTGTGAATACAAAGAGTATCATACCTACAGTACATGTACATGCTAGCATGCCTCTTTGTCCAAGTGGAGTATAAGTTTACTGTCTACCAAAATGAATATTAAAGAAATATACATACATAAATAGTGTAAAATAAATATATATATATATATTTTACTATACTACATACCCATATAGTCTGTATATCTTTACAATACTACACTATTTTGTAGGCTTTCCTCCCATTTTTAAAAATGATGGTAAAATATGCTGGATTTTTGTTTACGTGTGTAAACATATCATAAAATATATACAGTATATAAAAGGTAAGAAAACCTGCAGCAATCAACAAATTCCTATTTATTCAATGCTGACCTAAAACATGAAAACAGCTATTTGCCAATTTAACAAATTGAAACATTGTTTGCCCCTCTATATATACCTAAGCAAACTGATTCTTTTTATTTAATATATTTTGGAATAAAGTCTTTACTAATTATTATTACAAGAGTTGCTGAATGAGCCTGGCTGTATTTTGTTTGCCATTAGCTCATATAGGCAACAGAGAAAACTGGTCTCTAACATGAAAAGTGTATACAAAATTTTAAACGCCAATGATTACAAGGAACCGACGGAAGTTAGAATAAACATTTGCAAAAGTTAGAATATAATTTGCCTAAACAACATGCTATCCTTGTCCAGCTTGCTGGACATAAAAGAGAGCAGGATGGGCAGAGAAATAAAGGGATTCACAGGGGTGGTGAGCAGCAGCTTCACTAATGTAGTAGTCGGGCCAGCTTTTTATTGACTCCAGTTGCTGTTTTTCAGAGGTCCAGACTTATTGCTCCCATGGTCAGTAAATCCGAGTGCTATCCGCCACACTGCATCACTGACTCAAATTTTATATGCATGAATGCTTAACTAGTAACATGAATGAATAATTTCCGAATGATCAGGAAATAATTTGCCAAAACTATAAATTTGTAGTGGGTCTTAGGGGATATCTTATAGGACGAATAGCTTACAACAGCTGCATACCCTTCCCAGCTTTAATAATTACTCGCTATTCCATAAACACTAAAATGGTAATGTTGTCCAAAAGCACCATGAATATTATTTAATTTGCCAACCTAAAATTTTAGGATTTTTTATTTTATCACCACAAAGACACTGGAACATCTAAGCATTTTCATATAATGCTTTGTTTTCAAAAATTAAAGGGACCTCTCCAGACAGTATACCACCTGATACTAATGCTTTTTTAATTTGCTTTTGATTATTATTTAATTCTTCAATGCTTTAACTAGACCATTCACCTTTATATTAGTGCGTACTGTACATATTGCACAGGGGTCACGTGTAGTATCATGATGCTAATAAGTGCAGTTAGGTGTTATTATCATTATGGTTATAAATACTTTACATGTTACATGTTATCATTATGTTTTTATTTGGATATTACCATTGTTTATTTAGGTTTATTTAGGTTTTCCACATTTTCAATGTTTGCTGATATGAGCAGTTGCATGTTATCGTAACGTTTGTTTATACATTTTGTGGTTATATGTTATTTTATACAGTATCTCACAAAAAGTGAGTTCACCCCTCACATTTTTGTAAATATTTTGTTTTCTGAGGACACTGAAGCAATGACACTTTTCTACAATGTAAAGTAGTGAGTGTACAGCGTGTATAACAGTGTAAATTTGCTGTCCCCTCAAAATAACTCAACACACAGCCATTAATGTCTAAACTGATGGCAACAAAAGTGAGTACACCCCTAAGTGAAAATGTCCAAATTGGGCCCAAAGTGTCAATATTTTGTGTGGCCACCATTAACCACTTTCAGACCGGACCATTTTGCTGGTAAATGACCAGAGGTCTTTTTACACTTTGGCACTGCGCTGCTTTAACTGGTAATTGCGCGGTCATGCAATGTTGTACCCAAACAAAATTTGCGTCCTTTTCTTCCCACAAATAGAGCTTTCTTTTGATGGTATTTGATTGCCTCTGCGATTTTTATTTTTTGCGATATAAACGTAAAAAGACCGCAAATTTTGAAAAAAAATGATATTTTCTACTTTTTGTTATTAGAAAAATCCAATAAACTCAATTTTAGTCATACATTTAGGCCAAAATGTATTCAGCCACATGTCTTTGGTAAAAAAAAAGTCAATAATTGTATATTTATTGGTTTGCGCAAAAGTTGTCACATCTACAAACTAAGGTACGTTTTCTGGAATTTACGCAGCTTTTAGTTTACGACTGCCTATCTCATTTCTTGAGGTGCTAAAATGGCAGGGCAGTACAAAACCCCCCCAAATGACCCCATTTTGGAAAGTAGACCCCCTAAGGAAATTGATAAGAGGCATGTTGAGCCCATTGAATATTTTATTTTTTTGCCTCAAGCGATTGAATAATGACAAAAAAAAAAATTTTTTTTTTTTTTTACACAAAGTTGTCACTAAATGATATATTGCTCACACATGCTATGGGCGTATGTGAAATGACACCCCAAAATAAATTCTGCTGCTTCTCCTGAGTATGGGGATACCACATATGTGGGACTTTTTGGGAGCCTAGCCGCGTACGGGGCCCCGAAAACCAAGCACCGCCTTCAGGCTTTCTAAGGGCGTAAATTTTTGAGTTCACTTCTCACTACCTATTACAGTTTTGAAGGCCATAAAATGCCAAGATGGCACAAAACCCCCACAAATGACCCCATTTTAGAAAGTAGACACCCCAAGCTATTTGCTGAGAGGCATGTTGAGTTCATGGAATATTTTATATTTTGCCACAAGTTGCGGGAAAATTACAAACTTTTTTTTTTTTTTTTTTTTTTTTAACAAAGTTGTCACTAAATGATATATTGCTCATGCATGCCATGGGCATATGTGAAATGACACCCCAAAATAAATTCTGCTGCTTCTCCTGAGTACGGGGATACCACATATGTGGGACTTTTTGGGAGCCTAGCCGCGTACGGGGCCCCGAAAACCAAGCACCGCCTTCAGGCTTTCTAAGGGCGTAATTTTTTGATTTCACTCCTCACTACCTATTACAGTTTTGAAGGCCATAAAATGCCAAGATGGCACAAAACCCCCACAAATGACCCCATTTTAGAAAGTAGACACCCCAAGCTATTTGCTGAGAGGCATGTTGAGTCCATGGAATATTTTATATTTTGCCACAAGTTGCGGGAAAATTACAAACTTTTTTTTTTTTTTTTTTTTTTTCACAAAGTTGTCACTAAATGATATATTGCTCACGCATGCCATGGGCATATGTGAAATGACACCCCAAAATAAATTCTGCTGCTTCTCCTGAGTATGGGGATACCACATATGTGGGACTTTTTGGGAGCCTAGCCGCGTACGGGGCCCCGAAAACCAAGCACCGCCTTCAGGCTTTCTAAGGGCGTTACAGTTTTGAAGGCCATAAAATGCCAAGATGGCACAAACCCCCCCCAAATGACCCCATTTTGGAAAGTAGACACCCCTAAATTTAGGGGTACACTAGTGAGACTAGGTAATAAATGGCGGGTGCCCTGAAACTATAAAAAAATAACTAACCAACCAGCGTCACCTGTAACAGTTATATGGTGATCACTGGTGAAAGGGTTAACTAGGGGGCAATTAGGGGGCTTTATGCGGTAGTATATGGGGGTCCCTGGCGCTATAAAAAGCTGCAGCGAACCTAAATACCTACCTGCCTAACTAGCGTCACCTGTGACACTAATACAGCGATCAGAAAAACGATCGCTTATTAGGCTGGGTTCACACTGGAGCGATGCGGGAACGCCACGAATGCGCGGCGGGTTCCCGCATCGCATGCCTCCCGGCGGCAGTTCACACTGCCCTATGCGAACTGCTGGGAGTGTCAGTGAAATGTTACTGACACCCCCAGATCAGTTCGCATATCGCAGTGCGATCTGCAAACTCGGATCGCATGGTGTGAACACCCATGCGATCCGATTCTGCTGCGGGCCAAAAAAAGGGTCCCGTGCGAATTTGCGGCGGGTGCGGCGGGTGCGGCGAATGGCTGAACTCGAATCGCACAGAGATCGGATGTGATTTGCACTGCAGTGCGGTGCGAATCACATCCGTTCTCATAAACCGCTGCAATGTGAACCCAGCCTTAGTGACACTGGCGACGGGGGGTGATCACGGGGTTAAACCTTTATTGGGGGGGTTAGGGGGGTACCTTAGAACTAAAGGGGGCTAACCCTAACTGCCCTAACAGTTATTAGTCACAAATGACACCCGCCGGGTGATCAGGGGGTTAAACCTTTATTAGGTAATAAATGGCGGGTGCCCTGAAACTATAAAAAAATAACTAACCAACCAGCGTCACCTGTAACAGTTATATGGTGATCACTGGTGAAAGGGTTAACTAGGGGGCAATCAGGGGGCTTTATGCGGTAGTATATGGGGGTCCCTGGCGCTATAAAAAGCTGCGGCGAACCTAAATACCTACCTGCCTAACTAGCGTCACCTGTGACACTAATACGGCGATCAGAAAAATGATCGCTTATTAGGCTGGGTTCACACTGGAGCGATGCGGAAACGCCGCGAATCCGCGGCGGGTTCCCGCATCGCATGCCTCCCGGCGGCAGTTCACACTGCCCTATGCGAACTGCTGGGAGTGTCAGTGAAATGTTACTGACACCCCCAGATCAGTTCGCATATCGCAGTGCGATCTGCAAACTCGGATCGCATGGTGTGAACACCCATGCGATCCGATTCTGCTGCGGGCCAAAAAAAGGGTCCCGTGCGAATTTGCGGCGGGTGCGGCGGGTGTGGCGGGTGCGGCGGGTGCGGCGAATGGCTGAACTCGAATCGCACAGAGATCGGATGTGATTTGCACTGCAGTGCGGTGCGAATCACATTCGTTCTCATAAACCGCTGCAATGTGAACCCAGCCTTAGTGACACTGGCGACGGGGGGTGATCACGGGGTTAAACCTTTATTGGGGGGGTTAGGGGGGTACATTAGAACTAAAGGGGGCTAACTCTAACTGCCCTAACAGTTATTACAGTCACAAATGACACCAATGCAAAAAAAAAAAAAAAAAAAAAAAAAATGACATTGGTGTCATTGTGACTGGGGGGCAGGGGTAATTGGGGGGGTGATCGGGGGGTAAAGGGGGGGTGTGAGTGTGCCTGGCATGTTCTACTGTGTGTGTGAGTGTTGGTGCAACTTACTGATCCGCTCTCCTCCGTGTCGGAACGGAAAATACCGACACGGAGGAGAGAATACATCACTTCCTCTCCTGTGTTTACATTACAGGAGAGGAAGTGATGTCACCGGGGATTTCTATTCGTCGGGAGCGATCGCGAGGGGGTGGCCATGAATGAATGGCCGTCCCCTCGTCCGGGATCGCTCCCGCACGAATACCGACCGCCGCAGGCACCGGGCGGGGGCCCGATCGGGCCCCCGACCCGCGGGAGGCAAGGGACGTACATGTATGTCCTTATGCCTGCCCGTGCCATTGTACCGACGTACATCGGCGTGCGGCGGTCGGCAACTGGTTAATTTCCAGCACTGCCTTAACCTTCTTGGCCACTGGAGTCCTCTTCCACTCCTCCATGACGGCATCACAGAGCTGGTGTATGTTAGAGACCTTGCGCTCCTCCACCTTCTGTTTGAGGATTCCCCACAGAAGCTCTATAGGGTTAAGGTCTGGAGACCTGCTTGGCCAGTCCATCACCTTTACCCTCAGCTTCTTTAGCAAGGCAGTGGTCATCTTGGAGGTGTGTTTATCATGTTGGAATACTGTCCTGTGGCCCAGTCTCCTCAGAAAACTGTTTGCAGGCTTTCTTGTGCACCATCTTTAGAAGAGGCTTCCTTCTGGGACAACAGCCATGCAGACCAATTTAATGCAGAGTGTGGCGTATGGCCTGAGTACTGACAGGTTGACCCCCACCCCTTCAATCTCTGCAGCAATGCTGGCAGAACTCATACGTCTATTTCCCAAAGACAATCTCTGGCTATGATGTAGAGCACGTGCACTCAACTCGTTTGGTCAACCATGGCGAGGCCTGTTCTGAGTGGAACCTTGGAGCCTATCCTGTTAAACCGCTGTATGGTCTTGGCCACTGTGCTGCAGCTCAGTTTCATGGTCTTGGTAATCTTCTTATAGCCTAGGCCATCTTCATGTAGAGGAACAATTATTTTTTCATATCCTTTAGAGAGTTCTTTGCCATGAGGTGCCATGTTGAACTTCCAGTGACCAGTATGAGACAGTGAGAGCGATAACACCAAATTTAACACACCTGATCCCCATTCACACCTGAGACCTTGTAACACTAACAAGTCACAAGACACCGGGGAGGGAAAGTGGCTAAATGAGCCCAATTTGGAAATTTTCACTTAGGGGTGTACTCACTTTTGAGTTATTTTGAGGTGATAGCAAATTTACTGTCAGGTCACCTAGAGCCCAGGTGACAGATGCACACCGTAGGGCTTAGGAGTGCACCGCAAGGTTGTGGACCCTACGGCTGACTGCTACAGATGGGGGACAGATCCCACTGGGGTTAGAGCGTAAGATTCCCTGGGGCGCGGAGTCTAAGAGCCAGCAGGTATTCACCAGCGCCTCTGGTGGTGAGGATGGACTTGGCTGCAACTGGCTCCAGGTCGCTACCCCCAGGCTCCCCCAGCTCACACCCACAGTAGGCAACAGGAGGATAGGGATGGTGAGGGACAAAGCCAAGGTCGGGGCCACAAGCACACAAGAATAGTCGGGTACACGCCAAAAGGTCAGGATCACAGGCAAACAGGGATAGTCAAGACACGCCAAAGTCGGTAACGGAAAACAGTAGCAGAGCACACGGCAGGAAACAGGAAGCTAACACACAAAGGTTGATCAGCAGGATAGGCTACCAGTGCACAGGTTAATATAGAGTAGTCTGATAGGAGCTAGGGTGGAGCCATGCCAGAGGATGGATTATAAAAGCAATCAGGTGAGGCTCGGCTGGTCTCTAGAAATGAACACATGTAGACAGGTAAGCAGACGAACTCTATCGCATAACCATGACATTTACACTGTCATACAAGCTGTACACTCACTAATTTACATTGTAGAAAAGGGTATTTTCTTCAGTGTTTTCACATGAAAAGATATAATAAAATATTTACAAAAATGTGAGGAGGGGTGTACTAACTTTTGTTAGATACTGTGTGTGTATATATATATATATATATATATATATATATATATATATATATATATATATATATATATGTATATATATGTATATATATATATATACACGCATACATATACTGTGTGAACAGGGCTGGTGCAAGGATTTTTGACACCCTAGGCGAAATCCAATTTTGTCACCCCCCCCCCCCCCATTGGCTCCACCCCTGACTTCAACCCCTTTGCCCTGCCCATGTATACTCCACATTTTTAATGAAGCGCCCATCAAATGCAGCCCACCAGCGCCTATCAATGCAGCCTACCAGAGCTCAGCAATGCAGCCTACCAGTGTCCATCAATGAATATTTGCTTGCTTCCATTAATTCGGGAGTCAGGACACAGACACAGTCCTCTGCCACCGCTGTGCCTCTGACACTATGTGCGAACAGATTGGCGGCTTCCTGCTGATGCTGATACTTATGCCCCGTACACACAATCAGATTTTCTGACAACAAAACCGTGGATTTTTTTCATGAAAGATGTTGGCTCAAACTTGTCTTGCATACACACAGTCACACAAATGTTGTCGTAAATTCGGAAAGTCAAGAATGCAGTGACGTACAACACGTACGACGGGACTATAAAATTGAATTTCAATAGCCAGTATGGCCCCTTCTGCTCGATTCTGAGCATGCGTGGACTTTAGTGTGTTGGATTTGTGTACACACGATCGGACTTTCCTTGTCTGAAGATTTGAGAACCTGCTCTCAAACATTTGTGTGCGTAAATTCCGACAGCAAATGTTCGATGGAGCATACACTCGGTCGGACTTTCCCACAACAAGCTCACATCGAACATTTCCTGTCGGAAATTCCGATCGCGTGTACGGGGCATTAGTTGCTTGCTGCAGAAAGAAGAGAGTAGGAACATCAGTGGCCCAGCACCCTAGGCAGCAGTGCACCCTAGGCAGCTGTCTAGTTTGCCTAGTGGTAGCACTGTCCCTGTGTGTGTGTGCTACTATACAGGATTTATATTGCGCCAACAGTTTGTGCAGCGCTTTACATCTTTAGGGCAAACAATACAGTTACAATACAATTCAATACGGGAGGAATCAGTGGGCCCTGCTTAGTTTCTATGTGTTTCTTTATGCCATGCTTTTGGAAAGATAATGCAATTGGGACAGTGATAAACAGAATTCTATCAATGAGTTAGTCTACATATTCTTTGGGCTTAGATATTTAATGATATTAATGATAATACTACAATGCTACAAAGCTTTTTTTCTTTTTTCTTTAGTTTTAGATGGAGTGGGGAATGATTAGAAATCCTTTCTGGTTTTATTGCTGCTGCTAAAGAGATTTCCTCTCACTTAAAACCCTGCTTCCCTCTAATTGATCCCTTAAAAAAAAAAAAGAAAGAAAAAAAAAGAAGCTAATCTAAATCCAACTTTTAACTAATTAAGGACCAAGCCTAGTCTAGAAACTTGTTGACAAGTTAACCAGTTCCCGACCGGCGCACGCCGATGTATGTCGGCAGAATGGCACGGGCAGGCATATTGGCATACAGGAACGTCCATTTTAATATGCCGCCCTGCCTTTGCGTGCGCGCCACCGACGGCGAGCTCACGTGCCGGTCGGGACCCCCGTGAGTCTGGTCGCGGGTCCCGCGGACTCAATCGCGGCGGGGATACCTGCAATCGTCTCACGGGGCGGCTGAACGGGGAGATTCCATTATAAACAGCATCTCCCTGTTCTGTCTAGCAACAAGTGACGCTGATTGGAGCAGAGATCAGTGTTCACTAACACAAAGCCCAACCCCCCACAGTTATTAACACACCCTAGGAACACTTAACCCCTACACTGCCACCCCCTGGTTAACCCCTTCACTGCCAGTGTCATTTACACAGGAATCACTGCATTTGTATAGCACTGATTTCTGTATAAATGACAATGGTCCCAAAAATGTGTAAAAAATGTCCGATGTGTCTGCCATAATGTCGCAGTCACAATAAAAATCGCTGATCCCCGCCATTACTAGTAACAAAAAAATATTAATAAAAATGCGATAAAACTATCCCCTATTTTGTAAATGCTATAAATTTTGCGCAAACCAATCAATAATCGCTTATTGCAATTTATTTTTTACCAAAAATATGTAGTAGAATATGTATCGGCCTAAACTGAGGGAAAAAATGTTTTTTTATATATTTTTGGGGGATATTTATTATAGCAAAAAGTAAAATAATTATGTTTTTTTTTTAAATTGTCGCTCTATTTTTGTTTATAGCGCAAAAAATAAAAACCGCAGGGGTGATCAAATACCACCAACAGAAAGCTCTATTTGTGGGAAAAAAAGGAAATCAATTTTGTTTGGGAGCCACGTCGCACGACCACGCAAATTGTCAGTTAAATCGACGCAGTGCCGAATCGCAAAAAGTGGTCTGGTCTTAAGCCAGCAAAATGGTCCGGTCTGAAAGTGGTTAAGATCAGTATTTATTGATAGAAAATTACTTAGCACTCCCAAACATTAATATATCTTTTTTTACCAATATATCTTTTTTTATGTCACACCGTATTTGCGTAGCGGTCTTACAAACACAATTATTTTGGGAAAAATACACTTAAAAAAAAAAAAAAAAAAAAAACAGTAAACTTAGCCCAATATTTTTCTATTATGTGAAAGATAATTTTACGCAGAGTAAATTGATATCCAACATGTCATGCTTCAAAATTGCGCACACTCGTGGAATGGTAACAAACCTTGGTACTTAAAAATCTCCATAGGCAACCTTTAAGAATTTCTACAGGTTACCGGTTTAGAGTTACAGAGGAGGTCTTGCGCTAGAATGATTACACTCACTCTAACAATTGTGGCGATACCTCACATGTGTGGTTTGAACATCGTTTACATATGTGGGCGCAACTTGTACATGCGTTCGCTTCTGTGTGCGAGCTCGGAGGGACGGGACGCTTTAAAAAATAAAAACAATGTAAACACCCCTTGTAATAGAAAAAAAGCAGGACAAGGCCTTCTTAATGTGAGATCTGGCATCAAAAAACCTTTACACTTAAAAGCAATAAAAAAAAAAGAAAAAAGTATTTAAAAAAAAAAAGTCTCTTTAAGGCCGGAGGATGGAAGTGATGTTTGACGTCGCTCTGGTCCTCCGAGGGCATAAAGTCAAGGGGGGGCCATTTTGCCCTCGCTTGAATTCTTGCCCATCCAACCTGGGGATCAGATTGTTTCCGCCACTACTGACAGCTCCTGTAAGCAGCGGAGACTACCAGGAAGCGGCGGCAAGGGAGGGGGAACCTTTCCCGCCTCCCATAAAAGTGATCTTGCAGCAAATCTGCAGCTGAACCCACTTTTAGGTTAAAGCAGACTGCCCGCCCTTTAAAAATAATACCGGGGTTATGGCAGCTATCTGCTGCCATAACCATGGTATTTAAAGTCAATGTAGTGATGTATATCCACGGTAGGTGGTCCGGAAGTGGTTTTTAACTTATCTGACGTCTTCTTTTCTGTTTATTTCTTGTGGGGTCCTTCTTTGGTTGTCCATGTCGCTGTCTGTTGGGATGTAGATACTTTTGATTGGATGGCCACGAGTGACATTCTCTTAAAAGAGAGAAGACAACGTCACCACAGGGGGACAGCAGGGAAACGGTGGCATTATAGCAGTAAATCAGCACTTCCCTTCACTGAAACTGCCAGAAGTGAGGGACCTGAATGTGGGACTAAGAGGCGTATATCTGCCTATACCAGATAAGGTGGGGGGAAGTAGAAAGACAAAAAAGATGCAGGTGCCACTGAGTGTAGACTTTTAAATGCATAGATTAAAATCACAATACGTAAAATTCACATGTAGAGAGACAATAACAGGCACATCATGAAGAGCTGTTTGGCCAGTGGTGCATAAATCCTGCCCTGGCCACTCTGCAATTGGGCAAGATGGTAGTGTGATAGAGGAAAGCCGAGACTGAGGGCTGGAATGTTCCCTGGACCACAGCGCTGGTCGAGATGATGTCACCGGCGTGCTTGTGACACATTATAGTGCATGAGCACTCTAGTGGTGGTAAGAATGCACACTCCTTTACCAAGCTAACCTAACCTCTTCTCAATCCTGAGCCCCCTGCTCCCTCTTCACTGAATTTGACTGACGAGAGCCAATGGCTCCTGCTATTGACTGTCAGTTCCTGAGTGAAGCAGGAGAGAGTAGAGAAGACTGCAGCAGTGCATAGCATTGGTTTGATCCAGGAGAGGTAAATGTTTAGATAAGGAGGGGGACATCATTTACTTTGATGCAGGGAATGCCTTAAAGTGTTTTAGCTTTAGAACCACTTTAAAAAGCCGCTTGGAAAATTGTTGTCAGAAAAGTGCCTGTATCCAATCAGATGCAAACACTGTTCAGGTACTCTGACAAGCCGGTGGCATCAGCTGTCAGAATACAATAGTGGCAGTGTCACGTCCACCCCAACGCAGGTGCTTACACACTATAGCTGGCTAATGTGTTCCTCACCAATAGCAGCCCCCTTACCCATAAGGCAAGCAGGCCTACTGTGTTCAGTTGCCCATAGGTCTTATACACAATGCTATAATGCCTGCCCACCATGCCAGGGCAGGCGCGAACTGAGCAAAGAAAGCAGGTACTTGTGGTTGGCAAACAGGTAGCATGGTTCTATGACTGTCCAGATAAAAGGCAGGCTGAGTTAAGGGAATAGTCCAAAATCCGATCCAAGGTTATACACAGGGAAATCCAATCAAGCAGAGCAGCTTATAAATGCTGATCACAGATGCAATGATTTCTAGGCTCCTACAAAAAAAAAGTAAATGCACATATTTACATGAAAAAATGTGTGCATTTTTTTTATTTTTATTAAAGGTGAACTTATCCTTTAATAGCCTGGTGGCAATGGTTTTAACAGACAGGATGTGAGGGAAAACCTTTAACAGCAAAACAGACAAAACATTGTAGTTGGGGAAAGGCTAGAACCCCTATCAGCTTTTTATTGCTATTTGTGTCCTTGTTAAAAATTCTCATTCACTTTATGTCTGGTGTAACCACTGATACGATCACAGTAAGTGCATGGAAGTCTCTCTAATGCAGTCATTTTTAAAGCAAGAGGTGTTGTTGAATGACAAGAAAAACTGTGAAAAGTGACTCTCAGTGGTAAAACAAGTCAAAGTGGAACTGCAGGCAGACAACTTAATACATAATTGAAATACATAAATGTTTATTGTTTTACCTTGCAAAGCATTGATCATTTTGGCATCGTTCATGTGATATACACCTACCTCTGCTTTTCTACTTTATGGATGCTTATTGGGTCAGGTTGCTGCTCACTGGAGAGAAGTATTAATACTAATTTATTGTCCAATGAGGAGGGTGGATGTGGTTAGGTGACATAGAGAACTGCACTGTGGAACCAACAAGATGATTTTTTAAAATCAGGACATAGTCAAGTTGATTTACTAAGACTGATCAGTGCAAAATTTGGTGCAGCTGTGCATAGTAGCAATTAGCTTCTAACTTAACCACTTCAATACAGTGCACTTATACACTCTTCCTGCCCAGACCAATTTTCAGCTTTCAGCGCTCTCGCACTTTGAATGCCAATTACTCAGTCATGCAACACTGAACCCAGACAACATTTTTATCTTTTTTTTCACACAAATAGAGCTTTCTTTTGGTGGTACTTAATCACCTCTGGTTTTTTTTTGTTTTTTTTGCGACATAAGTGACAAATTGTGAAAATTTTGAAAAAAAAAAACACTTTGTTTTAGTTTCCATAATACAATTTTGAAAATAAGTAATTTTTGTTCATAAATTTGGGCCAAAATATATACTGCAACATATATTTGGTAAAAATAACCCAAATAAGTGTATATTATTTGTTCTGTGTGAAAGTTATAGCATCTACAAGCTATGGTGCAAATTATTGAAAATGTATGCACTGATGGCCTATCTCATCTCTTGAGGCCCCGAAATGTCAGGAAAGTACAAATGCCCCCCAAAATGACAACTTTTTGGAAATTAGACAGTCCATGGTATTTAGTAAGAGGCATAGTGAGTTTTTTGAAGTTGTAATTTTTTCCCACAATTCTTGGGAAAATTAAGAATTTATTTATTTATTTATTTTACACAAAATTTACAAAATACCAAGTTATTTCTCACACACAGCATATGTATACTTTCAATTGCAAGTCAAAATACATTCAGCTACTCCTCCCAAGTATGGCGATACCACATGTATGGGACTTTTTCACAGCCTGGCCACATAGAGAGGTCCAACATGCAGGGAGCACCATCAGGTGTTCTAGGAGCATAAATTGCACATACAACTTCCTAACAACCTATCACATTTTTGAAGGTCCTGGAGCACCAGGACAATGGAATTACCCACAAAATAACCCCATTTTGGAAAGCAAACACCCCAAGGTATATTCTGTGAGGCATAATGAGTCTTTTGAATGGTTAATTTTTTTACACAAGTCAAGTGGAAAGAAAATGAAAACGTATTATTTTTTTTAAGGAAAATGGTCAATTTATAAGATATTTCTAACACACCGCATGTACATAGCAAAAAATATACACCAAAATTTGTTCTGCTACTCGTTCCGAGTATGACGATACCACATGTGTGAGACTTTTACACAGCCTGGCCTCATAGAGAGGTCCACCATTGAAGTAGTACCTTCAGGTCTTCTAAGAGCATAAAATTACACATATAATTTCATTCCTTCCTATCACACTTTTGAAGGTCCTGGAGCACCAGGACAATAGAATTACCCATAAAATGACTCAATTTTGGAAAGCAAACACCCCGATGTATATTCTATGAGACATGGGCTGCAGATAGGTACTCGGGTACTCTAATGGGCTTGTTACAGGTACACGGGTACTCTAATTGGCTTCTTACAGGTACTCAGGTAATCTGATGGGCTGGTGACAGGTACTTGGGTACTCTTATGGGCTGGTGACAGGTACTTGGGTACTCTGATGGGCTGGTGACAGGTATTCTGATACTCTGATGGGCTGGTGACGGGTATTCGGGTACTCTGATGAGCAGGTGAAAGGTACTCAGGTACTCTGATGGGCTGGTGACAGGTACTTAGGTACTCAGATGCGCTGGTGACAGGTACTCGGGTACTCTGATGGGCTGGTGACAGGTACTCAGGTACTCTAATGGGCTGGTGACAAGTACTCAGGTACTCTGATGGGTTGGTGACAGGTACTCAGGTACTCTGATGGGTTGGTGACAGGTACTCAGGTACTCTGATGGGTTGGTGACAGGTACTCGGGTACTCAGATGGGCTGGTGACAGTTACTCGGGTACTCTGATGGGCTGTAGACAGGCACTCGGGTATTCAGATGGGCTAGTGACAGGTACTCTGATGAGCTGATGACAGGTACTCAAATGGGCTGTGACAGGTACTTTGATGGGTGGTGACAAATCCTCTTTATTGGGGGGTTAAACAGTGTGTTTGATGTATACTGTAGTCGGTAACAAGCTGTTACCACAATCTCTTTTTCACACACGACCATTCTGTGACTGGCTGTGATTGGACACAGCTGGTCACGTGATAAAGAGCCAATTTCATTGGCTCTTTACCGCGATCGGGATGGGCTGTGTCAGTGTGACAAGCCTCATCCCCGATCACCGCTTGTGCACACCCCTAGAGCACGTATGAGCGCTGTGCACAAGGACAATGCATGTGACCAGCTGTAATTGAACACAGCCAGTCACGTGGTAAAGAAACAATTTTTGGCTCTTTACTCTGATCTGGGATGGGCTGTGTCCCGAGGGATGCTAGGGGCCCGCAGTGCGCCTATTGATGCACTACGGGCTCCCGGGTGCCTGCAGGAGAGGCGAGAAGCCCAGGACGTCATATGAAGCCCGCCTGGAGGGATAGAGTGTTCCTGTGGACATCATATGACAATGGCCTGGTATGGAAGGCTTGTTCAATTAAGCTTGGACAAAAAAAATAAAACAAAAAAATCTGGAAGGTGATTTGTTTCTATGCAGAGCTGCACCAGATTTTGCGCTCTCCACTTTTAGTAAATCAACCCCACAATATGTGTCAGCGGATGTTGAAGTGTTGAAAATGTGTATATGACAGGATTAGCGCTGCATTTTTTCTATTTTTTACTTTTTATACAATTAGTCTTATTGTTGATGCTAGCAGCTTTTCTAGATATAAGTAGCGCAACTTTATTTTCACTCTTTTTACAGGATTGACTTCACAGGGTTACAAATCTTTAGGTAAATGAAACAGTCAACAAATATGCATTTCAGCTCTATATTTAGCTGGTTAGATGGAGTTTTGCATTAATTGAAAAAGGCAAGATAAAAGAGATTATGCTCTACCACTAACCTTCCCACCTGGCCAAATCTAGGGTAGGGAGCAGTATTGAGTGTCTGGGTGGCTTTACCTGATATGATTCACACACAATTGAGGCAGGTTGCTTGGAACTCAGTTCATAATATGAATCACATGTCCTGGGATGGATTTATCATCCAGAAGATCTATATCCAGTTTGTTGCACACTGACAGATAATTTTCTTACAATATAATCTGTTGTCAGCTTTAAATTAGACCACATTATCTTTTACTTTACTGGGACTGGTGTTGGGAATTCATATTCCTTTGTCTTGTGAGTGGCATATATTATGCTTCCTCTTAATGGAAAAATGAAAAGTTTTTTTAGATGAAAGATACTTTAGACTTAGTTCTTTCCTCATGTAGAAAATACAGACTTTTTACAATAAATTTGGAAATTCTCCATTACCCACAAGGGGTTAACAAGCATGACAAACGGATCGGCCCTTTACATTTTAAAAGAAACATATATGAGAACAATGTGGAGGCTGTCAAGGCTAACCTCCAATTATGATAATGCTAGTTGCCTAATTGTAATGTCAATCCAGTGGCATCAATGCTTCCTGATCAGCTGAGCTGAAACAAATATGCATATCAAGGATTTTTTTCCCTCATTCTTATGCACCGTACACATGATCGGACATTGATCGGACATTCTGACAACAAAATTCATGGATTTTTTCCAACGGATTTTGGCTCAAGCTTGTCTTGCATACACACTGTCACACAAAGTTGGTCGGAAATTGCGAACGTCATGAACGCGGTGATGTACAACACGTACGACGAGCCGAGACAAATGAAGTTCAATAGCCAGTGCAACTCTTCTGCTAGATTCCAAGCATGCGTGGAACTTTGTGCTTCGGAATTGTGTACACACGATCGGAATTTACGACAATGGATTTTTTTGTTGGAAAATTTGAGATCCAGATCTCAAATTTTGTATGATGGAAATTCGGATGGAAAAGGTCCAATGGAGCCTACACATGGTTGAAATTTCTGACAAAAAGCTGCCATTGAACATTTTCTGTCAGAAAATCAGATTGTGTGTACGGGGCATACGTTTTGAAGCCCAGGACAGTCAGGCACGTCACATTTTCAGAAGGAGATCAGCAAATGCACCACTGTATCTACCTACCAGCTAAAGTTCAGCTAACATAAAGCTGATGAGACTATGGAAAGTAACCAGAGGTATGTAAGAGGACCTTGAAAGGTTTAGGTCAGTAGGCCCAATTCAAAAAACAGATTGCCATTTGCTATAAAAACTGTTGCTTTCAGCAGCCAGAGCCAAGAACTGATAATAACACATGGGCAAAAATTAATTTATATGGCAGATACCACACAAGCCTAATACCTGTTGAGGTATCCCATTATGAGTATAGGATTTACCATCCCTAAGTAAGTGTCTTCTGTGCTTCTCATCCAGTTACAACACAGTTCTTAAAATGACTCCATCTGTACCTTGTAAAAAAGAAGTGGTTATTACTTTCCTAATCGACCTCCCATGCCACCAATCTGACACTTTGGAGGCATGATCCCTCTCTGCATTTTGTGCCTTCGTTCTCCATCCCCTACATCACTACAGGAGGCAGTAGAGACATAGGGGCTGATGGGAGGAACCACTGCATGCAGCAGGAAGCAAGTTTCCAACATAGACAGAAGTGTCAGATACAGATGATTATTCAGCCACTGTAGCTCTGCAGGAATTAAAGATTGTTGGCACAGCCAGCATATTGTGTAAGAATTAACGATTTCCTTTACTGTGTACACTTTAAAAAAAATGTTTTATCCCAACAGTCACTTTAATATATCAATAAACTTAAAGTTTACCACACCACACTTAAACTCTGGGGCTGACCTTTCATATTTGTTAAAAAAACAGAACATAATGTTCATATTTGAAATGTGATATTTCATGGTACATCCCAGCTTATTTTCTATCTTTGTAGAGCTTTATTTTGTCACCTAATTATTCATTTGTGGACAGATGCTTCTATTAAAACTAGGGCCACCCTAATGGTTCCTGGTTTTATTATCATTGATTCATTAGCCACGTCACCAAGTTATCAGAGTCTCATGAGAGTGTGGTGAAATATGCTAGTATTCAGAATGTTTTATTAGCATGTATTATGCTTTATACCAAAACTGACAGATTGTAACAGGGGTATGCAACCCCTGGCACTCAAAGCCTCTTTTGCCGACATTGGACTCCCTCCCCATCATCAGAGCAGCACAGGGAACTGTCAGTGAGACACTAATGTATTCCAATTTCAGAATTTCCCATGCCACGCCTGCACTGAGGGGGAAGCATTGTGCCCCCACACATTGTAAAAGATGGGAAACATTGTTTGGTTCTCTAACTTTGCTGTAGCTGTGATTGTCAGCTTTCGTGATGGGGAAGAGATTGGGTGCAGTTCTGCTAGGGGGGGGGGGGGGCGGTTTCCAGGATGGAGATGACTGTCATTGGCCACTGCTAAAGTCAATTACAGTCCTGCTAGCCCCGTCCACCATCTGGAGGAAGATGGCTTGCTTAGTTGCCACTACCAATCTCACAAAGAAAGGATTTCACAGGTGACAGTTTGTGGAATTACTGTTAAGCTTCTGGGAACTTTGTTGAAATTATTCCTAAACCTTTGCGTCACTTACTATTGAACCCCTGCACTCTGTGTCCCTTTAAGCACGAGCCAGTATTCAACGCAATAAAAAACACCCGACTTTTGCTGTGGCGCCAAGCACCGTACTTTTTCTCAGCTGCAGGGACCCAACTTATGACCCTGCACACAGGCCAACTGCCTTTAGAAAATGCCCCCGACCTGAGCTCATCACTGCACATCCATTCCAGATGCTTGTATGGGACATCCCATACAAGCATGTGGGCTGGATATGAGAGGTGGATCAGCAGGATGAGTGTGCTAGGACAGGTAGATGTGTCTGCTTCGTTTCACCAGTCTGCATATCACACATATGATAGATGAGAAGAGGGTACAGCGGTGAGGAAAATTAGCAGGAGGGGTTCAGAGGTGGGACAGAAGAGCAGGAGGATACAGCTGTGGGGCAGATGTGCAGGGAGGTACAGTGGTGGAAGAGATAAGATGGGGGTTTGGCAGTGGGACAGAAGAGAAGGGGGTACAGTGATGGGGCAGATGAGCAGGGGGATTCAGTGTTGGGGCAGATGAGAAGGGGGTTATAGTGGTGGTACAGAAAAGCAGGGGGGTTAGAGCAGTGGGGAAGATGTGAAAGGAGGTGTATTGGTGGGACAGATGAGCAGGGGGTTACAGTGGTGGGGCAGGAGAGCAAGCGCAATAGATGTGGGGCAGAAGAGCAGGGGGCTACAGAGGTGAGGCAGATGTTCAGGAGGTACATTGGTGGAGCAGATGAGAAAGCGGGTAACATTGGTGGGGCAGATGAGCAGCGGGGTTACAGTGGTGGGACAGAAGAGCAAGGGGGTACAGTGAGGGTCAGGTGTGCAGTAGGTACAGTAGTGGGAGGGATAAGAAGGGGCTTCAGCTGTGGGACAGAAAAGCAAGGGGGTACAGTGATGGGGCAGATGAGCAGGCGGGTTACAGTGGTGGGACAGATGATCAGGGGGGTTCAGTGTTGGGCAAGATGATAAGGGGGTTCAGCAGTGGGACAGATGTGAAAGGAGGTGCATTGGTGGGACAGATGAGCAGGGAGTTACAGTGGTTGGGCAGGAGAGCAGGGGGGAACAGAGGTAGGGCAGATGTGCAAAGGAGAATGAAGGTAGAGACAGATGTGAAAGGAGGTGCATTGGTGGCACACATGAGCAGGGGGTTACAGTGGTGGGGCACAAGTGCAGGGGGAACAGAGGTGGGACAGATGTGCAGGAGGTACAGTGGTGGAGCAGATGAGAAAGGGGGTTACAGTGGTGGGGCAGATGATCACAGGCATGTACTGGCCATTGGGACTACCGGGAGTTTCCCGGTGGGCCGATGACTCAGTGGGCCACTCTGATGTAAGGGGGCTAGTGATGGGACACTCTGATCTAAGGGGGCTGCTGATGGGACACTCTGATCTAAGGGGGCTGCTGATGGGACACTCTGATCTAAGGGGGCTGCTGATGGGACACTCTGATCTAAGGGGGCTGCTGATGGGACACTCTGATCTAAGGGGGCTGCCGATGGGACACTCTGATCTAAGGGGGCTGCCGATGGGACACTCTGATCTAAGGGGGCTGCCGATGGGACACTCTGATCTAAGGGGGCTGCCGATGGGACACTCTGATGTAAGGGGGTGCTGATGGGACACTCTGATGTAAGGGAGCTGGTGATGGGACACTCTGATGTAAGGGGGCTGGTGATGGGGCACTCTGATCTAAGGGGGCAAATGATGAGACACTCTGATCTAAGGGGGCTGCCGATGGGACACTCTGATCTAAGGGGGCTGCTGATGGGACACTCTGATGTAAGGGGCTGCTGATGGGACACTCTGATGTAAGGGAGCTGGTTAGGGGACACTCTGATGTAAGGGGGCTGGTGATGGGACACTCTGATGTAATGGGGGCTGGTGATGGGACACTCTGTTGTAAGGGGGCTGGTGATGGGACACTCTGTTGTAAGGGGGCTGGTGATGGGACACTCTGTTGTAAGGGGGCTGGTGATGGGACACTCAAAATGTAAGTGGGCCGGTCGGGATGAAGTCCAGGGCCAAATTCCTGTCCCAGTCCAGCCCTGGATGATCAGATAAGTTCAGTCTGAGGACAGATGAGAAGATGGTTAAGCGGTGAGACAGAAGAGCATGGGGGTATGGCGGTGAAGCAGATTAGCAGGGAGGTACAGTGGTGGGGCAGATGAGAAAGGATTTTCATTGGTGGGATAGATGAGAAAGGGGGAACATTGGTGGGACAGATGTGCAGAGTGGTACAGTGGTGGGGCAGATGAGAAAAGGGGAACGTCGGTTGGGCAGATCTGCAGGGTAGTACAGTGGTGGGGCAGATGTGCAGGAGAGTACAGTGGTGGGACAGATGTGCAGGGGGTTACAGTGGTGGGGCAGATGAGAAAAAGGCGAGCATTGGTGGTACAGATGTTCAGGGTGGTACAGTGGTGGGGAAGATGAGAAAGGGGGAACATTGGGGGGACATATGTGCAGGGTGGTACAGTGGTTGGGCAGATGTGCAGGGTAGTACAGTGGTGGGACAGATGTGCAGGGGGTTGCAGTGGTGGGGCAGATGTGCAGGGGGTTACAGTGATGGGGGAAATGTTCAGGGGGTTACAGTGATCTGAGGTGTGAAGGTGCATGAATTGGGGCTGATCTGAGGCGTGAGCGTGCAGGATGTAAATTTCTCACTACTACTCAAGTAGTTTACAGCATTTACTTTATAAAGATCATTTTCGTGGTTGAGATTTTGTTATAAAATCTGCACACTCAATTTCTTTGAAAACATTTTATCGGCACACTGTGCTCAAAAGGTTGCCTACCTCTGGATTATAACAATAATTTGTGCAGCAGAAAATGTTCTCTTCCCTCAGTGATGTTAATGTGCATCTATCATACTTTCCAACGTGTGATATAAACATGTCTGAAAATTCACTTTTATGTGTTAAACAAAGTATTTTAAATCTGAGGTTCAAAGGTATCACAATTCAACCAAATTCTTGTAATATAAAATGTACATTATTATTTCATGTTGAACTACAGAAAAAATAAAAATCCTCCCTTAAACTGTGCCCCCCCCCCCCCACACCCACACTGCTAGGGTTAAATGCTAGTTCATACCTAGGTGTCACGTACCTGGGTGGAGACTGAATTAACGAGGTCGGCCTCTGTTGTATCTCCTGCCCAGGTCCCACTGGAAGTGGAACAGAGGGAACCAAGGGCCAGGAGGAACACGAGTGTCTGCAACTGTGAACCCGGAGCCTTGCAGCAGAGGAAGCGATCTTGGACAGGCAGGAGAACCATCAGATCAGGATGGGTCGTCTTGCACCAAAGAATGCAGAATGATCAGAAGCGGGAGCAGGGTCTTGAGGGAAGCCAGGTTCGGTAACAGGTGGGCAGTGAGGTACAAGGCAGCAGGCAGAAGCGAGGTCACAAGGATAGCCGGGTTGGGTAACAAGCAGGCTGTGCAGTACCAAGCAGAAGGAAGAAGCAGAGTCCAGTGGGTAGCTAGGATCAGAAACCAGTAGTCAGAGCAAGAACAGGATCCAGAAGCAGGGCCAAGGCAAGTCAGGTTCGTCAATAGGTATCAAGCAGGAGAACAGCAGGATTCAGGTATCAGGACAAGCTGAAGATCAGTCAACCATCTGGGGTCAGAGCACTTCTATAAATAGGCCATCTAGCGCCATTAGTGCACTCCTGTGCGTGCACGCAGTCCGACGCCCACACGCATGCACATTGATGCGCACAGGCATCTGCAGGTGCCCGCGTGCACACTAGTGCGTGCAAGCACACACTGGATGGGAACTAATAGTTCTCTTATACTAGGGTACCAGGAAAAGGGACTTCTATGAATAGTTCTATGAGCAGCTCTTCTGCGTCCCCATGTACAATGCATGGCTATTGGTCCTGCATTGTGCATAATAATGTCAGAGTGCCTGAGACCGAGTAATCGCCTTATGCCCCATACACAATCAGAAATTTGGTCAGCAAAAGACCGATGTGAGCTTTTGGTCAGAAAATGTGATCGTGTGTTTGCTCCATCTGACTTTTGCTGGCTAAATTTCAGCCAGCAAATGATTGAGAGCAGGTTCTCAATTTTTTAGTTGGAAAAATTTTCTATCCGAAAATCTGTTCATGTGTATTCAAATCCGACGTGCAAAAACTCACACATGCTCAGATTCAAGTACAAGACGAAAGCGATCGGTCTGGTAAAACTACCGTTCGTAATGGACATAGCAAATTCGTCACGCTGAATTTGTTTTAATAGTTTAATGCAGCGCATTCTCTTCTTCTTTACAATGCTAGAAGAATGAAGTTGTTTTGCTGCTCATATTTACACAGAGTTGTCACAAACTTCTTTCTTTATTATTTCTTCTGATCTCGTGAATAATCTTTTTTGTTTTTAAAGCCAGACCTCCATAATAATGTTTGGATTTTTTTTATTGTTATTTTTTTTTTATCAAGAATTCTTTTTGGAATATTTTGAAATTATTTTCAAGTCATCCCCATCACTTTTTTTGTGTGTGTGTCAAGTTTACACAACAACATTATTATCTTGTCTTTTTAAAGCTCAAGGAGGTTGGTGTCTCTTGTGAATTTGACATTGTATTTTTGAAATGTACCTACTCACAAACTGTCCTATTTGAAGAAAAACACATAGGCAAGTATTTTCACAAAAAGAAATCTCCATTTATTCTGGCTGATAACAAAATAAAGAAGGCAATGCTGGGGAAACTGCTGGAATTTGCGAAGCCTTTCTACCCCAGGGCACATATCAACTATTTGGAAAATAAAATTGATAGCTTAAGAAGTCCATACAATGAGGAGCACAATCTGGTCTAAGATTCCCAGAGATCATGAACAGCAGCAGATGACATATATGTCCCCAGGCTGTGGTACTACAACAGCCTGCGTCTTCTGTCAGACCAGACTGAAATCAGGCCATCACTTTGTTGTCTTCCTTGCAGCCATCCTTGGAGGCTGTGGCTCTGGAGGTGGGCTTGTAGCAGGAGGAGGAGGAGGATGGGTGAGCATACATAAGTGCATTGTTATCGCTTAACCCCTTCTGAATGGCCTCAAAAAACTATTTTCTCACACCTGAGGCGTTGACCTTCCTCCATTTGCTGCAATTTAGCAGCTACATAGCAGTTATAGGCCTCGTCAGCGTGGGGGGGGGGGGCTTTTCAGGGCCGCATTAGCCCACATTACTCCCCTTCCTGGCCCTTTTTGTTGGAAGGCGGAGGGGAGGCACCTGGGATTGGGTGAGGCTACAGGGCCCTGCCACCTCCTGGCTGCCACTTACCCCCGCCTCCTCCTGGCTGCCACTTACCCCCGCCTCCTCCTTTCTGCCACATTCCAGAGCCTCATCCTGGCTGAGGTCTTCCTGTGTATGAAAAAGGGACATACTTTTAGCTTTTGGTTCAATCACACCCAAATTTCAGCTCATGACTGTTGCAAATTGAATGTTAATAAATAGAAAAGAATATAATTCTGACCCCAGCATTTTTCATTCTTGTCAGACTCATTTTGGCCTGTCAATTGATATGCCAAACGGTTTTTGTTAAATCATGAATTCGTTACTAAGGCCGCGTACACACGGGCGGACTGTTCGCCCAACCTTGTCCGCTGAACAGTGTTTGGGCGGACAGTCCGCCCGTGTGTGGGCTTTCAGCGGACAGTTTCAGCGGACAGTTGGACGGACAAAGTCTTTCGGAAATTCCGAAAAACTGTCCGCTGAAACTGTGTTTGAGCGAACAGTCCGCCCGTGTGTAGGCTACTTTCGAAATGAGCAAACTGTTCCCGCTCGGAAAGTCCGCCCATTTCGAGCGCGTGTACAGGTAGGCGGGGCCCGCGAAGGAGACGTCGCGGGCTCCGCCGCCTGGAATGGGCTTAAAGGGGAACCCCAACGCCGAAAAAAATCGGCGTGGGGGTTCCCCCAAAGTCCACACCAGACCCTTGTCCGAGCACGCTACCCGGCCGGCCAGGAAAGGGGGGCGAGCGAGCGCGGCCCCCCCTCCTGAGCCGTACCAGGCCGCGTGCCCTCAACATGGGGGGGTGCCTTGGGGAAGGGGGGGCCGCGCGGCCCCCCCACCCCAAAGCACCTTGTCCCCATGTTGATGAGGACAAGGGCCTCTTCCCGACAACCCTGGCCGTTGGTTGTCGGGGTCTGCGGGCGGGGGGCTTATCGGAATCCGGGAGCCCCCTTTAAGAAGGGGGCCCCCGGATACCGGCCCCCCACCCTATGTGAATGAGTATGGGGTACAATGTACCCCTACCCATTCACCTGTGAAATAAAGTACAAAAAAAAACACAACACAGGGAAAAAATATTTTATTGCACAGCTCCGGGGGTCTTCCGTCTTCGGGGGTCTTCTCGCCGGACTCCTCCGCTATCTGTGTGTAGCTCTTTTACTAGCGGAGGAGTCCGGCTTTCTTCCTCCCCGCCGCCGGCCTCTTCTCCCGACTTCGGGGGTCTTGTCCCCCTCTTCGGTTCTTCTGCCGGGCCACCGCGCCTTCTTGTAGCTCTTTTGCAGGCGGTGGCCCGGTCTTCTGTCGCCGCTGCCTTCCGTTCTTCTGTCGCCGCCTTCGGTTCTTCTGCCGGGCCACCGCGCCTTCTTGTAGCTCTTTTACAGGCGGTGGCCCGGTCTTCTGTCGCCGCTGTCGTCGCCGCCGCCGCCGCCTTCCGTTCTTGTTCTTCTTCTTCTTCTTGTTCTTCTTCTTCTTCTTCTCCTGGAGATGTTGACTCGACGAGCTCTCCGGCCGGAATGCCAGAGCCGCGCTGTGCGGTCACTTATATAGTGACAATGGGGCGGTGTCACATGGTATATGTCACATGGGTTGGTCACATGGGTTGATGTCACATGGGGACTATGACATCGTAAGGGGGCGGGGTCACCATGTGACCAACCCATGTGACATATACCATGTGACACCACCCCATTGTCACTATATAAGTGGCAGCGGAGCGTGTCCCTGGCATTCCGGCCGGAGAGCTCGTCGAGTCAACATCTCCAGGAGAAGAAGAAGAAGAAGAAGAAGAAGAACAAGAACAAGAAGAACGGAAGGCGGCGGCGGCGGCGGCGGCGACGACAGCGGCGACAGAAGACCGGGCCACCGCCTGTAAAAGAGCTACAAGAAGGCGCGGTGGCCCGGCAGAAGAACCGAAGGCGGCGACAGAAGAACGGAAGGCAGCGGCGACAGAAGACCGGGCCACCGCCTGCAAAAGAGCTACAAGAAGGCGCGGTGGCCCGGCAGAAGAACCGAAGAGGGGGACAAGACCCCCGAAGTCGGGAGAAGAGGCCGGCGGCGGGGAGGAAGAAAGCCGGACTCCTCCTCTAGTAAAAGAGCTACACACAGATAGCGGAGGAGTCCGGCGAGAAGACCCCCGAAGACGGAAGACCCCCGGAGCTGTGCAATAAAATATTTTTTCCCTGTGTTGTGTTTTTTTTTGTACTTTATTTCACAGGTGAATGGGTAGGGGTACATTGTACCCCATACTCATTCACATAGGGTGGGGGGCCGGTATCCGGGGGCCCCCTTCTTAAAGGGGGCTCCCGGATTCCGATAAGCCCCCCGCCCGCAGACCCCGACAACCAACGGCCAGGGTTGTCGGGAAGAGGCCCTTGTCCTCATCAACATGGGGACAAGGTGCTTTGGGGTGGGGGGGCCGCGCGGCCCCCCCTTCCCCAAGGCACCCCCCCATGTTGAGGGCACGCGGCCTGGTACGGCTCAGGAGGGGGGGCCGCGCTCGCTCGCCCCCCTTTCCTGGCCGGCCAGGTAGCGTGCTCGGACAAGGGTCTGGTGTGGACTTTGGGGGAACCCCCACGCCGATTTTTTTCGGCGTTGGGGTTCCCCTTTAAGCCCATTCCAGGCGGCGGAGCCCGCGACGTCTCCTTCGCGGGCCCCGCCTACCTGTACACGCGCTCGAAATGGGCGGATTTGCCTCCTCCTTACGTGGGCGAGTCCGTTCATTTCAAAAGTTGAGCGAACTGTTTGGCAAACAGTTCGCTGAAACAGTCCGCTCGTGTGTGGGCAAGTCCACTCATGCAAATTTTGAGCGGACTGTTTGCCGAAACTGTTTGACGAACAAGGTTGGGCAAACAGTCCGCCCGTGTGTACGCGGCCTAAGAATAAAATCTAGTTAACAACAATCATTTTTTGGACAATAAATATGTTAAAAGATACTATACCTGCTCCAGCTGTGTTCTTCAACTTCTTACAGGATGAAAGGCCCAGATTGGTCCTCGGAAGCCTCAGCTGGGGTTGTGGGAAGGGTGGATGGAAGTGTAGAAAGTGATTCCCTGGCTTCCATCTGGTCTTCCAGAAACCGCATCCCGCTGTAGTACCACAGACTGGGTACATTCACATCCTCTGCTGCAGCTCCTGATCTCATGGAAGCCTGGACCTTATTAAGCTCCTTCCTATATGTGCATCTCAAGCTACCAATTTTCCTATCCACAAACTCGATGTCTGCGTCTTCACATATTCCAGCAGTTTCTCCAGCGATGCCTTCCTAGCTGGTTTATTTCGATATAAGGGGTTTTTAACCTCCCACAAATTTCGCATATGCCTGTATTTGTCTATGAAATCACCCATGAATTCAGGGTCATTGAATTGTTTCATAATTGCTGCAAGACAAAACACAAGACAAAAACACTAAATATCAGGCTAAACTCTTCTAATCTTATCCCAATATAGGCTGATGTACCAAGATGTTACCTTCATTAGAACGCTTGTCCTCCTTCCTCAGCACACCGAACGTACGTACAACACACGCGTCTTAACTTTATATGCACTGCGCATGAGTGAAACTCTGACTGCGTCGCCCGCCCCCTCGAAGATTCCCCGCCCAGTCTCTTTCGTCACAGTGGGAGAGGAACATGGCGGAGACACAGCAGGTGGTCGCTACTACTAGGAGCAACAAGGAGGAAAGCCCAGAGGCTGAACCATCCCAATCGAGGAGGAGGTTTAAGGCCTCCAATATGTCCTTTGAAGAGATGGTGGAGATGGTCCACATGATGAAGAGGGCCGATTATGATGGCAAGAATGGACCGTACCCAAACCCCAAAAGTGAAAGGCCAAAATCATGATGAAAGTGGTGAACAGTCTGCGGTGAAAATTTGGTATACAACGATCCAAGGAGCAATTAAGGAAACGCTGGTCAGACCTAAAATTAAGGGAGCAGGATCAGTACAGAAGGATAAAGAAAGTGCTTCAAAAAAGTATGTCCGGATCCCGGCAGCATAGGTACATAGCTCTCTCCAAGCCCGAGCTACAGCGTGCCTCAGAGACAGATACAGGGCACTAATATGGGCCGCTCCAGGATGACCCACTCTGTGAAACACCGGGGCATGTCGCAGCCCCCCACCGGGTACCTCGACAGATCTCCGGGACTTTTTTACACCGCCCGGCGACACTGCCAAGATGGTGTCAGCCGGCAGCCCGGCGCTTGCTGAAGCCACCATCTCGGTCCTAAACGCAGCCCTACTGTTAAATTGGAGCTCCCCGGACCCACATACATACCAGTGGGAGGAGGATAGAGTGTTCTGGGATACAGGAGCAGTGAGTTCTCCTTACAGGCCTGCTTCTCTGCCTGAGGCCTCTTTACTTGAGTACCCGGCAGCCATCTTGGGACTCTCAATGAGGCCGCAGCAGTACACCCAGTGCTCTGCGGCCTTTCCTCAGCTGCACCGCACAGCCTCAGACCCTGGTTTTACGGGGACAGCTTCCAGCTCCCCAGCCTCCTCGGGAGAAGGGGGAGATTCCCCATATATGCCAGATCAGGCCCATCAACCCTCCACCCCCACATACAGGCCTATAGGAGCCAATCACCCCGATGAGGACTTTCAGATAGGGTCACCATCCCACGGAGCCCAAAGGCAACCGAGGCTGAGGGACCCTTGCCTGGATCCCAAACGGCTCCAGCCATGACCTATGCGCAGGCGGTTAGCGAGCCAAACCCCAGTCAGCCACCACAGCCTCCTCAGAGACATGCAGCGCCATGTAGAAGACCTAGACAACAGGGGGGGCAGAAACAACATCCGAGTGCACGGAATCCCGGAATCGGAAGGTCCTGAGGATGTCCACACTACTCTACAATCCCTGTTCAATGACCTGCTTGGAGAATCCCCATCCAAAGCTACCTGTTCAATGACCTGCTTCGAGAATCCCCGTCCAAAGCTATTGAAATGGACAGAGCTCACTGCGCTTTACGACCCAAAGGCACTGGCCAGGCCCTGTGACATCATCTGCAGATTGAATTCCTACCCCCTGAAGGAGGAAATAATGAAGCGGGCCCGCCTAGCCCGAAAAGTGACCCTAGATGACAACCAAATCCAACTTTTCTCGGACTTATCCTGGATTACCCTGCAAAAACGCAGATTACTCAAACCACTCTTACGCATCTTACAGGAAGAAAACATCCCTTACCGCTGGGAATTTCCCTTCAACCTCACGGCTAAACACCAAGGCAAAGCGGTCATGCTAAGATACCCAGAAGACCTAGTGACTTTCTGCGTCACTCTGGAACTCATAGTGCCTCAACTCCTGGACTGGGATCTCATAGCCACCCCACCCGTACCACCCACGGTGTGGCAGAGGGTCCCCCCAATTAAACGATCCTGAGGACCAGGCTCATCCCCAAGAGGTTGACATACATAGCTACAAAGGCCTTAACCACGTTCAGCCCTCCTGGAGAAGCAGGAACTTTTTTTATAGTCCATTTTAGTGCCTTCACCCAGGCAATTGCCAGCACTTTGTTCCTCCTCTGAGGCCGAGGCTACAAATCCGGCCTCCAACAAGGGCGAGTCTCATACGAGACTAGAGAGAGAGACTTCCCATGCTGCCCCCACTGCCTTCCCCCACCTAGTTTATAGGACTAGCAAAACTTCCTGTATGACTGTTCTAGGATTCCCCTGGGCATCTCCGGTTCACTTTGAATGAGTCGGGCCGGGGGAGCTCATCGGAAGCCGTTTTGACCTTGGCCTGATGGCCTGTTTAGGTCTAGATGTGATGTTATTACTGAATGCTCACAGTTTAGCTACACTAAATATTATTTTCTTTTCTCTAACCTTTCCTACACCCTCTTCACCCCAGGTCACCAATTGGCTCAACAAGCCATACCTACAATGGGGTTGGACTTCCTCCCGTGCGGTGCCCGCCACAGACGCTGAAAAGGCGTTTGACTGCCTGGGTTGGCCCTTCCTGTTATCCACGCTGCGCCACATTGGATTCAGGGGACCATTCTATAGAGCAATCCAACACCTCTATACGAACCCCTCATCCCAGGTCAAAACCTCCTTTGCACTCTCAACCCCACTACCAGTGCAGAATGGCACCAGGCAGGGGTGCCCACTCTCGCCCCTGCTATGACATCAAGGGCACAAGAGTTAGGGATAGGGAGTTTAAAATCTCCCTATTCGCAGATATTATTCTCTCGCTAACTTAGTCCAGGACCTGCCTCCCAAACCTACATGCAGAACTAGAACGGTACTGAACCCTCTCGGGCTATAAAATAAATGCGTCCAAGTCTGAAGCCCTACCAATCATACGTCAGACAGGGAAATAGAGCACCTAAAGGCCAACTTCCCTTATAGCTGGAAGACTACAGCCATCAAATACTTAGGGATCAAAATCACACTGAATGACAATCCTCCCGAAGCTACTATATCTCTTTCAAACCCTGCCCATTCCAGTCCCCTATGGCCAATTAAGAAAACTCCAAACTGACCTACTCCAATTCACCTAGAATTACAAAAGGCATAGCATCCCACGCTTGGTACTACAATTGGCACGATCAGACGGCGGCCTAGCTTTCCCTAATCTTACAAAATACTATCAGGCAGCACAACTAAAAGCGGTGGCCTCCTGGTTCACTCTGCGCTCCTATAATAAATGGACAAAAATAGAGAAATTATGGCTAGTCCCGGTACACCCAAATAATCTATTGTGGAACACAAATACAGAGGTAGACCCCGCACGGCTATTAGGCCCAATGCTACAACTCAGGAGGTTGTGGCGTAAACTAATGCAACACCATAAGCTATCCTCAGATAGCTCACTCTTGACTTCATTTGCCTGCAATCCTAATATGCCAGATAGCCTAACTCATCAAATGTCCTCTCCCTGGACCACGAGAAACCTCTTTCACTTTGGAAACTTGGTGGATCCCTGGATTCGTAGGCTACATTCCTTCACAGATCTACAGGCTAAGTTCGATCTACCAAAACAGGTGGTCTATGGGTATATCCAAATCCGCCACTATGCCCTGACAATTGCTCCAAATCTGCAATTTTGCCCTCCGACCCCCTTTGAAAACATAATACTTGCAGGCTCGGCCCAAAAAGTCCAAATCTCAGATATATATAAAATACTGAATGCAAGACCCTTGAAACGATGGGCAAACATAACTACATGCTGAAGTGGGAGAAGGCCTTGGGGGGGGAGATACCCATGGAACAATGGGGGACCATATGGGCTGAGGCAGTCAAGAGCTCACTCTGCACCCTCTATAAAGAAAATCTTGTACTTTTGGTACATGACCCCAGACGTACTACACGCAATATTCCCAGACAGCTCAGATCGATGCTGGCGTCGCATGGAGGCTAAAGGGACACTTATCCACATTTACTGGGACTGTCCGCTGATTGTTCCTTTCTGGGAATCAGTCCAGCAACTACTTGCCGGCTATTTGAAAAGATAGTCCCCACCACCCCTACATTTTTTCTGCTTGGCCTGTCCCCGCTAAAAGTTTCGGCCTCTACAGGAAAAGTTAACTAGGCACATCCTCACAGCGGCACGGTGCCTAGTGGCCCTGAACTGGAAGTGCAACACCCCCCCCCCCTCCATCGAAGCCCTTTAGGCCAGTATTAAAGATGTAGAGCTGATGGAGAAAATGACAGCAAGAATATAAGACCGCTTAGAGGCGCATGATAAGGTCTGGGAACTTTGGCACCGCTGGGAGGAACAACAGGACCCAAACAATAACCCAGGATGATGGCGACCTGCCCCCCCTCTTTTCTTTTCTTTCCTTTCTTCCTTCCTTACTAGGAGTCGCCCTCGGACTCTCGTTTACTACTTTATATGCAAATTACTATGTTTAGCTGATAGCTACTTTTTACGCAAAAGTTGAGTTAGCATGTTATAAAAGAAAGATACAGGGCTATCAGAAAATCAGAGGCTACAAGTCTCGGTAACAGACTAGTCATGTAAGTTTAGAAAGCAAATTGCTTGTGTTTTGAAGACTAAGATATGCATTTAACATGTATCTGACAAAACTTTGAATAAAATTGTTATTGATAAAAAAAAAAGTAAGTACTTGTCGTGTGTCCCTATTATTATTATTATTAACTTGCATGCTGCTCTGTGTGCTTTTCTTTACTGTTGTGCAGTTTAAAATGGCTACTTTCATGCTCATGGGCACAGTAATCGTTTATAGGAAACATCCTTCGTTTGCCAACTAAATACAATGTTTTTAGCTGATACATGGTTAACTACATTTGGTCATGCTAATTTGTATTAAAAGCAGTTTAGGATATTGTTGTTTAGATGTCTTTGAAACTAGAATGAATTGCAAACTTGATTCAGTGTAATGTAAGGAATGGACACTCAGCAGTTGTTTACACATCTGGACTCAGGAGCACTAGTGTGGGACACCAGAGCACATTTTTTAGGGTGACCCACATAGGTGCTCCAGTGGATACTTGGGGTGTCTCCATGTGTGAAACTTGTCCAAATAAGGTAAGTATTCCAGCTTGGTTAAGGGAATTAATCATGTCTTCAATTTGGAACTCTGCCCAAACAGACAATTGTACCCCACTTCCAAGCAATGTTTCCCATTCATATTTCTGTCCACAAATATCTGTGTGCTAAGTATACCTTTTGTTTCATTCTCATAGGGGAGAAAAGACGGTCCATCGGAGGACAACACGAACCCCCTACCTCCTCAAGAAGGGGAACAGATGACACCACAATCTGAGGATATGGAGAAAAGAGAGGTGGAAGAAGTGCTCAAATTTGGCACCACAACAGGTCAGTGTCAGGCACCACAGATTCAGGTTATACATATATGCCTGCATATTTATAATTCATGGTGTGTATTTTTATTTTAGGTGATGTGCAGGTTGTGGTAACAAAATCGAGTCATTTCACCAGTGACAGTGGACAACGGCTTATCCGGGAAATCACGTCTTGTAGTCGTGATTTGGACCTTATCAAAGAAAAAAAACAAGGAGATTGAACAAAGACTGAAGAACATGATTGATGTACTAGGGAGCATCTAAATTCTAAAAAGATTCCTGGATTTTTTTTCTACAAATTTTATCTAAAGTTTTAATTCAGTTTAAAAGCCAAATTTGGAAGATGCACACAGTGTGTCAACATGTGTTATCTGCCATCAGGGAATTTCAATGTACACGTTTTGTGGGTGCAACCCCTTCTTCCCAACTCTAGTAGGTGAGAGGAAGTGGTTGCACCCCCAAAAAACATACAGTGATCCCCTGTGATGAGAGATAGTATATGTTGACATTAGGTATGGGATCAGAAAGGAAATCCCCATTTTGACTCACAATTGGTGTGATCTTCTAAATTTGGCTTTTACAGGGGTGACTTCACCCCATTTGATAAAGGCAAGATCAAGACCTTTTTCGCACTATAAAATGTCTGATATCGCCTTCTTTTTTGCAATGTTGAACTTTGTAAGTTCCAGAGTTGTGTATGTTATGTTTGGAAACATGCCTGTTTCTGTATTTTTTCAAAAATTTCAAGGTAAAACTTGAAAATATTGTATAAACCTAACTCGGTCTGGGCAAAGACTCCACCATCTGACATTCGGCCATTCTTCCCTACGTCCACATAGAGAAGAAACTTGTATGTCGCCAACACCACCGCCATCAACACGATTCTATGAAACCCCTTATAGTTAAAATAGTATGACCCCCGAATGGGGTGGTGGGATGATGTGGACATGCTTCCCATCTATTGCCCCTCCCCAGTTGGGAAAGTCCCAACGATGGGCAAAGTGGGATGCCACAGTCTGACATTCCTGTGGCATTGAATGAAACTCTGGAGTCCAGAAAAAAAAAATAGTAATTTTGCACATACACATTGCAAGCAGATTAGACACAAACATTCTTGGCCAACATCAGTATAACATTGATTTTAATGCGTATTTAAATACAAACTCTCTCATCAATGTCTTTATGAACCTTGCTTTGAGCATTGGTCCAAATAATTTGGTGGAGGGGGGATTATGATGTAGGGTTGTTTTTCGGGGGTTAGGCTTGGACCCTTAGTTCCAGTGAAGGGAACTCTTAAGGCGTCAGCATACCAATATATTTTGGACAATTTCATGGTCCCAACTTTGTGGGAACAGTTTGGGGATGGTCCCTTCCTGTTCCAACATGACTGAGCACCAGTGCACAAAACAAGGTCCATAAAGACATGAATGAGTGAGTTTGGGGTGGAGAAACTTGACTGGACAGACCTCAACCCAATCGAACGCCATTGGAATTAATTTTTAATGTAATATGTTGTGAAATAACGGCCAGGGGGACACAGGGAATGCGCAGGAGTAAAGCGTTTTCTCAGCCCACTAGATTAATTAGTTTCAGTGAAAAAAGGGAGGATCAATGTGCCATACCACCAATCCCATTGAAAAAGTCTCCTATGACGAAACATGTCTGGGTGTGGCTTCATGGCAATCTATTGAGCGGGGTGTAGGACAGGTAGACACTATCTGCTGCATCAGCTTTTGCTTCACGGGGACAAGGAGTGGGTGAGAGCATTGAAGATTTATCGCACACCCTGGGTCCGCCGCGACCGGTCCTAATTGAATCACCAATGCTTGGCTATGCTGTGATGTGATTGACTTTGGAGCTGTTTGTTTTGGACACATGTGAGTGCAATATTTGAGAGTGATTTTTTAAGAAAGTGGTGTGAGACTTTGTTACACTATTGGAGCATTATTTTATTTTCACATGTGGAGCAAACTGATGTGTGACACTTAGGGCAGCGTGTCACATTTGGCGTAACTCTTACCATTTCATTTGAATCCATATCCAGGAGTGGATGAATATGCATTAAGCTAAACACGAGAGTGGGAGGCAAATTCATTTGGTGAGTGTGATTGGACAAGGGGAGTGGAAGCACGAGCACAGCGATGTGGTGGAAGATTATAACCAGATTAATCATTAGTTTTTATTTGATTTTTTTCTCATTATATATTTTTTTTGTCACCAGATTTTTTGGATACTAATGTTTATATATAAGAGACTGGAATATCGTCACTTGTTGCACACTGGGTGATTCTATCAAAATTTTTGACACATTGTTTCAGTTTATTTGTCAAAATCATTTGATATTTATGTAGTGCTGACTCTGTATATTAATGTATGTTAGCATGTTATAACAGAAGTCTATGGACGTTACTATGGCTTAGTATTTGGCACCATCTAGTGGCCAAATACTGGTACTGAACTTGAATGTTTATTGCTTTAAAGGAAAACACAAAATACATATACAGGAAGTGACTGTTATTTTGATCAGAAGGTTGACCCTTTTACCCAGGAGGCTTGATGACCTACCCATGAACACTTTCTCTAGCAGTGTATGCTGGGTAGGACATAAAAGGACCCTGAGCGGCCATTTTAGTTCTCTTGGGATCGCATGGCCTGCCTGTGAGGATCTGTGTGAAGGCCCTCCCGGGAGACCAGGCCCACAGCCATTTGCGGAGTGCAACATTGCTTGTTTGTGCGAGTGACCTGATGGTGCCAGAGAGACAGTGACTGGATTGGAGAAATCCAGAGACACTCATTTGAGCAGCGGAGGACCGGGCTCACCCAGCAGAGTGGAATGGAGCAACGAGGGCTAGCTGACAGAAGCAAGCTGCAGTCACCGGACCAAAGCTACTACACGGAGCACCAAACAAGTTGGTGAGCGGGTTACGGCCAACAGTTTGTTAACTTTCACACTCAGTTAGACTCATACACAGGCCTCACTGAGGTTTATAGTTCCACAGAGGAGGAGCAGAGCAACAAACACTGAGCAGGCTTGAGGCCTACCTACTCTGACATCCCAAGCCTTGTAGTATTAGTACTGAAGTTATACCAGGAGCACCTTTACCTCAACTTAACTTACTTTAACCTGTGGATTACAAATCACAAGTAATTACTTTAGCTAGCGGAGACAAGAAGACCAAAGACCAAGAACTTTAAGTGCGATCTCACGCATAGCTTAAAAAAGTAGGGGGAGCTCCCGGTTATATATATATATATATATATATATAATGCATGCCAGACTCACAAGGTATCACAGGAAACCAAACGGAACTCAAGCCCCTACAAGAAGGGAGTACAGGTCCACTCCAACAAGCAGGTTAAAACAGCCACCTTCACCAAAGTACCTCCCAAATTAGTGGGATCTTCCCCAGATGCCCCCATCCAGGTGGAATCTACACAAAGGGCCTTCTGGATACTGGAACCCAAGTGACAATACTTTATAGGGACTTCTATGATAAGCACCTCCAACATCTGCCACTCCAAGAACTAGAGGAACTGAAGATCTGGGGCATTGGGACTCACAATTTTCCCTACAATGGGTACTTGCCAATCAAACCAATTTTCGATCCCCTGTGTAGCCGGGAAGGCAGAAACATTTGATACTCTAGCAGTGGTTTGCCCTCACCCTCCAGGTGCTGGCATAAACTCTATCATCATTGGAACCAATACTGACCTAGTTTGGAGATTACTTATGCCACTTGTACAGGAGAAGAACACCTTTTCCCCGAAAATACACCCCATGCTAACGCAGGCATACCAGAATCTTGTACAGGAGCAGGAGGCCCCATCAGAAGGAGTGGGAAAGATCTAGCGTCTGGACAGAAGTGGTAAGCTTGTGCAAACGGGTGAGGTAGTCTGCCTAAAAGCCTTTGTCAAGCTGAGTTGGAAACAGCCTGGCCCTTTCATTTGTCCTTGAGACAGACAGGGAAAAGGAAGATAAAGGCCTGGAGATTATCCCCGAGGTGTTGTCAGCGAAGGCACTGAAGAGAAGTAAGGGAAGAATCTCAGTCAGTGTTCGCAACACGACAGCCTTGCCTATGAGGATGCCTGCCAGAGTGATGTTGGGACAGGTCAGTCAAGCAACTCCAGTCTCACTGGGTGATATCATGGGAAAACAAGAGAGGGAGGTTCCCCTGGAGGAATTTTACCTAAAGAACACCTGCTTGGATGGAGAGCGAACTCTCAGCTCCTGAGATGGAAGGCTGCTTTCTCTAAAAGTGAGTTTGATGTGGGATTGGCGAAGACAGGCCCTTTTGGGAGAGTCAGACGAATCCCACTGGGGGACCTTGAAGATTTGAGGCAATAGCTGGCTGAACTCAAAAGAACGGGCATTATCAGAGAGTCCCGGAACCTTTACTCCTCTCCAATTGTGGTGGTAAGGAAGAAGAACGGGTCCTTACAGTGAATTGACTATAGGAGGAAAAAAAGGGGAAATCTGCGCTACAGTGTATTACCAGAAAATTATTAAATTATTATAAATAGTTGATGCAGCAATTCTAGTACATACCAAAAGTGATATACGTGTAAAGACAAGAAAAAAAAGGGGGAGAACTGCGCAATCCCCAATATTTCTATTGGGATATAAGCTACCCAGAAAAAACTTCATAAAGCTTGGATCTGGGAACTACATGTGACAAAATATATGTGTATAACCTACAAAACATATACAATGACCCTTATAAACTCTAAACAAAATACGTGATGCTAGGTGTTGTGATGCCAAGCATTCAAAAAAGAAAACATGTGGAATTGAAACCAATATAGCTATACATTGTGAAAAAATTAGAACAACATAAATGTGTCAATATTGAAAAGTCCTTTATAAGTCCGAAGTGAAAACACCACGTGTTGATGAAGAAGGTCCAATCCAAAGCCCTATGAATTGGCGTGAGACCAGACACGGTGTACCTCCACCAAACAGATAACCCTAGCCCCTTACCAGATGCCCCAGTAAGGAGCGCTTATCACAAATCAGGTCAGAAGATAGATCAATCCTAAGCGATCCCAATGGAACTCTCTACCATAGACCAGATTAGGGGATACGCCAGCCTTGAATCGTCCAAACCAGGGGGGAACACTTATGAAGCGGGACTCATATATATTTCATTGAAGAATCAAAAAAGGTCCGCCATAAAAAGAAAAAATACTCCAAATAGTGTAAAAACGTTTAATAAAACCACAAAAGTAAAAGAAATGCACTTACAAACGTAAGGAAGCAAGAGGGCAAATCGTCAAAATTGGGTAGGCGTCGGCCGATCGCGAGCCCAAACGAAATCCCTTCAGGTACCAGTTCAGTTGAGGCAGAAAAGCGTGTCACGCCACCCAACGCGTTTCGTGAAAGAGTCACGTCGTCTGGGGTATCACCCAATTTTGACGATTTGCCCTCTTGCTTCCTTACGTTTGTAAGTGCATTTCTTTTACTTTTGTGGTTTTATTAAACGTTTTTACACTATTTGGAGTATTTTTTCTTTTTATGGCGGACCTTTTTTGATTCTTCAATGAAATATATATGAGTCCCGCTTCATAAGTGTTCCCCCCTGGTTTGGACGATTCAAGGCTGGCGTATCCCCTAATCTGGTCTACGGTAGAGAGTTCCATTGGGATCGCTTAGGATTGATCTATCTTCTGACCTGATTTGTGATAAGCGCTCCTTACTGGGGCATCTGGTAAGGGGCTAGGGTTATCTGTTTGGTGGAGGTACACCGTGTCTGGTCTCACGCCAATTCATAGGGCTTTGGATTGGACCTTCTTCATCAACACGTGGTGTTTTCACTTCGGACTTATAAAGGACTTTTCAATATTGACACATTTATGTTGTTCTAATTTTTTCACAATGTATAGCTATATTGGTTTCAATTCCACATGTTTTCTTTTTTGAATGCTTGGCATCACAACACCTAGCATCACGTATTTTGTTTAGAGTTTATAAGGGTCATTGTATATGTTTTGTAGGTTATACACATATATTTTGTCACATGTAGTTCCCAGATCCAAGCTTTATGAAGTTTTTTCTGGGTAGCTTATATCCCAATAGAAATATTGGGGATTGCGCAGTTCTCCCCCTTTTTTTTTATTGACTATAGGACCCTGAACCAGAGGACCATTCCTGACCAGTACATCACACCTCGGATAGAGGATGCCTTACAGAGCCTGTCGGGGGCGAAGTGGTTCAGTGTGCTGGACCTAAAAAGCGGGTACTATCAGATTCCCATGTGTCCTGAAGAAAGGGAGAAGACCGCTTTTATCACCCCAGTGGGTTTCTTCGAGTTCAATCGGATGCCGCAAGGTCTGTCTGGAGCCCCCGCAACCTTCCAGAGATTGATGGAGAAGACAGTGGGTGACATGAACCTGACTGAAGTGCTGGTATACCTGGATGATGTTGTAGTGTTTGGGAGGATGCTAGAAGAACCGAAGAACGCCTGGAGAAGGTCCTAAAGAGACTTCACGATGAAGGCCTGAAGCTCTCCATGGAGAAATGTCAATTCTACCAACCCTCAGTGAGCTACCTAGGACACATTGTGTCTGAAGAGGGAGTGGCAACAGATCCCAAGAAGCTGGAAGCTGTCACTTCTTGGCCCAGACCTACCAATGTGACTGAGCTCAGATCATTCCTAGGTTTCTGTTTGTACTACAGGAGGTTCATAGAAGGGTTTGCCAAAATAGCCCATCTACTTACTGAGCTTCTGAAGAACCATGAGGAAGCTGGTGCAGACTCAGACCAGCCTGGGAAGCCGAAAGAGGAACCCAGAAAGAAGAAGGAGTCCATCCAGGATCAGTGGACTCCACAATGTGAGGAAGCCTTCAGACAACTGAAGTGGAGCCTTACCACTGCTCCGGTCTTGGCCTACGCAGACCCTACAAAACCCTACAAGTTGCATGTAGATGCCAGCCAAGAAGGGCTAGGTGGAGGACTATACCAAGAATAAGACGGGCACCTAAGGCCAGTTGCCTATGTGAGCTGAAGTCTAAATCCTGCTGGAAGGAACTATCCCACTCACAAACTTGAATTTATGGCTCTGAAGTGGGCAGTGGTGGACAAGTTGAAAGATTATCTCTACGGAGCAGAGTTCATAGTCAAGATGGACAACAACCCCCTCACATACTTACTCACCACGGCAAAGTTAGATGCCACCGGTCACAGGTGGTTGGCTGCCCTCTCAGCGTTTACCTTCAGCCTGAAGTACAGACCAGGGGTTGGTAACCGAGATGCGGACGCTTTGTCGAGGAGGCCCCACCATTCCCAAGACCATTCAGAAGACTGGACTGGACTGGACTTCACAGCCCACTGTGAAGGGACAGAACACCAGTCAAAAGGGGGAGCCAGAGCTGAAGGAGTTGGAGTATCTGCAGTGGGGGTGCCCAAATGTTGTTGTAACATCTCTCAGATCATGCAAGAGGGCCTTCCTAAACTATCTAAAAAGGACCTCAGAAGGGGGCGTGGCCTGGCTGAGCATGGGGTAAGACCTGCACATTAGGAGCTCCACAATAAATCCTGCATTACAGTAATCCTCCACTCTAACAACCCCCCCAGTCGAGCGGGCAGCCTGTCTGGGACCCCTCCGCATACCCCACGCATCCTTTGGCCCTCCGGTGATCCGATCGGAGCGGCGTTCTCCCGCGCGGCGGTGGAGCTCAGGCGAGTCCCCGGCTTCGGCCTACACACGGAGGCCGCGGCCATCTTGGCACACCCATCCCTGGGACCAGCGCGGAGCCCTGAGCAGACTGTTATCCTGCCATCCTGACTAGACCCTCGGCATTGCTGACCATCCGCACCCAGATTGGAGGGGTGGCCCTGTTAAACGGGCTCTACACAGCGGCAGCAGCCAGGCGAGATCCCGGCTTCGGCCTACCCACGGAGGCCGCGGCCATCTTGGAACACCCTTTCTCTGCACCAACACGGGGCCCTGTGCGGACCGACGTCCCTATTGCCTGCCTGGACACCCTACATTACTGGCCATCTGACCCCAGAGTAGAGAGCTGACCCTGTGGACCTAATTCTCCACTCAGGCAGGGCCACGGTCTTGGCCTGCACACAGAGGCCCGCCGCCATCTTTGTACACCTGACCCTCAGGCAGGCTCTGAGCCTTGTCTCTGTTACCCTCTCTCCATCCTCCCTGGCCTGCTCTGCCGTGCCCACACCATTGACGAACCTGATATCATGTCCCCAACGAAGAGCCTAAAATCATCCGCAGCAAAGCTTGCGCAGTACCGCCGGACCGAAGGAGAGGAGCCGGAGGAGGATGGTGGTGCCGAGAGGACCGGAGGGGGGCGAGGGCGGGGAGACACGGATAAACTACTGGAAGCGATCACACTCTGCAGGACATCCCTCACCGCCCAGATTGAGGGGGTTAAAATGGACGTGTCTCTGATTAGACAAGATTTTCAGAAAATCCGCGATCGGGTCACAGAGACGGAAACCCGCATCAGCACAATTGAAGATGTCCTCCCGCCATTGCAGGCCGGATCTGATCACATGCAGCGACAGATTAACCAGTTGCTCGCCAAGCAAGACGACATGGAAAATCGTCTGAGGAGGTGTAATCTCCGCTTCATCGGTCTCCCGGAGGGAGCGGAAGGCAAAGACCCAACATTGTTCCTGGAACAGCTGCTGGTAGCCACCTATGGTCGCGAGGCCTTCTCCCCTGTGCTGGTGGTGGAAAGGGCGCATAGGATGCCCGCTAAGCCCCCTCCTCAGGGGGCGCCCCCCCCGCACACTCATTGCAAAGCTTTTAAACTACAAGGATCGAGATGCCGCGTTGAGACTTGCGAGAGAGAGAGGTAACATCCCAGTGGGAAATGTAAAGGTGGCGATATTTCCTGACTTCTCAGCCGAAATACAGAAGCGACGTCAGAGCTTCATGGAAGCCAAACGCAGGCTACGCGACCGTCACCTGAAGTATTCCATGCTCTTTCCTGCACGCCTGAGAGTGGAACATGATGGCCGAGTGTCGTTCTTTGAGGACCCTCGTGAAGTCATCTCGTGGCTGGAACGTGGGCCTGCGCACGACGGGAGAGACCGACGACACATTCAGTGAATGGAATGGTGAGATCACCTTGTTTTATGTTTCCGCCGGCACTCGGCCCTCCTAATTACCCTGGCCGCATTTCCAAATTGTTTCCCTTTTTTCTTTTGGATGTTTAGAGTGGACTTGCTATATTTCATTGCTCCCCTCATGGGAGTCTTTTTTTTTGTTTTCTTTCTATACCCCTGATCGTATCCGCCGCACGGAGCTTCGGAGGTGTGTTGGTCTTACAAGCTGCATGCATAGTGCAGCGAATTTATGCCCCACTAGCCGCTGGGAACCATGACTTTGTGGATGGGCGTTGGACCTGGGCTTTGCTGCCTGTTTTTTATACCAACCTGCAGGGGCACGCAACTTGGCCCCATTTTCATCCTCCTCTGCGGTGGTGGGCCCGGGACCACTGTTTGATCCAGCAACTAAAACTGTTCCTCATCTTCGTTCTAGATGTGCAGTTACTGTTTTTCCCAGCTGACAGTTCGGAGTTGTTAAGGGATAATGCCTACACAAGTTGGGGTGGGTGTAAGGCGGGGAGGGGGGCGAGGGTTGTTCAACTGTTGATTTTGCAATGTTTGAATGTGCATATGGTGCCTCAGGAAATGCCTATGGGAAAATGTTCAGGTGCTGTGGGGGTACTTGATGTGGTGCAGCATGTGCCTCGGCCCTACTATATAATATATTTCCCATTAGTCCATAAGATGCAGCGAGGTTCAGCCTCACTGAACCCTGGAGTTCACCACCACCGAAGTTATGGAAGGACAGTTAATTTACAACTGTCGGGGGATGAGGCCCGCACATGTGGGGGTAGGTGTAGTGTGGGGAGGGGGGAGGGGAACGTTATATTGTTATTTTCTCAATGTCTCAGTGCACAAGTATTATCGCAGAAGGGGACCACGACAATAGGTATGTCTACTCGATGGGTATCACATGTATGGTACGATCTATGCCAGTGTCTGATGTTACTCAAGTTCTGGATACTTCATGCGGCTTTACTAGATGATCCGTGGTGTTATCTTTCACAAGACATGCTATGACAACTATAAAATTCCTGACATGGAATGTGAGGGGCCTGCGTGAGAAGGTTAAACGCTCGGCAGCCCTCTCATTCCTAAAGCAGCAGAGGGCGGATGTGGTGGCATTGGTGGAGACCCATATAGAAGGGAGGCTGCAGAAGGCCCTCCGACGCCCGTGGGTGGGGTGGGCATACCATTCCACGCACACTACCCACGCCAGAGGTGTCTCAATATTAATTGCTAAATCTGTGCACTTTCAGCTATGTGAAGTAATTACTGACCCTCAGGGCCGATATGTATTTCTTCATGCCAAATTATATGGCGAGCAATTTCTCCTCATGGCCTTTTACATACCTCCGCCATTCAGTATGACTGTGATCATCGAGGGACTCGTCCTTATGACCCGACATCCCACAATACCAGTGATCTGGATGGGAGACTTCAATACCACCCTGCGGCCGGCATTAGATAGACTCCAGACTACACAGGGGACGGACGCGGCTAACAGGGAGACAAAATTTTCAAAACTGATCTCCACTGTCCACTTAATAGACACTTGGCGCTACAAATTTCCCCTCGCAAAAGCCTATTCCTGCTTCTCACCTTCCCACAACTCCATGTCCCGCATTGACTTTATTCTTGTATCGAGCACCCTAACGCCACGAATATTAGAAACAGCCTTTTGCCCAAGACTACTATCTGACCACAGCCCATACTGGACCTCACTGAGCATCCCCGTGGGTAAACCCCATAAGCCCTGGCGCCTAAACCCATTTTGGTTGTCCCTGTTACCGGATGATGACGAGCTCCCGAACCTATGGAAACAATACTTTGCGGACAAGACCAAACTGCCTCTATTGCGGCAATTTGGGACTCATTCAAACTATACGCGCGTGCGACCCTTACCTCCCACATAAATGCAATTAAGACAAAATCCGCAGATATCTTTGACAGGGCGCTAGCAGAACTAAGCTCCACGGAACGGGAGTATGCCATTAATCCTACCCCAGAGATAGCAGCTCGGCTCAAGCTGCAATCCAGAGTGGCAACTCAACTTCAGTTTACAAAGGCCAGACAAAAACTGTTTTTCACGAAGCAGAAATTCTTTGAGCATGGAGAAAAGGCAGGCAAGCTGTTGGCTTACCTGGTACATAGTGAGGATAGACCCCCAGTGGTCATCACGCTACATGGACCAGAGGGCCATCAGATAACAGATCCTCAAAGAGTAACTGCTAGATTTAGAGACTTCTTTGCAGATTTATACAAGACCATGACTACAGACCCAACGGACCAGAGAACGGCCTTCTTACGTAGCATTACCCTCCCTCAACTGACAACAGACCAGCTTAACCTTCTTGAGGCACCCCTCACTACAGACGAAATAGCCACAGCTATAGCCAGTTTTGCCAGATCCAAATCCCCTGGTTCAGACGGTCTCTCAATCGAGTTTTATTCTCAATACAGTGAACTTCTTACCCCGAAACTGCTCACGCTATACAACCACCTGTTTGAAACCTTTTCCTTACCACCATCCATGAGAGAGGCAGTAATAGTACTCATTCCCAAACCAGGGAAAGACCCGGGATATCCGGAATCATATCGTCCAATCTCCCTACTCCAGGTAGACATAAAAGTTCTCGCCAAGGTACTATCCCTGAGATTGAACAAAGTTATCCTTTCTTTAATACATGTCAACCAGGCTGGATTTATGCCGGGTCGCAACACATCCTTTAACCTACGCAAATTGTTCATCAACTTACAGGCTACACACATGGAGGCAGGATCTAGGGTGGTGGTGACTTTAGACACGGCGAAAGCCTTTGACTCGGTGGAATGGGAGACTTATGGAGATGTCTGGAGGGGTATGGCTTCGGCCCTAAATTCATCAAATGGGTACAACTGATGTATCAGTCGCCCACAGCCAGGGTAATGGCGAACGGATGGCCCTCCGAGCAGTTTGACCTCACCAGGGGCACAAGACAGGGCTGCCCTCTCTCGCCGTTGTTATACGCCCTGGCTGCTGAGCCGCTAGCCATATCCATCCGGAATAATCCAGAAATCAAGGGACTATGCTCAGGTAACCTGATTGAAAAAATTAGTATGTACGCGGATGACACCCTTTTATACCTGGCAGATCCGGGTTCCTCTTTGCGGGTGGCACTACATACAATCGAACAATTTGGGACCTTCTCTGGTTTAAAAATTAATTGGGAAAAATCGCAAATATTACCAATAGACAGTTTCCCACCAACCGAGTCACAGGCCAGTCTACCACTTCAGAGAGTTAGTACCATCAAATATCTTGGGATCCATGTATCCAGAATGTCGACAGACTTTGTACATCTCAATATTGAACCCCTTACGTCCTATGTAAAAACTAAGCTGAGGACCTGGGCTCGCTTGCCACTGGGGGTATGGGGCAGAATAAACTTAATTAAAATGGTTCTACTTCCCAAAGTATTATATGTTATGTGGCACTCCCCAACATACTTACCTTTGAAATACTTCAAGACTCTAGAAGCCCTCCTCAAACCTTTCGTATGGGGTCCTAACAGACACAAACTGGCATGGCAGACGCTAAAAAATCCACCTGACCTGGGAGGTATGGCACTACCAGATTTCAACCTATACTATATTTCGTCCCAATTATCACAACTATACCACAATGACAAGACAGACAGGGAGCGGTTCCTCCAGCTGATGTGCCCCAAGTGGGCCAGATGCACTAAAGACCCTATTTATGCAATAACAATAAACACCGGAAATACTGATTTGAGGACTGGTGAGCTGGCCCTGCTGCGTCAATACAGACGCATATGGGACATTGCCTCCGCTAAACTAGAGATTCCCCAATACAACGACTTCACCCCATTATGGCACAACAAGGTCCTACCTGAATTCTTGCAAATTCCTGATGTAGATTGCTGGTCCACCTATGGAATCTTCTATCTCCATCACTTACTTAACAATGGGACTCTAAAAACCTTCCACACACTCCAAGAGGAGTACAATCTTCCCAATCATATGTTCTTTAGATATCTGCAAGTCAAGCATGCAATCCGCACTCAATTCCCATTGTCCCCCCCTAAGCCCACTTCAAATGTTGCTATGGCAATCATCAAAAACACGGATCCTCAAAAACTAATTTCAGCCTTCTACAATCTACTCTCCACCCCAGTAGCAACTAAAATAGCTTATGGACTTAAACCTCGCTGGGAAAGGGCGGTGGGACCCATCGAGGACGGGGAATGGGAGGAAGCACTGGAATTCTGTAAGACAGTTTCCCCAAAACTGTCGGACAGGCTGACCCAAATTTACATACTCCATCAAGCGTACCTTACCCCCCTCAGGGTTGCCAGGTACAGAGGCTCCCAGTCCACTTTGTGCCAAATGTGTGGAAGGGAGACAGGAACATTCATTCACTTACTGTGGTCATGCCCCAAAGTACAGGGACTATAGACACAGATAGTAAGATTCCTCCATGACGAAATGGGCTCTCCAGCCACGCTGGACCCAAAAATGTGCCTTTTAGGACTCTTGCCAGACTCGACTGACAGGTACATGAAGACATTTCTACACGAGACGTTATTCACAGCACGAAAGACAATAGCTCGGAAATGGATGAGGACTTATCCCCCGAGCATTGCAGAATGGAAAGTAGAAATAAACAACACCCTCCCCTACAAAAAATTTATATACACAAATAGGGGATGTCCTGAAATACTACAAAATCTGGGACAGGTGGCTGCAGGAGTCTAGCACTTGTTCATAGCCGGTTTATGCATAATACATAGTAATGTAAATAACAAGTAGATCCTTCGGCCCCTGGGTAGTGAAGTAACCCAAACCACTGACACAAGGTACCTTTTTGCTTTATTTATTTCATGCATAAAACGTGATGTGACATTGAAGATTTGAGATGGTTATACAATTGTTATTTGAGGATCTGTACGATATGTAGCATTTTTGTAAATGAAATCTGTAACATGTATGCACTGTAAATCGCAATAAACCTGGTTGATTTAAAAAAAAAAAAAAGGACCTCAGAAGAGATCAGCAGGAAGATTCGCTTTGTGGGCTAGTACTGAAAGCTTTGGAAAGCCAACAGCCTGATCTGCTGCTGAAGAGCCCCCGGAGAGAAGCCCGGCTACTACAGAAAGAGTAGGATCGGTTGCAGTTACGACAAGGGGTGGTCTACCGAAGGGGCCCCTCTGAAGATCCCGAAGAGAAGTGGCAATTGTTTCTACCGCAGAAACACAGAGAGAAGGTGCTGATTGCCCTGCATGATCACCATGGTCATTTGGGATCAGAAAGGACTCTTCAACTTGTAAGGGACAGGTTCTACTGGCCTTACATGAAGGCTGAAGTGGAGAGCTACTGTCATTCCTGCCTCAGGTGCATACAATGGAAGACCTTGCCCCAGCGAGCTGCTCCAGTGGGCCACTTAGAGAGCCAAGGGCCGATGGATCTGGTCTGCATAGACTTTCTATGTGTGGAATCTGACCTGAGTGGGCAAGGGAACATATTAGTAGTCACAGATCACCTCACCCGCTATGCTCAGGCGTTCCCTACTATAGAAAATAAAAAGAAAGGATTGCGCTATGGTATAACGGATGTATTAATGGTATGAGCTGCCTCTACCTAATATTATCACCCAATGAGTGAAAATAGACTAGTGAAAAGAAAAAGAGAAAGTTGATCGGGCGCTATACCTTTAAATATAGTGATATAACCAAATATTATTACTTATGAGGGTAAAAACCCAAGATATTTCATCAATAACCAGTGGACAAAATATTGGTAATAAATTATAAAAAATATATAAGATATATATATATATATATATATATATATATATATAGTGAAAAAATATAGGTCTCTTGGGATCGCATGGCCTGCCTGTGAGGATCTGTGTGAAGGCTCTCCCAGGAGACAGGGCCCACAGCCATTTGCGGAGACGCAACATTGCTTGTTTGTGCGAGTGACCTGATGGTGCCAGAGAGACAGTGACCAGATTGGATAGATCCAGAGACACTCGTTTGAGCAGTGGAGGACCGGGCCCACCCAGCGGACCGGAACGGAGCGACGGGGCCAGCTGACAGAGAAGCAAGCTTCAGTCCCTGGACCAAAGCTACTACACGGAGCTCCGATCCAGTTGGTGAGCGGGTTATGGCCAACAGTTTGTTAACTTTCACACTCAGTTAGACTCATACACTGGCCTCACTGAGGTTTATAGTTCCACAGAGGAGGAGCAGAGCAACAAACACTGAGCAGGCTTGAGGCCTACCTACTCTGACATCCCAAGCCTTGTAGTATAAGTTCTGAAGTTATACCAGGAGCACCTTTACCTCAACTTAACTTACTTTAACCTGTGGATTACAAATCACAAGTATTTACTTTAGCTAGCAAAGACAATAAGACCAAAGACCAAGTACATTTTTTTTTTTTAACAGAAACGTTTTTATTGATTAAAGCAAAGCATCGTTACAACTTATGTACAGTTCTCAATACAGTCATATTCAACAGAGTTCGAACCTCAATCCTAGTTTATTACAAGTGAGGGGAGAAGGAAGGTGTTACAATTAGACAGTAGGAGAGCGGGCACTCAACCATGGATCCCAGATGCCGCCAAATTTCTTGGGACATCTCCGTCCCATATATGTAAGCTTATAGAGTGGCAGCACCGAGTACACCATCGAGTGCCACTGGGAAACTGTAGGGGGAGGCGACTGCTTCCACATCTGCAGGAGTACCTTTCTGGCATAAAAACAGAGATAGAACAGTAGGAGACTCCTATGAGTAGTCTGAACGACATTATCCGTGATGCCAAGGAGAAGCACCTTAGGATCCATGGGCACTGAGAGACCAGTGACAGCATTGACATCCACAAGTATTTGTTGCCAATACCCAGGTGACGTGATAGAATGTACCAGCCGCCTGCTGACACTTAGGGCAAAGTTCGGACTGGGTGGGATAAATCCTAGCCAAACGTTGGGGGGTGTAGTAGGCTCTGTGTAAAAATTTTAGCTGAATGAACCTATCTCTTGCGGAGATTACCCTAGGGATGTAATTTTGAATGGCTGAGTCCCACTCCTCCTCAGAGAGGGACGGGATGTCCCCCCTCCAGACTAGAAATAAGGGCGAATCCCCACCCGGGCGCTCACAGGGGAGGCGTAGATATATAGAAGAGAGAATCCTGTCCACCCCACGGGAGGCAAGAAACCTCTCCACCCCGTGAGGCTCAACCAGGACCCTCACGGGGAATTGGGCCTGCGAGGCATGTTTCAGCTGGAGGTACCGAAACAACATCCAGGAGGGAAGATCATAGGCCTCCCTGAGGTCTGGAAAGGGAATGAGAGTCCCATTAGGCATGATATGTGCAAGGTTAATGATTCCAAACCTGGACCATAGGCCAGGGTCTGGAATAGAGCTAAAATGTCGAAGTTTGGGGTTGCCCCATAGCGGTGTATGAGGGGAAACAGAGTCAGCAGCCTTAACAGTGGCAGCGACTCTGTCCCAAACTTGGATGGTAGTTCGCATCGGGATCGTTACATGGGGACTAGACTTAGGTCCCCGATAAACCAACCCCGCCAAAGCTGTGTTCGAGCCCAGAATCGCCGCCTCCAACGTAACCGCCGGGTTAGATTTAGGCTGAGTAAACCACCAGCGAACTGTGACTAACACCGCCGCCCAATAGTTCCGCCGGAAACAGGGTAGCGACAGTCCCCCCAAGGACAATGGCATCTGCAACTTGGCCCTAGAGATCCTCGGAACCCTACCACCCCATACAAAGGAGGAAACCACCCCGTCCAACTTGCGGAAGAAAGTGCTAGGGATCGGGACGGGAGTATTACGGAACACGTATAAAAATTTAGGGAGAAACGTCATTTTAAGTAAATTAACCCTTCCCACCGGTGTCAAGGGCAGCGTCTTCCAGATTTGACATTTCACTATTAAGGCACTCAGGACTGGGTATAAGTTATCCGCCAGGAAATGGGAGAGGTCTCTGGAGATCTCAATCCCCAGGTATCGGAAACGGGAGACCATCTGTAGTGGAGACGAGGAGGGCGGGGGGGGGTGTAGAATCGGAGAGCAAAAACAAACTGGATTTACCCCAGTTGATCCTGACCCCCGAGAATCTACCATATTCGTCAATTATGGATAAGGCCGACGTAAGTGAGTCCGAGGTATCCCCGAGGTACAATAAAGCATCGTCCGCATAAAGCGAGACCCGCTCCAACAGGGGGCCCACCCTCAACCCCCCCACCCCCTCCGCAGAACGTAGGAGAATCGCCATGGGCTCAATGGCCAGGGCGAAGAGTCCCGGAGACAGGGGGCAGCCCTGCCTAGTGCCCCTACAGAGACGAATAGGGGAAGAAATGACACCACCCGTGCGTATGCGGGCCCTAGGGGAGGCATACAGTTGTTGTATCCAGGCCACAAATTTAGGACCAAACCCAAAGCGGTCGAGGACCTGCCAGAGAAAGCCCCACTCCACGGAGTCGAAGGCCTTCTCCGCGTCCAGAGAGGCCACCGCTCCCGCACCTTCCCCCCTCCCCACCCACGCTATATTCGTGAAAAGGCGTCGCAAATTAATATCGGTGCCTTTCCCGGGCATGAAACCAGTTTGATCCCCATTGATTAGAGCCAATATTACCGTGTTCAGCCTACCAGCCAGTATCTTCGCCAGTATCTTAGCATCAACGTTTAACAAAGATATCGGCCTGTAGGATGAACACAGCTCCGGGTCTTTCCCTGGCTTTGGTATTAACACAATGACAGCCTCCGAGAAGGAGTCGGGAAGTACATTCATCTCCAAGGCCTTGGTAAGGTTAGCATGGTAATAAGGGACCACCACTTCCATATTAGCTCTGTAAAACTCAGAGGGGAGTCCATCAGGACCTGGAGTCTTCCCCGCCTGAAGGGACTTAATTGCCCGCTGAACCTCAAGTACAGAAATAGGACTCTCCAGGGCCAACGCAGCCTCTCGAGTCAGGGCAGGGAAAGCCACCCGGTCCAGAAAGAAGGTCAATTCCCCCTGGGAATACACAGCCTTGGATTCATACAGGTGGGTATAATACTGCTCAAACCTAGCGTTAATTTGAGTGGGGTCAGAAAGGAGCGAACCATCAACCTCTCTAATGTTAGCTATGCAGGGGCTACCCGTCCGCTCCGCCGCCAGCCAAGCCAGCAACCTCCCCGGCCGCTCGCCTTGCTCAAAAATCCATTGCGTCTGGGAGAGGAGGAAGCGCCGGCAGGAAGCGGTGCGGAGTAATGCCAGCTCCCTATATGCGGTGAGCATATCCCCATGGGAACTCGGGCTAGGGGAGCGGGCGTAACGGTCTTCTATGGTTATTGCTTTACGCTCTGCTTCCGATAGCGTCAGTCGCGAGGCCTTTCGGACCTGAGCAATGTTAAACTGGTACCTGCCCCTGGCATAGGCTTTAAATGCATCCCAGACCGAGGCCGGCGATGCCGAGCCATCGTTATGAGTCCAATAGTCTCCCAGCTCTGACAACATCAGCGGGGCTACCTGTTCATCTGTGATCCAGTACCTGGAGAGTCTCCAGAGCCCCATCCCCGCCACCGAGTCTGTCCGGAGAGTCAGCATCACCGGGGCATGATCGGAGATACCCCGCGGCAGGATGGAGACCTCGGAGACCCTCTGCAACAGAGGAGTACTCGCATAGATCAAGTCTATGCGCGACAAAGTGGCATGCGTAGCCGAATGACACGTAAATTGCTTGGCTACAGGGTGTTTCCACCTCCACAAATTGTGCAATCCGAATGTTGCAGCCCATCTGGCCAGACCCACGTCCACCACCCTCCAGGCCGTGAGCCTGTCGACACTCGGATCCGGGGGTATGTTGAAATCCCCAGCGAGAACCACGTTAGTGACTGGGTAGCCAGCCACTATAGCAAGGATCTTCCGGAGTATCGAGAGGTCCGCCGGCGGGGGCACATAAAGTCCAACCACCATCATTTCCACCCCGTCACATAGTGCATGTAGAATAACATATTGGCCATCAGGGTCCAAGTGCAAGTTCAACAATTGAAAAGGGAGCGTCTTATGCACCAAAACACTGACCCCCCTAGAATGAGAGGAGAAAGTGGAGTGGTAGTAAGAGCCTACCCAGGGCTTCTTAAGCGATAGGATACGAGAACCCGTAAGGTGTGTCTCCTGTAAGATACAGATGTGCGGGAGATACTTCTTCAGGTAAGTAAAAACCAGGGATCGTTTAATTTTGGAGTTCATCCCCCGCACATTCCAGGAGATCAACCTTAGGGGGGCCATAGTAAAGAAAACAAGAACATTACAGTCCCAGCCCCGACTCCCCCTCCCCTCCTCCACAGCCCAAGACTGAAATAGAGAAGCAGAACTCCAAACCAGAAGCTGGAGAGCTCCTGCATGTTACGGTGCAGCGAGAAAAGTGCATACAATCTACCCAAAACATAAAACCAAGTATTAAACCCATTAAAACCAACCAACCCCCCCTCCCCCCACCCCACGCTACCCCCCCAACTTGGGTGCGTTTGAAATCCCAAAAAACACATAAGTCTCAGTCCCTGGAGAGCAATGTACCAAGAGAACGCCTAGAAGGCACAGTAAAAGTCATTCACGATCAATCCGCCACCGCAGAGTCAGGTGGATAAACAGTCCATATTATCAACCTCCCTGCGGATAGGGAGTCACCCGGACAGACAGGTCCGGGGGCACAGTTCTTGAGATTACCGGAATGTGGGAAAAAAAAGGGGCAAGCATTCTCCCGGCAATCGCACACCGCAATAACCCACAAGCAGCCAAGCATTAAAGTCCCCCTACTCCATCCCCAAGGACAGGCAATGAGTGCATAGCCAACCATAAGTAATGTTCCATGTCCCACAGGCTGATCGAAAAGGGATGGGGAAAGGGGAAGGCAAAAAGGTAAACTGGTAAAAAAGAGAAAATAAAAAAATGAGGGGGGGGGACCACAGACAGGGATAGGGGAACCCCAGAGCCAGTAGCAGGACAGTCCTCTGAAGCAGGGTGGAATGAGCAGCGCAGGTCAAGGCGGCAACGGTTGTAGGAAGGAACCATCGGAGTCAGCAAGAGTAAGGTAAATAGGAGCAAAGAACGGCCTCACCAGTTAACGACGTGGCAGGGACTCCAACCAGTTGGATGCATCTTCGGGCGAGGTGAAAAACCGATAGGACTCCCCATCCTGTACTCGAAGGCGTGCCGGGAAGAGCATGCTATACTTCAGGCCCTTCTGCCGTAGGGTCATCTTTACATGGTCGAACTGCTTCCGCTGCTTTTGTGTTTCCACAGAGAAGTCCGGGAATATCATGAGTCGGGTTCCCTCGAAGCGGAGGTCCTCCACATTTCTGCTCTCTCTCAACACCAGGTCCCGATCTCTGTAATTGAGGAGGCGTAGAATAAGTGTACGAGGGGGGGCTCCAGGAGGACCCCTAGCCGCCGGCATTCTGTGCGCTCTTTCGACCGCAAAAAACAGCGAGAAGGCCGCCTGGGGGAATAGCTGACGGAACAGACGTTCAATGTAGGCTGCAGGGTTGGAGCCTTCGGATCCCGGTAAGCCAATGACCCGGAGATTGTTTCTCCTATTACGATTCTCAGCGTCCTCCGCACGATACTCCAATGCGTGGACTTTAGTAGTAAGAGAATGGAGGGAGGCGGTATGTTCTGCAAGGGTATCCTCCACCGTCCCCACGCGGTTTTCGACCTCCGTTACCCTAGAGCGAAACTTGTCCATATCTTTCCTAATCAGTCCCATCTCAAGCTGAATGGTGTCTATTTTCGCCGTCAGCGCGGTTTGGCACGTGCTAATGGCCTGCATAAGAGCAGAAAACGTATCCTGGTCCCGGAGTTCAGGGTCAGCAGGGTCTGCATCAGCGGCTGGCGACTCCATATCCGAGAGCACGCAGGGCCGAGGTCCTCCACCACGAGGTAGGCCACGCGGCGTAACGGCTTTCAGTGGGGTCCCGTACTTCTTTTTGCTGGGCATACCACACCGGGGGATCAGTATCTGGGACCCAGGGACCCCGATGGTAGTGTTATCTGCAGGGAAATAGGATGTTTAGCAGCACGGATCACGGAGCTCCCGCACTATGCTTCCACTCCGGTCGCCATCTTGGACACGCCCCCCCGACCAAGTACATTTAGTGAGATCTCATGCATAGTTTAAAAGAGTAGGGGGAGCTCCCGGGTATATATATATATATATATATATATATATATATATTGTTTGAAATTGTTTATATTGAAATCCATTGGGCTGTCGTCCTATGTTGGGATGACAGCACAATTACTGTAATCACCTCTTTGAATATTTTCGCAGTAAAATACACTGTTGTTTAAGTATCCAGTTGTATGGCGTATTGTTTTCTCCCAGCAGGTGGAGCCAGCGGATCCTGAGGTTACAATACAGGTACCTTGCATTGTATTATACTGTACTGTATTGTATTGCACCACAGCTGTGTCAAGGGGACTGAGGCAAGTTAGTGGGGTGTTGTTGCTAGAGTGCAGGCCCAAATCAAATCATCCGCTCCATCAGGGGTCAGTGCTACATTTATGTTGCACATTGTTATATTTCTGCACTACATATTTTTTCTTTATCTTGTATTCACTCCATGATACAGTGAGCGGTGTCTTCAGCTGCATTCACTGTTTCTATGTGGTTTTGCACATAATTTAGTAGTATGCATTGATTTTATATTTAATCACTATCTAGGTTATATTTTCATTTAGCGCCATATATCCTATCTTCATTGGGAGCTAGGTATATATATTCACAGTTTTTGATTTATTAAGTGGCGGCTGTAGTTAGAATTTGTTCACTTGTCCACAAGCGCAGTGGGGTACACAAGGAGGGCCAGTATATTTGTGCACCATCAGTTTGGTTGTATTAAAAGACAAACTCGCTCATCAATGTCTTTATGAACCTTGCTTTGAGCATTGGTCCAAATAATTTGGTGGAGGGGATTATAATGTAGGGTTGTTTTTCGGGGGTTAGGCTTGGACCCTTAGTTCTAGTGAAGGGAACTCTTAAGGCGTCAGCATACCAAGATATTTTGGACAATTTCATGTTCCCAACTTTGTGGGAACAGTTTGGGGAAGGCCCCTTCCTGTTCCAACATGACTGCGCACCAGTGCACAAAACAAGGTCCATAAAGACATGAATGAGTGAGTTTGGGGTGGAGAAACTTGACTGGACTGACCTCAACCTGATATAACACCATTGGGATGAATTAGAATGGAGACTATGAGCCAGGCCTTCACGTCCAACATCAGTGCCTAACCTCACAAATGCGCTTCTGGAAGAATGGTCAAACATTCCCATAGACACACTCCTAAACCTTGTGGACAGCCTTCCCAGAAGAGTTGAAGCTGTTATAGCTGCAAAGGGTGGACCAACACAATATTAAACCCCACAGACTAAGACTGGGATGCCTGTCGGAAAAACCATCAGAGCTTTTTCCGACCAAAATTTCGATCGTGTGTACGCGGCATTAGAGAACTGATCAGAACAACTGAATATGCCACAACTTTAACTTTTTATGAATGTTTTTGGACCAAATACTTTCATTTGAACATAGCTGTTCTCATAAAGAGCCATTATTTCTAAATAATTCTGTTGTATTATTTTTCAGCTGGAAAAATGTCGCAACTAAAATGTGACATTGTAGATCTTGGTTTCTGAGAAATATGGAGTCACCTCTCAGATATATACTACATTGATTTAAAGTGTCTAGGTAAACAAAGTCAGTCCTGGGGCTTGAATCTATAACCACTTAAAGTGGAACTTCAGTCATTTTTTCATCTTTCCATCTATTAAATCCTCTGCCCTGGTTGTTTTAACTTTGGATAGTAAACATTTTTTTTTCTGGCAGTAAATACCCTATACAGCCCTCTTACTGTTTGTTGTCTGGTAAAAAGCCTAGGCTTATGACATCATGCACAGCTCTCTCTCTCTCTCTCTCTCTCTCTCGTGAACGTTTGCCAGGAAGGGAAGGGGGGGGGGGGGGTGAGTCATAAGAAGGCCAATGAAAGCTATAGAGCTGGTGCCTCTGTGTGTCTGTGTAAATCCAGGAAGTGAACAGTCAGCAGCTTCAGCTGCCCACAGTTAAAATGGTTGCAACCAGACTCAGCGGAGGGAGATTTCTGCAGCATATTTGTACAGAATCAGAGTATGAATAAAATAATATGCAAAGTGGTTGAAGGGAAGCTTCAGAATGGGAAAGATGTTTTATTACAAATTATGTTAGCAGAATGCAGTTCCTCTTTACTGTACATTCTGGGGGTCATTAACCATAGCGCTAATCATGCTAATTATGACTAAAACGTTATTCACTATAGCACTGGTAAAAAAAATACTCCCAAAATCGAATTTACTATAGTTCCCTAAAACCAAATAGTGCCCAAACCCTTACTCTGCTAGAAACCTGGAGTAGTACACATGGAAATAATGTTTAGAGCATGATATAATTGCCTAAATGGTACTGAACTATGTGGTATATTATTTAAAGATAATCTGCTTTTATACTGTGTGAAAAAGTGATTTCTGCACTGAAATATCTTTAAAAGTCTGAGAAGTGATACATTTCCCGCTTTTGTTCAACTAGATGCCAACACAACTGAGCATGCTCAGACCTGCAAATAGCTCTTATTTTAGCTCCAATGTCTTTTTTATTTATTTATTTTTTAATTTTTTATTTAAGGATTGCAGGGTGTACAAACAAACATAAAGCAAACATGATAATCAACTTTTCCCGTTATCTACCCCATACCAATGGTCCACATACAGTTTTAAAACTCACACGAAACAGCGGGACAGTTTCATTTGTTATCAACTTGTAGTAATACTATCATTTGTCATCAAAACAGTTCAAGGTAAAACTATCAGGTAGACCTGACATGAGGGGGATTCCCCTCCTCAGGGGACTACCTTCGCTCACCACACTATGTGTGGGTCATATATTCCAAGGGGGGAAAAGTGGGATCAATAAACAAATACACCTGAAACCCATATGGAATTTATCATTTTGAGATAGTAGCAGTAGTAGAAGATCTGCAAACTGGGAGCAAGGGAAACATTCAGCGCCTCTGATTTCTGTAAGTTGATTTTGAAATCTAATAGGTTGCCATATTGGCGTATATCTCTGCCAGGAGGATTGGAAGAGATGTAGGTTCTGAAATATAGAATAATAAGTCATCTGCATATGCAGCAACTTTGTGGTGATATGAGTTGGACTCCAGTCCTCGAATATCCGGATGAAGCCTGATGTGTTGCAGAAGGGGCTCTAAAGTAAGGATAAAGAGAAGCGGGGAAAGCAGGCATCCCTGCCTTGTACCATTGCCAATCTTGAAGGGGCTGGATGCCACTCCGTTAACTCTGACCGAGGCAGTAGGGGATAAGTAAATGGCGGCGATCCACGACAGCATGGCAGTTGGCATGCCCAGACGCCGTAGTGTGGCTAGTAAAAAGGCCCAGCTCACCCTGTCAAATGCCTTTTCAGCATCTGTAGATAACAGGATGAGCGGAACTTTAAGCTGTTTGGCCCTTGCCACTACATCTATCATCCTTTTGGTATTGTCCCTCACCTCTGTGTTGCGAATAAAGCCGACCTGATCCATCGGGACTATCCATTGGAGAACGGGACCCAGTCTCTCCGCCAGTATTTTTGTAAACAATTTGATGTCACAATTGAGTAAGGAGATGGGCCTAAAGCTCAAACAGAGAAGCGGGTTATTTTTAGGTTTGGGAATAACTGATATACTGGCCCGCAGGAGATCTGGGGGTATATTATGCTTGTCCAATATTGCGTTGAAGGCCGTGACAAAGTAGGCTCCTAATTGGGCTTGGAATGCCTTGTAGTAGAATATAGTGAAGTCATCCGGCCCTGGCGGCCTCCCCCCGGGAGCCCCCGCCAGGGTACACGCAAACTCCTCTATAGTTATAGGCTGTGAAAGTGCCTCCACTTCCTCCTCATTAAGAGAAGGCAGGTTCCCTTCAGCGATGTAAGTCTCCATTGCGTCTAGCCTGTCTCGGGGCTGGGCTGCCCCTGGTTGGGCATGAAGTTTATAAAGGGCCTCATAAAAGGACCGAAGGCCTCAGCCATCTCTGCCGGGTCGTAAATTTTGGCCCGAGTAGGAGTGGATAGGGCTAGAATATAGGACGCATTGCGTTGGATTCACAAGGCATTCGCTAATGATCTGCTGCATTTATCTCCATATTCGTAGAAGGATCTTAGAGCTCGAAGAAGCTTAAATTTGGACTGATATAGAGAGTGTTGCCTAATTTGTTCATGGAGTGTTGTCACTTCTGTCTCTATTGTTCTATCTGGGTGGGATTTGTGGCGTTTTTCGCAGTCATGTAATTTGGTGAGCAGTTTGGTTAGAGTTTTCGCCCTAGCTGCTTTGAGCCTGTGCCCATGTTTGATTAAAATCCCTCTAACGACACATTTATGCGTGGCCCATACCGATAGAGGATGGGGAACCCATTGCTCTAGAAAAACTGCTCCAAATCCCGCAGGACATCCGCTTTAACTTTGGGGTCCAATGTCTTTTTCTAAATGACGCTATAGTAAATACCAGAATGAACACTGTGTTAAACAGCTTTTTTTGGTAATGAAAACCGGCGCTATTATAGTCCAATGCAAGTTTTAGCCATTGATTCCACTGATACAATTGTAACTTCCCCACATAAATATTTTTAATGTTGAGATGAAATGTATCTTTCTCTGAAATAAATTTTCCTTTGCAACATTGTTGCTTCTATTTAATCTATTTTGTTTTTAAGAATGCTAGTATGTGGAATGTTTTGATGTTTTGGTCACTTGTTACTCTCACAACAATCTTTACCCAAACTGATACAGGTGTCTTTACAATCACAAACAATGCCATTGCTGATGCAAATTTAAAATGAGACAATTTTTTGTGCTTTTTATTAATTTTTTCTTTGCAACCTTGTTGCTTCTACTCAATCTATTTTGTTTTTAAGAACGCTAGAATGTGGAATGTTTTTATGTTTTGGTCATTTGTTACTCTGGTCTCCATCTCGCAGCAATCTTTACCCAAATTGACATAGGTGTCTTTACAAACCACAAACAATACCATTGCTAATTCAAATTTAAAATGAGTCACAATTTTTTGTTCCTTTTATTATTTCCAAATAATCATAATTTAAGCCCAAAAAATGTGATACGTGTCAACATCAGAAATCAGAATTCAATTCTCAAAAATTTGAGGGTAATATCATTATTCTAAACTCACCCACAAAGAACCACCAAATATCACAGAATAACTCAAGTAATGTAATTCCATCACCTGTATGTCAAAAGTAATGCAGTATGCCATCCCCAAACTGTTCCCACAGTTGGGAGAATGAAATTGTCCAAAATGTCTTGGTATGCTAATGCCTTAAGAGTTCCCTTCACTAGAACTAGGAGGCCAAGCCCAACTCCTGAAAAACAACTCCACACCATAATCCCCCCTCCATCAAATGATTTGGACCAGTGCAGAAAGCAAGGTCCATAAAGATATTGATGAGTAAGTTTGGGGTGGAGGAACTTGACTGTCCTGCACAGAGTCCTAACCCATAACACAACAGAAAACCTTGGGGATGAATTAGAGCGGAGACTATAAGTCAGGCCTTCTCGTCCAATATCAGTGCCTGACCTCACAAATGCACTTATGGAAGAATGGTCAAACATTCCCATAGACACATTCCTAAACTTTGTGGACATCATTCCCAGAAGAGTTGAGGCTGTTATAACTGCAAAGGCTGGGCCAAATTAATTTTGAACCCTACAGACTAAGATTGGGATTACAGTTCATGTGCATATAAAGGCAGGAGTCCCAATACTTCGGACAATATATAGTATATTGCTTGTGACACTAAGCATGGCTATGGACTTAGGGCTGGTTCACACCACAGAGATGTAGACAACATGTGTGAGGCTGCATGCTGGCTAAATGGGTAGCAATTCCGTCTAGTAGCACTGGGGTTGCTGGTTCAATTCCCCAACATGCTAATGCTTGTGTTGAAGTTTATTTGTTCTCCCTGTGTGGGTTTCTCCCCACAATCCAAAGACATGCTGGCATTTTATTTGTCTCCTGTTGAAATAGTCTCTAATGTAAGAAAGTTCGTTTTGGACTTTATATTGGAAGCTCAATGCAGCCAGGGACTGATGTTAATGTTTGCTAGCACTAATCATGCCCAGGGACTTGGATGTTAAAAATTGTAGGGTTTATACTGCACAGGAACATATGCTTAGAAAACTGTTGCTTTGTTTATGTGCATGCAAATGGACTTCGATTTTTGGCCAGTAGTTGGAGATTTAATGCACATAGCCAAGGGCTAACACAGTTGAAAATAGTATTACGTGTTCCTGCTCATCAGGTGCAATCACTTTAGACATACATAAAGGGACATTGAAAGATACTGGTGGGTGTGTATTTATATTGGGTGTGTGTCAGTATTCTAACAATACAACTTATCTTATTTAAAGGGCTGCAGTATGGGGGTTCGTTTGGCCTGAGAAGGCCAGGTTTTTTGCTGTGATTTGTAGGGGAGAAGAAATGATATTGTGCATATAGACAAATGCCCATATCACCCACCTGGTGGAGATCGAGCTGTAGAGGGGTCTTCTCTTGCACCTCATGTCCAACACCCCCGGTAGTGAAGACAGGGAGTGGAGGACACAGAGTGGCACAAGGGCTGATGTGGTAGATGGCTTAGGCTGGGTCTGGGCAGGAACCAGGTGGCTGGAGTGCGCTGGGCCGGAACTGAGAACAGGAGCTCCATGTTGCTGGATCAGCAGCTGGAAGCGTAGCCGGGACGTAAACCAGGGGGTCATCAACAGCCGGACAGAGCAGGTACCGAGTCGTGAGGCAGAGGCAGAGACGGGGCACAGGCCAGTTTCGGAACACAGTCAGGCAATGAAGCAGAGAGGAACATCATGCAGAAGCGGAGTCAAACACAAGCCGAGGTCACAAGTAGGCAGGCAGAGGTCAAACGGAAGGTTCAGGCAAGCTGAGTCGGGATACAGGAAACTTGTACAGATCTGGTAAACTGGCACTAGCTGAAAAGACCACTTAGCAAAGTGTGCATGTCACTGGCAGGTTTAAATAGGTGGACTCGTGCCAACGAGTGCACACCAATGCTCACACCTATGTGCGCGCCGTCTCGCGCCTGCACTCACACATGTGCCAGTACATGTCCTTTCTTGTGCATCTTTTGGAATGTCCATGCCTGAGCACCACTGCATGCTTGTTACCCGGGTTTCTCTTACATTGGGCAACCTCTGAATGCCCATTTTCAGCATCTTATCGGGGGGAGCCTGGAAGAAAGTCCATATTATGCTGCGTACACATGATCGGTCTTTCCGACAGACTAGGTCTGGCGGACCAGAATCTGTCGGACAATTCGCTCATGTGTGGGCTCCAGCTGACTTTTTTTCCCAAAAGTCCAACGGACCTAGAAATAAAACATGTTTCAAATCTTTCCGAAGGACTCGAGTCCGGTCAAAAGATCTGTTCGGGGGCGTGGCCTGGACATGGCTGAGTAGAGTCGCAATTTTGTTGAGCTCCCGGCCTCCCCTCACCTACCTCAGCTTTACATTCTACTATCATAGGAATGTGCTCAGCAAGGAGGCACGGGACAAGAGCAACAACTAGGGGGAACCGCTACAATCTCCCCAGGAACGATATCCAGCAACTATTTTCTCAATTACACCGGACATCCCCAAGCGCCACAATAGCGACTGCACGTGGTTTGGCCCCGGAGGCCCAGGCCTCCCACTCACATTCTCCGTCCCCCAGCGCATCGGCTCCCACAGCCATCCTCATGGGGACACCGACAGACTTCCGAGCTGACTCGCAAGACCCCCCGCAGACCCCGGGACCTGATCACTTAGACCAGGACATTCGCTCCCTGTTACAAGCTCTTCCTACTAAAGCGGAGATAGAGGCTCTCATCCTCCGGATAAAAGAGACACATCGGAGAGATCTGCATGAAGTGCGGGAGGAGGTGCAGGGTCTCTTGGACAGAGTGACCTCCGGAGAAACATCTCTCTTATCCCTGACACAGAGAGTGATAGACCTGGAATGGTCTTAAGCCGCACATTTGTATGCCTCTATTGAACTTCAATTGCATCTGGAAGACATTGAAGATCGCAGCCGCAGGAACAACCTGCCGCTTCGCGGCATTCCGGAGGCCACGGTCGCGGAGGATCTGAGGGCTACAGTCATTGCTATTTTTCAGAAGCTTCTAGACCCCCCTCCATCATTGCTAGAACTTGATAGAGTGCACAGGGCTTTAGGACCGAGATCTGCTGACCCCGCACGTCCGCGGGATGTGATATGCCGATTGCATCACTACATCAAGAAAGAGGAAATCTCCCGCAGAGCCTGGGACCATGGAGAAGTGGACTTTGATGGGACTCAGGTTAAAATCCTACCCGACCTGTCAAGAGCTACCCTGCACCGCAGAGCTCTCCTCCGCCCAGTACTAGAGCTGGTGAGAAGGCATGGCTGCACATACCGCTGGGGATACCCATTCACCGTCCTGATTAAGAAGGACTCATCCTCCTTCAGGCTACGCACAACGGCGGATTTGCCGGACCTGTTCTCTTTTTTGGGCACACCCCCCATCCAGGTCCCGGACTGGCTACAGTATCTTCCGAGATCTTCCGGTTGAGTGGGCACTGTTCAGGGTAGGACTTACCATTGGGCTTGACTGGGCTCAAGCCCATGGGCCCCACCCAATAGGGGGCCCCGCCAAGATACATAGCTGAGTGTACCCGGCTCGGCTCCGCTCACAGTTATGCCCAGTCCCGCCCTATGATGGACATAACACAGGGACTGGGCGTGACTGTGAGCCGAGCCGAGTACACTCGACTACTCTCGGCTCCGCTCGGGACTGCGAGAGGGCCCGAGAGCGGCCGAGATACACAGGACTCTGTATCTCGGCAGCGCCATTTTTAAACTTCAAGACTTCAATGACAAGCCTGCAAATTACACTGACAAGGCTACAATGACACTGGACAAGGCTGCAGATGGATGGGCAAGGCTGCAGATGGACACTGATAAGGCTGCATTGATGAGCATTTAAATGTAAGTTTTTTTCCTTAAACTTCCCTCCTAAAAGCTTTTTCCTTAAAATTCCCTCCTAAACTTGGAGTGCGTGTTATATGCCAGCATGTGTTATACACCGATAAATACGGTAATGTATAGAAGGTAGGGCCCGAAAGTGACTCAAGCCCAGGGGCCCCCACCACCCTAAGTCCTGCCCTGGCACTGTTGCATTCCGGGGACCCCTACCTGCACGCCCGCAGAGAGGGAGGAGGAGATCCCGAGCGTCCTCCCCTGATCAACGTGAAACCTGAGTGAGCTGATGCTTTGTGAGCTGTCCCCCCCTCCCTCCTTCTTTACACTTTTGACTTCCACGTAAATGTGCCCCATTTGTTGGCCGGTATGTATCAGCTTTTTCTGTTGCGGGGTGTACCAGTCTCTCCCCCCCCCCGCCCCCGAGCTGACCCTGATGGCCGATGGGATCCCCTTCACGCAAGGTGCCGAAATGCCCGGTGCTGTGACCCTTTCCATGCTACCCGCTTCTGGGCGCCCCGCCTGCTTCCCCATTGCCCCTCTCCACGCAGGTGCTCCTTGGGCTGCACAGAAGAGGAGCGAATGCGGCTGCAAAACATGTGTCCCACAACGTATCTACTGGCATAACAGCAGCTGAGACTAAGGCTCTTGTAGACGGTTCGACTTGACAGCCGTGAGTAAGATTTTGACTGACAAAATGGGGGGAACACTGCAACAATGAGCAGTAGTCGTATATCCGCCTCCGGAGACTTGTGTTGACCTCCTTTTTCCCCCGGGGGAGGGGGACACGCCATGGGGAGCTGCCTATCTTGCAGCCCAACTACAGGTGTACATTGCCTGGGGTTGGCGCGGGGGGGGGACACCAGACCTTGCGGAGTGAAGGATACGGGGGGATGGGGGGTGGACACCCGGAGTCGGCGAGCCGCAATGTTGGTCTGTTTCTTTTTTGTTTTGTTCACCTGCAACAATTTAGGCTGTATTCGCGGACAGGGGGGCGGAATTAGAGTGACCTCAGATGGTGGAACCTGGCCATAACCCCCACGTAGATGACGAGAGGTCTAGGGGGGGGTCCAAGCTCTCACTGGTGCCGTTATTTTCGTTTTCTGTTTTTCTTTTCCTAGCGGAATCGAAATACTTGTTAAATGTACATTCACCTATAATACATTATAGTTATATTATTTGCTGTCATATGATGTTTTCTCTTTGTGTTTTTTTAAATTTTTTTTTATTTTTTGACCATCTACTAATGCTTGGGTGGGTGGGGTGGGCAGGGGGCTCCCTTCTTGGTCCTGTCTAGCCTCTCTCCCTTGTAGGTTGGCGCTTATCCCCCAGTGATTCACTGGAGAGCGTTTTGGTAATACTTTGCCCTATTTATAAGTTACTTTGGGCTGCTGTAATCTTACAGGGCCGTCTAGCTCTCTCCCCCTTTTTTTTTCTTCTTTTCTTTTTTTTTTTGTTTTGTCTCGTTTCTTTCTACCCCTCCCCTCTTTCCCTTACCGCCCCCTCCCCCCATCCTATCCCCTCCCTTCCCTAACCCGTGTTATGGAGACCCTGGACATGATCTCGCTTAATGCCAAAGGCCTTAACACGCCAGAGAAACAGCGGATGCTCCTGCAAGATCTACACCGCCTTAAATCGGACGTAGCCTTTATACAGGAGACACATTTCAGAGATACAAAGCTGCCCGTTCTTAAAAGCCCTACGTTCCCCACAGTATACCATTCCACGAACCAGTCGGCTAAGTCAAGGGGGGTGTCCATCCTCCTCTCGAAGAGGATACCTTGGACCTTCGTAGACTCAATGGCGGATCCTGGAGGTCGTTTCCTTTTTGTGAAGGGGAAAGTGGGTGAGGTCAAGATTACGTTGGCTAATCTGTACGCCCCCCAATGACCACCAAGAGGTGTTCTTGAGTAGGACGCTTAATAGACTGACCAACTTCTCAGAGGGCCACCTTATTGTAGGGGGAGACCTGAATGTTCCACTGGCCCCAACAGTTGACACATCCTCGGGACTGTCGTCGCTGTCCTGCTCCTCCCGTAACCGAATAACACAATCCCTACACAACTGCCAACTGATTGATGTTTGGCGCCTCCTTCACCCCGGGGAAAAAGACTTCACCTTCTACTCCCTTCCACACAAGACCTACTCTCGCATTGACTACTTCCCTGTCCCTCATGCCCAGTTACATGCCGTACGTGCTTCCACGATAGGTCTTATTACCTGGTCCGACCATGCCCGATCTTTCTATCCTATGCACTTCATGACCCCCTGATGACCGGGGCCAAGCAGTGGAGATTGAATGAAAGCCTCCTGCAAGACAAGGAAGTCCTCATGGACGTTATTAAAGAACTGGAATGGTACTTCAGCACCAATGACACTCCTGATTGTGACCCTGGGATTATCTGGGAGGTGCACAAGGCAGTTATACGAGGAGTGCTGATAAAGCATGGATCCAGAATTAAACTGAACCGTACTGAACAGCTTAGGGCACTTCTTGTGGAGCTTAAAGCACTGGAGGGCCGCCACAAGTGGGTACAATCCCCTTCTTTAGAGAGGAAACTTTTGACTAAACGATCACAAATTGCAGATGTACTCCAATTTAAGGCCAAAGCGGCGCTACGGGTCTGCAGCAGGTTTTCTTATGAAGCTGGAGATAAATGCGGGAAATTACTAGCGAGAACATTACGAGAGCAGAAAATGGCGACCTATACCCCACATATAGTGCCGCACAACAGACCCAAAGTCACGAAACCCCGTGACATAGGTCAGGAATTTGGGGAATTCTATAATTCCCTATATAACCTGCAGTCCAAACCCCCCCCCCCCAGGAACAGATAGACTCCTATCTTTCAGCATCCTTAATGCCCCACATAGCAGAAGCTGACAGAGACATTCTCGAAAACCCTATTACCATCGAGGAAATCCAAATGGAAGTAGGTACTATTAAGATGGGCAAAGCACCGGGCCCAGATGGCTTGAAGGGCCAGTATTACAGGACCCTACTCCCGTCTCTCGCCCCATATTTGGTCAAGCTGTTTAATGCACTGGGCTCGTCTGCGAAGTTTGACACTTTGTTGGCGCACATTTCGGTGATCCCTAAGGAAGGGAAAGACCTATCCTCCTGCGGTAGTTACCGGCCAATCTCACTGCTCAATTTAGACCTTGAGCTTTTTACGAAAATACTGGCAAACAGGATACAACAGTTTATCCCAACCTTGATTCATCTAGACCAGGTGGGCTTTGTACCCACACGAGAAGCTAGGGACAATACTACAAAGGCGCTGAACCTTCTCCACATAGTCAACAAATACCAGACAAAATGCGTTTTTCTTAGCCCCGATGCGGAGAAAGCCTTTGACAGGGTGTATTGGACCTTTATGTTGACGGTCTTGCGCTACGTTGGCTTTGGCAACAAGATGCTGCAGTGGATTTCTGCGATCTACTCCTGCCCCTCTGCTCGGGTTCAAGCTAATGGGATACTATCAAATCCTTTCAAAATTACGAATGGGACACGTCAGGGGTGCCCATTAACGCCCCTCCTCTTCGCCCTGTCACTGAAACCCTTTCTCTGCTCAGTCAGATTGAATCAGGACATTAATGGAATAAAACTTGGGGACGACCAACACAAAATTTCGGCCTATGTTGATGATATGTTATATTCAATCACAAATGCCTTGATTTCTCTCCCTAACTTGGTGAGGGAATTTGAGAGGTATGGAGTTCTCTCCAATCTATGAATTAACTTCGTTAAGTCGGAGGCAATGGGGATTAACTGTCCACATTCACTAATCACCCAGCTTCAGAGCGCTTTTAAGTTTAAATGGATGGATAAAACACTGACCTATCTAGGCACACTGATCCCCTCTAGGATGGACAAGGTCTTCGAACTTAACTTTCCCCCACTGCTGAAGAGAGTTAAGTCACTCTTAGACAAGTGGAAATCCACTCCTGGTTCGGCCGTTGCAACATTATAAAAATGAGCATTCTCCCCAAGTTCCTCTACCTCCTACAGGCGCTACCTATACACATCTCACCCGCATATCTTAAACAGGTCCAGAGGACTTTCTTTGACTTCATATGGGCGCAGAGGCGGAGGACTGGCGGTCCCCGACATGCGTAAATACTGACAAGTTATGCACCTAAGTAGGCTGATCGACTGGAATAGACATATTGACCTTAAGATTTGGGTCCGAATTGAACAGGACCAATCACCGATACCTCTGGGTGGCCCTGGTGCTTTGCCTCCCTACCAAGAGAAGTGAGAAATCACCTACTCATAGGCAACACAGCCAGACTCTGTTGGACCCTGGTTACCTCTACCTCCCTCTCGTCTCGGACTTCTCCCCTTTACCCTATTCTGGGAAACCCGCTCTTCCCCCCAGGTATAGAGGATGTGGGATTTCAGGAACTACTGAGAGCAGGCAGCGGGCGTGTTGGCAAATACGTAACGACAGGGAGTTGGTCTATGGTTTCAGAGCTGGTGGACCAGTCGGGCATGTTTCGCCTGAAGTTTTGGAGTGCCATCCAGATTACCCACTTTTTTAGAGCCTTCCCGGAACTGAGGATGTTTGCTAGGTCACTTACCCCTTTTGAGGAATTCTGCTCGGAAACGGGAGCGATGCATCACATGCTGTCATCCTGTTACCAGTTGCTTAACATCCCTACGGAACCTCACGCCTTGACCTGTATTACGGAATGGGAACGGGACTTGGCTACAACCTTCAATACATCACAGAGACAACACATACTCAGGTTTACGTACAGATCATCTATCTGTACCAAAACACAGGAAACTAATTTCAAGATCCTTACTAGGTGGTACAGAACGCAAGCGAGATTGAAAAAAATGTTCCCCGACACCTCCGACCATTGTTGGAGGTGTCAAATTGAAGAGGGCACCATGCTACACATCTTCTGGTCATGCTCCAAACTGGAACATTACTGGAAAGAGGTTCGGCGCATCCTTCAGAAATTTACAGAAAGGATAATACTGGACGACCCGGCCTTATTCCTCCTACATGCATCTGACATATCAGGGATGGTTTACAAAAAATCTATTATTCGCCACCTCCTAGACGCCGCCAAGGCCTGTATTCCCCTTAAGTGGAAGTCGCCCCACCCCCCAACAATCGGGATGTGGGTGCGCAAAGTAAGAGAAGCAAGCAAGCTGGAGGATTTGGTTCTTTCTGCTAAATACCAGCAGGAACGGTACTCTGCTACATGGTCAGGATGGAATGCATACTTCTTCTCAGAGGAGGGGCAGGCCCTCCTTGACAATGACTAGATGGCAACTTGAGCTGCTACACCTACCCCTTGTAGTTGAATATTGACTCATTCGGATACAGTGCAACATCGGTGTAAGATATGAATCCCGCCTGTGTTTGGCGAGCTCATGCTAGATACATCTCCCACGCAAACCTATCCCCTCTCCCCCCCATCTCTTTCTCTCTTTCCTTACTCTTCTCCCCCTTTCCGTTTACTTTCTCTCTGTTTTTTCTTGTTCACTTTATTAAATTATGACATGACATTACTGGCTAGGCAGTACTGGGGAATTAAGATCACTGGAGGCACCCCCAGTAGCGATGTTTTAATTTGCCCTTGGGAAGCCGTGCACTGTTTCCAACCATAACACACCCCTGGGATACTGTGGTATGTAACTAACTGTGTATATCCAGATGTGTGTAAGCTGCAACTGACTGATTGTACCTGATGCTTTGTACCCAAGCCTGTTCTTGAAATAAATAAAATAATTGTAAAAAAAAAATCTGTTCGTCTGTATTTTAGTCTGACGGATGAAAACCGACGCTAGGGCAGCTATTGGCTACTGACTATGAACTTCCTTATTCTAGTCCGGTCATACGTCATCATGTTCCAATCCATCGGACTTCGGTGTGCTTGTGTTTAGCCAAGTCCGTTCATTTGGAAAGTCCGTCTGAACTCTGCCGAAAGTCCGTCAGGAAGACCATCGGACCTAGTCCATCTAAAAGTCCGGTCGTGTGTACACGGCATAAGTCTCTTGGCATGGAGATTGAATTCTGGTTCCCAGGAATTGTCTTCAGGTCCATAGCCCTTCCACTTAATAAAATACTGGACGGTGCCCCCTCGTCTTCTGAGTGAGTTGTAATATGAAATGTTACCCATACACTGAAAGTAAAGCTGTGTCCACTCTAAGGTTTAGACAAATTTTTGACAAATTTTAGATTGTATGCTCCTATAAGTAGGGCCCTTAAAACCCAATTGCTAACTGTTTTGCTAAATGTAGCACCATGTATTCTGTAGAATTATTTTTTTTTTTAAGCTAGTAAATTAATGTACATAATTTTATTTCTGCTGGCAAAATAAAAGTACATTATTGCGCTTGTATGTTGTGTTTTTTTTATTTTCTTTCTCTTTTCTTTCTTTTTAATTCGTTTTGGGGGTGGTGGTTTTGGGAAAGGGCAAGATCATTCTTTTATACCCTATAATTTCTATATGTATTTTTGCACCAAAAAATTTTATCTCTTCAGCACACCTGCAAGTAAATGATAAAGGTGGAATATTTATATATAACAGCTGTGGAGAATTGCAGGTAATGAATTCAGCTGGTGGATAGGCGGTGTTGTATATGTCAGCCCTGGTTCACATTGGTGCGATTTGACATGCAATTTGACAATGAATGAAATGAATGGAATGAAATAGTGTGAGATCCAATTGCTATCAAAAGAGCATGGTTTCACCTTCTGACCCGGAAATTAGTCATTGTAATCACCAGGATGTTCCTGTGCTGGTCAATATCTCCATCTAGGTTAGGGTTGCCACCTGTCCAGGATTCACCCGGACAGTTCGGGTTTTGAATCATGTGTTCGAGTTTCAGTTCACCTGAAACCTGGACACACTATTCAGACCAGGCTGTGGCTGAGTGATTTGACCACAGCTACTGTGTGCCGAGGCGCGCTCTGTGCATTACATTACTACTCTCCTTGGAGCATCCAAATGTATCCCAGGTCGTTTATAATCCTATAGTGTTTACAGCAAAAAAATAAATTAAAAAAATTACCTTTTGCTGAAAAAGTGTTTGGGTTTGGCTTGAAGAAAAGGTGGCAACCCTAATCTAGGTGGACATGGCGAGGTTCCTCTTTAGCAAAGAGGAGGTGCTGCTCATTTGCCGGGTAAGTGTAGGATATGTACTTGTGCTTACTCAATGTGGGGGTGGATGTGGTACTCAGAAAAGACTATGCAAATATAAATGAGAGCTTGTTTCTATTAAAATATATCTAGACCTCCAAGTTGCATGACAAGTTGTACCCCATAATTCTCAATGATAACCATTCATACCTGTGCTACTTCAAGTTGCAAAAACTTCAAAGTAGCCCCTGTACTACTTTGGTGTGACTTTCATGTCACTTGAGGAACATAGGACGCAATATTACACAGGCATTCCCAGAAGTTGTGATTTTCAGGTCGCAGCAGTGTGAATGAGATTCATGGATAATACCTTTGAATTAGGCACTATTCTCACTTGTGCATCCTGCAAGTGGGTCAAATTTGTCCCTGCACTACTTTGGTTTGACTTTGATGCGACTTGAGGCCCATATACCGCAAGATTACACAGGTTCACACAAGTGCAAATGGGGCCTAATTCAAAGGTTCCTTTCACACTTGGCTGACTTTTCATACAACTTGAGGTCCCCTTTACACTTGTGCGAGCTGAAAGTCCCACGATTTTGCAGCGCTTTTTGCCGCCAATTTGATGTGATTTGAAGCAATGCCAGTGTAATCTTGAGGTCTATGGATGCCGGAGTCGCAGGACCAGTGTGAAAGAGGCCTTAGGGCTGGTTAGCACTGCTGTGCTGTCTGACATCGGATGTGATTTGCCCTGCACTGCAAATCACATCCAATGTCTGTGTGATGCAAACTCAGCCATACAGATTGTCACCACAGATTGTCACCTACACACACACACGCCCACGGATGTATGAATATATTGAAAATGGCAAAGAAAAGGTGAGATCATGGCCTTAACAAGGAAATAGAAATTCACACTGCCTTCTAATGTTTTTTATCTTGAGTTTACGGTGTGCATGTGTGTGCATATATATATATATATATATATATATATATATATATGTGCATATGTATGTGTACATGTGTGTATACAGACTTGCTTATGCATGCTTTGCTCTTTACGATATACCTTTTTAGGTCCCTACACACATTGTTCTCAAGTTTGTCATACATACACCTTTCGGGTGGTTCATTAATAATTATGTCATTTGATCTAATTTTTTGGGTTGTTCATGTGGGATTTGTTCTAAGTTTCTACATTATATTAATTATTTCCCATGATCTTTTTTTAGGATCATTGATCTCACCTTTTCTTTGCCATTTTCAATATGTTCATACATCCGTGGTCATGCGTGTGTGTAGGTGTATATGTATATGTGTGTATGCTTATACAAGCATGCATATATGTCCCTTTGGAGATTTTTTGGGATTATGCATTTCCCATGTCCGTTGTCACTCATATGCATGTTCATGCATCCTCTTGGTTTGTATACTCATACGATAGTCATACGTTGGTCTCCCTCCTCCTATGCATGGCATATTATTATACATGTTCTTTCATTCATTCATATATTGATGAGAATGTTTATTTTTGTTAATTTTTCTATACACATGATGTATTATGGTGCATGCACGGTACATGCATTCTTTCATTTAATAATGAATTAACAGATATGGTACATCTTTATATAGTATTTCTAATCATTTTCATTCGAGTCCCATATTTGCAGTTGGACATTCATCCCATCCGGCTATAATATTCAAATTATCGTCTCTTTCACAATAATTCTTTATTGATTTATTTATTTTTTAATTATATTTTAATTATCATCCTTCCCATTACTTTATATACACATATCCATTTTTAATTTTAATATATGTTTTTTATTATATATACTGATATTTCTTTTTATTCTAGGTATATATTATTTTATATGGTGTTAATCAATTATTGTTATATATTGTGGCAACATTGCCCGTTTCATACTACTACATGTATTACTATCTCCGTTGTCCAGTACAGCACTTTGCTTGTCTATAAATACTTGACTTCCTGGTTAGACTGATAGAACTGAAGAAACAATGATGTTGTGAAACGCGTCTTCTGATTGGTCACTACGTCACATCCGGTCTATGGAGCTTGTGTTCCATGCTGAGGTGCACTGCCGGTTCTGGCTTTTCGGCCTTCCAGACTTTGAGGATACCATATGCTGCAGCAACCACAACATTTGCAAGGCTGCTAGCTAGAGAAATATCTACAGAGGCTCCATTACTGCTTCTTTCCTCAACGGCTTGCCAGTGCCTTGTCATCCTCATTCCTCCACAGACCTCCCAGTGACTTCGGACCCCCTTTTTACTTGCATGCCTGATTACCTCATCCCCTTGTGAGTAGCCACTTGGCTGTTTGTTACATTATATTAAATGCATCCTTAAATACTGCACTTAGTCTGGCGCACTTTGTCTCTTCTTCCAATGGTTTCCTATGGTAATAGTTCACAACTATCCGTTTTGCGGCCAGTGCGTTTTTGTAAATGGTTGGGGAATTTTTTCATGCGATTTGCGGGTAATAGATTTAAATGGAACCGCACCAGAAAAGCAACTGTTGCGTTTGTGATGTGATATTTTATGTGTTTTGCAGTTAGTATGTTAACACTGTATATAGCTGATTTCTAATTGGGGGGGGCGGGAAGCCAGCTGCCACATCCTTAACAACCAATGAATCTTCAGATGTCAGCGGCTTCCCCACTGAAAGTAAAAAAAAATGCCAGCCAAAATTTAACAAAAATGGTGTGGGATTCCCCCCAGTTCATTACCAGGCCCTTTGGGTCTAGTATGAATATTAAGGGGAACCTCGCATCAAATTGTGTGGGGGTCCCCCAAAAATCCCTACCAGGCCCTTCAGGTCTGGTATGGGTATTAAGGGGAACCCTGCACCCCAAAATTAGAAAAAAATGGCTTGGGGGTCCCCACAAAATCCATGCCAGTCCCTTATCTGAGCAAGGAACCTGGACCACATAAGGATAAACAAAAGTGGATGCAGTACATAATCACTGAATACATAATGCTGTAATTTTCTATCTATGTCTGTCCACAGAAAAAACAACCTATAACCCCTGCACACTGCTGCAACCCCCCCCCCCCCCAAAGGGCCTGGTGTGGATTGGGGGGGACCCCCACATAATTTTTTTTAAACATTTTTGTATTGCCTACAATGGTATTTGCTATTTCGAGTCAACATTGGGCTGTGAAAAGAATCCTACAGAAACATTGGTCGGTTATTAAAAATGATCGAATCTTGGGCCCCGAGCTTCCCGACAGACCAAATGTGATTTTCAGGGGTGCAACCAGCTTGCGAAACATGATTGCTCCAAATGTCCCTGAACCCCCAACAAGACCCACATTTTTTGGGGATTTGAAGGGCTTTTTCCCCTGTGGGAAATGCAGAGCTTGTAAACTGAATGCATTACGGGGTAGGAGATTCACTGAGTTCACCTCGGTTGGTACTGGACTCACTTACCCTATACGAACATTTATCACTTGCACCACCAAGTGCGTTGTGTACCTGCTTAGGTGTCCATGTGGTTTGGAATATGTGGGACGCACGGTACGCATGTTACATGTGCGCCTGGGGGAGCATATAACTAACATTTGCAAAGGTTTCGATAAACACAATGTTAGTAAACACTACGATCTAAAACATAACCGTGACCCAAGAGGCACCACCTTCTTGGCTATAGAGAAATACATCCCGCACTGGCACGGCAGTAATGCCAAGCGCACTATCTCTAGGGCAGAAACAAATTGGATCCATAAATTAGGGACACACATCCCTGGGGGACTTAATATCGAATGGGACATCAATTGTTTTATCAACAACGGTTGATTTACCATTCCTCTTCCCCTTTCAGTACACGGATTTTGTATTCAATTTAGGCTGTATATAACGTATATATAAACGATCGTCGGGTAGATACGTCTACACCTCGTGCTATTTTATCCGCTTGTTTTTATTTACTTATATACTTTTGCTAGCATTTCTTTTCTACGATCAATTTTATGCGACTCGATCGAGTCATTTTGTAGCTTCCAACGCTTATCTGGCTGAAAAATAAAATCCACGTGTTTTAGACTTTATCACACGATTGGGCGTTTTTTTCCCTTTTTTCATCCATTCGGTGACACGCCAATTTGAAATTTCCGAACTGACCGGAACGGACGACGTTCAAGGAACATCCGAAGGTGTGGGTTAGGTTTTACCTTCCCGCCCCCAAAGGCGATTCGAATCATCCGTTTGTATGAGGAGTGTCGGAGGAGCGATCTTGTCCGATCCTAATCGTTTGGGAGTTCGTATCCGCGCACACTAATGGTTGCTCTGGTAAGCCTTTATTACTCACTTAAGTTGCTGTAGTGAAAGAATTTACGTGGTCAAGCACCTGCACCAGAGACACCTGTGATCAACTTTAACGTTTTTATGTTTCACTTAATGAACATTTATCTCCACGTGTCTGGGGCCTTGTAAATCACTTCACCTATTCAAGGCATGGGACTTGTTTTGATTTGTTTTTTTGATTTTTTGATTCGCTTCACATAATCATATTTTTGTGTCTCACATTTTTTCACTTTTGAGTTTTTCAGCAACAAGTTGTGGTTCAAACAATTTTTTGCTTTCACACCAATTTTGAGTAACATCCTTTTTGGTTTAACAACCAATTGATTTTTAAATTTTTTGTTCATTGCACAATATACATATATATAGTTTTTACTATTGATGTTCAATTTTGGAATCACCAGTTCTGAAATTTTTTTTTGATGAATTGCTTTATTGTATTCAGTCACATGTTACATTTATTCATAGTAAGCGCTGCACTGTTTTTCACATTTCTGTTACTTAGACCTAGTATCTGTTTTTTTGTGTTCACCGCTGTTTTTCTTAAAAAAAAAAAATATTTTTTTTCTATATCAACTAATTTATCACCAAGCGCAAGTTTTACATTTTGTTTAATGGTATTGTATTGCCTGCAATTTAAAGGTCATTTTTTTTTCTTTATAAATGTCAGTTTTGCTGCAACAGGTCCCATACACGATACAGATGTGCCACTTTACAGACAGACTAAGGGGACCCCCAAGGCACTATATTTAAATGAAGTTTTCACTGTTTCATTGTTTCACTTTAAGCCTCATTAAAATCACTGCTTCTGTAAAAACAATGTTCTTAAAACAAATTTTTGCATTGATGCATGTCCTCCGGTGCAGTACCTGGGCCCCTATACCTTTTTTATGGCCAATAACTTGCATACAAACCTTCAAAATGGGGGCTTTAGATTTTTTGAATTTGGGTCCCACAGACTTCAATGGGGTTCGGGGCTGAACTTTTGTGATGGAATTCTATGCCAAACATCAACTAGGTTCGTTTTTAACTTTCCTACTGCTAGTTTGAGGTCATGTCCTTGTGTTCTTGATTTTAGCTTCATATTTAAAATTCTGCCACCTTCAACCTTGTTTACACCCTTAATGTATTTAAAGGTTTTAATCATGAACCCCTCTTTGCCTTCTTTCATGAAGATTACACATATTAAGTTACTGCAGTCTTTCCTGATGTACAGTATGTTTTATCCCTCAAACCTTTTGACACATTTTTTGTTGTCCATCTCTAGATGCATTCTATATTTTTTTAAGTGAGGTCTCCAGAACCAGGCAAAGTATTTTAAATGGAGTTTAACTAAAAAGCTGTATCATGACCTCCTTTCTCTTGCTGGTGATCTGTTTAGTGATGTACCCCACAATTCTATTCACTTTTTTTAATAAAGTGAAAAAATAGATGAATAAGTCAGTAGAAAAATAATTTCATTCTTCCACCATTTTTTAACATGCAGTAGGCCAGTTTAATAATATGTTAATGCTATATAATGTCATTGTATTCTTGGCCTGTGCACGAAGGTGTAGAGATGCTTTGTGATATGCAAACATTTTTTGGGAAGTGTGATGCATCACAAAGAGTAGATGTTATAGCCGGAGGGATGCCAGAGGGGCTCCAGGGAAATATTCTCTTGCCATATTAGAAAGAGTGATGATCAGCATGTCAAATTAATGCAAGGTTGATTATTAAACAGGTTTGTGCTCAGTTGATGTTTAATAAAAAATAAGTACAAAAGAAATGCATATGATTTAGGTCTTCAATTTCTCTTTTCCCTAACCTTCACTCTATGCATAATATTGTCACTGTATTTTTGTTTTCTAAAGCCAATGAAAAATGTATGACAGACCAAATGGATTTAGTGCTCAGTATGTTATTTAAAGAGACATGGTAAAGGATGGTTTCTAGGTGTAATTTAATCCTGACAGCAGGAAGCAAGATCAAACTCAGTAACTTCATGGGTTTGAAAAAATCTTAGTGAAAGATCATTATATATAACGCTTTGAAAATTACCCAGTATAATCATTTGCTCACAATATTTTCTTATTCTTCAGTATAGTATTACTTCTCACTTGAAGAAACAGAGCCATGGCCAAGGCTTACCTTTGCCACTAGAGATAATGGAATTGCTGTTTTTCACTCCAAGCAAAAGGTCTGCATCCTTTTTGCAGTGGGGTAACATCAGATGCAAACCACTAGACAGGGAAGGCAAATGGACAATGTGAGGGAGTACATCATCCTTTACAAATCCCTATATAAAATCGTTGCAAAAGCATATTTGCTTTGATCTACCTACACACATTGTTGGGCACAGTATGGTTTAAAACATTGGGTTCAATACTTACTCAGCAGTTTTGTTTGCTCATTAACATTAGTGATGAGATTCAGTTTTTTTACCTCAACGTAGCCTGCTAGTGAGCTCAGCTAGGGAAGGAGAGAGTGTACTACGCACATATGCTGTTTGAACAGCGTTTTTTGTGGCGAGGCCCCCTATAGCTGCTTGTGTAATGAGAGGAGGTGCAGAATTTGAAATGGAATTAGGTGCGCCCTTCTCTCCAAAGATTGCAGCGTATGCAGATGATCTCATATTTTTCCCTTTGAATCCATTGATCTCTCTACCAAGCCTTTTATCTAAAGACGTAAGGAGCTTTGTCATACTTTCCTATTCATTTTCAAAACTCTGAAGTCCTGAATATCTATCCACCTGGCCCGTATCAAGATTGACTTTCCATTCAAATGGGCCTTTTCACATATTAAGTACGTGGATACTAATCTTTCTAGATGAATGGACAACATTTTAGGGCTGAACGTTCCCCCTTCTCTAGGTGATTAAGAAAGGGCACATTCTCATGGTTCAGGAGATGCAATATAAGTAAGATAAATGTCATGCCTCGTCTCCTATATCTCCTACAGGCGTTGCCAATTTGTATTCTGTATGCCTTTTTAAAGGCCCTAAAACCAGGCATTCCTAGCGTTGCTCTGGTTTCAGAAACCACCCCATCTATCGCAGATCATCTTACGGATCCCAAAGCTATCTGGAGGGATGGCGTTGCCGGATGTAGATGTATCAGGTGGCTTGCAAGGTGTGCAAGGTATTAGACTTGTTGGGTCTATTAAACAATGGGTGTCCTGTGAACAAGCCTTGGTGGGCCTTCCTCCTGAAACTCTTCCCTGGTGTTGAGATAAGGTCCATTCTGGTGTCCGATTCCATCCCACTGGGGGGAGACTAGTGCATCTGTACCAAGGTTTTTTGTTCCACAGCAATTTCTCTTAATCCTATGCTGCTTTTTTTGATAGTGGGCAATCCTACATTTAGTCCTGGTCTTTTTGATTCCAGGTTTCAATCACTGAAGGATACTGGATTCTTTCTGGTACAATGATTTTTATTGAAACACAAAGAGAACAGATGCAAAATTTCCACACAGGGGAAATGAGCATTGGAGCATGCAAACAACACAGAATACATTTTGTCATAGAGTGTGAACTATGAACGAACAAAGACCCTCCGGCAAAGGCCAGGGGTCAAGGCTAAGTGCCTGAGCCTTCAGACACAGGGGCTAAGGTAGGTGAAGGGAGCAGATGCATCCGTTAAGTAGGGATTAGCAAAACCAGACTGAACATAGGCAAAAAAGGAAAAGAGAAAAAGAAAATAAAAACAATAAAAATAAAATAAAATAAAGGGGGGTAGTAGAGGGAGAGAACGGGAAGGAAATAGGAGGAACAGGAAGAAAGAAGGGGTAGTATGAGGGGGAAAAGGGAAGGAAAATTTCCCCAGGATGAGGATAAGTATAGGTTTTTTTGAGAGGCCTAGGCTGGCCAGGTGTAAGGTTGGAAGAGCGTAAGACCACCACGGGGCCCACACTTTGAGAAATTTAGCATGATTGTAGCGGGGGATACGTGTCCTCTTTTCATGAATCATAAGGGTCCTCGGGGTGCTCTTCTTCTCTGCAAACAAAACCGCCAGCTTTTTCCAGACCCTGGCTATTGCTTGTTTCATTGCGATAAATGGGTAAGTGGAAAATTTTTGCTAGAAAGAGAAGAGGCCCAGGACTAGACAGTGGAGCAAGGAGAGTTTGGCGTCCTTGCGGATAGATATATGCAAAAGGGTGAACAGGAGTCCGAAGACCCTTGACTAAAATCCCACGAGGTAGGGTAGAAAAACCAAATATGGGTTTTGTCTACTTGTTGACCACAGCCCAAGAAGCATCTATTACTATAGGATAGGGCTGATTTGGCAATGCAGGCCGGGACTCAGTACCAGTGAAGGAGGACCTGATAGGCTGCCTCCAGCGTGGCCTGCATTAAAGGAACACTTTCCTGGACCAGGCTTTGCTCCAATCTGCAAGGTCAATAGGGGACAGATCTCCCTCCCTTTTTTTTTTTTTTTAAAGAAGTTTTTATTGGCTTTAAACAGGTTTACAAAAATCAAATACATTGGATACATGCAGTTAATCAGTAAGCAGAACAAGTAGAGACAATTAATACACATATCTTTGAGTATATAGGTCTACTGATACACGTGTTCTCACTATGTATGGTTAATATGAGAATAGATGAACAAGTATGATATTGTATTCTAATATGTTCAAGCAGATATGGCCTGCTAAGTTTGGGTAAGGGTTCCGTCGTGTGTCTCCATATGGGAGAGCTAAGGTGCTTAAACTTATTTGTTGTTTTAGGTGGTGAGGTGTCCGATAACTATTTCAAAACCCAGTCACCCCTAAAGGGATCTGACTGTGACTAGGTGAGAGTTAAAGGAACGTGTTACTACAATTGAGATATAATTAGTATAGTACTTTGAGTGAGTAAGTCATAGTATTAACAAAGTGTTCATAGAAGTGATTTTGCAAACCAACATATAAGTAAACAAAACAGATGAAGCCGCCTTATAACAGTCAAAAAGTATAACATCTATGCGATAGAAAATAAATTTTTTATCACGCTATAGTTGTAAATCAAAGGTTTAGGGTGTTGTAGTCTGGAAAGGGTCAAGGGAGATATGCAAGTGACTCATCGGGTCATTCTACGTGTCCAGATAAAGAGTAGTTTAGCAGGGTTTGTATCTTTGTGAGAGGAAGTTACCTGAGTATTGTTAAGGTCTCCTAATTCACGAGCCTGGGTCTGTTGTATTCTATACTTTGAACAGTTAGTAAATTGGGAAGGGAAAAAAAAGGGGGGAGGGGGACATTGAGTGGGGTCTTGGTTGAACGGGGTCGTCACTTTAATTCTGTCTCAATTGTTATGTTGGTAGAATGGAATCATCGTGATTAAAGTGGTTGTAAACCCTTACAACACACTTTGACCTACAGGTAAGCCTAGATTAAGGCTTACCTGTAGGTCCAAGAAATATATCCTAAACCTACACGGTTTAGGAGATATCTACTGAAAGACAGGTACCGCTGTCTACGGCGCATGCGCCGTAGACAGCGGCGTGCAAGCGCACTGAGCGCGGCACCGCCAACGACGAAGATGCCGCGCATGTCGGCTCCCGTGCGCATGCGCGGGAGTGACGTCATCACGGCTTCGCCGAATGACAGCGGCGGAGCGATGCGATGCGTAGTAGTCCATTATGCTTTGCCTTCGCAGGGAATGAAAGAGGAAGTAAACCCATCAGGGTTTACTTCCTCTTTAAGGAGCTAACGGTCATGACCGCAATTTGTGATATTCTGGGGTTGTGATGAAATGTAACCAACACAACCATGTTTGTGTGAACTTGGAAGGTGTATCTCTTGCCTGATGGATTAATTCGTCCATGTCAACCGTTTTCTGGATCCTAGTGAACCAGTCCTTAATAGATGTTGGGAGTGGGGAACGCCAATTACGTGGGATACACATGTTCGCAGCTGTGATCATATGCATAGTCAGGGATCTTAAGTTTTGTCAGATTGGACGTGCTGGGTGATGTAACAGGTATTGTGCCGGAGTATATTCCAGTTGATAGGTGGTGATCTGTTGTATCAGTCTATGTATTTCTTTCCAAAAAGGTTGGATTTTGCCGCACGACCAGCATACATGTAATAGGGATCCGAGTTCAGTTCCACATCTCCAACATTATGGAGAGAGGGATGGGTAGATGCGGTGAAGTTTGAGTGGTGTATTGTACCACCTTGAGATTATTTTGTATGCATTTTCTTGTGCATATATATTTAAGGAGCCCTTGTGAGCAATCGTGTAAATTGTTTCCCAGTCTGCGTCTGAGATGTTAATAGAAAGGTCTTTGAGCCATTTAACTTTACTCCAATTTTCTTGGGAGGACTGCGCTGGAAACAATAGTGCATAATTGAAGAATATAAGGTGTCTTTGGGGTTCTGTTTTAAGGCACATGTCTTCGTAAGGGGTTAGAGAACGTGACTATTTGGAGTGGGTGGCTTCAGTATCTAGGAAATGTTTATTTGGATATGTGTCCAATACGGAAGTTTCTTTGGTTGTAGGTTGGTCAATAGTTTGGAAAATGTGAGTTGTTTACCATCTTTGAAGAAATTCCTAGCTCGGACAATCATGTTTGGCCATGTGCCTTGCAGAAATGATGTCTGCATTCCCGGTATAAATGCCAGGTTTAGTCTGAGTGGGGTCATGGGGCCATTGATCGATGAGACTTTGTATTTGTTACAAGCATTTTTGTATGCGTAGATCGTAGGGAGGATCAAGGTGTGAGATTTATATGTTGCTGAGGTGTGGTTAGTGGGCAGCCATGGAATTTGAGTCAGAGGGGTCGAGGAAAAGGAATGTTCTAGTTGGACCCAATCCTTGGTGGAAGAGTGTACATTCCAATCTATAATTCTCATCATGTGGCTAGCTATCTGGTATTTGCGGATGTCTGTTAACCCTAACCCCCCTCGGAGTTTAGGGGAGGTGAGTTAGGCATAGTTCAGTCGGGGGCGTAACATGCCCCAAATTAATTTTGTACATGCTGTACGATAGGTTGTATAAAAGGATGTTGGAATCTTGATCGGGACTGTTTGAAAAAGGTAAAGTATTCTCGGTAAGATATTCATTTTATTTATGGACGCTCTTCCAAACCACGAAAAAAGCCCAACCGACCATTTTTTTTAGATCATTAGTTATGGTTTGTAATAGTGGTTGATAATTTGCTGTTTAAAGATTTGACAGTGCACATAGGATAGAGAGACAGGCACTATTAGAGTTGAGAGAAGAGTATATCATAGAAATGGTGCCAGGGGCACCTCAGGAGTGCAGGAGAGTGTGTTCAAAGGTGTTTTTTTGATATTGGAAAGTGTACTGGCCTCGAAGGGAGGTTATCCAGTGATGCAGCTGAATATAACGAAAGAATTAAACCAATGGAAATTCTTGGGTCTCTTGGATCGAGGACCCTGTAGGAAAGGTGTGAGATCCTAGAAAATGTTGGGCCTGTGAGGACTCATGAGTGGGCCACCACATAAATACATGAGGTTGTACTATGCCAGGTGGGAACATAGGGTTGTTCAATAGAGGGAGCAGTGGAAGGAATGGAGATATAAGCTTGTCGGAGTAACATACTGAGTCCCAAAGTTTCAGGCTATATGCCATTAGAGGGCTAACAGAAGGGGGACATAGTTTAAGGGAAGCCACAGTAGGGCAGAGATGGGGACCAGTGTGCAGTTCAAGACCTCCAAAAGGACGCAGAGGGGGATTTCAATCATAGCATGGATCATGGCGAGTTGGAAGATTTGTGCTGCTTGATAGTATTTAGCAATGTTTGGGCATATGAGCATATAGAGTAGAGTGGGAGATCCTGAGGCGCGTATAGGCCCAAATGAAAGGGAGGAGACTGTTCTGGAGAAGATGTAGGTAGAACGCAGGGACCCAAACTGGGAGGGTCCAAAAGAAATACAAAATCTTTGGGAGGATGGTCATCTTGACTGCGTGAATATGACAAATCCAGGGCAGGGAGGGAAATCGCCATGATGCCATAAAAGCCATGATGGAGTATAGAAGTTGGTGGAGAAAAGAGAAGCCTAAGAGGGCATCAGCTTTATTGCCAAATAGTCAAGGACCAATAAGAGGAGCTGGCCCAGCGATATGGGAAGTTGGATTGGAGGTGCGAAGACAGGGATTCCAAGAGAGTGATGTTCAGGGCAGTTGTTTTGTGCAGGTTAATGTGTAGTCTAGAGATTGCGGCAAAGCGGGCCAAGAGAGCCTGAAGGTTGGATAAAGTAACAATCGGGTTCGTGAGGATCAGGGGGCATTGTTCACAAACATGTTCAATTTATAGCCATTTATGTTAGGCTTTGCCCTGAGAGCTATGACCAGGGCCATTGCTCTAAAGATGGTGAAAGAGATGGGGAAAGAGGGTGAAAGGCAGCCAGCATATCAGACAGTGGCTGAGAGGGTTAAATAAAGGGCTGTCAGCCACGAAAGGATTGAGTTCACAAATCCCCAACGCTGTAGCATGTATCGCATAGTCCCATGAGAGGGAGTCAAAGGCTTTATATATATCAAATAAGATGAGGAATCCTGGGATTTTGCATTGGTGTAGTAGGGTGATCAGATGGACAACTTTCTGGACATTGTCGCCTGCCTGGTATCTGGGCACAAAGCCGATCTGGTCTCTATGGATCAGGGAGTGCAGAAACTTATTGACGCGGGAACACAAGATCTTTGACAAGAGTTTAAAGTCCTCATTCAACAGAGAGATTGAGCGAGAGGCCTGGGGATCATTGGCCTCATCATTAGTCTTGGGAATCATGGAAATGTATGCCCATAGGGAGTCAGAGGAGGGTAGTGCCCCCTGCTTCATACAGTTAAAGTAGGCTGTCAGATTGGGGAGCAGGAGAGAAGAGAATTTGCGGTAGTAAAAACCAGTGAATCCACCCCGGCCTGAAGCCTTTGAGGCTCAAATACCCTTGATGGTCTGGGTCACCTCCCGTTCAGTGAGGTCAACGCTGAGGGCTGTGCGGGCTGCTGAGGAAAGAGGAGGAAGTTACAGCTCATGGAAAAATGTGTCCTCTAGGTTGGGGGAAGAGGGGGAGGGTTTGCTGTATAGAGAATCCAGAAAGTCAACAAAGGCTGCTGAGGCTTTGGGTGGGTCAGAAGTGAAGTCCCTGTTGGCGAAATGAAGGTAGATGCATTTGTGGGTGCGAGCTGCTGCATTAAACTTCCTAGCAAGTATCATGCCCGGCTTATTCACACAAGAGTAGACATTGTGTTTAGTCCACCGCAAGGCGGCCTTCTCAGCCCTGTCAAAGGCCAGTAAGTCCAGCTCAACCGCAATGGCATCATGGACCCTCTTGTTTGCGTGTGTGGGGTGGGATTTCCATATCATGTTAGTGGAGGACAGGTGATCGCGAGCTCCCGGAGCTGTTTTTCCCTTTCATATTTTTGGAAGGAGGCAAGCTGTATACAATGACTCTGTATGGATTATGAGCTTCCCATAGAGAGAACACCGATGAAGGTTTGGAAGCATGAGTGGATTTAGAAGAAAAAGCATCCTGGGATGTAAGGAAAGAGTTGTTCAGCCGCCAATGAAAAGTAGAGTGAGTCAGGCCCAAGAGAGTATGCAGGAAAACTATGGGGTCATGATCCAACCATGGGAAGGAAGGAATTGAGGTTTTGTATATACAATGTGACATTTATGGTTGTGCTCAAAAAGCAAAAATTGTGGTCTTTATCACTGTAATCACTGTAAATTACTTTGTGCCAGAAGGTCTGTGTGCTGTTTGGCATATTGTAAGCGGGATACTTTGTGGCATTTGCATAGTAATGGCTTTCTTCTAGTGTCTAGACCATGCAGCCCATCTTTCTTCAAGTGCCTCCTTATTGTGCATCTTGAAACAGCCACACCACATGTTTTCAGAGAGTCCTGTATTTCACCTGAATTTATTTTTGGGTTTTTCTTTGCATCCCAAACAATTTTTCTGGCAGTTGTGGCTGAAATTTTAGTTGGTCTACCTAACCGTGGTTTGGTTTCAACAGAACCCCTATTTTTCCACTTCTTGATTAGAGTTTAAACACTTCTGATTGGCATTCTCAATTCCTTGGTTATCTTTTTATATCCCTTTCCTGTTTTATACAGTTCAACTACCTTTTTCCGCAGATCCTTTGACAATTCCTTTGCTTTCCCCATGATTCAGAATCCAGAAACATCAGTGCAGCACTGGATTAAAGATGCAAGGGTCTGTCAGGAGTCCAGAAATGCATTGACCTTTTATACACACACACACACACACTAATTACAAGCAAACAGATCACAGGTGAGGATGGTGATTTTGATTAAGACGTGCAAGGCAGGTGGGCTCTGCCACAGGACACATGGCTGTTTCTGGGCCTTGACAGCCATATGTATATGAAAAAAAGGGGGGTAATCATGCACTCCCGGGGGGGGGGGGTCAGCAGTGGTATTGAGAGAGGTGCCCCTTACTGACAGGGCTAGGTAAGCCTGCCTGTTGGGCTCAAGAAATCAGCCTAATGATTATCTATAACAAAAATATTTTTTTTAACAATCAACCCAACAATTACAATTCCTCAACATTAAACAAACAAGATGAGGTTTGGCAGGTGTGCTAGAGGGCTTGGGCAAAGCGGTGAGACCCCAGGCTGGGCAATAAAGGGGGTCGGTCATGCAATCCATTGGGAAGTCTCCTGGAGCCAGCTTACATCAACGTTTGCCTGAGAAAACAGACCCTCAGAGAGCTTGAGGGAAAGTTATAGGGGAATTGCAAAGCAGTTCATTTCAGATCATCTGCACAGCTCGCAGGTAGTGGAAGCAAGCAGGGGGGAGGGAAGGAAGAGGGGGGTGGGGAGGGCAAGGGGGAGGGTGGAGGTGGGTAGGGGGAAGGGAAGTGAGGTGAGCTCTGGAGCCCTGCGTGAGAGCCCTTAATTGACTATACTTTCAAAACCAAACATTTGTAGAGATGAGAGGTGAACTCAGAACACTATACAAGGGGAGGGGGTTCCAAGGAGCAGGTTAAAGTTCCACTAGAGTTCTTATGTGGAAGGTGAAAAGACAAGTTCGGAGCATGGGGCCGTAGAATGAGCTCCAATAGGGTATGGGAACATGAGCATGAAAAGTTCAAGGCAGGGCTTTGGGCTGCGTCCTAGCCATAACAGGAGGTGGGTGATCAAAAATAGCAGTGGTCACTGTGCAGATGTTGGAGGAGGTGGTATAACATGAAGTCTTGGGTTGAATCCTGACTGCAGAAACATCACCCAGCTATAGACTGTAAAGGTAACTGGATGTATTGCATGAGTCAATTGCATTAAATAAAGAATTGAAGAAAAAAATAAAATAAAAATAAGGAATGCTGGTATGTACTATTCAGAAGATATGTAATTGATTAGGGATTTTTTGGGGAAAATGTTGCTGAAGGTGAGCTTACACTTTAATGGGTTAGTTCACCTTTGTTCACTTTTTTTCTTTTTCTAAATGCCATCTCCCCTTTCTACCAATATAGCATTTTTGTACTTCTTTTTGCAAAAATAACCCTTTCCATTTTTTCTGCACATACTTATCTCACTGTCCTCATGGCTGTTTAAAAAAATGTGGTGCCTTCCCACTGCCTTCGGGGCACCTTCCCACTGCAACCCGTGTAAGCCTTGCTGTAAAAAATTGCAATGAAATGCACCTGTCAAACAGGTGCTCTTGATGAAGGCAAAAAAAAATTGCAATGATATGCATATGGTTGCTTTTTTGTCACGTTTGATGTGCCTGCGACACGGTTTGCTGATAGGCTGATAGCTGAAAGGTGACCCGGACTGGTTTGTAGCCGGTTCGGGAAGCCTCCTGATGGGGGCGGAGAACCACTGGTCGGCGCCAGGGGAGGGGACCCTGGCAGACCGGCTTGGATTGTGGCAGCTTTAGCCCCAGTCAGTTTTTCGGGTGGGAACGCTTAGCTCTTCTGTTCCAGCAGAAGGGCGGCCTGTACCTTTCGAATATAATTAGGTAGGAGTGACGGGAGTGAGGGTTTGACCTGATGGCAAAGGGTATCACTAAGCTCGCTGATCTCCATGCCTTTCTGGCTGTGGTGGGGGCTGTCGTGGTCTGGGCTGGGCTGTCGGGGATGCTTTTGTTGGAAAGCCCATGGTGATGTGCTCCTGGAGTGGCAGTCCAGGGGTGCCTTCTTTCACTGTGCGTCAGCACTTTGATTTAGGCACCTAGGTCACGTCACCATTACACGCTTTTTTTACACCTGCCTCTAGGGCCCGGCCTTTTGGCTAGGACCAGAGGAATTTTTGATTCCTGGCCGGAGGGCCGGTCATTGTATTGCACAATGGCCACTTTTCACTCTCCTCTTCACTATCCCTTCCTCACTTTTTATTTATTTTATTTGTGTGTGTCTTGTCACAGTCTGTCACTGCACGTTTGATGAGTAGGGTGTCGGTCCTCGGACCAATCCTGAAAGTCTCTGGGAGAGCGGACATAGGCCTTCTGGCTTGGTCCAATCTCCATGAGGGGGGGCCTACCTTCGGGGAAGCCCCCACAGTACCAAGTACCTAGGAGGTTCTGTTTCGGCAGTCCTCCCGGGGAAAGGAGGTCTTCCGCTTTCGTCCGGGGACCACTTGTTGAGTCTGGTACCTCAGTCCCCGTCTGGAGCCTAACGCCCCGGGGGATCAGGGTATGGTCCTTCTTTTGGAGGACATCAGGCACCCGTCTGCACTTTTTAGTGTTTCACTCTTTATGTGTGTGCACTTTTTTTATGCACCGGGTGGAAGTTTTTTGGGTGTGTTTGCACGCCATGGGCTTTTTCAATAGAAAAAACGGTTTGCTGATAGCACCATAGCGATCTGCTGCAGATGTGCTGAAAGGGGCACAGACAGCTGAGCTTTGGGGAATGGGCCGGGAGATAACAGCTGCAGAATGTGATGGAATAGGATGGCTGTTCTCTACTCTTTCTTGATATCTCCTTGGGGTTGTGTTGCCTCACCTTCAGTTTCCTCCTCTGCTATCTCTGGCACCCAATTCGCATCATTAACCTCATTATCATCATCATCTTTATCATCTCCGTTTCCTCCATCTTCATCATTACCACTGGAGACAACTTGGCAATATGCTGCGGCTTGGGGAACATGAATACCAATTTGTCTACCAGTGTTCCTCCCTCTCTCTAGGCTCATGTTCCTGTCATCCTCAACCTCAGAATCAACACCTGAATCCAGTAATGGCTGGACATCATCAAGGAGCAAGTGGCTGTGGTCAAATAACTCAGCTGTCTCCTCAATGGCTGATGTTGGGGCTATGGCAGGAATAGATGTTGGACAAGGAGGCAGGTTTATCCACCCTGGTAACTGCAGGGGACAGCACACTTTTCTCTGCTTGTGTGACAGAGGATGAGGAGGATAAGGAAGGTTTAGTAAGCCAGTTCACCACCTCCTGTGTTTGCTGTGGCTGGATAGCATGGGGAAACTCACTAAACCAGTGGTCATCAACCCTGTCCTCAGGGCCCACTAACAGGCCAGGTTTTATGTATTACCTTGGGGGAGATGCAGACTAGAATACTGCAATCACTGAGCAGCAAATTATATCACCTGTGATGTATTTCAGTTATCTTGCAAACCTGGCCTGTTAGTGGGCCCTGAGGACAGGGTTGATGACCATTGCACTAAACAATGGAAATTATGCCCTGCCTGAGGGCTGACCACCACGTCCACCTTTGCCTGTGGACACACTTGTTGCTGGCCCTGTTACAGTGCCAAGGGAATGCCTGCCTCTCCTTGTTTTCCTCCCAGGCATTATTGGGAGGGAGGTGGTGGTGCTTATAAGCAAATGTAAAGAAGGAGTTGAAATCTGTACGTAGATGCACTTTAATCAATGTACAGGGGTGTTTGGTGCACTTTAATTTAAATACTCACACGTTAAACTGGCAGTAACGCACACAGAACTATATTGTGTTAAACTGTAACACACACAAAACTGTATGGTGTTAAACTGGCAGTAATGCACAGAGGAGTAAATGGCCTTAAGCTGGCAGTAACACAATCAAATAGATGGTGTTCAACCGTCACTACACTGACGCTATGTAAACTGTCCCTACTCTGGCTATACACTCATGTAAAGATTACTGACACAGTCTCACAACACTACACTGGAACTATCTGAGCTGTCCCTACTCTACACTAATGTATGTATGAATGACACGGTCTCACTACAATACAGTGAAACTATCTGAGCTGTCCCTACTCTAGCTGCACACTATGCAAAGCTGAATGATGGTCCTCCTCACTACACTCACACTATCCCTAGACTGACACTAAACTAATATTCTAAACTGACAATTGAAGCAAAATAGCATAGTATAGCACACTAACTGATAGCACTGAACAGAGCCCTGTTCTATCTCTCTCCATGCCAAAATCACACTGAAAGTGGCTGCCATTGAAAGAATACTTTTATATTGCGGGGCAGGAATGAGCCATGATTGGATAAAGTCATGATGACACATGTCCAATCATGACTCTAACAGTGCTCTCTGCCCTGATTGGCTGAAGCTTTCACTGCTTCAGCCAATTAGGGCTTGCAATGCCCTATTCATCTCCACAATGCATTGTCGTCAGTTCGGGGGCCGAACAAATGGTCGAATTACCTGTTTGTTCAGCTGTTCGTCGAAAGTTCGGCCCGAACGTATGCTCGGGCTGAACTGTTCGCCCATCCCTACTGCTGATACCCTGACTGGGTATCTCCTCCAGAGAGCTGTTTCCTCACAGCTGGAACACAATTACAAGATGTTATAGCTGAGATTTGCACACTTGAACTAGACGACACTAACTTAGATATAAAACAGGAACTCTTTTTTATTAAAAATTCACACAGAATTTATACCACACAAACTCAAATAAGAGCTTGATCACATTATCTTAAACAATGGAAACTTTAAACAGTAATATCATCAGTACATCAACCAGTACTCTCAGCTAACAATAACTTAATTAAGCAGTGATAGAATTACCAGCTAACAGCTAACAGTGATTTAATCAGACAATAATCTAATTAACAGCTAGGCCCCTAGACAAGCCTTATCAGTATGAATAGCAGTCAAAGGAACTCCCAACCCCAGACAATGCAGCACTGGTACCCCAGTATTCAAGAAGACCCAGGGCTGTCCAAATTTCATTAGCCAGCTTTCTTTTCACATCCATCTTTTCACTGAGTTTCAAGTTGGCAGAGACCACCATGGCTTCCTTGACTGTTAAATGTGGCAATAACATGTCATCTTGCATTATAGAACAGGACATCTTCCTGAATGCTTGTAGCTCCCTCAAATGCCAGTGTCCATAGTCAATAGGCAACAGGCTACCCTGCAGTTCCTATCCAAAAGCCCTTGTCCCATTTGGGTCTGTTACATTTCTCCCCCATCAAAGATAGACTTACCAGGTTCCCGACCTCCCACCTGGTCTGGAAGTGAAGCCACATAGTCGATCCACATGATTTCCATTAATGGCCGCAGGGATAAGCTATCATCTATAGGTGTGGGGCAGAGATCGTGGACACTCTGTCCAGCTGGCACCACTTCAGCTACGATTTCTTTATCATTCTAGGGTTAGGTCTGCTGCTGGGGAGAGGGTCCGACTGCCCCAACTCCCTGGAGCCATGAAGACACGGGAGGTGCTAGGCAGAGGCCAGCAGCACTCTGCCCTGTTGCCATTGCTTCCTCCACCCTGGCTGACTTTTTGGGAGAGAGGCCGACTGGACCTGCTGCTGGGGAGGGAGGATAACAACCTCCTATTCCAGATTGTGGAACTGCCACTGGGGAGGGAGGATTACCACCTTCTCTCCTGGACTTTGAGTCTGCCATTGGCGAGTGAGGATGGCTTCCTCCTCTCCAGGGTCATTGAACTACCGCTGGGATGATGAGCTGGCTGCTCCATCTCCCATACTGTCATCCAGCTGCTGGGAAGACATTTCTCTGGTACTGTCTCCCAGGTGCACACCCTCCCAGGGGAGGGAGGACAACCACCTCCTATCCCAGATTGTGGAACTGCCACTGGGGAGTGAGGATGACCACCTCCTCTCCTGGACTGTGGATCTGCCATTGGGAAGTGAGGATGGCTTCCTCCTCTCCAGGGTCATTGAAATACTGCAGGGGCAATGACCTGGCTGCTCCATCTCCCATACTGTCACCCAGCTGCTGGGAAAACATTTCTCTGGTACTGTCTCCCAGGTGCACAGATCCTTGCTGGGGGGAATATGTTTTTTTTTTCTGCTCTGGCTGACTGTTGGGGAGAGAAGATGGTTTCCTCAGCTCCCAGACTGTAAATCTGCGGCTGGGGAGGGAGGAAGACCACCTCCTCTTCGGGACTGTGCAACTGCCTCTGGGGAGATGAGCCAGTTGCTCCATCTTCTGGACTCCCAACCTCCCACTTTGGAGCAAGGGTGACAGCTGGCAGCACTTCAGCTAGGATTTCTTTATCATTCTGGGGTTAGGTCTGCTGCTGGGGAGAGGGTCTGACTGCCCCAACTCCCTGGAGCCATGAAGACACGGGAGATGCTAGGCAGAGGTCAGCAGCACTCTGCCCTGTTGCCATTGCTTCCTCCGCTCTGGCTGACTTTTTGGGAGGGAGGCCGACTTCCTCCACTCCCAGACTGGATCTTCTGCTCGGGAAGGAAGGGAGGACAACAACCTCCTATCCCAGATTGTGGAACTGCCACTGGGGAGTGAGGATGACCACCTTCTCTCCCAGACTTTGAGTCTGCCATTGGGGAGTGAGGATGGCTTCCTCCTCTCCTGGGTCATTGAAATACCGCAGGGGCAATGACCTGGCTGCTCCATCTCCCATACTGTCACCCAGCTGCTGGGAAGACATTTCTCTGGTACTGTCTCCCAGGTGCACAGATCTTTGCTGGGGGGAAGATGTTTTTTTTTCTGCTCTGGCTGACTGTTGGGGAGAGAAGATGGTTTCCTCAGCTCCCAGACTGTAAATCTGCGGCTGGGGAGGGAGGAAGACCACCTCCTCTTCGGGACTGTGCAACTGCTGCTGGGGAGATGAGCCAGTTGCTCCATATTCTGGACTCCCAGACTCCCACTGTGGAGCGAGGGTTACTTCTTTTACTCCTGTTCTCTACACTGCTGCTGTGGAGGGAAGATGACCACCTCCTCTTCCAGACTGTGAAACTGCTACTGGAGAGATGAACCGGCTGCTCCATCTCCTGTACCCTTATCCAGCTGCTGGACAGATGCATTCCGCCATCCAAACTCATCCTGTGCAGAAACAGGTTTGTCAAGTTGAGTCAACACTTGCTGCATCTGCCAAAGGAATCTCCACTTCCAAGCACACTGTTATTCTGCCCCATTGCAGACACTTTAGCCAGGATTCCAGAGCTGTCGGCTGGTACTTCCTGATAGCTCCAGGCAAAGGGAGCCATATACGGCTGAGCAGAGTCTAGCAGCTTTCTGTAGGCGATTGACAGCTCCCATTTCTGTGTGACTATGAAGGCCAAGTCACTGCTCAATCCAAGCTCACTAGGCAGTCCTTAACATTTCAGATGTCCTCCTATCACCACTCAGCCGCACTACCAAATTATGGATCCTCCTGAAGCCTCTCAAATATCAATCTCGGGTGCCAAATTCATAGCTTTCTATGGGATTGTTGTTATCCACACTTGGGTGGCATACTATTTCAGTGCCCGATACCCATTGTCCAGCATCAGATTTCTTTGATCCAAGCTATCCAGCTCTGTCAATCATTCCCCTTGAGGATGCTCTCCTAGGAAAGTCCAGCTGCGGCTAGTACATGGACATAGGGAGGACCTTTCTACAACAGCCTTGCTCTACTTGGAGAGCCTCCCTCCAGAGCTTCCAGCAGGTTGCATCTCTCAATTCCAACATGTCCTGACTCCCGGGCAGTACCAAGCTCTCCGTACGGGGCGAACATCTTTTGCAGGATACTCTGTTGAAATGCTGCTGCCAGCCTTATCCACCTTACCAACTGCTCAGTGTCTGCTACCCCTCTCTGCCAATCCCTTGACTGGATTCTTATCATCTAACCAATAAAGTTCAAGCTACTAATAATAACATACAAAGCCACCCACAACTCTGCCTCCATCTACATCACCAAAATTTTTTCAAATTATCACCCAAATTATTCTGTTTGCTTCTCCCAAGACCCCCTACTCTTTAGCTCCCTCATCACCTCCGGAGCCTCTCCCATCCTCTAAAGCTTTCTTTAGGTGATCCCTACAAACTCATCTCTTTATGTAAGCCTATTGCCAACCCTTCCTAATAATTGAAATTTTACTTTTCCTTCAGGTCATGTCTCACAGGCAGAGCAAGCCTTACTCTCTTAGCATTACCTCTAACACCGTCTACCCCATCCCTGAGGAATAGCCTCCTGGACCATAGGCGCTGGGAATGGAGGAAGCCACTTCCCATTAACATTCTTTCAGGTGGAAACACATCCAGTGGATGAGGTATTGAAAATAATTCTGAATCTTTCTAGAGGCGAAGATGGTCTCTGCCTCATAATCCTCCTGATATGCTGACATCTACCTGTAAACAAAGGGGCAATGGCCTTTTTCAATCAATGTCATTGCCAAAATGTGGCCATACTTGGTCAGTGAAGTCACAATATTCCCCCCCCCCCCCTTTGTTTACATAACCGAGGATTCTTTGCCAGTAGATAAATGTAGCTGGGTGATGTCACTAATTGCAAAGGACAATGTAGGAGCAAAAAGTCCAGCATTCAGATGAACCTCTGAACATCCAAAGTCTTGTTTACACTTTTGCTCAGACCGAACCTTGAGCGCATCTCTAGGAGAATCATGCCTAGGCCGGAATCTGAAATGTATCGCAGTAATTAGACTCTGGTTGCATGAAAGATGCACAATTTAGCGCAGAGTGCTTACATAATGCTTACATAATTTAGCCAAGACACTCTTGGCATGACATGTTCACCCAATGATTTGGAATAAATCAGAATGTCATCCAACTTGCCTAGTAGTCACATTTACAAACTTTTGGAAGGCAGCCGGGGCATTCTGTATTAAATACTCGTGATGTCCATCTTTGGTGTCTTTTACTCAGAAGATACGGGCTCCCTGGATACAACTGAAACCTTCTATGACCAGTGGGAGTGAATAATGATTGAGAATAGTAATACCATTTAGGCCCCTGTAAAATTATACATAGTCTGAGGGTGCCATCCTTTTGTTCCACAAATCAAAAACCTTGCATAAGCTGAAGAAAAATAGGAACATATGAAGCCTTTTGGTAAATGTTCCTTAGTGTAGATCTACATAACTTTCTGGCTCTGAAAGGAGAAAGACTGCACCTTTGCCTTTGGGTGGAGAGGACCCCAGGAGTAAAGCTGATCATACACTAGTAGAATTCATCTCAAAATGTTCAGTATAAATTGCCAGTTGCATGGCTTCTTTCAGTCTCTTGAGAGTGGGATGATTGACGTAAGCCTTGATAGCTTTAGAGCGACCCACTGGCAAAAGTACTGCTCAACAGACAGCCATCCTTGGTGTAGAGCACAGAAGTTCACTTCCGCATTGTGCACTTAGTCAGGGTTATTGAAGAGGAGACCTAAAGCCTCCTACAGGCACCAAGGCAGGATCAGAGGGTGGTAAACTGAAGGCCCAGATAATGGGTCACCCTGGAGTAAAGATATCACTTTCTTAAACTGATGTTGTTGGGATTTTTTTAAAGTCCCTGCTATTACTGCTAAAGCAGTCTGGTATAAAAAAAATTGTGTGCCCGGATCACAGGTGGAACAGGGGATGGCTGCAGTTGAGCTGTCCAGAGAGTGAGTGCTTGGACCTGGTTATAAAGCTTACAGAGTTCTACCACAAATAACTGGGCCTGAATAGGATCTATCTCCATGGTGTTGAGGCTTATAATAATGTAAGAGAACTGGTTTGCATTCTGCTCCACAAAAATATTGGCACCTGTCCAAATATCTAATATTCATACCAAAATAAATCGGTGTCCAAAACACCAATTAGCTTACATTGTTACAAAGTGTCAATATTGTATTTAAACATAAGGTGCAATGTAAGGGCCGGTTCACACTGCAGGCGAGGCGAGGCGACTCCGACTTGCCTCGCCGCGACCTGCCACGGCCTCAGCGGCGACTTGCAAATGACTTCTGTATAGAAGTCAATGCAAGTCGCCCCGAGGTCGCCCAAAAGTAGTACAGGAACCTTTTTTCTGAGTCGGAGCGACTCGAGTCGCTCCTCTCAGAACGGTTCCATTGTACAGAACGGGGGCGACTTGCGAGAGCGAGGCGAGGCGAGTCGTGTCGCCTCGCATCGCCCGCTGTGTGAACCGGCCCTAACTCAAATTAAAAAAAAGAAAAATATTTGATTATAATAACATCAATGTAGTGAAAAATCTATGTCCAAAAACACAAAACTCAGAGTTACAGTGTGTCCATATTGTTTTACAAACAAAAATAGATGAAAGTGCACTGCTCCCAGTGTTTATCGATAATCAAATCATAAAAGGCATCCGTGCTCCACCAGTGTTCATTAAAAACGTAGCCTCTTACCGGATCATCATGATCTCTATATTATAGGAGATCATGAACAGCATGAGATGGAGGGTCTCCTTCATCCACCTGAATCCCTCTAACCGGCAGCACTGCATAGGAGCAGATCGTAAGGTCAACAACCGGCATCTCAGTCTCCACACATCCATGTCAGACCTCACTCCAAACCTCAGGTTAGCTATCCTTTATCCTTAATCTTGGACCATGGTGTATGTACAGTATATGAAAAGGGAAGACTCACCGTGCAGTATATCCAAAAAGTATTTAATTTGAAATAGAACAATTACACTTACAAAAAGAAAATTAAAAGCAAGCGGTAGAGAGAGGGGTCCTACTGCGGATTCCACCGCCAGGTACGGAAGGTGTTGACATCATAGCTCCTGTTTCCTGCCGACGTGTTTTCCCATAGAAGGTAACATCTGGGAATGGAGAATTGGGTATACTCTTCCATGTACATCAAACAATGCTTGATGAATGTGGAAATCGCTTTTATTACATCCTTCATGATACAGTAAATGCACATATTATTCATGTGGTGTAATTAGAATTTCTCATCACCTTGTGGCTTGATTATTCTTTAAAAGTTTGTAAACTTCAAACTATCATCTAGTTCTAATGGAGGTTAAACATTGTGATAAATGGTAATTCCATCACAGTAAACTCATGACTTGTATTACCTTATTACAATATAAAGCTTTTGAAACTTATCACACATTTTCGGGAAATACATTACTCAAAGTCATACTGTATGACTAATTTGAAAATTCTAACTAAATTTTCAGAAAAGTTAGTGTGTTTGTATTTTGAATTTCATTTCAAAAGGTTTGTTTCAAGACAACTATTTTTCATATGCATTATAGGCATATTATGTTTTTGTAAAGCAGTTATATACTCTGTTCCCACATTTATTATTTGTTGAAAGTTACTTACTTCTTGTATATATGCAAGTACATTTGAAGGACAGAATGCACATAAAAGGAAACATTTGAAGTCACTGATAAGATTAGATGTTAACTGCAAGAGGTGATCCCATTAGTTTACCTCCATTTTCATGGGGAAAAAAAGCAAATGAAAATAAAAAATACAGTTGTGCTCATAAGTTTACATACCCTGGCAGAATTTATGATTTCTTGGCCATCTTTCAGAAAATATGAATGATAACACAAAAACTTTTCTTTCATTAATGGTTAGTATTTGGCTCAAGACATGTATTACCAAACTGTGTTTACTCTTTTTAAATCATAATGAGAACAGAAACTACCCAAATTACCCTGATCAAAGGTTTACATACCCAAGTTCTTAATACCGTGTATTACCCCTTTAACATCAATGACAGATTGAAGTCTTTTGTGGTATTTGTGGATGAGGCTCTTTATCTGCTCAGATGGTAAAGCTGCCCATTCCTCTTGGCAAAAAGCCTCCAGTTCCTGTAAATTCTTGGGCTGTCTTGCATGAACTGCACGTTCAAGATCTCCCCAGAGTGGCTCAATGATATTGAGGTCAGGAGACTGAGATGGCCACTCCAGAACCTTCACTTTATTCTTCTGTAGCCAATGACAGGTCAACTTGGCCTTGTGTTTTGGATCATTGTCATGTTGGAATGTCCAAGTACGTCCCATGCGTAGATTCCTGGCTGATGAATGCAAATGTTCCTCCAGTATTTTTTGATAACATACTGCATTCATCTTGCCAACAGTTTTTTACCAAATTTCCTGTGCCTTTGTAGCTCACACATCTCCAAAACATCAGCGGTCCACCTCCATGTTTCACAGTAGGAATGGTGTACCATTCATCATAGGCCTTGTTGACTTATCTCCAATTGTAGCGTTTATGGTTGTGGCCAAAAAGAAAAATGTTGGTCTCATCACTCCAAACGACTTTGTGCCAGAAGGTTTGAGGCTTGTCTCTGTGTTATTTGGCATATTGTAAGCGGGATACTTTGTGACATTTGCGTAGTAATGGCTTTCTTCTGGCGACTCGACCATGCAGCCCATCTTTCTTCAAGTGCCTCCTTATTGTGCATCTTTAAACAGCCACATCACATGTTTTCAGAGAGTCCTGTATTTCACCATAGGTTATTTTTGGGTTTTTCTTTGCATCCCAAACAGTTTTCCTGGCAGTTGTGGCTGAAATTTTAGTTGATCTACCTGACCATGGTTTGGTTTCAAAACAACCCCTATTTTTCCACTTCTTAATTAGAGCTTGAACACTGCTGATTGACATTCTCAATTCCTTGGATATTTTTTTATATCCCTTTCCTGTTTTATACAGTTCAACTACCTTTCCCCGTGACTCAGAAACCAGAAACGTCAGTGCAGCACTGGATGAAAGATGCCAGAGTCTGCCAGGAGTCCAGAAACGCATTGACCTTTTATACACACACACTAATTACAAGCAAACAGATCACAGGTGAGGATGGTTACCTTTAATAGGCATTCAAATCCCTTTGTGTCAACTTGTGTGCATGTTATCAGACCAAAATCACCAGGGTATGTAAACTTTTGATTAGGGTCATTTGGGTAGTTTCTGTTGTCATTATGATTTAAAAAGAGTAAACACAGTTGATTGATAATAAATGGCTTCAGCCAAACACTAACCACAAGTAAAATAAATATTTTTGTGTTATCATTCATATTCTCTGAAAAATGGCAAAGAAATCAAATTCTGCCAGAGTATGTAAACTTATAAGCACAACTGTAATATGGCATATACAATTGCAACTCAATTCATATTGTAATTGCATGCTATTAAAAATTTTAATGCTAAAGAAAAAAACTGCTAGTAGAACAACTAAAAAAGCTGCAACTCAAAAGTGAAATACACACCAAACAAATAAGAAATCAAAAAAGAAGCTGCGCTGGAAATGAATGAAATAGGCAAAAATGTGATCTAGTGAGCAAGTAAACCTGTTAGGTTGACAAAAATTAATGAAAACCCTATAACTTGAACTAAAACAAGGTGATCAAAAATACAGATGCGGTTAGATGCAGTAAATAAGTGAATCCTGTAAGGAGTAACCTGCTAAGTAAATCAAAGATACCAATTCAAGAAAAAGTGAATGTCATGAATATTATAATAATGGTAAGTGAGCCAACAAATATAGCCGAATAATTAAAAAAGTGTAAAACTTAAATAAAAACTTAAATAAAAATATGTGAAAGTCTCTTCCATAATGCTTCCCAGCGGGGAGTAAATGTTGAAACACCCTGTGAGGGATCCTCACTATTCAAAGGACACCATGAATCCACCACCATATAAATTGAAAGCTTACCAGCTATACAAGCTGCCACAGCTTGTGGCTAATACCCAGCCAGAGCCTTTAAGTCCTCCCGACACCTCCAGTGGCTAGCAAGTGGAGCGTTCCTGAAGACTTACTATCCTACATCAGTGAATCCAAATGTAGCTATTAAAAATTACCTTTCCTTTTCAATCTGCAACACTGCAATTTTCTGTAAAATGCAATGCAAATAGCTACCTGGAGGCATCCTGTACATAGATTGTGTACAGAATTCCCCCTGGAAATGCCATTTTCTGCTAGTGTGATTGGCTTACTGATTTTTCCAGAAGTCTGCACTAAGATACAAGTCAGATTTTTGACATCCCCTGCAACAAAAATGTAATTTTTGGTCAGATACTCCCAAAGGGAAATCATTTCCAAATTGTTGCAGACCCTGGCAATTTCCTCATTAGAACCCTGCAGGTGCAGTAATTGATTGGTTATTATAAAAACCACTTCCATACAGATTATCTCTGCTCATGGACAAACAGCTGTTCTTCAGAATAATAATAAGGTAGGAATCTGGAACAACATTTGTTAAAAACCTTGCAATGTACATAGATCAACCAGTGGGGAATGTTTTTTTTTTTCGACAAAAGTGGAGTTACTCTTTAAGATCTGCATCCAGCACATGCAGCTCACTACCCAATATCCATGACACTTCTGAATGCTGAACCCCTGAATGCAAAACTCACTCTACATTATCCATGCCAGCTGTGAGATTTGCAATCCAGAAGACATACAGTAGCTCACTCTCCAGTATGAATGCCATCAGAGAGAGCTACAATCCAGAACACACAGCTCATTGCTACCAGTGAGATCTGCGCTCCATCACACACAGCTTAAAAGGGTTGTAAAGGTTAGTTTAAAAAAAATAACAAACATTGAATACTTACCTTCTCTGTGCAAGTGTTTTGCAGAGAGCAGCCCTGATCCTCCTCTTTGGAGGTCCCTCAGTGGCACTCCTGGTTCCTCCTCTTCTCGAGTGCCCCCACGGAGAGTCGCATTCCATGAGGGCACTCGTGCGGGTGCGCTCCTTAGTCCTACTGCTGCATCCATCGACACAGACAGCAGGACTCGGCCCGCTCCGGCTCCTGTGTCACTGGATTTGATTGACAGCAGCGGGAGCCTGTGGCTCCTGCTGCTATCAATCTATCCAATGAGGACCCAAGACAGTGGCTGGAGCTGCTGTGCTTGTCCCTGTTGCTGGAATGATCGAGTTCAGGTAAATAAAAGGGGGACTCTGAAGGGCTGCTGCACTATAGAAGGTTTTTCACCTTAATACATAGAATGCATTCAGGTGAAAAACCTTAAGGGTTTACAGCCCCTTTAAGCTGGCTATACACATCTAGTTAAATTTTTTAGACAGTGGGCAGAATGAAAATCAAATAACAGATTCCTCCATCCACATAAACAAGGTAGATAGAGGAATCCCCCCACACTGGGACAATGTATTCTAAAAGCTGCACCCACCCTTGCCAAAATACACAGATCAGTGGCTGCAGTTTATTGGCAGAAGTCACTGGCTGAGGAAAGATTATCAACATTACCATGTTCTTTCCACAGAAGTCGTTCAAACTATCAACTTCTGTTGAGCAGGTAGAGCAAAACACTGATCAAAATTTGGCCAGTCCTGATCAGGGTATGGCCAACCTAAAGTGGACCTACACCCTCATTACACACATTAAATATTTTTCTTCCTCCTCCCCTTCCTGTCACAAAATCAGAAATTTAATTTTTTCGCTTAACCTAAATACCCCTTTTAGGGGCTCAAGTGCACTCTTGTTGCTTTTCTCGCCTAGACAAGAAGGACATTTCCCTCCCTTTCTGAAGCCTCCTGGGACACACACGGCATTCATCCCAGAACCAGAAGGCTTTGGGGAAATCTTGGGCACACTGAGCATACACTGAACAGTCTTGAGTACACTTGCATGTACAGTGCAGTGTCACCAGGGGGCTGGAAGTGCCGTGTCACCCAGAAGAGATGTCCTGCCTCCTGATATCATGTGTAGAAGCTGAGGGACCTGGAGGGTGGCATCAGATGTGATGTTTCCAGCAATAAATTGTAAATTTGCTGGCAGTGAGAGTGTGTGTTTTTTAAGGCAGTACATGTAAGGAAAAAAAAAAAACATAAAAGGGGAGTGGCAACTTTAACTCCAGTATCGATATCACCAGTGAGATCGAAAATCAAGCATGTACAGGTCACTCCCCTTTATTCATGCCACCAATGTAGTCCCTCATGCTCCTCTATTATATTTAGTGCCTCAGTCCCCTATAGTACATATTGTTGCCCATGCCTATCTAATACATGCAGTGCACAATGCCTAAATGTAATACTTCATGGACATACTGCACACAGACATTAAGCTAAATATGTAAGATTCAATAGGATATACAGTTCTGACAAATGTACTGATGAGCAAAAAATTTGCAAAATGTAGTACTGTAATCTTCCAATGTGTATGTTATACATTTTTAAGCTTTAAGATTTCCATATACTGTATTTTTATAAATATTTTCTGGGCTTGGTGTAGATACTACTTTTGTGTAGATCATTATCAAATGCTTACTTCATACCTAATAACTGATCATAAAAAATGTGGATACATATCATTGATAACAAAACCAGCTCAAATGTAATCTGTTATACTTCTAGTGTTTGAAATATTGTAGACGTTGGACACACTCAAATACACATTGATGTTGTATATTTCTTGTTAGGTTTTCTTTACAAAATGTGGCATGTTAATCAGGCAGTAAATTGCTCACAGGTGATTCCATTCAGTTAAACAGCACTTCTTGCAAAGTCTAATCCTGTACCCAGATTTTTATGTGCTTGTTCCTCATTAGCCATCTGTTCAAGAATAAGAAGGAATGTGATTTCCTCTGGTTTCTGTGAAATCCAGGTGCTGTACTAAGGGACGAAGGTGAGCTGAAATCAGGAGATTGTTTATTATGAAATTGAGGGCTACATTGCATTAACAGCTATCTTCGATCAGCTTGTGATAAAATGTTGCTGTTCTTCATCTGGTGTTACGTAAACTGTATGTATATATATATATATATATATATATATATATTTATTTATATTTATTTTATTTTTTTTTATTTATAAATGCTTCACTCTAAGATAATTTTCCTGCTTTTTGGAGCATTTACATCAAGCTAAGTACTACTCACAAAATAGAGCCATGTGTCAAGAATGCCCCCACCTTTATCAGTTCAGCACCCATATCCACAATCTTACTTTCTACATTGTTGCAGAATAGCATTCACGTTAAGCAGGGAACACCACTGATCCCCTCTTTTCATCTGGTAAGAATAACTAATCTGAAACACCTTCTCATGTCAATGCCTAAAATCTGTCTAATATGAATCCAAGGGTAAATAATAATATGCTGGTCTAGTGACATCAAAGCTGAGATTTGAAAGATCACATTACGAAAAAAAAAATGATTTCCCCACTTTTGTATAAGATATGTGAAAATAAAATTTCTGGAGTAATTCCTTGCCATGGACTCTTCTATACAACATGATAGCATGGGCGTCTGCAAGGGGGGGCAAGTGCCCCCTGGAATCGGCAAGGGTCCTTGCAGGGTCCGCCGCAGCCGCCGCTGACTTTTTGAGTTTGCAGAGTGACTGCAGCTGCTCTCTGACAATGATCTGAATCAGACTATCCCTCCCTCACCCCTGATCATCCAATGCAATGGCTTGCTCAGGCCTCAGCTCGGCTGCTTGGCTTCAGCCTCCAGTCTGCACAGTGTAGACTTTGAGATGTAGATCTGGCCACTGGCTGGCACCGCCCACTCAAGTGGATAGGGTGGTGTAGAAACGCTTATATGAAGGAGGAGGAGGAGGAAGCAAGGAGGACTCGTCGCTGCCTAAGCCACTTACAACTCATCACAGGAAATCTTGAAGTCAAGTGGCACTGGCATATATTTCAACAGTGAAGAACCACAGGTAACAGCAGTTACAAATAGGAGGAGCATAATATATATTGGAAAGTTGGAACAGCTATTTCTGGAACGATCATATATGTGTTATATAAGAGATAATTCATCTTCCCTTTGTATTGGAAGTTACTCAGGCTTACCATGACCATATAAATAGCCTAGAGAATGTACATCTTTTTATATTGCAATGTATTGCAATAAATCTGTTGTGGTAATGACTAAGCCCCTCCCCTTCATGACATTGTCAAAAAGGTACGGAGCATGGGTAACCTTAAAATGATGCCCCCCCCCCCCCCCCAAAGAAAGTTCTGCGGAGTGTGTTAAGGCATGCCCTGACCTGAAAAAATCACTACTTCAGTTTCCACTTGCTGGGCTGCTACCCTGTTTGAAGTAAATCTATCAGCTCACAAAAAATGCCAAAAAACTTGTAAGCAGCTTTTAGTACCTGTAAGTAAGCTGTATTCTGTGTGCCGGAGAGTCTAACCTAAGTATAGACTCTGCATGATCTGCCCCAATTAAGAAATAAACCCTGCACCCCAGATGGCTAACCCTAGACTCACTATTTAGCAGTCAAGAACAATTATCTCATTGACCGCTGTTTAAGTTCAAACACTGCTGCAAGTTCCAATAAATCCTCTGGTCTCATTGGACAGTTGAGTATCATAACAATCATAAGTGTGTGCAGGGGGTGTGCCAGGTGTGCCTTGGCACATAATAATCACTATGTGTAGTGCCAATTACCCCTGATGCCCAGCTAATATGTAATTATGTAATTTACAAGCTCCTTCCTTTTCTAAATGAACATAGTGAACACACTCACTCACTGTGTCCATTCATAACTGAAGCATAGTAAACTGTGTCTAAGCTGCGCTCTCCTATGATAACAAAACACCATTGTATGGTGGAACTGAGTGCAGTAGCGGCAAGACTAAGCATGTACCTGAGGTCAAGAAAGGAATAAAAATGTTAGTTTTAAGCATCAAAAGATGATAGTGATTAGTTGGGGTGGGGGGGGGGGGGGGGTAGTAGGCTGAAAGGCTGAATAGTAGCTCTAATGCCGTGTACACACGTATCAGACTATCTGGCGGACTAAGTTTGGTGGACAAACCGCCGGACTGTCCGCCGGACTTTCTGAACGAGCTACCTGCCCACACACGGTACTTTTGTGGTGGACTAGGTCCGGCGGACTTAGTCCCCCGGACTATCCGCCGTATTTTTGAAATGAACAGACTTGCCCACATACAGGGAGGAAAGTCTGTTCATTTTGAATGTGGCTACAGGTAGCCGGGACTAGTGAAGGAAGCGTCGCTGGCCTCCTCACCTGGTATGGCGTTAAAGGGGAAGCCCTACGCTGAAAAAATGGCGTGGGGGTCCCCCTGGGTCCATATAAGACCCTTATTTTTAAACCTTGTGTGTTGTGTTTTTTTTACGTTTTTTTCACAGGTGAATGGGTAGGGGTACATTGTATCCCATATTCATTCACATAGGGTGGGGGGAGCGGTATCCAGGGCCCTCTTATTAAAGGGGGCTCCCGGATTCCGATAAGCCCCCCGCCCGCAGACCCTGACAACCAACGGCCAGGGTTGTCGGGAAGAGGCCCTTGTCCTCATCAACATGGGGACAAGGTGCTTTGGGGTGCCTTCCCCAAAGCACCCCCCATGTTGAGGGCACGTGGCCTGGTAAGGCTCAGGAGAGGGGGGCGCTCGCTCGTCACCACCCCCTTTCCTGACTGTCCAGGTAGCGTACTCGGATAAGGGTCTGATATGGACCTAGAGGGGGACCCCAATGCTGTTTTTTCGGTGTAGAGCTTCCCCTTTAACTCCATACCAGGTGACGGGGCCAGCGACGCTTCCTTTGCTAGTTCCGGGCTACCTGGAGCCGCGCTCAAAATGAGCGGACTTTTCTCTGGGCGGGAAAAGTTAGTTCATTTCAAAAGTACGGCAGACTAGCACACACACGGCCGTATTGTCCGCTGAAATGCGAGTCCGGCAGACATATTTAGGTGCAAAACTACTTTCTTAGTCCGCTGGACTTTTGGGTAAAAAAAGTCAGCTGGAGCCCACACACGGAGGGATTGTCAGGCGGACTTGAGTCTACTGGACTTTTCCACCGGATTGTTTGATCGTATGTACGCAGCTTAAGGTAACCCTGTTGTTTTAGCAAAGCCTCTTGTATAACACATACCTGTAAAAAGGGTTTAAATACTTACCTTTCCTCCTGTCCACGATGCTCACCACCAATCTGTATGGTCCCCAGAGGTCCTTTGAGAGGAGAAGGAAAGAGGAATGAAGCTGCAAAGCTTGCAGGTAATCCAGGAAGTTGTGGAAATAGATGGCCAGCAGACAGGCAGAACTCACAACATGAAAGGAAATTTTTCAAGTAAGCTTATATTAGTGATTGTCAAAAATAACTATTGTTGGTTTGAGTATTGCAAAGTTGATGGTATAAAATGAAAGTGTATGCTGTGATCATAAAACTCCTTTAACTGGGCTCAGACTGGTCAGACAACTAAATCATCTGGTGTTAAGCCTGGTGTCTGAAGCCATGCTGAACAGACATTCTGAAATTAATTCAAGCTCCCCATGTTGAAGAGTCAACTGTTACAATTTCAAATTAAATGACAAAATTTACACACCATTGGGGGATATAGCAAACTCCATTTTTGTGTAATCAATTTTCTAGCGGGGATCAGTGTTCTACTAACCTCCAGTTTTAAACTAAGTCAACTCTCTGGAACATCCAGATGCCCCAAAATGCATGTACTGTATGTGGTTTAAATACAATATTTGTTTTGAAGTCCATATTGATACGTTGAAATATACCCTTCCTTCCTAAATACTGTTACTGATTTATTTTAAGATGAAAGATTCTATATATATCCTATATAAACTATAAAGGGTTACTGTATGAGAAGTTGATTTTGAGACAGAGAGAGTCCACCTCTAATCACTCGTATTCCTCTATAATACCAATGTCTCAAAACCATTTCTTTTACTATTTTAAGGGATATGTAACCAAATATTTAGGGAGTAAAATATTATAAATAGTATAATCAGATATCAATGTATCCCTTTTTACTGGTATCTTAGAATGCACCATGCAGATCATTTTCTTGGTATATTTTAACATTTAAAGCCATGGAGATAATTTTCCTTTCAGGGCAAATTGCATGTCAGAGTAATAAAAAACAAAAAACAAAAAAAACACCTTTGCTTAGGAAACAAATTTCCCAGTTATTTTCAGAGTCAATTCTTCAACTTTGCTACCTCCTTAAGTGCTATTTTGCACTTGTGATGCCCTCTGAAAGCAATCCCCTGTGCATCGCTCTTAAGAGAATGTTTTACAGGTAATGAGGAGGCTCGCCCTGTTTTAACCCCTTAAAAGCCACAACTGCATGCATTGTACATGGTTGTTGGGCAGTTGTGGCGTGGCCCCATTTAAGATGACAGGGGGGATATTTTTTTGCTGCACAAAGCATCCTGTCCATTACAGCTTTATATATATCAAGATATATATGTACTCACTGAGCAAAATTATAAACGCAACACTTTTGTGTTGGCCCCTATTTATCATAAGCTGAACTCAAAGATCTACAACTTTTTCTATGTACACAAAAGGCCTTTTTCTCTCAAATATTGTACACAAATCCGTCTAAATCTGTGTTAGTGAGCACTTCTCCTTTGCCTAGATAATCCATCCACCTCACAGGTATGGTATATCAAGATGCTGATTAGACAGCACAGGTGTGCCTTAGGCTGGCCACAATAAAAGGCCACTCTAAAATGTGCAGTTTTATCACACAGCACAATGCCACAGATGTCGCAAATTTTAAGGGAGCGTGCAATTGGCATGCTGACTGCAGGAATGTCCACCAGAGCTGTTTCCCTTGAATTGAACGTTCATTTCTCTACCATACAACAAAGCAACCTCAACACAAAAAAAACCCCAAAAAAACAACAAAGCAACCTTAATTCTTTTGTCCTCAAACCTCCTCTTCCTCTCCCGAACACCCCAACAACTCCACACAGTTAAACATTATCAATCTCACGTCCATTGAATTAACACCTGATGAGATCTTTGTACTCCAATTGGGTTTGGGATTCTGTCCATTAGACTCCCTCAAGGTTCATTCAAATTCAAATTTATATTTGACCAAGACTGACATAAAGTCAATTTAGAATGTGAACTAGCCGAATGGACTAAACATTTCACAATAGAAGAATTTCGTACTCTTCATGTTACTTTATGAGGAAGGACTCTCAGAGATCTGTATCGTCTAATTGGCCCACTAATGGTCAACAACAGGCCCAACCCATTCCTTTGAAAAAAGTAAAATTGAAATTGCATAGGTTCACCGATTTACAGATGTACAGACATTGTCATAGAACTGTCTGATAATGGCGGTAATATTGTCTTATGTCCCATGCCCAGTATCAATCTATGTGCTATGATATTCTGAGTAATCAGACCTGGTACAAACCCATCCCTTCGAAACTGGTTCAGAGTTTTGCTGGTGAACTCTGGAGCATATGCACAGATGCGTTCTGTCAAGGTTTGATAGACTTGATTCGATTATCTCTTCCCTAAATTCCCACATGTCCCTACCTTTTATACATTATGCAAAACTCATAAAAATGTTGTATCCTCAGTAAATTTATAGATGCTTTTCTTATATCTCATGGTCAGGGTCTACCCTCTCACATATGTGATACCACTGACCTCTTCAAGCACATTGAAGGAATTCAGATTCCTCCAGACACCCTGCTCGTGGCTATAGATATCAAAGCCTTGTATTTGAGTATCCCCCATGAGCAGGGTGTTTGGATGACTGAATCCTTCCTGATGGAGCAGGACCAGAACACTTGTCCCTTCAATGATTTCATCCTGAAAGTACTCTACTTTTTTTTTGAAGAGGAATACTTTTACCCTACCTTAACTTTATTTGCAGACCCAGAGGGTCGCAATGGGGCCCTCATGTGCTCCAAATCTCTATTTGGATGGCTGGGAAAGGCAGATACATTTTTGACCATGTCCTCCTTTGGTAGATATATTGATGATCTGTTCCTTATGTGTTTTGGAATTCATTAAACATCTTAACATCAATAGCTTTAACCTAAAGTTTACTTTTACCTTTGATGATAAGTAGATCCCATTTATGGATCTAACTATCATCAAACAATCTGATGGAACCATTGGTACTGATCTCTAACGTAAGGCCACAGCAGGCAACACCTTTCTACATGCCTCCAGTGCCTACACCAAGACCCTTGTTCACAGTATTCCATACGCACAATATCTGTGGATACGTAGAAACTGCACAAGGGAGGAGAATTTCCAGGCACAGGCTGCTCTACTATGAGATCTCCTTTTACTTAGGGGCTATTCGCGGACCAACCTCAGAAAGGCCTACAATCGTGCCTTGTCACGTAGGAGAACCTTGTTACTTTATGACCCCCCAAAATTACAACATTCTGACAGTTAGGGTTATTACCAAATACTCAGCCCATCGCCGTCAACTCCGGAAAATCCTCTCTGTTGTTCTGGAAAAACATATTAGGACTACCCCGAACTAGTCTTTCGAAGAGCCTCCTCCCCAAGAGACCGCTTAACCAGCAGTCACTATAACACCACAGTATAATCTCTATCCAGGTTCAGCGGCACTTACTAATGTGGACAATACCCATGTTGCCCTTGGTTACTTGAGGGCACTACATATAAGCTACCCAATGGTGACATTTTTTCACCATGTACCCCTGCCATTTGCAGCTCAATGGGGGCCATTTATTTAATGATTTGCAATACCTTTTACGTGGGCAAAACCATTCAGAAATTCCACCAACCTATAGGAGATCACCTTTACTAATCTACCAGTGGCAAATTTACCACAGTTGGTCACCATATTTGATTATATCATTAAATTGACCGGCAGATAGTAACTTTTTGGTCCTGGTGGTGGTTCCTCAGAGTCAAAGAAGGGGTGATTGGGGATGGGCTATTTTGCAACGTGAGACCCTGTGGATTGAAAAGATTAATGCCACCATTCCACCGGGCCTCAATGAGATGTTATCATTAGGGTTGCACCGATGCTAGTATCGGTATCTGTGCAGATACCGAGTATTTGCAGGAGTACCTGCAAATGCTCTCGATACCTAGTCTGATACTTGGACACTCAGGGATGATTTTATTGTTGGTTATGATGTTTATTGTTGGGGGTTAGGAGGGCTCTTGGTGAGATGTCAGGGGTCATCGGTGCGGCGGCAGGGGAAGTTATAATCACTGATCTCCCTGTGTGGCTTTCAATAAAGCAGCTGACAGCCGCTTCCACTCCTCTCCCTTCTGCGGCTTTCCGTTGCTTTATTGAAAGCCACACAGGGAGATCCGTGATTATAACTTCCCCCCACTGCCGCACCGATGACCCCTGACATCTCACCAAAAGCCCTTCTAACCCCCAACAATAAAATAATGAATAAAAAAAGAACATTTAAAAAAAGGAAACATAATAAATAAATATTTTAAAGTAAAATTGTAAAAATAATAAAAACATAAAATAAAATAAAAAAACACTGACACTGACTGTCCACCCCCCCTCCCCAAAAAAGAAAGCATTGTAAAAAAAAGATATATGTATATGTATATATATATATATATATATATATATATATATATATATATATATATATATATATTGTAAATAATTATAAAAAATGAATTGTAAAAAATTAAATTGTAAAAAAACGACTTACTCAGTCCACGCCTCATCATTGCCCATCCGTGCTGCTAATTAGTGCCACTGTCACATGACATTTAAAAAAGTATCGGTAATCAGTATCAGGAGCACTTGAAAAAAAGTATCGGTACTTGTACTCAGTCTTAAAAAAGTTGTATTGCTATCCTAGCTATCATATAAACCATTTTCATGAAATCTGGTGATCTTCCTTGTGACTCTATATATTGCCCACTATGGCTTCTGTGTGTGGAACTGGCCTTTGCCTAATCTTGTCCTGTAACTCAGTCCATTGCAAATATATTAGGGATACCAATATTTTATAAACTATATACGTTTTTTGTTTGATAATTGTTATGATTCAATTTACTTTTGTGCCATTGTCTAACTTGAATACGCTTACGTTTTACTAGTAATGGTTGCACACCCTTTTCCCTGGATTTCCTTGCGTTTGGAGTGCATGTCCAGCAATACCTTGTTTTCTTTGGCGGGTACCTTTCCATTCCCCCTCCCTTCTCTTTTCTTCCCCTCCCCCCCTCGCTTTATGCCTGCCCCTTCCACTTCCTTCCTAGCCCCATTCCCCTTTTCCTCCCCCCTTCCTTCTTACCCTATCCCCTCTCTCCCCGCCCCCCCTCCTTATCCTCTCCTCTTCCTTCTCAGTCCATTTTTCATTGCGCAACACTTTTTTATATACATATTTTGTTTAGTTATTGTGGAAGATTTATCACCCCCCTCTACACATCCCCCATATCTGCCATAGGGGAACCCTGCGGCGTTCTGGCTGTGCATCTGTGTTTGGACTCTCAGGTAAGCAGCTGTGCACCCAGTCCTTTTGCCTTTTCCCTTTATATTATTAAACACTTCATACCTATTTTGCATATGCGTGTGGCCTTACTACACCTATGTACAACTATGTCTTTTGTTACTGTGTTTTGTTATAATCTGTTACTTCTATTGTATATTCATCCTCCTGATGAAGCGGTCATCATATGTCCCATGAGGACCTTCTATACTTTGACTCCAATCTTGGAGCATTCAAGTATCTACATAACTGTATCAATGCCTCTTGTTTTTACATTGTTTTGTATTGATTATTGGAACGCATGTATAGTCTTTTTTTATATGTAAAATAAAATACAATTTTTATCTTTAATGTGTATATTGCCTTATCGGTACTGAGATAGTCCTTTTTTTTCTTAGTGGAGACTAGTTTTGGGAACTCTCTCTACTCCCCATTTTGCATTTCATTAGGATGGTGGTACCCCCTTATAATTTTTCACTTAGCTGACCTCTACTGGTCCTGGATGTGCTCTGAATCCCACTCATTATAGCCATGAGAAACATTTCTTCTCCCCTGCTCACTAATGGCTTTTCTTATGTTTAAGCCAGGATGCCGAAGAATGTGAGAGAGGAGGATTTTGTATGTTGTTATGTTGGTATGTTGGCTCTCCTAAGGTCTTTTAATGTCAATGTATTGTTTTGCACATCAAGACCTTCAGGTAAGACTGCGTAGGTTAAGCATTTTAATGAATAAATAAATGCACCATGGCAAGCTGGAGTTGTTTACTCAAGAGCAGACCAAGGGGGTAACCCACAAGGCAGACATTACTATGACTTCATTGGGGGGTCCTTCCCCTCTCTCACAAGCTGATAGAGCAAGTTATATCTAATATGGCTCTTGCTAAACTGAATGATTCCCAGAACTCATAGGGCACTGCAAGTACATTTACTTCCCTATGTGCCCCTGAGCAGCTTCATAGAACTTTTAAAATGTTTCCTTTGCAGGATTTTACCACTTGCTGCTATGTTGAAGGTGAAACTTGCATCCCTTGAATGCACTGGGTGCTGAGTGGGAGTATGCGTCTGCTATGATCAAATGATCAACCTATATATTGTATTAAGACAAAACCTGCTCAACATAGCAGTTAGCCAAGAAAATAGTGGCATTCTGTACATAATGACAATTCAGAAAACGCCTTGTGTTGCCATGGTTTCTTTAGTTACATGTTTCTGTTTAAGAACCTAAAGTGCTGGTGATTACAGTTTATCTACACCAAAACACCTACACCAAGTATGTTGCTGCACACATTCCTGTAATGTCAAAATGTTCGGTCCTTTTTGCTCAAAAGACTTGCTTTCAATTAGATCATACCAGCTAGGTGTATTCAAAGGTGACAATACTTGTTGAGTTCAGCTGCAATGTTGTCACCCTCTGATGTGCACTCACAAGTTGGTCTACAAATAGCTGTGCCAATGCACAGTGTATTTGCACGCTCTGCTATAATTTCTACAGTAAAACTGAGATGCTCTGCTATCGCTGCAGCATGCACACATCCACAGGAAGTTCTTCCAAACTGTCTATGCATTACACAAAAGTTAGAGAGAAACAGTATGTTTTTAACATTCAGCAAATTTAACATAACTTAGCAAATTACTCCTGGACCTTTTGCACCTGGATGCCGAAAGTTGGCTATGATGGCATCACCTTGCCCCCCAAGATTCTAAGGCATTCTCTACATATACAGTGGTAAGTGGCCCATTCATATTACACCTTTGTTGTCTGTTTGCCTTTAATAATTTTGTCCCTACCTCACTTCATAGCTTGGGGATGCTCTATGTAGTTAGTCCCCCCATTCTTCTTCATACTTTAGCCTCCACATGTACTGTATTCTGTTGGAGATAGACACACTGTGATCTGAAGTTCATCTGTTATAATCTGCACACATTTTGTAAATAAAGCTTTCTACGATCTGCAAGATGTCATTTGGATCGAGTCATTGTCTGTCAAGTTACTGAGACTGTAAGTTAAGCTATCTCACCACAACCGTTTCAGTTATAGAGTGTGAAATTTAATCACGCTTAGATTGTGGAAGCAGAACAGGCACATTTACAACCAAATAATACTTTAAGCTAAAAAATAGTGTTTGTGTAAATGTGGTACATAAATCAAGGATGGCTTTTATCTTCCTACATCACTTAAAGGAGTTGTAAAGTCAGAAGGTTTATTATCTGAACGTATTGCCTGCATTAATATAAAAAGCCTTCTGTGTGAAGCAGCAGCCCAAGAACCCCCTAATACTTACCTGAGCCCCATCTCTGTTCAGCAATGTCCATGAGTGTTTCTGCCATTCGAGACTCTCCTTCCTGATTAACTGAAACACAGCAATGGTGTCTTTGGCTGACTGACTTTGACAGCAGTGGGAGCGAATCAGGAGAAAGAGGGGGCGGGGCTGGCCCACAACTCGGTGTCTGAATGGACACAGGGAGTTGTGCCTTAGCTCGGGTGCCCCATAGCAAGCTGCTTGCTGTGGGGGAGCTCAAAAGGAGGGAGGGGCCAGGAGCATAGAAGAGGGACCCAAGAAGATGAATATCTGGGCTGCTCTGTGCAAATTCACTGTAAGAGAACAGATACGTTTAACATGTTTGTTATTTTTATTGATAAATCACTTTACAATCACTATAATATAATATTACAGGTTCCTTTTTTTTTTAAATAAAAAAAACCAAACATGTTATACTTACCTGCTCTGTGCAATAGTTTTGCACAGAGCAGCCCCGATCCTTCATGCATTTGCATGAAGGTAAAAAAACCTTCAGCCTGTACAACCACTAATGTGACAGAATATCACTTAGTTGATCAGTACCATCCAGATTTCTTTTTTTTTTAATAAGTGCGCTATACTAAGATGGGAATGTGGCCACCATGTTTCCCTAATCTCTTTAAAGTACACTAGTAACAGGTGAATTGTATTTGTTTCCAATTGCTCTCTCTCTCTCTCTCTTCATCCAGTATATTATTGCTTTGCACAATAAGCAATGTACTCACACAAGAAACCCTTGCAGATTTGAGTAGTTCTTGCCGATTCACTTGCTCAGAAAAACATACATATGCTTCTTTATATATTTCCTGAATCTCCTTCTGTATTATTTGAGACCTGAAAAGCTAATAGCACAGTGGGTATTCATGCTATTATCAGGTTACAATGTAGTAAAGCCTATTTAAATGATGATTACACATGTTAATGAGCATCGTTATAATGTACTACACAGCACATTACCTTCAATAAATATAATTGTTTATGCACAGTAATGAGGGGATGGAATGCCCCAAAAACTAATGGCATTCACTGAATGGTTATTTATTGCTATAAAAGTCTGCCATTAGACGTGGACATCTTAGAATGCTTTTTACTGTATGTGCTCATGTGTGTTTCTTCTTAAAAAGCTGCCACTCAGCTCTCCCTCCTTCTGACATTGAGACGGAACAACAGTGAGACTTTCCATAGAATTTCATCTTAATGCTGCAGTCTACCTGCAGAAGCAGGAGGAGGTTTCATTTGTAGAGTTTAATGAAGGTCATTAAGTTTTACCCCTCAGTCAGGGTTAATGCATTACCTGGCAACCAAAATCGGATCTCACATCAGAACCTTGGCTGCGGACCAAGCTACTCAAACAAAACAGTTGTATAAAATTACCCACTGGGAAGGTAAAAAAAAAAAAAAATGTAAAAAAACATTGAGGCAGTTTCTGCTCTGATTTACTGTCAATTCACTGATAGTTATGTTATGAATGCGACTTATATCTTGCCAGCAAAGAGTATACATAGAAATCTGTCCACAATTCAGACCAATCTCTCATTTTAGTGATTTGTACAATCAAGTTTTCCTTCCAGGGTATTTTAACGTCACTTAAATGTCATTCTTTTATGTGATTTTTTTTTTGGGGTGAGCAAGAAAAAACAAAATCACTAAATTAACCTGTGCTTTACCCATGTAGACCAAATGCTCACTTTAATCTAGCAATCCTTAGCAGTGCATAATTACTCTTCCTCACCCACCAGACTTTTTAGCCACTGGGAGTGAAGGAAAGTCCTGTGACGGCTACGTCTTGCTAGAGTTGTAGAAAAAAAAAGGAGCTATGGAGTTCCCTTGTGACAGTGTTATATAGCTTGAGCTCTGTCACTTGGGAGTTGATGGACTAAAACTGGAGAGTGCAAAAATCTTGTGCAGCTTTGCATGATAGACAATCAGCTTATAACTTCATCTTGTTCAATTAAGCATTGACTAAAAAAAAAAAAAACCTGGAACCTAATTTACTAAAACTGGAAAGTGCAAAATCTGGTGCAGCTGTGCATGGCAGCCAATCAGCTTCCAGGGTTTTTTTTTTTTAGTCAAAGCTTAATTGAACAAGATGAAGTTAGAAGCTGATTGGGTATTATGCAAAGCTGCACAAGATTTAGCACTTTCCAGTTTTAGTAAATCAACCCCATTGCATCAAATGCTCCTCTATACCTTGAAATCATGGGTATTTCCTTCAGCTCCTGGCACTAAGTAGAGCATTGGGGTAGCATAATAAAGGTAAGTATATGCTGTAAGGCTAGGTTCACACTATTGTGAATAGGATGTGGGTTTCCTCTCATCCAATTTGACAAGAGAGTGTCATCCGCTCTCAATGGAGCCGGTTCATACATCTCCAGGGTGGCCAGACCTAATTCAGACCTGAAAACGGTGCACCGGACCCCTTGCCATGCCCTATGGTCGTACATACTGCAACCTAGCCTTAAGGGGGTGGATTAAGCAAAGTTTAAATCAGTTACCACCTGCAATTTGTTTATTAACATTTCTCAGCAAGAGGCCTTTTGCTGAAAATAAGTTAATGAATATCAAACAATAGAGATAGCAATTGACATCAGTGGTAGTTACGAGTTTTGTGACAGCGCAGGGTATTTATAAAAAATTCCATTACCAAATGTAAGCCCTATATCCTTAAAACACTCTACAAACAACTATATAAGTATGCATATTAGTCATAGAGTTATTGTCACTTTAATGAACATATAGTGATAGATTTGGCCTGGTTATCATCCCATCATTGACTAGGGGGTAGATATGAAGCTGTGTTTTGTCCATGCATTGCTTCATTTAGCTGCCTCCCTCCTCAGTAGCACATACTTACTTTCCTTACCCCCCTGCTCCTTTCACCTGCAGAGAAGACATGTGTATGCTCCAAGTCCCTGACAATGTGTTCCCCACTCCTCAGATTGCTTGACTGTGTAATGCATAGAGCAGCTAGCAGCCCTTCCCTTCACATCACACAAATAAGTTTATCGGCGTATAACACCCACTTTTTCCCCTTAAAATCAGGGGAAAATAGTGGGTGCGTGTTATACGCCGATCCCCGCCGATCCCCTGCTGATTTTAAGGAAATGAGAGAGCGGAGCCGAGATACACAAAGCCGAAGTACACTCAGCTTTACTCGGCTCCTCTCGCAGTCCCACCCACCTCCAGTGATTGCGAGAGGAGCGAGTGCCACTGACATACAGAAAGCCGAATGTACTTCGGCTAGTCTCGGCTCCTCTCGCAGTCCCGCCCCTGACTGTGAGCAGAGCCAAGTATAGCTGAAGTACACTCAGCTTTCTGTATGTCAGCGGCGCTCGCTCCTCTCGCAAACAGTGGAGATGGGCGGGACTGTGAGCAGAGCCGAGTAAAGCCGAAGTACGCAAGGCTTTCTGTATCTCGGCTCCGCTCACTCCTTTCCGCTGTCTGCTCACAGTCAGCGGAAATCGACGCCAAATTTAAATCAGGCAAATGCTGCAAAGAGACTGGCAAGGCTGCAAAGGCACTAGGCAAGGCTAAAAAGGTACTGGGCAAGACTATAATGATGGGCTAGGCTGCAATGATGGACAAGGCTGCAGATGGACACTGATAAGGCTGCATTGATGGGGATTTTAATGTAAGTTTTTTTCCTTAAACTTCCCTCAAAGTTTTTTTCCTTAATATTCCCTCCTAAACTTGGGGTGCGTGTTATATGCCGGCGTGTATCCTGCTCTGGAAAATTCTTCTATCTTTGTTGGTCATTTCTCTGTGAACATTTCTTGCATATTTATGCCTCCTTTAACTATATGTTGTCCTCTTACACAGCCCACACATTGCGGTCCATTGTACTTTATGTTTTAACATAGTATATGCTTTATTGCATATATACATTTACTTAGTATTAGGGTACCCATTAAGCAGGATACTTATTGATCAGTACAAACATTATCCTCTGTTCTTCATAGATTCTCTTAGTGATACACATATACATTTCTTTGTAAATTAGATAATCAATAATGTAATTAACTTAAAATTTTTAGATAATTTAATACTATATTACAGACGTTAAAGGGGTTCTAAAGATAAATGTTTTTTCACCTTAATGCATTCTATGCATTAAGGTGAAAAAACATCTGACAGTGCCTGTGCCCCCAGCCCCCCCGTTTTACTTACCTCACCCCTCGAAAGTCCCGCGCTCGTCCCCCGACGTCCTTTCCACCGTTCAGCCTGGCCGCTGATTGGCTGGAGTGGATGGATGGAAAGCAGCGCAGCCATTGGCTCGCGCTGCTGTCAATCACATCCACTGACGCAGAGCACCGGGGGGCGGGGCCGTGTGATACAGCGAGCGGCTATAGCCGCCGGCTGTATCACGGGAGCGCGCCCGCAGATGCTTCTCACCATGCGAGGGAGCTCGCATGAATGTGAGAAGCATCTGCGGGGAGAAGCAGAGACAGCCGCCGAGGGACCCCAGAAGAGCAGGTTCGGGGCCACTCTGTGCAAAACGAGCTGCACAGTGGAGGTAAGTATAACATGTTTGTTATTTTAAATTAAAAAAAAATTCACTTTACAATCCCTTTAATATCTGAATTAAATAGGCACAGACAACAAAGGAAGGCAGTTTATGTACTATGACTAGGAATATACAAGGTTTTTGGGTATTTTAAATGTGTTTTTTGCTCACCAAGATGTAAAAAAAATTTCTTTTTGCATAGTAAGGGATAGGTGTGAACTTTATACTGGAATGTGCCTTTTTTTCTTATCTATTTTAATTGGTGAGTGTACCGTATATACTCGAGTATAAGCCGAGATTTTCAGCCTCTTTTTTGAGGCTGAAAGTGCCCCCCTCGGCTTATACTCGAGTCATCGCCGTCTGTCTGCCCGAACAGCGTGTCGAGCAGACAGACAGCGGCCATTCTAACTTTCAAAAGCCGCGCCTCCCTGTCTGTGATAGGCGGAACACAATTTCCCAGCAGTCTGTGTTCCGCCTATCACGGACATCCGCTCATCATCATACTACGGACGAGGATAAGAGGATGTCCGTGATAGGCGGAACACAGACTGCTGGGAAATTGTGTTCCGCCTATCACAGACAGGGAGGCGCGGCATTTGAACAGGGGAATGGGCGCCGACGAAGAGCGGTGATCCTGGGACGGGACCGGACGGAGGCTCGGCTCGGGACGGGACGGGACCGGACGGAGTCTCGGGACGGGACGGGACCGGACGGAGTCTCGGGACGGGACGGGACCGGACGGAGGCTCGGGACGGGACGGGACCGGACGGAGGCTCGGGACGGGACGGGACCGGACGGAGGCTCGGGACGGGACGGAGGCTCGGGACACAGGTAGGCTGGACACACAAGGCCACACACACACATTATGTGCCATCTGCATACTTTGATCACTACCACACCTGTTTGGCAAGTGCTGCTGACATTCCTACTTCCTCCAGTTCCACAGTCCACTGCCTTAATGTCCCAGGAACTCTCAACTTCATGCATCCTCCCCCTATGCAATGCTTTATTTGCATGTTCTCTCTTTTAGGGAATGTAGAAAATGTACACACACACACACACACACACACACACACACACACACACACACACACACACACACACACACACACACACACACAGGGATGGATGGATGGACACACACACAGGGATGGATGGATGGATGGACACACACACACACAGGGATGGATGGATGGATGGACACACACACACAGGGATGGATGGACACACACACACACAGGGATGGATGGATGGATGGACACACACACACAGGGATGGACAGGCATATCTCACCCTCGGCTTATACACGAGTCAATAGGTTTCCCAGTTTTTTGGGGGTAAATTGGGGGCCTCGGCTTATACTCGGGTCGGCCTATACTCGAGTATATACGGTAATACAAATGCAAAATTCAGGAAAAGGAAACAAAAAAGAATTGTTGGGATGTCAACACTGGCAAAGTTTGTTTGATTATCTTGAAGTGTTTGCAACATGAAACCACCCAGATACTGCTAAAACTTGGTAAAAAAATTGATAAATCAATTGCATAGGTGCACCACTTAATCTGCTGCATAACAAGACATTACTGAAAGGGAACCCAATAAATCACATCTGGAGGTTGCTAAACTGAGAGAGACCCAGTTGTGATGTTAAACAAGATTTTGTGATTAGACCAGTGTTTTTGGCCTAAGTTCCAAGTGACATGTACACCCAAAAGTCTAACGTCTGTTCCTGAAAAACCTAATTCTGTTATACCTTCCTCAGTATAATAATTTGTTATAATACTTTTTATGTGAACTCTGATGGTAAATATGTAGAAAGCTCATACTCCTAAATGAATACTGATCTTTTTAGATCAGCACATTTTAGCCATTTGCAATGATTACAGGAACAGTTTCCGAACTCCATTTCTAAAAGTTTATATACCAAGTTTGTGTAGTATTCATTATTACTAACTACTTACAAAAGGTACTGTTGTACCTGCATAGTTTCAGGGCTGGGCACAGCCCTTCCTTCTCAAAGCTGGCCGCTAAGCTGTCGGCTTATTGCCAGCTCCTATCTCTCCACAGTGGCTCACCTGTTTATGATATCCTGCTCGTCAGTCCTGCCTACTTAAGCCATCCAGTCCAGATGATCTCTGCCTTCGCCTTGGTCACATCTCTAAAGCCACTCTCCTGTGTTCCTGTTAAAGACTTGCTTAAGCTGACATATTTTCTGGTTCCAGATGCTGCTTGCTGTTCTACTACACTCATCTCTCACTCCCTGAGGTTTTGGCTTGTCTGACTATGCGTTCCAGTTCCTAAACTCTGGCTATGTTTTGACTATGTTTACCTTTCTATTATTATTATTAATTGCATTAATGAACAGGCCTTCAGCCCCAGAGTCGATTAGAGCCTGTATCTCGACGGGCGACTCAGCCCAAGAAAAGGTAACCAAAACCAGGGGCTTATCCTTCTGGATAACTGTAGACAAAACAATGCCACCATACTTCCAGAAGGTAGCCAAGGTCCTGTGTACCTCTTCACTCTCTTCCATGCCGGAGGAGTACCGCAATTTTAGCGATGTCTTTGACAAAAGTCAAGCCAGTAGTTTGCCTCCACACCGGTCATATGATTGTGCAATTGACCTTCGACCTGGTACCATACCTCCTTGTGGCCGGGTTTACCCTTTGTCAGTCTTGGAGGATAAGGCCATGGAGGAGTATGTTGCAGACACACTTTCTCGAGTTTTCATCAGCAAATCCTCATCTCGTGCTAGTGCTGGTTTCTTCTTTGTGAAGAAGAAGAGTGGTGAACTGAGAACTTGTATTGATTATAGGGGGTCTCAGTTATTTCACGATTAAGAATCGAATTCCATTGATTACAGAGTTATTTCACTGCCTCAAGGGAGCAATGGTTTTCATGAAGCTTGATTTGAGAGTGGAAAACTGCGTTTAATACCAGAACAGGCCATTCTGAGTACCTCGTAATGCCTTTTGGCCTTTGTAATGCCCCGGCAGTTTTCCAGGTATTTATTAATGATGTCCTCCGAGATTTGTTGCAGTAATGTGTAGTGGTTTATCTCGATGATATCCTCATATTTTCCAAGTCCCTGGAGAGCCACCACACAGATGTCTGTCATGTGCTTCAGAAACTAAGAGAGAACAATCTCTATTGTAAATTGGAGAAGTGCGAATTCCATCGTGAACAGGTTAAATTCCTGGGTTATGTAATTTCCACTTCTGGCTTTTCAATGGACCCAGAGAAAGTTTCAGCAGTCCTACAGTGGCCCTGACCCATGGGTTTACATCCTCTGCAGAGTTTTCTTGGCTTTGCAAACTATTATCGGAAATGTATTTGTAACTTCTCGGCTCTGGTCAAGACCCTGACCGATATGACCAGAAAGGACGGTAACCCACAGAGTTGGTCTCCGGAGTCCATTAAGGCCTTTGAGAGTCTCAAGGCTGCCTTTGTTTCTACTCCTGTGTTGGCACATTCTGATCCTCGTTACCTTTTATCCTGGAGGTTGATGCTTCTGTGACTGGAGTTGGTGCCCTTCTGTCTCAACGTCCTACCTCAGAGTGCTATGCATCCTTGTGGCTACTTTTTCAAGAAAATGTCACCTGCGGAGTGCAATTACGAGATTGGTGACAGAGAGCTGTTAGCGATCATTTTAGCCTGAAAGAATGGAGACATCTCCTCTAATATACCACTGTGCTGGTTCTCATTCTTACTGACCATAAGAATCTCACATTCTTGTCTGAGGCTAAACGCCTCTCTCCCAGAAGGGTGCGGTGGGCTCTTTTCTTGTCTAGTTTCAATTACATTATCTCATTCTTACCCGCCACTAAGAATGTAAGGGCTGACACTTTGGCATGACAATTTTTTCCACTTCCAGTTCCTGTGATTCCTCCTGATCGTATTCTGGCTACGGTTCGCACCAGTCTCACTTCTCCTTTGGTGCGAACTGTCCACGCTCCTCCTGAGAAACCTTGTGACGGCTGCTTTGTCCCAGAGAGTCTCTGTACTGCCATGCTCCAGGCTTACCATTTTCCCAAGGCTGCTGGCAACCCTGGGAAGAATCAATTCTTTTGGGCAATTTCCCAACAATTCTGGTGGCCTAGTCTACGTGCTGATGTAACCGCCTTCGTAGCTGCCTGTTTAGTGTGTGCTCAGAGTAAGGCTCCACGACACCTTCCAGTGGGACTCCTACAACCCATACCAGTGGCCCTGGACCCACCTGCCTATGGATTTCATTGTGGAGTTACCCAACTCCCAGGGCAACACAGTTATCCTTATTGTGGTGGTTGACAGGTTCTCGAAAATGTCCCATGTATTCCACTTGAGAAGTTGCCCACTTCTAAGCAACTGGCTTCCATTTTTGCTTGGGAGATCTTTCGCTTACATGGGCTACCCAAGGTGATTGTCTCGGACAGGGGTAGTCAGTTTGTGTCCCGGTTCTGGTGAGCCTTTTTTGCACAGTTGGGATTTCAGCTTACTTTCTCCTCTGCGCATCACCTGCAGTCTAATGGGGCCACAGAACGAGCCAATCAGTCCTCGGAGCAATTCCTATGTTGCTATATTTCTGATCATCATAACTCGTCAGACCTCTTACCATGAGCGGAGTTTGCTCACAATAGTGCCTTGAATTCTGCTTCCCGATTGTCCCCATTTATGGCGAACTATGGTTTCCACCCTTCCATGTTGCGTGACTCATTTGTTCCGCAGAGTATTCCTGCGTTAGAGGAGCATCTCCGTGGTCTTTGTTCCACTCGGGCATGAGTCCAGGAGGCTTTGAGACATGTTAATGATAGGTACAGACTCCATGCTGACCGCAGACGCCTGCCTACGCCTTCCTTCCAGGTTGGGGACAGGGTCTGGTTTTCATCTCGCAACCTCCAACTTAGTGTTCCCTCTCTGAAGTTCGCACCTCGGTTTATTGGGACTTTCTGTATTTTTAGCAGGATTAACACAGTGGCTTACGCATTAGACCTTCCTTTTTAATATGCGTATCTCAAATGTATTTCATGTCTCCTTATTAAAACCTTTGGTCTGCAACCGCTTTACCACCTTGGTGCCTCATCCTCACCCTGTTGAGAACCATGAGTATGAAGTACAGTCCATTGTTAACTCCCGTAGGTTCCGTGGGCACAAACAGTACCTGATGCATTGGAAAGAGTACGGTCGAGAGGAACACTCTTGGGTCCCATCCTCAGACGTACATGCCCATGTCCTCCCCCGTGATTTCCTTAGACGCTTTCCCCTCAAGTCTGGTGGTCCTCTGATGGGGAGGGGTCATTGAGGAGGGGGTACTGTCAGGGCTGGGCTCAGCCCTTCCTTCTCAAAGCTGACCGCTCAGCTGTCGCCTTTTTGCCAGCTCCTATCTCTTCACAGTGGCTCACCTGTTGATGATACCTTGCTCGTCAGTCCTGCCTACTTAACCGTCCAGTCCAGATTATCTCTGCCTTCACCTTGGTCACATATCTAGAGACGCTCTCCTGTGTTCCTGTTAAAGACTTGCTTAGCTGACATTCCTTCTGGCTCCAGATCCTGCTTGCTGTTCTACTACACTCATCTCTGGCTCCATGACATCTTGGCTTGTCTGACTATCCGTTCCAGTTCCTGTACTCTGGCTATGTTTTGACTATCTTTACTCTGTTTACCTTTTTTTAATTATTATTAAACAAGTGTGATTTAACTGTACTTCTGTCTCACTTTGATTCATAACCAACAAAACAACCATGTAACAAATGACACCATGGCTACATCCCAGTAAAGAAGACTAGAGTGGGGATTTACACATGTAGGTAGTCCCCATAGTAGTCATAGCATACCGTCACCCCAGGGATTAAAGTGTAATCAACCATAGAGGTCTGTTCCTCTGAATTAAATTGAGCATACAAAAATGGGTGGAAAAAGAGGTTCCCAAAGTATTCTTCAAAAATTAGCTATCGGTATTCAAAAGGTAAAAAAATTATTTAATGAGAAATCAACAAAATACTGACAGTTTATAAAAGTATAAATATACCAAACCTCCATCACATACACCTAAAATTAGACAATTGTCTTAAGGACACAAGTGGCTACCACAAACAGACATACAGGTCTCTCTGATATGATACACAGCTGAATCTCTAAAGAGGGCCCTAGTTCAGACACAGTGAGAAGGAAGCACGGCAGAAGTAGTGCAGTCCACTCAGTGGTTCCGGCTGAGTCAATACAAGGTCAATGCTTAAGACTTCAGTCTGATGACCTAGGTGATTAATGATGCCCACTGATTCATGGTTTATGACACATAGGTGTGAACATAGTATTCATAGTATAATACATATGAACAGTATTTCCACCATGAAGTACACCTAACTTTCAAAATAGTTTCATACTCCTTGGTCATTATAGAACCATGTAATTAGATCAAAATAATCCCCTGAAATGGCTGCCCATGTCTCTAATCTTCTACAATGTTTAACAGTTGGCTGTAGGCTTTTTGGGTTGGAGTCATAAACCTTTCCAGATGTCTGAAAGGGTCTGAATAATGACTTTTACTTTTTTAACTTACTCAGTGGTCCAAATTGTGTATTCTTTGCATTCCTAACATGTTTACTCATCTTTGTTTTTTGGACTAAGGAAAACATTTAAATATAGCAGTAAATATAGCAAAATAGCAGTTTTGCGTTCTTTTTGACAGATGTAAATGAAATTCACCACTCATCAGTACTTTGTCTCTTTGAAGTTGAATAACAAACTACTTAACTAATAAATATGTTGCTTTAAAAACTCACATATCAAAATACTGACACTTCTTTTATTTAGTATATTGATACATTTTTGATTTTTAACTGTAATTTAATTACTTAGTTTAAAGTTACAAAGTTAAACTCCTGTGCCTCACCTCTAATATGTTAACATTATGGCAGACCTACCTGTCAAACAATGCCCTCCAGCAATGCTCTGTCAGTGGTTTTGGTAGTCATTGGTGCTTCCATCTCCTCCCGTTCTTCCTTTCAGGTTCACTTTGTTCAGCCGCTTGTATGGCCAGGCCGTGATGACATCAATCCAATGCAAGCACACATGAGTAAAATCATCACAGCACAGAGCGGTGTCATAAATATACGCTGAGCTGAAAGTATGCAGAAGCATTTTTGATAGAAGACACCAATAGGTTCTCTCCTGTCATAAAACCCCTACTTGTCAGCAGTTTATTATTTTTGAGTTTAATTCCACCTTAAAATAGGAATGCCAAGAGCCTTATAATCGTTTTTATTTTTTGCAAACGATAAACTGAATGCAAATGATCTTATTTATATTTCACAGACATTTTTCCCTGGTTTTGGACATTTGAGCATTAAATATTTGCAGTCATTGAAGGTCATTTTTTATTATTATATTTGAATATATATAATATATTTGAGAGAGCTTCTTAAACCTCTGCTGGGCATTAGTGTTGCCTTTGCCCCAATAGAAGGATTAATTTTTGTATACTTTTTTGCATGCCATTTGGGACAGGACAGACATTTTACAGTTTTCACAGTAACAAGAGGTGATGGTAAATTTTTCAATGGGCATACCTCTACTGGACAACCAAGGCTTCATACAAATTGCCCGTTGTTACCGCCCTACGACAAATTAGATAGGATCATGCACAAGGTGAGGCTGAGATGCTTTGCATTGGCTTGTTGAATTAAACAGGCACCACCTGTCAAACTCACCCACTGAAATCAATAGGGCCACCTGCATGCGTGAGCCAAACATATGGTTTGCAGTAGCTGTGTGTTTGTTTCAGGCAAATTCACATTCATCAAAAATGAATGAAAATTGCTCTGCAGTGAATTACAGAGGTTTGGCTTTTGAGAGTTTTCAAAGGGTTAACTTTTTTAATTATGTTTGTTTTATATTATAGTTTTTATATTGTACTCATCATTTTATATAATTAACTAATGCACATTTATACAGCTTTGTCTGCAGAGCATTAAAATATATATATTTTTTACACTAAAGCAATAAATGTTTTCCTATGTGTTCAGATTTTTCTTCAGCAAGTTTGAAAGTCAAAAGTGGGGGTAGTACAGTGTCTTTGAAACAGAATAGTAATCAGTGGAATAATCTAATTACATTTTTTGCTCCTAAGAATAATTTATTATTTACACTTCTTATTATATATGTTTTTAGCTTCATTAGTCTACAATACTGGAAAAAATTATACCTTCCAGTCCTATTTATCAAATTAATGGTGCAATTTCACAGTGACACTTCTCACATTCATTAAAACAAGTATAGCAAAATACATTTACATTAAATTAGTGTTATGCAATAAAGATCTTGAGAGTGGCAATATGTTGTACTTGGAAAATATTTGCATACATCAGGAAACAACTCTAGTGTGATTTGAAGTTTTGCTATTATTGGTGAAGGGTGAATTTTATCCAGAATGCAACTCATATTCACATTTTCCTTCCTGAATTAATTTAATTTCTTCCAAAAATGGTTTGCAATAAATCATCTAGCATGATAATTACATTTGAATAGAAAATATTTTGTATTTTCAGCAAATTTCAATGTGTTGTTGCTACATTTATGTGAATTTAAAGTGTAACTGCAGCCAAAACATTTTTTTTCTTTTTGATAGAGTGGGACAAGATTAGAATCTTTGTCAGGTTTTCATTGCGGTGTATTTCCCTATTAGTAAGATTTCCCTACACTTCTTGTTCCCAATGACACAACAGGATGTAAGTGGAACTCTCCTCAAAATAAGAGGGAATCCTTTTACAATTCCCCTCAATTCCCAGTTACAATGGTCACAAGGACAAATGCTAAGAAAGGTCCCACCAATGGGAATAAACACAACAAGGAAAGACGGATTCTCTTCTGTTCTGTTGCAGTTCTACTTTTATTTTATCTTTATTTATTGCTGCTAGTCCTACTGATATTATCAGCAATTGCCAGCTGTCAAAATGACAGCTGGGAATCACCTTGTATTACATAGCAAGAACAGCTGCCAACAGCTGCTTCTGTTTAAAATGACTCTTGCAGACTATTTATTAATATAGATATTATTGTCATATAATCTAAAACTATCTAACCATTTCTATGTAAACCCCCTCAGTAACCCTTCATTAATGCTAATCAGCATTTATTCCCCCCTTTTCTTCAGAGCTATTATTTTTATGCTATGTGTTTTTAAATTAGCTAATATTTACTTTTTTACCTTATCATTCATTTGTTTATTTTTATTTTTTCAGTGTCACATAAAAATAAACAAAATCACAAATAACTATGCAGAGTTTTTTTGTCTGCAAAAAAATTATAAAATCTTTATAGTAAAGCTCCCTGTTTTAAATTAACAGTGATCAAAAAAGAAAAAAAATGTTTTTTTTTTTCATTTTTTATGTCTTTTTGTCTTTTGATTAAAAAATATTATATTAATTATAATAATTTTTGCAAGACAATACCAAAAGAAAGCCTAGTTTGTGCTTCAAAAAATATATACTATATTATATTTTATATAAAGACAAAGTTTTTGCTGAATAAACAAGCTCAAAGTAGAAAGTAAAAAATGCTCTGGGTCATGAGGAGTATAAAGATTTCAGAGCTGAAATGGTTGAACCATATGCAAACCATAACCATGATTTTACTTGCATCCTTTTGGACTGTTAAATATACTATTGAAAGTGTTTTGCTATATCTGTTCAATAAGTGCAAACAAATACCTGCTGATTCTGCCAAAAATCTAGGAAGATGACAACTTCTTGTGTCCTCTGCCTGCACTGACTCGACTTGTGTGTTGCAGTCCTAAAACACTTCCTGTGCAAAAGCATTGTACACACAATGAGAATGTTGGCCGAATGATTGTCCGTTTTTTTTTGCATTCTAGTCTCATATTGAAAATGAAGGTTACTAAAGTTACAATTCTCGTATGACAGAATACAACTTCAAAAGTGATGTGTTGTATTATAATGTATTCTCTCATTTCCAAACATATGTGGTCTTGGTCTTATGATTTTTTTTTTTAGGAAGAATACTGTAGTGATTAAATAAAAATTGTTAGTTCTGGTATCATACAAGAACATTTTTTGTGTTTATGCCTTTGGATAATTTTGCATGAACTGTAGTAACCGGCTCTCAAAAGCTGTGTAATATCAGATTATGGTGCGATTGCTTCAAAAGAAGTTTTTTTCGTCCGGTTTTCTGATCGTGTGTATTAGGCACAAGGTGAAAATGCTGTTCTTCCACAGATACCTTACAGATAGTGAGGATTGCTACCCTATGGCAGGGTGTGTTGTTGGCAGGTTTGACAGGCCAAAAATACTACTGTGGATTTACATCAACAAACTCGTGTGACTCACTAGGTCTATACCTAACTGGGTCCATGACATCTGATAAGCCTCCTCTCAAGTGGTGGTGGATTTCTGCAAAGTATTCACTGAAGTTACTATAACTTCTCAAGATATTGCACTTTGTCACCATATTGTTCCATTCATGGACTCTTAACACGTTCACTTTGGTGGATATATGTATTAATTTTTTATTTAATATATTTGGATATAGTGTTGTCTAAAATATAGAATCATTAACAGTGTTAATTTATGAGGAGTTTTTATCACTATTAAATTTGATTGCATTTCATTATATATTTTTTACACTCGTAAAAGATTATATAGATATTGTCATATATATAATCTAAGCGCTGCACCTTTTTATTATTTCACAAAAATACTAATGCAGCTACCAGATCTAAGCACAATAAGCTGAAATCTATATTATTATTTCTCTTGGATTTAGCTACACTTTAAGATTACATTGGCATTGTTTTATATATTTTTTCAAGTAGTCACATAGCGGACAGTACAGAAACAGTGCTAAATTCTTAATCAGTTACAGGATAATTTACCTGTATGTAGCTTAAGCGATCCAGTAGCATCTGCGACGCAGTAGATAGGCATAGAAGTCTACCATGTATTACTACATTTATAATATGTAACCCCGATTCCAAAAAAGTTGGGATGCTCTGTAAAATCATCATAAAAACAGAATACAACGATTTGCAAATCTCATAAACCCATACTTTATTCACAACAGAATGTAGAAAACATATCATGTACCATTTTAAGAAAAAAATAAGCTAATTTTTAAACTGTTGGCAGCAACATGTCTCAAAAAAGTTGGGGCAGGACCATGTTTACCATGGTGTAACATCCCCTCTTCTTTTAATAACACTCTGTAAATGTCTGAGGAGACAAGTTGCTTGAGTTTTGGGACAGGAATGTTGTCCCATTCTTGCCTTATATAGGATTCTAACAGCTCAACAGTCCTTGGTTTTCTTTGTCATATTTTTCTTAATTTCAAGATACGCCAAATATTTGCAATTAGTGAAAAGTCTGGACTGCAGGTGGGCCAGTTGAGCACCCAAGCTCTTCTACTATGAAGCCATGCTGTTTTTATAGATGCAGTATGTGATTTAGCATTGTCCTGCTGAAATTTGAAAGGCTTTCCCTGAAAAAAGACATTGTCTGGTTGGGAGCATATGCCGCTCTAAAACCTGGATATATTTTTTAGCATTGATGGTGCCTTTCCAGAGCAAGCTGCCAATTTCATACACAGTAATGCACCCCCATAGCATCAGAGATGCAGTCTTGTGAACTGAGCGCTGATAATAAATCGAAAGGTCCCTCTCCTCTTTAGTCCGGGGGATGCAGTGCCCATGGTTCCCAAATATAATGTCAACTTTTGATTTGTCTGACCACATTACAATTTTCCACTTTGCACCCAAAAATCGAGCTTCTGCTTTTTGGATTCCTCCCCCCTCTAGTTTCACATTATGCTGGGCAGGTAAGTATCCATATATTAAAAGCCAGCAGGAGCAGTATTTGTAGCTGCTGACTTTAAATTTTATATTTTGGGGGAACTCCGCTTTAAGGAGCTTTACCCTGCAGTTTTAGATGGCATGGCATACTGTGTTCACAGACAGTGATTTTTGGAAGCCCATGACTGTCCATGCAGTGATGTCCATGAGAGAATCATGTCTGTTTTTAATGCAGTGCCGCCTGAGGGCCCAGAGATCATGGGCATCCAATACTGTGTTTTGGCCTTGTCCCTTGAGTGCAAAGATTTCTCCACGTTCTTGGAATCGTTTGATAATATTATGTACTGGAGATGACAATATATTTAAAGGTTTAGCAAATTTTACATTTAAAAACATTATTCTGAAGCTGTTTGACAATTTTTAGACACAGTTTACAACCTCTACCCATCCTTACTTCTCAGACACTCTGACTCTGAGATGCAATTTTTTTATGCCCATTCATGTTATTGACCTGTTGGCAATTAATCCAATTAGTTGCAAAATGTTCTTCCAGCTCTTTCTTGTTAGTACCACTTACTTTTTCAGCTTTTTGTTGCCCTGTCCCAACTTTTTTGAGATGTGTTGTTACTATCAATTTAAAAATGACCTTATTTTTTTCTTAAAATAGTAAATTTTCTCAGTTTAAACATTTGATACGTTTTCTATTTTCAATTGTTAATAGAATATGGGTTTATGAGATTTGCAAATCATTGCATTCTGCATGCCTGTAGATTTTTACACAGTGTCCCAACATTTTTGGAGTCGGGGTTGTAAATAGGCTGCAGCGATGGACTGCAGGTTTGCTCACATACCTTGCATGGTATCCCGGGGATCCTAAAACCTAGCCCTGTCTATGTATGCCATCTCTACCACTTGTTGTAGTCAAGAGTTTGGCCCTGTCCTCCCCTACCTCCTATGCCTCCATATTAGCCCATAGCTATGACTGGTTATGTTATGGGTCAGTGTTGAAGTAGAGATGAGCTGTTGACCAAAGGAGTCATTCCTTATTTGCAAATGTCCCAGGTGTTGTGGCTCTGGGCACTCTCTACACATTCTCTGTATAGATTTTGTATGTCTAATTTGCATCAATAGTACCCATTTAGCACTTATAAACCTATTTAGGAACACATATACATTAGTTATCTTTCTCGTATGTGTTTTAAAACATGAAAATCACTGATAAAGTATATACAGTATGTTGCTTTTACAAATGGTATTTTTGCTTCATGCAAAGGCTCTAAGCTCCTTACAGTCTAATCCTTCTCCACATATACCTCCGCAGAAGATAGAAGAATGTTTGGTTAAATGTAATTTATTCATGGGAGGTGCGTATATAAATATTTTATCTACTGGGTTTAGCATGGCAGTCTTTGGTCATATAAAGGACGACATATATTAAACTGCTGTATCTAGCTTGGATCTTGAAAGCTTTGATGTAAAGTGTTTTCCATAATAAAGAAGGTTGACCTGTCATGAGTGCCCTGTGTTGCTTATTTATTTGCAATGAGATATGTTTTGCGTCATGGTATTTATAGTCCACACCTCTGATGCTATACTCCAGTGACAACAGCTAAAGTACAGACAGAAACCTTAGAGAGGTCTAGAGCTGACATTGCTGAAGTGAAGCTCATGCACCAATGGTATGTCAGGGTAGACAACATACAGGCAAAGTTATAACACAGGGAGGTTGGAGGGAGGCAGCAAATGATCAGTAATGACAAAAAAACAATACTTAAGATAGATTGCAGACAGATGAAATATCTGAGATTTCCTTACCGGGAGGATTACAGGAATCAAAGGGCATTCTTTAAAGTCACTTTTTCACTAGTGCACTGAGCATAGTTTGTATTTGCAACCTGTTGATTAGGGTTGCTAAAAATGAAATTTGTTTCCAATAGTATTGGTCAGTATTATCAAAAAACATAAGGTCTGTATTTTTCCCACAAAACATTTTTGTGATGTCTACGAACACTTTAGTACATTTGTGTTTCATTTTTCCCAAATTCATCAGATGGTTCAGGTACCACAAAAGAGCAATGCAATTGTTGCAGCTTCACAGAGAGTGAGAGCAGATGATTAGAAGAAGGTGAAATTGTGATACTATATACCTGCATAAACCTCAGAAGAAAAATGAACCCACAGTCAAAGCTAGAGTTAGACAAGTAGTTGGGTAGAAGTTCCTTTTTTGCCTACTTGACATCTTACGCAGACTTAAGGGAATGCTAGAAAATTATGCAGGGCATCCAATGGATCCCTCCTATCACTTCCTGTAGCTGCATACGTTTTTTGGCTTCAGTGATGACATCAGTAAAGAGAGAAGCACTGATTACAAAATGGGAGAAAGTTGTAAAGCTTTAGTATTATATGGTACCTGTAGATGTGTTTGAAATTATAAATACAATTATCTTATTTTGGATCTGGATATCAGAGAAAAAAGTCAGCTGATTTATTACTTTCTTGGGTATGCATATCATATGTTCCCCACTTCCTTGTCCATAGGCACAAACATGCAAATCTTCCCAATGTAGACATACATGCCTATAGAACAGGCTTTCATATGAGGGCTCATTCAAAACTGTTTTTTTTTCACACAGAATAAATCCTAATCACTGCTAGGGCAAATAGAAAAACAATTGTTTTCAATGTGCCCCATTCTCACTGCTTTGCAGCTAGGATGGGGTGAAATGCAGACACATGACGTCCTCAGGCACCTCGTCACTCACATACGCTGCCCTAAAAGCAATCAAATCTCAACTACTAACCCTCCTTTTACATGATTCTTGGCGTACCCTTTACCCAGATACGAAAGATTACACCTTTTATTCGACCCCACATAATAAATACTCCAGGATTGGGGGGCGTGGCTTGACCTCGGCGGAAGATGGCAGCATAGCTTGATAGCTCCCGCTGACGAGAGGAAAACCTAACAGTTAACAGAGGATAAATCACCCTAAGAGTACCCAGCAACATGGGCACCTCGTCCCGCGACTCATCCGCCTCCAGATCGAGATCTCCGAGAGACGAGGCGAGCAGGATCTCGCAGAATATCCCGGAGATGTTCCGCACCCAGCACAGCAACATGGCGGCCTCACGAGGTCAATCACAGAGAACGGGCTCTATCCCAGACTCTTCACCGCAAGGCCCGCCATCTGAGGGCATCACACTCACCCCTCACCTTCAGCCCAGCCTACATGACCTACGTTCCGTTGCAGCGGACATCAAAGAAACACTTACCTCAGCTCTTACGTCCGCCATCTCAGACCTGCGGTTAGACCTACAAGCAATGGCGGGAAGAGTTCAGGACGTGGAGAAGATCACCGCTACACACTCCACTGTTCTCAGGAAAGCTTGCCAAGTGATTGATACTCACACGTTACAGCTTCGGGACCAGAATCGCCATCTGGAGGACCTCGACAATAGGGGGAGAAGGCATAACCTTCGCCTCCGAGGTCTTCCAGAATCCATAGAATCGGAGCATCTAGCCAAAGAAGTGTCCACCCTGTTTAACGCCATCTTGGAACAGCCTCCGGATTCCCCCATCGGAATGGAGCGCATTCATCGTGCCCTACGCCCGAGATACAGAGAATCGGACCCTCCTCGAGACGTGATCTGTTGCCTGATCGACTACAGGCAGAAGGAAGACATTCTCCACAGGGTGAGAGCATTAACCTCCCCAGTGACCTATAAAGATACTGTGATAAACATTTTCCCTGATCTGTCTACTATTACTCTGCAACGGAGGAGGGAACTTCGGCCTATCTTGGAAGTTTTACGTGCGAAGGGAATCCCGTATCGCTGGAAGTTCCCCTTCGCTTTATCAGCCACAGCGGGAGGACGAACGGCTGTTCTCCGGGTCCCGGAGGATATCAGGTATTTCTGCGAAACGATCGATATCCCCCTCACTGAAGCACCAGATTGGTACGCCGAATACCGTCCGCAAGCAGCAAAAAACGGACACGTCCAAACCGAACGGATGGAGTTCCAGGAACAAAGATCCAGACGTAGACGCTCGCCTTCGGATCATGGGAACCCTGACGTGAGAAACGACGCGACTGTACGAGAGAGCCCATCGAAGGCCCCACACTCTAGAAGAGCCCGAAGGGATCGCTGAATGAGAATTGCTTCGCTTCATTCCACACGTTGTTTTTATTCGTTATTGTTCTAGCAACCTTACCGTATGAAGACTTCCTTGTTTTTCTTCTCCAAAACGAAGAGTGCACTCTACGGTTCTGAAGGAGTCCTGTAAACGATGGTTTTGTTTTTTACTGTAAGACCTACACTTCATTGGAACGTTCTTCCTCTTTCTCCAGTGTGATCACTAGGACGAGACCGAGAGACTGAACTGTATACCTATGTTTCTCCCGTCTCCTAAACATCTTTCGTATTGTGAGGATCCTAGAGACTAGGAAAAGGAATTTGGAATCCCTAGAATTTCTTAAAAGGTTATCTTTTTGGAACTTTTCATTTTTACACGACACACACGTTCCAGTAGGTCTACACTGTTCATAAGGGGGATGCTCCCCAATTAACCATCTCTTTACGGTCATATTACACTCGTTACTTTCTACAAACAGTATACATTCTCTTGAAACGTTTATTTGAAGTTTATTTGTCTAGGTTATGGCTCTAAACTTTATATTTTGTTCTGGTTAAATGATTGACAAGGCTTGTGATTAAGGATAAGTTCCTTAACAGTACATGTTACCCTCTGCGGCACATAACACTCTAATAGTTGGTGCAAACTGCCCTACAAGTCATGCTCTACAACTCAGTTACCTTACACGCACTAAGAGTTTTTCAGATATAAACTCTCTTCTCCTCCAACCGCCTCTTCATTTCCACACAGGGGCCCTTTCTTTTCTTTTCTTATGTTATTTTCCTTATGTTATTATTCTTAATTTAATTGTTACACCTCTCATCAGTTGCATTATTTACAGACACTTGGTTTTCCCTCGTTTGGCGGGTAGACACTGGATCACATCCTTTACCCATCCAATCGACCCGAGCCTATACCCCACACACAGTGGTTAACAGTTAGCACACCTTCAGTGATAACATTTCATTTGATACCCAGTGTAGACTCCGGATACTGTGCTTTGCACCGCCCACCACTGGTGGATAGGATCAGCAAGCTGGTACTTGCTTTTCTCCGGAATTCTGACCAGAGTGAGACTACCTCACTCTCTTTTGAGTGAGTAATTCTCTCAACAATTTCAGTTCACCAGGCCCAGTTCCCTACTGTGTCTGGTGAAATTTCTTTGCTTGTTTGGCCCTGAACGTATCTACAGACTATAGTGTAGTACAGATATACATTAACTTATTAATTAACCCAAACAGATAGAGTTTTCTTTTTTCTCCCCCCTTCTTTTTCTCAATAGGGATTGTAACATTCCCACAAATTCAGGATGACAAGACCACACAAGACCAACCCCCAAAATTGGACTAAAATTATTTCCTTAAATACTCAAGGGTTGAATATACCCGAAAAAAGATCCCAATTATTATTCTCTCTTAAACAAAACAAGGCTAAAATAGTATTTTTACAGGAAACACACTTCAAATCTTCCTCCATTCCGAAATTAACGGATAGATATTTCCCCACAGCAATACACTCCACGAATTCAAACAGTAAATCGAAAGGGGTTTCCATCCTGTTCGCGAAGCATTGCTCCTTCCACGTTGAGGACATCCTCCGTGATCCAGAAGCTCGTTATCTTTTCGTTAAAGGCACGATGTTAGGCAAGCGTGTCACGCTGGCTAACATATATGCCCCTAATAATGGCCAGGCACCTTTTTTCACATCGACCATGAATAAGCTATCAGACTTTCAGGAGGGAGTCCTCATTGCGGGAGGAGATTTCAATGTACCGCTTAATCCTATACAAGATTCATCGAACAAAACTTCCTCAATCCCACACAAGACCTTGCGCAATATTAAACTGAGATTGCAAGAACTAAATCTACATGACTCCTGGCGGACCCTCAATCCGCAAGAATTAGACTACACCTTTTTTTCTTTCCCACACAAGAGACACTCCAGAATAGATTATCTATTCCTGTCGCAGAGAGATCTTCCTTGTCTGGTTGGTGCTACCATTGATCCCAAATTCATCTCGGATCATCACCCTATATCCATGACCTTAGTACTTTCAGATAATCCCCCTAACACCCCAATTTGGCGATTAGACCCTTCCCTTCTCACTGATCCCATTATAGCTGCGACAACGAAGGAACGTCTGGCGACCTATTTTGAAGAGAATGCTTCCCCTGATATTTCCCCCATGCTGTTATGGGAGGCACATAAATGCACCATTCGGGGAACTTTCATGGCGGCTGCGGCTAAACGTAAAAAAGATAGATCCGCTCACCTATTGTACCTCACCACCAAAATTAAAACTTTGGAAAAAGCACATAAATTATCCCAGGTAGAGAATTCTATTACCGAACTTATAGAGGCCAGACAAGAGTTATTAAACTACATAACCACACAAACTAAAAGAAACTACATACTTTCACGCAAAACCTTCTACGAGTTTAGTAATAAATCGGGTAAACTTTTAGCCAGAGCGCTCCGTAAACAGAAAGCCACAAACACTATCCACCAATTGAGAGACAAAGCAGGAAACACGATCTCCTCTAATCATCAAATTGCTGAGCAATTTGTTCAATTCTACAAAAACCTATACAACCTGAATGATACCCATCATTTTTCACCGAACGCACAACGCACACAACTGATTAGAGAATTCTTACACCAATATGGCCCTAATCCTATAACTCCCAAAACAGCCACTAGTCTCGAAGCACCAATATCCTCACTCGAGCTGGATATAGCCCTCAAAAGCCTAAAACCAGGCAAAAGCCCTGGTCCTGATGGGTTAACATCTGGGTACTACAAATCATTTATTGACATCTTGAAACCTCACTTTCTAGCGGCTTTTAATTCTTTTTCCACCGAAAATCCCCCTCCTCGAGATCTGCTTACAGCACACATCACGGTCATTCCCAAACCGAATAAAGACGATTCCCTAGTTTCGAACTATAGACCCATTTCCCTACTAAATGTGGACCTTAAAATTTACGCTAAAATTTTATCTAATCGTCTCTTGCCTCTCTTGCCGGGACTGGTCTCCCTGGATCAGGTGGGCTTTGTCCCGGGGAGGGAGGCTAGAGACAACACAATTAAAGCAATTAATATACATAATTGGCTTTCCTCTTCCAATACCCACGGATTCCTCCTCTCCTTGGATGCGGAGAAGGCGTTTGACAGAGTGGCCTGGGATTATATGCAAGAAACTTTACAGAGTATAGGACTACCTAACAAATTTATTTCACATGTTATGGCACTATACGCCTCGCCGAAAGCCCATGTAAGAGTGAATGGCCACCTGTCGGACGCCTTCTCCGTATCCAACGGGACTCGTCAGGGATGCCCGCTCTCGCCCATTCTATTTGTTCTCACGTTAGAGCCCTTACTCAATCGTATTCGAGCAAATAGTGATATAAGAGGTGTGTCAATGGCAGGTACAGTACAAAAGATAGCAGCTTTCGCTGATGATATCCTATTGTTCCTTACAGAACCACATGTTACATTACCCAACCTCCTGAAAGATCTAGATTCATTCAAACACATCTCCAATTTACAGATAAACTTTAGCAAATCTGAAGCGCTTAATATATCCCTTAGCGAACCTGCAGTGGAGCAATGTCAAAGAAATTTCCCTTTTAAATGGAACAGCTCAGCTATCACGTACCTGGGCATTAAACTACCTTCCGACCTTAAGAACCTTTATACGCATAATTATCTCCCCCTACTCCAAACCATTCAAACCGATCTTAAAAAATGGTCCTCGGGAATCTTTTCTTGGTTTGGCAGAGCCTCGATCGTCAAGATGAATATCTTACCCAGATTACTTTATTTACTACAAACAATCCCCATTAGGATCCCAATGGCCTTTTTCAACTCATACAAATCGATTTGCACCCATTTCCTGTGGAACGGAAAGAGGCCCAGATTAAGCCACGACAGACTAACAATTCCTAAAACAAAAGGTGGTATAGGCTTACCAGATATGAGGAAATATTATTGGGCTTGCCATCTATCCAGAGTTGTAGACTGGAAAGTACATAACACTACTAAAGCTTGGGTACATCTGGAAAATATGCTTGCACCCATTCCGACGAGATATTTACCCTGGCTGGACCAGAAACACATCCCCACGATCTGCAAACAGCACCCGTTAGTTGCTCCTACGTTACATGTGTTTCGCTTGGTGTGCCAAACACAGCGTATCTCGTCACACCGCAGCCCACTAACACCTATTAGACATAATCCAGACTTTCCGATTGGTCAGTCTGAGTCCTTTCTCCGTTCCATATGGCCACACTCAGAGATGCTAGCACAGCACTTTTTCACCAATGGGAATCTTTTACCGCGTACATCTGTACAGTGTTTAGACACCAGACGACCTATTCCTCAATGGGTATACTTCCAAATTAGACACTTCCTAATATCACACCAGCATCAACCAGACTTTGCTAGATCACTCACTCCTTTTGAATCTCTCTGCGACACGATAGAACCTCAAAGACACCTCATATCTAAAATCTACACCCTCTTCTTCACGGACTGTAATCCCAAATCTCTTAAATCCTCCAGCAGTTGGGAATCAGACCTGGACCAGCAATGGTCAGAAGAAGAGTGGGAAACTATATTCTCCCATATACACAAGGGATCTGTCAATGTGTCAGTTCAAGAAAATGGTTTCAAAATTGCTGCTAAATGGTATAAGACTCCTTCCCAGTTACACAAATTTTTCCCCCAAGTATCCTCTACATGTTGGAGATGCTCCCAGGAAGAGGGAACTCTCCTCCACATTTGGTGGTCATGTCCCAATATCCAACCCTTCTGGACGGAGGTACACCGTCTCCTCTGTAAGATCACTACCCTATCCGTTGATTTTACTCCTGCACAATTCCTTCTTCACCATTCCTCGATCTCGAGATCAAAATATCGAGGATCACTGACGCAGCACCTCATTAATGCCGCGAGAATGTGCATCCCAGTCCTATGGAAATCCAGTACTCCACCTTCCATCTCGGATTGGTTCCATCGCATTTCTAAGGTGGCTGAGATGGAAGAATTAATACACCAATCGAAAGATTCCCCATTAAGTTTCTGGAAAATTTGGGCTTGCTGGCAGCATTTCCGAAATTCATCGGAATATTCCTCATTAATCTCCTAGGGCCTTGCACTTTCACTTTTATTTTAACTTATACCATTCTTTAGGGCTTATCCCTAATTCTTTCTCCACTGTCTAACAACTGGTCTAATGGTGTCTTTTTGTTAAGAAAACTTTTGAGAATGTGAACACCAATTGTCTTCATTATTGGGTTACGCTGCTGTTCCAATCCTTGGGGGTCTATATTTCTGTAGATCATTTCAAGAATTTAAAGCTATTCAAGTTGTTTTAATGTATTGTACCATTTCAGGGTATTTACCCTCCTCACAAATTTGTCACGTTTGAATGACTTATTGAGTACCTGCGGTACTTTATGTCGGCTTTTCATGCTGTAAATGTTCATACCTTTTATCAATAAAACTTTTTTTTTTGAAAAAAAAAAAAAAAAAAAAGAAATGCAGACACATAGCAATGAGAGGCTCCGCATATCACCGCACAGCAGTGCAGTGATATTTTGTTAGGAAACATGAAAGTGTCACTTTTTATTCCTCATTTTAGCATTCGGGCAGTTGTGTCAGTTTTTAGTTACAGCGAGCTCCAGTGAGAGGGCTGTGTGATGTGCATTTCAAGGCATCACACTGTTTACTTTTATCAAACTTGATTTAGGGCCACTTCACACCACATGTAGTCCAGTGTGTTTTTATTCTGCATCCAAAACACATAGAAAGTAGGTTATATGGTTTTCAGTGGCATAGTTCATGCGAGTGCCTGCAGTTTTAGTGCGTTCCAGTTCCAGAAAAAAAAAAGTAGAACATGCTGCATTTTTCCTGCACTGGACTGTACTGGAATGCTGTAAAAAGCATCAAAAAAACTCACTGGAACACAACAGAATGCACCTAAACGCATTAAAAAATGCATTGGAACACCCATGTTCGTATTTAAGGTTAAAAAAAAAAAGGGAAGGGGGGGAATGCACTGGACTGCATCAAAAAACGCACCAAAAACGCATTGGAACTCATCAAAAATGCGCAGGCAAAAAAACATCTGGAGCACATCCGGACTGCGTTTCTATGGTGTGAACTAGCCCTTAAAGTGTCAAAGTGAAACTTTATTCATGTCTCCACACAGCAGTGCAGAAAGAATGAGTGTTCTGTGTGTGTCACAGAGGAAAGAAAGATATATAAACAGTACATGTATATATATTGTGGTGAGATTAGCTCATGGGGATCTCTTTCTCTGAATGACAGTCAGCAAACAGGCACTTTCTTAAAAATCGGGCAGATGCCAGGTTTATTTTCAGGAGGTTTTCAAAGTAAAAACCATCAAAAAGTAAATTAAATCCTTGCTGTCCGGCGCTAACTAAACAAATAGTCTCCTCTCTATACAGTGCAGTGCTGGTCCCCGTCACCCACAAAACATATGGAAAAGCAAACCTTTTTTAGTCCAACAGCCAGAGCTCCTCTCACTCAGGTTCCTTCCTGAGTCTCAAAAAAACAGAGCCTTGCTGTGCTCTTTTCTTGGATATTTAAAGTCCAGCTGACTGTGGACTCCAGTGGACCCGAACATCCGGACCGTAACCCAGCCTGCCACAGAGGCTGGAAAAACCGGGCCAGATTCCGGTTCAGTCCCTTAATGGATGTGAGGTGAAATGTACCTATTATCGTGTATCTCACCTCGCATACCGTCACAATATGTATATATACAGCTGTGCTCATAAGTTTATATACCTTGGCAGAATTTATTATTTCATGGCCATTTTTCAGAGAATATGAATGATAACACAAAAACCATTTCTTTCACTCATGGTTAGTGTTTTGCTGAAGCCATTTATTATTAATCAACTGTGTTTACTCTTTTAAATCATAATGGCAACAGAAACTACCCAAATGACCCTGATCAAAAGTCTTAATACCGTGTATTGCCCCCTTTAACGTCAATGACAGCTTGAAGTCTTCTGTGGTATTTGTGGATGAGGCTCTTTATCTTCTCACATGGTAAAGTTCCCCATTCCTCTTGGCAAAAAGCCTCCAGTTCCTGTAAATTCTTGGGCTGTCTTGCATGAATTGCATGTTTGAGATCTCCCCAGAGTGGCTCAATGATATTGAGTTCAGGAGACTGAGATGGCCCCTCCAGAACCTTCACTTTATTTTGCTGTAGCCAATGACAGGTTGACTTGGCCTTGTGTTTTGGATCATGGTCATGTTGGAATGTCCAAGTACGTCCCGTGCACAACTTTCTGGATGATGAATGCAAAATGTTCCTCCAGTATTTTTTGATAACCTACTGCATTCATCTTGCCAACAATTTTGACCAAATTTCCAGTGCCTTTGTAGCTCACACATCCCCAAGACATCAGTAATCAACCTCTGTACCTTTCATCATAGGCATTGTTGACTCCTCTCCAAATGTAGCGTTTATGGTTGTCACCAAAAAACTAAATTTTGGTCTCATCACTCCAAATGACTTTGTGTTAAAAGGTTTGAGGCTTGCCTCTGTGCTGTTTGGCGTATTGTCAGCAGGATACTCTGTGCCCCTTGAGCCACACCACATGTTTTCAGAGAGTAATGTATTTCCCTTGAAGTTATTTGTGGGTTTTTCTTTGTATCCCGAACAATTTTCCTGGCAGTTGTGGCTGAAATTTTAGTTGGTCTACCTGACCATGACTTGGTTTCAGCAGAACCCCTAATTTTCCACTTCTTGATTAGAGTTTGAACACTGCTGAATGGAATTCTCAATTCCTTGGATATCTGTTTATATCCATTTCCTGTTTTATACAGTTCAACTACCTTTTCCGGCAGATCCTTTGACAGCTCTTTTGCTTTCCCCATGATTCAGAATCCAGAAAGGTCAGTGCAGCAATGGATGAAGGATGCAAGGGTCTGTCAGGAGTCCAGAAACGTATTGACCTTTTATACAAGCACACACACACACACACACACTCACACACACACTAATTACAAGCAAAGAGATCACAAGTGAGGATGTTTACCTTTAATAGCCACTTAAATCCCTTTGTGTAAACTTGTGTGCATGTTATCAGGCCAAAATCACCAGGGTATGTAAACTTTTGATCAGGGTCATTTGGATAGTTTCTGTTGCCATTATGATTTAAAAAGTTTAAACACAGTTTATTGATAATAAATGGCTTCAGCCAAACACTAACCATGAGTGAAAGAAATGTTTGTGCTATCATTCATATTCTCAGAAAAATGGCCAAGAAATCCTAAATTCTGGCAGGGTATGTAAACTTATGAGCACAACTGTCTGTACACCCCTCACATTTTTGTAAATATTTTATTATATATTTTTATGTGACAGCACTGAAGAAATGACACTTTGCTACAGTGTAAAGTAGTGAGTGTACAGCTTGTATAACTGTGTCAATTTCCTGTTCCCTCAACCAAGGTGAGTACACCCCTAAGTGAAAATGTCCAAATTGGGCCCAATTAGCCATTTTCCCTACCCGGTGTCATGTGAATTGTTAGTGTTACAAGGTCTCAGGTGTGAATGAGGAGCAGGTGTGTTAAAGTTGGTGTTATCGATCTAGCTCTTGCTCTCGCTCTCTCATACTGTTCACTGGAAGCTCGTCGTGGCAATTCATTGCAAAGAACTCTCTGAGGTTCTGAAAAAAAGAATTGTTGCTCTACGTAAAGATGGCCTAGGCTATAGGAAGATTGCTAATGCCCTGAAACTGAGCTTCAGCACGGTGGCCAAGACAATGGTTTAACAGGACAAGTTACACTCAGAACAGGCCTCTCCGTGGTTGATCAAAGAAGTTGAGTGCATGTTCTCAGCATCATATCCAGAGGCTGTCTTTGAGAAATAGACCTATGAGTGCTGCCAGCATTGCTGCAGAGGTTGAAGGGGTGGGGGTGGGGGGGTCAGCCTGTCAGTGCTCAGACCATACGTTGCACACTGCATCAATTTGGTCTGCATGGCTGTCGTCCCAGAAGGAAGCCTCTTCTAAAGATGATGCACAAGAAAGCCCCCAAACAGTTTGTTGAAGACAAGCAGACTAAGGACATGGAATACTGGAACCATGTCCTGTGGTCTGATCAGACCAAGATAAACTTATTTGGTTCAGATGGTGTCAAGCGTATGTGGCGGCAACCAGGTGAGCAGTACAAAGACAAATGTGTCTTGCCTACAGTCAAGCATGGTGGTGAGAGTGTCATGGTCTGGGGCTGCATGAGTGCTGCCGGCACTGGGGAGCTACAGTTCATTGAGGGAACCATGAATGTCAACATGTACTGTGACATACTGAAGCAGAGTATGATCCCCTCCCTTCAGAGACTGGTCCGCAGGGCAGTATTCCAACATGATAATGACCCCAAACACACCTCCAAGATGTCCATTGCCTTGCTTGTTTGAATTGTTTGAATCGAATTTTATCCCACTAATACGACAGATCAAGTTAGATTTTCAACGATGGGATAAAATGTTTTTTTACGTGGTTTGGGAGAATCAATATTATTAAAATGAACGTAATGCCGAGGCTGCTTTACCTGTTTCAGACCTTACCTATAAAGCTCCCTGTAAGATTTTTGAGAGATTTGAGATCAAGATTTACGAAATTTATATGGGCATGTAAAAAAGCGAGAATACGATATGAACCACACCTTTACGACTTCACAGATACTAACCATAATAGGACATTCTCTTAAATCGTCCAAATGTACCAAAATCCAAGAGACCAATTTTAAAATATTAACCAGATGGTACTTGACACCCAGCCGTTTGAGCTCTATTTTTCCTGGCACGTCAGATAGATGCTGGAGGTGTAATAAGGACACAGGAACGATTATGCATATCTTCTGGGCTTGCACCAAACTGACGGAATTTTGGACATCAGTCCGTACCGTCTCTTAAAAATTTACAGAATACGTGATTCCTGATGACCCAGCATTCTTTCTACTACACCTCTCATCAATCCCTGTCAGAACGTATAAAAAGTCGATCCTACGACACCTGCTCAACGCAGCCAAATCCTGTTGTGGAAACAATCCTGCCCCCCGACCACAGCACATTGGCTGAGGAAGGTGGAGGACATTAAGAAAATGGAGGATCGGGTCCTCTCATCGCAAGACAGGCAGGAGGTATTCAGGAACACATGGAGTCTCTGGGATATTTTTATCTTCTCGGAAGAGGGGAAAGCCCTTCTGGGAGTCCAGATACCTGATAATTAGGAGTAAAGACACAGGGATGTGGACCAGACCCATAGCTGCGACCCCTCCCCCTGTCCCCCATACCCTACCCCCTTGACCAATATCCATCCCCACCCCCTCTTCTTCTTCTCTCCCCCTAGCCCATTCCCGCTAGATCTCTCTCTGTATTTCTTTCAGTTGTTCTTTATACTGTTTCTCTAACTATTAACTCTTAATACTTCTTAACAGAAAAAGTGAAAAGAAGAAAGGGTAGCCGTCAGCAGCTGTGTAGTGATGTGCTATCTTAGTGTCCTTGTATGTAAACATTTAACAGTGCTGTCAATATATTGCCAGATGCGAGGTAAACACTGTAATATTCATGACAACTTAGCTGATGAGGCTGCGTCCTTTAATGCAGCCATGTTAGTAATGTTTTGGTGCGGCATGACCCTTTCTTGTGCCGTAAAAAAAATTATATTTGAAAAAAAAAAAAAAACGAGAATACGCAGAGATATTTTGATACTACCAAAGGAGAGAGGAGGGGTGGGATTCCCGGACCCGGTGGGCTACTATGAGGCATCACATCTAGCACAGGTAGTAGATTGGTGTAGACTCCAAAAGGAAAAACCATGGATACATATGGAACAAGCAATAATTCTGATACCCTTGGAAGGAATAGTATCGCTCTCAGATGTAGAAATACCACAGGAGGAACGAAGACACCCTACGGTGGGTGCCACACTCCAGACAGTCCAAAAGTTATTTAAGAAAACTAAGATATCGGAACATCCAAGCCCTGTGATACCAATCAGGGGCGTAACTATAGGGGGTGCAGCAGTCGCGACCGCAACTCGGCCCTGTGCTGCAGGGGGTCCATGCGACCCCCTCTACATATGGCCGGCAGCAGCATAGGCAGCTAGGGGTACCAGTGCACCATGCACACGGGTGGCTGGAGGTGGAGGGTGACTAGCAGAGCTCCATGCTCGATTATCGCACTGGCTGCTCTTTAGTTGTGCATTCCCGGCATGACCTGTGTCCTCGGCCAGCTCCTCAGAGTACCCCTCTCCTGCTCCATGCATTTCCGCTCAGTCTGAAGTCTGTTCTCCCCAGCCAGAGTCCCGCCCCCCCCAAGTCCAGCCCACACTGCACTGCATACTTCTCCCGGGTAAACAAACTTTAAACACACAGATGTAGTGCAGCCCTATGAGAGCCGGCTCCCGGAGGACACTGCAGCTTGTCTGCCAGCCCCCCTCCTCCCCCGTCATACACAGATGATGAAAGGTATTTCTGGGAGATATGCTGATCACCCGTCCTGCACACTGGATGGAGCCCAGGCCAACATTGATGAGTGCGCGGCCTGCAGCTTGGTCATGGTGAGTGAGAGGACCCCATCCCCCACACACCATTACATACCCCCTCCATCTCCCCTGGGGACAGGGACCCCTTCTCACCTGGGGGCAGTAACTTCATCTGCCCTGGAGAAAAGGACCTCATCTCTTCTGGGGACGGGGACCCCATCATGCCTAGGGACAGTAATAGGGCATCTAAAAATAAAAAAATAAAAAATAAAAAAAAACTACTGATGCCAGTGGTGGAACTACAGGGCTCACAAAGGTCCTACCTGTGACCACACCCTGGAGTTCCACCACTGGACTCGGAGGGAAGGGCCCTGGCTGGGGTTCAGGGGAGCCCTTCATGGTTTCTTGCATCAGGGCCCTGAAGGTTCTAGTTACGCCACTGATACCAATCTTGGGCACCCCGAGTTTTCAGCCAGGCCTGACAGATCAGGGTTTTAGAGACCTAAGACGAAAGGGAATCAGTAGGATTATACATTTCTCAATTGATAATCATGTAATGTATAAGGAAGAGATCGAACAAGAATTTGTGGAGGACCTGGACCCATTCAGGTGAATACAGCTAAATGTTTTTCTCCGATTAACCTCCCTGGCGGTGATCCCGAGTCTGGCTCGGGTTGGGATTTGACTATCATAAGCGGTAACCCCGAGCCAGACTCGGGATCGCATCGCTGGATACAGGGAGGACACGGAGAAGTTACTTACCTTGTCCCCTGGATCCAGCGATGTCCTCCGCGCTGTGTGATCGAGCTGTCCTCCGCTCGATTCACACAGTGCCGAATGCCGTCGAGCTCCGTTCCTTGCGGCGTTACGGCGCACGGGAGCGGAGATCACCGCCAAATTCAAAAAAGTAAAAACACACAAAACACACACAGTACTGTAATCTTACAGATTACAGTACTGTATAAAAAAATTACACCCCCCCTTTGTCCCTAGTGGTCTGCATGCACTTTTATATTATAAATACAATTTTTTCTGCCTGGAATTTGGAGATTGTTCATAGCAACCAGAAAGTGTCCCTTTTTCAGTGTTTTAGGATTTGATTACATTATTGAATAATTTTTATTATTATTTATTATATTATAAACTTTATCATACCCGGGATGTCTACTAGACTCTGGTTTGAACAGATTTAAGAGAGTTATTCCTAAGAATTACAGGACTACAATATAAAACGCCAAATTTCCATGCAAAATAATTGTACCGCTTTCAGCACCTAAAACCAGAACGAATCATACCGCCAGGGAGGTTAAGTAGGCAGCGAATACCGGTGGTCAGGACACCATCTGGGTTTGAACAGATATGTTTAAAAGGTAAACCACTGAAACACTCCCTTTCATCTATGTATGCGTTGCGGATGGAACAAGAAGCCTCACAAGATTTGGCATTCTTACGAGCATGGGAAAGGGACCTAGGAGTCACTTTCTCAGACACACAGAAAAATACGATTTTTATGTTCACGCATAAGGCATCAATAGCAACCAGATACCAAGAAGGGGGCTATAAAATTTTGTCTAGATGGTACAGAACCCCAGAAGTATTGCATCGGATATGCCCACAAGTATCAAATTTGTGCTGGCGCTGTCAGGGCGCTGAGGGCACTCTGTTACATATATTTTGGGATTGTCCCGGAGTAAAAGATTTTTGGAAGATGGTATCGGAAATAGTGAAGGAAATGACAGATGTGTCTCTTGAGGAAAACCCGGCAGCCTTTTTATTGCATGATGTTCTGTTATCCATTGAGAAATATAAAAAGTCTCTTTTAAGGCATTTGCTTACAGCAGCAAAAGCATGCGTTCCAGCTTTATGGAAAACCACAGTGGCTCCAACCAAATCACAATGGATGAACAAGGTATCGGAGATTCAACAAATGGAAAATTTGACTATGATACTGAGAGAGCAAGAAGATAGGTATCATGAAGTGTGCAAGCCCTATATTATATATAGGGAACAAAATCCCTAGATAGGGTTTTTTTTGAGAGGGGGTAGGGGAAGGGGAGGACGAATTTCCTCTTCTCTCTCTCTTTTTTTTTTTTCCTCTCTTTTCTTTTTCTTCCCTTTTTCTTGTCTTTCTCTCTTTAAGACAGATAACCAGGGCTCTCCCAGGTTAAGGAAAATGTAATAGTGAGTAGAAGGAAATATGGAAATGCAATAGAATAAATTAAGCACGGTTAAATGATGAATGTTACTGTGTTAAACATAAGATGTAGTTGTGGATGTGTTTAGATATGGAATATTGTATCACTACACTGCGAAAATAAAGAATAAAAAAAAAGCAGAGCATGATCTCCTCCCTTTGGAGACTGGGCCGCAGGGCAGTATTCCAACATGATAACGACCCCAAACACACCTCTAAGACGACCACTGCCTTGCTAAAGAAGCTGAGGGTAAAGGTGATGGACTGGCCAAGCATGTCTCCAGACCTAAACCCTATTGAGCATCTGTGGGGAATCCTCAAATGGAAGGTGGAGGAGCGCAAGGTCTCTAACATACACCAGTGTGGACGAGGACTCCAGTGATAACCTGTGAAGCTCTGGTGAACTTTATGTCCAAGAGTATTAAGGAAGTGCTGGAAAACAATGGTGGCCACACTCACTTTTGTTGCCAGCGGTGTAGACATTAACCACTTCCAGATCAGCTGCCGCAGTTTTTTTGCAGCAGGTTGGCTCAGCTGGGTAAATTATCGTTATCTTACGTCGCTTTTCCTTTTGGCCACTAGGGGCGTGCATGTGCCTGGAGCCGATGCGAGTGCCTGGCAGGCGCGATGACCGCCGGGCATCCGCGATCGCTCTTGACAGAGAGAGTCCCAGGACCTGTGTGTGTAAACACACAAATCCCAGTTCTTTCAGGGGAGTAGAGACAGATCGTGTGTTCATACTAAGTATGAACACCGATCTCTCTCTCTCCTCCTACACAGTCCCATCCCTCCTACAGTTAGAACACAGTTAACCCCTTGATAATCCCCTGGTGTTAACCCCTTCTATACCAGTGACATTTATACAGTAATCAGTGCATTTTTATAGCACTGATCGCTGTATAATTGCCAATGGTCCCAAAAATGTGTCAAAAGTGTCCAATTTGTTCGATGCAATATTGCAGTCCCAAAAAATAATAATAAAATGGCATAAATCTATCCCCTATTTTGTAGACACTATAACTTTTGTGCAAACAAATCAATATACACTTTTTGCAATTTTTTTTTTACCAAAAATATACAGAAGAAGATATATATCATCCTAAACTGAGGAAAATATGTTTTTTTTTTAAAAAGTAAAAGATATTATGTTTTTTTCAAAATTGTTGCACTCCTTTTGTTTATAGTGTAAAAAATAAAAAACGAATATTGGGGAGTCTGACCCTTGAGGGAAAAGAGGAGAAGATTTCAACGGTCAGAGGGGTTTCAGTGGACCTGCCAATTTTAGAATTTGACTGAATTCTCTTACTAAGTTACTAATGTATCAAGCAGAGATATATTCTGACTTATATGTTGTGGAAGGTTTCACATAGGGGTATGTAGTATGCCCAATGCCGCGTACACACGAGCGGACTGTATGGCGTACTTAGTCCGTCATACAATCCGCCGGACAGTCCGTCATACTTTCGACTGAACGGACTTGACCACACACGGATGCACAAACAGTCCGTCGAAAGCTTGCGCGATGACGTGTACAGCACGTACGACGGGACTAGAAATAGGAAGTCCAATACACAGCAAAGCACCCTTCCGCCGTGTAAATCCTTTCTGAGCATGCGCCATTCTTAGTCCGTCGAACTAGCCTACTGACGAGCGGATTGTCCGCTGAAACCAAAGTACGACGGACAGAATTTTGAAAAATCAGAAATACTTAGTACGCCAGACTGCACGCTGAAAAAGTCAGCTGAAGCCCACACACGAGCGGACTGTCCGCTGAAATGTGTTTCAACGGACTAAGTACGCCATACAGTCCGCCCGTGTGTACGCCGCACAAGAGAGACCAAGGCTCAATCAATTTTGCCTCTGGTGCAGTGTTGGTGTAGTAAGAGCTATTATTAGCCCAGTCCCTAGCATGTTGTGATAGGCAGAAAGGATTGTGTAAAGGAATTGGGGCTCCAACTAACGATTATTATTATTTTATTATTTCATAATCGATTAGTTGGTCGATTAATGTTTCAGATTAATTGAGTAATCGAATAAAAACCTTAAAAAGGTTGGTGTATCATTTAAATGTAAAGTAAAAAAAAAAAAGACAAATTTATTCTTGAATATCTCTGTGCAGTGGCAAATATAAATATCCAGCTATATGGTTGGGGAACAAAATATATAATCCAACATTTTTATTTAAAGAAAGATGCATGGATTTATGAAAGACTATTCTTGTCAGACTGTTAACATTCCATGAGGAAGTGAGTAGGTACATCCAGAGTTTACTAAGGCATTCAAAACTATTCTGTAGAGATATTTAATATAAAAAAAATAAGGTCTAGAATACCTAGAAGAAATTGCATGCACATGGATAGAAAACTGGTTACAAAATTGTGCCTATAGAGTAGTGATAACGTATTTGTTCTCTAAGTGGACTAGAATTGTGAGTGTTGTGGCCCAGGCCCTCTGTCTTACCTTGTTTATCCACTTCAGCTCCAGGAGGTTTACCCCCTTCATGACCAGGCCTTTTTTTGTGATACAGCACTGCGTTACTTTAACTGACAATTACGCGGTCATGCGGTGCTGCAACCAAATAATATTTATGTCCTTTTTTTCCCACAAATTTAGTTTTCTTTTGGTCTCATTTGATCACCTCTGTGGTTTTTATTTTTTGCACTATAAACAAAAAAAGACTGAAAATTTTGAAAAAAAAATAAAAAAAAGTATTTTCTGCTTAAAAAAACAAAAAAAATCCAATGAAAAAAAGTAACAAATCTAAATTCTTCATAGATTTAGGCCAATATGTATTCTGCTACATATTTTTGGTAAAAATAAATCTCAATAAGTGTATATTGATTAGTTTGTGCAAAAGTTGTAGCATCTACAAACATTGGGATATATTTATGGAATTTTTTTTTCACTATTAATGCCGATGATCAGCGACTTATAGCAGGACTGTGACATTGTGGTGGACAAAGCAGACAGTAAGCGACACTTTTTGGAAACCAGTGACACTAATGCAGTAATTAGTGCTAAAAATAATCACTATCACTGTACTAATGACACTGGCTGGGAAGGGGTTAACTTCAGGGGTGATCAAAGGGTTAATTTGGGGGTCCTTGTAGATCACAGACAAAACATCAGCATGCAATGACAACCTGTGGCTAACAGAGCTAGCAGAATAATCTCTTGTATTGTAGTCTAGCTTCAGTCACTAGTTTATAGAAAGGATGCTCTTAAACTAGTGTAGAGCTCCTTTTTAAAAAAAAAAAAAAGCCTGTGGCATGCAAAACACACTCAAAAACTACACCCGGTGCATAAAAAATGTGCACACACATAGAGAGTGACACAAAAAAGTGCAGATGGGGACACAAGCCCACTAAAATCAGAGGGCCTTGCCCTGAATCCCCTGGGCGTTAGGCTCCAGACACATAAAACTTGGTTTTTCTGGCCAAAACCAGGCAGACCCCGTTCTTTGGAAGGTCTGCTTTAAACAGACCCACCCAAATACTAAGTGAGGCTCCCCCAAAGGGAGACCCCAACCCTAAGAGAGAGGGTGAACTAAGCCAGAAGGCCATATCCACCCCCTCCCCAGACTTTCAGGACAGGCCCTGGGACCTGTGATCCTACTCATCACAGCAAACTTGCAAAGTGACAAAACAAAGACTTGACACACACAAAATAAATAAAGTGGGGAAGGGATAGTGGAGAGGAGAGTGAAAAGAGTTGCCATTGTTTGAAACAATGACCAGGCCCTCCGGCCAGGAACAAAAAATTCCTCTGGTCCTAGCCAAAAGACCCGGCCCAAGAGGCAGGTGCTAAAAAAGCATGTTGTTATATGGTGCAATGTCCTTGGTGCCCAAAATCAAAGTGACCCTCACTCACAGTGATATTTAGGCACCCCTGGACTGCCACTCCAGGAGCACATACTCCATAGGCTTTCAAACCCCAACCCTAACTTTAAGCATTATTAAAATCACTGCTCTCAAAAAAGTCAGTTTTTAAAACTTTTTTTGCATTGATACATGTCCCCTGGGGCAGTACCCGGGTCCCCAAACACTTTTTATGACAATAACTTACATATAAGCCTTTACAATTAGCATTTGTGATTTTTCATGTTTGTGTCCCATAGACTTTAATGGTATTCGTCCAAATTTTTTGCCTGTTCGCAAGTTCTAGTGCGAACCGAACCGGGGATGCTCGGCTCATCCTTACTCCCAACTGGAACATTTCACGGCATTTGTACAGGTGCGCTTGGTTAATGCACCTGGGTTTCCCCTCTCAAGCAGGATGTCCCTGACTGGCCATGGATGCTTTGTAGAAGGTTGGTGGTATTAGCTGGGAATGTTGATAAGTTCAAAAAACATTTTGATAGAATTTTCAGTCAGCATAATATACAAGGTTTGTGGGAGCTCTTATATTCTTAAAAATTTTTTTTTTCTTTTTACCGTTCTACAGCAAACTGGCCTATGCTTGGAGAGGTTTGTTTTTAAATTCCTTATCTCCTTTACAACTATATATATAATTATATATATATATATATATATATATATATATACTGTGTATATATATATATATATATATATATATATATATATATATATATATATATATATATATATACTGTGTATATATATATATATATATATATATATAGCCTATATTAGCCTCTGACATATTGTGTTTATATTGAACATAACCTGCAGTGCACTTTAATAGGTTTCCAAACATCTAGAAAGGGTTAGCTTTTTATGGGAGTTCACACAGTGTCACATGCTTCAAAACTGCCTTTGCTGCCTCCCAAAAGAGGATCAGGTTGTCAACATGTGCAACACTACAGTCTGTATATTCCTCCAAAGATTCAGAAGTAAAAGATTCATCAGATAGCATATTGAGAACCCCAGTTTACTAGGTAGGAAGGGGACCCTCCATAGCCTAGTCCCAATAGATTCAGTGTCACTGGAAAATGGTCTGATATTATCATATGTTCAATTTTACTAATGTTGCTTTAGTAATTAAGGTGTAAGGCTAAAGAAAAGTATCAAGTATGGAAAGTACCTGATGGGCGTGGGGAGAGTGAGTTTATTACTCTTTCAGTGTATGTACTGTAGAAAATGTAGGTATCTCTATAAATTGATTAAGCCAGTAATTTCCAACAGAACAGATTGTCATGGGGGGATCCTGTCTGAAGAAAGTAAAGGGTAATGGTGGCCTGTCTTCCAGAGAAGAAAGAACTTGATCTATTTATCTTCTTAGTTTAGTTTAACTCAAGAGGGAACAATGTCAAATGTGGACATCCAGATTGGTCTATTGGTCCATTACTGTTGCTAGGTTGCGCTTCTGTGTCAATCTAATGCCGCGTACACACATTCGGAGAATCCATCGGAATGCTTCTTATCGGACCGTGTCGTCAGATAATCCGACTGTGTGTGGTATGCATCGGACTGATTCCGTCCGAATCTCCGTCGGACCCAATTTTCCAACATGTTGGAAATATTTCCCGACCAACTGGGCCGGTCGGACATAATCCGATCATGTGTAGAGAATTTTGATCGGACCAAGTGCCACGCATGCTCAGATCAAATTCATCTACATCAAAGCTATTGGCTACTAGCCTGAATCTAGTCCCATCGTAACGAAATTACATCATCACGTTCTGAAAGATTGGATTTTTCGACAACTTAGTCGGACAGTGTGTATGCAACAGTTTCGGACAAGATCCGACGGACAAAGATCCGACGGACAAAAATCCGACGGAGAAAATCCGACGGATTTGGTTGTCGAAATCTCCGACCATGTGTACAGGGGCTAAGTCTGATTTCCACTGTTGTGCTTGTCTGTCTCGTCATTATTAATAAAATAATCAAGTACATTTCCATATATGTTACAAAAGGCCATAGTAGGAAAAAAATGTCTATAGTTTAGAACTGGATACCTGTATGAATATATATTTTTATGTACAGTACCTATAGCCAGGTATTGTGTAGAGTCTTCCAGCATTCTCAAGACAAGACAGTCTGATGTTGGGGTACCATAGCTTCTGTGTACAGTAGGGTTGCATACATGTTAAGGTAGCTCTAATGACATTGTCATTCTCACCAGGAAATTATAACTTTAAAGTGCAAGGCTCCACTAAAACATTTATTCTTTCAGAAATTAAAAGCTCTATCACTATGAATAAGAAATGGGGTTTTTGTTGTGTATGTAGCATATCCTCCGTCGGAGCTGCCGCTGAAAAGGGATTCCCCATCATGTACAGCAAGGCACACTGAATATCTATAGGCTCGCTTGAGACAGGAAAACAAAGCAGAAACTTTGTTTTTGTTTTTTATTAGGGGTTAATAAACTTGGATGGGTATAGGGGTATTAGGCTCGGTTCACACAGGGGCGACTTGTCTAGGCGACTTCGCCGCCTGACAAGTCGCCCCCGTTCTGTACTACGGAACCGTTCTAATAGGAGCGACTCGAGTCACTCCGACTTAGAAAAAAGGTTCCTGTACTACTTTTGCGGCGACTTCAGGCGACTTGCATTGACTTCTATACAGAAGTCGTTTTACAAGTCGCCGCTGAGGTCGCGGCAGGTCGCGGCGCTGCAAGTCGTGCCGCGTCCTGTGTGAACCGAGCCTTAGGATATGCCCATTTGACTGGAACAAAGTCTCTTCACGGACACTAACTATATACACTCCTCTTCCTCCAGCACATTACTTGCTTACAGAAACAACTCAGACCCAGTTGGAACACTGTTTGGTGGATCTGGCAAGGCACTTAGCCAGTTCTAGCAAAAGTCCTTTACAGGCAGGAACCACTGGCCCCGCTTAGTGCGTGTATGATGAGAGTCACTTAGGCGGGGGGGCACATGGAACCCAGCTTACCTTAGCGGGGTCAGGGAACTCCTTTTTCAGCTCCCCATGCCCCTCTTATGTGTAAGTCTTCCTGTGTCTATTAGGGGCACAGGGTGACCTGAGAAGCCCAGTCTACTCTGCCCTAACCAGACTCTCAGTACAACCACACTGGACTCAGAATTTTGTTTTACCCCTGAACCATCCAGGTTGTCTTATATTTAGAACACTGACATTGGACATAAGAGTTTCCTCAAGTGTCCTTCACACTGACAAAGTTGGTTGTGTGCCCAGATTTTGTTTATAAGATGTGTTGAAATGTTTGAATGTACCTGTGCCTCATGTTATTGGATGTAAAGTTTATCCCACCCTGTGTTTCTATGCCAACAAGGAGGGGGGTGTGTCCCTAGGCATTTACTTATGTATGTTCTTCATTATAAAGCTTATGCTTATATCAACCCTACACTGAGTTATGGCTAGTGACTGGGTGGGCTAAGGGATCTTGGATTGTGCTGGTACTGGGCAAGGGAAGCTGATACAGCAGACATACTCCTCTTGAGGTGGGATAGTGCTTCCTTTCTGTGAACACGTCCAAACCACCACTGGTATCCAAGATCGGGATAGCATACTTGGGCCACCCCAGCAGAGATATGGACCTGGCATTAGAGATTGAGGGGGTCCTGCAGATCACTCTTTCAGTATACCCCAGGACTGTGTCTGCGGATCAATACCTGGAGCTTAGGCAGCAGATTCGGGGAGTTCTTGACTGGAGCTCTCCAGGTTGCTGGTATACACCAGGACAAGTGCTTTCCAAGTGCGGGGGAATGGGCCAGTTACCAATGGAAGTGGCGGATGCCATTCCTGGCAGAGTGGCCCCAGGATCAATGGGTGTCCCAGTTGGACAGGCTGGTCCAGGTAGGAGATAGAACTGTAAATCAATATTGGGCTCTGCAATGGCATGCAGAGCAGGAATATTTATGGGAGACAACAGAATGTTCTCCAGAGGGATATGACTTTGGTGGCCCTGGATTGACACGTTTTGTTTGGCGATGAAGGGGAACCCACCCTTGAGGACCTACAAGATTGCAGAGAGGCTATGCTCAGTCTTGCAGGGGTCTCATAGCTAAAACCTGATCTGGAATAGAACATGACCTGGAAAGGGCATACAGGGAACTGCTAGTGCAGTGGAAACTCCAGAGATTGCCTGAAATGCTGACAATAGGGCAGAGCTCTGCTAGCCTCTGCCCGCAACCAATAACATCTTCTGTGTTCCACAGACAGGAGATGGTGAACCTCTATCCCCAGACACTAGTTTCAGAGGCTGAGGGATTTAATAGACTGTTCTGCTGGGGATTAACAATGTGGTGCTTCCAGCAGAAGAGCTGGCTTCAGAGAATGGCGCTGTTGACCTCTGCACACAAAAATAAACTCTGCAGGAGCTCATAGGAGAGAATGCAATTGACACCTCGCAACTGCAGCTTGAGCTGGTGTCTGTGGGTGGGACTGCGATCTCCAAAGACAGCAACCCTGCAGAAGAGCTTGCAACAGGGCAGAGTGCTGCTGGCTTCTGCCCTCAAATAACAAAAGAGGGATTTCCTGTGGTAGTGGATGGGGCTGTGGTATCCACTGGCACAACCCCAGAAAAAGGTCTGGCATTGGAACAGAATTATATCAGCCTTGCTCTGACAACGCTGGGTGATTTTCATCTATCAAAAGTGGATGGCACTATTGTCCTGGCAGTGCCTGAAGAGGTGGTGCTGGGATCAGTAGCCAAAGGAATGTAGCTGGACACTGGACTTTTTCTCTACACACTGTGACGGACCCTGTACTCAAGAGGAATATGTCTGCCATATAAAACTTCCCTTGACCACTACCAGCACGATCCAAGATCCCTTAGCCCACCCAGTCAGCTGTAACTCAGTGTAGGGTGGATAAAAGCATAAGCCTTTTATTGAAGATTAGACACACGTATATCCCTGGGGACAATCCCCCCTCCTTGTTGGCATAGAGACATAGGGCGAGGTAAACTTTACATCCAATAACATAAGGCACAGGTACATTCAAAACATTTCAACACAACTTATGAACAAAATCTGGGCAAGCAGCCAACTTTGTCAGTGGGCAGGACACTTGAGGAAACTCTTATGCCAAATGTCAGTGTTCTAAACATAACATGCAGACAACCTGGCTGGTTCATGGGTTAAAACAAAATGCAGAGTCCAGTGTGGTTGTACTGAGAGTCTGGTTGGGGGAAGACCAGACTGGGCTTCTCAGGTCCCCCTGTGCCTGTAATAGACACAGGGTAACTTAGACACATAAGAGGAGCCTGGGGAGCTGAAAAATGGAGTTAGACTTTTTTTCTAGGAGTCTTCCAGGACAGCCTCTGAGACATAGGGCTCCTCCCTCCGGGACAGGAAACACATTCACCCAAATGGTTAAAAGGAGGTCCTCCAGGCCTTCCCCTTCAGTTTAAGCAAGCCCCTCCTAACCTCTCTCCCATTCTTCTGGAAACTTCTCAAAGTTTCCAGCAAGTAGGGGGAGGTACCAGTGGTGTTACCTGGTGAGTCACCCAGCCTCTCTGGATCACTCACCCTGACCCAGATTAAAAACAGGCTGCCAGCCAAGCCTAAATGTACCTACACTACAGAAAAATCTATGCACACTATCTACATGTAACTGTATCAATTGCTACAGCTCCGCAATTCATGAAGGTCACATGTGGCATGAGGGGCAAGTGCTGATAAGTTGCGACTGTGTTCACCATATCACCAGACAGGGACGGATGTACAGGGGTTGCAGAAGTCGCCATTGTGACTGGGCCCCATGCTGCAGGGGGGCCCCATGTGCTCCCCCCTCCATGCCTGAATAGTTATGGTGGTGGCCACATATAGGACCGAGCTCCCCAATCCTCAGCTAATGAGTAAATCGGCAGTGCAGGCGCTCAATCCCACTGTGTTTGCACTGAGTTTACACCTTCACCAAGTGAAATCAAGGGAGATGTGTCTTGCACATTTACTAAAGGCAAATCCACTTTGCACTACAAGTGCACTGCAAGTTCACTTGAAAGTGCACTGAAAGGGAGTAAAGTTGCTGTAGATCCAAGGGGGACATGCAATGAAAATGAAAAAACAGCATTTTAGCTTGCACATGATTGTACGATAAAATCAGCAGAGCTTCCACTCATTTCAGATCTACCCCTTAGATTTAGAGCAAATGCACTTCCAAGTGCACTTTCAAGTAAAATTGCCTTTCGTAAATAACCCCCATTGCGTGCTCTCTGCCCCACCCTACAGCTGCTGAAAGCCTGTGGGAGGGAGAGGAGGAGAAGTGGAGTGAAATGGAAATAGCAGTTCCTCTATATGTAGCTGCCCCTGCTGCTCCTCCTACGCAGCTTCTTTTTGCTTCCACTCTGTACTTTTTCCTGGCCCCTCGCATTGTCCCCAAAGCTCTGCAGGGTTCTCCCCTCGCCTCTCTTGCTAGCTGCTGCAGGGTATCTGAAACCTTTTCTGAATGCCAAGTCAGTGGTCCATAATGGAGAGTCCATTCATAACTGAAGCATAGTAAACCGTATTTATTATGCTTCAGTTTGTGAATGAAGGGGCAGCTCTGTACAGAGGATGTGTTCTCAATCTCCTTTCTCTGTCTCAAAGGTGAAACATCAGAGGTCTGTTTAGACCCCTGTTATCTCACCAAAGCACCCCAACGGGGCTCTTAAATTTAAAAAAATATATATATAAAAAAAAAGAATATTGTAAAAAAAATAAAGGGTAGAAAAAAATAAAAACGCCAGTGGCAGAAATACCAGGGTCACAAATGTCACACTTCCTCAGAGGGAAGGGCCCCAGCTGGGGGTCAGGGGGGCCCTTTATGGTTTCTTGCACCGGGGTCCTGAAGGTTCTAGTTATGTCACTGTCACCAAAGGCTTATTTATCCAAAATAGCTATTATTTCTACGTTTCATAAGTTTTATTTACTCATCTTAGAATTTCAAACTTTATTTTCAGTAGAACTAGTACATAATAATGCTTCTCATTGCCAAGAAGAAAATATCCACCTTTTGTATAAAAAATAAAAACAATGGAATTGGAAAAAGTGTCAACCATAAATAATGGTTTTAATACAATAATACCAATGGCAATTCACAAAAAATAAAATAAAATACAACTTCTTAGCAAATACTTACTGATCCTTTATCCAGTGTGACTATATGCTTCATATAGATTTGATTTTCCCTTAAACCACAGCCATTTATATTGTCAAGTTATACCAAAAAGTCAATACTTCACTCTTTTATGTACGGTACGTAACATATTTACTGCAAAATAAATCATTTCTGTTTAAGCTGTGTTTTTCTGTTAGACTGCTGTTGAAAGGGCTTTTCTTGCTCTTTTGGTAATCTCTGCCTTGTATTGCACAAAGGATAATGTTCAATAGAATCCTTTGACAATAACACGTTAGGTTAACAAAAAGAAGAGAACAACACTTTTGAGAATACAATACAATAGGAAGAGAAAGAAATCCCGCTGTTGGGAGCCACTTATGGATTATTTTAATTAACCCTCTAAGTGCTATGTAGCTACCTTCTGATTTAAATGTATACTGCTATCGACCAATTGCACACTGTCATTACAGCTCTTATTCAATAAAGTGTTCTTATTAGTGTTAACTCATGGGTTCAGTAACCCATAGAAACCCATCAGAATTTCATAGTGAACTCTGATTGGTTGATATGGGTTACTGCATTTAAAAATTAGCACCTAAAATTTTTAATTCTTTATCAAATAAGGCAGTATATATGTAATAGGGAATGATCTTAGAAAGATCATTCAATAATGCATGGCCAAGCGTGTGTGCCTGTTTCTGAATATGGCAGAACAGCAAATATGAAGTTAATATGTTAGTTCACCGGCATCCATAAGCATTCAAAGGGATTGCTCATACTATTAAAAAAAGAAATCTGCTCCAGCTTTCTTATTGATGAATGTTTGACTCAAAATAACACATTTTTTTCAGGCTGTTGTCCAATGTCTATTAGCTACTTTAGATGTTTTTTTCTTGCAAGCTGACTTTAAACAAAAATTTGATTCTGAAAATGCAAAAACTTTAGCAACAGATGCTCATATTGGAAGAGTTCCACTGTGAAACTTTAAATGTTCAGATAGATTGTTCCCCTGAGAAAGTACTAATTTTGGTGCTTACTTAAATTTAAAGTGTAACTAATCCCAAAGTCTATTTTAAAATTTTTGGTATACATTTTTTTGTGAATTGGTTGGCTTTCTTACCCAAAGATCCTGTTAGTAAGTTTTGTTCCTCAAGATCCTCCTTCAGCTGGCTGTTGGGCTGCCTATCCAATCTTCAGGTTACATTAGAAGACTAGAGCCAACTCTAAGCCCTTGTACACACGGTCGGAGAATCCGTCGGAATGTGTCCTATCGGACCGTGTTGTCGGATAATCCGACTGTGTGTGGTATGCATCGTACTGATTCCGTCGGAATATCCGTCGAACCCAATTTTCCCACTTGTTGGAAATATTTTACGACAAACTGGTCCGATCGGACCTTGTCCGATCATGTGTAGAGAATTCCGATCGGACAAAGTGCCACGCATGCTCAGATCAAATTCCTACACCAAAGCTATTGGCTACTAGCGTGAACGTAGTCCCGTCGTAACGAAATAACGTCATCACGTTCTGAACAATCGGATTTTCCGACAACTTGGTCCGACCGTGTGTATGCAACAGTTTCGGACACAATCCGTTGGACAAAATCCGTCGGACAAAATCCAACGGATTTGGTTGGCAGAATGTCCGACCGTGTGTACAAGGGCTAAGAATGTGCTTGTAAAAATGAAAAAACAAAAATATCGCGCTTGGGGTAAACCTAAAAAGCTGCAACTAAAAACCATCTAATATCAAGATATGGAAAAACTCAGAAAAAATTGTATATATAAAGTTGCGCTAAAATTACATGAAAAAATGAAAGTGAGGAATCTAATCCAAATCATTGAAATTGCAAATCAAAAAAACAAAAAAACATCCTGTGTAAAGTTCAATCAAGAAAGAAGGAGTCTTTGTCAGGGACTCTCTGTTTCCAAGAAAACCAACGAATAGGGAAATCGATCCTCTTTACGAATTCAGTGTAATCTTCTTACAAATCCAGAGTTGAAAAAAGTTTGACTCTTACCGCAATGGGTGGACTCCCAGTCAGCGGAGTCGTTAGCGCGAGCAGACAGCCCTCTGCAGGGTTCTTTTGCGTGTAATCCGTTCCGGTTTGCTACTAGACGCATGGATAGATGCGGATCATTCGGAAGTAACCAGCCTAGATCGAAGCGATTCCGTACGTCCTCCTTCCTCTCTCGAATACCGTAGATAGTGGCTATCCGATCTCCCTGTACGTCTGGAGTTTGTTTATAGCTCCCCAGCGAATCGTCCGATGTTAAGGTTTTTCAATACGCAAACCTGTAGTAAAACATAAAATACTCGGGCCTCTCGGCCACAAGTAAAGGGAAGGGGAAAACAAAGAAGGACTCCGATCGTGAACGTACCGTTAGACAGTCGGCAATTTTATTTAAAAAAAAAAACCTTCCCAACACCTCACCCTGTCATCCTCATCCTCATGTTTATCACACCTGGCACCCCACTGTAACCTTGCTAACACCCCACCCCTGTCAGCCTCATCTTCATCACACCTGGCACCCCACTGATACCTTGCTAACACCCCACCCTCTGTCATCCTCATCACACCTGGCACCCCACTGCAACCTTGCTAACACCTCACCCCCTGTCATCCACATTTTCATCACACCTGGTAACACATTGCAACATTGCTAACACCCCACCCGCTGTCATCCTCATCCTCATGTTTATCACACCTGGCACCCCACTGATACCTTGTTAACTCCCCACCCCTGTCATCCTCATCTTCACACCTGACAACCACTGCAACCTTGATAACATCCTATCCCTGTCATCTTCATCATACTTGGCACCCCACTAATACCTTGTTAACATCCAACCCTCTGTCATCCTCATCCTCATCACACCTGGCACCCCACTAATACCTTGCTAACAACCTACCCCCTGTCATCCTCATCCTCGTCATCACACCCGGCAACCCACTGCAACCTTGATAACATCCTACCCCGTCATCCTCATCATACCTAGCACCCCACTAATACCTTGTTAACATCCCACCCCCTGTCATCATGATCATCATCACATCTGGCACCCCACTAATACCTTGCTAACAACCTACCCCCTGTCATTCTCATCCTCATCACACCTGGAACCCCACTGCAACCTTGCCAACACACTACCCCTGTCATCCTCATCTTCATCACACCTGGCACCCCACTTCAACCTTGCTAACATCTTCCCCCATGTCATCCTCATCCTCACATTCACCACACCTGGCACTCCACTACAACTTTGCCCCCTGTCATCCTCATCTTTATCCTCATGTTCATTACACCTGGCACCCAACTGCAACCTTGCTAACAACCTACCTCCTGACATCCTCATCATCATCACACCTGGCACCCCACTGCAACCTTGTCAACACTTCACCCTCTGCCATCCTCAACACACCTGACACCCTGCTACAACCTTCCTAATACACTACTCCCTGTCATCCTCATTACACCTGGCACACCACTGCCAGCTTGCTAAAACCCTATCTCCTGTCATTCTCATCCTCATCACACTTGGCACCCCAATGCCACCTTGCTAACACCCTACCCCCTGTCATCCTCATCCCCTCTATAACCCACTGCCAGCTTCCAAACACCTGCATTGACAAAGCATCTTATGCCAATGTTGAGAGAACAAGAGTTTCTTCCCCACAAATGTGTGGTGGAGGGTAACATAGTCTGTAGATGGGGGCTTATTGAAATATAGAACACTTTAACAATAAAGAAGCCACCCCAGCTGATAAAAAAAAGTATTTATCAGTTTATATTTACTAAATTTACTAAAACTATTGCATTTCCATGTTCTGTGTACTGTGGGAGACCGGAGATTGGGGGTTATTTACGAAAGTCAAATCCACTTTGCAGTACAAGTACCCTGCTAGTGCACTTGGAAGTGCAACCACTGAAGTGAAGGTGACACAGTGGTGTAGTGTTTAGCACTCTCGCCTAGCAGTAAAAAGGGTCACTGGTTCAAATCCCAACCACAACACCACCTGCCTGGAATTTGCATGTTCTCCCTGTGCCTGGGTTCCCACTGGGTACTCTGGTTTCCTCCCACACTCCAAAGACATGCAGGTAGGTTAATTGGCTTCTGTCTGAAATTGGCCCTAGTATATGAATGGGGACCTTGGGTTGTGGGCTCCTTGAAGGTAGAGACTGATGTGAGTGTGAAATGTACAGGGATAGGGGCAATTGTAGACACTCACTCAGGTCAAACTGGATGGACTGGTGCCTTTATTCAACCTTACTAACGATGTAAGTGCTCTGCTGATTTTATCATCCAATCATGTGCAAGCTAAAATGCTGTTTTTTATTTCCCTTGCATGTCCCCCTCGGATTTCTAAGTGCACTTGTAGTGAAAAGTGGATTTGCCTTTCGTAATATAACCACCTTTAAGTTTACGAGTAATACTCTGAAAATAAGTCTGCGTTTTTTTTGCACTGTAATTGAATTCAAAAGGACTGCAGAGTGAAACTCTGCAGATAGTTTGGAGCACTAATCCGTGGTTTTGTATAGTTGCATGGTTTGGATTGAAGGTTATTCTTAATTTTTTTCATTATATTCGAAGAATGAAAGGCTTTCTTAAATGCTTCATTTGGTTTCACGGCATGTTTACACCATACCTCTGCAATTCACACCGCATGCAAAACGCACTCCATTTTCAATCTGCAGCAGATGTCAATACATATTTAACAACACCCCAAATGCAGGCTGCAAACGCAGTGCGTTTGCCCAAACCTGCCCTCACCAGATTGCGTGGGGCTTTTGAACCCGTCCTCGCACATGGTTAATGCATAGGTTTTAAAGTATAGCGCTGCACCTTTTTTTTTCACTTGTATTGCATTTGTGTACCAGCTACTGACCATATAATTGATTTCCCCTGTAAGATCAGAAACAAAAAGAACATAATACCATACTCTATTGCATACAGTTTCTTACGCAAATCATTTTTGTGAATTTGTCATATTTGTTTCCTACCTGGTGATCCTGCGAATAACAGCACTTCCTGTTAGGGCTGGTGATTACCTTGTAATTAGCAAGGCAGCCTGCCAAGCACATTCTTAGAAAAAATTGTATATATAAAGTTGCGCTAAAATTACATGAAAAAATGAAAGTGAGGAATCTAATCCAAATCATTGAAATTGCAAATCAAGAAAACAAAAAAACATCCTGTGTAAAGTTCAATCAAGAAAGAAGGAGTCTTTTGTAATCAGGGACTCTCTGTTTCCAAGAAAACCAACAAATAGGGAAATCGATCCTCTTTACGAATTCAGTGTAATCTTCTTACAAATCCAGAGTTGAAAAAAGTTTGGCTCTTACCGCAATGGGTGGACTCCCAGTCAGCGGGGTCGTTAGCGCGAGCAGACAGCCCTCTGCAGGGTTCTTTTGCGTGTAATCCGTTCCGGTGTGCTACTAGACGCATGGATAGATGCGGATCATTCGGAAGTAACCAGCCTAGATCGAAGCGATTCCGTACGTCCTCCTTCCTCTCTCGAATACCGTAGATAGTGGCTATCCGATCTCCCTGTACGTCTGGAGTTTGTTTATAGCTCCCCAGCGAATCGTCCGATGTTAAGGTTTTTCAATACGCAAACCTGTAGTAAAACATAAAATACTCGGGCCTCTCGGCCACAAGTAAAGGGAAGGAGAAAACAAAGAAGGACTCCGATCGTGAACGTACCGTTAGACAGTCGGCAATTTTATTTTAAAAAAATGTTTTTCCTAACATACAGCAGACCAAAAATATGACCGAATAGGTCCGATTCTAGAAAATTTCTTTAATATACAGTAGACCAAAGGTATGACCGAATCGGTCCGATTCTAGCAAGTAAAAATAAAAAAATATATGCATAAAAAAACGGTTAAAATAAGAACAAATATACACCCGTGCTAGGGAATATTCTAAGCGTGGTGGTATCAGCACAAACAGCCCGACATGTTTCGTAAAAACTTACATCCTCCTGGGGCACAGGTAATATGCTGATCCATCACGTATAAATAGCGTTACGACTAAACCAAACCTCGATTCCGTTCTAAAGAGGTGAGGGTCGACATTCCGGTCGAACCAAGCCTCACTTCCGAACGGCTAACATTTTTTCGAAGGTTATAGGAATGAACCAAATCCCTCGTCTCCCAAACCATTGGTCCCGCCCAGGTCGCCATTTTCATGGAGACCAAACGCGGTCCAGGCTTGAAACTAAGTCCAAGCTCAAGCTCTATTTCCTTATGGATTGAGCCTATATCTGAACTGCACACATCTGAGTGGAAAGCACATATCGGAAAATGTGTGACCACTCACGTTCTAATGGCACACAGTGTCCAATTCCTATTAGGAAACCATCTTTCAAAAATTTTAATAGAAAGAAGTGGTCTGTCCTCATTTAGTTCAAAAATTGAAGGAGACACCAAAACCATATAAAAAAAAGGAACAAAAAATAAATAAACCGTTCCCCCAGACAGACACTTTTGCATCATATATCAACTGTATTTCATACCCCTCACGCATTATCAATAAAAGCATTAATCTCTATGTCTACGTTGAGTCCAAAAGGTTTAAGGCTCTTGATTTTATATATCCAGCTCATTTCGAGTTTTGAAATCGCCCTCTTTTTAGGGCCTCCTCTCCAGGGTATCTGTAATTTATCGATTCCCAGGAGGGACGTTCCCCGGGGATCGCGATCATGTACTTCCAAGTAATGTTTCGAAACTGGATGTCTCTTAAATCCCCTTCTAATGTTACCCAAATGTTCCCCTAACCTCACCTGGAGGGGGCGCAATGTGCGACCCACATAGTGGAGCCCACAAGGGCAAGTTAGGAGGTATACCACTCCCTCCGTGGAACAGGTTATAAATGATTTAATGGGGAAGATATGTTTAGTGTTTCCTGAACAAAATTCTGTTGTTTTCTTTTTCTTTATACTATTAATGGAACATACACAGCACTTATTACACCTAGGTTCTTATTTTTTGTTCCTTTTTTTCATATGGTTTTGGTGTCTCCTTCAATTTTTGAACTAAATGAGGACAGACCACTTCCTTCTATTTAAATTTTTGAAAGATGGTTTCCTAATAGGAATTGGACACTGTGTGCCATTAGAACGTGAGTGGTCACACATTTTCCGATAGGTGCTTTCCACTCAGATGTGTGCAGTTCAGATATAGGCTCAATCCATAAGGAAATAGAGCTTGAGCTTGGACTTAGTTTCAAGCCTGGACCGCGTTTGGTCTCCATGAAAATGGCGACCTGGGCGGGACCAATGGTTTGGGAGACGAGGGATTCGGTTCATTCCTATAACCTTCGAAAAAATGGTAGCCGTTCGGAAGTGAGGCTTGGTTCGACCGGAATGTCGACCCTCACCTCTTTAGAACGGAATCGAGGTTTGGTTTAGTCATAACGCTATTTATACGTGATGGATCAGCATATCACCTGTGCCCCAGGAGGATGTACGTTTTTACGAAACATGTCGGGCTGTTTGTGCTGATACCACCACGCTTAGAATATTCCCTAGCACGGGTGTATATTTGTTCTTCTTTTTTTTTCCCACAAAAAGGTTTTTATTTAGCATAAAGGTAAATAATAACAATTTGCTTCAAATTACACCGTATGGTAGTTAACCCGCAAAGAATACAAGTAAAGACAGAAATCACACAAGACATAGCGTGAATAGAGTGAAACAATACAATATCCTACAATACAACCAGATCAGCATTGTGGTCGAAGCGGGTTGAAGGTTCATTGTCCCTCTTTCCCCTCCCCCCTCCTCCCCCCCTCGGCTGAAAATCCAGCCGGGGAGGGGAGGTAGTTAGTATGTTCGGAAGCAGTAGAGATGTTGAAAGTTGGGTATCCGTGAAGTCATGTAGGCAGGGCTTTAGTACGGTGCAGAAGGGATGATCAGCCTTCAATTAAAAAGTGAACTCAGAAGGGGGAGGGGCAGTGGGTTTGGGTGGGAAGGGAGAGGGAAGGATGGAAAGGTCCAAATAGAGGATAAGAAAAAAAAAAAGGGGGGGGGAACAAAGAAGAGGGAAGGGGTCAGTGAGGGAGAAGGCCAAGCGGGGGCCGCTGCGGACACCCCTTGGGGGGGCCCCTCCCCACCCCAACCCCCCCAGCTGGTAAGAGCCCACAGATGAGAGTAAAATTCATGAACCCTCAAGATGCATATTGACGAAAGCGTTCAGAGGTCGTGAAGTGGATCCAGCACGACCAGATAGTTAAGAATTTGTGTGTTCTCTCCTGTGAAATGTGGATCATTTCCTCCATTTCTTTTATTTTGGATATTCTCCTAAACCATTCACCGATCGTTGGAGTGTGGGTGGAACGCCAGTGAATCGGGATGCATAATCTGGCAGCATTCACCATATGCATAGCCAACGACTTGTAGTACTTTTTCTTTGACAGAGACGTGTGATGCAGGAGAAATTGTGCGGGGGTGTAGTCCAAGGTGTATGTGGTGACATGTGAGATAATTTCGCTAACCTCTTTCCAAAAGGGTTGAAGGTGCTCGCAGGTCCACCAAACGTGAAGCATAGTTCCTTCTTGTCTGCCGCACCTCCAGCAGGTGTTAGGGATGGAGGGAGAAAATTTATGGAGCCTCGAGGGGGTCCTGTACCATCTCGTGGCAATGTTGTAACTATTTTCCTGGGTGGCTACATTAAGGGAGCATTTGTGGGCATATTCATAGATGGTTTCCCACATTTCCGCGGTGAGGGGCGATTGAAAATCTCTGTCCCACGCCAACTGTGAGGGAGCTGGGGGGAGGGACGACGAGGATGAGAGAAGGGGATATAGCGTAGATATTAGGTGCCTTTGCACTGTTTTTTGGTGACACAGAGACTCGAAGGGCGTGAGCTGTCTGGACCAACCGGACTGGTGTGGACGGGTCGAGAGAAAATTGCGAATTTGCCTGTATGACCAGAAGGAGAAAGACGCCGATTTAGAGATACTTACCAGGTTCTCGAAGGTGAGAGGGGTTCCATTTGAGAAGAAGTGGATGGCCAGGACATCTTCGTGTGGCCACTCATGGAGCAAGAAGGTGCGCGAGTCCCCCGGGGGAAAATCCGGGTTCTCTCTTAGTGAAGTTAAGGGGCCCGGCACTGAAGTAGCCAATCCCGACCCCATCGCTCCACGAAATGCCAGAAGGGAGGGGTAGATTAGAGGATGTGTGACGGTCGCCTCTGGCCAGTGTTTGCGATCCAACCATGGCATTAAGTGTAAAGGGCCTGGTACAAGAGATTTTTCCAGTGACACCCAGGTCTTTCTGGTGGTGTGCACGTTCCAGTCCACTATCCTAGAGAGGTGACACGCCAGGTAATATTTGTATAGGTCTGGTAGGCCCATGCCTCCCTCTTTTTTCAGAAGTGTGAGACGAGAGTACTTTATGCGAGGTGGGGAGTTTTTCCAGATAAAAGCAGAGCAAGCTTTGCGATAGGTAGAGAAAAAATTTGGGGTGAGGTGAATGGGGATGGTGTGCATAAGGTAAAGTAGTCTCGGAAGAATGATCATTTTGATCAGAGCAGAACGACCAAACCAGGACACGTTCAAGCCCATCCACTCCTTGAATTGAGTTTGAATCCTGGAGAGGGCTGTGTGAAAATTAGACATGTAGAGGTCTGACAGGCGGGAGGTGATTCTGATTTCCAAGTACGTGATTGCCTCCTTCTCCCATCGGAAAGGGAAAGCCTCTTGGCAATGAAGCACCTCCTGAGTGGAAAGAGATACATTCAGAGCCTGGGATTTTGAATAATTGATCTTGAGGTTGGCCAAACTACCAAACAGCTCAAGATCTTTCAGTAAATTGGGCAGTGAGATGCGAGGCGATTTCAAGGACAGCAGGATGTCAACCGCAAAGGCGGCAACCTTGAATTCTCGCCCCCCCACCGTCAAACCCCCAATGTCAGGGTTGGCTCTTATTCTGTTGAGAAGGGGCTCCAGAGTTAAAATGTAAATTAAGGGGGACAGAGGACAGCCCTGACGAGTGCCATTACTGATGGAGAAGGCGTCCTATCGATGGCCATTTACCCGCACTTTGGCTGAGGGGTTTGAGTATAAGGTCAGTATGTGCGAAAGCATGCGGGGTGCCAGACCTATTGCCCCTAGCACTTCTCGCAAATAGTCCCAGGCCACTCTATCGAACGCCTTCTCGGCGTCAAGAGAGAGGAAAAAGCCACATGACCTGGAGGATGTGAGCCAGTGGTGGAGGTTCAGGGTGCGAATGGTGTTGTCCCTGGCTTTATTTGTTCTTATTTTAACCGTTTTTTTATGCATATATTTTTTTATTTTTACTTGCTAGAATCGGACCGATTCGGTCATACCTTTGGTCTACTGTATATTAAAGAAATTTTCTAGAATCGGACCTATTCGGTCATATTTTTGGTCTGCTGTATGTTAGGAAAAACAATTTTTTTAAATAAAATTGCCGACTGTCTAACGGTACGTTCACGATCGGAGTCCTTCTTTGTTTTCCCCTTCCCTTTACTTGTGGCCGAGAGGCCCGAGTATTTTATGTTTTACTACAGGTTTGCGTATTGAAAAACCTTAACATCGGACGATTCGCTGGGGAGCTATAAACAAACTCCAGACGTACAGGGAGATCGGATAGCCACTATCTACGGTATTCGAGAGAGGAAGGAGGACGTACGGAATCGCTTCGATCTAGGCTGGTTACTTCCGAATGATCCGCATCTATCCATGCGTCTAGTAGCACACCGGAACGGATTACACGCAAAAGAACCCTGCAGAGGGCTGTCTGCTCGCGCTAACGACCCCGCTGACTGGGAGTCCACCCATTGCGGTAAGAGCCAAACTTTTTTCAACTCTGGATTTGTAAGAAGATTACACTGAATTCGTAAAGAGGATCGATTTCCCTATTCGTTGGTTTTCTTGGAAACAGAGAGTCCCTGATTACAAAAGACTCCTTCTTTCTTGATTGAACTTTACACAGGATGTTTTTTTGTTTTTTTGATTTGAAATTTCAATGATTTGGATTAGATTCCTCACTTTCATTTTTTCATGTAATTTTAGCGCAACTTTATATATACAATTTTTTCTAAGAATGTGCTTGGCAGGCTGCCTTGCTAATTACAAGGTAATCACCAGCCCTAACAGGAAGTGCTGTTATTCGCAGGATCACCAGGTAGGAAACAAATATGACAAATTCACAAAAATGATTTGCGTAAGAAACTGTATGCAATAGAGTATGGTATTATGTTCTTTTTGTTTCTGATCTTACAGGGGAAATCAATTATATGGTCAGTAGCTGGTACACAAATGCAATACAAGTGAAAAAAAAAGGTGCAGCGCTATACTTTAAAACCTATGCATTAACCATGTGCGAGGACGGGTTCAAAAGCCCCACGCAATCTGGTGAGGGCAGGTTTGGGCAAACGCACTGCGTTTGCAGCCTGCATTTGGGGTGTTGTTAAATATGTATTGACATCTGCTGCAGATTGAAAATGGAGTGCGTTTTGCATGCGGTGTGAATTGCAGAGGTATGGTGTAAACATGCCGTGAAACCAAATGAAGCATTTAAGAAAGCCTTTCATTCTTCGAATATAATGAAAAAAATTAAGAATAACCTTCAATCCAAACCATGCAACTATACAAAACCACGGATTAGTGCTCCAAACTATCTGCAGAGTTTCACTCTGCAGTCCTTTTGAATTCAATTACAGTGCAAAAAAAACGCAGACTTATTTTCAGAGTATTACTCGTAAACTTAAAGGGGGTTATATTACGAAAGGCAAATCCACTTTTCACTACAAGTGCACTTAGAAATCCGAGGGGGACATGCAAGGGAAATAAAAAACAGCATTTTAGCTTGCACATGATTGGATGATAAAATCAGCAGAGCACTTACATCGTTAGTAAGGTTGAATAAAGACACCAGTCCATCCAGTTTGACCTGAGTGAGTGTCTACAATTGCCCCTATCCCTGTACATTTCACACTCACATCAGTCTCTACCTTCAAGGAGCCCACAACCCAAGGTCCCCATTCATATACTAGGGCCAATTTCAGACAGAAGCCAATTAACCTACCTGCATGTCTTTGGAGTGTGGGAGGAAACCAGAGTACCCAGTGAGAACCCAGGCACAGGGAGAACATGCAAATTCCAGGCAGGTGGTGTTGTGGTTGGGATTTGAACCAGTGACCCTTTTTACTGCTAGGCGAGAGTGCTAAACACTACACCACTGTGTCACCTTCACTTCAGTGGTTGCACTTCCAAGTGCACTAGCAGGGTACTTGTACTGCAAAGTGGATTTGACTTTCGTAAATAACCCCCAATCTCCGGTCTCCCACAGTACACAGAACATGGAAATGCAATAGTTTTAGTAAATTTAGTAAATATAAACTGATAAATACTTTTTTTTATCAGCTGGGGTGGCTTCTTTATTGTTAAAGTGTTCTATATTTCAATAAGCCCCCATCTACAGACTATGTTACCCTCCACCACACATTTGTGGGGAAGAAACTCTTGTTCTCTCAACATTGGCATAAGATGCTTTGTCAATGCAGGTGTTTGGAAGCTGGCAGTGGGTTATAGAGGGGATGAGGATGACAGGGGGTAGGGTGTTAGCAAGGTGGCATTGGGGTGCCAAGTGTGATGAGGATGAGAATGACAGGAGATAGGGTTTTAGCAAGCTGGCAGTGGTGTGCCAGGTGTAATGAGGATGACAGGGAGTAGTGTATTAGGAAGGTTGTAGCGGGGTGTCAGGTGTGTTGAGGATGGCAGAGGGTGAAGTGTTGACAAGGTTGCAGTGGGGTGCCAGGTGTGATGATGATGAGGATGTCAGGAGGTAGGTTGTTAGCAAGGTTGCAGTTGGGTGCCAGGTGTAATGAACATGAGGATAAAGATGAGGATGACAGGGGGCAAAGTTGTAGTGGAGTGCCAGGTGTGGTGAATGTGAGGATGAGGATGACATGGGGGAAGATGTTAGCAAGGTTGAAGTGGGGTGCCAGGTGTGATGAAGATGAGGATGACAGGGGTAGTGTGTTGGCAAGGTTGCAGTGGGGTTCCAGGTGTGATGAGGATGAGAATGACAGGGGGTAGGTTGTTAGCAAGGTATTAGTGGGGTGCCAGATGTGATGATGATCATGATGACAGGGGGTGGGATGTTAACAAGGTATTAGTGGGGTGCTAGGTATGATGAGGATGACGGGGTAGGATGTTATCAAGGTTGCAGTGGGTTGCCGGGTGTGATGACGAGGATGAGGATGACAGGGGGTAGGTTGTTAGCAAGGTATTAGTGGGGTGCCAGGTGTGATGAGGATGAGGATGACAGAGGGTTGGATGTTAACAAGGTATTAGTGGGGTGCCAAGTATGATGAAGATGACAGGGATAGGATGTTATCAAGGTTGCAGTGGTTGTCAGGTGTGAAGATGAGGATGACAGGGGTGGGGAGTTAACAAGGTATCAGTGGGGTGCCAGGTGTGATAAACATGAGGATGAGGATGACAGCGGGTGGGGTGTTAGCAATGTTGCAATGTGTTACCAGGTGTGATGAAAATGTGGATGACAGGGGGTGAGGTGTTAGCAAGGTTGCAGTGGGGTGCCAGGTGTGATGAGGATGACAGAGGGTGGGGTGTTAGCAAGGTATCAGTGGGGTGCCAGGTGTGATGAAGATGAGGCTGACAGGGGTGGGGTGTTAGCAAGGTTACAGTGGGGTGCCAGGTGTGATAAACATGAGGATGAGGATGACAGGGTGAGGTGTTGGGAAGGTTGCAGTGGGTTGTCAGATGTTATGAACATGAGGATGAGGATGACAGGGGTTGAGGTGTTGGGAAGGTTGCAGTGGGTTGCCAGGTGTGATGAACATGAGGTTAAGGATGACAGGGGTGGGGTGTCGGGTGGGATGAGAATGACAGGGGGTGGGATGTTAGAAAGGTTTCAGTGGATTGCCAGATGTAATGAAGCTGAGCATGACAGGGGGTGGGGTGTTAGCAAGGTATGAGTGGGTTGCCAGGTGTGATGAACATGAGAATGAGGATGACAGGGGGTAGGGTGTTGGCAAGGTATGAGTGGGTTGCCAGGTGTGATGAACATGAGAATGACAGGGGGTGGGGTGTTAGCAAGGTATCAGTGGGGTGCCAGGTGTAATGAAGATGAGGATGAAGATGATGGGATTGGGTGGGGTGTTAGCAAGGTGGCCTGGGGTGCCAGGTAGAAGGAGGATGACAGGGGAGAGAGAGGGAGAATGAGGAAATGCACAGAAAGAAGGATCACAAATATGAAAAAAGAAAATATAACACATTTTTGGCATGATCTGTATTATTTATAAATTTAGAAATTGGGAAAAAAAAATTATTTTTAAAGTTTAGAAATATCTATTACCTCAATATGCACGTTTTCAAGCTGTAACTGATGCTGATGAGAGGTCAAAAAAGAACACTGCAAACACATATACAGTGGTGTTATATTGTTTATGGGAATATCACTGCCTATTGAAATCCAATATAGCCTGTGTCCTCATGATGTTATGGGAGGTGGATCATCATTTAATCAAGATATGACATCCCACCTACTGTGTTCTTTTTTAGTTACTGGGCATGGAGGATATGGGAGGGGACTGGGCTGTCATTTAGGATCTGTATACACACACACATGTGTGATGTCAACATAATGTGACTTGAGCAGCTCAACTGAAACTGGAAATGTTCTCTCCAGCAATAGAGACCAAACTGAGCATGTGCAGCAGGATTACCCTAACTGTGTCTTATCTGGACTTGTCCATAGTGACCCTGCAGGAGGGGGAGTATCTGTGCATACATGATCAAAGAGCCTTTCTACACAATACAGAGGATTAATCACTTAAGTTCCACAGTGAGTATAACAAGCATGCTATTCTGCATATACAGACACATTTTACTGTTGTGGGTTTAGTAACACTTTGAGGCTCGGTTCACGCTGGGGTGATCTGTCAGGCGACTGCAGATTATTGCTCCATATTATCTGCAGAATATTACTCTCAAACTTGCAATCAGGACTATTTAAACAGTGTTGTGTCATATGTGCAAATAAACATTAATTGTGCAAACTACAGCAAGTGTTCAGCAAGATCTGCAGAATTTTGTTCTTATGTTTCAAATGTTGTGACCTGGCCATTTTACAGATAGCCAACTCCTATCCTCATACTGATTAGTGGTTCCAAATTATTAATAACTATTGCAGTAGGGATTCGGGAACAGACACAAAAGATACACTCCTCATCTTTCCAAATAACTGTTCTGCTTTATTATGACGCAATTGAAGGTTTTTATACACATGATTATATAGATATCACATTATTATTACAATTGTATGTTTATGGTAACAAGGGGCGTAACATAGGCAGACTAATTCTAATCAGGACTCGAAAGAATGTAAATATGTATTGAAAACATTATTAGTGCCGTGTGCACAGTGAGGGCAGTGTACAATACATACAAAATAGAATACAATTATATACAGAACTTACAAATTTCCTTTACAATTGTATAATACAAAAACTGCAGATTGTGGTTCCATAAAATCTTCAAAGAACTGTACTTTATTAAAGTGCATTCAAATAATATTATGTGTCCTCAGTCCTTGAAGTGTCCAGAAACAATAAGTGCAAACTGCAAGGATTCCTCCATGGGATCTACAGAATATTACCTTGGGCGCCGAGGACTAAAACAATTTTAAAATGCATCACTGAGGCGGCCCCCTTCTCCACCGCTCCTCTCTTGGCCAACAGAAGCCTCGAAAGCAGATTTTCCATGACTGTAACCTACCAGAGTCTGGAAAGATGTGACATAATTTCCTTTTTAAGGGGTCCTCAATATATTTCATCTTCTGCTCCCTCTGTGGGTTGGGATATGTTCCAGGACTTTCCTTATGTAACGGTGGTCAAGGAGGGTTGCTAACCAATAGTGATCCTTCTCCTTTATCACACAATTTTTTGGGTCCTTTCACAAGCTTTGAAGAATGAGGGAGACTATACACCACAAGTTTGCAGAGGAATGAAAAGCGGAGTCCTCGGGGTCACTGGGGATTACAATATCTGCAAATGCATCCTCTCAGCCACATACTACTCCCAATGGTTCTGGGGATGGAAAACCATCTCTTAAGGTTTGGCATACATCTTCCTCTATTTCAATGCCTCCGAAACTGCCAGAATCTTCATCCTCCTCCCTCTCCTCTTGTGTGCTCTGTGGTGTAGAAAGAAGGGTGTCTGTATAAAGCGGGCCTTGACAGGAAAATAAGTCCTCCTCTTCCTCCCTGCTCTGCCTCGAGTGCTCTGTCCATAATGTCATGCAGAGTCTGCTCCAGCAGGAACACAACAGGGATTGTGTTATTGATACATACATTGCCACGGCTCACCATCCTTGTTGCCTCCTCAGATTGTGACAGTGCGGTGCATGCATTCTTTATCAGCAGCCATTGGCGTGGGGAAAAAAGCCAAGCCGCCCTGAACCTGTCATTGTGTCATACTCACTCAGATACTCACTGAAGGCCCCCTGCTGCATGCGCAGCCACTGCAGCATTGCCAAAGTTGAGTTCCATCTGGTAGGCATGTCACAAATCAAGCAGTTTATGGGCATGTGGAATTCCTGCTGAATTTCAACCAACCGAGCACTGGCTGTGTATGATTACCTGAAATGGCTACAAACTCTTCTGGCCTTCTTTAGCAGATTTTACAACCCTGGGTACCTGTTTAAGAAATGCTGCACCACCAAATTGAGGCATGGCACATGTGTAATCTTTCCCTGTAGAAGGGCAGATAAGAGATTAGTGCCATTATCGCACACCACCATTCCTGGTGCAAGCTGACATGGCATGAACCACCTTTGGGCCTGCCCCTGCAGAGCTGAAAGAATCTCTGCTCCAGTGTGGCTCCTGTTCCCTAGACAGACCAGCTGAAACACTGCATGGCATCTTTTAGCCTGACTTATTGAATAGCCCCTTGAGTGATTAGGGGGCACTTGTGATTCATAGGGCAATTCAGCAGAAGAGGGGATGGAGGAGGACTTAGAAAGTATTTTTGCACTCCAATCTTCCCGCTGGACTTGCATTTCGGCGGACAATCCGGCGCGGAGAAAAGTCCACTCATTTTGAGCGTGTCTCCAGGTAGGCGAGGCCCGTGAAGGAGACGACGCTGGCCCCGCCACCTGGTATGGACTTAAAGGGGAACCCCAACGCCGAAAAAATGGGCGTGGAGGTCCCCCCAGGTCCACATCAGACCCTTGTCCGAGCACGCTACCCAGCCGGCCAGGAAAGAGGGGGGACGAGCGAGCGCCCCCCCTCCTGAGCCGTACCAGGCCGCGTGCCCTCAACATGGGGGGTGCCTTGGGGAAGGGGGGGCCTCACGGCCCCCCACTCCAAAGCACCTTGTCCCCATGTTGATGAGGGCAAGGGCCTCTTCCCGACAACCCTGGCCGTTGGTTGTCGGGGTCTGCGGGCGGGGGGCTTATCGGAATCTGGGAGCCCCCTTTAATAAGGGGGCCCCCGGATCCCGGCCCCCCACCCTATGTGAATGAGTATGGGGTACAATGTACCCCTACCCATTCACCTGTAAAAAAAAAGTAAAAAAAAACACAACACACAAGGGTTAAAATAGTTTATTGCACAGCTCCGGGGGTCTTCCGTCTTCGGGGGTCTTCTCGCCGGACTCCTCCGCTATCTTCTTCTAGCTCTTCTGCTAGCGGAGGAGCCCGGCTTTCTTCTTCGCCGCCGCCCTCTTCTTCCGACTTCGGTTGTCTTTCTCTGTGTGTGTGGGCGAGTCTGTTCATTTCAAAAGTACGGCGGATAATCCAGCGGACTTAGTACGCTGTATTAGTCCGCTGAAAAAGTGCCGTGTGTGGGTAAGTAGCCCGTTCAGAAAGTCCGGCGGACAGTCCGGCGGGAAGTCCGCTGGATAGTCCTCTACGTGTGTACGCGGCATAAAATACAAGCTCTCTTTTGCTATGTACTGTATTTAAATGTACTTTTAAACATGCCAGTGAATTTACCTCTGCGAACCTCTCCATTAGCCTGTTTTAGCCCTCCTAAAACTACCGGTCTGTGGGCATGTCTTAGCATTAAGACTTGGGAGGTGAAAACGTGAGGTAACACAATCCCGGTAGCTATAGATGCCCTCCAGCTGCTTTCACTTCCTTTTTTTTACATTCACTGTGCCTGGCTTTCAGATAGGGGAGAGAGAGAATCAGGAAGAGGACACACCACCTTTTGAAATGCAATAGAGGGAGATTTGTGCACTTACGTAGTTATCGGCATATAACACGCACCGGCTTACAACACGCACTTTAAGTTTAGAGGGAAGTTTCAGGAAAAAAAACTTTTCACAACCCCCTGCATAGTGCATCACACACAGACCCCCTGCATAGTACACTGAGCCCCTGCATCACACACAGACCCCCTGCATAGTACACTGAGCCCCCTACTTAACACACAGACCCCCGCATGGTACACAGATCCCTTTCATTATAAAGCCCCCCCTCCTCTTCTTCACTCCCAGGAGAGCCTCCAGTCTCCTGTGATGGCATTGCCAGCATGCTCTGTATCAGAGCTATTGAATGTATGATAGGGTAGGATAGGGTGATAGGCAGTTTTAAACAGAACATGGAAAAAGTTGACAAAATGAACTGCAGGCAGAGCAATATCCAAAGGTGTGCACACATGTGCACAAGAAACATCCCTCAGCAGACATTAAAGTAGAAGTCGAGAAGTAAGAAATCAGTAGCTACCGGCCCCTTCTCGTGCGCCGCTCCTCCTGTGTCAATTGTGGATCTATTGAATAACCTCCATTGACGCTGTGGTCCCGGTCATGTGACTGCTCCCCTTTCTTTTATTGACAGTCACATGACTGCTCTCCTCCTCCAATCAAAAGATACACTCGAGGAGGGGGCGGTGCGGGAGGAGGAGAGCGGCGTTGGTGGAGGGGTTTGAATTTACATATAGTGGCATGGGGGAGCGGCGTGTAGGAGGGGGCTGGCAGTAATGTTTTCTGGAGTTGTCCTGGCAGCGCTGTGCCAGGGCTAGGAGAGGTGGGCGGACCACCTGATATACGCCCCCCCCATTTGTTAAAAAAATAGGTATCTGCATATAACATGCAGGCACAGTTTACCCTCTGTCAGGGTAAAAAAGTGTGTGCTATACACCGATACGGTAACCTCTTCACAGTTTGACACTCACTAAAGAAAGGGAAGGGAGGTCCCCATATATTTTCTGGTGTTTGGTTTGTCAAGTCTGTTTAACAGAACCGTAATGATTTGTGGAGAACGGGAGCACTTCTAGATGTGAAACTAAGCTCAAATGCTTAATGCAGGTAAACTTCATTCAATGGTATGATCAGATTGTTTACTGTTTTCTAAGTTTACAACCACTTTTTTTTGGGGGGGGGGGGGGGTTTATTACATTACAGGAGCATATACAACAAAATATTTGATTGAAGCGTTTAGATACACTTTAAAGTGTATCCAAAGGCAGACTCATGGAGCTATATATGAAAGAAGAAAAAAGGGCATTCTCAAATGGAAGGTGGAGGAGCGCAAGGTCTCTAACATCAACCAGCTCCGTGATGTCATCGTGGAGGAGTGGAAGAGGACTCCAGTGGCATGTGAGGGGTGTACTCACTTTTGTGAGATACTGTATGTACACATACATATACACACACTCTCATATGTATGTGTAGATACACATGGAAAGTGGACTACTCAATGGTAGTATTGATATTAGTATTAGTATTGATATTAGTATAGGAAGTATTGTACAGTATTGATATTATTTTATGCTATGCGTTATTGCAAATATGAAACACTACAGCTGACAAAGCCCTCCTCAATGGAATAAGTTGACAGAAAGGCAAATATAAATATAAATTATAATACATAAACGCACATCACAAAGGAATCAGGGGGCTTCAGTAACAAAAACTGCAGTGTTTATCCTCATGACACATCACAGGAAGCACTTCCATGGTCAACAGAGGACAGAATTAAACTTAGACTTGGGAAACTTAACATTAATAAATCACTGGGACCAGATGGCTTGTACCCGAGACCCGAGAGTACTTATGGAGCACAGTCAAGTAATTGCCAGACCATTGTTCCTAATTTTTACTAACAGTACTAACTGGAATGGTACCAGCTGATTGGAGAAAAGCCAATGTAGCACCAATATTTAAAAAGGGCCCGAAATACATCCCTGGGAATTACAGACCAGTTAGCCCCAACTTCAATAGTATGTAAGGGGAGTCGGTGATAAGGGACTATATACAATATTTTAGTAATGAGAGCAGTATCATTAGCAGTAATCAACATGGATTCGTGAAGAATCGTTCTTGCCAAACCAATCTAGTAACCTTCTATGAGGAGGTAAGTTGCCATCTAGCTAAAGGAAGGCCCGTAGACATGGTGTATCTAGATTTTGCAAAATAATTTGACATAGTTCCCCATAAAGGTTTACTGTACAAAATAAGGTCTGTTGGCATGGACCATAGGGTGAGTACATGGAATGAAAACTAGCTACAAGGGCGAGTTCAGAGGGTGATAAATGGGGAGTACTCAGAATGATCAGGGGGGGGTAGTGGGGTCCCCCAGGGTTCTGTGCTGGGACCAATCCTGTTTAATTTGTTCATAAATGACCTGGAGGATGGGGTAAACAGTTCAATCTCTGTATAAGCTAAGCAGGGTAATAACTTCTCTGCAGGATGTGGAAACCTTGCAAAAAGATCTGAACAAATTCATGGGGTGGGCAACTACATGGCAAATGAGGTTCAATGTAGAAAAATCTAAAATAATGCATTTGGGTGGCAAAAATGAATGCAATCTATACACTGGGTGGAGAACCTCTGGGGGAATCTAGGATGGAAAAGGACCTGGGGTCCTAGTAGATAGGCTCAGCAATGACATGCAATGCCAAGCTGCTGCCAACAAAGCAAACAGAATATTGGCATGCATTAAAAAGGGGATTCATTCCAGAGATAAAACAATAATTCTCCCAGTCTACAAGACTCTGGTCCGGCCGCACCTAGAGTATGCTGTCCATTTCTGGGCATCAGTCCTCAGGAAGTATGTACTGGAAATGGAGCAAGTACAAAGAAGAGCAACAAAGCTAATAAAGGGTCTATAGGATATTAGTTATGAGGAAAGGTTGCGAGCACTGAACTTATTCTCTCTGGAGAAGAGACGCTTTAAAGGGGATATGATTTCAATATGCAAATACCATACTGGTGACCCCACAATAGGGATTCAACTTTTTCTGGAAGGGAGTTTAACAAGACTCGTGGCCACTCATTAAAATTAAATTAGAAGAAAAGAGGTTTAACCTTAAACTAAGTAGAGGGTTTTTTACTGTAAGAGTGGCAAGGATATGGAATTCCCTTCCACAGGCAGTGGTCTCAGCGGGGGGGGTCATCGATAGTTTCAAGAAACTATTAGAAACTATTAGATAAGCACCTGAATGACTGCAACGTACAGGGATATACAATGTAATACTGACATATAATCACACACATAGGTTGGACTTGATGGACTTGTGACTTTTTTTCTACCTCAACTACTATGTAACTATGTGTTTGTTAGAGCTCCTGCGCTGTAAAAGGTGGTTGAGTCTAATTACTGGATGCAGCAAGCACTTGCACGAGACACACTCTCATGTGAATTAAATAGGTAATAAAAGAATAGTGCTGCGCTACCAAAGTGGAAAAAGTAGTAAAAAACTATGATATAAAACCTTTGTCCCCTTATAGCACCTATGGATATACTCTGGATATAATATGTAACATATTCATACACACACATGTATATGCATATGCAGAGTTAACCAAACTTGTATGAACATACACACAGACTCATGCAATGAGAAAAGATGAATGAGTTAAATTGGTGGTGTAGGTGGAAGTGATGGTGTAGGGAACAGTACGACATTGACTGGCTGCATGATGCCATAGTGACACAAAGTTGTGAATACTGATAAACTGTAACAGAATTACTTGGTTTACTATGTAAAGAACGCCCGCTTCAAGTGAACAGGATGTCAAAGAAACTGGTAGTATGGAAACTGGTAGTATGGAGTTTCTTTGACATCCTGTTCACTTGAACATGCAGCCAGTCAATTTCATACTGTTCCCTACGCCATCACTTCCACCTTCCACACAGGAGAATATGTTTTCTGTTTAAACCTATACTTGCAGAATCATGGAGGACTTGACCAACACTCTTAAAGACACTGGGAAACAGGTTCTGCAATACTTGGTTCTACAAGATAGAATTCCTTTTAACAAACACATTTAAACAACTTCTGATGTTTTAAGCAAATTATACTTTGTACCTTTGTTTTCCTAATGTACAAACAGCTGCCTAAAGCCTTATACACAAGATAGGACTTTGTACAAACTTTCCTGTGGATTTTTGTACAAAGGGCGTCGGCCGTAAACTTGTATTGCATACACGCGGCCAACTTTCACCAAATCACGTGTTTTTTTTGCTCTTTACTGTCACCTTTGGTCAACTTCTGTATTGTTGTCTGATCTTTTGCATTGGTTCTGAGCACGCGTGTTTGTACTTTGTACAAAAGTCCTATGGTTTTCTGTACACACGATCAGACTTTTCTCCATCAGACTTTTGTTGCTGGAAAGTTTGTCCGTTCGCACAGCTAACAAAAGTCTGATGAAAACCGAAAAAGTTTGTCCGATGGAGCGTACACACAGTCGGATGTTGCCTTAAAACAGCTAATTTGCATGTTTGCTGTCAAAAAGTCTGATCGTGTGTATGGGCCTTAAGGATTTCCTGTGCCCATCACTGATATCCACACTTTTTTTCTGTTCTTGCATATTAGGCACGGTGCCTAACATAACGTCACCACGTACAGCGGCTGCGAGCCAGAAGGACTGTTTCGCCAAGTTCTCTGCTAAGCTGTAGCTTTTACACAGAAACTTTTGCTTTTATCTTCAGACGTGAGTGTAGTATGTTGTTTTTAAATACATTTTTACTATTACATACTACACTATGAGTCTTTAAGTAATATATGCCCCCTTATACTGAGAGTGAAGTCGAGGAGCCGTGAGTGTCTAGGGCTGTTCCAATGAGTGTGGATCCATTTTGGGGTTTAACCCTCAAAAGTGTTTTTTGACTTTTCATTCATTTGAAAGACAACAACTTTTAAGCAGCCATTTTTTCCTTCTCTTCTACTGGATGTTTGGGGGAGCCTTTACCTGTTTGTCTATCTTTCTTGGAGTCACTTCGGGAAGCATCATCTGATTTATATATGGGTTGCTTTGCAAACTAATTTTATCACTTTCTGTAATCACTTATTTATTTATTTATTTTTCTTGATTTTGATAAGTGCTGCACATTTATTTAAAATAATTTGCATATTAGTTTACCTATTTCCCCTCTTAACCTATCCCCTACTCTTTGTTCCTGTATCTCATTATCTTCCCTATATACAACCTTACATACTACAGTGGGATTAGTGGATATCCCCGGTCAAGCACACATCCACTTGTCAAATTGTTCCAACCCCCACAACTTTATGGAGTACTATCACCTTCCCCCTCCTTTCTATGAACATTCGTTTTTCAAAAACGAACTAGACATGCATTTTTTTTGTATCCTTCATCTGTATGATTTTAACAGAAGTCCAAAAAACGAAATTATTCACCTCAAAGCATAATTCATTCTACATATCTTTACCAAAATGGAAGTAACAGACTATAAACTTTTAACCTAATGGTGCAAAATGCCATCTAAACTTCATGCAATATAACCAAGGCAAACATCATAGTTCTGGAGAGGATTGGGTGAGGAGGTGACTTGTGTACATACATAGTGGACTTGTCCCATAATTCAAATTTATTGGAATTGTTTTGCCAAACTAATATATAAAATATATGGGACCGGCTCCTGGGCTTTTTCTCTTTCACTGTACCTTTCACTTCTACCCATTCTACGCCATGTGGCAAAACACCCATTTTGACCAAATTTGGCTAATGGAGGAACTGATATATGACTTGCATAATATTTCCCATAAATACACTGTGATAAGTGCATGCTGGAGTAAGTTCAAAACAACAAAGGAATACTTCTGGTTATGTCCCCCCACCTCCCCACCCCACATATAGCTCTGACCCAATAGGTATGATATAAGGACTTAAGTATTATTGTGCCTTGGATGTTGGCATCACTGCATGTACCCACTCCTCCTCTCCATCCTCTTCCTCACCTTCTCAAGCCCTCTTTTGCTTTGTCCCCCTAAGTCACTTCAAGTATTGCCTGAATGTCAAGGCAGTAACAAGGCTGCCTGCGGGAAGAAAATGATAAAAGATGGAAAACATATTTAAAAGGAGAAAGTCATTATTACTTTACATCAGATCAATTCATATATCTCCGTCATGGATTCACTCATTTACACATCAATATACCCAACTTTCTTTGTGACACCATTAAACTGTATGGTGCTCTTAAGTCCCAGAAGAAATCATTTCTACCATTTATTTCGGATAATTCCACTGGGACTTCATTTTAAGTCACATATATTTAATAGTTTAACATTTATTTATAAAAAAAATGACCATACTGTAAAACCCTAAGATTTTTTATTTTTTATTTTTTTTAGAGTATCACACTGTAATACATAAATTGACACTACATAAGCCAAACTTCTCTTAGAAGCCAAGGTAATTGCTACTTTAGGGATAGTGATTCCAGTCCGGCATTATTATCCAAGTTACTCTTAACAATGGGATTTGCTTGATCTCTGCTGAATCTATCAAAGTTCTTCTTAACTGGGGCCCATTTGATTATGAAGCCAATTTAGAGACCGTCCTTTCCTTCACAAAGTTTCCTTTTGTATTAGGAATACATGCTTACCTATTTCAAAAATGCCATTATTGTGACACAATTTATGTTAGAATGAGCAGTACTCTGTGTAACATTATTTAAAGAAAGCTCTTTGAATTTAGAATAATGGATACCTGGTAGGCATTAACTCACTTGAGAGATCTACTTAAGAAACTTATTGCTATCACTTGCAGCTCTCTGGGGTATTGATGCTGTTTTTGCAGAGCTGTTTGCTGTGGAATAAACAGACAAGTGCTCCATATATCATTTTAAGTAAGACAAATAAAGTTCTTTTTCTGCCTTATACTGATGTCATTGTCAGTTGTACAGAAATAATTCTGTGCTACACTTCAGTTTTAAAGCACATTGACCTAATTTAATGGATTGTGTATTGTGCTGTATGAATAAATGCCATTTTCGGTCTTAGCGAGCCCCAATATTCCTTTCTATTGTGTCTGGCGTAGACTTAATACATTTTTGTTCATCGGTGTGGACTTTTTATCTTCCCTCATTAAGAAAACTCCAGTATAAGGATTTTTCCCTTATACAGTGTATTATTTTACTTGTTAATCTTTTCTGTGAAGTGCTTTTAATTGAGTAGAAACAAATGCAAATAGGTATCTCTTTAGAATTTGTGAATCTTAAAATGTAGATAAGCTCAAGAACAAAAATGTAATGTATTGCAGCTTACCAGTCCTTACATGTGGTGGTTGCATTGGTTTCCCTTTTTCATACCTTTATTTTCACCTTATGATATTGCCAATAACACACTAGGATGACAACTCTCTGTGCTGTACCTATGAAGGAAAAGCAGAACAATCAGATTTCAGTCTCCTGTTGTCCTAATTAGGTACCAGAAGTTACTGAACCCTTTTCTTCGCTCTTAGGTTTTGAATAAGCCTCAATGTTCTTTGGTTTAAACTGTTGATAATCTAAATTTTTTATTGACCCTGACAAAAAGTTAATGTCATTTAGTACTTTAAATAATTTGACAATTAGTAATGTACTTATATAATGTGCACATATTAATATGTATCAAAAAAAGTAATAAAATGTTCAAATGTATATTTGTACTACTTTAAAAAATAAACTTACGAGGCTACAGGAAGTAACACCAGGTTCACAAAAATACAGGGGAGAAACCACCAATAAATATTTTTTTTTGTCAGTTAAGAAAAAGTAAGGTAAAGAAAGAAAGATCTTATGCAGTAACAGACCACATAGAAATTGCATATTATAGGCCTAAATCAAAGTTTTAAGATTAAATCAGCAACTCAAGAGGTCGAGGGTCAGGACATAATAATCCCAACAGTGTAATATGCAATGAAAAAAAGACTTTATCCTTAGCTCCAGCTCACACTGGTCTGACTTGTCATGTAATTTGACAGTTCCAAATCACAAGACAAGTTGCACCCCATTGCAGGCAATAGAACCATACATATCTCATGTCACATCGATTAGGAAATAGGTTCCTGCACTACTCTTTACTGATTTCATTGCAACTTGCACAGACTTCTGTTAAATGAAGTCGCAAGGAGCAATGAAATTGGCAGTGCAAATAGCTGAAGTAGTGCAATTTCAAAGCCGCACCAGTGTTAATGTGGGCTTAAACAGATTTTGCTGAATGTCCTAATTGTCACAATGTAGAAGCAGGTAAATCTGTTCCACAGGAACGGCACAATTGCTCTTGATGTTAAGTTTAATCAAGCTTTATTGACTTTCTTATAAAAGGATCAGTACCATCTATGTTGAGCATGTGCTTCTGTTTTTTTCAAAACAAGCCTCTGGCAAAGAAATAAATGTTGCTAAATATAGGATAAACTTGTGTCATCGAAGGATTCCAAATCCACTGCACCATTTGAGAACTATGCCTCTCACTGACTGCAGATGTCCCAGGCACCGGCTCAGAAATGACTACTATTACTATTGAAAGGTATTACCGTATATACTCGAGTATAAGCCGAGATTTTCAGCCTCTTTTTTGAGGCTGAAAGTGCCCCCCTCGGCTTATACTCGAGTCATCGCTGTCTGCCCGCTCGATCAGCGTGTCGAGCAGACAGACAGCGGCCATTCTACAATTCAAAAGCCGCGCCTCCGGCTCCGCCTTCGCCTGTGATAGGCGGAACACTGAATTTCCCAGCAGCCTGTGTTCCGCCTATCACGGACATCGTATCATCCTCGTACTACGGACGAGGATGATACGATGTCAGTGATAGGCGGAACACAGGCTGCTGGGAAATTCAGTGTTCCGCCTATCACAGGCGAAGGAGGAGGCGCGGCTTTTGAATTTTACAATGGCCGCCGAAGAGGGCACGGGACGGAGGCAAGGCAAGGCAAGGCAAGGCACGGCACGGCACGGGACGGGACGGAGGCAAGGCAAGGCACGACACGACGGCAAGGCACGGCACGGCACGGGACGGAACGGAGGCAAGGAGGCAAGGCACGGGACGGAGGCTCGGGACAAAGGTAGGCTGGACACACACACACACACACACACACACACACACACACACACACACACACGGATGGATACACACACACACAGGGATGGGTGGATGGATGGAGACACACACAGGGATGGGTGGATGGATGGAGACACACACAGGGATGGATGGATGGAGACACACACACACAGGGATGGATGGATGGATGGATGGAGACACACACACACAGGGATGGATGGATGGATGGACACACACACACACAGGGATGGATGGACGGACACACAGGGATGGACGGACACACAGGGATGGACGGACACACAGGGATGGACGGACACACACACAGGGATGGACAGGCATGTCTCACCCTCGGCTTATACACGAGTCAATAAGTTTGCCAGTTTTTTTGGGGGTAAATTGGGGGCCTCGGCTTATATTCGGGTCGGCCTATACTCGAGTATATACGGTAATTAACAAAAGATTCACTACTATTTAGTGGTAGCTGGTGGTAATTTTTTTTGGAGGGGACGGCAAACAGTATGCCACCCCCTTCCCTTCCCTTATCTGCTTCCCTTGCTCAGTGGCGGCAGCCTCCCGTTCTCCTGTTCTCCATGGGTCATCACGGCGGCAGCAGCTTCCGTTTCCTTCTTCCTCCTTGATGACCAATCGGGAGTCTTCTCTTTTTGGCCAATCGGAAAACGGGTCTCACACCTGCTTCTGATTAGCTGGATTGAGGATCAGTGTTTCAACAGCAAATATTAATTCGCTGTTGTAACACACCTGAGTGGGCTCGGGTCGTATTCTCTGTGACCCGATCCCACACTATTTTGAAGCTTATTAGAGCCTCTGGCTCTAATCAGGTGCTTAAAGTGGCTGTAATTTATTCAGGCCGTAATTTGTGCACCCGGTGCCCTGAAAGGGGCTGGACGCATGAATAAGGGGTGGTCGTGGCGGCCAAGGATAGATTCATGCTATGCATAAACCTATCCATTGCATATAGGGGGGGCCTGGAGAGAGGGGGCGGTGCCCGGGCACCCCTAATGGATGGGCCACCACTGCTCCAATGAGTGCACTCAGATTCTTTTAACCTTTTAACCAGCTATCCAAAATAATGTTACATCCACAGTGCTCCCACCCATTAATGTGTTTCACCAAAGCTGTCTTGATCACAAGAATGGGAGTCCCAAGGAGGCAACCAAACCAGCTTTGGTGAAAGGTGTTAAGAAGGGGTGATTCCTGGGTGGAGTCAGTGGATGTAGCTGTATTTTCGATAACAAATTAAAATTGCCTGAGGAGTGTTTATTGGAGTGTGGCTTTTATTCATTAATACCTTTCAATGGTAAACAGAGACAGATTTTCTGAGCTGACACCTGGGACATCTGCAGCCAGTGAGAAGCATAGGTCTGGGGTGGTGCTTTGGACTTGGAGTTCTTTAATAACACAAGTTTATGCTATATTTACCAATGTTCATTTCTTTGCAAGAGGCTTGCTTTTATAAAAGCGGAAGCATGTGTTAAGTAGAAATGATCCCTGGGTGAGTACACTGGGGATGTACTAGCTATATTCTTGATATCTGATTTAAAGTGTCTGAGTGCTCATTGGAGTGTGGTTTTCATTCATTAACATCTTTTAATAAGAGCTCATTTACTAGCTGGCAGGCATGTTCCCAGCAATGGCAATTTGCCATTGCTGGGAACATGCCTTTGAGACGCCATTGCTGCCACATCAGGGAGATCCTGAATGCTTGCTTGGATTGAACATCTGTTGATACCACTTGCCTAATAGTCCCCCATTTCCACCTTTGGGCACCCTCTTGGGAAGTACTTTATAAATAGTTGACCATTATCGACATTATAGCCTTCTGATACCTAGCACAGAGATCCCTTTGTATATACTTTCATGCATCTGCTTGTGGGGGACATCTAACTAATGGGGCCCACATTGCCTTTTGCATTTTTGGGACATATCCAGCACAAAGTTTTTTTTTTTCATTGTAACACTGCATAGTAGCTGACATCTCTGCACCCACTCCTGAGGAAGCAGGTTATATGCCCTGCAAAACACGTTAAATAAACGTGTTAATAAAAGTTAATAAAAGTCCAACATAAAGACCATATCATAATGTTCAGTGGAAAAGCTGATAAAAAATAAAACACTACATTACATGTAAGTATATATATTGGTTTTGAATTAGCCTACATAGGTCATTTGAAAAATAGGCAGCAAGCAACCTTTCCAAGTCTCTAAACAAATCTAACTTAAAAACCCCCTCTGAGCAGATTTCTCTGACCTCCTCCATTGTTTCCATTTTCTAAAAAGAATCTTCTTCAGCATTGGTCACGTAGGGAGCCTCTATAGACAGAACTAGGGAGGATGGACGAGAGCCCTTTTTGCTAAAAAAATATATTTGTCCCCTGAATAAAATCTAAGAAATGTAATATTGAAGTTTACTAAATTGTTTTCTTACAAGATATGTATTAAAGTTTCTGTTATTTTATTTTAAAAAAAGTTACTGTAATTTTACGACATTCAGTAAGCAACATGGCAAATAAAAGCAGATAATAGCTTTTAAAAAGTCAGTAATAAAACACTTGTTTTATTTGTTTTTTTTTAAACAGAATTGCTATCTTGTAACCTGACAGAACATGGTGCTACAGCAAGAGTATCTTTCCTGATGCCACCCTGGAAAACGATGATAGCAGTTTCTTTAAGCTGAAAAAAAAAAACACAAGATGGAAAGTTAAAAACACACACTCCTCACACATTCTTTGTGATAGATTGTCTAGCAGGAGAGAAAGTTGAGTGATCGGCGCTCTATTCGAAATTCTTTGCCAGGAGCCTGAAGAGAAAAAGCCCATTGGGTCCTGTTATTGTAACTATTTCTTTGTCAGATATGGACAAGAAAGGAAAAAAGGAAACAGAAAGAAAAAGCCGGAAGGAACAGCAGCTTCTAGTATAAAAATAAGGGGAAAAACAGCGCAAAGAGGAATTATTTAACAAACAAGGGAATTTCACAACAAATATTCAGTAAATAGGTTACCAATAAACATTTTATCTCTGGAAGGTTACTTATAAATGATATACCAGCCAAAAAACTTAATTTATCAGTTTAGCTATAAAATATAAGTATAATTAAAACCTGAGTTACTTTTTCTTTTTTATTAAACTGACTGAGGTAAATGTACAATATGTATCTACAATATGTATGTAAAGAGCTGCATAAATTGTGGGTACTATATAAATACCAATACCTACAGTAAATAAAATAAATATAATATCTTACTTAGACATTATATCTGAAAATACATCCTGGTTATATCATGGTATATATTTTGATGTGAATAGTGGCCATGCTAAACTAAACCCCCCCCCTACTAGCGGCTGTATAACCCTTTCATGACTAAGCCTATTTTTGGAATTTGGTGTTTACAAGTTAAAATCCATATTTTTTGCTAGAAAATTACTTGGAACCCCCAAACATTATATATATTTTTTTAGCAGAGGCTCTAGAGAATAAAACGGCGATTGTTGCAATATTTTATGTCACACGGTATTTGCGCAGTGGTGTTTTAAACGCAACTTTTTGGGAAAAGGGACACTTTCATGAATAAAAAAAAAACAAAACAGTAAAATTAGCCCCATTTTTTTGCGTAATGTGAAAGATAATGTTACGCCGAGTAAATAGATACCAAACATGTCACACTTTATAATTGCGCGCACTTGTAGATTGACGACAAAGTACGGTACCTAAAAATCTCAATAGGCGACGCTTTAAATTTTTTTTACGGTTACCAGGTTAGCGTTACAGAGGAGGTCTACTGCTAGAATTATTGCTCTCGCTCTGACGATCGCGGCGATACCTCACATGTGTGATTTGAACACCGTTTACATACGCAGGCGCGACTTCCGTATGCGTTTTCTTTTCTTCGCGAGCTCGCGGGGACGGCGGGCGCTTTGAAATTTTTTTTTATTTTTTTATTTATTTTATTTATTTTAAAATGACTAATTTGTTTTAAAAAAATAAATAAAAATTTGATCACTTTTATTGCTGTCACAAGGAAGGTAAACATCCCTTGTGACAGTAATAGGTGGTGACAGGTACTCTTTATGGAGGGATCGGGGGTCTAAAAGACCCCCCACCCCTCCTTTACACTTCAATGTATTCAGATCGCCGAAAACGGCGATTCTAAATACCTGATATTTTTTTTAAACCGGCGCCATTGGCAGCCGAGTAAACGGGAAGTGACGTCATGACGTCGCTTCCGTGTTTACGATGAGGAGACTGGAACGAAGCCGATTACGGCTTCGTTCCAGTTCCTCCCCAGCAGTCAGAGCCGACGGATCGCTAATCGGTGCTCCCGATCGAGCGGGAGCACCGGTAACAGCGGCGAGAGGCGGCGGGAGGGGGGGACGTCCCCTCCCGCTCCTCCGGCATAACAGCTGAGCGGCTTTTAGCCGCATCGGTTGTTATGCCTGGATAGCCAATCGCCTGCTGTAAAAAATGGTACCGGGATGATGCCTGCAGGTGCGGGCATCATCCCGGTATAACCCCCGGAAGCCGAGAACGCAGATCTGCGTACGCTCGGCGGGAAAGGGATAAAATATCTAAGTAATATCTTGGAAACACCACCAAAAAGATATACAGCAACCCTCCAGTACCAAATAGAAATAGAAATAAATAAATATATATATATATATATATATATATATATATATATATATTTAAAGCATTCAATAATTTACAATATATTAGTGCATACATTTCATACAGTAAAAGTGCCCAGTGCATTCATTACAGTTTATTTTTGTACAAATAAGCACAAAAAAAATCTGCACAATGTATCAAAAAGTACACACACACACACACACACACACACACACACACACACACACACCCTGCCTTTACAAGCACATGAACTTTAATGGCACCCCAGTCTTATGCCCTGTACAAATGGTCGGACTTTCCGACGGAAAATGTGTGATCGGATCTTGTTGTCAGAAAATCCAATGATGTGTGGGCTCCATCAGACTTTTTCCGTCTGAATTTCCGACACACAAAGTTTGAGAGCAGGATCTAAAATTTCCGACAACAAAATCCGATTTAAATTCCGATCGTGTGTAGACAATTCCAACGGACAAAGTGCCACGCATGCTCAGAATAAATTATGAGACGGAAGGTATTGGCTACTGCCCTCTTTATAGTCCTGTCGTACGTGTTCTACGTCACCACGTTCTGAACGATCGGACTTTCCGACAACTTTGAGCGACCTTGTGTATGCAAAACAAGTTTGGGCCAAAATCTGTCGTATTTTGTAGTCAGAATGTCCGACCGTGTGTACAGGGCATTAGTCTGTGAAGTTCAATATTGAGTTGACCTACCCTTTGCTGTTATAACAGTCTCCACACTAATTCATCTCAAAGGAGTCCAAATAGTTCATGGTTAGGACTCTGGGCAGGCCAGTCAATTTTCTCCACCCCAAACTCACTCATCCATGTCTTCATGGACTTTGCTTTGTGCAGTGGTGTGCAGTAATGTTGTAACAGGAAGGGGCCTTCCTCAAACTGTTCCCACAAAGTTGGGAGCATGAATATATCCAAAATGCCTTTGTATGCTGACACCTTAAAGCGGAATTCCACCCAAAAGTGGAACTTCCACTTTAAGGCCTCCTCCCTGCTCCTGTTTCTGAAACTGAGCTTTTGGGGAGGGGGGTGCAGGAACCCGAATTTGACAGGTACCTGCTACCACTTCCGTTCCCGGGCACCTAGGTGACGGGAAGCAGAAGCTCCCTCCCGAAGTCTTCTGGGACATATGACAGGTCCTAAAATACTTCAGGGCCAGTCACAGACCACAGCGCCACTCGCGCATGCGCAGTGGGCACCCCATAGTAGTGATGCCGGTACCTCAGAAGTAGGACACGGGGAGAACACGGCTGTGGTGAGTGCACCTCTGGACTGTGGGACAGGTGAGTGGCTGTTTATTAAAAGTTAGCAGCTACACCTTTTGCTGCTGACTTTTAATAAACAAATTAATGGAACTCCGCTTTAAGAGTTCCCTTCACTGGAACTAAGGGGCCAAGCCCAGCACCTGAAAAACAACCCCACACCATAATCCCCCCTCCACCAAATGATTTGTACCAGTGCAAAAAGCAAGGTTCATAAAGACATAGATGAGCAAGTTTGGGAAGGAGGAACTTGACTGGCCTGCACAAAGGGCAGCACAGTGGTGCAGTGGTTAGCACTCTCACCTAGCAGTAAGAAGCGTCGCTGGTTCGAATCCCAACCTGGAGGAAACCCACACAGGTACCTGTGTGGGTTTCCTCCAGGCACCCTGGCCTCCTCCCACAATCCAAAGGCATGCAGGTAGGCTAATTGGCCTCTGTCCAAAATTGGCCCTAGTATATGAATGGGGACCTTGAATTGTGGGGACCAACGTGAGTGTGCAATGTACAGGGATAGCGACAATTGTAGGCACTCACTCAGGATGGACTGGTGTCTTTATTCAACCTTACTAACTATGAAACTAGTCAGGACTTCAACCTGATAGAACACCTTTGGGATGAATTAGACTATGAGCCAGACCTTCTTGTCCAACATTAGTGCCTGACCTCATAAATGTGCTTCTGGAAGGGTGGTCAAACATTCCCATAGACACATGCCTAAACCTTGTGGACAGCCTTCCCAGAAGAGTTCAAGTTGTTATAGCTGCAAAGAGCAGGCCAACTCAATATTGAACCCTATGGACTAAGACTGGGAAACTGGGCATCCAAATACTTTTGAATATAATATATATATATATATATATATATATATTTATATAGATTTTTTTCACCAATATGTCTATATATTCTTCAATCTACTGCTTGTGTATGTAATGACACTTTAAGGGGAATAACGCGGACAATGAACTTATTTTCTTTTCTCTGAGAGTTTTTTTTGCAAAACACCATAGAGAACACTCCGTGATTGCTTGGACACATTGCTAGCATATTAAGGGACTGGACTCTCTTCCTGCTGATCCTTTTTTCTCCACTTTTTAAAATAAAAAGGGTTTTGCTTGCTTTGGAGTCTTGAAGCACTACTCTGTGCTTTTTTTAAATGTGCCTGTTTTTTTTTCTTTCTTTCTTTTTTTTTCAAAGCAGCAGTATGGCTGTAGTAAGGCCATATTGCTTCTTTATAAATGGGTCCCCAAGTGTACCAATGATTGAGACTTTCAGAAATACAAAGGTGCCCTCTAGTAAGCACTCTCCTAAAAAGCTATCTGGCATTTTACTGATACATACTGTATGTATCTGTTTTTTTTTTTATTTGATCTCTAATATAAATTGAAATTATGATAGTTTTCCAATGTATTTTATTCAGTCAATACAAGCTGTTAAATCAAAAAATACACTGCATTGCTATGCCATTTAGATGCTATAAAAATGTATCCAACCAATGCAGTAGCATGCTTATCAATAACCTAAAAAAAACAATTAGTTGAACATCTTCAAAATAATGCCTACAAATAGATTTCTGCAGATTGAATAAGAATATTGAGACAGACAGACCGATAAGCCCAATGTGTGAGCACCAAAATAAACATTCCTAAATGTTCCAGATATATCCTCTTAGTACCTATTTTCTCATCCTGTAGTAAGTGTACATATTTGTGTACATCTGATGGACCAACAGCATACATCTGTTTCTTATAGAACTATAATTGTAGTAGTCTGGCATTTTAGCAAAACAACTGATCTTTGGTCCTGGGTGGCTTAGCTCCAATGTAAAAATGCATATAAAGCAAAGGAGAAGGCCTTCAAAAAATAAAAGGTTGAGGGATCATCATCAGCATTCAGACTTTATAAAGAATGCAACAAGAAATGTAAGGGTGCAATTAGGATGGATAAGATAGAACACGAAAGACACATAGCGGAGGAGAGCAAAAAAATTCTTTAAGTATGTAAAGAGTAAAAAAGGAGGACAGACCTTATTGGCCCCATAAAGAATGAGGAAGGACATCTGGTTACAAAGGATGGGGAGATGGCGAAGGTATTGAATTTATTCTTCTCCTCAGTCTTCACAAGGGAATCAGGGGGCTTCAGTAACCAAAACTGCAGTGTCTATCCTTATGACACATCACAGGAAGCACCTCCATGGTTAACAGAGGACAAAATTCAAATTACACTTAAGAAACTTAACATTAATAAATCACTGGGACTAGATGGCTTGCATCCGAGGGTACTTAGGGAACTCAGTCAAGTAATTGCCAGACCATTGTTCCTAATTTCTACTGACTGGAATAGTACCAGGTGATTGGAGAAAAGCCAATGTAGCACCAATATTTAAAAAGTGGCCAAAATACATCCCTATAATTACAGACCAGTTAACCTAACATCAATATTATGCAAGCTCTTGGAGGGGATGATAAGGGATAAGGGACTATTTACAAGATTTTAGTAACGAGAACAGAATCATTAGCAGTAATCAGCATGGATTCATGAAGAATGGTTCTTGCCAAAACAATCTATTAATCTTTTATGGGACGGTGAGTTGCCACCTAGATAAAGGAAGGCCCGTAGTCGTGGCATATCTGGATTTTACAAAAGCATTTGACACAGTTCCCTATAAACGTTTACTGTACAAAATGAGGTCTGTTGGCATGGACCATAGGGTGAGTACATGGATTGAAAACTGGCTACAAGGGTGAGTTCAGTAGGTGGTGATAAATGGGGAGTACTCAAAATGGTCAGAGGTGGGTAGGGGGGTCCCCCAGGGTATTGTGCTGGGACCAATTCTATTTATTTTGTTCATAAAAGACCTGGAGGATGGGGTAAACAGTTTAATCTCTGTATTTGCAGACGATACTCGGCTAAGCAGGGCAATAACTTTTCTGCAGGATGTGGAAACCTTGCAAAAAGATCTGAACAAATGAATGGGGTGGGCAACTACATGGAAAATTAGGTTTAATGTAGAAAAATGTAAAATAATGCATTTGGGTGGCAAAAATATGAATGCAATCTATACACTGGGGGGAGAACCTCTGGGGGAATCTAGGATGGAAAAGGACCTGGGTTTCCTAGTAGATGATAGGCTCAGCAATAGCTTAGCTGCTGCTAACAAAGCAAACAGAATATTGGCATGCATTAAAAAGGGGATCAACTCCAGAGATAAAATGATAATTCTTCCACTCTACAAGACTCTGGTCCTGCCGCACCTAGAGTATGCTGTCCAGTTCTGGGCACCGGTCCTCAGGAAGGATGTACTGGAAATGGAGCGAGTACAAAGAAGGGCAACAAAGCTAATAAAGGGTCTGGAGGATATCAGTTATGAGGAAAGGTTGTGAGCACTGAACTTATTCTCTCTGGAGAAGAGACGCTTGAGAGAGGATATGATTTGAATTTATAAATAACGTACTGCTGACCCCACAATAGGGATAAAACTTTTTTGCGTAAGGGAGTTTAACAAGACACGTGGCCACTCATTAAAATTAGAAGAGAAGAGGTTTAACCTTAAACTATGTGGAGTTTACTGTAAGGCCGCGTACACACGCGGGGACTGTTCGCCCAACTTTGTCCGCTGAACAGTGTTTCGGCGGACAGTCCGCCCGTGTGTGGGCTTTCAGCGGACAGTTTCAGCGAACAGTCTGCTGAACAAAGTTTTTCGGAAATTCCGAAAAACTGTCCGCTGAAACTTGGTTTCAGCGAACAGTCCCCTCGTGTGTAGGCTTGTTCGTCAAACTAAGTTCCGCGCATGCTCAGAAAGGATTTACACGCCGAAAGTTGTAATGCAGTGTATAGGACGTCGTATTTTCCGTCCCGTCGTACGTGCCGTTCACGTCATCGCGCACGGTTTCAGCAAACTGTTCGTTCGTCGTGTGTGGGCAAGTCCGTCCATGCTAATTTTGAGCGGACTGTTTGCTGAAACTGTTTGACGGACAAAGTTGAGCGAACAGTCCCCGCGTGTGTACGCGGCCTAAGAGCGGCAAGGATGTGGAATTCCCTTCCACTGGCGGTGGTTTCAGCAGGGAGCATCAATAGTTTCAAAAATCGATTAGATAAGCACCTGAATGACTGCAACATACAGGGATATACAATGTAATACTGACATATAATCACACACATAGCTTGGACTTGATGGACTTTTGTCTTTTTTCAACCTCACCTACTATGTAACTATATAACCCTATGGAGAATGAAAAACTGGGTTAACCTGAAAAGGAGAGTGAAACGTGGGGGAGTGCCCAAAGAATATCTTCCCAAGCATTGCTTGAAATAGGCTAAATATCCTTTCCCCACTTTGCTCTAGAAGGCAGATCGAATTTATGGAAGAGGCTCTCTAAAAGAGCTGAATAAGTAGGAGACATGAGACCTTTGGTGGAGGTCACTTGAACTACTCTATCCAACACTGGCAACCACAAAGGAAAAGAAGATTGAGCATGCAAAGCATGGCACTGTTACTAGTTTGCAGTGCCCTACCTTAAAACCTCTATCACACTAGCACTCTTTGTGATCCTATCTACAACCCTTATCCTCAAATGACCCCCCTTCCTCCACCTGTGAACCCAACCCTATGACTTACCACTGATTTGACCTTGCATGCTTGTTTGCATACTCACTTCTCTAGTGCTGGGATCTTGTACAACAGATAGTAACCCTTCCTGTAGATACTAATGACGGGACCCTTGCACTGGAATCTACAGTTTTGACGTCCCTTGGCAGGAGAAACACAAATATTTTAATGAGGGTGAATAATAATGTGAAAAATAGAATTCAGCAACATTTACCTTTTATCTAGTAAAAGGTCGAATACAATGATCACTGCTGCCCAGCTATATCCTCCAGCAGTAAACGTGCGAAAAAACCTGACAGGTTGGATTGACTTCAGTACAACCAGCCTGCCCATAGTCAAAATTAGGCTGGTTCCTGCTGAACTGACTGAATTTCAATCCATCTATGCCCAGCTTTAAACAGTTTTGAGATTCTTTTTTGTTATACTATGTGAACAGGTCTAATCTTACTAGCATATGTTAGAAAGCCTTGTGCTGCTATAAAGGGGTTGTAAACCCTCTTGTTTTTTCACCTTAATGCATCCATTGCATTAAGGTGAAAAAAATTCTGACACTAACCGCCCCCCCCCCCCAGCCCCCCGTCTTACTCACCTGAGCCCGTTCGTTCCCACGGCAGAGACGTGCTCTACCTCTCTGCCCAGGGTTCTCCGCTCTTGATTGGATAGATTGATAGCAACGCAGCCATTGGCTCCCACTGCTGTCAATCAGATCCAATGACGTGGGCGCCGGGGGGGCGGGGCCGAGTCTGGCATTCTGTGTCTATGGACGCAAATGCTGGACTGGGGAGCGCACCCGCAAGGTAACCCCCAGGGAGATCGCTTCTCCTAGGGGGTTACCGATGTGAAGAGGAGCTCCCGAGCACCATTGGGGGACCCCAGAAGATGATGATCGGGGCCACACTATGCAAAACAAACTGCACAGTGGAGGTAAGTATGATATGTGTGTTATTTAAAAAAACAAAAAAAAACAAGGGTTTACAACCCCTTTAAAGAACATCAGGTGGCAATAAAATGTAAAAAAAAAAAGTAATTATTGTCTAATGAAAACGTGTGCTGTGCTGTCCAACAATACACAAACATTTCTTTATGGGCAGTGACTACAAAAATTACATATATTTCAATAGTTTGTTATTTCACTAGTTCTATAGGAGAATAATATGGGAAAGTGCTTTGGCATTGGGAATGATCAGATGTCTAAAGTTAAAAGGCAGTTGCCTTCCCTAACCATAGAGCTAAGGCGATAACAGCATGTTTTGTGAGGTTGTCATGACAAAAACACTGCGTGCTGAGACTAAATAGTCAGAAATAGTGTTACCTAATGCTATTCATTGCTGCCAACACCCTTTCTTTAACCTCATAAAGTCACAGTAAGAACAAGCCAGTGCTGCAAGAGTTAAGTAAAATTAAAGAAAATGTTAAACAATATATGAAAAAGAAAAAAGTAAACACCTCTCATTGTTAATTACAATAGCATTTTTGTAACAGTAGTACTTGTATTGTAATTCATTTATGATAAAAAGACTGTGTGTTGGCTTCTTCTATCTCTTCGAGATGCCAGTATGGAGATAGGCCAGTGATTTAAAACAACAGTCAGGCACCTAACTAGTATTCCAAGAAAGAAGTCAGCAATGGAAGCCTACATATTTGCCTGGAAACAAGTAGACCTTAACCCAATCACTAAAAATACCTATAAGCCTAAACTACTTCCAACCAAAAGCTGCACATCTATGGCGTTGGAAGGAAGTGATTATACCAGGATCAAGGCAGCTAGGGATGAGCCGAACACCCCCCCCCCCCCCCGTTCGGTTCACATCAGAACATGCGAACAGGCAAAAAATATGTTCGAACACGCAATAACGTTAAAGGCTATGGGACACGAACATGAATAATCAAAAATGCAAATTTTAAAGGCTTATATGTATGGTATTGTCATAAAAAGTGTTTGGGGACCTGGGTCCTGCCCCAGGGAACATGTATCAATGTAAAAAAAAGTTTTAAAAATGGCCGTTTTTTTGAGGGGCACCCCCGCGCGTTTTTATTTTTATTTTGAAGTGGGGTTCCCCTTAATATCTATACGAGACTTAAAGGGCCTGGTATGGAATTTAGGGGGACCCCCAGGCATTTTTAAAAAAAAATTTGGTTCGGGGTTCCCCTGTGGGGAAATCCCTGCGCTGTTTTTATCAATGAACTTTTATGTGTATTGCGGACCAACAATTCATTATAGCCGCAAGTAGTTTTAGATGACTTTGTTTCCTTTAGAAATGCCGTTTTGCTGTCAGACTGTTCTAAACACCGGAAACATGCACCCCTTTACAGGCATACTATAGACACCCCCGGTATGAAATTTAAAGGAATAGTACACTTTTATTGTTTCACTTTAAGCGTTATTAAAATCACTGCTCCTGAAAAAACGTCAATTTTTAAAACTTTTTTTTGCATTGATACATGTCCCCTGGGGCAGGACCCAGGTCCCCAAACACTTTTTATGACAAAAGCATGCATATAAGCCTTTAAAATTAACACTTTTGATTCCTCCCATAGACTTTTAAAGGGTGTTCCGCGGCTTTCGAATTGGCCGCGAATACCCAAAATTGTTCGGCGAACTGGCGAACAGCCATCGTTTGAGTCGAACATGAGTTTGATTCGAACATAAAGCTCATCCCTGATGGCAGCAGCTACAGACACAATTCTTTTTAGCTGGCAACTAGCTTATCAGTAACAGTGATACAAGTGGCTATACAGTCACCAAATCAGTTTTGCACTCATTAAGGGGATCCCTTTCCTCCCCTCACCACTAGCCACCATTACCAGGCTCTCCCATTCCACCATGTTTAACTGTAAACTGGTAACTTGTAAAGGCTTTTAAAGTGTCACTTATAGACAATTTTAAGTACCATAGTTTGTTGCCATTTTACAGGCATGCACAATTTTAAATCTTGAGATGTTTGGTATCAGTTTACTCGATGCAACATCATCTTTTATATTTTACAAAAGAATGGGTATTATATTCTGTTTGTGTGCACTAATATTCACTTAAGTGTATTTTTCCTGAAAATTTGTGCTTGATAAATGGCTGCATAAATATCATGTGACATAAAAAAAATTGAAAAAAAAACCCCACCATTTTACTCTCCAGGGCCTCCCTGCTTTCTGGAAAATATATGCATCCAGTTCCTGATCTCCTCTGCTGTGTATGAAGCCTGAAGTACTCAGCTATATGTGTTTCCAGCTTCAGAGCTGTAATTCCCCTGCTACAGTGGCTAAGGAAGCAACTAATCAAGCATGATCTGTGTTTGATTAGCTGCAGTGGAGGGCAGGGGAGACATTGGTCCCTACTAGTCCCCTAATGTCTCAATAAAGAGAAGCTGTCACCTGCACAAAGCTATCACATAGAGGACATGTTAGGCCCTTCTGATAGCAATAAAGTTAAATGTAAAAAATCTAATTATTTAAAAAATTAAAATTATAATAATATTAATATAAACAATGAAAAAAACATTTAAAAGCAATTCTGTCACCCTGAGCATACCCAAAAATGCAAATGTGTGCATAGGGTGTACATGCATATGTAAAGAGCAATGGTGCCACACATGTTATATATTGGCACAAATGTCAGGGAGAAAGAATAATTCTAGGTCACTCATTTACACTTTACTCTAAAACAAATGAGCTGTCAGCAGCCAATCAGACTTCATTGATTAAAGTAACCTGAGCAATAAAAGACACTTTTTGATTGATTGTCATGGGTGTCTGACATTCTACTTATTAGAGGTCTGTATTCCCTCCTTTGTCATTATTACAGCTTTTCCATTTTGTTTTCTTTCTTTAAGATTACACCACTTCACAAAATGAAAATGCCATGTTGAAAAGAGAATCACTGAAAATATGGTTGCATGCTTTTGCTGCAATACTTCACACTGGTGGATAACAGCACTGCAAATCACATGGAGTGTGTTTATCTTACCAGACGGGAATCCTCTCCAATGTGGTAGCACTAAGTTTATATATTGATAGATAAAGTCATGTACAGGAAAAAGAGTGGCATAAATGTTATATCTATGTTCTTTATTCTTCCCCACAGATACAAAATTGTTTAATTCATGAACAGAGGAAAGCCCATAAAGTTACCATGAAATTCACCCTACAGCCATATAAATCATTAGTTTACTCTATAGAACTTGCTGCTTTCCAGAGTGTTTCTTGATGAAAACTTTTACAGAAGATACTATTCTTCCTATTTATTATTTATCTGAATAAAAGATAATCCATTAGATCTACAGCCATTACAGTCTATCATCCTGGATATTTGCATAATTATTAAGATAAGCCTACTTTTTGAGAATTAAACAGTACACATTTCATCCCGTGTCTGTTCTCTATAACTACCTGGCAGCCACTTTGTCTTTACTAAAAAGCTTCCCACTTACAGACCAGTGGAGCTACCAACAAAATGTAGCTTTACTCAAGAAGTCATTGTAAAAGTGGTCCATTATCACTGAGACAAAAAGTTAGCAGAAAGGCAAATTTTAACAGATGTCACCAGAACCAAAGTTAGTGTATGTATTCCAGTGGGGACAAATGTTCCAGTGACAACTCTCTAAAATGGGAATCCAGCTCAAAATCCAGCAAAATGGGAAAAGCTCCAGCTTTTCCTGTTGCATTTGTAGGACAGGAAGTAAGGGAAAGTTCTCCTAGCAGGACCCGAATGCCTCCTACACATGATCAGATTGTTGGTCAACAAAATCGTGGAATTTTGTCCAAAGGATATTGGCCCAAATTTGTCTTGCATACACACGGCCACACAATTGTTGGCCAACAATTATGAACCATAGTGATGTACTACATGTTTTTTTACCTCTTTAGCGCCACCCTTTGGGCTCCTTCTGCTAATTTCGTGTTAGTAGAAGTTTGGTGAGGGCTGATTTGCGCTTTTCATTTTGCGCTTTTCATTTTTCACTTTTCATTTTGTGCTTTTCAGTTCATTTCTGAGATTTCAGGAGATAACGTGTTATTTATTATTGGCTTTGGAGTTATTGCTTTGACATTATTTTTTTGATTGAATAATGATTTGATTTGGTATATTTTAAAAATTTTGTATGCATAAAATACACTTTTTGGTTAAGTTCTATTGGCACATAGCATGTCAAATTTTATTTTATTTTTTAATAATTTCTTTATTTTTCTTTTATAACAGGGGAAAAATGAACAATCTTTCTGTATATAACATTTCACTTCTATACATACAGCCAGACAGAAAAAAAAAATAAGAACATAGTATTAACTCATTACATTCCATTCCATCTACTCCTGTATGTTTCTAATATACTATCTAGAAAAGATAGATACACGAATAAACCCATTTAAACATAAAGGAGCCAAAAAAAGAGGCATAGAAGACAGAGAAATAAGAGAAGTAAAATTCCTCTTCTAATTCCATCCACCATGTTGTTACTCTGTGCTGCGTCAGGAGGGAGGCGCTTCCCCACGACCCCACCGGAGCACTCCAACTACCTCTCGATATTCCAACTGCCGTTTCTATCTATAGTCCATTTCCTCCTCCTTTCCTTAACCCCCCCCCCAAAAAAAAACCCCCAAAGGATTCCCCTATTTAAATTCCAAAAACCACCTTCATATTAAACAATATTCTCCTCTCCTCCCAAAAACTCCTATGCATTGATGTCACCACATTGAACGTGACCCCGGAAGCACGGGCGTTCGCTTTACATTTTATATTTTTATTGCCAGCTAAATTCTTTTATTGATTACTGATCTTTGTATATATTGCGTACATTTTTTACAAAATAAACCTGTGGTGTTTTAAGGATAACACACTATCAGAACTCCTTTTTTTATAACCCTATACGGACCATTCCGATCCGAGAGAACACATTGGCTTTTTTTCAGTAGGAGAGTTCCTTTTTGTATATCGGACGAAAAAATGGTATAAGGAGGGAAAAAGAGTCTGGAAGCACGGACATCTTGGTTTGACCAGTGACCCTGCAGAGGGCTATATCTGCAGGCGATTACGACCTCGCTACTGATAGGAGGTTCACCACATCTGGTAAGGGTCTCCAATTTTTTTGGGTGTTTGGTGGAATCTACTCTTGGCCTACATCTTCCTTCTCTTTCTTAAATTTTTTGAACTGGACTCAGCATTCACTATATGTGTACTTTTATTTATTTACAAACACCAAGGGTCTCGGTACAATAGTTTCTCACTCTGCGCTTGCTCCAGTCTTGGCCAAATTTTAAGTTCTGTTGAAAATTACTTATAATACTGAGCTGAGAACCCGTTTGGTCCTGGTGCCTTCCCTGTTTTTGCTCATCTTATTCCTCTCTGTACCTCTTCTAATGTAATTGGCAAGTCTAGCTCCTCCTGCACACAAGTTATCAGGCACGGCATTCCGCTTGCTTTTAAATACTCCTCCATCACTGTTCGACCTGGTGTGCCTATGTTCAAGTTGTAAAGTGAGGAGTATAACTCGTCAAACTCCTCAGCTATCTGTCCAGGCATCCCAACCTACTCCCCGTCTCTTTATAAATCAGCCACTTGTCTACGGGCATTTAATAATTCTCATTCCACTTCTACTGTCTAGGCATGTTTATGTCATGCCTCTAACCCTTGGATTTTAGACAGTAGCATAGTCAATTTGGCTTCCCTCTTCTTCTTGCACCATGTTTTATCAATACTCCCCGTATTACTGCTTTATGTGTTTCCCAAATCACTCCCGGGGAACTTTCTGAATTATCGTTCATCTGAAAAAAACATTCTATTTCCCTCTGGACGTCCTCCCTTACCATGGGGTCCTGAAGAAGGCTTTCATTAAGTTTCAACAGTCTCAGGGGTGTATGGCATCTGTTGGTTAAGTTATATTTTATAAAAATTGGTGCGTGATCTGACCATGTAATTGAGACAATAGAGGCCTCTCTTACTGAATGTAATTGTTTGTGTGGTACCAGAAAAAGGTCAATATGTGAGTATACTCTATGTGGGTTAGAAAAGAAGGTATAGTCTTTTTCCCTTGAATGAAATAATCACCATACATCTACCATTCTTGCCTCTGCCATTGCTTGGGAAATCCCCTTCCTTATTTTAGCTGTCACTGAGGATACTCCTGATGAGATGTCTTCTTTGGGTATCAAGGGCACATTTAACAGTGAAGATATGTGCTAACACACCATGGAACATTATAAATAGCATCCAAATGGGTAATTTATTGCATGATCACAACACAAGGAGAGTGAAATGTTTCGGAGTCACGCAGGACCTGACACGTCAGATGAAGGGGTCCTGCGTGACTCCAAAACATTGCACTCTAATTGTGTTGTGGTCATGCAATAAATTACCCGTTAGGACACTATTTATGTCATTCCATGGTGTGCTGGCAAATATCTTCACTGATTTGAACCAGTATCCAGCTGGATGTTGCTGCAACACCCAAACTTGAGAGCTCATCCAGGAACGTGTGTGCTGGGAATATGAAGTATTAAGGGCACATTTAAGTCTCCTCCCATAATCAGCGGTCCTTCTTTAAACCCCATAAGTTTTTCTAATGCATTTTTAACAAAAGTATCTTGCTGAGAGTTTGGGGCATAGTATGAAGCCAACATCACTGCCCCCCCCCCCCCCCCCCACCAATGGTTCCCTTTATAAACAAATACCTTCCTTTTACATCTGTCATGGAATCTTTATAATTCCAAGCCACTGTGTTCGATATCATGATAGATACTCCTTTGCTTTTGGATTCAACGTTACATGTATGATACACCATAGGTTAATTTCTACTTCTTAACAGAGGAAGGTTATTTTCTCTAAAGTGTGTTTCTTGAATTAGTGCAATATCTATATGCAATCTCTTTTATTTTTAAAAATGTTTTAATGCACAATAAAAAAAAGTTTAGAATAATACTTGGCTATGTGTTTTACTTCAAATGACAGTTTGGGAGTAGGCAGTTACATTTAAAAAAATACAGTGTAAAATTAACAAGGGACACCAACATAGTTGTATCTTTGATCTTAAAAACTACTGGATAATGGTGATGTGGTTCAAAAAAACATATAAAATATTATTCTTGATATCACTAGGAAAAAAAAGACTTTGAAAATTTGTTTGCAATAACTCCATCAGTATCATCAGCAAAACAGCTTCATTATCATCCTATTAAAGAAGAAGAGAATTGTGCGCAGCATTTGGAGATTTCATAAATTGCCATGTCACGAATGTTAATTCTCCATTATGAACACTAGTTTACAAGACTGACCGCTTCTGGTTCGTCCTTGCTTCCGAGCATGCGTGTTTGTACTTTGGACTTTTGTCCGAGGGACTTGTGTACGCACGCTTGGAAAATCCGACAACACAAATTTGTGCGCGGAAAATTTGAAAACCTGCTAGCCAACATTTGTTGGTGGAAAGTCTGACAACAATTGTTTGATGGAGCATATACACGGTCGGATTTACCGACAACAGCCTGTCATCGAACATTTCCCTTTGGAAAGTCCGATCATGTGTACGGGGCTTAAGACGAAAAGTTGGCAGAAATCCAAAATGTAAAAGCTGCCATTAGAACAAAAGTTAAGGGTACATAATGGTGCAAAAAGGAAGCCAATAAGCACTTTTTAGTGCAGACAAATAGTCAGCATGTATTGAACATGTAAATCACAAAAATAGGGGCTTAATAGTGTAAACTGTTTAATTTATGAAAGCTAAAATAATACCCACAGAATAAAAAAACACATAACACATGTGGTAATAAGCACAGTATACTCTCACAATAGCAGATTAGACAGCAGCAAGATGGCCCCCTGATCCCCACCTAGCATGATATAATCACTCCACACAGACCACCTTACCTGGTGGAGGAGGTGGTGGATAGCTCTGTTCTGGCCATTAATTGGAAAGATATGAAGATTAATCCATAGTCCCTAGGCATTTAAGATGGGATATATCTCCCTGTGATGTTTAAAGATAAGGATTCCTATGAGGAATGGTTTCGTTTTGTTAAGGAAAAGGAGGTAGAAATTTTGCAGTTACTTATTATAAGGGGATACCTATTGAAATTACCAAAGATATACTAGTCAAAATCTAAGACTAATATGCTTGGGCTTGCATTTCAATAGCTTCAGAATTAAGACATACAAGCATACTGGCGTACGTGACAAACTATATACAAGATAGTGTGACTAGATGACAGATATCTGTATGTCTCGCCAGAGGGTCTATGTAAGATGTTGACATCTCAGGAAACATCTGCCTGTGGTTTCGTCTCTATACATTGCTGAGAGGCACAAAGATAGATAGGACTGGTTACGCAAGAATGTGGTCAGTTAGCAGATGCTGAAAGGGCAAAATAACTGTCAGGAGATTGTACTAACCTTTGATCTACATTTCAGGAATGAACTAATATCATGAGTTAAGAAATTGTCGATGTATGTATATGTGGCCCCTCATGGGGCAGGGCTTTGTGGAGTACCACATAAAAGACGGTCCACTCCCCCATTAAACTTTGTAATCATTTACCACGTACTCTCGAGTGTATGTGTATTGATTATCCGCCGGCGATCGGGACCTCCATTGAGCCACTCCAGCCTAGGCTATCCAGGGGAATCTAGAAGACGAACACCTTACACTTATAAATTGTAAATCAAAAAAAAAAAAAAAAAATGAGATTAGTGCAAACACAAATTAACAAAATAAAGGATAAATTAGAGCCAAAAAAAGAGACACAAGGTTCTCTAACTTTATCAAAAGAATTTAAGAAATCAAAATAATCACGTTTTCACATGGCACGATAAAGTGTGAGATGATGACATTTCTTCTTGTAACACCACTCCAGAGAATACTCAGGGAATTATCCATGCCCATTCTGAAACAGCACAAAAGGGTATAAAGAGAAGAAACCCTAAAACTCTGAAGCTCAGAATACATCACATGTTAGGAGGCACTAGAAACAAAAGAGAAACAAAATGGGATTTTATATGATGTATGTACAGCAACAGAAACACAGTCAATATTGATATCTTATACCTCATATAAAGTCTGATTTTATTTCTTTTTTGTTTCCACTGAATCAGGGATCGAGGCATATTCACATACGTTTCATATAAAGTTCCACTAAGTCCCCCCTTCCCCTTTTTTCATATGTTAGGAGGCATGATTCTGATAGAAGGAAGGACAATCAACAACATTTTTGGAATCCAGACTGTTATGGCAATATGGGACAAAGTGTTAATGGTTTTAAAAACCCCAAGGAGAGGTGGTTGGTCAAGAAGAGGTAATGGTGGAAAAAATTGAGGATTCGAGAGAGGTGGAAGATCAAATTATTAAGTTCAGCGATGGGGAAGAGATGATGACTGGAGAGTACCAGTGTATAACAGATACTCTCCCTAATCTTTGTTTAATCCAGCAAAAGGCATTCCAATTTAACGGCATTTTAATCTGACAATACATTAGGGTTGGTCTACTAACAGAGTACAGAACGTTTACTTAAAGGGGAAACTTATCATAAAAATTACAACTAATGCACCTTTAGAAATATTTAGTGCAGGGAATCTACAAACAGATACATTACATTTTTTGCAGGCTTTGCAATTTATGCATATCTTATTTTTCTTTTCCTTCCCATTGCTCTCACAGTGGCCATGTTTACTAAAGGCAGATAAATCCATCTGCCTTTACTTCCTGGAAATCTGTATCTGCCTCCTGGAACATGTGACAGGAACTACTCTGGACACAGCTGTGGAGCCAGTGTGACATCATCAATGCCGTAAAGAAATCAGGAAGTGGAAAAGCAATAATTATAAGTAAAGGCAAAAAATGTTTGTCACCTAATGAACGTAAAATGATTTCAAATCAGCACTCAGAACTGTATGCTGTTGTGGTTTCCATTTTATTCAATAAGTGAAGAAAAAAAAAACACTTTGTTCACTGAAAATATTCCACTATTTCAGTAGATCTAACCTGTGCTGAAAATGTAAATATAGTCATCACTTTAAAGCGTATTTACACTTTTGTATTCAAATTTAAGAAAGCCCCACTAATAGAAAAAAAAAATCTTTTTTTTAGATGTTTCTAAAGAGAAGGTGTTTCTAAAAGTTTAACCCTTTGTTAGAACAGTCAAAGTTCAGTTCTAGTTTATAGCTGATAATAAAGAACTGTTAACACAAGTATGTTAAATCCCACAGCCCCTCCCCCAAACATTACAAAGCAGAGCCAGAATGTAAGGATTTTTAAGCTGGCCATAGATGGGTAGAATTTCAATAATTTCAATAATTTCATAATCTGATCATTAGTACATAGCTGTCATTCAAAATTTTCTGAAGGGACAAACACAAAAAAATTTCTCATACGATACCAGATCGTACGATTTTGATTTAATCAGTACAGGTTTTGTCTGAAAATACAATACAAATACATTACTTCACTTCCGAATTTATATTCTGTTGTTTGAGAATTTTTGTACTTTACTAACCTATCCATTTTCAATATGGAGATTAGTATCCAAAAAACAAACGATCATTCATCCGATAATCTCATCATGTGTACCAGGCTTAATGCCCAGGTATATATTTTGTTGAATATTTAGGTATGACTACATTTTTGACAAGTCCTATGTATTCATAGACAGATAACAACAGATACTACTGACTGCTCTATAGTTATCAACAAGGCTTTATGTTTATGTGGTGTCTTCCTTAAAAGGTAATACCACTTTCCAGGGCTTATGATTGGTCCCTACTATCAATTATTCCTGTATATACAACAGCCAAAACTGGAACAAGTTAGTCTCTCATCAGGGCTGCTACATATTTTATGCGTGTCTGGTTTGACCATTTGCCAAGTCATTGGAAAGCTGGCAGGACTCCTTGGTGAAATGCATCTATAGCTAATTTTCTTGTTACATTTTTTCCAATACTATTGCATTTGTTATCTCTATCTTTCATTACTTAAAGGGTAGCTCCAGTTTATTGGGGGGAAAAAAATAGCAAATAAAGAAAAAGTAATATACAAGTGTGACACAAGTCATATTGTACTTGAATGTTATTAAAATGATCTTTCCTGCAATATGGCTACTTGGAGGTGTTCTGTACACAGAATGTGTACAGAAGGGTCCCCAGAAACATAATTTCCTTCTTGCCTGATTGGCTCGCTGGTTTTCCCCAAAAGTTTGCACTAAGATGCAAGTCAGATTACAGGCATCCCCTGCAATAAAAATGTCCTTTTTAGTGAGATACTCTGAATAGGAATACGTCCAACAGGAAGCAGACCCTGCAATTTTCCTCATTAGTGCCCTGCAGGTGCACAGCTAATTTATAATTATGAAACCACCCGCGTTAGATCCACTTACCCACATGGGTACAGAGGAACAAACAGTGATTTCTTCAGAATAACAAAATATAGGAACTGCAACAAAGTTTGTGAAAATCATTGCAATGTACATAGATCACCCAGAGGGGAATGTTTTCTTCTCAACAAAAGTGAGAAAGTGAGTTACGCTTTCATTAAATGTTATAGACAATTGTATTTTACCTGCAAGTGTTTGCGTCATCTCTCTTTTCAAATCTCAAAAATAAACCCAAAAAACATAAACTATCATGTAACTGTGATAAAACAGTGAGGTACGTATAATGCACAAAATGACATCTTGAATCTCTTGCATTCTTCTCGTAAGTGGACCTATCATTAAAAGTCACACCTGATCGGCGTTAGTAAAGCCCATGTCATCGATGCTATTTTTCATTGTTATTTGGAGCTAAAAAGGACTTCTTCCTTGCCATCCATTGGGTGTTCCACAGCTTTGCTAAAAACACTAGACCACAAATATATAACTGCATGTCAACTATAAAGTGTTGGGGAGTGTACGACAGCTGTGTTATCTCAAGACATGCACTTCTTGCAATAATTGAAGGATGCAAACGATGCATTAAAACATTCTACAGCACACTGTCCGGGCATTTGCATTATTTAAAACTCAAACAAATTGGGGAACAAAACATGAAAATGATCCGAAAGATAGAAGAAAGATAACAAGGGTTTCAAAGCTAAAATAAACTCCTTGTTTTAAAATGAGTTCTGACATCAATTTCAACTAAATAGTTTGGTAGTAACTGAGGAAGACTGTTAAAAGCTAGAGATGTCTATAATGCAGATTAACTGAAACAGCACTGTATGCAACCATGCCTTTCAACTATATTATATTATGTAGCCCATCATTACATCAAATAATTACACAGTACTTTACAATATTTTAGTTTATTCCAAGTACCCCCTAAAGTGTGTAAATGTATTGACCATACCCTCGAAAATATATCAAACATAATAATTCTTTCTAAGCACTTACTTTGAAAGAAATAATGACAGATAAATGTTTATTTTGTACACAATTTGGTGTCGATTGTTCAGTTTTAAATGCTGCTTTATGCATTGACATATCTCCTTTGACCCAGTCTTTCCAGACATTATGGTCTCCTACTGACTTGTTATCATCCACAGAACAATTAGATCAACTAAAGTACACAAATAAACATTTCCTATCAATCCAAATAAAGAAGAATGGGGCTAATGTCCATTAATAGTGAAGATCTGTAGTACACTGTGGATAGGTTCCTGCAGCTCCTGCTGTTGATCTGGGTTGATTGATACTGGTACATAATAGACAAAATGTCAAGCCTCAAAGAGAAAATTCCCTCAAAATGTTTTGCTGTCCCTTCTCCCGAAGTACAGTCGAGCCATGAGAGTACAAGGTAGCAAGGAATGCTGCTCTGGGTCAGCAATCAGCGGGTTCTCACCAGGGCTTTACCTATGATGTTATTCAGAGTCTGGTCGAGGTGCCTTCTTGTCCTGTACCAATCCAGGCTAGATACAAATTGCCGGAATGTAAGAATGCTATTGTTTTTTATCAATAGATCTATACTGCCTTTTAACTGGATCCTGCGCTCATGTCCATTTTGTTTTTGCACCATTTACAGTCGACTTACATTTTCAATAAGACAAACCCATTGAATCTACCTCAATTTTACTCCAGATAATTGCAGCACAGAGGATATGTTTTCAGTCTTTTGAAGTCTAAGAAGACAATGACTTTCTAAGCCCTGTCTCTGAAAAGAACTAACACTGACTGAGGGAACATGGAAGAAACTGGGATGGTCTAGATAGGACTAAACTAACTAGCATTAAAAAGGAAAGGCGGAAAGAGGGAGATACCAAATTACATACTGTAAGTAAATAAGTTGAAGTGGCCCTGTTTAGGGTCACTACAACTTGTTTACTTATGTGATTTGGTATCTTCCTCTTTACTCCTTTTCTGTTTAGTGCTAGTTTAGTCAGCATATTTTTTAAAAAGGCAACCTTTTACAGTTCAATACAAGACAAAAATACATATATGGACAGAACATTTGTTGAACTGGACAGCAGGAATAACCCCCTTACTTTATGTACCTCTTCAGTTGAGAAACCCTGGTATGTAGTAAGGGGCCAACATACACATTCAGGTCTGTTCAGCAGTGACAGAAAGTGTTTGCATGAGGCTATTGCCAATAATGGAACATCTACTAATCTAAGATTTGCATTCTTTTTCAATCAGTGACCCTAATTATTTAACTTTAAACCATTCACTTTAAACCATTATTCAATAAATATATTGTAATGCCATTTTTAAGGCATTGTTTGCATACTGAAATCTAGAAAATATTTTTCTATTTTGTTATCTATCTCATGAACCTTGAGTTGTTTCTGCAGGTGTATAACTCCTTTGTGCAGCAGAGCTGAGTATCATTATTTAATCATATTAGTTCAATTTCTAACTGTCACACATTTTTCATATTGTCTGATTTTGGGATAACCAGTGAAAGTTTCCAAGCTTTAATCTTAGTGGAAATAAAACTATAATGTTAGATTTTCCACGCTGCCTTTCTCCTCCTGAAGCAATGGGAAACTTTCTTTGATTAATCTAATGCACAAAATGGCTCCCACTATGCTTGCCCACTAATGTAAGCGAAGAGAGAATTAATCGAGGTGTCATAAATTTTACACTGTTGGTTAGAATTTCTTGGGAGCTAATTTAAAAAAGGGAGATTGTTCCAGTGCTTTGTGCAAGTTGTATTTCTTCTCTGCAAGCTAGAAAGGACAGGGAACTGTTAAGAAAACATGAACGTTGGTACTGGACTAGTGAATTATTACATTGGGAGTTTTGCAGAAGAAAATAAAATGACTCGGAATATAGTAGAATAAAAAATCCTCTGGTGAGATAACACACAAAGCATATATAGAGAGAAACAGTGAAATCCACTTTTTAAAGGGATGTTTGCATGTCTTTGCGTGGCTGCATATAGGAAAGATATCAATACATTCCATGTCCTTCAGATCTCAACTTTTCCATAGTGTTTACTCACAGTTTGCCCGAGGGGCACAAATCATTGTGAATATCATCATGGTAACAACAGATCTTATTAAATTGATAATACATTTACTGTAGATGACAAAAGACTAACTCACAGAAATTCACAAACCTGATTTTCTGTAAGCCTGATTTTGTGTAAGTTCATACAAATTATAAATATAAAAAAATTCATGGTATTTTAATACTAGTGTCCTTAACAACTTCTCATGTGAAGCAATTTTTTAATTGTCCGCATGCATTAAAATGTTTTTTTTTTTTTTTTTGCTAGAAAATACATAAAGTTATCAAACATTTGTACATTTTCTGAAAGCAGAGGCACTTTAGAATAAAATAGTTACAGTCCTACTTTTTTAAATTGCACATTTTTTGTGCATTTGTTTATTAAATCAATGTTATAAATGTATGTAAGAATCAGCGCCACCCCTAACTATTATTAAAGTGCTAAGTGAAAAATATAAACAATCTCGTGCAAAATTTTACTAATTATCCGCAGCTGCTGTACACGCTCAGTGAATCCACCTCACTAAACAATGAAATTGAATATATATATATATATATATATATATATATATATATATAGTGCAGCGCTGCTAATTAATACGTGAATTATACTAAATGAATATTAACATCAATATTAATATATGCAAATATACATCAAACCAGTCAGTGTGTAAACAATAATAAAAGTCTCATATTAAATAAAGTTCATATGTGAATAAATATGTGCGAAATCTTGATTGCTGTAAACTCCAGTTCATATACCTTCCACCACAGTGCTCCTCTCATTCTCTATAGACAATACTATGACTGTAAAGCCTTGTTTTTTGTTTATCTATCAGCTCCTCCTCGCCTCATCATAACCCCCTAGGGGAAGTGCTTTCCTGGGGGGTTACCATAGACGCAGAATAGAGGACCCTGCCCCGTCCCCGGCGTCCGCATCATTGGATTTTATTGACAGCGGGAGCCAATGACTGCGCTGCTATTAATCTATCCAATCAAGGGCTGAGAACCCCCGGGCAGAGAGGTATCAAAAGGTTATCAAAAGGGGGGGGGGGGGGTGAGGCTATGGGGCCAGTCAGTGTCAGAAGTTTTTACACCTTTATGCATAGGATGCATTACAGTGACAAAAAACACGTGGGTTTACAAACACTTTAATTGTGCACACTGTCACAACGTATATCCGCTCACCTCAAATTTGAGTCAAATAAACTCAGATGGATATCTGAGTTGCATCAGGTAAATTGATGCCACACATATCAAGCCTTAAAATTACATGCGCAAAGGCAAAAAAAAAAAAACAGTACCCAAAATTGTCGATAGACAATGCCTGAAAATCCTTTATAGGCCATCAATTTAGTGAACAATAAATGATGGCCCTAGAATTTCTGGTCTCACTCTGATGTTCATGGCAAAATTTAACATGTGTGGCACAATCGTTATTTACATATATGTGCACATCATAAGTGCTCCTTTGTGCACATAGGGAAACAGGGTTACTTTTAAGTTTATTTATTTTATAATAATTTTAAATGTTTAACCTTTTCTTTCATTTAACTTTATTGTTGTCACAATGGGGCTAAAAAGCCTCCTTTGTGATAGTATTGTGCAGTCCCAGTTTCTTTTTTATGGTCTATTAGACCTCTACTGTCTCCCCTGCCCTCCAGCTGATCAAGCACAAGATTGTGCGTGAGCAGATATTTAACAGGCAGTTGAGCAAGGATTCACAGAACATGCTGGAATTTGAGCAATAACAAATTTTGTGGACCCCTGCTTACTGGAGGTTGTCTTCTGCACAAATAAGATACTTACCCACCCAGCAGATGAGGCATTGTCCGTTTGGGATCGTCTTCTGTTTTGCCTCTACCTTTTCCGGGATCAGCCGGCTGGACTACTGATGATACGCTGCTTGACCCACCCCCCTCCTCCTTTACTGAATGTAGGGATATTACCTACTGGGATATGTGACAATCATATCTCAGGAGGCAAAGGGCACACAGTGCATATCATTTGTCTAGGTGAATGACTTGCACAGGCGGGCAGCCTGAACACATTTTTAAAAAGGTTAAAAAAAAAGACAGCACTATTTAAGGACAGGGGGTGGAGAGTAAAGAGTCACTTTAATGGACTTCCTGGGATAAGGTTCACTGATATGGCAGTGATTGAAGCCTTTAAATAGTATGCCTGTGACTGGACAATTGGAGATGGCCATCTCAGATAAATGGAATTGTAAGTGCTATATTATATATCTTTTTTTCCACTACGGCATACTGTGAATAAATAGACACAATATGTCATTGTGGGAAAAAAGGGACTGTTTCAAGAAGTGCTTTATTACTGGAGTTACCTAATCAGACAATTCATGAAGTGTGCATTCTGAACCCTGTTGGTGCTGTTCAATTTGACACTTGTCTGCATGCCTTAAAGTGATAGAAAATATGAATTTTACATTGTATTGTTAAAAATAACAAACATGTTAAACTTAGTGGTTTTGCACAGAGCAGTCCAGATCCTCCCCTTCTTGGGTTCCTCTTTGGCGCTCCTGGCCCTTCCCTCCTGTTGAGTGCCCCCACAGTAGGCAACTTGCTATGGGGGCACCCGAGCCGAGCCCCAGCTCCCGGTGTCCATTCAATAACAGAGCTGCCCCCACCCCCTCTCTCCTCATTGGCTCACTGACATTGATTGACAGCAGATGAAGCCAATGGCAACTCAGGAGGGAGAGTCCCGGACAGCTGAGTCTCTAGTGCAAGATTGCTGGATCGAGAGGGGGCTCAGGGAAGTATTAGGAGGGCTGGGGGAGTTGCTGCACACAGAGGGCCTTTTGTCTCAATGCATGAAATGCATTAAGACAAAAAACCTTCTCCCTTTACAACCACTTTAGGTGAGACGCTACATACAGTATCTCACAAAAGTGAGTACACCCCATACATTTTTGTAAATATTTTATTATATCTTTTTTATGTGACAACACTGAAGAAATTAGTAAGTGTACAGCTTGTATAACAGTATAAATTTGCTGTCCCCTCAAAATAACTCAATACACAGCCATTAATGTCTAAACCGCTGGCAACAAAAGTGGGTACACCCCTAAGTGAAAATGTCCAAATTGGGCCCAAAAGTGTCAATATTTTGTATGGCCACCATTATTTTTCAACACTGCATTAACCCTCTTGGGCATGGAGTTCACCAGAGCTTAACAGGTTGCCAATGGAGTCCTCTTCCACTTCTCCATGATGACATCACGGAGCAGGTGGATGTTAGAGAACTTGTGCTCCTCCATCTTTTGAGGATGCCCCACAGATGCTCAATAGAGTTTAGGTCTGGCCAGTTAACCTTTACCCTCCGCTTCTTTAGCAAGGCAGTGGTCATCTTGGAGGTGTGTTTACAGCTGTTATAATGTTGAAATACTGCCCTGCGACACAGTCTGTGAAGGGAGACTGCTTTGCTTCAGTATGTCACAGTACATGTTGGAATTCATGGTTCCCTCAATGAACTGAAGCTCCCCAGTGCCGACAGCACTCATGCAGCCTCAGGCCATGACACTCCCACCACCATGCTTGACTGTATGCAAGACACACTTGTCTTTGTACTCCTCACCTGGGTACCATCACACATGCTTGACAAAATCTGAACCAAATATGTTTATCTTGATCTCCTCAGACCACAGGACATTCCTTTGTATCCCAATTTATTCAGAATATGGACAATTTCATAAAGTTTCAAGATTTTATTGGTTGAATTCTAAGTCTTTTAGTGGTAGTTGATCATCTCTGCAGTTTTTATAAACATAAAAAGAGCGACAATTTTGAAAAAAAAACACTATGGGGTGATCAAGGGGTTAATGGTCTTCCCTAGTGTGTGTTCTAACTGTAGGGGGATGGGAGTGACTGAAGGAAATGACAGTTTGTTGTTCCTACTAGTTAGTAGGAACTCACAATCTGTCTCTCCTGTCCTTACAGAACAGGGATTTGTGTGTTTATACAAACACGTCCCTGTTCTGGCTATGTGCCCATGATCACACGTGGCTGGTGGTCATTGCATCTGCCGACCATTAGCATCGGCACCCCCGCAATGCAGCGTGCGTGCGGGCGCACCTTCTATCCCACTTAAAGGGACTGACGTACAGCTATGACGGTTTACAGGATTGTGCCGACCTGCCGCAGTATAATGATGGCGGCTAGTTAGCAAGCGGTTAAGATTTTTAATATTTGCAGGTTTTTAGCAGGTTTAGTCTTTCCACAGCTGACATTCCCAGATATAAGGGAGATGTTGGCTCCTGCTGCTGTCAATAAGATCCTGTGATGAGGGCGTGAGGGGCAGGGATGAGCCATGCTGTCTGTGTTTATAGATAGGCACCTAAGACAAACAAGGGAGGAGGTGATAGTCAGTGGCAAGCATTAACCCCTAAGGCATGGGGAAGGCACATTTGGTATAGCTAAGGTGAGAGTACACCCAGAGGATATGGGGATTTATTGTATTATGAACTGATGATGCACTTTGTGTATTATATTGCTCCTTGAGTACATTTTATATTTGTTAAGATAACACTGATAAAGCACTTCCATACATTTGTGAAGGGATTTGTGTACATTTTTGAGTTGTTTTTTTATCGCCAGCACATCACTTAAATTCATGTAATAAATCCTGAAAATTAGCTGACATAACTAGAACCAATATAATCCCCCAACTTGCTATTGTTAGTGCAAATTATTTCGGAGAAGACTGAAAAAGAGTAAATATTTAAGTAGTTTGCTACATCCTGGGCTCCCTGTTGTATTAGTTTTAATTTTTGTGATCCCATTGTTCTTTTTCCTTCCATCACTGATGTACCTAAAAAAAAAGTTTTTTATCTCCTTTCTTTGTACTCCTCACCTGGGTACCATCACACATGCTTGACAAAATCTGAACCAAATATGTTTATCTTGATCTCCTCAGACCACAGGACATTCCTTTGTATCCCAATTTATTCAGAATATGGACAATTTCATAAAGTTTCAAGATTTTATTGGTTGAATTCTAAGTCTTTTAGTGGTAGTTGATCATCTCTGCAGTTTTTATAAACATAAAAAGAGCGACAATTTTGAAAAAAAAACACTATGGGGTGATCAAGGGGTTAATGGTCTTCCCTAGTGTGTGTTCTAACTGTAGGGGGATGGGAGTGACTGAAGGAAATGACAGTTTGTTGTTCCTACTAGTTAGTAGGAACTCACAATCTGTCTCTCCTGTCCTTACAGAACAGGGATTTGTGTGTTTATACAAACACGTCCCTGTTCTGGCTATGTGCCCATGATCACACGTGGCTGGTGGTCATTGCATCTGCCGACCATTAGCATCGGCACCCCCGCAATGCAGCGTGCGTGCGGGCGCACCTTCTATCCCACTTAAAGGGACTGACGTACAGCTATGACGGTATACAGGATTGTGCCGACCTGCCGCAGTATAATGATGGCGGCTAGTTAGCAAGCGGTTAAGATTTTTAATATTTGCAGGTTTTTAGCAGGTTTAGTCTTTCCACAGCTGACATTCCCAGATATAAGGGAGATGTTGGCTCCTGCTGCTGTCAATAAGATCCTGTGATGAGGGCGTGAGGGGCAGGGATGAGCCATGCTGTCTGTGTTTATAGATAGGCACCTAAGACAAACAAGGGAGGAGGTGATAGTCAGTGGCAAGCATTAACCCCTAAGGCATGGGGAAGGCACATTTGGTATAGCTAAGGTGAGAGTACACCCAGAGGATATGGGGATTTATTGTATTATGAACTGATGATGCACTTTGTGCATTATATTGCTCCTTGAGTACATTTTATATTTGTTAAGATAACACTGATAAAGCACTTCCATACATTTGTGAAGGGATTTGTGTACATTTTTGAGTTGTTTTTTTATCGCCAGCACATCACTTAAATTCATGTAATAAATCCTGAAAATTAGCTGACATAACTAGAACCAATATAATCCCCCAACTTGCTATTGTTAGTGCAAATTATTTCGGAGAAGACTGAAAAAGAGTAAATATTTAAGTAGTTTGCTACATCCTGGGCTCCCTGTTGTATTAGTTTTAATTTTTGTGATCCCATTGTTCTTTTTCCTTCCATCACTGATGTACCTAAAAAAAAAGTTTTTTATCTCCTTTCTTAACAAGTTTAGCCATTTCCTCCTCTTTCTGTGTTTTGAAAGCTCTGATAATGGGCTTGGCCTACTTTAGTGTATTTTTATATACTGCTCTTTCTGTTTTCTCCCTTGTCCCACATCCCTGACATTACGGCCAGAGGGAGCGTTGTGTCAACATCGTAAGGAAGAAGAAGAGAAGAAGAAGCAGAAGAAGGCGGCGGCTAGGGATGAGCCGAACACCCCCCCGGTTCGGTTCGCACCAGAACTTTCAAACGGACCCCAAATTCGTACGAACTTTAGAACCCCATTGAAGTCTATGGGACTCGAACGTTCAAAATTAAAAGTGCTAATTTTAACAGCTAATATACAAGATAATGTCCTAAAAAGGGTTTGGGGACCTGGCTCCTGCCCCAGGGGACATGGGCCAATACCTAAAATGTTTTTAAAAATGGCCGTTTTGGCGGGAGCACTGATTTTAATGACGATTAAAGTGAAAAAAAAAGTGAAATGTTCCTTTAAATATGGTGCCTGGGGGGTGTCTGTAGTATGCCTGTGAAGTGCCACGTGTTTCCCGTGTTTAGAACAGTCCCTGCACAAAATGACATTAAACGGAAATAACATCATTTAAAACTGCTTGCGGTTTTAATGTTATATCTGGTTCCTGCAATATGGTTGAAAATCATTGAGAACAATGGCATGGGTAGCCCTCCCTGCCCATTACCAGCCCCTTTGGGTCTTGTACGCATATTAAGGGGAACCCAGTACCCATATTAAAAAAAGGAAATGCGTGTGGCCCCCAGGCCCTATATACTCAGAACAGCAGTATACATGCGGTGCAAACAAGACAGGGACTGTGTAGGTTTGTTGTGTTAAGTTGAATCTGTTTGTAATTTTCAACTGGTACATTTTTAAAGTGTAGCTCCAGTCAAAAAAACTATTTTTAAGCTTTTTGGAAAACATAAGGAAGGGTTATCACCCCTGTATAATTTGTTTTGTCGTCCATCTTTTTTCATCTCACTTGCTGTTGTCTCCTTCCGTTTGCAAGTAGGAGATGTTTGTAAGTTGGATGTTTGAAAGTAGGGGCCTGCCCTATATGCTCTGCAGAAATGGCGGAACAAGGTGTTGGTTTTGCCACAACATTGTAAGCCCTCAAAGTGACTCTTGGTGGGCGCTGGAGCGCCCTGCTGTGAACGATTATATCAAGAATTGTAATTACATGCCATTGTTGAACAGTGGTAGAAAAATTGACCTTTGGTGGTTGTGGTGCTGGTGCCACAACACTATAAGTCCTCACAGTTACTCTGGGTGGGCACAGGAACGGGCCCTCCTGTGAAATATTATATCAAGAATTGTAATTACATGTCCCTGTTAAACAGGGGCAGAAAAATTGGGCCTTAGGCACTGGTGCTGGTGCCACCACACTGCAACCTCTCCCATATACTCTAGTTTTATTGCAGGAATTAGCCCTGCTGCAAAGCATTGCATAAAAAATTGTACTTAAAGGCCCCTGTTAAACAGGGGCAGAAAAATTGGGCCTTAGGCACTGGTGCTGGTGCCACCACACTGCAACCTCTCCCATATACTCTAGTTTTATTGCAGGAATTAGCCCTGCTGCAAAGCATTGCATCAAAAATTGTAATTAAACGCCCCTGTTAAACAGGGGCAGAAAAATTGGGCCTTAGGCACTGGTGCTGGTGCCACCACACTGCAACCTCTCCCATATACTCTAGTTTTATTGCAGGAATTAGCCCTGCTGCAAAGCATTGCATCAAAAATTGTACTTAAAGGCCCCTGTTAAACAGGGGCAGAAAAATTGGGCCTTAGGCACTGGTGCTGGTGCCACCACACTGCAACCTCTCCCATATACTCTAGTTTTATTGCAGGAATTAGCCCTGCTGCAAAGCATTGCATCAAAAATTGTACTTAAACGCCCCTGTTAAACAGGGGCAGAAAAATTGGGCTGATGGCATCACCCAGAACCAGAAATGTTCTTCCAACATATCAGCGGAGGAGGAAGAGGATAGACAATCAACATAACAGGACACTCACTCAGCATCAGCATAGGCAGTCTTGAAGGGATGTGATATTTAAAAAAAAATTATTCGGTTACATCAGCTTCAGGTGCTTGGTAGCTGTGGGTGATCCAAGACTGATTCATCTTGATTAGGGTCAGTCGATCAACTGATTCGGTGGACAGGCGCACCCTGTGATTGGTAACAAAGCCACCAGCAGCACTGAAGGTGCGTTCCGAAAGAACGCTGGATGCAGGACAGGCCAGTAGCTTAATTGCATACTGTGCAAGCTCTGGCCAGTGATCCATCCTCAAGACCCAGTAAGCCAGAGGATTTTCGGTGGGAAAGGTGTCCAAGTCTGACCTTGCCCCTAGGTATTCCTGCACCATGTAAATCAGACGCTGGCAATGGTTGCTGGAACCGATCATACCTTGGGGCTGTGGGCTAAAAAATTGTCAGAAAAGTCAGACGGCCACCTTCTCCACCGCTCCTTCTGACCGATGCCTCAGCAACACGTTGTCCAGGACCAGGAGTTTGTAACCTCCCAGTCTCTGGGAACGCGTTGCACAGACCTTTCTGCAAGGCCTCCCGGAGATGTCTCATCCTCTGCTCCCTCTGCAATGGCAAGATAAGGTCGGCAACCTTACCCTTGTACCGTGGATCAAGGAGAGTGGCCAGCCAGTAATGGTCCCTCTCCTGGATCCGAAGAGTACGAGGATCCTTCCGCAGGCTTTGCAGGATCAGGGAGGCCAGCTGGTTAGGTTAGCTGAGGCATTCGGTCCGGAGTCCTCTGGGTCACTAAGGACAACATGATCCGCAGCTACCTCCTCCCAGCCACGTACAAGTCCACGTGTTTCTTGGGACTGTAAATCATCCCTACAAGACTGCTGCTGCTGATGCTGAGTGCCAGCCTCCACCTTCATGCTGACACAATCATCCTCCTCATCCTCTTCCTCCTCCTCATCCTCTTCCTGTGTGATGGGTGGCAGGAACACTGTCTGGATAAAGGGGGCCTTGAGAGGCAAGGAAGTCCTCCTCTTCCTGCCTCTGTTCTGCCTCAAGTGCCCCGTCCATTATTCCACGCAGCGTATGCTCCAAGAGGTGGACAAGAGGTACAGTGTCACTGATGCATGCACTGTCACTGCTCACCATCCTTGTGGCCTCCTCAAACGGTGACAGGACAGTGCATGCATCCCTGATCATGCCCCACTGGCGTGGTGAGAACAAATCGAGCTCCCCTGACCCTGTCCTGGTGCAGTAGTCGCACAGGTACTCATTGATGGCCCTCTGCTGCGTGTGCAGCCACTGCAGCATGGCCAACGTTGAGTTCCACCTGGTGGGCATGTCACATATAAGGCGGTTCTTGGGCAGGTTCAACTCCTTTTGGAGCTCAGCCAGCCGACCACAGGCATTAAATGATTGGCGGAAATGCACACAGACTTTCCTGGCCTGCTTCAGGACATCCTGTAAGCCCGGGTACCTGCCCAAGAACCGCTGCACCACCAGGTTAAGTACGTGAGCTACACAGGGCACATGGGTCAGTTGTCCCTGTCGGAGGGCGGAGAGGAGGTTGGTGCCATTGTCGCAAACCACCATTCCTGGCTTAAGCTGGCGTGGCACCAACCACCTCCCGGCCTGCCCCTGCAGAGCTGACAAAACATCCACCCCAGTGTGGCTCCTGTCCCCCAAACAAACCAGCGCAAGCACGGCATGGCATCGTTTTGCCTGCGTACTTGCGTAGCCCCTGGAACGCCTACGGAGCACCGCTGGTTCTGAGGACAGAGCACTGGAAGAGGCCATGGAGGAAGAAGAAGAGGAGGGGGTGGAGGAGAGAGGTGTGTCACAACCAATAGTAGCATTTTGGAGGCGTGGTGGCGGAACAACCTCCAACACTACTGCACCTTGTCCTGCATCCTTCCCAGCTGCCAGAAGAGTGACCCAATGGGACGTGAAAGACAGGTAACGTCCCTGTCCATGCCTGCTGGACCATGAGTCAGCGGTAATATGCACTTTACCACTGACCGCCCTGTCCAGCGAGGCAAGGACATTGCCTTCCACATGCCGGTAGAGAGCCGGAATTGCCTTCCGTGAGAAAAAGTGGCGTTTGGGGACCTGCCACTGAGGAACTGCACATTGTACAAACTCACGGAAGGGGGCCGAGTCTACCAACTGAAAAGGCAGCAGTTGAAGTGCTAGCAATTTAGCCAAGCTAGCATTCAACCGCTGGGCATGTGGATGGCTGGGAGTGAACTTCTTTAGCCGGTCCAGCAGCTGGGGCAGGGACATTTGCCTGCTATAATCGGACGTGGGTGTACTGCTAGCAGAGTGCCCGGAAGCACTTGGCTGTGACACACCTAATTCTACACCTTCATTCCTCTCAGAGCAGGTTTCAGAGAGGACTAAAGGTCTAGTGGGGTTGGAGATGCCAGCTGATGAGGAGCAAGGAGAGGTCCGCTTTGTTATTTGGTGTGGGTCTTTGAGGTACGCTTGCCAACGAGCTGCATGGCAGGTCAACATATGCCTGGTCAAGCATGTGGTGCCCAAGCGGCTGATGTTTTGGCCAGGCGAGATACGCTTGAGACATATGTTGCAAAAAGCAGCGGTGCGATCTGATGCACTCGTCTCAAAAACGCCCACACCAAAGAACTTTTAGAATAACGCGCAGAGGCGGAGCTCTGCGGTGTGATTCAGTCGGTGTGCTGCCCCTAAGCTGGCCCCCGGAGGGCATCCTGCCTCGTTGGACATGTGCCTCCTCCTCCTCCTCCTCCTCTCTCCTACCAGGCACCCACGTGGAGTCAGTGCCCTCATCATCCCCTCCCTCTTCATCGCTGTAGCAAACCTGGCAATATGCTGCAGCTTGTGGAACATGACTGCCAGATTGCTGTCCTTCTTGAGCATCCCCTCTCTCTGCATTCACGCTACTGCCTTCCTCTAGCTGAGTGTCATCATCAGAGCCTACAAAACACTGGGCATCCTCCTGGAGCATGTACCCAACACTGTGCTCAAAGAGTTCAGGAGACTCCTCAGGAGGACGTGGTGGGTCTAGGGAAGGAGTCACTGATGATGACATTGAGATGAGGGAAGACGATGCGTTGCCAGCTGCTTTGCTAGTACCCTGAGACTGGGTGAGAGAGGATGAGGAGGATGAAGAGGGCTTGGTCATCCACTCTACCAAGTCGTTGGCATGTTGCGGTTCAACATGTCCAGCTGCCGAAAAGAAGGACAAGCGTGTCCCATGGCCACGTGCTGATGACAATGCACCACGTCCACGACCAGCACTGTTGTCTCTAGACACAGAGCCTGCTTTCCCTCTTTTATAGGCTCGCGCCTGTCTGCCTCTCCTTGCTGGCCTTCCAGACATGGTAATGGCCTGAAGGGAGTTGGGTAAAACAGCAGTTGGGTAGTGTATATTGTGCTGGAGGCACACAACACCCACTAACTCCTGCAGATGCCTTTATTATAGAACACCAGAGATAAAGGGGTATACTGTAATGGAGTCACACAACACCCACTAAGCCCTGCAGATGGCTCTATTAGAGAACAGCAATAAAGGGTAGATACAGGTGTATATTGTGCTGGAGGCACACAACACCCACTAAATCCTGCAGATGCCTTTATTATAGAACACCAGAGATAAAGGGGTATACACCCACTAAGCCCTGCAGATGGCTCTATTAGAGAACAGCAATAAAGGGTAGATACAGGTGTATATTGTGCTGGAGGCACAAAACACCCACTAACTCCTGCAGATGCCTTTATTATAGAACACCAGAGATAAAGGGGTATATACAGATGTATACTGTGCTGTGCTGGAGGCACACACAACTTCCAATAACTCCTGCAGATGGCAAGTGGGCTCAAATAGAGAAGAGCTATGTAGGTCTATATAGCGGTATGTACTGGGTACAGAGCACGCAGACAGCATGCACAAGCTCCTAACACTACTGACTGCAAGCTCTATTATAAAAGATAGATCACTAGCTATATAGGTGAGGTGAATATAGCGGTGTATACTGCGGTCAGGGCACGCAGACAACAACCACTGCAGAAGAGCAAGATCGAAAATCGGCCGATAACGATCGGTGTATACTGTGTTGAAGGTACACAGAACACCCACTAACTGCTTCAGATGCCAACACACTATACAAGGCCGCCGCGCTGGCGGCCTTATATAGTGTGGGGCGTGTACTACACAGCCTGAGTTATGATTGGCCACAGGCATCCTGCCTGTGGCCAATCATGGCTCTCCTCGCTGCTGGCGCTGTGATTGGCCAAGCATGCGGGGTCACAGTGCATGCTTGGCCAATCATGAGCCAGCAATGCACTGCGATGACGCAGTGCATTGTGGGCCGTGAGCGCCACACGAATTTGGCGCGAACGGCCCATAACGTTCGGAATTTGCCGAACGGGCGAACAGCCGATGTTCGAGTCGAACGTATGTTCGACTCGAACACGAAGCTCATCCCTAGCGGCGGCGGCAACATGGCAGAAGACCAGGCCAACGCTAGTAAAAGAGCTGGAAGAACAAAGCAGAGGCCCGGCAAGAAGAACAGCAGAGGGGTACAAGACTCCCGAAGAGCGGGACAAGACCCCTGAAGTCAGAAGAAGACCCCCGGATGGCGGTGGCGACGAAGGAGAAAGCTGGGCTTCTCTGCTAGTAAAAGAGCTAGCAAAAGAGCAGAAGATAGTGGAGGAGTCCGGCGAGAAGACCCCATCAAGATGGAAGAAGACCACCGGAGCTGTCTAATAAAGTATTTTAAAAACCTGTGTTGTGTTTTTCTTATGTACACTTTTTCCCCGCAGGTGAATGGGTAGGGGTACATCATACCCCATACTCATTCACATAGGGTGGGGAGCTGGAATCTGGGGGCCCCCTTATTAAAGGGGGCTCCCAGATTCTGAAAAGCCCCCCGCCCACAGACCCTGACAACCAACAGCCAGGGTTGTCGAGAAGAGGCCCTTGTCTTCATCAACATGGGGACAAGGTGCTTTGGGGTGGGGGCCGCAGGGCCCCCCTCCCCAAAGCACCCCTCATGTTGAGGGCATGCGGCCTGGCACGGCTCAGGAGGGGGACACTCGCTCGCCCCCACCCCCTTTCCTGACCGTCTGGGCAACGTGCTCGGATAAGGGTCTGCTATGCACTTTGGGGGGACCCCACGCCATTTTTTTTAGCGTAGGGCTTCCCCTTTAAGTCCATACCAGGTGACGGGGCAAGCGAGGTGTCAATCTCACCGATGGAGGCGGAGACATTGACCTTCTTTCACTAGTTCCTTCTACCTGGAGCCACGTTCAAAATGAACGGACTTTACTCGTGTGTGGGCAAGTCCATTCATTTCAAAAGTCTGGCGGACCTCCGCTGCAAAGTCCGGTGGGTTTTCCGCCGGACTAAGTCCACCGGATAGTCCAATCGTGTGTACACGGCATAAGGGTCGAAGGTCAGTGTCAGTATATTTTGGGAAGGATTTTAATATATTTTTTTTAAATTAGCATATGTGTCAGTGTGTTTTAAGTAGGATACAAAAAAAAGCAAAATGTGCACTATTGTTTCTGGGCTGTACTATGGGTACAAATAACATACACATATGTGGTATTGCTGCGATCGTTAGGAGCAGGAACATTTATTTTGGATTGTTCTTTTGATAAATTAAACAAAATATTTTTTTTACTATTTTGGGACAGTTTTCCTTTGATAAAAAAAAACAGGAGATATCTATAACCGTATACTACCAAATGAAAGCCCAATCTGTCCTGAAAAAAATTAGGTATAATCAACCTGGGTGCACAAAGTAGTTGTGATGATATGTACAGCTTTACTAACACATGTCAAAAGTTGTGCTTAGGCATTAAGATTTGTTTTACCGTGAAGGTGTTAAAATTAAGCACAGGCAGTTGGCTTCCTCCAAACTCTTGCTGTTTTTACACTACTGCTGTTCAAATTATGCACTTTTTTGCTACATGTCTGTCCTGATACCTACCAAAACGCAATATTTTATGTGTATTTTAGTTTTTGAAACTTTAAATGCAGTGTACATTCAGTCGTGAGACTTGCCAACTTTTCTCAAAGCAAGCTGTACTCAACTAAGATGTCTGTGTGTATTAAACAATCTAAAATTGCACTTTGTCTGTGAAAGTACCCATGGATGATCCGTTGGATTTCTGATTCAGTGCATTTTTTTCTAATTCAGCGCATACCGAGACAATTTCTCCTCAAAATGTGCCAATACCATTTTTAATTATACTTTGCATTAAACACAGCAAGGCAAAGTAATATTTTACTGTAAACATATGTTATTTTTTTACAAACATTAGCTTTTTTTTCATAGTGCCTTTGAATAATATTGGCAAGGTTGTATGAGCTATGTGCTATGGGAAATTGTATGATATGGGCAATTAAAAGTTGCCAAAGTAATAAAAGGTCAATTTAAATAAATAAGCCAGTAATAATTCTAAGATGAAAAAAAAAACAGTAAGAAGAACGTAGGGGTTAATTCTACCATATGAAATACACCTGTAATCCTCAATGAAAGTGATAATGAAGCCATGAACAGTTTAAAATCTAGATGGGGTTAATTGTAATAGTATGTACATATATAAATTATTTGTATTAGTGTATGCATATTGCTTCAGCTTTGTGGTTCATGTACATCATGAAAAGGCTGCAGCCACTTGTCCCTTCTTTGTAATTTTGCCTTTTCTTGGAATAATTGCCATAAGCCACATTTCCTTCCTGTCGTTTCTGAATGTCCTAAGGATCTATTCAACCACTCTTAAAGCTGATTTACATCAGGGTATTTAGTGTGTCTACATGCTGTGTAATTGACCTTCAAAAATGGAAGCAGGCAGGGAAAAAGTATTCACATTATTTTTCTTTTACCTGACAGTTTTAAAACAACTTACCCTTAGTTGAGTGGAAAAAGCGATCAGACATATACGAGGAATGTATTGCTGTGTGAGATTGAAAATAGTGTACTTTGTGCGACACATACAAAAACCATCCATAGGAAAATAACTTCTCCCTGTCCTCATCACAATAATAACTAAAAAAACCTACTTCAACTGTCAAAATGACTGATTTCTTATTAGGCAATATACAGAGGGAAAAAAGTATTTGATCCCCTGCTGATTTTGTACTTTTGCCCTCTAACAAAGAAATGATCAGTCTATAATTTTAATGGTACATTTATTTTAAAAGTGAGGGACAAAATAACAACAAAAATATCCAGAAAAACTCATTTCAAAAAAGGTATGAATTGATTTGCATGTTAATGAGTGAAACAAGTACTTGACCCCTTCGCAAAATATGACTTACTTACTTATTGACTTGAGTACTTGGTGGCTGATGTTTGGTAACTCGAACCTTCAGCTCCCTCCACATGTTTTCTATGGGATTAAGGTCTGGAAACTGGCTAGGCCACTCCAGGACCTTAAGGTGCTTCTTCTTGAGCTACTCCTTTGTTACCTTAGCAATGTGTTTTGGGTCAATGTCATGCTGGAATACTCATCCACTTTCAATGCCCTGGCTGGGGGAAGGAGGTTCTCAACCAAGATTTGACAGTACATGGCCTCGTCCATTGTCCTTTGATGCAGTGAAGTTGTCCTGTCCCCTTAGCAGAAAAACATCCCCAAAGAATATGTTCTTGGGGTCATAGGTAGAATTCCTCCTCCTCCAAACACAGTGAGTTTAGTTGATGCCAAAGAGCTTGATTTTGGTCTCATCTGACCAGAACACTTTTATCCAGTTCTCCTCTGAATCATTTAGATGTTCATTAACAAACTTCAGATGGGCCTGTACATGTGCTTTCTTGAGCAGGGGAACATTGCAGGCACTGCAGGATTTCAGTCCTTCATGGCGTAGTATGTTACCAATTGTTTTCTTGGTGACTATGGTCCCAAGCTGCCTTGGGATCATTGACAAGATTCTCCCATGTAGTTCTGGGCTGATTCCTTACAGTTCTCATGATCATTGAAACTCCATGAGGTGACAGCCCCAGAATGAGGAAGATTGAAAGTTATTATGTTTCTTCCATTTGTGAATAATCACACCAACTGTTGTCACCCTCTCATCAAGTTGCTTGGCGATGGTCTTGTAGCACATTCCAGCCTTGTGTAGGTCTACAATCTTGCCCCTGACATCCTTGGACAGCTCTTTGGTCTTGGCCATGGTTGAAAGATTGAAATCTGATTGATTGATTGATTGCTTATGTGGACAGGTGTCTTTTATACAGGTAACAAGATTAGGAGCTCTCCCTTTAAGAGAGTGTTCCCAGATCCCTGCCCCCCATGTGAATGGGTATCGGGTACATTGTACCCCTACACATTCAGAAAAAATGTTTCAATATGTTAAAAATGACAGTAGACAATTTAGGACAAGTCCTTTATTTAAAAAAAAAACTGTCCCGTGATGTCCATTCATCTTTGATCCCAGCATCCGAAGACCCGATAAAAAAACTGAAAAAACTCCGCCTCCATGGGAGGCTCCTGCTGACTGGAGCCTCTTCACTATGACAGCTGTTATATAGCTGAGGGTGCGGCCACAAAGTGATATATATGGGTGACCCCACACCCTCTGTGTTGCAATGACAGAGGGGGTGGGGTCAACTGTTTACTGTCTACTGTCAAATTGTCTACTGTAATTTTTAACATATTTACACTTTTTTTGGTGAATGGGTAGCAGTACAATGTATCCGATACCCATTCACATGGAGGGGCCGAGATCTGGGGGTCCCCTTACTCTATTCAGAATAACCCCCTGCCTGCAAAACTCCACAACAACTGGGCAAGGGTTGTGGGGATGAGGCTCTTGTCCCCATCAACATGGGCACAAGGTGTTTTAGGGGGACCCTAAAGCATTCTCCCCACATTGAGGATTGAGGGTATGTGGCCTGGTACGGTTCAGGGGCTCTCTCTTGCCCCCCTTTTCTTGCAGCCATCCAGGTTGCATGCTCAGATAAGGGTCTGGTATGGATTTTGGGCGGACCACTACATAATTTTTTTATTTTGGCATAGGGTTTCCCCTAATATCCATAACAGACCTGAAGGGCCTGGTATGGATTTTGGGGGGACCCCACGCATTTTTTTGGGGGTTTGGGTTTTTGGGTGTGAGGCTCCCATTAATATCTATACCAGACCCAAAGGGCCTCGTAATGGACTCCTGCACTACACTAACACTACACTCACACTACACTGACACTATACCCACACTATACTGGCACACTATACTCACACTACACTGACACACTACACTATACTCACACTACACTATGCTTACACTATACTCAAACTATATGTACACTGCACTGACACACTACACTGACACTACACTATACTCACATTATACACAGTCTACACCAACACTACACTGACACTCTACATTCAGAGTCACAATAACACACTAACTCGCTAGTAGCAAACAGAGCCCTGCTTTATCTATTTCCACCCCAACAACACACTGCAAAAGTTTCCTGTGGGAAGGAACCTTTTATAGTGTGGGGTGGGACTATGAACACTGAGCCATGATTGGGCAACGTCATCATAACTTTGTCCATTTATGGCTCTGACTGTGCTCTGTGCCCTGATTGGGCAAAGCCTAGCACCTGACCAGCGGTCAGGTGCATTGCTTCATCCAATTAGGGCCCTGGATTGCACTGCATTGTGGGGTGCTCGACGAATGAACATACTGCCGAGCCCCCTGGAAATTTGGGTGTTCACCAAATGGGCTAACAGGTGATGTTTGGCCCAAACTTTTGGTCGGCTCGAACTGTTCACCCAGCTCTACTCCTAAACTCCTAAACTGTCTGTATTGCTACCTCATGCCCACCAGCTTCTAACAAGTTGCATCTCCTACTACAAAATCAATTTTTCTAAATCGCTAATACTAAACTTAGAGGTTCCCAAGAAAATCTAACATCTGTTATCTCAGCGGATGCGCTACTCCTGGGCTGAAGTAGGCAAACCTTATTTAGGCATTACCTTGATGCCATCTAGAGCCTCTGTAGCAGAAGCTAATTAAAAACTTTTTATAGCCAAACTAGAATCCTAACATAGCCAACTCTCTCAGCACCAGCTGCCCTGAATCAGTAAACTGGCCTCCTTCAAAAAGCTAATCCTCCCACAGATCATTTACCTCTTCCAAACACTGCCCATCCCTCTCAAATCCTTGTATCTAGCATTATTGACATCTCACTTTAAAACATTTATTTGGTAAAGCAAACAAGTGAATTAAGCTTACACCCAGCTCATCAAACATAGGAAAGTAGGGGCATAGGTTTGGTTGATATCAAAGACTATTACAGTATACAGATACTCTTTGAAACCAGTTGAAACATTGGTTCAACAATTCCATGGAGGCCTTATGGGTTGGCAGACCTGTGGAAATCGCTAAATCTAGACACTCTCCCCTTGCCCACTAAAGCCTCTCTCGGCATGGAGATACTCCAATAATTAACAGATTGCCGCCATTACTAGTAAAAAAAAAATTATTAATAAAAATGGCATAAAACTATCCTCTATTTTGTAAACGCTATAACTTTTGTACAAACCAATCAATAAATGCTTATTGTGATTTTTTTAACCAAAAATATATAGAAGAATATGTATCGGCCTGAACTGAGAAAAAAAAATGTTTTTTTATATATTTTTGTTGGATGTTTATTATAGCAAAATGTAAAAAATAATGTGTTTTTTCAAAATTGTCGCTCTTTTTTTTGTTCATAGTGCAAAAAATAAAAACCCCAGGGGTGATCAAATAACACCAAAAGAAAGCTCTATTTGTGGGAAACAAAAAGGACGTAATTTTTTTTTGGGAGCCATGTCACATGACTGCGCAATTGTTAGTTAAAGCGACACAATGCCAAATTGCAAAAAGTGCTCTGGTCAGGAAGGGGGTAAAATCTTCCGGGGTTGAAGCGGTTAATGTATTCCCCACAGAGTAAAAACATCTGATTACCTCTTGCAGTCATAGAAACTCGCATACCATAGTAACAATTAAAAACTGACATCACTATGGTATACAGTGAGTGAAGGAATATATATATTATCCTAGAGCCACTATGACTCCATTTTAGGATCAGTATCCATTTTGTCAGTATGCATATAGTCAACATAACTTGTTTAATCTTAGGAATTCGCCAGGTTCCCTTGAAGCTATTTCTTAGAATCTAGCTTGTTCCCGTTTGTTATGAGGTTGATATGACTCGTACGTCTGAAACAGAATTGTTTGTATAACTGTGGAAGGTCCTATGATGCACACGGGACGTAGTTGTATGACCATTTTTCTCTATATAAGTAAGAGACAAAATAAAGTTTATCAGATTACTCCGAGCAACCACAGCACTGTCTATCCATGTCAAGTTTCTTAAGGCCGCGTACACACGGGCGGACTGTTCGCCCAACCTTGTCCGCTGAACAGTGTTTGGGCGGACAGTCCGCTCGTGTGTGGGCTTTCAGCGGACAGTTTCAGCGGACAGTTTGACGGACAAAGTCTTTCGGAAATTCCGAAAAACTGTCCGCTGAAACTGTGTTTGAGCGAACAGTCCGCCCGTGTGTAGGCTACTTTCGAAATGAGCAAACTGTTCCCGCTCGGAGGGAAGTCTGCTCATTTCGAGCGCGTGTGAAGGTAGGCGGGGCCCGCGACGGAGACGTTGCGGGCTCCGCCGCCTGGAATGGGCTTAAAGGGGAACCCCAACGCCGAAAAAAATCGGCGTGGGGGTTCCCCCAAAGTCCACAACAGACCCTTGTCCGAGCACGCTACCCGGCCGGCCAGGAAAGGGGGGCGAGCGAGCGCGCCCCCCCTCCTGAGCCGTACCAGGCCGCGTGCCCTCAACATGGGGGGGTGCGAAGAGGGGGACAAGACCCCCGAAGTCGGGAGAAGAGGCCGGCGGCGGGGAGGAAGAAAGCCGGGCTCCTCCGCTAGTAAAAGAGCTACACGAAGATAGCGAAGGAGTCCGGCGAGAAGACCCCCGAAGACGGAAGACCCCCGGAGCTGTGCAATAAAATATTTTTTCTCTGTGTTGTGTTTTTTTTTGTACTTTATTTCACAGGTGAATGGGTAGGGGTACATTGTACCCCATACTCATTCACATAGGGTGGGGGGCCGGTATCCGGGGGCCCCCTTCTTAAAGGGGGCTCCCGGATTCCGATAAGCCCCCCGCCCGCAGACCCCCGACAACCAACGGCCAGGGTTGTCGGGAAGAGGCCCTTGTCCTCATCAACATGGGGACAAGGTGCTTTGGGGTGGGGGGGCCGCGCGGCCCCCCCTTCCCCAAGGCACCCCCCCATGTTGAGGGCACGCGGCCTAGTACGGCTCAGGAGGGGGGGCGCGCTCGCTCGCCCCCCTTTCCTGGCCGGCCGGGTAGCGTGCTCGGACAAGGGTCTGTTGTGGACTTTGGGGGAACCCCCACGCCGATTTTTTTCGGCGTTGGGGTTCCCCTTTAAGTCCATTCCAGGCGGCGGAGCCCGCGACGTCTCCTTCGCGGGCCCCGCCTACCTGTACACGCGCTCGAAATGGGCGGATTTGCCTCCGCCTTACGTGGGCGAGTCCGTTCATTTCAAAAGTTGAGCGAACTGTTTGTCAAACAGTTCGCTGAAACAGTCCGCTCAAAAAGTGCCGTGTGTGGCCATGTCCGTCCATGCTAATTTTGAGCGGACTGTTTGCCGAAACTGTTTGACAAACAAAGTTGAGCGAACAGTCCGCCCGTGTGTACGTGGCCTTAGAGTATTCTCCAGGCCTGTTGGAATAGGACGAAGGGAAGTCAGACCCCAGTCTATCATAATTTAATCCTTACAGTGAGCTGATGACCTTTTCATAGCAAATATACCCAAAATTATGGTGGAAATGAAGGAGGAGTGTGGCATTAAAGGAAACAATTACAGCAAGCAGGGCCAAAACTAATTGGGGGGCGCAGGGGTGCTCCATCCTGATAGTCATCACACAATTTAGGACCCGAGAAAGCCAATCAATAGGGACACATGACCGCCCTCTCCATCCATGCTGTCTCTGCCAGCTGGAGATTGAAGTCATTGCCCTGCCTGAGAGATGGGCACAGAGTGACCCAACCAGGCAATCAGCGATGTGGGGCACCATCCTCATGCTCCTTTTACTGAGGTGCTGACTGAACACCCTCCCAGTGGCCTCTCCCAAACAGCCTGGGCCCCACCAGTTGAGTCCAGGGCTGGGAGGAAAGGAATAGGAGGGTGAAGATCAGGCAGACACTGTAAAGTAATAGGGAGAAAGAGAGAAGTGTTAGAAGAGAGAGGGAGAGAAGGATCATCATTAAGGAGGGGAATGAGGGTGACAGTATGGAGAATAATGGAGATGATAGGAGAGTAAGAAAGTGATGGTGAGGAAAATAATAATGGATGGGGAAGACAGAAATGACAGGGATTATTTATAGTAATGGGGGAAGTAAGAAAAATTCACCTTCACTTGTGTAGACAAAAATGCTGAACAGGAGGGACAGTATTCACTAAAACTGATGGGCTATATTTTCTTACTGCAGCAGCTGAATGCTGGCAGCAGGGAGAAGGGGAGAAGTCACATTTCAGCTGCTGAAGGAGGAAAATACAGCTCATTGGTTCTTGTGACTGCCAATCCCGCCACCCCTTTTGTCCTGGTTCCTATGTTAATGCAATTTAGCTACACCCACTGTTCACACTATAGTGTTGAAGAAAAGGTGGCAACATCACTTTAAGAGGAAATTTCAAGCTTAATATCTGGTCCAGATTAGGAGGGGTGCTGCCACTATAAATGGAGAGAGCTCAGAAGTGAGTCTTTAAAAATTAACTTCTTTCCCATTGGTGCCCCTTCTAATCTGTGCCAGAGATAAGAATTGAAATCGCCTCATTCAGACTTTACCTATGCAGCTAGTCACTATTACCAAATTTTTTAAATGACAAATATATATACTGTATATACGCACACATTTAGGTCCATATATATTTTGATACAGACACAATTTTCATACTTTTGGTTCTGTATGCCACCAGAATAAAATTAAAATGAAACAATCGAAAAAAGATTTTGAAGTGCAGACTTTCAGCTTTAATTTAACTGCATCCATTTTTATACACAGTCCCCCCATTTGCAGGGGCTAAAATGTAATTGGACAAATTAATATAATCATAAATAAAATGTAATTTTTTTTTTTGTTGAGAATCCTTTACTGGCAGTGACTGCTTGAAGTCTGGAACCCATGGGCATTACCAAAGACTGGGTTTTCTCCTTTCTGATGTTTTGCCAGGCTCTAACTGCAGCTGGCTTCAGTTGTTCTTTGTTTGTGGGTCTTTCTGCCTTTAGTTTTGCCTTCAGCAAGTAAAATGCATGCTCAATTGAGATCAGGTGATTGACTCGACCTTTGCAGAATATTCCACTTCTTTTCCTTCAAAAGGTCAGAGGTTGCTTTTACAGTGTGTTTTGGATCATTGTCATGGTACGTCAGTGTGATCAATATCTTTTGATAACCTTTTAATAAAATACAAAATAATATTGTATTTGACACGCAGAGTTGATAATTTTTAACACCCCCTTTTACAATAATTGATTGATTTTCAGCAATATTTCTAAATCGGAATGAATAATAGCATTTAAGTAACACAGACAGTACAGTAAAAAAATGTGACCAGTGTTGAAGTTACTGCTTACATTTGTTTTTAGTACAAAATGTACTCCTTTTTCTTTCTTGTTGGTCAGTGTAGGTGGGAGATCAATTTACCATTGTTCATTGCTGGAGATATCTTCTGCAACCTCAGGTGGGATCTTAAAGATAGATATATAGATAGATAGATAGATAGATAGATAGATAGATAGATAGATAGATAGATAGATAGATAGATAGATAGACAGACAGCTTAGGTCAAATTGATGCTGGTTATACGGGACTCACCCAAAACTCAACAAAAAAAGCAAACAAACTGTAATTGCATAAACAAGCCATATTGTAACTGAATATTATTAAAAAATACCTTTACTTTTCAATCTACCTATCATTTTCTGTAAAATGTAATCAATGCAATATGGCAAACTAGAGGCAAATGGTGCATGGAATACACCCAGAAATGTTAATTCCTGCTTGTGTGATTGACTCACTGATTTTTCTAGAAGACTGCAGTCAGATTTTAGGCATCCTCTGCAACAAAAATCAAATTTTTGGTGAGATACTCTGAAAGGGTTAATCACTTCCAAAGGGATGTAGACCCTCCAGACTAATAGGAGTGGTTATGTGGAAAGGGATATATGATTTCAAATTTTGTTCATAGATACACTCTAACCGCTTTTGGACCACCAACTGCATATATACTGCGGCAGGACAGTCCGGCAGCGCAAAATCCCACACCTGCTGTGATTGGACACAGCAGGAGCCAATCAGTGGATCTGGTGGCTGCGATGGCCTTTGGGACCCGCCAATCATTCGGAGGAAAAGCTATTCTGTCTGAGTAAAAGAGAAATCTTGTGCAACAACTAAGCTGAAACACAGATATCTATTTTCCTCCAGTGCATCCACTCCCCCCACAGTTATAAAGCACTCATAGGGAACACACCTAACCCCTTGTTCGCCCCTGGTGTTAACCCTTTCCCTGCCAGTGTCATTTGTACAGTATCAGTGCATTTTTTTTAGCACTGATCACTGTATTGGTGTCACTTTTCAAAAAAAGGGTCACTAAAGCTGCGTACACACGATCAAACAATCTGGTGGAAAAGTCCGGCGGACAATCCACCTGTGTGTGGGCTCCGGCGGACTTTTTTTACCCAAAAGTCCGGTGGACTAAGAAAGTAGTTTTGCACCTAAATATTGCCGCGTACACACATATCAGACTATCCGGCGGACTTAGTCTGGCGGAAAAATCGCCGGACTGTCCGCCGGACTTTCCGAACGAGCTACCTGCCCACAGCGGTACTTTTGCGGCGGACTAGGTCCGGCGGACTATCTGCTGTACTTTTGAAATGAACGGACTCGCCCACACACACGAAGGAAAGTCCGCTCATTTTGAGCACAGCTCCAGGTAGCTGGGACCAGTGAAGGAGGCGTCGCTGGCCCCGTTACCTGGTATGAAGTTAAAGGGGAAGCCCTATGCTGAAAAAACGGTGTGGGGGTCCCCCTCTAGGTCCATATCAGACCCTTATCTGAGCACGCTGCCCGGCCAGTCAGGAAAGGGGGTGAGGATGAGCGAGAGCCCCCCCTCCTGAGCCGTACTAGGCCACGTGCCCTCAACATTTGGGGGGTGCTTTGGGGAAGGGGGCCGCGTGGCCCCCCAACCCCAAAGCACCTTGTCCCCATGTTGATGAGGACAAGGGCCTCTTCCCGGCAACCCTGGCCGTTGGTTGTCGGGGTCCGCGGGCGGGGGGCTTATCGGAATCCAGGAGCACCCTTTAATAAGGGGGCCCCAGATACCAGGCCAGGGAAGACCGGGCCACCTCTTGTTAAAGAGCTAGAAGAAGGCGTGGAGGCCCGGCAAGAAGAACCGAAGAGGGGGACAAGACCCTCGAAGAGGGGGACAAGACCCCCGAAGTCAGAAGAAGACCCCCGGACGGCGATGAAGAAGAAAGCCGGGCTCCTCCGCTAGTAAAAGAGCTAGCAGAAGATAGTGGAGGAGTCCGGCGAGAAGACCCCAAGACTGAAGACCCCCGGAGCAGTGCAATAAATTATTTTTAAACCTTTTGTTGTGTTTTTTTTACATTTTCTTCACAGGTGAATGGGTAGGGGTACATTGTACCCCATACTCATTCACATAGGATTGGGGCCGGTATCCGGGGCCCCCTTATTAAAGGGGGCTTCCGGATTCCGATAAGCCCCCTGCCCACATTGGATGCTGGGACTGTGACATCCTAATAGGCGGGGACATCATCCGGGGATGTCCCTATATAAGTCGCCGCACGCCACGTGCCTGTCATTGTGACCAGAGACAGCGACAAGGCAACAGCTCAAGAAGAGTAGAAGAGAATAAGAGAGCAGAACAACAGAAGGCGGCAGGCAACAGAAGACCAGGCCACCGCTTGTAAAAGAGCTACAAGAAGGCACGGTGGCCCGGCAAGAAGAATCGAAGAGGGGGACAAGACCCCCGAAGAGGGGGACAAGACCCCCGAAGTTGGAAGAAGAGGGCGGCGGCGAAGAAGAAAGCTGGGCTCTTCCTCTAGTAAAAGAGCTAGCAGAAGATAGCGGAGGAGCGAGAAGACCCCTCGAAGACGGAAGAAGACCCCCAGGGCTGTTTTAACCCTTGTGTGTTGTGTTTTTTTTTTTACATTTTTTCACAGGTGAATGGGTAGGGGTACATTGTACCCCATACTCATTCACATAGGGTGGGGGCCGGGGATCCGGGGGCCCCCTTATTAAAGGAGGTTCCCGGATTCAGATAAGCCTCCTGCCCACGGACCCCGACAACCAACGGCCAGGGTTGTTGGGAAGAGGCCCTTGTCCTCATCAACATGGGGACAAGGTGCTTTGGGGTGGGGAGGGCGGGCGGCCCCCCTTCCGCAAAGCACCCCCCATGTTGAGGGCACGTGGCCTGGTACAGCTCAGGAGGGGAGGTGCTCGCTCATCCCCACCCCCTTTCCTGACCGGCCGGGTAATGTGCTCGGATAAGGGTCTGATATGGACCTAGGGGGTGACCCCCACGCCGTTTTTTCGGTGTAGGGCTTCCCCTTTAACTCCATACCAGGTGACGGGGCCAGCGACGCCTCCTTCACTGGTCCCGGCTACCTGGAGCTGCGCTCAAGATGAATGGACTTTCCTCCGTGTGTGTGGGTGAGCCCGTTCATTTCAAAAGTACAGCAGATAGTCCGGCGGTACGGCGGATAGTCCGCCGCAAAAGTACCGTGTGTGGGCAGGTAGCTCATTTGCAAACTCCAGCGGACAGTCCCGCGGTTTGTCCGCCAGACTAAGTCCGCCGGATAGTCTGATATGTGTGTACGCGGCATTAGTGCCAGATTTGCCAATGCCGTAGTCCCGCTAAAATTCGATGATCGCTGCTATTACTAGTAAAAAATATATATATATAAAAAAGTCCCTAAATCTATCACATAGTTGTAGATGTACAAACCAATCAATATACACTTATTAGGATATTTTTTACCAAAATTTTGTAGCATAATTCATATTGGCCTAAATCGATGAAGAAATTCGATTTTATATTTTTTTTATTGGGACTGTTTTGTAGCAGAAAGAAATGTTTTTTTTTTCAAAATTGTCTGGCTTTTTTTTTTTATAGCGCAAAGAATAAAAACGGCAGACATGATCAAATACCACCAAAAGAAAGCTCTATTTGTGGGAAAAAGAGGACATCAATTTTATTTGGGTACAGTATTGCATGACCATGCAATTGTCAATTAACCACTTCAGCCCGGATCATTTGGCTTGTGAAAGACCAGAGCACTTTTTGCGATTCGGCACTGCGTCGCTTTAACTGACAATTGCAGTCGTGCGACGTGGCTCCCAAACAAAATGGACTTCCTTTTTTTCCCACAAATAGAGATTTATTTTGGTGGTATTTGATCACTTCTGCAGTTTTTATTTTTTGCACTATAAACAAAAAATAGCGACAATTGTGAAAAAACACTTTTTTTTTACTTTTTGCTATAATAAATATCCCCCAAAAATATATAAAAAAACATTTTTTTCCTCAGTTTAGGCCGATACGTATTCTTCTACATATTTTTGAAAAAAAAATGCAATAAGCAATATTGATTGGTTTGCACAAAAGTTATAGCGTCTACAAAATAGGGGATAGTTGTATGGCATTTTTATAAATAATTATTTTTTTTTACTATGTAATGGCGGCCATCAGCGGCTTTTATTGCGACTGCGATATTATGGTGGACACATCGGACAATTTTGACAACATTTTTGGGACCATTCACATTTATACAGCGATCATTGCGATTGAAATTGCATTGATTACTGTGTAAATGTGATTGGCAGTAAAGGGGTTAACACTAGGTGGAGCTGTAGGGGTTAAGTGAGTCCTAGGGAGTGATTCTAACTGTGGGGGGGAGGGGCTGTGTATGACACATCACTGATCACCACTCCCGATTACAGGGAGTGGTGATCAGTGACAGTGTCAAAAAGCAGAACAGGGAAATGCTTGTTTACATTGGTATTTCCCTGTTCTCCCTCTCTGTGAGACGATCGCGTGTATCCCCGTGGACATTGAGTCCATGGCACCCACGATTCTACTCACGGAGCTTGTGGCGGGCGGGCGCACTTGCCACCGGCGGCACTCACACATTGGCACGGCGGCAACTTCAAAGGGATGTACAGGTACGCCCATTTGCACAGCTGTGCCATTCTGTCAACGTACATTGTCGTGCGCCGGTCAGGAACCGGTTAAATCAATGCGGTGCTGTATCGCAAAAAATAGTAAAAAAGAGTAAAACCTTCCAGAGATGAAGTGTGTAAAGCTTATCAGTCTCCTGAGAAAGTGAATTCTATTATGGATGCTGCAAATATTGTAGTGATACATCAGAATTTTGAAAATAAATTTTTAATATTGTCCCTCAAAAATGTGTTTTTTCTAAAAAGCATTTTAATCCTGTTCTTCGTAGTAGCTGAATACAGAAGTGGATTGAGGGATATTTGCACATGGGTATTGAACTGGAAAAAGGGTAGAAAATAGAGCTGCACCATTAATCGTCAAGAATCGTTATCACAATTTTTTTCCCATTGCGATCTTGACTAAAGTGTTTTACGATTCTTGCTATGCAAAGAATTCTCTCTGCTCTTCTGAAGCCACAGCCATTAAAAGAAAGGAAGAGAAAATCTGGGCAGTCTGCCAAGAATCACAACATTCTTTATCAGTTGAACCTAAGTATAAACATTGTAACAATTTGTCAATGGAATAGACTTTGTGTGTAAGTGAAAAAAAGTTTAACCACTTAAACTCTAAACCTATTTCTGACATTTGTTGGTTTCAAGTTAAAATATTTTTATTTTTTGCTATAAAATTACTTAGAACCCCCGAACATTATAAATATTTTTTTAGTAGACACCCTAGAGAATAAAACGGTGGTTGTTGCAATATTTTATGTCACACTGTATTTGCTCAGCGGTCTTTAAAATGCAATTTTTTTGGAAAAAATTACTTTAATTCATTTAAAAAAAACAGAAAACTAACCAGTAAAATTAGCCCATTTTTTTTATATATATATAATGTGAAAGATTTTACGTTACAAGAATCGTGAGAGAATCATGATCTTTTTTTTCTAAGCAAAAAAAACGTGATTCTCATTTTGGCCAGAATCGTGCAGCTCTAGTAGAAAGGATAATTGTAAGCATATTTAAGATTAACTAAAGTTAGCAGTAATGTATCACAAGCAGAAAGTCATTTTGTCATATCAACTGATGATACAATATTATGGGAAGTATTCCAACTCAGGATAGTGCCATTATAAAGAAAATAAAATGGCAGATTAAAATGAAAGAGAAAATATAAACATGTATGCAGACTAGACCTGGGTCTGTAGCTCTACCCCAATGTGTCTATTTTGGCATTATATATTGTGACATACTGAAAGGTGACGTGGTTGAGGGATGGTAAGTATAGGTGGTATTAATTCATCCACATTGAAAAGGAAACATCACAGAAAGAAAAGGCATTTAGAAAAAGAAAAGACTGCATTATATGAGTTTTGTTTTTCCCTTTACCCCTTTGTATCACTTTTCCACAATCTCCATGTTGCTAACACCGGGGTGGTTTTTGGCAAAGAATGAAAAGGCTTGTGCACAAACTCCACTATAGTTGGTTGACATACCATAATACTATGCTGATATTAGGCTCCAAATCAGCGGTAGATTAACCATAGTGTTCCACTATTGAAAAGAGCACCAAATATACTAGCAACTCTACATAAATTTATATATATATATAAGGTAGATTTTTGTTTAGATAGATATCTATTAATTTACTGCATTGACCTGTCTTTAATTCTTAACTAATCAATTATATGATGCCATATGCGACCGGCGGCATGCGTGCGACCCTGCTGCATGCTCCGTGAGTGTGATCGCGGGTCCCACGGACTCGATGTCCATGGGCATACCCGCGATCATCTCCCGGAGGGGAAGAACGGGGAAATGATGATGTAAACAAGCATTTCCTCCTTCTTCCTAGTGACAGAACACTAATCACAGCTCCCTGTGATCGGGAGCGGCAATCAGTGTCGTGTCGCACGTAGCCCACCCCCCCTACAGTTAGAATACATCCCTACGACACACTTAACTCCTGCAGCGCCCCCTCCTGGTTAATCCCTTCACTGTCAGTCACATTTACACAGTAATTAATGCATTTTATTTGCACTGATCGCTGTATAAATGTGAATGGTCCCAAAGTCAAAGTGTCCGATCTGTAAAAAAAATAAAAATCGCTGATTGCCGCCATTACTAGTAAAAAAAAAAATTATTAATAAAAATGCCATAAAACTATCCCCAATTTTGTAGACGCTGTAACTTTTGCGCAAACCAATCAATAAACACTTATTGCAATTTTTTTTTTACCAAAAATATGTAGAAGAATATGTATCGGCCTAAACTGAGGAAAAAAATTTTTTTTATATATTTTTGGGGAATATTTGTTATAGCAAAAAACGCGTTTTTTTTAAAAATGATCACTCTTTTTTTTTGTTTACAGCGCAAAAAATAAAAACCGCAGAGATGATCAAATACCACCAAAAAAAACTCTATTTGTGGGGAAAAAAGGATGTCAATTTTGTTTGGGAGCCACATCGCACGTGCCGAATCTCAAAAAGTGCTCTGGTCTTTGGCCAGTCAAATGGTCCGGGGCTTAAGTGGTAAATGTTATGATGTAAAATTTTTCTCTTTACTCATTACATTCAATGTTTTTCATAATCTTTATTAAAATATTTCACCAAGGAAGGGTCTCGTGCACATAACCTTGCTGTATATACAATATAGAGAGATGGAGGCTTTATAGGGGGTAATAATGTAAACACACACATTCAGGCAGTGGCGTAGCATGGGTTGTCAGCACCCAGGGCAAGGCAAGTAATTTGCACCCCCTAACCTGCGGACTTTTAGCACTCCCCGAGTCCCTTCAAATACAATGGTACTGACCTACCTGATTCCTATTCTGACCATTACACACTACACTGACCACTATACTATACTGTTCACTACACTGAGAACCACACTGACCACTATACTATACTGTCCACTACACTGAGAACTACACGGACCCCTATACTATACTGTCCACTACACTGAGAACTACACTGACCACTATACTATACTTTCCACTACACTGAGAACTACACCGACCACTATACTATACTGTCCACTACACTGAGAACTACACTGACCACTATACTGTCCACTACACTACACTGACCACTATACTATACAGTCCACTACACTAACCACTATACTGCCCACTACACTACACTACACTGAGCACTATACTATACTGTCCATTACACTAACCACTATACTGTCCATTACACTACACTGACCACTACACTATACTGTCCACTACACTGACCACTATACTGTCCACTATACTGTAGAAAAGACAAGAAGTGCGCCAAACTAAGTGTAGTATATAAGGTAGATTACATTTAATCTGATAAAATCACACAGCCAATTGGCTACTCACAAAAGGACATTGTAGTCAGGCATAAAATGTTAAGGAGGGAGGGTAATCACAGCCACTTCTATCCGGAGGAGCAGAGATGATAAACAGCTGGAACGGCCATAAAAGATGTTCAGCAGCAGAGGCTGCGGTGTAGCAGCCTAGGTTTTGTAGAAAACGCTGCCTCGTGGATGTCCAGATGATGGCAATAGGCAGTATCAGTGCCTTCTAACGTCCGGAGAGTCCGAGAACCCGGAACCGGAAGTGCGTTCCAGCGTGGAACGCACTCTCCGGACGTTAGAAGGCACTGATACTGCCTATTGCCATCATCTGGACATCCACGAGGCAGCGTTTTCTACAAAACCTAGGCTGCTACACCGCAGCCTCTGCTGCTGAACATCTTGAATGGCCGTTCCAGCTGTTTATCATCTCTGCTCCTCCGGATAGAAGTGGCTGTGATTACCCTCCCTCCTTAACATTTTATGCCTGACTACAATGTCCTTTTGTGAGTAGCCAATTGGCTGTGTGATTTTATCAGATTAAATGTAATCTACCTTATATACTACACTTAGTTTGGCGCACTTCTTGTCTTTTCTACATTATATTTCCTAGAGAGTTGTGCTTCTCCTCTCAAGACAGTTGCTGCCACTGGTGTTAAGAGTTTGAACTTTTATGGACCATACTTAAGGAACTTTGTGGACATTATCTGTGTTTTTATTTTTTTCATTTTTTTTTTTTTTTTTTATATATATTTTTTTTTTTGCATGTGTACATATATATAGGTGCATGTGTGTGTATATATACATATATATATATATATATATATATATATATATATATATATATATATATATATATATAACTTTTATTTCCCTTGATCCCATTTTCTTTCCCCCCCTCTTTTTTCCCCCTCTTTCCCCCTTCCCTCCCTTCCCCCCCCCCCCCGTTAGTATAGAGGTTTTTGGACGGTGTTTGATCTTTGCGCCATCTTATTACTATTCCCTGTCCACTATACTGACCACTATATTATATTGTGCACTACACTAACCATTATACTATACTGTCAACTACACTACACAATACTGTCCACTACACTAACCACTATACTATTCTGTCCACTACACTATACTATCCACTGCACTGACTGCTATATTGTCCACTACACTGACCACTACACTACACTACACTGAAAACTACACTATACTGACCACTACACTACATTACACTGACCACTACACTACATTGACCACAATACTGACCACTATACTACACTGTAAACTACACTACCACTACACTGACCACTATACTGTCCTGCCTACAGTCTTCCTATACTAACACTACATATACGATGCCTCTCTCTCCTCCCCCCCCCCACAGTCCATGTCCATCGTTTCATCACCTTTTTGTCCTGCTTCGATCCGGACTCCAGAGAATAGGAGGAAGCGGAGGAGGAGAAGACAGCAGCGCCGGCCCCAGGCTCATACTTTCCAGTGCTTGTCTCCCCCGTGCTCTGGCCACCATGTTCAGTGTTTCTCGGCGCACTGTGATTGGGCGTATGGGGGTCATGTATGGAGGTGGGACTTCAGGAGCAACCGCAATGTACCGTAACGTGGTTATAAAGCCTAAACATTTTTTACCTTGCATTCCTTGCCCCTCCTTTTAATTTACATGAGCCCTCATTGGATGCAATGCTGTGCCCATCTGCAGCTCTTTTATCCCCTCAGTTCTTGGTCCCACTGGCTTAGCTAAAGCAGCAGAAGCCATTGGCTCCCACTGATTTCTGTCAAAGCCAGTGATGAGAAAGTGCAGACAGCAAGGTTTGGAATAGAGTCCATATAAGCTCCCCTCATAGAAAGCTTCTTTATATGGGGGTACTTGGCGGAGGGGAGGAGCGACCTGAGAAGAGGAGGTTTGGAGCAGCTCTGTGCAAATCCATTTTACAGAGCAGGTTAATATAAGCCTGTTTATTATTGATTATTTAATTTCTCAGCTCTTACCTAACATATGTTTGTATGAAGGCACATATGTATGATGCTGATTTGAGTATAGTCTCTGAAAGAGTGGAAGGGAGCAATCCATAGTTAGCCTAGAATGGGGACTGGTTGGTAGCAGAGTGTAGTGAATTGTTATAGGTGAACTCTGGCAGTGGAAGCAGGGAAGCCCAATTGTCTTGGGAAAAGGCTGAGAAGCAACATAGGTACTGCTCCAAGGTTTGGTTTGTGCGATCAGTTTGCCTGTTACTCTGGGGGTTGTAGGCCGAAGAAAGGCAGAGTTCCACACTCAGGAATTTACAAAATCTGGAGGTAAACAGTATCCCTTGATCCGAGACAATATTGTTGGGCAGACCATGGAGTCTCATGATCTCTTTGATGAACATGTGAGCTGTCTCTGTAGCAGAAGCTGTGCCTATCATGGGCAAGAAATGGGCCATCTTTAACAGGAGATCCACCACCAGGATGGTAGTGAATCCTTCAGAGGGCGGAAGATCCACGATGAAGTCTATTGGGGTCTTGAACCGGAGAGCTGAATTGTCCCCACCGGAACCCCAGAAGTACAGATTGACCCGCACTCAAGATGAGATCGAAAATAGACTCATTTAATATGGGCGATTGTCCTTTGTTTTATGCACTATGAAAGTAGAATGGATTACAATACCTTTGTTGCAAAAGTCTGCAGTGTCCATAACATATACTCTTGTGATACAATGGGATGGGACAGGGCAACCTTGTCCACTGTTCTAAAACAGATAAAGCCGCCTATTTTGCATCCCCATCTGCCAGTGCATTTTCCAGAGATATAAAATCTCTCTTGTTTGTGTGTGTATGTGTGTGTTTGTGCCCTACAGTGAATGATGGCTAGCTGTGCGGGGAGCTGAATGGTTTATAAGGGATCATTTAAAAGAGCAGTATAGAAAATTGCCATCTGCTGCTACACCTATTACACCTGTGAGGTGTGACAGGTCTGTAAAGTCAATGAGATAATAGAGTAGTCAACACAAGCCGAGATTGTAACCACATGGAAGCCGGGGTCAAACACGTGACGCAGACAGAGGGTATCCGTGAGATGAGCCGGGGTCAGGGACTGGAGGCAGGCAGACGGGTTGGGAACATGCTGGGTCAGAAACTAGGATTCACATTACAGGGATGCAGCCTGCCTACCCGTGGCAGCACAGTGGCTAACTGGTTGGCCCTTCTGCCTCGCAGCACTGAGGTTCTTGGTTTGTGTCCCAATCGCTCTACCTGGCTAGAAGTTTGCATGTTCTTCCTCTTTGTGGTGTTACATTTTCTTTTTCCCCAGGGATTACATTTTTGATGGGTTTCACATAATGGAACCCCAAGAAATAACATTATAAATCAAGCAAGTGTGGGTTTGTACCAAATCTAGAACTGTTTACATTTACAGATCTCTGTTGTCTCCTTCTCAGGTGTAATTGTGAGTAGCCGGCAGCCATCGGGGGGGCTGCCAGCCATGTGCACAAGCTGCTACATCATGCTATGGGTGCACGCCCTATACTCCTTACAGCTGCGGCGATTTGCACAGGAGTGCCATTGTGACGGCGGGCGGCCAGCAAGCGTGTAATGTACCAAATTCTGGGCTACCTCTGTAGGGTTCAAATTTAGCAACTAAAGCACATGTATATAGTATAATGTTGAAATAAAAATGTTTTTTTTTTGCTTTATTTGAATTTTGCAGGCTATAAATACATTCCCTTTCATACCCCTTCTATTCTGTATTAAATCTAGTTGCATACAAAAGTATTTGGTTGTGCACACATGCAAGTCCTTCAGTAGAAAGTGTAATGGGGGAGAGGGAAGAAAACCCCCCAAAGCACCCTCCCCATTTTGAGGGCATGTGGACCAAAGGGCCTGGTATGGACTGGGGGGACCCTACGCCATTTTTTTCCTAATAGCTAATGCCACATCAGCATTAGCATGTTTTTTTTCCATAATATTATAGGCTCATTTGCTAAACATTATATATTATAGAATTAAAAACATCAAACACTAGTAAATATATTTTATATTTATGTCTGTGCTCAGCCCAATAGGTTAGTGGTCAGTGCTATTACCTTGAAAGAATCAGGCTTCACTCAGGTTCAAATCCCACAGAAGGTATCACCTACTAAAAGATTGCATTTGACTCAGCAGCATATGCTGAAAATAGGCAAATGCCAATTTAGTTTGGTTGATTCTATTATATTAACACGTCAAATGCATGCAATGGTATGTAAGTATTCAATAATATTATGGTGTGGAATTCCAAACATCACACACTAGTTAACAGGCAGTTTAAATTTTTTTGTTTTGTTTATTTTAATTTGCTTGTGCACTGGAAAAATAAACACAGCTGGTGGATGGTAGGTTGACTCAAATTTGAATTCATAACTTGAGTGCTTTTGAGACATCTGAGCAGACCACTAAGCCATTGTGCTAAGTACACTGAGCCCTGCATAATAGTGTAGTATGATTAAAGAATGAACATAACTAATTAGTGCTTTATAGTCACCTAAATAAAAATAATAACATGAAAAAAATAACATAGAACAGATATATAAGTGTAAATGTTCAATACATTTAACTTTACAGAATAACAATATTACTCTGTAATACTCATTCATAACTGCATTCGTTAGCAAAAGGAGAAAAAAAACTAGGAATACTAATTGCAATACACATCAATAGATGCACACAAGGTAGAGCACATCTCACATACCGTATATACTCGAGTATAGGCCGACCCGAGTATAAGCCGAGGCCCCCAATTTACCCCCAAAAAACTGGGAAACCTATTGACTCGTGTATAAGCCGAGGGTGAGATATGCCTGTCCATCCCTGTGTGTGTGTCCATCCATCCATCCATCCCTGTGTGTGTGTCCATCCGTGTGTGTGTGTGTGTGTGTGTGTGTGTGTGTGTGTGTGTGTGTGTGTGTGTGTGTGTGTGTGTGTGTGTGTGTGTGTGTGTGTGTGTGTGTGTGTGTGAGGCCTTGTGTGTCCAGCCTACCTGTGTCCCCAGCCTCCGTCCGGTCCCGAGCCTCCGTCCGGTCCCGTCCCGTCCCGAGCCGAGCCTCCGTCCGGTCCGGTCCCGTCCCGTCCCGAGACTCCGTCCGGTCCCGTCCCGTCCCGAGCCGAGCCGAGCCTCCGTCCGGTCCCGTCCCAGGATCACCGCTCTTCGTCGGCGCCCATTTTCCTGTTCAAATGCCGCGCCTCCCTGTCTGTGATAGGCGGAACACAATTTCCCAGCAGTCTGTGTTCCGCCTATCACGGCCATCCTTTCATCCTCGTCCGTAGTACGAGGATGAGCGGATGTCCGTGATAGGCGGAACACAGGCTGCTGGGAAATTCAGTGTTCCGCCTATCACAGGCGAAGGCGGAGCCGGAGGCGCGGCTTTTGAATTAGAATAGAATGGCCGCTGTCTGTCTGCTCGACACGCTGATCGAGCAGGCAGACAGCGATGACTCGAGTATAAGCCGAGGGGGGCACTTTCAGCCTCAAAAAAGAGGCTGAAAATCTCGGCTTATACTCGAGTATATACGGTAAATATGTTTTCTTCACATACATGGATAATGGTTTCAGTGCAGGGCTACTTAATAACTTGGTAGCAATTGGCACTTGCAGATCTATGGAATTGCTGATTAGCGGTGATTCCGAATTTAGTAAGGCATGTTCGTTGCTAATAGCGCAATTTTTCATTTGCACATTCACCTAATTCAACTCTTATTTGCCTGAAATGGGCGCTAATACATGTAGAGCGCTCAGTACATCCTGGGAATCTTAGTAAATCAGTTCCTATGTGTGGTAGAAAACTAACACTGCACATAAATCTGAGCACATCATCCCCACCGTGAAACATGGTGGTGGCAGCATTATGTTGTGGGGATGCTTTTCTTCAGCAGGGTCAGGGAAGCTGGTCAGAGTTGATGAGAAGATGAATGGAGCCAAATACAGGGCAATCTGAGAAGAAAACCTACTAGAGTCTGCAAAAGACTTGAGACTGAAGCAAAGGTTCACTTTCCAGCAGGACAACGACCCTAAACATACAGCCAGACTACAATGGAATGGTTTAGATCAAAGCATATGCATGTGTTAGAATGGCCCAGTTAAAGTCCAGACCTAAATCCAATTGAAAATCTGTGGCAACACTTGAAAATTGCTGTTCGCAGACACTCTCCATCCATCTGACAGAGCTTGAGCTATTTTGCAAGGAAAAATGGGCAAAAATGTCACTCTCTATATGTGCAAAGCTGGTAGAGACATCCCCAAAAAGATTTGCAGCTGTAATTGCAGCTAAAGGTGGTTCTACAGAGTATTGACTCAGGGGTTATGAGTACAAATGCATGCCACACTTTTCACATATTTATTTGTAAAATAAATTGAAAGCCATTTATAAATTTTCTTCCAATTATGTGCCACTTTGTGTTGGTCTATCACATAAAATCCCAATGCAATACATTTACGTTTTTGGTTGTCACATGACAAAATGCGGACATTTTCAAGGGTATGAATACTTTTGCAAGGCCCTGTATATGGTGCCATGGGTTTAAAATCTTCTTTTTCTGTATTTCAATCTCCCACAAAACCCATGTGAACTTCTATTGAATAAATGACCACAGTACTTACAGAATCCAGGTTGGCTACTTTTGTATTTCTTGCCACAAGTCAAACAATAGCAAGATCTTGGAAACAACCCACCCCTAGTTTCCAGAAGGTTAAACAGGGGTTCATGGAATCACTCATCAATTAAAATATTTTGACCATCCTAATTGACTCCTATGAATAATTCTTCCTAGTCTGGGTGCCACTGATGGATCACTTACACTCTTGTGGACTAAATCAGAGGTTTTTAAAAAATGTACAGGTTTTGTTTCTATTTGGACCTTGGGTGGTCTGCATTCCTCTTCCTCCCTCCTCTTTTCCTTTCCCTTAGCTCTCTCCCTTTACCCTTCCCCATTTCTCTTTTCTTTACTCTGACCATGATTCTTGACTGGGGCATTTCCTCTCTATTCTGGTATGCTCTACTTGCTTTCTCTTCACCTTATTATAGGATGGTCACTTTATTTTTGATGTAATAAACCATAAAAAATAAACCAGTTCATTCACACCTATACACTTTTTATTACATTGCATTTTCACCTATGCTATATATATATATATGTACAGTATCTCACAAAAAGTACAAAGTGAGTACACCCCTAACATTTTTGTAAATATTTTATTATATCTTTTTTGTGTGACAACACTGAAGAAATTACACTTCGCTACAATGTAAAGTAGTGAGTGTACAGCTTGTATTACAGTGTCAATTTGCAGTACCCTCAAAATAACTCAACACACAGCCATTAGTCTAAACCGCTGGCAACAAAAGTGAGTACACTTCTAAGTGAAAACTTCCAAATTTGGCCCAATATGTCAATATTTTGTGTGGCCACCATTATTTTCCAGCACTGCCTTAACCCTCTTGGGCATGGAGTTCACCAGAGCTTCACAGGTTGCCACTGGAGTCCTCTACCACTCCTCCATGACAACATGATTGAGCTGGTGGATGTTATAGACCTTGCGCTCCTCCACCTTCCCTTTGAGGATGCCTCACAGATGCTCAATAGGGTTTAGGTCTGGAGACATGCTTGGCCAGTCCATCACCTTTACACTCAGCTTCTTTAGCAAGGCAGTGGTCGTCTTGGAGGTGTGTTTGGGATCATTATCAACTTAGAATACTGCCCTGTGGCCCAGTGTCTGAAGGGAGGGATCATGCTCTGCTTCAATATGTCACAGTACATGTTGGCATTCATGGTTCCCTCAATGAACTGTAGCTCCCCAGTGTCGGCAGCACTCATTCAGCCCCAGACCATGACAATCCCACCACCATGATTGATTTAGGCAAAATACACTTGTCTTTGTACTCTTCACCTGGTTGCTGCCACACACGCTTGACACCATCTGAATCTAATAGGTTTATCGTGGTCTCATCAGACCATGCGACATGGTCCTTAGTCTGCTTGTCTTCAGCAAACTGTTTGCAGGCTCTCTTGTGCATCATCTTTAGAATAGGCTTTCTTCTAGGATGATAGCCATGCAGACCAATTTGATGCAGTTTCCAGCATATGATCTGAGCACTGACAGGCTGACCCTCCACCCCTTCAACCTCTGCAACAATGCTGGTAGTACTCATATGTCTATTTCCCAAAAACAACCTCTGGATATAACGCTGAGCATGTGCACTTAACTTCTTTGGTCGACCATGATGAGAACTGTTCTGAGTGGAACGTGTCCTGTTAGACCGCTGTAGGGTCTTGTCCACCATGCTGCAGCTCAGTTTCAGGGTCTTGGCAATCTTCTTATAGCCTAGGCCATCCTTATGTAGAGCAACAATTCTTTGTTTCAGATCCTCAGAGAGTTCTTTGCCATGAGGTGCCATATTGAACTTCCATTGGCGAGTATGAAAGAGTGAGAGGGATAACACCAAATTTAACACACCTCCCCATTCATACCTGAGACCTTGCAACAGTAACGAGTCACATGACACCGGGGAGGGAAAATTGCTAATTTGGCCCAATTTGGACATTTTTACTTAGGGGTGTATACTCACTTTTGTTGCCAGCGGTTTAGACATTAATGACTGTGTGTTGAGTTATTTTGAGTGGACAGCAAATTTACACAGTTATACGAGCTGTACACTCACTACTTTACATTGTAGCAAAGTGTAATTTCTTCAGTATTGTCGAGATGTGAGGGATGTACTCACTTTTGTGAGATAATATATATAAATATATATATATATATATATATATATATATATATATATATATATATATATATATATATATATATATATATATATATATAGTACAGTTGTATTACATGATGATCCTGCGTGTGTATATAAAACCTAATAAACTTTTGCATAAGAAAAGAATGATGTTCTTCCCATGACACCTTTGAAACCACATAAAAAGGAGGACCCTCTCCCCACCGTACAGATTTTTTTTAAAGATGTGTTTGCATTGGTGCATGTCACCCATGTTCCATGCCCAGCTCCCTATTCCCTTTATTTGAGAGACTTTTGCCTATTACACTTGAAATGGCCAGAACTGATTTCCAATGTTTGTCTTCCATAGACATCAATGGTGTTCAGATTAAAGTGTACACTTTTCAGGCTTTACAATGGTTTTGACAAATAGCCTGTGAACCAAACCCTGACTGATTCACTTATCCCTGTATGTCACTTGTCTAGCCATGCAGAGAAAAATTGTGTGTATGCTTACAAATCTTTTGCTATGAAAAACAGTAAATATACTTGTATTTTAAACTCATTTCTATTTCATCTGGATGGCCCTGAGATATGACAGCTGGGTGGCATTTAGTCTGTTCTGGTACCCAAATCATACAGAATTCTTCCGTAGAATAGATTTTCATTGTTTGACCTCCTCTCTTTTGTTATATTATTTCTATTGTTTGCAGTCTTGTAGGTTTTCTGAGTAATTTGATGCAAGAAATTTTAAAATCCTTTTTCTCTTTTTTCTCTCTCCATGTCCCTTCTCCTTTTATTTCAGGTCTTTCCTGCTGTCTTCCTACATGAGGTCCTTCCGTCTCCATTTTTACATACTGATATGTATTTCTTTTCTTAGCTTTTTGATCCCTATTGTTTCTATATAGTATGAAATGTATATAGATTTTTCTGGTAACAAGCTAAGACTGAGTTTTTTAAAACTCAATTGACATTTTATTAGTACCTGTCTTTTTTTACCTTTAATTTGATAGGTAGTTGACAGCTTTATTTAACTGACTTAAATAGACTGCCTTTAAGTCATGTGCATGACTGAAAATACCCCCCTTTGCAAACTACCCCTTAACGTCCACTTCACTACTCTGGCACAAATTTTTTTTTTTTTGGCATATAATCTGTGTGACAGACCCAACTGGGACAGAAACTTTTGGAGAAGACGGCAGGGTAGCCTCTTACTACTGACTTACTCCTACTGACTATGGGCTCTGGCTTTTTGAGGGGGCTCTATCCTTGGTAGGTGTGTGCCTGGGGGACCCTTGGAGTGGTCTTGCTTCAGATTTGGGTCCATTTCTCCCCGAAAACACACAGACTCTGGGACCCTAGGACCTGGATACAGATTTGCAGCCTTTGTGCACAAACCAGTAATAACTGTTTCACCCCCTCTTAGCCTGTGAGACTCAGAGCAGATATTAATATAATTAGCTCAAAACAACTTGATGCTGCTATAATCCGTTTATTAAGGTATCTTTCTCTCATGGTATAAACTCCCCATAGTGTGCCTCCTAGGTGTGAATTTCCATTGTTAATTGAGTCACCTATTGATTATGTCTGTCTGCTAACCCTTTTAGAGATTTGGACAGCCCTCTGTCTTCTTCATGGAGAACTGGTGCCAAACGGTCTGGGTGGGCACTGAGTCACCTAGGCTTGTCTAGGTGACTAGTTAGCTTACTGTTTAATTAGATTACTGTTATGTTTATGTTGGCTGTTCCTTGGCTAAGCTGATTATCTTGCTGTTTACAGTTTGGATTATGTGATCAAGCTCTTACCTGATTTTGTTGGTATATATACATAGTTATATAGTTATATAGTTACATAGTTGGTGAGGTTGAAAAAAAGACATAAGTCCACCAAGTCCAACCTATGTGTGTGAGTATATGTCAGCATTACATTGTATATCCCTCTATGTTGTGGTCGTTCAGGTGCTTATCTAATAGTTTTTTGAAACTATAGATGCTTCCCGCTGAGACCACCGCCGGTGGAAGGGAATTCCACACCCTTGCCAAACTTACAGTAAAGAACCCTCAATGTAGTTTAGGGTTAAACCTCTTTGGTTTGGTGGCCACATGTCTTGTTAAACTCCCTTCTGCAAAACAGTTGTATCCCTATTGTGGGGTCACCAGTATGGTATTTGTAAATAAAAATCATATCCCTTCTCAAGTGACTCTTCTCCAGAGAGAAAAAGTTCAGTGCTAGCAACCTCTCCTCATAGCTAATATCCTCCAGACCCTTTATTAGCTTTGTTGCCCTTCTTTGTACTCGCTCCATTTACACAACATCCTTCATGAGGACTTGTGCCAAGAACTGGACAGCATATTCTAGGTGCGGCCAGACCAGAGTCTTGTAGAGCGGGATAATTATAGTTTTATCTTTGGAGTTGATCCCCTTTTTAATGTATGACAATACACTGTTTGCTTTGTTAGCAGCAACTTGGCATTGCATTCCATTGCTGAGCCTACTAGGACCCCCAGGTCATTTTCCAGCCTAGATTCCCCCAGAGGTTCTCCCCCCAGTGTATAGATTGCATTCATATGTTTGCCATCCAAATGCATTATTTTACATTTTTCTACATTAAACCTCATTTGCCATGTAGTTGCCCACCCCGTTAATTTGTTCAGATCTTTTTGCAAGGTTTCCACATCCTGCGGAGAAGTTATTGCTCTGTTTAGCTTAGTATCATCCGCAAATACATTATAAGAGATTGAACTGTTTACCCCATCCTCCATGTTTTTTATGAACAAATTAAATAGGATTGGTCCCAGCACAGAACAATGGGGGACCCCACTACCCACTCCTGACCATTCCAAGTACTCCCCATTTATCACCACCCTCTGAACTTGCCCTTGTAGCCAATTTTCAATCCATGTAATCACCCTATGGTCCATGCCAATGAACCTTATTTTGTACAGTAAACATTTATGGGAAACTGTGTCAAATGCCTTTGCAAAATCCAGATACACCATGTCTACAGACCTTCCTTTATCAAGATGGCAACTCACCTCCTCATAGAAGATTAATAGATAGGTTTGGCAAGAACGATTCTTCATGAATCCATGCTGATTAGCATTACTGCTAATGATACAGTTTTCGTTACTAAAGTCTTGTATATAGTCCCTTATCATCCCCTCCAAGAGCTTGCATAATATTTATGTTAGGCTAACTGGTCTGTAATTCCCAGGGATGTATTTTGGGCCCTTTTTAAATATTGGTGCTACATTGGCTATTTTCCAATCACCTGGTACCATTGCAGTCAGTAGACTGTCAGTAAACAATTAGGAACAATGGTCTTCCAATTACTTGACTGAGTTCCCTAAGTACCCTCGGGTACAAGCCATCTGGTGATTTATTAATGTGAAGTTTCCCAAGTCTAATTTTAATTCTGTCCTCTGTTAACCATGGAGGTGCTTCCTGTGATATGTCATGAGGATAAACACTGCAGTTTTGGTTACTGAAGCCCCCCTGATTCCCTCGTGAAGACCGAGGAGAAGATTAAATTCAATAACTCCACCATCTCCCCATCCTTTGTAAACAGATGTCCTTCCTCATTCTAAATTCTGTGTGAATTTACAATAAAGTCAGTTCCAGTTTGCACCTAAGCAAGTGTCGTCTAGTTCTTGGGTGCAATATTCAGATATAATATCTGGTTCCTGGTTCCAGACTGGTGGGAACCTTATACTGATGGAAGCACCCAAGAGGGGTGCCATGTGGTCCGTCACAGTCTGAAAAATAGAGAATGGTCATTGCCATTACAAGATTCTCTATAATACGAAAATATGATCTAAAGTGACAAGGTCGTGAACCTGTATAACCAAAGTGTCACCTGCACCTAATTAAACAAAGATTATGGTGTATGCAGCTGCTTTCTAATATTCCCAAAGGAGTGTTTTGCCAATATTAAGTTATCCCTAGGCAGCGCTTGCTGTGATGTGTGAAAAAGCAAAAACAAAATTTGTGCAAATCTAAACACATATGATACACAATTAGGCAAAATCTTGTAGGGGAAATAGTGCAAAAAAGTCCATATAAATCGTGCAATCAAGAGTGCTTGTTGGTGCCTGGTTCCCAGAGTATCCCCTATAGTGAATATTCCACCTCGTGCTGACAGTTAACACACCGCACTCACCAGATATGGAGATGACTCCCTTACTGTACAGCAAGGGAAGTCATAAAGTCTTGTACAGTGACTTGAAAAAGTATTCATACCCTTGACATTTTGCATACTTTCTCATGTTATAAAGAAAAATGTAAATGTATTTTATTGGGAATTTATGTGATAGATCAACACAAAGTGGCACAACATTGTGCAGTGGAAGGAAAATGATAAATCATTTTCATTTATTTTTTTACAAATAAATATCTGAAAAGTGTGGCATGCATTTGTATTCAGCCCCCCCCCCCCAAGTTAATACTTTGTAGAACCACCTTTTTATTGCAATTACAGCTGCAAGTCTTTTTGGGGGTGTCTCAACCAGCTTTGCACATCTAGAGAGTGAAATTGTTGCCCATTCTTCTTTGCAAAATAGCTAAAGCTTTGTCAGATTGGATGGAGAGTGTCTGTGAACAACAATTTTCAAGTTTTGCCACAGATTCTCAGTTGGATTTAGGTCTTGACTTTGATTGGGCCATTCTAATGAATGACTATGCTATGATCTAAACCATACCATTGTAGCTCTAACTGTATGTTTAGGGTCATTGTCCTGCGGGAAGATGAATCTCTCAGTCTCAAGTCTTTTGCAGACTCTTCTGCAGCGTACCGACGATTGGACATTCCAACAACAAAATCCTGGATTTATTTCCGACAGATGTTGGCTCAAACTTGTCTTGCATACACACAGTCACACAAATGTTGTCGGAAATGCTGAACGTCAAGAACGCGGTGATGTACAACACGTACGACGAGCTGAGAAAAATGAAGTGCAATAGCCAGTGCGACTCTTCTGCTTGATTCTGAGCATGTGTATAATTCTATGCAACGGAATTGTGAACACACAGTTGGAATTTATGACAAAGGATTTTGTTGTCGGAAAATTTGAGAACCAGCTCTCAAGTTTTGTTTTGTTTGAAATTACGACAAAAAATGTCCGATGGAGCCTACACACAGTCGGAATTTCTGACAACAAGCTCACATCAAACATTTGTTGTCGGAAATTCCAACCATGTGTACATGGCATAGCAAGTTTTCTTCTAAGATTGCCCTGTGTTTGGCTCCATCCATCTTCCCATCAACTCTGACCAGCTTCCCTGTCCCTGCTGAAGAAAAGCATCCCCACAGCATGTAGCTTCCACCACCATGTTTCACATAGGAATGGTGTGTTCAGGGTGATGTGCAGTGTTAGTTTTCTGCCATCCGTCTGGTGTGTTCCTTGGCCTTCATGATGCTGTTTGTTCACTAAGGTTCTCTAACAAATCTCACAGAACAGCTGTATTTATATTGAGATTAAATTACACACAGGGGGGCTCTATTTACTAATTATCAAAATAAAGGGGGCTGAATACAAATGTATGCCACACTTTTCAGATAATCATTTTCCTTCCACTTCACAATTATGTGCCACTTTGTGTTGGTTTATCACATAAAATTCCAATAAAGTACACTTTCTTTGTAACATGACAAAATGTGAAGGGGTATTAATACTTTTTAAAGGCACTGTAGGTCCTAGTGCAGATTTTGATTTCCGGTGTTACGCCAATGGGTTCAAAAGGCAGGCAGTATAATGAAATGTAAAATAGAAACAGAGAGGGAGACTCTCATAGTATAAAGTTTTTGAGTATATTTATTAAAATTAAAGCCCTCAGGCTTCTGAAGCCATCACTGTTTGATGATGAAATGCGTTATACAGATGTTCCAGTGTGTCACTTCCAGCCACACGATTGGAACGTACGCCAAGCTCCAGGTGGCATCCATCTTTGAGTATCAATAGCGGGCAGTGTTTACATTGTATATTCACAATAGTGGTGCTTTTTTAACTTTAATTTTAATAAATATACTCAGAGATTTGATACTATGAGAAGCTCTCTCTTTGTTTCTATTTCACATTTCATTATACTGCCTGCCTTTTGAACCCATTGAAGTAACATTGTTGTTTACCTTTTATAAGTGTTTTTTACTTGCTTAAAATCTTTACATGATATCCCTACTTTATAATGTTTAGAATTGGGGTGTGAAATAAGGTTTAATGTAATTAACCCGGTCTGTACTGTGTTTCCAGTTCTTTAAATTTGACTGCAAATGTGGAAATACCCTTTAAGAGAATATTAATCTAGTCCTATGGTGCTGGCCAGTATTCTGAAGAGCCTTATGCTCCGTACACACGATCGGAAATTCTGCCAGAAAAAGTCAGATGTGAGCTTTTGGTCAGAAATTCTGACCATGTATATGCTACATCAGACTTTTGCTGGCAGAATTCCCGCCAACAAAAGATTGAGAGCAGGTTCTCAATTTTTCGGTCGAAAAAAGTTCTGATCGGAAATTCAGATCATCTGTACCAATTCACACAAAAAGTCTTACGCATGCTCGGAAACAATTTAAAGCATGCTCTGAAGCATTGAACTTCATTTTCTCGGCTCGTCAGAGTGTTGTACGTCACCGTGTTCTTGATGGTCAAGAGTTCAGAGAACTTTTGTGTGACCGTGCTTATACAAGGCAAGCTGGAGCGGAATTCCGTCGGAAAAACCATCCAAGTTTTTTCTGATGGAAAATCCACTTGTGTGTACAGGGCATTACTCTCCAACAAGGAGAGAGTGAATGATCTCTCTGGTCTCCTATTGATAAAGGACCTATTTATTCCCTCATTGTTTTGACAGACAATAAATTGGAACAAACAGGTCCCTATGAAGATTAAAGTGAACTCCCATTAGTCAAGTCAGCAATGTCAGTCTCTATATTTCTGATGACAGCATCCTTGTAGAGACTGTATGTAAGTGCCACAGTTGATCCTAACCTAAGTACCCCTTTATAAACTCACAAAATCTGGGCAATGCAAACCCTACTCTGTTCTTCATTTGCATCTATGGAGAATATATCACAGATATTATAACCATTATGTAAAACATAAATAGAAAGAGAAGAAATGTAAGCCATTTTAGATGTAGATGCTTGTAAATTACTTAAAAATATAGAGGCTTATTAGATACTAGAGATATCTGTTCTGCTTAGATTTATTTCATTATATATTGAGGACAATATTCTTCAAATAATTCATTTTTTATTATTTAAGTACTATATTGTTTTTACAATTGTACAAAAAAATTAAACATAGACAATACAAACAATACAATATTTTTTGTTTTGGTGACATTTTAGCTGATTGCATATACCATTGTTTACTTGATTTTGTTCTTTCATATGATTTTACAGATTGGCTTTTACACTGTGTCTATTAACCGTTACTGGGAACTTGCCTGCTGTGTCTCGTATTCTTAGAAATATTTTTTGTATTACTAATTTAAGAGGAAATAATTGAACTGCAAGGAAGAAGGAAATTATTTTTTAAATTGTTTTCTTATTGTTGCACCATACAGCATTCAGTACGCAATCCTGAAAAACACATTCATTTGTGAAGCAGCAACAGAGTATTAGTAATTCTTTCCATAATATAGTAACAAGTTCACAGGAAAGCATCATACTGTGACCATTCATAAAGGGAATTCAAATATAACTTTAAGAAGATTATGCAAATGTAAAATGCTAGTTATTTTAGGATCTAATTGATTTGTTTGTAATACCTGTTGTGCTTAGTATTAATTGTGTGGGTATCTTTATTAGATATCAGCAAGGAATGATCACACTGGAATTTGTATAATTAAGCTAGCAGAGTTAGTGACTGGAGCAGATCAGTAATCAAAGAGATACTACATTAATAATACATATACAGCCTATGCAGATAAAATGTATATATATATATATATATATATATATATATATATATATATATATATATCTATCTATATATATATATATATATATATATAGCAGCTCTTTTAGTATGGAGATTCAGGAAGGTTCTGTTATTTGTTCTGTTAAAGAAACTACTGTACAATATTTTTTAGACACAACATCAGAATCCTCTGGTAAGGAGCAATATTTGAGAAAGGAGAACAGGCTCTGATTTGTTTTTTTGTGTAGGATAACAGGAAGTATTTCCAATGTTGTTAAATTAAACACCCCTAGGAATGTATATATGCTTGAATCATTTAACTATAGGTGCTATCACATATCTTGCTGCCAGGTTAAAGCAATGGAAATGGCTTACCTTGGGGTGTGAGGGACAACTGTTTTGGGATACAGAGCTCAAGGACAACTCAAAGTCAGAAATGTTTGGTCAACAGATAGTTTATGGTGAGACTAAACCAAGGAACAGCAAGGAACAGACCAGAAATAGTAGAAAGACTTAACATGGTACCAATACAGTGGTCAGGATGCAGCACTAGTAGAGACAACAACCGAAAAACTTGTCCACTGACGCTCCTCAAAATAGAGTAGAAATAGTAGAAATAGTTGAAACAGAAATAGTAATAATAGTAATAGTAGCAATAGTAGAAATGGTCATATACAACCAAGATCAAGAATGGGTGAACAGAAATAATCAATGCTCGGCAACAAGCCAATTTAGCCACAATTAAATCCCATAGATAATCTGTGTTAGTAATAAAAAAGCAAATACAGCTCACAAAGCACATATACACTCTTCGGCCACTTTATTAACTAAACCTTGCTAGTCCTGAGTTGGACTCCCTTTTGCCTTCCAAACTGTCCTAATTCTTCATGGCATAGATTCAACAAGGTTTTGGAAAAAATTCTCAGAGATTTTGGTCCATATTGACATGTTAGCATCACACAGTTGTTGCAGATTTGTCAGCTGCACATCTATGATGCAAATCTCCCGTTCCATCACATCTCAAAGTTGCTCTATTGGATTGAGATCTGATGACAGTGGATGCCAATGAATGCCATTGGAGAACAGTGAACTCATTGTCATGTACAAGAAACCAGTTTGAGATGATTTGAGCTTTGTGACTTGGTGCATTATCCTGCTGGAAGTAGCCATCAGAAGATGGGTACACTGTAGTCATAAAGAGATGGACATAGTTAGCAACAATATTCAGGTAGGCCGTGGTGTTTAAACAAGGCTCAATTGGTACTAAGGGGCCCAAAGTGTGCCAAGAAAATATCCCCTACACCATTACACCACTAGCCTGAACTGTTATTACAAGGCAGGATGGATCCATGCTTTCATATTGTTTATGCCAAATTCTGACCCTACCATCTGAATGTCACAGCTGAAATTGAGACTCATCAACCAGCCAGACCAGACAACATGTTTCCAATCACTTATTGTCCAATTTGGTGAGCCTGTGCAAATTGTAGCCTCAGTTTCCTGTTCTTAGCTGACAGGAGCGGCACCCGGCGTGGTCTACTGCTGCTTTAGCCCATCTGCTTCAAGGTTTGATGTGCTGTGCATTCAGAGATGGTATTCTGCATACCTTGGTTGTAAAGAGTGGTTATTTTAGTTAATATTGCCTTTTTATCATCTCAAACTAGTATGCCCATTCTCCTCTGACATCATAAGGCATTTTTTTCCCACACAACTGCCGCACACTGGATATTTTCTATTTTTTGGACCATTTGCTGTAAACCCAAGAGATGGTTGTGGGTGAAAATTCCAGTAGATCTGCAGTTTTTGAAATATTCAGACCAGCTCGTCTGGCACTAACAACCATGCCACGTTCAAAGTCACTTAAATCACGTTTCTTTCCCATTCTGATGCTCGGTTTGAACTTCTGCAAGTTGTCTTCACCATGTTTAGATGCCTAAATGCATTGCATTGCTTCCATGTGATTGGCTGATTAGCAGTTTGTGTTACCAAGCAGGTGTACAGCGGAAGTAAACCCATCCATAAAACTGTATGCACCGGAAATGTAACACTCTGTGCTCTCAACCAAACTGTCAAACCATCCAATGGCTGGTGTCATAACTGAACACATGTGCAGCATCATGGCAGTTGTAATTTAAACAGCGGCAAAGATGGCAGCTTCCTTGCCTGAAAACGATAGGAGGGTTTACTTAAACTTGAATAAAATGGCCGGTGAGTGTATAATTCTGCTAAAACTCTACTTCTACTTCTTAAAGCATTTCTATTTGATCCATCCCTGACAGATATGTAATGTAACTTCAGTCTAAGCACCTCATAAATCCAATTACTATTTAATGCACACACTCAAAATAAAAACAAACCAACTTACTGTACCTTCCCTGACTGAGCCACATCCTCCTTAACCACTAGGCGTCCACGCTATAGCCGAAAGACGGCTGCAGCGCTGACACCAATTGCTGGGAGGGTGTCCCTGGACGTCCTCCTGTTTACTTCCACAATGCATGCTCCCACTGTGCTGTATACAGACAGTCACAGATCGCTGTAAATGGCAAATCACAGCGGCCGTTTACAGCGCGATTGGTGTGTCCAATGAGAGATGATCTCATATGTAAACATATGAGATCATCTCTCATCGCCGGCTCTCCCTCCTCATACAGAGACAGCGTGTGAGGAGGGAGAGATGAATGGCTTAGTCAGAGATGCAGCGGTTAGTGAAAAAAAAGAAAGAAAAGAAAAGTGTCCATCTGTCCCTACTGCCACCTGTCCCCACTGCCACCTGTCAGTGCCATCTGTCCCCAGTGCCACCTGTCCTCAGTGCCATGTGTCCCTAGTGCCACCTATCAGTGCCATCTGTCCCCAGTGCCACCTGTCTTCAGTGCCATCTGTCCCCAGTGCCACCTGTCAGTGCCAAATGTCCCCAGTGCCACGTATAAGTGCATCTGTCATCAGTGCCACGTGTCATCAGTGCCACATAGTGCCATCTGTCATCAGTGCCACATCAGTGCCATGTGTCACGTGTCATCAGTGCCACATATTAGTGCCATCTGTCATCAGTACCACGTATCAGTGCCATCTGTCATCAGTGTCACCTGTCAGTGTCACGTGCCATCTTTTATCAGTGTCACGTGTCATCAGTGCCACGTATCAGTGCCATCTGTCATCAGTCTCATGTGTCATCAGTGCCATGTATTAGTGCCATCTGTCAGCAGTGCCACGTATTAGTGCCATCTGTCAGCAGTGCCACGTATTAGTGCCATGTGTCATCAGTGCCACATATTAGTGCCATCTGTCATCAGCGTCACGTGACATCAGTGCCACGTATTAGTGCCATCTGTCATCAGTGTCACATCAGTGTCACGTGTCATCAGTGCCACATGTCATAAGTGCCACGTCAGTGTCACGTGTCATTGTCCTGGTGTTCCAGGGCCTTCAAACGTGTAATAGGTAGTCAACAAGTTAGATTTGTAATTTCTGCTCCTAGAACACGTGATGGTGCTCCCTGCATGTTGGACCTCTCTATGTGGCCAGGCTATGAAAAAGTCCCACACATGTGGTATCGTAATACTCAGGAGGAGTAGCAGAATGTATTTTGAGGCATTTGTGGTACACACATACCATGTGAGAGAAATAACCTATTACAATGACAATTTTATGGAAAAAAAAATCTTCATTTTGCAAAAAATTCTGGGAAAAATGACAAAAACCTCACCGTGCATCTTACTAAATACCTTGGAATGTCTAATTTCAAAAAAGGGATCATTTGGGGGGTATTTGTACTTTCCTGGTTTGTTCGGGACGCAAGAAATGAGATAGTCCGTCAGTACATCAGGCGTGATCATTTTTTTATGATTTGCACTAGAGCTTTTAGACTCTTTAACTTTCACAAAGACCAAAGAACTTTTTTTTTTATTTTACCAAAGATATGTAGCAGTATAAATTGTGGCCAAAATGTATGAAGAAAAATGTATAATTTGCAAAATTTTATCACAGAATCAAAGAAAAATGTGTTTTTTTTCCAAATTTTCGGTATTTTTTCACTTATAGCGCAAAAAATAAAAAACCCAGAGGTGATCAGATACCATCAAAAGAAAGCTCTATTTGTGGGAAAAAAGGACAAAAAAATAATTTGGGTACAGTATTACATGACTGAGTAATTGTCATTCAAAGAGTGAGAGCACCAAAAGCTGAAAATTGGTCTGGCCACGAGGGGGGTTTAAGTGCCCTGTTGTCAAGTGGTTAATTTGCATCTCACATGTTTCCCTTTGAGACACTTCAGCTCACAGTGGGAGGATTTCAATAGCAAAGACAGTGCTGTCAATCCAGAAAGCAGTTTGCAGAGATAGATATGCCTTTTGCTGATTCACAAGCTACAGCTATGTATATCATCAGTAACAATGCCTATAGCAAAACCCCCTTCGGCATCTACTTCTTCAACTGTAATTAAAGCAGATACAGTCTGCAGAAAGGTAACAAAGTTGTTTGAATTCAGGAGCAGTACAGCTGCAGGAAGCTGCATGAGGTCAACTTCACTGGCAGGATTGACAGGTTTTGGTGAGATATTGCATGGGTAATAGGGGGAAAACTGTAAGTGCAGATACACTCAGATAAAATTAAGTGTTGCAGAACAGTATGTTGAATTCAAACAAATTCGAAATAAATAAAAATTCCCCCTTTAGTTTAGTATTGCCCCTGTTTTGATATTTCGTAGCATCCCCATATTTTGAAAAACGCTGACACTGGTCAGGAAATTCACAACATAAAAAAAAAACTCTGCCCTGTAATAAATGAAGACCATTCCCACTTTACTTTTGACAAATATGGCTGAACACTCAACAACATTGCATTCGTTTCGCTATGCCTATAGCTGTGAAAGACAGTAAAGACTAATTATATTGCAAGACCTTTTTTCCAAAATTCCAAAATTGAAAAATGTGTTATTTTGAAGGCTATATAAAATTCACTTAGGGGAAGTGCCTTATCCTAAACATATGGCATACAAAAACATAATATAGCCCCTATGACATTTAGGTTGATTAAGGTGCTTTGTGGTAGCATGAGGCCAATATTTTATCATACTACAGCTAGAGGTCATTATCATAACTTATTTTACAAATTAGCAGAATATGGATTTATTACTCTACTTAAAATCTATAAGGATATGAAAAATTGCCTGTCTGAATCTGTTAATCCTGTAAGTGAAGTAAGTGAATGTTTTTTTTAGTAATATTGGAATGTAGGAAATTAAATTGCACAGATTAGATAGCAGATAAGCCTTGTATCACTGTTTGACATAAATTACAGGGAGATGTTATCGTCCATTAATAGTTCTTAGATTGAGAATAACAAAGTATAAAAGATAGGAGAGATGTAAAGTAGAGAACTACATATCATATTCCTTACTGTCTCAGCAGCTGCTACTCTGTTTCAATTTCCTCCACTCCCTCATTAATAAGAACAGCTCCTTGACATCCTCATATACACTTCAGGACCATTACAGATAAGCTGCTCCATAGCATTGGTCACAGTGGGGAGAAAGCCTACTGGAGTGTGGAATAAGGTAAGTTCCCTCTGCATAGGGCCTCCTCTAGACTGCAAGACTTTAAACCTTGCTGTTGGGGAGGGCATGGGACAGATACTACCAAGTTTAATTACTAATTATTTAATGCTTATGCCCTCTATACTGTGTGTGTGTGTGTGTATATATATATATATATATATATATATGCGCCACTGTCTCTGAAGGGAAGGAATCATACTTTGCTTCAGTATGTCACAGTACATGTTGACATTAATGGTTTCCTCAATGAACTGTAGCTCCCCAGTGCCCGCAGCACTCAAGCAGCCCAAGACCATGACATTCCCACCACCATGCTTGACTGTAGGCAAGACACGCTTGTCTTTGTACTCCTCCCCTGGTTGCCGCCACACACGCATGACCCCATCTGAACCGAATAAGTTTATCTTGGTCTCATGAGAGAATGGTTCCAATAATCCATGTCCTTGGTCTGCTTGTGACCAGCAAACTGCAGGCTTTTTTGTGTTTCAGCTTTAGAAGAGGCTTCCTTCTGGGACGACAGCCATGCAGACCAATTTGATGCAGTCTGAGCAATGACAGGCTGACCCCCCCACCCCTCCAACCTCTGCAGCAATGCTGGTAGCACTCATACGTCTATTTCTCAAAAACAACCTCTGGATATGACGCTGAGCACGTGCACTTAACTTCTTTGGTTGACCATGGCAAGGCCTGTTCTGAGTGGAACTTGTATGTTGTATGGTCTTGGCCACCGCACTGCAGCTCAATTTCAGGGTATTGGCAATCTTCTTATAGCCTAGAGCAACAATTTTTTTTTTCAGATCCTCAGAGAGTTCTTTGCCATGAGGTGCCATGTTGAAATTCCAGTGACCAGTATGAGAGAGTGAGAGCGATGACACCAAATTTAACACACCTGCTGTTTTCACTTAGGGGTGTACTCACTTTTGTTGCCAGCGGTTTAGACATTAATGGCTGTGTGTTGAGTTATTTTGAGGGGACAACACATTTATGCTATTATACAAGCTGTATACCCTACTTTACATTGTAGCAAAGTGGCATTTCTTCAGTATTGTCACATGAAAATATATAATAAAATATTTACAAAAATATGAGGGGTGTACTCACTTTTGTGAGATCCTGTATAGTGGTGGGGCTTCACTGTGTCATGGTCTAGAGAGTGGTGTTTTCCAGTGTTCCACTAGTTCAGCTAAAAATGTTACAAAGTGTGCATGTTAGGACAGTGCTTTGGTAAGGCTGTTTGAAGGCAAGGACAAGGGTCTTGAAGTGTGGGGGCAGAGCAGTGATGGTGCAAAGTGGAAGTCAGGAGTATTAACATATTTGTCTTTTGGTAGTGAAATGCTGAAAATTTCTTTGAAGGTGGCCAATAAACCCCTAAATGCTGTACACTTGTAGGTAATCTTCACTATACACATTATATATACAGTATATAATGTAGGGAGGCAAGCTTGTGCCACGGTTTATTTTGACAGTTTACGCCAGATTTTTGGAGAGGCAGCCACGCTGATTGCTCAGGTGTGGGCTGTATTCATAATAGACCTGGGGTTAGAGCTCAGGGGTCAACCCAACAGACAAGTGGTCTGTGCCCGGGAGTAAGGAGGACTCTTATCCTCTCCAGGAGTCAGAGAGGCTGCATGGGGTAGCCAAAGAGGGCCACCATGCCTTTAAAAATGCAGTTTTGGACTGGTGAAACCTATTGAAAACACACATACTGCTTGAGTTTAATTACCTCAATCTCACAATATATACTGTATATCCAGTAACTTGTTTTGTTTTGGATGGAGTAGGGAAGGGTTAAACTCCTCTCAGTTTATTTTCTTGGTTTTATTTTGTTCTTATTGGAGAGATTTCCCTTCACACAGAGTAAGTGGGGGATAATTTCTTCAAAGTGAAAAGAAGTCTCCTCCTTGACAGGTGAAGGACATTCTGTGCTCTACAAACTATTATTACCTTGTCTCTTCCCATAGTTATCTAGTTTATAAAAACCTACTAGGCACACTGATATAAAGTTACTTATGAAAACACACACATTGCTGCTAGTAAAACACTATCTTATTTATTTTCCAAGAAATTAGGAAAGCTAACATAAAGTATTAAAAAGACATTACAATATCACAAAGCTTACAATCAGAACATATAATACAAGAATATGAAAGATACTTGTAGTCAGAGTCTTCAAGCGGGAAAAGCGATACTCCTAAGAACCAAGGCCTGAGGTGTGCCTTGGCCTAGCTGGTCAGTATGCCTGAGAAGAGGGCATACCCTGAATGTAAGAATAAGAACAAAATACTATGAGAATGTATGAAACTGGGGAACGGGTGAGTGGGAACTCAGAAACCCTAACGACACTGGCCCTGACAGAGGAGGAGGCTTAAATAGCCCTCTCAGGCTCCTCCTACAAATACAGGCTGGCCTGCGGCCAGCCTTCAACTTGTAGTCAGAGTCTTCAAGCGGGAAAAGCGATACTCCTAAGAACCAAGGCCTGAGGTGTGCCTTGGCCTAGCTGGTCAGTATGCCTGAGAAGAGGGCAAAAAGACACAAAATTTAGGTGAAGAAGGGAAGGTAATGAACCATCAAGGATAAAAGGTGTGCTCCCGGATGGCAGCAGTACGTATCCAGCAAGTAACAGGAAAGGGTTCGCAATGGCAAAAGAACACACCGTCTCCTGCCTTGTCGATGAGAAGGAACCCCCTAACGAACCTGTGACACTACCCTAAACCCAACTGAACATCCCCTGAAAGATTGAATTGAGCCGGATGCCCGTGACACCCAGACCCGAGAATGAACTGCTTGTGAAATGAGAGGATACGCGAGGGGAAAGAAACAAGGCCTGGCCCAAGGAAACCCCTGCAAAAGATGATGAACTACCCCAATGAAATAGCCCAGAGACATATCCCCCCAAGAGGGTGAGTGGCAAAAAGACCACTAGCAGGAGTGCGAAAAGCTGGAAACCTGATGGATGTGATGGAGTATGCGGATAAGGCCCATGCACCATGGCAATAATACTGTCAACCTGGGGAAATCAAACCGGCCGCAGGACCCAGGTCCCAACGGATACGATCGGGTCATGCTACAGCCTGAACCCAACAGCTGGGACAGAAACCTGAACCAAGCAGGGCCAAACTCCCTCCTGGGGAAATGGTCCCCATGGCATAATAGACATACCCAAGCCCCCCCTACTTGGAACAAGCCGGGGATCGGAAAAGACGACTGGACTGATGTCCCTAAATGGAACTCCAGGCAATAAGGTCAAACAAGATCAGAGCCAAGAGTGGCATCCAAACCATTGTGACATCTGCCCAACCTAGCCCCCAAGGACCGCCACGGGGACATGGCTTAACAAACGCCCTGCGAGAGATTATACATCCCTGGGCAGTAACCAGGGCCTCAACAAAACAGGACATCAACTGAAGGAAAATTATTGACTGCCTCTGACCCAAGGGTGAGCCCAGTGGTGAAAAGACATCAGCACCAATCCACTAGCCCCTAACAACGGCCGGGCTGAAGGAAGTGATAGTAAGCATGGATGATATCGGTATGGATGCCAAGACGGCCCCAACCTGACACACAAACTAGAGAAATGACAGACCAGACATGAGAACAACAATACCCGCTGCCTAACTAAAAATGAAACATGAGCAGAAAAGTCAAGACCACTGCACTTAAAAGAACCTGACGGACGGACCCCTCCCCCCCACCCAACATGTAAGTGGTAAGTGAGCCCGAGTGACCTGCAGTGCAGAGACAGGCAATTACCTGAAAAATTCAGGGCTAGTGTACCCACAGGCCGTGGTGGGTAGTCGTATAGATGTGGTGAATGAACATGCAACGTATGACGTATGGTATACGGGCGAGAAGATTGAGGACAACAATCAATTAATAAACGAAAACCTCAGCCCGTATGGATCTATAGACGTGACAGATCCTGACGTGTGAGCCCTAGCTACCTGACCCAGATACAAACATGACACCGACACGATGGGACATGACAATCAACAAGGACGAACGACTACCAGAGTATGCCATGAGTGAACAATGCCACTCTGAGACTGAATACCAAGTCTGAAATACCATGACAGGCATGCTGGCAGCAACACAAAGACAGAAAACGTTGAGACAGAAAACGTTGAGACAGAAAACGTTGAGACAGAAAACGTTGAGACAGAAAACGTTGAGACAGAAAACGTTTGAGACAGAAAACTTTTGAGACAGAAAACGTTGAGACAGAAAACGCTGAGACAGAAAACGCTGAGACAGAAAACGCTGAGACAGAAACACAACATGCCATGATGAAAAAACACCATGACAGAAAACGCTGAAACTAACCGCTGAAGCAGAAACAAAGTGACAGAAACAGAGGCAAAACGCAATGACAGCAACAACCAAAACTGAAACGCTGAGGCATAAAATGAAATTCCAGAAATCCTGGGCCAGAAATGCTATAACAGAAAAACTGCGACAGTGACGCAACAGCAGAATCCTGGCCAGAAATGCAAAGCCCGAAAACACGCTGAGACTGAATGCACAGACAGAAATCCTGGTTCAGAACGCCATGACGGACATCCTGGTTCAGAACGCCATGACGGAAATCCTGGTTTAGAACGCCATGACGGAAATCCTGGTTTAGAACGCCATGACCGAAATCCTGGTTTAGAACGCCATGACAGAAATCCTGGTTCACAGCAGTCCGGGGTCAGAATACTACAACAGCAGTCCAGGGGCAGAACGCTATGACAGACATGCCGGGGCAGAACGCTACGACAGGCATCCAGGGGCAGAAACGCTATGCCAGACATGCTGGACAGAAACGCTATGACAGTAATGCTGCACAGCACGCCGTGACAATAATGCTGCACCGCACGCCGTGAGGGAAATGCAGCACAGAACGTAGTGCCGGAAATGCTGCACAGAACGCTGTGACGGAAAAGCCGCACAGAACGCTGTGACGGAAAAGCCGCACAGAACGCTGTGACGGAAAAGCCGCATAGAACGCTGTGACGGAAAAGCCGCACAGAACGCTGTGACGGAAAAGCCGCACAGAAACGCTGTGACGGAAAAGCCGCACAGAAACGCTTGAGAAAGAAACGCTGAGACAGAACGCTGCGACAGAAATGCTGGACAGAAACGCCGAGACAGAAATGCTAGACTGAGCGCTGTGACAGAAATGTCACGTGGAGCTCAGGTGGGGGGGGGGGGACCCGCCACGTGGAGCTCAGGCGGGTGGGGAGACCCGTCACGTGGAGCTCAGGCGGGTGGGGAGACCCGTCACGTGGAGCTCAGGCGGGTGGGGAGACCCGCCACGTGGAGCTCAGGCGGGTGGGGAGAGGAAACCCACCACATGGAGCATAGGGGGGGGTGCCCACCACGTGGAGCTCAGGAGGCCCACCAGGTGGAGCTCAGGAGGGGGGGGATCAACCACGTGGAGCTCGGGATGCCCACCACGTGGAGCTCAGGTGGGTGGGGAGGAGGAAACCCACCACGTGGAGCTCAGAGGGGGGGGACCCAACACGTGGAGCTCAGGAGGCCCACCACGTGGAGCTCGGGGGGGGGGCCAACGCGTGGAGCTCAGGAGGCCCACCACGTGGAGCTCAGGGGGGGGAGACACCCAACGCGTGGAGCTCAGGAGGCCCACCACGTGGAGCTCAGGGGGGGGGAGACACCCAACGCGTGGAGCTCAGGAGGCCCACCACGTGGAGCTCAGGGGGGGGGGGGGAGACACCCAACGCGTGGAGCTCAGGAGGCCCACCACGTGGACCTCAGGGGGGGGGGAGACACCCAACGCGTGGAGCTCAGGAGTATTGTTAGATGTGTGAAATTGCTCCAGGTGCCCTTTGATTGTATTTAGTTTTTTTTTTTTTTTTTTACATTCCTTAGTTCCTATTTTGCAGAATCCACAGAGAAAAGGACAATTTCTCCTTTACAATGAAGTAAAACAGGTCAGTGGGACATTCCTCAGATCACATTCCTTGTACCAACCTTGCAAGCACTTATCTATGTATAGTATATCAACACTCCCACCAGGATCCGTGTTCAACATTCACAAACTGGAGCCCACCCAGTTGTGTGACAATAGCGAATTAATATTCGCTATTGTCTTCCTGCTTCTCCTTCTGGCCAATCAGGAAGTGGGCTGACCTGATTGGCCGAGTGGAGAAGCGATCGTATTGGCCACTGAAGGAAGCCGCTGAGGATGAAGCTGAGGAGGCGCAAGAAGGACCTGAAGCTGCTAGATGGGTTAAGTGTGGGGCTGGTGGACCGACTGAGCAACGGGGGGGGGGGTATCGACAGGCGTCTTATTTGCCGCCCCCCTCAAAATATACAGCACCAGCCGCCACTGCCTTACAAGTTTCAGGGCCTCGCAGGACCCCTTCATCAGGAACATGATGGAGGGCCCTGCTAGGCTCAGAAACGTTCCTTCTGTGACTATGGTGTGACCGCTCAACAAAGCTTCGGACCCATTCCGGAGCTCCTTGGTGTGCTGGTGACACGTTCTCTGCTCTGAATGTCAATGGTTTCCATCCGGTGGTCGATGCAGCACCCACTGACATCCACAGCCATATCTCAGGAACAAGTGCGTTGGGAATATTGTGCTCTTGTGTTGTCACTCTGTCATATGGACTTCTGATGGGGACCACAAGCAGCTGTTTCTGTACATAAAAGGCAGACACGGTCCTCTGTTGATCCAAAACTTTACTGCATGAAAAATGCAGGGGGGGGGGAGCGCAGCCGAATACCCCCCCCCCCGGATAACCGGCAGGTACACTGCATATGTGAGGGGAGGGGGAGCCGGCGCGGCCGATTACCTCCCCCTCCAGGAGAATCAGCGGAACACAGCACATGCGAGGGGGGGGGGGAGCCGGCGCGGCCGATTACCTCCCCCTCCCCCCCACCAGAAGAATCGGTGGAACACAGCACATGCGGGGGGGGGGGGGAGGGGAAGCGCAGTCTGAGCGCAGGTCCAGCCGAGCAGGCAGCCAGAGCGCACGGGGAGAGAGGAACCGCCGGGCGGCCGAACACCCCCCCCCCTCAGAACCCGCCGACACTCCGCACAAGCGAGGGGGAGGGGGAGCCGCGGCGGCCGACCACCTCCCCCGCCAGGTGAATCGGCGGCGCCGAGCACATGGGACCAAGGGGAGCCAGCGGGCGGCCAACCAACAGATAGGCTCTTTAGCAATGGAGAGCAGAGCCAGCGGCAGCCGATCACCCCCTCCCCGCCACCACATGAACAAGGGGAGAGAGGATAAAGCGGCCGCGGAACACCAGGCGGGCTCTTAGCAGCCCCTGGTGACTGCCGTGTATGGTAGCGTAACCAGCGGCGGCCGATCGCCCCCTCCCCCCCACGCAGGGAGAATCAGCCGGCCGCCACGCGGGTTTGGCGGCCGGCTTCCTGGGGAGCTAGGAGCATGAGGAGTGGGCGGGCAGGGACAGCTGCATCCCCGCTCCCCCCTGGCATGAACGCGGGCGGGCGGCATGCCATTCAGAGGGAGCGGCCAGCCTTCAACTTATCATACGGTCCTCCTTGAGGCTTTGCTGCATCAGCTAGGCTCAGACCAGGAGAGCGCCTTCACCATGAGGTTTAGGCCGGAGCCATCACCCAGAGTAGGCCGAATCACCACATGGCAGGCTCTTGCAGCAAACAGAGAGACAGCTCTCTTTGATGAATCCCTTTTTGATAAACACACACCATCCAAACCGCATCCTACTGCCAGTCCCATTTGCTTTGGACCAATCAGTGTTCACATGACAGCCCTCCTTATATTACTGACTGTCCTGCCATACTTGGCTTCTGTGGACAGTATTGCAGTCAATGTGCCCTGGGCCGTCTTCGTCATCAATCTCTTTGAAGCTTCGTGCACACCAGGTGGGCTGAAGATAACTCCTTTGTTATGCAGATTCTGTTTGGTGCCACATTCCTCTATACCTTTTAAACATGTGGGACTGCAAATATCAATATGGCTGAGTTTGGTTGTACAAACAGATGTGTAGAACTTTAGATATATCACATTACTTCTTGTTCAATTCCAAAATTGCATACCACCCTTCTTCAGACACGGCTCCTATTGAACAGTCCATAACTGTCTTAACGTGTGTGGTTCCCCAGCATGTGCTTCCGAACCAGTACCTGTGGCACAGTCCTTAGCTTGTGTAATGTGGTGGTTTTTAACATGTGCTTCTGAACCAGTACCTGTGGCACAGTCCTTAGCTTGTGTAACGTGTGGTGGTTTTCAATGTGTGCTCCAGAGACCCATGGAACAGTCCATAATGGTCTTATCTCTTTGTGCTTCCCAACACGTGCCGCTTTGCTACTGCATGACATACCACCATTCTTCTTCAGCGACAGCTTCCCTGTCACCCTTCTGTATCTTTGGTATCTTCTCCTTTCCGGTATCTTCAGGACAGGATGAAGTACAGGCAAGGGATGTTCATTCCCTCACCATTCACCAGCATACGTTCAGAGTAACATATCAACCAGCTATCAAATACCGAGTCTTGAGGAGGGCCTTTCTTGCCCATATTATTAGCCTACGATACCCATAGGTCACTCTCTACCACAAAAATAAATCAACTTATTACCATAATATATACATATATATATATATATGTATTACGCACCCCGCTCCCAACCTCCTATAACCCTTTACTGTAAATACGGGTCGGGATTCGGCAGGTTTGCTCACAACGGTATTGCAGGGCTCTGACTTGACTGCAAAGTCTCTAATTTGTACACAGAGACCTTACCGTCAAATCGTCCCTCAACTTGCATAGAGAAATGGGAGACCCTTCTAGATAAATATTGAGTTTAACTACACCTATAAATCTATAAATTTACAACAATAACTCAACCCACACAACTCCACCCCTGTGCCTGGATTTCAGAGATCACGCCCAGGGTATACCATGCACCTCTCTTTGGTTAGGTTCAAGGAACCCTCTAGTCCCATGACTAACACTACACCGGTATCCTTTAGGACAAAGAAACAAACTCGCCTATGTCCTAAATAATACCCGGGTGCCTCCTTCCCAGCAATGATCTCTCCATCCAGAACACAGAGATAAATAACTTCCCAACATTACTTGTTCATCCCCATGTATTGACCTGGCATACAAAGGACATCATGGTCATGCTTCCGACAGAGGGAAATATCAACCTGCCTCCAGCTTCCATCATCTCTGATCACATGTGTGATATAGCCTCAAATGCAACAATATAGAATCCCCAGTCAGTAAGCCCATTGATGCTACCCAACATACAGACTGAGTCTGCACTTCTGTATATGGGAACATACAGCATAACACCTTTCACAATCCAAATTAGTACAGCCCATACAGGCATTCGACCACTACTTTGGATTAGTGTAAGCAACGTGTTTTGGAAAAATCTTACTGAGCGGTGATGCTAACTCATCAGGCCACTGCCCCTCATACAGAGACGGTACAATCAGCTTGATGTTGGCTGATACTTCCACCTGCCACAGAGTGCACGCCAGAGCCAATGACAGGTTTCTGTCCTGTACCATCACACTCTCTACCAACCAATCAACATGGTTGACAAAATCCGGAGCCACTCTAACCTGGGTGTTTCTGTGACTTTGTTGAATGTTATCAAGGACGCCACCAATCTCTCTGGGTAACAAGTCACGCTCCTTCTCTGAAGCTATGGCTGTAAGTTTGTTCCTCAGGAGGCCGATGTCCACTCCATTAACAACACCCATCCCAGCTATTATTCCCCCCCAATATAGTGCTGAATACATCCCTCCTCTTTCGGGTTACTCCTCAGAAATAAGCATCCTGCATGGACCTCATTCTGTGTTCGCACATCTCTGGGAGTAAGTCACTGGTACAATGACCGCACTTGATTCAGTGTATACTCAGCACACATAGGGTGATTTATAGGGTTTTTATCAACCACCGTGAGATGTTACAGCGCCATGTGGTGAATTGATACGGTACCCTGGTAGCCAGGGTTTGTTCCCTTTATTTTAACGGAGCATGCTCCTGTGTGTATTCACTGGCATTATCTGTGCAGGTTTCAACCTCTCAGGTGAGACACCAACCAGGCGTATCTTCCCCATGTCTAGTTCTGGTGTCCCGCATGTCCAGTAACCGAAAGCTTCTCTCTAGGTCCGCTAGGATTGAGACACCACCCCTACGAGGACGTTTTCACCCCATTGATGTGTCACCTGGCAATCTTTAGTCTGGCCCACAGCTATCTTATTATGCATAAGTGCCAGCCTGCCTCCTCGGTACCTGCACCATATTAACTCCGTTACATCAATACATGTCATACATTAAAACCTTTCTTCTTTCAATTCCTCCTTCCAACAAAAAAAACACATATTTTACATTTTCATGTTTTGACGGATTTGATGTGTCATAATTCTTCCCCAACCTCCAACCATTAATAACATGTTTGCATTCATAAGGAGAGACTTCGGTAAAAATATTTCACAAGTTCTCTTGCTAGGCACAGTCTTTCAGATTCAGCATTAGCACCAAATTGTCCATAAGAAAAAACAGGTATTAATCTGAATCTTTTAGTTTTTTTTTTTCTTCTCTCCTGATGTTTATCAGAACAAATTTGTGGTGTGGTGTGGCACAGACAAACTGCCAACCAGATGATCATCTGTCATCCATGTTCCAGAAGCCTCTTCCAATTCTTGCTCCACCAGGATTCTGGAAGTGAAAAACAAGAGCAGTATCAAATTCTTATCCACAATATCTGCTCGCTTACCATGTTTACTTATAGTTCCCTCCTTGGAACCCAGGATCTTAGTATTCCTGGCTTCTGCAACTCTGACCAAATTATCCAAACAACCATGACCTCTTTAGGCTGAACCCACTGTAAAATGGATCCCCATGGTATGATCAAAAATGTTTAAAACTGAACATCAGTGTTGCCTCTCAAAAATTCTCAATTTAACAAGCTAAAAAGAAAATGCATTTCTGTATCTCTACGATGTCCAGGGCACCACCCCCTTTCAGGTGGACAAAGCCTAAAACTTTTGGAACTCCTTTTTCTACCTGAATGAAAAAGAAAAAAAACACAAGGCTCCAGCGGCTTAGAATGGTTTCCAGCTGCTTAACTGAGGGTATCGTCAATTACCCCCCCTTCAGGTGGACTAAACATACAAATTTTTCCACCGGAACAAAAATAAAAATAAAATAGACGACTAAACCAATATCAAAAATGTTTTTAGAGAAAAAATAAAAAATAATAATCTGGCCATTATCACACAAACAACATGACAAGACAACCACCATAAAAAAATTACAAACACTCAACTTTTAGTTAACAATATCCATGGACTTTTCTCCTGAGAAGAGTGCTCATTCCGATCTGAAATACAATTAGTTAATGGGAAAAACAAAAAAAACAAAAAACAAAAGCAAAACAAAGCATATGTATCTCATCACAACATTGTAGCTTCATTTATAACTCTTATACCAGTACTATTTATTTTTCATTGTTTGCAAACAATTACTAATTAATGAGCTCATGGTACCATGTGATAATCGATTATGCGTTTACAATAACCTAACCCCTGTTCTGCTATATTTTCCCACTGTTGTTCTCACTTTAACAGACCTGCAAACAAACGCAAATGTTAGTATCTAAAGCCGTTTAACTTCTTCCATGGTCTCTGGAAAGGGAACACAAAGACAGTGATTACACACAAATATCATGACAATTGACTTTTTAAGTCCCCAAAGCCTTTCCCATTAATGCAATATAGTTGCCATATTACTCAGAAAAATGGCAATGCAATTTACGTCCAACTACATACAAGCCAGAATGGTAGATTAACCCAGGGGGCAAATATTGGAATGTTCATCCAGTCTTGTTGCTGGCTGTGCTTAGGGTGTGAACTGTTGTTTCTTCTCTCTCCTTCAGAACTGTGTAATCTGTCCTGGCTGCTATCTTTCATATCAGGCCTTTGAGTTACGCTGTCCCTGTCCTGGGTGGGGGTTTTCATTGTAGGTACCTGTACTTCTGGGGTTTCCTGTTCCATGCTAGCAAGTTTAAGGGCTTTATGAAATATATGTCTATGCCTATTCCATTTACAATGTCTGAACATTCTCTGCCTTCCTGTACCTCTGCTTATTACGGATACATCTGCCTTTGACCCATACTCCCTTTCCCTGGACTCTTGACAGAAGTCTCAGAGGATATTGACAAAATTTTGGTAGGATCTAGCATTCCTCAGAGCCATCCTAGTGGGATAGCTTACATAACACTTATTGGCCATTGAGTATATGAAACTTGCATCGTCCTCCAATAAGTCAGGACAGTTTAACACTTTCATATACAATGCAAGATACTCACTGCAGAACAAAATTGGGTCATCTCCTCTCCTAAATTTCATTCGTTGCAAATCACTCATACCATTATCACGACTGTCCACAATACGCTGCAACTCTTTCCTCCGCATCTCTGCATCTGCTACGTTATCATTAACTTGTGCCGATAACTGGCCTACCAAAGGTCCTGGTAGCCATGCTTTCAGAAGAGAGCATGCATCCTCATTACTCAAATGGAATTTAACTACTAGAGCTTCAACTTTATTGGACAGACTCATTGGTGATTCCAGGGCATTAAATTCACCCAAAATCTGGCACAAAGTAAGTCTCTCTTGGATTGTAATCAAACTCTCATTCTGCCTTGATGCTATAGGTGCCATAGCAGACTGTGTTTCATCACGGCCCTTCTCCTCATTGATTGTGCAGATATCGGCCAATTGGCATGTTCCTTTGTGCTCATTGAGTGATACCATAACTTTCTCTGTAGTAAGAAGCTGAGAGCGTACATTTGCTAATTCTCTTTCTAAAGACATAACCAACTCTTCCATCTCTGACAACTTCATTCACAATGACTCTAAAAGTTTGCTCTTCATATCACAGTCCATGCTGTAACTGTGGAGCTGTTCTTGTAGCTCACTGTTTCTCTCTGACAAATCTACTGCTTTTGCCCGCAATTCATCCATCTCATCACTGGAGGCTGTTGCAATCTTTAGAAGGTTTTCACTGACTTTCGCTATGTCCTCACCCAGACGCTTCCTCTCTACTTCCCACTTCCCCCCCATTTGCTCAGATATAACTTTAATTCTGAGCAAAACTGCAATTTCATTAGCCAACTTTTCTTTCTTAACTTTTTTTAGCTGTTTGCCCGATAATCTGCTATTATGCTGCTGACACTGAGATAATAGAACCTTATACTGGCTTTCAAGAGTTTCATCTGCACATGAATGATAACTGGCAGAGGCATACTTTTTAACATATGTATACACAAGTTCCATTTCACAACCATACAATCCACACAATACACACTTCTATTTGTACTAACGTACCAACACTGCATTGAGTACTAAACCAATTATCGTTAGCTCTTACAACTTACAAAAAAAAAAAAATAATCACTCTTCTAGCATTCAATATTCTTAATTCGTTACCACTTTTAGCTGATATCATTCAAAACAATTCAATTTTTGCCTATCCATAGTAAAGACTCACCACACTTATTGTGGCATTATCAGCTGCCTTGTATCTGAGCACTTCTGTCCTGTAAATTCTATGCAGCTTTTAGGTTTGCCACATGCTATCTGGGGTGCCATTTGAAGGACATTCTGTGCTCTACAAACTATTATTACCTTGTCTCTTCCCATAGTTATCTAGTTTATAAAACAATACTAGGCACACTGATATAAAGTTACTTATGAAAACACACACATTGCTGCTAGTAAAACACTATCTTATTTATTTTCCAAGAAATTAGGAAAGCTAACATAAAGTATTAAAAAAGACATTACAATATCACAAAGCTTACAATCAGAACATATAATACAAGAATATGAAAGATACTTATCATACGGTCCTCCTTGAGGCTTTGCTGCATCGGCTAGGCTCAGACCAGGAGAGGGCCTTCGCCACGAGGTTTAGGCCGGAACCATCACACAGAGTAGGCCGAATCACCACATGGCAGGCTCTTGCAGCAAACAGAGAGACAGCTCTCTTTGATGAATCCCTTTTTGATAAACACACACCATTAAAAAAGCATCCTACTGCCAGTCCCATTTGCTTTGGACCAATCCGTGTTCACATGACAGCCCTCCTTATATTTCTGACTGTCCTGCCATACTTGGCTTCTGTGGACAGTATTGCAGTCAATGTGCCCTGGGCCGTCTTCGTCATCAATCTCTTTGAAGCTTCGTGCACACCAGGTGGGCTGAAGATAACTCCTTTGCTATGCAGATTCTGTTTGGTGCCACATTCCTCTATACCTTTTAAACATGTGGGACTGCAAATATCAATATGGCTGAGTTCGGTTGTACAAACAGATGTGTAGAACTTTAGATATATAACATTACTTCTTGTTCAATTCCAACAACAGGCATATGTCCTATCTCTTTCAGTGCTAGTGACAAAGGCCATCAGGAGAAATAGGGAGAATCTCGTTGGGAATATGGACCACAATAACTCCTCTCTAATTATTATTGGTATCATATATCACCAACAATTTACACATTTCTTGTACATTCAAATCTGTCCCTGCCCTCAAAAAGCTTTCAGTATAAGGTCCTTGACTCAGATTCATACACATACTAGGGTCAATTTAGACAGGAGCCAATTAACCTGTCAGCATGTATATGTAGTGCGGGAGGAAACCCACATAAGCACAAGCAGAACATGTAAACTCTAGGCAGGTAGTGTTGAGGTTGGTATTGGAAACAATGACCCTGGTACCCCTAGGATACATGCTAGCCACTATGCCACAGTGTTGTCCATTAACCCACCCAAAACCCCCCAAAAAAGTTAAATTCCTACCAAAAAAAAAAAAAAAGTGAAATGACATTTTAGATTCATGACTGGAACAGTAGAAGAGAAATCTTCCAATGAGGATAGCTATTCTGGAGACAGCTGTGAAATATTGGAATTAATGGAAGGTTTTCTCACATCCTGTGTCATCACCAGGACAGGAGGTGAGCAGAAATCCCCCAACTGAGACACACAAAATAATAAACATCTAACAGAATTTCTAAGTATACAGCACAAAAACTAGAAAAAAAAGCTTTGGCTTAGGAGCTCTGTTTTAACCACACCATGTATCTCTCTTGTAAATCTCTATAACTTCTGTGCAGGTTTCATGCTATTTCCCCTTTCAAGTCATACAATACATTTTGGTTCAATTCAGATAATATTGGCTACTCACTAGCCTTATTTCTGCATGAATACAGGCAATTTTTATGTTGAAATAGGTGAAGCTTTGTTGGACCTTTTAAGCTCAGCTGTTTGTAGACAGCACAGAACAGGACCAAATCCCACCTATAGTATATCTATGTCCCTTGTCTGTGTTTCATCATTTGTCTAATGTCTGTTGTGAAGTTTGAACAAGATTAATAATATGACATGGTTGTACCTCACTTCTGTTTTATCACACATATTCATTTTGTTTGGTATGTCTTGCCACTCTTAAATGAAGAGCTGTAGCATTTTGTCCAGTATTCACAGCAGTGTACATCACGGTTTGTGAGAGTATAATATTTTAAAAAGCCCTTTGTTCTGCCGATGGCATTGTGCAATTTGTGGAGTGGTCATGTGGAGGAGGTAAAAACTTGTTAGGGATAAGCTCACATTCAGTAACAGGGTGCGCAGATCCACAATGCTCCAAACTACTGGAGATGGCTGTAGTGAATGAAATAGCCTTTGTTCTGCACACAAGGCAAAGGAAGAGATGGCACAGGAGGGTGTTATATCACAATATCAGTGTCCCTTGCTAGAAGCAGCAATACAGCACCAAATAAAAGCTTCATATTAACACAAAACACATTTTGTTCTATTACGCTCAGAGCTTGGCCTATATTGCTATGGAACAGCTCACACAGTAGTATATAAACATGCATTTCTACTTTGTTTTGCCAATTCAGCTCATCAATGGTAAATGAATGCATTTATTTTCTTCTCAGGAAGATGTTTTATAAAGATATTTGAAGGACTTTTTAAATTCAGATTTTATTCAAAATACAGACACGGCAAAAAAATATATATATTGGGGTAAAGAAAAAGACTCAGAGCAGTGAGACAAAGTCACAGAGCAGTTGATTTGCAATCAAAGAGACTGGTCAGTATAAGCCCTTGTACACACGGTCGGAGAATCCGTCGGAATGTGTCGTATCGGACCGTGTCGTCGGATAATCCGACTGTGTGTGGTATGCATCGGACTGATTCCGTCCGAATATCCGGCAGACCCAATTTTCCAACATGTTGGAAATATTTCCCGACCAACTGGTTCGATAGGACATACTCCGATCATGTGTAGCGAATTTTGATCGCACCAAGTGCCACGCATGCTCAGATCAAATTCCTACATCAAAGCTATTGGCTACTAGCCTGAATGTAGTCCCATCGTAACGAAATTACGTCATCATGTTCTGAAAGATCGGATTTTTCGACAACTTAGTCGGACCGTGTGTATGCAACAGTTTCGGACACAATCCGTCGGACTAAATCCGACGGACAAAATCCGACGGATTTGGTTGGCAGAATCTCCGACCGTGTGTACAGGGGCTAAGACTATGGAAGCTGCTAATGGTGACTTGTTTTTTGAAGGTGTAGGTTCCAGGACGTTCATGTTTATTTGTCCTTAACTGCTTGGTGAGTCAATAGCTTTGAACAAGCATATGTATATGTATATATGTTCCAGGTCATTACACACTTTGAGAGATTATCAAACCATGGTCTGCCACTGTTTCATGGCTTTATCAGATCGAGTTCCTGAGTGGCCAATCACCAGGCCCAAACACTGTCATGTGAGGGGGAGGAGAAAATAATGAATCCATCGTAAGCTCCAACATGATGAAATGAGCTTGCATATAGTTAGGACTTCCAGCTTTAATGGACAAACAGGGCAGACAGGAAGCTTGGAAGTGGTAAGTATCTTTGGGTGGGAAGATTATTTTTAAGAAAACATGTAACTCTGTCCTGTTATTTTGTCAGAATGGACAAGCAACTGGCAGCCATCTGCTATATTTATGACTTCTCCAAGGCAGACCGTTATATGAGCATGTGGGGGAAATGTAGGCCATTAGGCCATCAAAACATCCTTTGTTCATCTAATGTTTCCTGACAGCTCCATGATGTGGACACCTAGGAGAACTTCAGGATAAAAATGGACACACCTGGACTATAAGTGCACTTGGAAATAAAGTCACTGTAGATCCGAGGGGGACATGCAAGAAAAATAAAAAACAGAATTTTAGCTTGCACCTGATTGGAAGATAAAATCAGCAGAGCTTCCCCTCATTTCAGATCTACCCCTTAGATTTAGAGTGACTGCACTTCCAAGTGCACTTGTAGTGCAAAGTGGATTTGCCTTTTCGTAAATAACCCCCATTATGTGTAAATCAACTGAATATCAAGTTCATCAGGTCAGCGAGTTAGGATAATTAACCACTTTAACCTCCCTGACGGTATGATTATGTCAGATTTTTGATGCTCAAAGTGGTACAATGTTTTGCATGGAAATTTGGCGTTTTATATTTTAGGCCTGTAATTCTTAGGAATAACACACTTAAATCTGTCCAAACAAGAGTCTAGTAGACATCCCGGGTATGATAATGTTTGAAACACGAAATCATAAATTATAATATAATAAATAACTATAAATAATTATAACAAATAATAATATAATAATAATAAAAATTATTCAATAAAGTAATCAAATCAAAAACACAGAAATTTGCTCAGTTGCAGAATTGTCGCTGTCATTACTTTCAGTGTTTGATGACGAATTTACCTACGAATCACTATCGCTCAATTCTGCAAGTGATTCTAATTTATTATCGGTGTTTTCTAGCTGTTCTAAAACCACTTTTGACGTAAAGGGACACTTTTTGGTTGCTATGGTCAATCTCCAGTTTCCAGGCAGAAAGATAAATAATACAATAATAATAATGTTATTATATTATTATTATTTATTATTATACATTTTTAATAATAATAATAGATAATAATACAATATATAATATTAAAAACTGCATGCAGGGCACTGGATCACTAGGGACAAAAAGGAGGTGACATAATGTAATACAGTAATGTAATCTGAAGATTACAGTATACTGTATGTCTTGTGTGTTTTTCACCTTTGGAATTTGGCAAAACGGGGGCAAAGCACGGCGCCAAATTCAAAAAGTGAAAAACACTGTGATAGATCCGGCGGAGGACACGGCTCACACACACAGCGGGGAGACATAGCAGGATCCTAGGGACAAGGTAAGTAACTTTGCCTGGATCCTGCGATGTAATCCCGAGTGTGGCTTGGGGTTACCACCTTTGGTATGAAAAATTCATCACGAGCTACACTCGGGATTACCGCTAAGAAGGTTAATACAGGGCACTTCCCCCTTCCTGCACAGGACAATTTTCAGCTTTCAGCACTGTCACACTTTGAATGACAATTGCGTGGTCATTTTCTTCAAACAAATAGAGCTTTCTATTTGATCACCACTGGGTTTTTTATTTTTTGCTAAACATACTAAAAAAGACCTACATTTTTGAGGAAAAAGAAAGTATTTCTTTGTTTCTGTTATAAAATTTTGTTTTCTCCTTCACTGATGGGCACTGATGAGGCTGCACTAATGGGCACTGATGAGGGGGCACTGATGAGGTAGCACTGATAAGATGGCACTGATGAGGAGGCACTAATATGTAGAATTGATGGGCGCTGATAGACTACACTGATATGCAGCACTGATGGGCACTGATAGGCTGCATTGATGGGCACTGGTAGGTGGCACTGATGGGCAATGATAGGCAGCACTGATGGACACTAATAGGTGGCACAGATAGGTGGCGCTGATGGGCACTGCCAGACCTTACTGATGGCACTGATTGGCACTTCGATGGGCACTGATTGGCACTTTGATGGGCACGATTGGCGATTTGGGTGGGCACTCATTGAGATTTGGGTGGGCATTGATTGGCATTGTGTTGGGCACCTCTGATGGGGGCTGCACTGATAATCAATGTGCCGATTATCAGTGCACACTCCCCGACAGGATAGCTGCTAATCGGCCCTCCCTTTCAGTGCGAACCGAAGAAAGACGATTACCGGCACTTCCTGGTTCACGCTGTGATCAGCTGTGATTAGTAACAGCTGATCACGTGATAAAGAGCCTCCATCAGTATGTCAGAGTTCCACACCACTGATCATCAAATAATATCCAAGTGAAAATTCTTCCGTGCTCTAGTGTGTATTGCACACTTACCAGAAAAACAGGCTGCTCATTTAAGTGCATCATAAATGCATATGTTAATATAATATCTGCTGATTCCAACCAGTCACATATGGGACCAGAGATTGAACACAAATAGATTCAATTAATGACTAAATAAAGACAATTACTAAACATTAAACATTTTACTGTGGATCCAATTGGCCGTGATCCTTTGTTATTGGTATAAATCATCACACGAATAATACAGTATATACTTATAACTGACTTTCAATTACTTGCAAGCATAACAACTTTTTACAAACTATTATACTATATTGCCAATCAATAGTTCAGTCATTAAAGCTACAACTAGACTTGTACCACTTAACAACTCTTCCTTAACATACTTTGGACCATTCCATATAACAAAGGACCTCAACAAAGGGTGGGAGTGCTTCTTCTTCAGCTGCTGTCATTCTTCTGATAACCGTTATAACTTTCTCTCTTTCTCATAGGTTCTTGAAGTCACGTGACCATCGTTGAAAATTTCAAGAAGATTTAAATAAAGTTTTACAGATAAATAACAACTGATCATTTTAATATTTATAATAACTGTCCCTTTGTGTAATTCCTGGTCCCATAGGCAGGTGTCACTAATTAGCTCTTTCCTGCCTTTCAATGCAAGTAAATTCTTAGAAACTGAAACTCAGGAAAAGAGCATATAGCATAATACTGCTAGATAACATCCACTTCAAACCAGCCAAGTGAATAAAGAGCCCATACATAGCCACAAACACAGAACAGATGAGACATAGGTGTCAAAACAGTCATGACAGGTAAACACATCAGATTTGAGATGTTAAAGGGGAACACACACCAGACCTTTCATTATCTTCATTTAAATTGTACAATTAAAGGCAAACGTTTTGAATATAGTAGAGATTAGAATGGCTGTCAATTTTTATCGCTGTCTGTGCCCCTGTTAGGGAGATTCATCATTTCTATTTGTCCTGTCAATGATAATGAAAGTGAAAGTAAAAGAAAGTCCCAGGATCCCCAAAAAGTAATAGAGAGGAAATCTTCCAATGTGGACACTAGTTCTGGTGAGCTGGGGATCCCCAAGGGATTCCATTAATTTGTAGGGACTTCCTCTCACTTTCTGTTTGGCTATGTGACAGGAAGTGAAGGCAAATCTCTGCAATGGGACACAGATGGCAAAAAATAAACTGACAGGGGTTATAACACTCCTTTACTCTAACCAAAATGAAAAAATATTTTTGCCTATTGCTCTACTTTACCAGTTTAATGCTTTATAAACCATTTTTGTCAGTGATGTTCCTGCTTCAAGATGATTGCAAGAGTCATGCAATGTTTACACTAGTCCCTTTCCCAACATTGATAATTATTTCATGTTAAAAAAATGTTTAACCACTTGAGGACCGCCGTATTGCCATTGTACGTCAGCACAATGGCACAGGCAGGCATAATCACGTACATCTACGTGATTGCCTTCCAGCGGGTGGGGGGTCCGATCGGACCCCCTCCCGCTGGTTACGGCGGTCCGATTCGGTCCAGGAGCGCTCCGTGATGAGGGGATGGCCGTTGGTTTTCGGCCACCCCCTCTGGATCGCTCCTGGCCAATGAGAAGCTTCCTCCCCTGTGTATTGTTTACACAGGAAGGAGGAAGTGATGTCATTCTCCTCGGGGCGGTCTTTTTGACCGGACTACGAGGAGAACAGTAAAAGTAAGTGTGCACCAACACTACACTGACATGTAGGTACACACAGGCACACAAACCCCCCCCGATCCCCCCCCCGATCGCCCCCCGATCCCCCCCCCCGCCCCCCCTCCCCCCCCAGTCACAGTGTCACTGATTGCATTGATCATTTCTTTACTGATCAATGCATTCAGTGTCAGTTGTGACAGTAAAAACTGTCAGGACAGTTAGTGTTAGGTCCAGGGTAGCCCCCTATCACCCCCCAATAAAGATTTAACCCCCTGATTGCCCCTAGAGTTAACCCTTTCACCCCCTTTTGCCAGTGTCACTAAGCGATCATTTTTCTGATCGCTGCATGTGTCGCTAGTGTCGCTAGGTAGCTAGTTATTTTTTTAGGTTCACCGCCAGGTTTTTATATCGCTAGGTACCCCGATATACTACCCAATAATGTTTTTAACCCCCTGATTGCCGCTAGTTAACCCTTTCACCCCCTTTTGCCAGTGTCACTAAGCGATCGTTTTTCTGATCGCTGCATTAGTGTCGCTACAGTCGCTAGGTAGCTAGTTATTTTTTTAGGTTCACCGCCAGGTTTTTATAGCGCTAGGTACCCCGATATACTACCCAATAATGTTTTTAACCCCCTGATTGCCGCTAGTTAACCCTTTCACCCCCTTTTGCCAGTGTCACTAAGCGATCATTTTTCTGATCGCTGCATGTGTCGCTAGGTAGCTAGTTATTTTTTTAGGTTCACCGCCAGGTTTTTATATCGCTAGGTACCCCGATATACTACCCAATAATGTTTTTAACCCCCTGATTGCCGCTAGTTAACCCTTTCACCCCCTTTTGCCAGTGTCACTAAGCGATCGTTTTTCTGATCGCTGCATTAGTGTCGCTACAGTCGCTAGGTAGCTAGTTATTTTTTTAGGTTCACCGCCAGGTTTTTATAGCGCTAGGTACCCCGATATACTACCCAATAATGGTTTTAACCCCCTGATTTCCGCTAGTTAACCCTTTCACCCCCTTTTGCCAGTGTCACTAAGCGATAATTTTTCTGAACGCTGCATCAGTGTCGCTAGTGTCGCTAGGTAGCTAGTTATTTTTTTAGGTTCACCGCCAGGTTTTTATAGCGCTAGGTACCCCGATATACTACCCAATAATGGTTTTAACCCCCTGATTGCTGCTAGTTAACCCTTTCACCCCCTTTCACCAGCGATCACAGTATAAGTGTCACTGGTGACGCTGGTTAGCCAGTTAGTTATTTAGGTTCCCCGTCAGGTTTTTATATAGCGCCAGGGACCCCCATATACTACCTAATAAAAATTTGAACCACCTGATTGCCCCTAGTTAACCCTTTCACCACTGATCACCGTATAAGTGTTACGGGTGACTCTGGTTAGTTTGTTTTTTATAGCATTTTATATTCAAATCCGGAAGGCAGTGCTTGGTTTTCGGGGTCCCGTACGTGGCTAGGCTCCCAAAAAGTCCCCCACATGTGGTATCCCCGTACTCGGGAGAAGCAGCAGAATTTATTTTGGGGTGTAATTTGACTTCTGCCCATAGCATGTGTGAGCAATATATCATTTAGTGACAACTTTGTGCAAAAAAAAAAAAGTTTGTAATATTCCCGCAACTTTTGGCAAAATATAAAATATTCCATGGACTCAACATGCCTCTCAGTAAATAGCTTGGGGTGTCTACTTTCCAAAATGGGGTCATTTGGGGGGGTTTTGTGCTATTTTGGCATTTTATGGCCTTCGAAACTGTGATAGGTAGTGAGGAGTTAAATCAAAAATTTGCACCCTTAGAAATCCTGAAGGTGGTGATTGGTTTTCGGGGTGCCGTGCGCGACTAGACTCCCAAAAAGTCCCACACATGTGGTATCCCCGTACTCGGGAGAAGCAGCAGAATGTATTTTGGGGTGCAATTCCACATATTTTTTTTTTTTTTTTTGTCATTATTCAATCCCTTAGGACAAAAAAAATAAATATTCAATGGGCTCAACATACCCATCAGCAATTTCCTTGGGGTGTCTACTTTCCAAAATGGGGTCATTTGGGGGGGATTTGTACTGCCCTGCCATTTTAGCACCTCAAGAAATGAGATCGGCAGTCATAAATTAAAAGCTGTGTAAATTCCAGAAAATGTACTCTAGTTTGTAGACGCTATAACTTTTGCGCAAACCAAAAAATATTCGCTTATTGACATTTTTTTTACTAAAGACATGTGGCTGAATAAATTTTGCCCTCAATGTATGACTAAAATTTAGTTTATTCGATTTTTCTTATAACAAAAAGAAGAAAATATCTTTTTTTTTCAAAATTTTCGCTCTTTTTCCATTTATATCGCAAAAAAAAAAAATCGCAGAGGCAATCAAATACCATCAAAAGAAAGCTCTATTTGTGGGAAGAAAAGGACGCAAATTTCGTTTGGGTGCAATATTGCATGACCGCGCAATTACCAGTTAAAGCAGCGCAGTGCGAAATTGCAAAAAGACCTCTGGTCCTTAAGGTATTTATTGGTCCGAGGCTGAAGTGGTTAAAGCCATAGGTTTACCATTAACCACACTTTGTATCCATAGAAACAGTTATTGTTTTTGTTTTTTGTTTTTTGCAATGAGCTTATGATCCTTATGTACCTTTGAAGAGCTAATTCAACGACCATGTAAAAATGGTAAATTCCTGTCTGGAATTAGATTTTCAAAGGTTCTGCTAACCAAACAGCCAGTTTACTACAATTGTACCAAAGTAAGATGGTTTATTTTATTCATCTTAAGGTGAGTCTTCGCCCTAAAGGACACGTTGGACTATTCTGCCTCCTCCCCTTCCCTCTCTTTCAAATTAAGTTTTTCCTTTTTAAGAGCTTCATTTGCTTTGAGGGGGACCAGAGTATGTACATTGCTGCCCCCCACATGGCAAAAAAAAGCTGTGTCTTCTACAGACTGAGAAAATTCTACTTTCCCCCCTCTTCCTGGCGATCTCGTTCTGGGAAATTCAGTTTAAAATCTGTTGATTCCAGTAGAGTCCCTTTCCTCTGGACTACAATTCCCACAGTGCAATGTTGCCTGATTCAGTCTACTGAACTCTTTCTGCTCAGCAGCTACCTCCTCTCACTGATACAGCTTTTAATTAGTTCAGCACTGCAGGACAGCAGCTATAGAGAGCAGCTGCAGCCAGTGTTTCTCTCAATCTTATTCTTAGCTAAGCACCTGGCTACATTTACTAAGCGGAGGCTGGAGTGCTGAGTTTGGGGGTGTTGCCAAACAGAGTCACCTGGGCACCGAGCAGAGAGTGGAATAATCACTGTGTGTAACCAGATGGTAAGCTGTAATATTGCTGGAACCGGTGAGCTGCTACTGTGAGGATTTACTATGTGCTGCTAGAGAGAATGAGCCCTTTAAGAACTGACTATAGCCATCTAGTAGCCTTATTTCTGCCTGCAGATTTGACTGGGACTATTCGAATGTACACCAAGGTCATGAGTGGGCCTCAGTGCTATCCGGCTGAAATTTTAGGACAAAAGACTGTCCTTTTACAATGCTGCTAATAGACCTTTATTTATTGCTTATGCTAAGAGGTACCTCTCAGGGTATATTGAACCATATCCTAGCCATTCTCCTACAGTGCACTCTAGACTAATTATAATATTAAAATGTATATAACAGTTAACACTTATATGCAGTGTTTATTGCTGACTTTGCAGAGTTATGAGTTGATTCCAGTCTAGTGGTACAGAACTCTATTACATTGTCTAGCAGACTGTGTCCATATCTACTGTATGCTCATGTATGCCCCACCATCATTTATTCTAACCTGTACCAATGCATTGAGTTAATTTACCACTAAATGGTCTTGTGTCTATTTCCTGGTGCTAATTCACAGTCAAGCCAAAGCAGTGTCTCACACTTTTTTTGTCTTGCGATGTACCAAAAAGATCTAGAAATTTTCATGGCCCAACTGAAAAGATTAATGAATTTTTGGGATGAAGAACTTGTTTATTTTTACTTATATGAAATTTAATGTGAATGATGCACCTAATTTCCAGAGCAAATGAGATGGAAGCGAGCCTCCAAAGTCGACAAATGGAACAAACAAATGGAACAGTCTGTATTATTATAATATAACTAGAGTGATCTACTCCCCCCCGAGATCTTGCACAAGTCTCACGTTACAAAAGAAATGGGAAAGGGACCTAAATTACAAAGTGGCCCCTGCAGGGGTAGTGCTACATAAAAAGGAAGGATTTAAAGAATTTTTAGTTAAAGACAATCCAAAGAAAACATGAACAATAAAAGGAATTCCTCTGGTCACGAAGACCAAGAGAAGCACTTTTCTGCATATTACTGACAGTAATATTGGATATGTTATATGTCTACGATAAGAACAAATATTTTAAAAGTTTGATTTAAAAAGAAAAGATTCACCTCATTGTACTTGTAAATACTTTCTGGGCACATGTCTTTTTTTTTTTAAACAGTGCAAATTACTATCTTGACAAGTAAGACTAAAGAGTAGAAAAGCTTTAAAATGTTTTGACTTTGAAAAGAACATAAAAGTCACAAGAAGATTATTAGACACTTTGATCTTCCATAAAACTATTGGACTTATAAACATTCCAAAGTCTGTGTTCACATTCAAACCCAATTAATGTACTTCTTATTGCAGTTTAAATTGTGATTTACATTCTCCTAGTGAAAATCTTCATTTAAATAATAAATGGTTTGAGCATGTTTGAATATTATTTAGATTTTTTACAACCATTTTACATCCACCTAGAGATATTGGCACAAGTAATAATTAGTTAAATAACTTCATACAGAGGTAGACCATTAAATGTTTCTTACTGATGGAAAATATGAGTACAATACCTGCAGATATATGTGTATTTACAAAAGGTAAAAGGTTTAGACAGAGTACTTATATCTTAATACTGTATTTATTGTCTATTTGCCTGTATAGAACCATACTTTTGTATTATGTACTTTGCTTATGTGAAAGCCAGAAAAATGATAAAAAGCAAACTGGCAGTAGGGAACGGATTCATGCACTGCAAGAACCATAAGACATAGTAAATGAAGCCCGATTGAACCCTCAGTTCACAAAAAACGTCCAAGGTGTTTCAAAACAAAAATTATTCAATGTCATACATTCATTTCCATACCAAAGCATGCACAGCCTGAGTAGAAAAACCTATCTTCCACCAGCAGCTACAGAGTAGGATGCTTTTTCTCTGTACGGATCTTATTGTAGATATTAGACTTGCCCCACCATTGAGTCAGGCCAATAGCTCTACAATCAGAAAAGCAGAAGCTGCCCAATGAATGGACAGCTCTGAGTCTGACTCACTAGGGGGTGTGTTGGACAGCTGCAAAGAGATCATAACTTCCCCATGGAGAGCAACGTCCAACTCTGCAGCTGCTAGCAAGACATAGACGTTTCTACACAGGCTGTGGCTACTTTAGAATGAAACTTTAAAACATGGAACACCTTTTGCATTAATGCATCTGGAATGTATTTAGCTGATTTACACAGAGGGTTCAGATGGGCTTTAATATAACATGAGACACTTCATGCATTGTTATTAATTCATACAGTATATGGTATAGGAACTAGGAGATTCAGATGAATAGGGTTGGTAAAATAAGAATAAATCAGTGCACACAAGACAACGCTTATAAACAATGTATTCGGATTGTTTGTTAGGTGTGGACAAAGAGCAACATATGTTAATTGCATGATGTTGTCTATTCTCTTTCTGAGTCATTTACTACATTAGCACCCAAAATCTTAATTTCGCTATAATGTATATGTTGTGCTACCCCCAAAGGAGCTGCTGAGAATTAGAAGGGTTCTCCCTATGTCACAGGTGTCAAACTAGTGGCCCTCCAGCTGTCTCAGGAGGCATTGCAAGGCTGACAGGTTCAAGCTTGACTTCCTCAGGCAGAGGCATTAGGGGAATTGTAGTGCTGCAACAGCTTGAGGGCCACCAGTTTGACACCCCTGCCCTATGTAGTACAGTGGCTGCCAGTGACATAAACAACAGTCCATTCACCAGTTCCATTAAACAGTCTAGGGAATCTTTCTTCTTACTGAAAAATATTAAGAGGAGAGGGGTGAGGGGATGAAAGATTATTGTAAAGAGACTCCCTAATATATTATTACTTAGGGTTATCACTCCTTTAAATATATTATTGCTCTGAAGTTAGAAGTAGGAGAGATGTTTCTATCGAGTTTTGTGTTTACCACAAACTAGCATATGGGTTAAAGTGATGTGATAGCCTGTATATTGTTATAAAATCTGTTATAAAAACTGTCTGAACATTGACAGGCAAGAAATGCCATGAATATCTGTATGTACATGGGGGAGGTGTTTAGCCTGGCTTCGATTGGTATTGACCCATGGGTGGGCTATATCTTGATGTATACTATAAATATGCGGTACCCGCACCAATACATTGAACAGTGTGTAGATCTGATCTCCGTTGGGTCATTATTATATATACATTGTTCCTGGCACAGAATCTGTGTGTGGCAGAATAGAGGAATTCCGGCAAATAAGGTAAGGTAATGTAGACTTTAAAGAGGAAGTAAACCCTGATGAGTTTACTTCCTCTTTCATTCCCTGCAAAGGCAAAGCATAATGGACTACTATGCATCGCATAGTAGCCCATTATGTGTCACTTACCTGACACAGGAGCCAGCGAAGTCACCTCTGTCCCCTGTAGTCCGCCGCATCCATCTTCTCGGGGGGTCTCGCAGGGGGGTCTCGCAGCTCCGCCGATGTCATTCGGAGAAGCCGCGATTACGTCACTCCCGCATGCGCATGGGAGCCGAGACGCGCGGCATTGCGCGGCATCTTCGTTATCGAGGATGCCACGCTCAGTGCGCCTGCGCGCCGCTGTCTACGGCGCATGCGCCGTAGACAGCGGTGCCCGTCTTCGGGCAAATATCTCCTAAACCGTATAGGTTTGGGAGATATTTCTTGGACCTACAGGTAAGCCTTAATCTAGGCTTACCTGTAGTTCAAAGTGGTTTGTAAGGGTTTACAACCACTTTAATAAGGTGATAGATAGGAATAGAGTTATAGAATAGAGGGGCTTCCTATCAGCGGGTAAGGGATACTCCAAAACACTTAAGAACAATTGATAAGACACTCTTCTCTCAGTAAAAGCAGCACAGTCTAGCTCTCACAGACGGGAACCATGAGTTAGTTTGCAGAACAATCTATTTTCTCATAGCTGAGGACCTTGGGGTAGCTCCAAATTAGTTAAAGTCTCATAGCTCCATTTTAGTTAACATCTCATAGTTGGGGACCATGAGATAGCTCCCCAATGGTTAGCATCTCAGAGCTGGGGACCATGATATATGTCTCTGCAGGGAGTTAGCCAGTTTCTGTAATCACAAATTCTAAAGCTGCCAGCCCCTCAGGCTCTATCCCTTGATAGAAATGTGAAGTATTCAGTCCTGAGGTGATTCAGGGGCAAGCAGCCCCCTGAAGCTCACATATACATCTCTCACAGGAAAAATACAACCTGCCTAGGGCTTCAGGCTATGTAGCACCTCTCAAAACACTCTCTGGGCATACTTCCCCAGCAATTGGCCAGGGCATGCTAAATATTCAATCTAGTCATTTGAATTTCCTGCCCTAAGCTCTCACCCAGAGGCAAAAGGAAAAAAATCAAACATCTAGCCTGTGAAACCATGATCAGACCAAGGCAAATGATCACTGCTTCTCTGATTACTGAGCAAGCCAAAAACTAAATTTACTTAACATCTACATCTTATACTAGGAGAGTGCTACATCCACCCCCCCCCCCCTCCAAAAATAGGCCCTGTCCCATCAATATTGGTAGAGACCTACCTCTAGCCTGGCAACAGTGGCTATAATAACAAGTAGTGGAACAGAGCTTTACTGAAGTTATCTCTGAAGAGGTATATCCTGCAAGGAAAACAATCTAGTAAAACAATAATAAAGCTGCAGCACTATCCCAGTAGCGATGGCCCTTTATGTAATTAAACCGGACCATCAGCCATTATTTCAACTTTCCATCTATTAAATCTTCTGCCCTTGTTGTTTTAACTTTGGATAGTAAAACTTTTTTTTCTGTCAGTAAATACTTTATAGGGCCCACTTTCTGTTTCGTGTCTGATAAAAAGCCTGGGCTTATGACATCATGCACAGCTCTCTCTCTCTCACTCTCGTGAGAGTTTGCCAGGAAGGTAGGGGGATGAGTCATACAAGGGCCAATGAGAGCTGCAGGGCTTCACAGCTGGAGGTGTGCCTCCATGTGTCTGTGTAAATCCAGGAAGTGAACAGACAGCAGCTTCATCTGCCCACAGCTAAAATGGATGCTGCTAGACTCAGTGGTGGGAGATATCTGCAGCCTATTTGGCAGTACAGAATCACAGTATATATAAAATAATATGCAAAGTTTTTGGAGGAAAGCTTCAGAATGGCAATGTTTTTATTACAAATTATGTGAGCAGTCTGCAGTTCCTCTTTAAATGCAAACTTCAGCAGCAACAGTATTATACTTCTAAGTTAAAGTCCACGGCCTAAACTTTGACTGTTGCCTATGATACCCCTAAAATTATAAATTTAAGAGGTGACCTGATTTAAGACAATTTGAAACATTACAAAGAAATATTAATCTTGATGCAGTGTTATCCTCCAGAACCCTGGAAAAAATTTGAGTGCAATTGTTTTTTTTTTCTCTGTAACCCCAGCATTTCAGGTGTGAGTGCAAGGGATCCCTCTGTAGGATCCAACAGGGGTAGTACACATTTTCCAAATGAGGGTTACCCCTACTTCGGGCCACAGTTCACTTCAACTATAACAAGCAGCAATAACAAATCCAGCAACAACAGGAACAAAAACCAGAGGATCCACTCCGCAAAAATAATATTCACTTCACTTCAACTTTAACAAGCAGCAATAACAAATCCAGCAACAACTGGAACAAAAACCAGAGGATCCACTCCGCAAAAATAATATTAAATGTAACAGCAGATTCTCTTCTTTCTTTTTCTCTTTTAGCAGGATGCTCCCTGCTTTGGGCAACAGTTCAGTTCCAGCTGAGACACGTTCTCTTGCAACAGGCAGAGGAAGGTGTCAGTAGGAGAGTGAAAAGTATTAGTAGAAAAGTGGGCGGTGTCAGTAGAGCAGTGGACTGTGTCAGTAGAGCAGTGGATGTGTCAGTAGGGCAGTGGATGTGTCAGTAGGGCAGAAAACGATGTCAGTAGAGCAGAAGTTGGTATCCGCTTGGAAGAAAACCATCTGACCTTCAGGAAGAAGCTCAAGACCCATCTCTTCTGAAGACCCAGATGGTCAATGGTAGCAAAAGTGCCTTGAGGCAATTTAGTTTGCATATGTAGCAGTATACAAGTCATTCGTTCATTCATTCATTCAGTGGGACAATGGATATTGTCAGTATTTTTTTTATTTTTATTATTTTGTTAAATCATTTTTTACAATTTTATTTTTTATTCAATTTTTTTCATTTTTTTAAGATCCCCATTGGAGGGCTTTGGTGACATATCAAGGGTCTAAACAAACAAATGATGTCTCAATTTTGGGACAGAGAAAGGGACTGAGGACAGAGATTCCCCAGTCCATTTCTCTGCAGTCCCAACTGTACTGGAAGTGCTCTGTGTTGAGTGGCTTCCCGTTCATTCACAAACTGAAGCATAGCAAACACAGTATGGATAGACACAGGAGCAATCAATTTTGTTCACCTTTCTGTGTTTCACAGAAAAGGAAGGGGCCAGGAAATGGCAGCAGAAAGAAGTGGAACCTGAACCGATTGGCTGAATTTCCCTCCTGTAGCTGCTGATAGCTGGTGGGAGAGGGGGAGAGGGAAAAGCTGGCTTTCAGCTGCAGCCCCTACTGTCCGGGTGTGACAGAGAGGTCGCAAAGGCTCCCCTGGAACATGGGGATGGCACATGCCCTCCCCCAGTTTCAGGCCTGGAGCCACTACAACCAAAGACTGGCAAGTTGCATATATTAGATTTGTGTTCTTGGGTTTAGATACAGTTTGAAACAAATCTGCACTTTTTGTTTGTGACCATTCTTATCAAGCTTTCACTTTTCTTTGAAGTTTCACCAGATCATTTTCCATTTCATGTGACCCTGTTGGAGATGTTCTGTTTATCACTGTCCTCAGTTTAAATGTATAGGAATAAGACAATTAACTTTTAGGACAACACAAGACTTCACTTGCAATCTTTAATGGCTACTGCAGTAATGTGATTTTATATGTCTGTATACTTGCACAAAAGCACAGATGTGACAAACAATCTGGTCACCTCGTACAAAAAAAAAAATCTAAAAAGTTTATAGTATCATATTCTTTTTTCCAGGTGCTTTAGTGGTGTATTTGAAATAAATCAGGATTTTACTAGAGACAACTTAGGGACAGCACATTTTTTTAAAGTGAGAGATTTTAACTTTAGGCATTTAATAATAACCTCCCTCTGCAGGGAGAAGTGTTATGAAGTACATGAAAATAAAGCTTATGGCAAAACGAATTCATAACACACTGAGCAATCACTGTCAGCTATTTTCAATGTATTTATAAAGAGAAAACTTTAAGAAATACAAATAACTATTAGCTTTGCAATGCAGATGCCATTGCTGTGAGTATATTTCCAAGTCACACATGTAAACATCATATTTAAATGTGTAATTTGCCTGTTTTTGTTGACTACTGGTGATGTGTCTGGATGAAAACTTTATATAAGTATCTGTTGAGTAAACCTGTCACAAATGTGGATTAATCTGGATAAGCAAAGATTGCCTTTAGTGAAAACAATATGTCAAAATGATATATGACTCTAAAATATAACCAGCTGATGTTATTTGCAAATTATTTTTTTTTACAAAATTTGAGCTTGGCATACCACATCCCAACTTTCTGGTCCTCTGTAATGTAATAGGCACCCTCACCCTCAATAGGGAATTTGATATGTGGGTGGGGACAAGGCCAAACTTCGCTTTTACAGGAAACATTGAGATTTACATGTAAATTGTGCTGCCTATAGAATGACTAATTATTTTGACAGGCAGTTTTCACTGAAAGTAATCTGCTTTAGTTATATTGTACTGTTAGATGAAGCTTGAGGAAATGTGGGCCTTTGTGCTTCTAAGTGTAGCACCCTCTAGAGTGCTAGAAGTATAGTGCTATGTTTTTGGAAAGAGTAGTTACATTTCCAGGCTTGGATGGCAGCCAAGCCTGGGTGTGTTTTGATCTGGGTTGGGTGTGACTCAGAGCAGAGCTGGGTGGCTCACAGGCAGCATCATCAAGACCTCCCACTTCTCTCCAGAATGTTCTAGTGTTTTCCGGGAAGGAAGAGGAGAGGGGAGTGGAGCTGTCTCAAGTGTTCTAAGGATCCTTGACCAATCCCCAACCTGGATTGGCAGGGGGCAGGCCTCATTAAATACCCAGGGTCAGCCCAGCTGGGGAGGAGTTGTTTGGGTGGAAGCTGGAGATGGAGTGTTAGGCTGTCAGGGCCTTTGAGGGAGCTCCCCAGTCTGGGGGGGTGACCTTGGGACTGGGGCTCGGGTGTGGACAGGACCCTTCTCATGACACATGGAGGTGTCCTGGACAGGTGGCATGGAAGCAAGAAAGGACAGAGGGGAGCACTGGCAGGCAAAGTCTCCAGGAGAGGAACAGCAGGTCACAGCCAAGAGGGCTGGTGAGTGACACACAGTCAGGAGAGGACTGTAGAGGCACGAATGAGAGGATTGGGAGATTGCAGTCTCGGATGGTTGCAGAGCCAGTGGAGTGGACTGTGGTGGTACAGGCAGTGGAGAAAGGCAGCTGCAGCCAGGAGGGCTGGCAGGGCCTGAAGGGGTGGTGCTGGGAGCAGTAGCCACATGTAGGACAGCTAGCACCAAGGATTACCATATCTGCTACACCATAGGGGCCCACAGTCCCTGCCTGCAAAGGGCATCTGCTTTAGGCCTGGCTGAGCCAGTGTAAGGTGTACAAATCAACTCTAGCTGGTTCAGAAAGAGTGTGCTGGAGGAATTGAGAAGAGATAGTCTGCAAGCAAGTAATGTGCTGGATTTGAAGATTGGAGTTGTATGTCCTGCAGGTGTATATAGTTATTCCCAAATATATTTTCTACAATCAGATGGGCATCCCATGAATATCCCATCCAAGTTTATTCCCCTCAATAAAAATACAAAACAAAGTTCAAGGACTGGTTTTCTGCCTGAGGGTGAATGAGAACCCTGGCTGGCTGGACAGACAGACCACAACACTCAGCAGTCCTCAAGAGGGTACCACTACATAAGTCCCTTGTAAGCATAAAATGCATATCAAGCATGTAACATATATTTGCACTATTTTAACACCAGGTTTCATAGCCTGTTTGATTTAATGTGCCCCATCATTAAGCTACTGTTTGGTCAAGGCAGCCACAGTGATAATTCTTTTGTAATGGGGAACTGGTGTGTGTCACAATCACATGAATAAAGAAAACTGGTAAAACTAAAAACTAAAAACTGATAAGGTCTGACACACTATCAGAGTCCCCAGAAAGTAAAGTGTTTTCTAAATAGATTTTTATTAGCAATACGATACGGGGTTGTGCAGCCACTTCCTTGGGACTACAAAGAGGGATATAAAATACTGTATTTCAAAAGAGAGGAAGCAAATTTATGCATAAGACATATTCGAAGAGGATACTGCCAAGTTGGCCGTCAAGGCGAATTAATGTGGAAATAAACTCTTTTAATCCTGATGGACTCTCTGGTGTTTGAATTTAAGTCAGAGTGTTTATAGAAGCCAATAATGGGGGCTTTGTTACATTCCAGCCCCCTCACTATGAAAGGGTTGGCTCCTAGCCACACATCGTCAAGACCTACTGTAGTGAATGGCAGTCTCAGCCTGGACCCCCATCAGGCCACGCCCTCAATGTGTTCACTCCTCTCACCGAAGCTTACTCATGGGGATGGAGTCTCCAGGTGGAAGGGGGCAGTTAAATGCATCGGCCACCACTCAATGAAAGGATGTCATGGTCCCTACCATGCCATGCAAACAGCCAGGAGTGGTCACGCCCCAGCTGGCTCAGGGAGGTATTGAACCCATGACTTTCTGTTTTCTGCTCCTGTTGTTTTGAATCTGAGCCACACCATGGTTCATTATTCAGCCATTCATTATGAAACACTGCCTCACTCTGAGGACTTTTTCAGTTCATTGTCTCTTGTATTGCCAAAGGTTCCTGTGCCCCTGTGTTCCTGTGCCCCTGTGTTCCTGTGTTCTTGCTTTCAAGTTGCAGTTTTCCAAGACTGACCCCGGTTTCTGACCCTGGCTTTGTACATCGTTAACTCTGACTCTGAATCCCTGGCTACAGCTTCACCTTGGCAATCCTTTGGTAAATTCCTGTCAAGCCTCCGTGCACAGATTCACAGCCCAGGTAGTTTTTTACCTTATTACCGTGGGCTGTGTGTATTTGCAAAGGGTGAGCATACATCTCTGCACTATGGACTCCAACCATGGTAAGTTCTTACATAATGAACTGACATGTCATGGAGTCCGCAGAGATGTTCAAGATGCTCACCTCCCTTGCTCAGCAAATCTACAGCCTGGGCCAGACCGTTTCAGAGCTGTAGCAAGAAGTCAGCTTGTTTAAAACTACAGTATGCCCAGCCCCAGAACCAGCATGTCCTGAACCATTTGTTGTGATGCCTGAGAAGTTGGATGGTAATTGCACATCCTTCTTGTATTTTAGGATGGATTGCAAGCTGTTGTTTGCTCTTAAGCCTAGGTCATATGCCACCGATTATATAAAGGTTTGTGCTACTATCAATTTGCTCAATGGACAAATCAAAACATGGGCTCATCAGCTACTACAGGAAAGGAGTCCAGTCTTGGACAGCTGGGAAGCATTCATGTTTTCTCTGAACTCTCACATTACAGTTTCAAAGAAAACCAGGGTCCCCAAGTCTGCTCCTAGTTCACGTGGCCTACGGGTATCCAGGGACAGGAATAACCTGTACAGATATGACTCCAAGCCTTTCCAGTATGTGCCAAGCCATAAAGCTCTATATCTACAAAGCCTAGACGCTCCTGAGGATATACACACACCTACACTAGAAGATGAGGAACCCATGGAGATCGGGGGTCCTCCAGTCCAAGCTGTCTAAAGTTGAAATAGAGCAGAGCAGAGTCTGTGGTCTTTGTTTCTATTGTGGAGAAAGAGGGCACTTTATTTCTCTCTGCCCAATTCACCCACCTCGGCCAAAGGATCTTTAAGTAGGTACTACTAGGATACATCTTGCTACCCCTGCTTTTCAGCCTGTAAACTGTCAAGGTTGCTGTAAGACCTGTCCACGTTCAATGACTCAAGTGGGTACTCAGACTACGGTGGTTAACGATACCAGTGTCTCTCAAGAATTCGTAACCAATATCCCTGAGAAGCTCTTACCATCTGGTTTAGAGGCAACTATGCAACCTTCTGACAACAAACCAGTTCCTGCAGTCACCCCAAGCTCCTTAGTAGTAAGTGCATAAATGTCATCCTGTCCTGCCAAGGAAGTTTTACCACATATCTGCACTATGGACTCCAACCAAGGTAAGTTCTTACAAAGAATTAATTTTAGGTGTGTGAAGTGGTTATGAATGGCTAGCCATAGAGGTTGTATGTTTAAGGAAGTGCATACACAGCTTGCTTGAAGCACTTTTGGCTTTTGGGAGGCTTTAATTCAGCTTTAGCTTCGCTTCATTTTGGAGAAATTGCAGGTATGAGATATCCAGACACACAGAATCTGTCAAGCTTCAAAAGAGCATCATGGAAGCTTTACCGTTGCTTCACTAAAACATCACCAAAGATTCATGGAAGCTCAACCGAAGCTTCATCGAAGCACCACTGAAGCATCAAAAACACATAATGAAAGCATGTTGAAGTGGTAGGCGCTTTAATGTGCGTTGAAACCAAAAAAAGTGTAAATGAGCCCTAGAGGGATCATTCACAATGGCTTTGTGAATGCTATGACATTTAGACCCCTAAATCATGAGGTATTAGTAGGAATATAATGTGGTCTGGGACTAAGCTTGAGTAATACAGTAAAAGTGTCAGTTTTTAGTAGTCTTCGGACTATAACCATAGGTCCCACCATAAAAAAGGACCCGTGGCATAGGAGGAATGTTTTAAAATTGTTGCCAAAATCCCTCATGATTTAGCGTTTTGGACTTTCGCGGAGCAAGTTATAAAGTGATTTAAAATGCATAGCAGCCGTTCTGTATAATACATGGTATAATATAGGTACGCAAGGTTCAGCGCTACTAAAATTATACAAAATTAATCAGTAACATTTATAAATTCATATTCAAATTAATAACATGAAGCAATGCAAAGTTAATCTTAGAAAAAAGTGTCCAAGATCAAACCCAACTCAACACACACACAGAATCTGTTGCAACTCTGCAAAGTACAATGAGCTTCTGATTTCAGCTTGTTCAATTAGACTTTGCCAATAAAACATGGAAGCTGATTGGTTACCATGCACAGCTGCACCTGATTCGGAATGCTCCAGTGTTAGTAAATCCTCCATTTAGTGTTGATAACAGCTACTGTGCTTCTTCTTATTTCTTCCACAATAAATTTCACCACTTGCATACATTGTACTCACATTTCCTAGTGCCCTTAGACCAGCACCAGTGCAAACAGTTTGATTCTCTGTGGTTTGCGTGCATTCCAAACACCAGATATAGGAACCAGATGCGACGTCACATGTAATCTGGAAATGCCGACAGCGTGAGTAGACTTTCTGAAGACACCATTTTAGTGAAATACCTTGAAGCTTACACTATTGTCATTTACATGTGACGTCACATCCAGTTCCTACAAACCAATCAGGTTTTATTGTCAAAGCTTTATTGAATGAGCTGAAGTTAGAAGCTAAACAAGATACAGGCGAACAATGGGACTTTAAATGAGGCAATGACCTGGTAATCCAGGGAAGACAGATTACCAGAAAGTAGAAATAGTCATGTGTGACCATGGACTTCTCAGAACATGATATAAGTATAAAAATAGATATAAAATATGCAGTGTGTCCTGTGCTTGGTAAAGGACAGGGCAACGGGTAGATAGTGTTAGTTAAGTCCAGTAAAGTCCAAATAGGCAAGAGTGACAATTAATAAGGTAGTAACAATGGTAAACAAGATGACCAAAGTGAATAGAAAGTGAGAAAAAGTACCTAAATATGTCAGTGAAAATATTGATGAATGTGAGTTACCAGTATTATTTCTTGAAACCACAGTGCAGAAACAAAGTCCAGGGTGATGCACCTGTGATCTAAGTAAAAATGAATAGGACCACCAAGGTGAATCTGCCACCTGAAATGGAGTCTATAAGGGCATGGCTGTTACAAGCACACCAACGTCACGTTAGTGTGCATTATAGGAGGGAGGCACCGCCAGCCGGGTGCACAAGCCACCCAACATAAAAGTTAGAAGCTGATTGGCTACCATGCACTGTTGCACTGGCCTGAGTCCTGAATGTTCCAGTTTGAGTAAATCTCCCCCTATGTGTACTTAAAAATAAACTGTCATTAGAGAAAAATGGATACCGCGATTGCTGACTTCCGTTTGAGAATTCTAGCTCCCTGGCTGTCAAGATGATGGTTTGTTTTCAATTTTGTCTGCGTGTGTGACCTGGAACAAGCATAGAAATATGTAACACATATGTAACAAATATGTAAGACACCTTTCTTGCACTTGCTTACAGTGTGCTTGTTCTGAACCTCTGGCTTAAAAGTATTGAAGTCAATTACAGACAGTCAACTTGCATTTTCAGAAGCAGGCCAGCATTGGCCTACTTCTCTCATGAGAGAGTCACTTTAAGGTGTCACCTTTTCTTGGAAAAATACTGGCCTAATGCTTTCTATCCTATCTGGTATCAAGTTTTAGGTTTACCAGCCAGATGGCAACCTTATGTGCACTGCTGGCATTACCTGCTACCAATACCGATATTAGAAGCACTGTGCATCCATTTTAGGCTGGGTTCACATGATCAGGGCAGGACTTAGGGTGGTGGGGGCCCCTGGGCTTGAGTCACTTTCGGGCCCTACCATCTATACATTACCGTATTTATCAGCGTACAACACACGCCTGCGTATAACATGCACCGCAAGTTTAGGAGGGAATTTTAAGGAAAAAAACTTTTAGGAGGGAAGTTTAAGGGAAAAAAACTTACATTTAAATGCCCATCAATGCAGCCTTATCAGTGTCCATCTGCAGCCTTGCCCATCCATCTACAGCCTTGTCCAGTGTCATTGCAGCCTTGTCAGTGTAGCCTTGTCATTACAGTCTTGAAGTTTAAAAATGGCGCCGCCGAGATACAGAGTCCTGTGTATCTTGGCGGCTCTCAGGGGCTCTCGCCGGCTCTAGGGTTCTCTCGGGGGCTCTCGCTGGCTCTTGGGTTCTCTTGACGGCTCTCGGGTCCTCTCGGTGGCTCTCGGGTCCTCTCGCAGTCCCGAGCGGAGCCGAGAGTAGCCGAGAGTACTCAGCTCGGCTCACAGTCACGCCCAGTCCCTGTGTTATGTCCATCATAGGGCGGGACTGTGAGCGGAGCTGAGCCGAGTACACTTGGCTATGTATCTCTGCGGGGCCCCCTATTGGGCGGGGCCCATGGGCTTGAGCCCAGTCAAGCCCAATGGTAAGTCCTGCCCTGCACATGATATATCTGTGTGTTCTTTGGTGCATTTTTTAACATGTGATTTGTTATTCAATTGGGCATCACAGTGCGTGACAATGTACAAAAAATCTGACAGGCCTCATTTTTACCAACAGCAAACAGATATGAACAGCTTCATCAGATTCAATGTATTTTTATGACACGTGCATTTTGGTTCATTCCATAATGCACGTAAATACACACAGGCCTTAAGGTTCCATCAGAACAATGGCAGATTGAAATATTTCAGATCTATATGCAATAAACTAGTTTAACTTCAGCCATTCCTCCACTGCAAATATGCCATTGAAAACTTTAATACATATAGTAAATGTTGTCACAAGTAAAAGGTATGGGTAAAATGTCAGAATGTAGTAGCCTGTAGTAGCTGATTCCTGTTATTCAGTGCTGATAAAAGAACACAATGGGAAGTGTAGTAGATAGACATACATAAATATTTGTAAGCCTGCCAGCTGACAGTGCATGATTACTGCATTACCCCCCAGTGTTAGGATAATATAGCATTACATTTCATCTAACACAATTACATGTAAATCTCCCAGAACGATGCATCATTTAGAGGGAAAAGCATATTCACAATGTACTTTCACAGAAATATTTATAGACTAAGTACTTAGAAATGTCCATGTGCCCTCATCCCTGGCACACTGTCCCTGGAAAATGTCTATGACCCTCATTCTAAATTCAGAAATGCCCCCGGAAAGAAACTGTTTTTCATCCACATCTCAGTACAGAAAGTCCAGTCGTGTGTACTCGGCATTAGAGACAGGAAGTGCTAGTACATAATTATACATAACACTGTGATATTAGCATCAAACAGTGGAGGGCAGCACATCCCACACATTTCACATCCTGGAAAAGGCAAAACAGCATGCATAGTAAACATCAGTGGCGGCCCGTCCATAGGGGGCGCACGGGCGCCGCCCCCCCCCCCCCCCCCCATGGACAGTCAAGAAAAAAACAAAAAAAATATATATATATATATTTTTTTTAAAACTGGCCCTTTAAATTTTTTTTTTTTTTTTTTTTTTTTAAAGGTCCATAAGTTCACTGTGTTGTGGCGCCATACACAGTGCACTACGAGAAGCGCCACGTCTATGCAATCACGAGATTGCAGACGTGGCGCTTCATTTGCGGGCTTTAAACCCGCCTTGTGGCGCGCTCCATCGCGCCGGTAGCTTCCGCATTAGTATGCATATAATATGCATTGCTATTGCCGGGTGCTTTGAGTGACACTCAATTATGATGTCACTTCCTCTTTTATCTCCCAGTGCGCCCGAGCACAGGAAGCATGTCGAGTGGATTTAACTACTGCTGTGTGACTACACAGTCACACCGAGAGAAGACATCCTTCTCAGCCTGGCTGGTATTCAAGGAAGGAGGCAGAGGAGGTGCCAGGACGGCTGTCACTAGCCACGGTATGCAGTCTGCTCAGGAGGGAGCTTCATTATGGGAAATGTAAGTCATCATCATCAACTGTCTGTCTATCTCCCACCCAGTGTCACACACACACACACACACACACACACCCCCCCCCCCCATCTATCTATCTCACCCACCCAGTATCTATCTATCTATCTATCTATCTATCTATCTATCTATCTATCTATCTATCTATCTATCTATCTATCTATCTCACACAGTATCTATCTATCTATCTATCTCACACAGTATCTATCTATCTATCTCACACAGTATCCATCTATCTATCTATCTCAAGCAGTATCTATCTATCTATCTATCTATCTATCTATCTATCTATCTATCTATCTATCTATCTATCTATCTATCTATCTATCTATCTATCTATCTATCTATCTATCTCACGCAGTATCTATCTATCTATCTATCTATCTATCTATCTATCTATCTATCTATCTATCTATCTATCTATCTATCTATCTATCTATCTATCTATCTATCTATCTATCTATCTATCTATCTGTCTCACCCACTATCTATCTCACCCACTATCTATCTATCTATCTATCTATCTATCTATCTATCTATCTATCTATCTATCTATCTATCTATCTATCTATCTATCTATCTATCTCACACAGTATCTATCTATCTATCTATCTATCTATCTATCTATCTATCTATCTATCTATCTATCTATCTATCTATCTATCTATCTCACCCACTATCTATCTATCTATCTATCTATCTATCTATCTATCTATCTATCTATCTATCTATCTATCTATCTATCTATCTATCTATCTATCTATCTATCTATCTAGCTATCTATCTATCTATCTATCTATCTAGCTATCTATCTATCTATCTCACACAGTATCTATCTATCTATCTCTCTCTCTCTCTATCTATCTATCTATCTATCTATCTATCTATCTATCTATCTATCTATCTATCTATCTATCTATCTATCTATCTATCTATCTATCTATCTATCTATCTCACCCACTATCTATCTCACCCACTATCTATCTCACCCACTATCTATCTATCTATCTATCTATCTATCTATCTATCTATCTATCTATCTATCTATCTATCTATCTATCTATCTATCTATCTATCTATCTATCTATCTATCTCACACAGTATCCATCTATCTATCTATCTCACACAGTATCCATCTATCTATCTATCTCACACAGTATCCATCTATCTATCTATCTCACACAGTATCCATCTATCTATCTCACACAGTATCCATCTATCTATCTCACACAGTATCCATCTATCTATCTCACACAGTATCTATCTATCTATCTATCTATCTATCTATCTATCTATCTATCTATCTATCTATCTATCTATCTATCTATCTCATTCTCCCCCTCCCACCCAATATCTACCTGTCTGTCTATCTCTCCCACCCCGTGTCTAAATCTGTAGGCCCTATTGCGGGCGAGTGACGAGGGGGGGGGGTTTTTGGTTAGGGCCTTTTTGCGCCCCCCACAAAAAATGGAGCACCAGCCGCCACTGGTAAACATCAATTTAAGAAAACCGTATTTTCATCTCCACAATAGCTCGTTGAGGAAAAAATTACACGTTAGTAATAATACATGCCAGGTAAAACAAAAGTAAAGTGTGGTTGCAGTGTGGAATCTATATACCTCAGCTCATACAGGTGTAAGTGCGTTTAGGTCTAGTGTGAGTTTAGATGCAGTGCACACCAGCGCAATCCTATGTAAATTTTATACAACCGTACACATAAGCCCCTTGTGTTACATATCGTCTTTTTTTTGTTATATGGCTATGTATAGCAGATTACTAATAATATAATATAATATAGAAATAATAATCATCAACCCCTCTATAGCAAACACAATCATTCTGCGCAGACAATTTAGCTTTCAGACACAGAGGTAGAGGTCGACCGATATGGGTTTTTCTCTGGCCGATGCCGATGCCGATATTTAGAAATCATGGTGGCCGATAGCCGATATATGATGCCGATTTTTTTGGGCCGATATGTTAGGCCGATTTTATTTTACTTATTTATTTTTAATCCCCCTTGATCTAACACACCTTTCCCACTGGGGCATTTTTTAAGGCGCTTTTGGGCTAAAAATAGCGCCTGTAAAGTGCCTGCAAAATGGCTCCCCTGCAGTCTGTGTGAAAGACAGAGTGCTTTCACACGGAGGCGATGCCCTGGCAGGATCTTAAAAAAAAAGTCCTGCAAGCAGCACGTTTGGAGTGGTGTATACCGCTCCTCCACCACTCCTGCCCATTGATATGAATGGGCACCACTGCCGAAGCGCATGCAATGCGATTTGGCAGCGGTGCTTCATGGGCGCATTTAACCTCTTCCTTGGCCACTAGCTGGGTTATATGTGCCCCACTAGCAGCCAAATAGCACCGCTAAAATGATGGTAAAGAGCCGCTAAAACTTGCGTTTTACCATCAACGCCTGCCCGCTCCAGTGTGAAAGCAGCCTTCATAAGTGATACAGAAAATTTCTTACACTTAAACATTTATTAAACAAAACAAACCTCCAATCAGTTTAGTTGTATGTATGATCTAGATTAAAAAAAAAAAAAAAACTATATATTAAATAAAAACGGGTAGTCAAAACTTTTGGACAAAAAAAAAAAAAAAATGGGCTAACTTTACTGTTTTTATTTTATTTTTATATTTTAAATGGTGTATTTTTTTTCCCAAAAAAATGCATTTGAAAGACCTCTGTGCAAATGCCGTGTGACATAAAATATTGCAACAACCGTTATTTTATTCCCTAGGATCTCTGCTAAAAAAATATATATAATTTTTGGGGGGTCTAAGTGATTTTTCTGGCAGAAAATACAGGATTTTTACTTGTAAGCAACAAGTGTCAGAAAAGATTTAGTCTTTAAATGGTTAAACTGAGAACTTCTACACACTGAGATGACTTCATTCATTCAAGTGTAAACATTGTATCATTTAGTTCTTTTCTTGGCAGTCTGCCCAGAGAGGAGGAAAGGGTTGCTATGACGACTCAGGCAACTCACACTGACTTCTTACAGAAGTCATTTCAAAGTCCCACTGTAGAATCGGCTTTTTATCAGAACAATCGGCCGATGCCGATTATTTAAAAAACGGCAAATATCGGCCGATATATCGGCCGGCCGATATATCGGTCGACCTCTACACAGAGGTGCCAATTTTCTGCAGATATGACATGCAATAAACATTCTTGATAATCAGATCAGATCAATCAATCAATCAGATCAATTTTGAACGCAGACAAAGGCAAGATGACTGATCCTGGCAGATTTGAAACGTAGATAGGAATGATGGTAAGGGGTGGTGTCTACAGTCTGTGTCTACCAGCTCCACAATCAAAGTCTTAGAGATTTTCAGAAATAATTTTGATGGCAGTAATGAGATTTTAGGATTGGTGACATTGGTTGACCAGTTTTTGATTGGCAGGGAAAGCCATGTTAGAGATGACAGGTCGGGGTTGAGTGTGCAGTGCTGGCAGCCTGTACTGGGATACTTTCTCACCTCCTTGCCAACGTTAACTCAGTTAGCGGGGGGCAGTATGTAGTGAGGGCAGTATGTGTAGGGGGCAGTATGTAGTAGGGGGCAGTATGTACTGGGGGGCAGTATGCACTGGGGGCAGCATGCAGTTGGGGGCAGTATGCACTGAGGGGGCAGTATGTGCTGAGGGGCAGTATGTGCTGGGGGCAGTATGAAGTTGCACCCCTGGGAGCAGTTCCCTACTGTTTGTGTGCAGATTAGGGAGCTGAAGCCTTACACACAGAAGCAACTCCTGCAGGAGAAAACTTCAGTCACTCACCTCATTGCTACAGGTGAAGATTCTTGGGGCTGCCATCAGTGCAGTCTAGTACAGTTCAGTGCATTTTCAGCCAGAGAGGACACCAATGTATGTGGGAGACATCCACACCCCGACCCCACCACAATCTAGATCAGCCCCCGGGAGAATCTACAGTCTTAAAAGGGAGTCCTTACAGGCTGCCTGCCCTATGAGGCTAATCGCCGGGTACCGCAGCTGAAGACAAAGTAAGAGGTTGCTCCTGCCAGACCCCTGTGTGACCCGATGGAGCGGAGGACTAAGCACACACCTGGCGCTGCTAAGGGGGAGATCTGCCTGCGCCTTCTCCCCACCCAGCAACTCTGCACCAGCAGCCAGCCAGATGGAGCCGCCTCCTGCCCCTCTCACTACACTCTGAATTGCTCCACCACCTGCCAGGGGGGAACCAATCCTCTGGAGGGGATCCAGGAGCGTTGGCTGTGCCCTAGGCGGCTTCCTACTCTGCCTAGTGGTAGCACCAGCTCTGACTATGAGTCATGGGAAGGGTTGGCTTTTGCTGTGTAGAAGGATTCGATCCCTGACTAGACATGCTCTAACTAATTGAGGGACAGAATATGGAGGTTCAGGGCTTAATACACATACTTCCAGATGAATGTTGTAGGGCGGAGCCTGCTGTGAAGCCAACATGCATTACTGAAAGTTGTCAGGAAGCCATTTTGGGTGTTACCTGCCAGAGTTTCTTTCAGCATGGGCGCTGTTTGCTCTTACTATATGTTAGTGTTTTACTTTTTATCAATAAATAAATGGTTTTATGGTATACACTATGAGGATTCTCCACTTTTATTTTCAATGTACCAACACCCTGATCAATATCTGAACAAGGTTTCTTTTCCATATACCCACTGTGAGATGACCAGATAAACCCTTTTTACCCTGATGACAACATCTTTGAAGACCTACTTGATGCCATATTTCCAATGCCTGCTTTCACTTATCTTTAATTAAATGGTCACTGCCATCTGGTAAGCCTCATATGGTGTCACCTGGTTGTGGATTTTGTCAATTGCACATCTAGTATTGCTGTTTATACCAGTGAATTGAGTTCCATATTCACCTGTCCACTAATAACGATTGGATAAGGATTGCATATTCATTTCTTTTATTGCACTTGGACTTGGTTTCAATGAACATTTCTTTATATTTGCATTTTGATTTTGTTTATATATTGGGATATTATCTCAACTGTTTTCTTTTTCATTTTGTGACTAAGTATATATCACAGTATGATAGTATGTTACAGCTTTTTCCTTTGATTTAGTACTGTATGCACCCAGGTACAGTTTACACCTTCCTTTTGTCATATAGATGAATGTTGCAGCAAGTCCAGTTGAAGCAACCCCTGAGGACTAGCTCAGTTTAGCATTTGTTTTGGTGTTGGAGACCTGAAGGCAAGATCAGTGACGATGGGGAAATGGGGTTGGCTGAATCAAGAGCTTCATGTGACATTTTAGTCACTGAGCTGGTAGAACACAGTGAGCACGCTCTCAGCACAGAGAAGTTGTTCCCTATGGACACGAATATGCAGCCGCTTTGCAGTAAAGCCCCCCCACCCAACATTTATAGACATGTTTTAATAGCTTTTTGACTCTCCAGGCTCCTTCACCATTAATCAGGTGGCTCACACTAAGGGCGCCGACTGGGGAAAGCCTGTCCTGGCTCAATGTATTAAATCAAGCAAGAGGAATATCCCCAACGCCAGGACATTCCTCTTGCTGGATTCATTTATTATTATTTTTTTGTTAAATCTTGCTTGATTTAACATTTCGACTAGTTTTATATTGGTATCAAGGTGAAACCTTACATAACAGAGAAAAAAGTGAAGAAGAACTTTAACCATTTTAAGATCAGCTGCCGTCATTATACTGCGGCAGGTTGTAGGTGTACGTCGGACACTTAAAGAGCTATAGGGGGCACGTGCGGCCACGGCATGATGCTGGAGCCGATGCGCATAGCCTGCAGCTGCAATGTCAGCAGGCCATCTGCGATCACTCCACAGAGAGCCAGAATGGGGTCTGTCATTATAAACAGACATATCCCAGTTCTGACAGGGGAGGAGACAGATCTGCTGTTTCTAGTGATTAGGAACAGCAATCTCTCTCCTCCTCCAGTCAGTCCCATCCCCCCACAGTTAGAAATACCTCCCATTTTTATAGCACTGATCGCTTTATATATGTCAATGGTCCCAAAAATGTGTCAAAAGTGTCCAACCTGTCTGCTGCAATGTCAGAGTCCCATTAAAAATCGCAGATCGCCGCCATAAAAATATATAATAAAAATGCCATAAATCTATACCCTATTTTGTAGATGCTATAACTTTTGTGCAAAACCAATCAATATGCACTTATTGCGATTTTTTTTTCCAAAAATATGCAGAAGAATACATATTGGCCTAAACCGATGAAGAAATTCATTTTTTAAATGTATTTTTGGATATTTATTATAGCAAAAAGTGAAGAATACTGTCAAAATTGTCGCTCTTTTTTTGTTTATAGTGCACGTTGGGTACAACGTCGCATGACCACGCAATTGTCAGTTAAAGTGACGCAGTGCTGTATCGCCATGGCCTGATCAATAAGGGGGCAAATTCTCCCAGTCCTTAAAAAAAAAAAAATAAATAGCAGGAAAAAAATAGCTTGCTAAATTTAACTATATGAGACATATATTATCAATACATCTTCACGCTTCACTAGCACTCAGCAAAAAGTTTCTTATTGTAAAATGTTTTATTTTTGCCGGTAAATACCGTCAAAGAAAATGATAACTTTTTTGTTGACATATCCTAAAATAACGGGAGGTGAGATTGCGGCTTCGAATCATACAGTAAGTGATGTTAGAGAGAGTAATTTAAAGAGAAGAAGGAAAAAATCCATTGCAAAAGAAATACCAACATTTATAAATGATACACTTATGTGCACTCAGAATGTCCTCATTCTATCACTATCATCCCATTTCCATGAGCTTATATTTTATTTATGTGTTTAAAGCACTAAAAGTGTTTCTAAGATAAATATAGTTATTCTAGACAAAGAAAAGGAAAAAAATATATATTTTTTTATACTGCAGACTTGAGAAAAGTTGAAACCAGTCCAAAGACTTAGGTGTGGTAAAATTCTCACAATTGGTTGCCAGGCAAATGCTAACACAGTATACAGGGAAAATATGTAAATACATCATTTTATCTAATTATGCATTCTAAAAAATGTATTCTTATACAGAATATTTTCTTGAGTTTGCCTTGATACCAGCCTTCTGTAATCCCTGGGAGAGTGAAGAAAGTCAGTCTGAGCCAATTGATGGTTTATTTTCTTACACAGTGCTTATCAGGCTAACATTGAGCATGCATGCAGTAAAGGGAGAACAATGATGACCTCACCAATATGCATCTCCACCTTCATTATCCAATGGGCAAGCTGGGATGGGAGAGGTACACATATATAGTATAACAATGTATACAGTGTATGTGAAGTAAGGCCCCTTTCACACCACATGTAGCTTTCAATTTGGTTTGTGCGATTCTCACACGGAAACCCGTGCTGTGCATAGGGCAGCCCAATCACTTAAACAATTGTTGCTTCAAAGAAGCTCAGGGATCACATTTTTGCCCCCAGCCAGGAGAGATTTTAGATTCACTCTTTACTGCAATTCTCGCATATTTTGTTGCATGACAATCACAGCGGTGACTTTGTCCGTAATTCCAAAATGCTCATATGTGAACAAGGTCTAACAGTAAACTGCTTTTGTTCGCTTCCTGTTGGTCTGTTAAATATACCATGGAAAGAGTTTTGTTATATGTGTTCGTTAAGTGCAAAAAAAAAGAAAATACCTACTGATTATGTCAGAAATTCAGAATGGTGCTTTGTCCTGTGCGCACTTCGTCCCCTCCAGTTCTTATCTTGGACTATGCAACAATTCATCCCTATGCTGTGAAGATGATAAAAATAGGAGACATTCAGTATTTTTAAAGTGGAACTAAAGTCCACCAAACTTACCTCCACCAGCAATGCGGCACCTGCAAGTACCTTCACTAGTGCCAACATCTTCACCCAGTCTCCTTCCTAATTTAGGGCTTCAGCCATCTTGATTGGCTAGCCTGAGATGACATAATTCTTGTACATTTGAATGGGAGTTGTTTTTTTATTTGTTTGGTAACTGTATATTCCAAAAAAATTTCCAAAGAGTACATCTACATGTCAGAGCAGAAAACAAACTTAGGTTATGAAAAAAGTCTGAATGTATAATAAGCATTACTAATAATAACACATTAATGACAGGCATTATTTAAAGAGCTCCAGGCTTCTTCAGAAAAAAAAAAGTCAGCACCTACAAATATTGTAGCTGCTGACTTTAATATTAGGGCACTTACCTGTCCACTAATCCAGTGATGTCCTCACACGAGCCAATTTTTCAATCGTCTATCAGGTGCTGGCGCCTTACAGCTTCACAGCTGGTTTTATACTGTGCATGTGCAAAGAGCACTGCACTCTGTGAATAGGCGGCTGTGGAGGAAGGAGGAGGAGGCCAGGTACCTGCTTCTCCCTCCCCCCAAAAGGTGACAAATGTAGCAGCGGGGGGGTGGAGGGGAGACAGACCAGTGGAGCTTTCACTTTTGGGTGGAGCTCCACTTTAAATACTATTGAGTCCAAACACCAAAGTGTACATTTAAACAAGGACATCATAATAGATAAGTAAAAATAGTAAGTAATACCAAAGAAATAGGGGTGAAGTTGTGAGCTTTGGTTCCAGCTGCAGAAGAAGACCGACTGATAGATTTCCAGTTAAACATTGGAAGCTACATTTTTTAAGTTTTAGGCGATTCGGCAGGCCCATACCTTACAAAAGTACTCATTGTACAAGACACGAAAGACAAGTGGGTGAGTTCATCCATAAAATAAATATGCTCTGAAGGTGGGAACGAGAGTTATTTAATTTTGAGACCAAGGCATCCCAAGAATGTAAATAGTCTTACATACAGTTGTGCTCATAAGCTTACTATACCCTGTCAGAATTTATGATTTCTTGACCATTTTTCAGAGAATATGAATGATAACACAAAAACGTTTCTTTCACCCATGGTTGGTGTTTGGCTGAAGCCATTTATTATCAATAAACTGTGTTTACTTTTTTTAAAATCATACTGACAACAGAAACTACCCAAATGACCCTGATCAAAATTTTACATGCCCTGTTGATTTTGGCCTGATAACATGCACACAAGTTGACACAAAGGGGTTTGAATGGCTATTAAAGGTTACCATCCTCACCTGTGATCTGTTTGCTTGTAATTAGTGCGTGTGTATAAAAGGTCAATGAGTTTCTGGACTCCTGACAGACCCTTGTATCTTTCATCCAGTGCTGCACTGACATTTCAGGATTCTGAGTCAGGATCTGTGGGAAAAGGCAGTTGAACTGTATAAAACAGGAAAGGGATATAAAAAGATATCCAAGGATTTGAGAATGCCAATCAGCAGTGTTTAAACGCTAATCAAGAAGTGGAAAATGAGGGGTTCTGTTGAAACGAAACTACGGTCAGGTAGACAAACTAAAATTTCAGCCACAACTGCCAGGAAAATTGTTTGGGATGCAAAGAAAAACCTACAAATAACTTCCGGTAAAATACAGGACTCATGTGGTATGGCTGTTTAAAGATGCACAATAAGAAAACACTTGAAGAAAGATAGGCTGCATGGTCGAGTCGCCAGAAGAAAGCCATTACTACACAAATGCCACAAAGTATCCAGCTTACAATACGCCAAACAGCACAGAGACAAGCCTCAAACCTTCTGGCACAAAATCATTTAGAGTGATGAGACCAAAATTAGGCTTTTTGGCCAAAACCATAAATGTTTAATTTGGAGAGGAGTCAACAAGGCCTATGATGAAAGGTACACCATTCCTACTGTGAAACACGGAGGTGGATCGCTGATGTTTTGGGGATGTGTGAGCTACAAAGGCACAGGAAATTTGGTCAAAATTGATGGCAAGATGTATGCAGTAAGTTATCAAAAAATACTGGAGGAACATTTTGCATTCATCAGCCAGGAAGCATAGAACGTACTTGAACATTCCAACATGACAATGATCCAAAACACAAGGCCAAGTTGACCTGTCATTGGCTACAGCAGAATAAAGCAAAGGTTCTAGAGTGGCCATCTCAGTCTCCTGACCTCAATATCATTGAGCCACTCTGGGGATATCTCAAACGTGCAGTTCATGCAAGACAGCCCAAGAATGTATAGGAACTGGAGGCTTTTTTGCCAAGAGGAATGGGCAGCTTTACCATCTGAGAAGAAAAAGATCCTCATCCATAAACACCACAAAAAACTTCAAGATGTCATTGATGTTAAACGGGATAATACACTGTATTAAGAACTGGGGTATGTACACTTTTTATCAGGGTCATTTGGGTAATTTCTGTTGTGATTATGATTTAAAAAGAGTAAACACAGTTGATTGATAATAAATGGCTTCAGCCAAACACTAACTATGAGTGAAAGAAAAGTTTTTGTGTTACCATTCATACTCTCTGAAAAATGGCCAAGCGATCATAAATTCTGCCAGGGTATGTAAACTTATGAGCACAACTGTACATACATAAATGAGTAGTCTGTCTTATACATACATGGTTAAAAGCTGTCCTTTGTGCTGGTTTCAGTTCTCTTTGGCGTTTAAATTTTCAATCTTCTGCCCCCCCCCCCCCCCATACCTTCACAGCAGTCATCTTCTAGTGCTGTTTGGTTCAAGGATAAGTTCACTTTTTGTTAAAAAAAAGCAATAAATGCAGATAAAAATAATGTGCATTATACTGTGGCAAGTCAGCTCTCCTATGCAAACTGCCATAGGTGTACGTTGGTCTTTACATAAGAAATATCAGGCAGGCATGCCCGCCACACACCACGGGTCCAGTGAACTTGATGTCTGCCGGCGACCCGCGATCACGGTGTACAGAGGCAGAACGGGGAACTGCCTATATAAATAAGGCCATTCCCCATTCTGCCAGATGACATGTCGGAGATCTTCTGTTCCCAGTGAACGGGAATAGTGATCTCTGTCATGTCTCCAGTAGCCCATCCCCCCTACAGTTAGACAACACCCAGGGAACACACGTAACCCCTTATTGCCCCTAGTGTTAACCCCTTTCCTGCCAGTGTAATTTTTACACTGATCAGTGCATTTTTATAGCACTGATCAATGTAATAATGTCACTGGTCCCCAAAAAGTGTCATTTGGGGTCAGATTTGTCTGCTGCAATGCCTCAGTCCCGTCAAAAAAAATCATAGATCGCCGTCATTATTAGTAAAAAGTCTCTAAATCTATCCCATAGCTTGTAGCCCAGATAACTTTTGCGCAAACCAATCAATATACGCCTATTGCGTTTTTTTTTTTTTTACCAGAAAAAAGTAGAAGACTATATATCAGCCTCAACTGATGAATAAATGTGTTTATATATAATATCTTTTTTTGGAATTGTATAATAGCAGAATGTAAAAAAAAATAATAATTTTTTCTAAATTGTCGGTCTTTTCTTGTTTACAGCACTAGAAAAAAAAACCGCAGAGGTGATCAAATACCACCAAAGGAAAGCTCTATTTTTGGGAAACAAAAAAGGACATCAATCTTGTTTGGGTACAGCATAGCACTACTGCACAATTGTCAGTTATAGTGACGCAGTGCCGTATCGTAAAAAATGGCCTAGTCATTAAGGGGGCAAATCCTTCCGGGGCTGAAGTGGTTAAGCATTCTTTCTCTTACATACGCACATAAATAACAGCCTGTCTCTTACATAGCCACATAAATAAGTAGTTTATCTCTTACATAAATACATACTGTATATGCGCTACCCTTCTCTCAAATGAAAATGTCTTTGCTGACTACTCATTTTAAAAACTTGAAAAGTGCACGCAAAAAAAAAGCAGAATATGTGCTTTATTTTACTTTTATCTGCCTGACCTAGTTGCATATTCATGACTTCTGAGAAGCATAGGCTCATTTATGACCAACTAATAAAAAAACTACCTTGCCCACCTAAAAAGACAAGGAAGCCAATTCATTTGGAAATAGGGCAAGGCCACAGCTTTATTGAACTTCACAAAAGTAACAACTTTCCGAATTTACCAAACAACAATTCCCATCACAGTTATACTGTATACAGGACATACTCCGATCATGTGTAGAGAATTCCGATCGGACAAAGTGCCACGCATGCTCAGATCAAATTCCTACACCAAAGCTATTGGCTACTAGCGTGAACGTAGTCCCGTTGTAATGAAATAACGTCATCACGACGGATTTTCCGACAACTTTGTCCGACCATGTGTATGCAACAGTTTCGGACAAAATCCATTAGACAAAATCCGACAGACAAAATCCAACGGATTTGGTTGTCGGAATCTCCGACCGTGTGTACAAGGGCTAAGAGGCCTGTCCTTACCATCAGTGCCAGACAGGTATTAGCCCTTGTACACACGGTCAGACATTCCGACAACAAAATCCGTCGGATTTTGTCCAACGGATTTTGTCCGAAACTTGTGTTGCATACACACGGTCGGACAAAGTTGTCGGAAAATCCGATCGTACGTAACGTGGTGCCGTTTTTTCCTTACGACGGGACTACGTTCAGGCTAGTAGCCAATAGCTTTGGTCTAGGAATTTGATCTGAGCATGCGTGGCACTTTGTCTGATTGGAATTCTCTACACACAATCTGACAAAGTCCGATCGGATCATGTTGTCGGAAAGTTTTATAGCCCAGCTCTAAAACTTTGTCCAGATATTCTGACGGAAACAGTCCGATGGAGCCCATTTACAGTCGGATTATCCGACAACACATTCCAATTGGACATTTTCCGTCGGAATGTCCGACCGTGTGTACAAGGGCTTAGACATAACATTACAATGGACGGGAGAGTGGGCAACTCTTGTAACAGCTAAATCTCCTCAAAGTGGTGGGACATGCCCCAGCATAGCCTTTCCCTAGCATTCAGGCTCCACCCAGTCATTTCAGATCTTTGCAGCCAATCCTAATGGAGCTACTTAACTTCCCTTTTAGGTTCACACCCACAGTAATGCCATGCTTCTAGCAGTCAAGGCTCCCTTTCCCTAAAGGCGGTTCAAGGAGCCTTCATTTTTAAAGGAAACCTGGACTGAGATAGGTATGTAGACTATCATTACTGACCTTCTTGTGAAAACGATAGATAGTTGGCTAAGCTGTCTCTGGCTCAATATGTTTTTATTCATTAACCTAGAACAAGCATATTACCAGTGAAATCAGATTGAAGTCAAAACTCTTCACACAGGCTGATTAGCTGTGTACCTCATACAGGGCTATCTTTTACCAACACGAGGATGTGCAGGTGTTGCGTGCATCCTCATGCCGGCACCCCAGTGTTATCTATTGGGACATGTGACTGGACAGACAAAGCTGCTGTGTCCCAATATGACATGGGGGTGCATGTGGGTCCCCCAACTCATCCTGCATGCCATGTTAGGACACATCAGCTGCTTCTGTGGAGCCGTGTTTCCTAATAGACAACAATGGGATGCCAACAGAGGGATACACACAACACCTGTGCATCACAGTGTCAGTAAAAGACAACCCTGCATGGGGCATGCAGCTAATGACCTAATGTGAAGACGGCCTTAAACTGCACATTCTAAGATGATGGCAAATTAGGTTGGGATTCTGATGTTAGCATAGCTGAAGAGTTTCCTGGATAACATACCTATACAGTGAATATGCACTAGGCATATTGAGTTTCATGACATGTACAGACACTTGTTTATGTTGAGGGAGCTGTAACCAAGCCACTTGTCAGCAGTATACTTTAGCAGTTCCAGATGTGTTTTGCAGCACCTAGAATTTTCAGTCCTTTGTTACTATATATAAAAGCTTATATATGAATGCTGCATATTTTAATAGTCCATAATTTAATTCTAAAGTTATCCTCTTATAAGAAAAAAAAATCATCTTGAAAATCTTGAGTAACTTAGGCAGTATGACAATGATTATATAATAATGAGCAGAAATGACATATAAAATTAATAATTAATAGGAAATACAGAACAAAAGGAGCCAGTTTGAAGAGGCAACAAATATATAACAAGAATATTATTGAATATCATTAAAATAAGAAATGTATTAGCAGATGGGGGAAAAAAGAGAAATAAATAAAGTGGGATATAACAAGTGATTTCATGAAAGGTAATTTTGGCAGACATTTAATCCCTGATGTATTTTCAGTGAACTCATCTAAAAGTAACGTGCAGTGTCTGATCTGAGTATAAAAATGAACATCAGGAACACTGACTATTTAAGAAATACAGATTGTAGCGTTACAACTTCAATTAGTTTTTCCGGGTGATCTCTAATATTTCTATTGCACAGTAATCACCTGGGAAAACAAAATGATGCGGCAGAAGACAGGGAATAATCTGACTGAACACAATAGAACAGAAAATGTATGTATTCAGTATTGGTCTATCAAGAGATTTTTTTTTTCTTTCATTTGAAAGAGTCACAAAAAAACATGATTCATCTTGACTGCATGTGGCTCGATACAAAGCTTGGACGCAAGACCTCTGGAACGTTGACATGCAACAGTGTTAGAAACGATTTTGTACTTGTACAATGAATTCTAATTCACTAACCACATCAGAGATGCAGATACATTAAAGATGAAATCAGTTGTGGGCACCCAGATGCCCTGCTTTGCAGATGTCTTTGAAAACTACAGGGGTTAGGAAGGCATTTTGCTACTCTTTCTTTCTCTCTTAACGTACAGTATGCTGTTGAAGCCTTGTGGTGCCATTTTCACATTGTCACGAATTCCTTCTGCTGTCCCTAATAGTTTTTTCTGTGCAATATCTAAAATATTTTAGATGAATGAAAGTGAAGTTTGAATGAAATACGTAATTAAAATACATTTGGAGAAGTAATATCCCTGTACTGACATACAACATGTAACAACTGCTGGGTTTCTAGCTCAGGGGGCTCTCTGCTACCCCACTGGAGCCCACATCTTGATGGTAAGAACACAAAGGGGCATACTTATAAACAATGAAGGTGACTTTCATTACCTTTATGTCAGCTACATAATCCATATGTGCTGCGGTAGGGCGGGTGGGCCCCCCAAACGTCCATATGCAGCACTTAGGTGTCCAAAGGGGCCAAGAGTTTTGTGCTGAGAGTGCGCTCAATGCATTCTCCCAGCACAGTCACAGAGCTGTCATAAATTGCTCCCGGTCTCTGTTTATGATTGAGAACCAGTAAGATAAGCTCCTGATTATATAATGTAACATATTTCACATGAGCATGAAGTCCTGAGACATCCAAACATTAAAGCCTAACTCCACTCCAAACACTATGGGTTTGATTTACTAAAGGCAAATAGACACTTTTGAAAGTACAGATGAACTCTGCAAATGTCGTTGCTCCAGAGCTTAGTAATTGAGGGAGAGCTCTGCTGACTTGCATCATCCAATCATGTGCAAGCAAAAATGTTTTTGTTTTTTCATTTTCCTTGAATGTGATTGGGTATTCTTTGCATGAAGCTTTACCTTGTTTACGAAGCTCTGGAGTGCAACTGCACTTGCAAAAGTGCACAGTCTATCTGCCTTTAGTAATCAACCCACATAACTTAAAATAGTTAGTTTGGAAAAAGCTGGTCCAAACAAACTATTTCCTTTACTAATCATTTAAGTAACTGTCAGCATTGTATAAAATGTATGTAGCATCAGCTATATACTGTATACAGCACTGTGTTGAAGCAGCAGTACTGGGACTTCCTGTAATGCTTCCGGAACAAAATTTAGTCTGGCTAAGTGCTACTCAGCCATTCACAGGAAGCTTTGTATTTTTATAACTGAATATAAGGCTTCCTCTGAATGGCTGAGGTGGAGATTGTGATGTAATCTGCCTGCCTCTGCACCTCAGTCAATCAGAGGAAACCTTGTATTCATTTTTATAAATACAAAGCTTTCTATGAAGGGCTATAAACAAAGAGCGACAATTTTGAAAAAAAATATATTTTTTTACTTTTTGCTGTAAAAAAAAAAAAAAAAAATATATATATATATTTATGGCCGGAGCCCTATGGCCGATACGTATCTGAACAAAACAAGCTTATCATGAGACACCTTTTATGAAATGGACCTGAAAGTGTGCCCTGGTCTAATGGACGGTATACCAAAATAAGGGGGCATACCCAGTAATCAGAATGAATATGATTGAAGAGAAATGTTTTTTGATAAATGCCCTAAAAAGGGGATGGGAGGGAGGGTATTGCGCACCGGAAACCGACAACCACCACAGGCGAACGGGCTGGTTAAATACCCCCCGGGCTCCTCCCATAAATTCAGGCCACCATACTGGCCTTCCTACTTATGGCCGGAGCCCTATGGCCGATACGTATCTGAACAAAACAAGCTTATCATGAGACACCTTTTATGAAATGGACCTGAAAGTGTGCCCTGGTCTAATGGACGGTATACCAAAATAAGGGGGCAAAACAGTCAGGTAGGGATAAGAGAGTTTTATTGTTTCCTGGTTAATTTTATTGAGCCAGTTGAGTGAATGCTCGAGACATCTCCACCTGTGGGTTAGGGATGTACCGAGTGAAGCAGGCCGACTTCCACCTGCCCAACCTTTTGATGACGTGGTCCGGGACCCCATGCCGGGATGCGGATGAAGCTGCTCCAATGCGGAAGGAGTGGCCGGAATACTCACTAGGATTGAGGAGCAGGTTGCGGAGGAGAATCCTGATATGCTTAATAAATTGTTGGTTAGTTAGTGGTTTCACCGGGAAGGGCAAAAGTGGGCTAGAGTCCGGGAGCTCGGGCAGCCGAGCGAGAAACTGTGTAAGCATCGTGACCGGGCACCAGGCATTGTTGGTTTTGTAGAGGTGGATGTCTACGCCGGTGCCTGTCTGCTGGGTCTTGGTTATCGGGAGGTGGAGGATGAAATGGTCCTGGTGACGGAGCAGATGACATCTGCGGAGGATTGGGCCGTGTAGGCCGTTGTGAGTGAACTCACCGAGCCGAAGGAAGCCATAGAAGGCTAGGTAAATGGCTGCCTGTATGACCAGACTGGGGAGAACACCAAAGGGGTAGCTGTTGAGTATGGTGGACATGTCCCTGAAGATGGCACTGGTGATGGGGAGCCGCTTGACTTTTACTGGCGGCTGTTGTTTTTGGATGCCGCGTAATATGGCTCGGACAGCGTGGGACGAGAAAACAGAGGGTTTGGTAGGATCCTGGATTGAAAGGAAGTGCTGAACACCAGCTAAGTATAAGCGAATGGTGTTAAAAGACAAGGCCAGTTGGTTGTGGCAGTACGAGATGAAGGCTAGAATGTGTCTAGTATCTGTGGGGGTGCCTACTGAGGAGGTGACCAGAAATGCGTTGAAGGTTCTCCAGGCTACCTGGTAGGCTTTGAGAGTATTGTCCGATAACGAACGGTTGATGAGCTGCGTGGCTCCTAGTAAATGCGGCTCTAGTCCAGGGTCAACTGCGACCAATGCGGGATAGGCGCTGATGCGGCATCTGCACTGGGAACCTGTAGAAAGAAGGACCGGAAATTAAAGCGGGAGAGGGCGTCAGCTGCCCGGTTATATTTCCCTGGGATAAACATGCAGATGACGTTAAATTGGTGCTGTAGTGACAGCTGCACCAGCCTGCGTAGGAAGGACATCACGGAGGGGGATTTAGACCTGCCTTTATTGACAATTTCGGCTGTGGCCTGATTGTCGGTGGTGAAGCCTACCGTTTGTCCGGACCAGGTAGGGCCCCAGAGCTGGGCGGCTGCAACCATGGGGTAGAGCTCGAAGAGTGAAGAGGATTGACTAAAGCCCGGGATGCTAAGTATCTGAGAAGGCCAGGGTCCGGCGAACCAATGGTGGCCAAAAATTGCAGCGAACCCTGTAGAGGCCGCGGCGTCTGTGACTACCTGTGGTGAGAGAGGTGAAATGCACGGGATGAAAAGAGAGATGCCATTCCAGTTGGACAGGAACTCGTCCCACATTGCCAGGTCTGCTAAAGCTGCGGTGTCTAGGCAAAGGATATGATCCGGGTCTTGAGCCTGAGACAGGTAGACCAACAGTCGTGAGATAAAGGAACGGCCTTGTGGGATAATGCGCATGGCATAATTGAGCATGCCCAACAGTGACTGCAGCTGTCTCCTAGTACATCCCCTGGTCCGAGTGAACTCGTGAAGTGCCGCCCTGATGCGGGTTAGTTTGTCAAGGGGCAGGCTGGCTTTCATGGAGCCGGCGTCTAAAATAACACCCAGGAAAGTGATTGAATGTGCGGGTCCGTCCACTTTATGTTCAGCGATGGGAACATTGAGGTTCCCGAAAACGGTCCTTAACTTGTCAAGATCTCTGGGAGGTGCGCCTGGCCGTTCTATCAATAAAAAATCATCTAAGTAGTGGATAACTTGCTGACAGCCGACCTTATGTAAGAGAATCCACTCGAGAGATTGGGCAAATATGTCGAACAGCCACGGGCTGCTTTTGGAGCCGAATGTCAACTTCGTGGCGAAGTAGTATTGATCCTTCCACTTAATCCCGTGCCAGCACCAGAGGGACGGGTGGATAGGTAACAGTTTAAAGGCGTTGGATATGTCCGCTTTCGCCAGCCATGCGCCTGTGCCTACTTTAAGGATGGCCTGGATTGCCATGTCCACTGAGGAATATTTTAAGGAGAATTCTTCAGAAGGGATCAATGAGTTTAAGCTAGGGATGTGAGAAAAATGAGGCGCAGACAGGTCATACACTAAACGATTTTTATTGGAAAACTTGCCCTTGACAAGCCCAATAGGGCTAACTCTCCACATATTGAAGGGGGGCTGAGTGAAGGGGCCTATAACGAAGCCTCGATCCACCTCGTTCTGCAGCAGCAGGTCGATGGCCTGTTCGTCAGAGGCTGCTGAGCGGAGGTTTCTGCACTCATGGGTTTGGTGAGGTAGGGAGATGAGGCCGGTGTGAAAACCTGCGGTGAAGCCGCCTATGAGGAAGGTGGTTAGTGAAGGAGTGGGGTGCGTGTTGAGGTAGAAGCCCAGGCAAAGTATGTCTATACGGCTCAGTCATGAACCTTTGTGCGCTTTGACCTCGCACAAATTCCTGGGGTGCGCCCTGTGGCATATAACGCAGATATGTAGTAGACGGCACTGGCTGTAATTACAAGAACCGTAGTTGAAGTTATTGCAGATGGCCGCGCCCCCAATGGTTTGGACCTTGCGTCCAAACTTGTCCACCTGGTTTTTTGGTGCCGAGCCTGAAGGGCCTGGGGCTGCGGCCGAGGTGGAGGGAAATTCTACCGGGTGAGTAGCCGGTATGTTGGCGCACCAGGGAGCGGTATGGGTGGAGGACTGGCAGACGGCACACAGGGGTGAACGAAGGCCGGCAAAATGCCGGCAGAATAGTTCCGTGTCCATCAGGCTCCAGTCTGTGAGAGACTGGAACTGTGCCAGTTTGGCGGCTGCTTTCGCTGAGAAGGAGCGATGGTAGTCGTAGAATGCAAAGCCACCATATTTGTACCCCAAGTCCACTACCGTGTGGAGATACAAATCTAATTCAACCCTCCTGGCAGGAGAGGCTGAGCAAAGGACATCTCTGAACATGCCGAAGGCTAGGGTAAACTCGGGGATGGATAGCTTCCGGTTTAGCCTGGGGTCCTTAGCTTTGAGAACTACGGATACATCCCCCCAGGTGTAAGCCTTGTTCTCTGCCAGGTCATGCACCGAAATGAGCAAGGAGGCAAGGTTAACATCCTTGCCGTCCAAGATGTCCTTCCTAATGCTGGCCGGCACAAGATGTGCTGGACAGACCACGGGACATGTGCCTTCGGTACCTGTTGGTAGAGGAGACGGGACTGCATCCGGAACAGTGGTGGCTGTAGCTGGAGGTGTTTCTAAGAGGGTCACCCTGGTTTGAACATCCGTGACCGAGCTAGCCAGAGACGACACCATGGTATGCAGTTGACCTATGGCCGAAGAGATGGACTGCAGCGTAGCCTGAGGCGGGGTACTAGGCCCGGCGGTAGCTGGGGGGGCAGAGAGGAGCCTGAACAGCTCTGCCTTCCTAGCTGTGGCTGGGAAGGGAATGCCCCTGCGTCTGAGCTCCGCTGACAGCCTAGGGATAGTCCAGCCCCTGAAAGACTGAATGCTGTCGCCCACTGAAGGCGGGCGAGGTGACAGGGGGGCAGTAAGATCTTCACTGCTGGTCTGGGACATGGTTCCTGATGGATCGAGTCCCGGGAGTGATGTCCTATCTCTTTTGGGGAAGATAGATGGACGACCGGAACCTATAGAGGATGACAAAGTCAAGACTGTTTCTCTATTTTCCAAGTGAGCCCATCTGTTGCTTGGGTACTAAGGCGGAAGCGAACGCGAATACACATATATACTGACGTTCCTTCGCCTACATACATATGTGTACCGGTCCGTCTTGCTGTCGCCTTTTCCACTCCTAGCCCTTCTTTTTTTTTTTTTTTTTACCTGGGAGACGACGTCCAAGCTGGTGCAGGGTGGACCTACTAAGCTTTGACTGACCTGGAGAGAGAAACAACAGATGACATTTGTTTGAAGGAGCCTAACAAGGAAAACTGGCATGTGACGTAAGTAGTTGGCTAACTGAAGTGCACCGGTGAGTAGATATTTCTGCGCCATGATTCCTAAACCATCACGCCGTTATTCCCTTATTGTTTCTGTATCCTTTTGAGATTTCCGTGTTTTTTTTTTTTTTTTTTTTTTTGGCCCAGCGCCAGACAACCTGTGGAAAAAATAAATGAAATGTGGCTGTTCCCTCTGGGGCACGCCGAACCGTATCGATGCATCATAGATGCTACTGGATTCGGATCGGAGCGCTATAAGTGACCATGAAATGAAGCACGATTTGCCGTGACAGAGGCACAAACTGGTCGTGTCGTTAGTACAACTGACAGCAGAACGGACTCTGGAGCACGTACTGAAATGAGGGCAACAACCTGGGGGGCGAACCGGAACGAATCGGTGCATCCGATCGTGCGACTGGATTCGAACCGGAGCGCGGAATGTGACAGTGAAATGAATGAAGGACTACTGTCATGACAGAGGCCCGGAATGGCCGGCCCCAAACTGAGGCTGGAACCAACCCGGATTTCTGGAGCATGCACTGAAATGAGGCCGAAAAAGCTACAAAAAATGTGGGACCGTCCGGGCGAATCGATGCAAACGAAATGCGACCGGATTCGACCCGGGCGAACTAGATGAGGATGAAATGTTTTCCCATGGTAGAGCTGCGACTCGGAGAGGGCGCGACTCGCGACCGTCAACGAACGGGCTCTAGCGCATGTACTGAAATGAGGCCAACGACAACTGGGACACGTCGACCAAACCTGTGCGTTTTTTTTTTTTTTTTTTTTTTAAACGACTGGTATTGGTTCGAACGTAGTGGTGACGTGAAATGAATCCCATGACAGGGCCCGGGTTGAAATGGTAACGCACGGGCTCTGGAGCATGTACCGAAATGAGGCCAAGCTATTTGGGACACGTTTAATCGAACCTGTGCGTTTTTTTTTTTTTTTTGGCAAACGACTGGTATCGATTCGAACGTAGTAGGTGACGTGAAATGAACCCATGACAGAGACCCGGACGGTTGGAACGAGCGGACTCTGGAGCATGTACCGAAATGAGGCCGAATACCTAGGGGCACCCCGGGACGAATCGGTGCATTTAGGTGATGCAACTGGATTCGAATCGGAGCGTAGTAAGTGACAGGTGAAATGAAGAAATGGCCTACGTGAGCCAGTTTGTGGCAGAGGCATGGGTCGTTGTGCCGCAAGATACGACTGACAACGATATGACTGCGGAACATGACGAACAAGATTATGCAACCGGTAGCTAACAAAGTATCACAGACAACCTACCGAACGACGCCCGTGAAATGAAGGGCGTGTGCGGGCAAGTGCGACATGAGTGATAACAACCCGGTATCAACCCGAACGATGTGACATTTTTTAGGGTTTACGACACTCAAATAAAGTAGAAATGAATAGAAATGAAGGTCAATCGAGACCCCTACCTGCGGCAGTCGAGCCGGCGAGATTTGTACAAAACCGGACGGAACACGAAAACTACGAGACTTCCAAGAAGGGAGACGTTTGTCTGAATGGTAATCAAATGGTGATCAACACGAGCTGTCGGCCTAGTGACGTGGTATTGCGCACCGGAAACCGACAACCACCACAGGCGAACGGGCTGGTTAAATACCCCCCGGGCTCCTCCCATAAATTCAGGCCACCATACTGGCCTTCCTACATATATATATATATATATATATATATATATATATATATACACACAATGCTATAATACATAACAAAACTATATATAAAAAACAAATGTATTCATCAGTTTAGGCCGATAGATATTCTTCTACATATTTTTGGTTAAAAAAAAAAACGCAATAGGCGTATATATTGATTGGTTTGCACAAAAGTTACAGCGTCTACAAAATAGGGGATAGATGTTTATTATTATTTTTCTTTTTTTACTAGTAATGGCTGCAATTTTTAGCAGGACTGCAACATTGCGGCGGACAGATTGGACACTTTTGAAACTTTTTTGGGACCATTGACATTTATACAGCAATCAGAGCTATAAATAGCCACTGATTACTGTGTAAATGTCACTGGCTGGGGAGGGGTTTACACTAGGGGGTGATCAAGGGGATAAATGTGTTCCCTTATGGGTGTTCTAACTGTAGGGGGAATGAGCTGCCAGGGACATGACAGATCACTGTTCCCGATCACTGGGAACAGTAGATCTCTGACATGTCCCCTAGCCTTGTTTACAAAGGGAGTTCCCCGTTCTGCCTCTGTAATAGGCAATCGCGGGTCACCAGCGGACATTAAGTCCTCCCGACCTGCGAGCTACACCAATTTGCACAGGAAAGCTGACCTGCCACAGTATAATGACAGCGGCTAGTGGTTAAAGGGCTGCAGGGAGGAAGGGTTCAACATTCTCTGGCGGTGAATCAATCAAGCTTAAAACACACACACTAGGGAAATTCACCTGCAGTGAATGTTGTGTGAATGTTCACTGCTTCATAAATATGCCCCAAAATATCTAACAGCAAACCTCAATTTAAAAGAGAACCTGTCATAACAGCAATTTCCCCACAAGATTATATGTGCATTTAACATACTATATTTTGGGTGTGTTATTTGTAAAAGCCTTCCTTGTGTAAGCATCCAAAAGCTCTAAAACAGCTGCTGGGTACTGCAATCTTGGATGTGATGTCAGCAGCCACATCAGACATAGAGCTGTCACTCAAGTGACAGTCTAAACTATTCTCAACCACTCCTCTCCTGGCAGCTACATTAAAGCTTGAATAGGGAGATGAAGGGTGTAAGAGTTAGGCAAGCACAGCCACTAATTCGATACTTCCAGAAAAAGAGAAGGCTGTGAGGGGGGTTGAGGGGCTATGCTAGGGAACTGTCTAACAAGTTGCAAGTAAGTGTTTAAAATGTTTGAGTGTTCTGTGTTTTTACTAATTTCATGCTAGTACACCCCCAAAAATGTTATGCTCTTCTTGAATGATCAAAGTGGAAGAGTGTCCTTAATATTGAGGTCTGCTTCAGTTAAGGAAGTATTAGGGAGAGTAAAGTGGAGAATTAGAGACCTAAAACCTAAAGCCCAAATATCATACTCGGCTCTTCCCGATGCAGCACCGGGTTTTCTTCTCCAGTGGTGAGAGAAGTTGAATGTGATATTTTCCACTGGGCCCACTGAACTTCACCCAATATAGCAAAGGCAGGAGGTAGTCGTACGAGGAAAAAGAGCAGAAGAAGATGCTGAACTGGGTTCAGTGTTTTCTTGTGGGGGGTTTCATTTTGGCAAGCTGCACCCTCTTTATGTGCGTACAGTATGTATGCGCTATATCAGGGGTCAGCAACCCATAAATTGCAGTCTACCTGTCAATTTTCGGCTTCTGAAAAATAGATTAAAACCCATCCTGCCTTGCCGCTAGCTCCTGAGCGTGTCTGTGGTAACATCCCACCCACTTACCCTGCAGCGTGCTAACCTAGTGGTTAAAGGGCTGCAGGGAGGAAGGGTGTGGTAACACCCCACTCACTTACCCTGCAGCATGCAAGCCTAGGTCAGTAGACCTGCCTATGTTTCCCCAGTGTGCAACGGGTTTTCAGGTGCAGTGCCTATTGCATATTGCAGGAGTGGAAGACAGGCCCACACTGTTGTACTAAGGATGACAAGCATTGGGTAAAGTGCCTGCCTCTGAAAAGGCAGGTGGCATATATAGGGGTTGTGTTGCCTGCCAAAATAGTTGCAATTATGGGCAAAGAACAGCAAAGAACTCATTAGGTCATCATTCTGTTCACTCTGGGATCTCCTCCTGTCAGTATGATGTCAGCATATGTGCATTGCAGCTGAGTCTGATTGGCTTTTAATACTGCCCCTCTCTCACACCTGCTGAGTGCTGCTAAGCAGGAGATTACAGAAGGCTTATTCTTGCTCTTTAAAAAACAAAGGGAGAGGTGTGACAAAATATTAATCCACTATAATACAGTAGCCACTTATAGATCACTCATGGTTTCAGGTGTTGTTACCGTAACCAAAAATGTATTGCAAAAAACAAATCCCAGTATAGAGCACTAGGAAAAAAGTGGTTACTGTGGTAACAAATGGATCATACTACAGTATATCTTAAAAATGATTGTAGTTTATTGATAAGAGCAAGATATGGCAAGGTATAATGTTATAAGCCAAAAATTCACAATGACATATTCTTGCTCTTTCACTAGTTACATTTCTTGATCATACATCACGGGACACAGGAGCTCATTACATAGTGGGTTATATAGTCACCTCTGGTGATTGGACAGTGGTTAACCCCAATTAAGGAGAATTCCTCCCCTATATAACCCCTCCGATATGGGAGGCACCTCAGTTTTTTCGCCAGTGTCTATAGTGGTTGGTCACGTAAAACATGTGCTATGAAGAAAGCTCTGTGCAGGTCCCTGCGGGGGCCTAAGGGCTACGACAAACCGGATCCATATCTCGGGCCAATATTTGACTCCCAAGATGGTATGGTACCCGGGCCTCGTCATCCGAAGAGAAGAGGTTTGGCCTGTAAGTCCTCTCCTATTGGAAGACTGGGCTCTGGGAAAACCAGACTTGGTGTACTGTTTACACAGAGTGCACAAAAGTTTCTGGCGGAGTCTTTTACAAGGTCAAGGTAGGAGGTTCTTCTGAGAAAGAACCCCAGATAAACCTGAAGGTTGGCAAACTCTGCCCACCGTGATGGGTGAAGGCTGGAATCTGTCTGTTTCAGCAATTCCTGCGGCGAGGACAGGTAAGGGAAGTTAATCCTATATATAATTATATGATGGATTTCTTCATTTTGAGTAGTTGTATGTCTTACCTGGTTTCCACCTCTAGAGGGAGTAAGAGCAGCCTGATGCATACTTACATGCCTTTCAGTACACACGCTCAGTGAAGCCTGGTTCTCCAGAGGTCTCACGTCTCCACTGCAGTCCCTGCCACAACAAGGTAATACAGGGGTCCCTCGTAGTCTGGGGGTCCCACGCAGCTCTGATGAGACTCCTTTTCCCCCCCTGGATTCCGGCGTTCCTCGTGCACGCGCCCGCAGGCGTGCACGCTCCCGGGCTAATGGAGGAGGGGGGAGTGTGGTTGTGAGCCGTGCACGTTGGTGTGCACGGCGCTGTATTGCACAGGCGCCAGGCGGCAGTTTTAAAAGCCCAGAGCGTCAGGGGACTGTAAGTGAGAGACACAGGAGCTGTGGGCAGTAAGCATCCCAGGGGATTGGATCCAGGCAAACCTTAGACACCTACTCAGCATCAGGTTGTGCAGTATTAAGCATATATTAAGCATATATACAGTGGTGTGAAAAAGTGTTTGCCCCCTTCCTAATTTCCTGTTCCTTTGCATGTTTGTCACACTTAAGTGTTTCGGAACATCAAACCAATTTAAACAATAGTCAAGGACAACACAAGTAAACACAAAATGCAATTTGTAAATTAAGGTGTTTATTATTAAAGGTGAAAAAAAATCCAAACCATCATGGTCCTGTGTGAAAAAGTGATTGCCCCCCTTGTTAAAACATACTATAACTGTGGTTGTCCACACCTGAGTTCAATTTCTCTAGCCACACCCAGTCCTGATTATTGCCACACCTGTTCACAATCAAGGCATCACTTAAATAGGAGCTGCTTGACACAGTAAGGTCCACCAGAAGATCCTTAAAAGCTACACATCATGCCGAGACCCGAAGAAATTCAGGAACAATTGAGAAAGAAAGTAATTGAGATCTATCAGTCTGGAAAGGGTTATAAAGCCATTTCCAAAGCTTTGGGAATCCAGCGAACCACAGTGAGAGCCATTATCCACAAATGGCGAAGACATGGAACAGTGGTGAACCTTCCCAGGAGTGGCCGGCCGCCCAAAATTACCCCAAGAGCGCAGCGACGACTCATCCAAGAGGTCACAAAAGACCCCACAACAACGTCCAAGGAACTGCAGGCCTCACTTGCCTCAGTTAAGGTCAGCGTTCATGCCTCCACCATCAGGAAAAGACTGGGCAAAAATGGCCTGCATGGCAGAGTTCCAAGGAGAAAACCACTGCTGAGCAAAAAGAACATCAAAGCTCGTCTCAATTTCTCCACAACACATCTTGATGATCCCCAAGACTTTTGGGACAACATTCTGTGGACCGATGAGACAAAAGTGGAACTCTTTGGAAGGTGTGTGTCCAAGTATATCTGGCATAGAAGGAACACTGCATTTCATAAAAAGAACATTATACCAACAGTAAAATATGGTGGTGGTAGTGTGATGGTCTGGGGCTGTTTTGCTGCTTCAGGACCTGGAAGACTTGCTGTGATAAAAGGAACTATGAATTCTGCTGTCTACCAAGAGATCCTGAAGGAGAATGTCCGACCATCTGTTCGTGTACTCAAGCTGAAACGAACTTGGGTTCTGCAGCAGGACAATGATCCTAAACACACCAGCAAGTCCACCACCGAATGGCTGAAGAAAAACAAAATGAAGACTTTGGAGTGGCCTAGCCAAAGTCCTGACCTGAATCCTATTGAGATGTTGTGGTATGACCTTAAAAAGGCCGTTCATGCTCGAAAACCCTCTAATGTAAGTGAATTAGGGCAATTATGCAAAGATGAGTGGGCCGAAATTCCTCCAGGACGCTGTAAAAGCCTCATTGCACGTTATCGCAAACGCTTGGTTGCAGTTGTTGCTGCTAAGGGTGGCCCAACCAGTTATTAGGTTTAGGGGCAATCACTTTTTCACACAGGGCCATGATGGTTTGGATTTTTTTTCACCTTTAATAATAAACACCTTCATTTACAAATTGCATTTTGTGTTTACTTGTGTTGTCCTTGACTATTGTTTAAATTGGTTTGATGTTCCTAAACACTTAAGTGTGACAAACATGCAAAGGAACAGGAAATGAGGAAGGGGGCAAACACTTTTTCACACCACTGTATGTTATTGTGAGACTTTTAGCACAACAGTGATTGCACTTTGTACTAGTACCTCTGCTTTGTAGCTTAGGACTATGTCTCCTCGTAAAAGGGTCTCAGGGGGAGGTAACAAGGGCACTGGTAAATCACCGCCTAGGTCCAGGGGTTCTAAAAATGCCTGTAAGTTACCATCCCCCCTGCAAGACTGGAGCCAGCCTCACAGGACGAGTCAGTGCCCCTGTCAGGTTTTGCAGCCTTTCCTAATGTCCCAGCCCCAATATATGTCACTGAGGACTCCCTTAGGGCTACATTGGAGGGTTTTGAAGGGAGTATCATGAATTTTATTTCTGCTTCCCTGAAAGATAGCAGGAAAAGGGGTAGATCCCCTCCCTCTGCTGAGATTCCTCTCTCAGATGATTTTTCTGACAATGAGGAGAGATCCCTATCTTGGGACAGGGATCTTGAGCAGTCGGAGGAATCAGAGGAAGAGGAGAGAGTCCCCTCCTCCCAGGCGCTCAGAAAACAGGTGCAGTATTATACTGAATTGGTGCGTACCACATTCAGTATGCCTACTGCTGAAGTTGCTACGTCCTCTGTTTCTTCCCTGGGAGTCAGGAAAGTCCCACAGACTCCTTTCCAATTCATCCCTTAATGGATAAATTGATGTATGAGGATTGGGGACATCCCGATAAACTGTTTACTCCTCCTAAAAGGTTTTCTATGCATTATCCTCTGGAGGAAACTTTCACCAAGAAATGGGGGGTCCCATCTGTCGATGTTTCTTGTGTCAATAAAAACCTGACCTGTCCGTTGGATAATGCTCAGGTATTTAAAGATCGAACTGATAAGATGTTGGAAACTTTATTAAAAGCCTCCTTTTCCATGACTGGCGCTGTAGTGCAACCTACAGTCGCAGCCCTGGTTTGTGTCAGTTCCTCAAGGAACAGGTTAAGCGGATGCTTGGCCTCCTTCCCAGTGAGGAAGTGGAGAATTATGCAGAAATACCTCAAATTCTGTGTTTCATGATTGATGCAATTTTGGATTCTGTGCAACAAGCATTTCGTTTATCTCTCCTGTTGGTACACATGCGAAGGGCCCTATGGCTAAAGAATTGGGCAGCTGAGCTATCATGCAAGAAGCATTTGATTGGGTTCCCGTTTAAAGGGGAACGTTTGTTTGGAGAAGAATTAGACAAATTCGTCCAAAAAATTTCAGGGGGTAAATCTACTCTCCTTCCAGTCAAAAAGAGCAGACGTCCGTCATTTAGGCGTTCTCTCTCTCCCGGAGCATCAAGCTCTAAGCAGTGGCGACGGCCTTCTCAACCCTCCTCTACAGGAAAGGCTCAGGGCCGAGCTGAAGGGCAGAAAAAGACTTGGGGGCGGAAGCCTGCCAAGCAGAGCCCAAAAGCTTCCTTGTGAAGGGGCGCCCCCGCTCGGCCGAGTGGGGGGAAGGCTTCGGCAGTTTGCGGAAGCCTGGCGGGAAGAGATCCTGGACAAATGGGTGATCTCTTCGGTATCTCTGGGCTACAAGCTAGAGTTTCAGGAGTTTCCACCTTCTCGCTTTCTAAGGTCAAGGATCCCCAGGGATCCAGTAAAGCAAAAACCGCTATTTCTGGCCTTATATCACTTACTATCCCAAGGGGTGATAGTAGAAGTGGACCCAAAAGAACAGGGTTCAGGGTTTATCTCTTCACCGTTCCGAAGCCAAATGCAAGTGTCAGACCTATCCTGGATCTGAAGGATCTGAACCGATTTTTACACATCCGGTCCTTCGGAATGCAGTCAATTCGCACTGTGGTCTCCTCCCTGCAAGTTTTTGGCATCAATAGACATCAAGGATGCATATCTCCATGTGCCAATTTTTCACGCACACCAAAGGTATCTAAGGTTCGCGGTAGAGCGGCATTTTCAATTTGTGGCCTTGCCGTTCGGGTTCGCTACGGTCCCTCGAGTCTTCACAAAGATTCTGGACCCTCTCTTGGCAAACCTAAGAGCTCAGGGTATAGCTGTCATGGCTTATCTAGACGACTTGCTTCTCATGGAGAAAACAAAAGCGTTCCTGAACCACAGTGTTTCCAGAACACTAGAACACCTGGAACACCTAGGTTGGATTATAAACCTAGAAAAGTTGTCCCTACAGCCTGCTACCAGGTTGGAATACCTGGGTATGTTTATCGACACCGCTCAGGGCAAGGTGTTTCTTCCAAGGCCAAAAGCCTTGGCCATCGGGGATCTGGTGCGCCTAATTCTGGGCAGGAGATCTTCCCCCATTCGGTTATGCATGAGACTGTTAGGGAAAATGGTCGCCTCCTTCGAGGCCGTTCCATTTGCCCAGTTCCACTCAAGGCCTCTGCAAAGATGCATCCTTGCGACTTGGAACAGGAAGCCCCAATCCTTGGATCTTCCTATGCGTCTATCCCCAGGGACACCCAGGAGTCTCGTCTGGTGGTTACAAACCGAGAATTTGCTTAAAGGCAAAACCTTTCTTCCTCTTCCATGGAAGATTATTACGACAGATGCCAGCCTGACAGGCTGGGGAGCAGTGTTAGAGGAGACGTGCTCGCAGGGGAAATGGTCTGCGATCGAGAAGCTATTGCCCATAAATGTCTTGGAGATCCGGGCAGTTTATATGGCTCTCATAAGGGGGTCTTCCAGACTACAGGGTCTCCCTCTTCGGGTTCAGTCCGACAATGCCACAGCAGTGGCCTATATCAATCACCAGGGCGGTACCAGGAGTCGGTAGCACAAAAAGAGGTGAATCGCATACTTGTCTGGGCAGAAAAGCATGTTCCATGCCTTTCTGCAGTCTTCATTCCAGGAGTGGAAAATTGGCAGGCGGACTTTCTGAGCAGCCAGCAGTTGTGCCCAGGAGAATGGGCTCTGCACCCCGACGTGTTTTTGGACATATGTCGCAGGTGGGGTACTCCAGACGTAGATATATTTCCGTCCAGGTTCAACAGAAAACTGGACAAATTCGTGTCAAGAACAAGAGATACACTTGCTCAGGGGTCAGATGTCTGACAGTTCCCTGGGATCAGTACAATCTGATTTATGCCTTCCCCCCGTGCCCGCTTCTGTCGCGGTTCCTGGGAAGAGTCAAGAGGGAAACAAGGTTGGTCCTTTTGGTAGCCCCGGCTTGGCCCAGGCGACCATGGTACGCAGAGATCATGAAGTTGGCAGTAGGCAGGCCATGGGTCCTCCCTCTCCGGCCAGTTCTGCTCTCACAGGGTCCAATCTACCATCCTGCTTTACACAGTCTGAATTTGACGGTTTGGCTGCTGAGACCCACATTCTGAGAGACCGTGGGCTTTTGGGGCCAGTCCTTTCTACTCTGGTTAATGCCAGAAAGCCGGCCTCCAGGCTTGTTTACTACAAAATCTGGAGGGCATATGTTTCCTGGTGTGAACTCAGGGAATGGCATCCTAGAAAGTATGTCATTAGCAGGATCTTGGCCTTTCTCCAGTCAGGCCTAGAAATGAATTTGGCCGTAAGCACTATCAAGGTGCAGATTTCAGCCTTGTCAGTATTTTTTCAGAAGCCACTTGCATCACATTCCCTGGTGCGGGCTTTCATCCAGGGGGCTATGCGGATAAGGCCGCCAGTCAAACCTCCGGTATGCCCATGGGATCTAAATTTGGTTCTCTCGGCTTTGCAGGGGCAACCTTTTGAACCTTTGCATCTGGCTTTATTAGTTCTTTTGACTAAAAAATTGGTTTTCTTGGTAGCCATTTCCACGGCTAGAAGAGTGTCAGAACTAGCAGCTCTCTCCAGCAAAGAGCCGTATCTAATTATTCCTAAGGACCGGGTGGTCATGCACCCCAACAGGTCCTTTCTACCTAAGGTGGTTTCGGGATTCCATTTGAATCAAGATGTAATTCTACCATCCTTTTTTCCAGACCCACAGTCCGCAGAAGAAGAATCTTTGCACACTTTGGATGTGGTTAGGACAATCAGTATCTATCTTCAAGCAACAGCTCAGATAAGGAAAACTGATTGCTTATTTATTTTGCCGGAAGGCCCTAGGAAGGGCCAGGCGGCATCAAAATCCACTCTCTCAAGGTGGATCAGACAGATTATTTCTCAGGCCTATAGTGTTAGAGGGAAAATCCCTCCTTTTCAAGTGAAAGCGCACTCTACTAGGGCTGTAAGTGCTTCTTGGGCAGTGCATCACCAGGCCTCCCTGGCTCAGATCGGTAAGGCTGCAACTTGGTCATCAGTCCACACATTCACCAGATTCTATCAGGTGGATGTCAAAGGGCAAGAGGATATCGCCTTTGGGCGCAGTGTACTGTAGGCTGCAGTTTAGGTCCTCCGGCCCATGGCAGTCTATAATTATGATCTGTGTCTCCCTCCCCTCAATCTGAGCATTGCTTTGGGACATCCCACTATGTAATGAGCTCCTGTGTCCCGTGATGTATGATCAAGAAAATAGGATTTTTATATACAGCTTACCTGTAAAATCCTTTTCTTGAGAGTACATCACGGGACACAGGGCTCCCGCCCCTCTTGGGTTTTACGTGGTTTCCTATTGCTTTTCTACAAAACTGAGGTGCCTCCCATATGGGAGGGGTTATATAGGGGAGGAATTCTCCTTAAATGGGGTTAACCAGTGTCCAATCACCAGAGGTGTTTTTTAAAGAATGCAGAACTACATTGATTGGTGTTTTGATATGTTCTTGAGGATTAGGTTTAAGCAGAGTCTCCTTATATCTTACACGTTTTAATTTTTAAACACTACTAGAAACTCAAATATCTGGAAATAGAAGGGGAGCATGTACCAAGGGAAATAAGATACTGCATTACACAGAACGTAAATCAAAATACAGTTGGTAAATAAAAGCCATGAACATTCAGTGTTGGGACCCCTAACCTCATGGGCCCAAGCAACATAGCCACCTCTTCATCCACTCCAGCAGTTAAGCCTTTTTTTTTATTAACAAAATGGTACTTTATATTGGAAAATGATTCTCCAATAAGTAAGTAAATTAAGCCCTGAAATCTTTCCAGATGTCACAGCCTACCTATAAAAGGCTTTTTTATTTAATTTAGGCTATGCTGTAGTGCATTAGGCAACCTATTGCTTAAAATGACCTTGATAGTAATATATTATTCTAAGAACTTTATTTCATGACTCTGCAATCCTGTACCTTTGGTGTTCTTAATGTCATCCATTATATGTTTATTGATGTCTCTCCAGAATCAGAAGAAAGATAATAGTTGCTTTGCACAGAATCATATGAGAAGTAGCTGCAATCCCACCTAGTAGTACAAGACATGATTCTCCATAAATATGCTGCAATGAATAACATAGAACATAAAGCAAAATGTAGTGGACTTTTTGTCTTTTGCACCGCACCATTTCCTGGAGACCGTTAACAAATTATTTATGGATTTTACTTGATACTTGGTACTTGAAAGTATATTTATAAAAAATAAAAAATAAAATAAAATAAATTGCTAACAAAATGTATCAGCATTCACACACAATGTGTAAATAATACCCTTGCAAATATTTTTAAATAGTGCAAAATGTTATTTTCTGATATTTACAGCAGTTGTAAAACCTGCATCGCATGCTACCTCATTATGAAATACTTACCTTAGAACGAGGCCATCCAGTGGTGCCCGCAAACTGCTGAAACTGCTGATATCTTCCCAAGTGTCTCCTCCGGGTTTACAAGTTACGAATTCAAAACATTTTATAAAAGCTGCTTATAGCTGCTTCATCTTTTAATATCCTCAAACACCACTATAAAACCAGAGAGTGACATTAGTTATATCACCACTCTCCAGCCAGCTCACTGGACAATGAATGAACATTATTGCATAAGTATTGTTCTCCATGTGCCCTCTTCTTTCTGCAAATTTCCCAGACACTTTCCAATCCATATTCATTGTCTGAAACATGTTATGAAGACAGGATTGTGCAATCCTATGTAGCACCCTTAAGTGTGCTACTAGTGTTAGTGTAGGTAAATTTATGTGTATGACTCATGGTAAGTTATATGAGTCTGGATATGGGTTGGGTTCCTGCAGGTCAGGCAGAATGGCTTCACAGAAGCAGGTCTCTGGTACCTCCTCCTGGATCTAGAAGATTGTAGAACGTAGATTCTGGAAGTTAGTGGGCTGAGGCCAAGGGGAACCTAGCTAATCCCCAGGCTGAATGTCCTGGTAGGGTGGCTAGGCCAGATCTTAAATATGGAGGGGTCATATTTAGTACTAAGGAAGCTGTCTGTGGCCTTGAGTGGGGTCCCCTAGCTCTAGGGGTGGCTTTTGCCTTCAGGCTGGGCTCAGGCTGGCTTAGGAAGATCCTATCAGCATAACAGTTTGAGAAAGAATCTTGCCTGAGAGCAGTGGGTGCAAGGAAGACAGAGTGAGAACATCAGCAAACCCAGGGATTCACAAGGGGATAGAATGCGGCCCCGCGGCCCCCCCACCCAAAAGCACCTTGTCCCCATGTTGATGAGGACAAGGGCCTCTTCTCGACAACCCTGGCCGTTGGTTGTTGGGGTCTGCGGGCAGGGACTTATCGGAATCCGGGAGCCCCCTTTAATAAGGGGGCCCCCGGATCCCGGCCCCCACCCTATGTGAATGAGTATGGGGTACAATGTACCCCTACCCATTCACCTGTAAAAAAAAGTAAAAAAAAATCACAACACACAAGGGTTAAAATAGTTTATTGCACAGCTCCGGGGGTCTTCTTCCGTCTTCGGGGGTCTTCTCGCCAGACTCCTTTGCTATCTTCTGCTAGCTCTTTTACTAGCGGAGGAGCCCGGCTTTCTTCTTTGCCCCCGCCCTCTTCTTTCGACTTTGGGGGTCTTGTCCCCCTCTTCGGTTCTTCTTGCTGGGCCACCGCGCCATTCTTCTAGCTCTTTTACAAGCGGCGGCCCGGTCTTCTGTCGCCGCTGTCGTCGCCGTCTTCTGTTCTTCTCTTCTTCTCTTCAGATGTTGCCTCATCGCTGTCTCTGCTCACAATGACAGGGACGCGGCGCGCGGCGACTTATATAGGGACATCACCGGATGATGTCCCCGCCCATTATGAGGTCACAGTCCCAAAGGATGCTGGGACTGTGACATCATAATGGGCGGGGACATCATCCGGTGATGTCCCTATATAAGTCGCCGCGCGCAGAGTCCCTGCCATTGTGACCAGAGACAGTGACGAGGCAACATCTCCAGAAGAGAAGAACAGAAGAACAGAAGACGGCGGCATCGGCGACAGAAGACCGGGCAACCGCATGTAAAAGAGCTAAAAGAAGGAGCGGTGGCCCGGCAAGAAGAACCGAAGAGTGGGACAAGACCCCCGAAGTCGGAAGAGGGCGGGTGCAGCGAAGAAGAAAGTCGGGCTCCTCCGCTAGTAAAAGAGCTAGCAGAAGATAGCGGAGGAGTCGGGCGAGAAGACCCCCGAAGACGGAAGAAGACCCCCGGAGCTGTGCAATAAACTATTTTAACCCTTGTGTGTTGTGTTTTTTTTTACTTTTTTTTTTACAGGTGAATGGGTAGGGGTACATTGTACCCCATACTCATCACATAGGGTGGGGGGCCAGGATCCGGGGGCCCCCTTATTAAAGGGGGCTCCCGGATTCCGATAAGCCCCCCGCCAGCAGACCCCCCCAGGCCAGGGTTGTTGGGAAGAGGCACTTGTCCTCATCAACATGGGGACAAGGTGCTTTGGGGTGGGGGGGTACGCGGCCCCCCCTTCCCCAAGGCACCCCCCATGTTGAGGGCACACGGCCTGGTACGGCTCAGGAGGGGGGCACTCCCTCGTTCCCACCCCCTTTCCTGGCGGCCGGGTAGCGTGCTCGGATAAGGGTCTGATATGGACCTAGGCGGGGACCCCCATGCCGATTTTTCGGCGTAGGGATTCCCCTTTAAGTCCATACCAGGTGACGGGGCCAGCAACGCCTCCTTCGCTGGCCCCGGCTACCTGGAGACGCGCTCTCAAAATGAGCGGACTTTCCTCCGCGTGTGTGGGCGAGTCCGTTAATTTCAAAAGTACGGCGGATAGTCCGGTGGACTTAGTATGCCGTATTAGTCCACCGCAAAAGTACCGTGTGTGGGCAGGTAGCTCGTTCGGAAAGTCCGGCGGACAGTCCAGCGGAAAGTCCGCCAGACTAAGGCCGCGTACACACGAGAGGATTGTCCGTCCAACTCCGCTCGTGTGTGGGCTTCAGCGGACTTTTTCGGCAGACAGTCTGGCGGACTAAGTCTTTTGGAATTTCCGTAATATTGTCCGTCCAAACTTGGTTTCAGCGGACAGTCCGCTCGTGAGTAGGCTAGTTCGACGGACTAAGTATGGCGCATGCTCAAAAAGGATTTACACGGCGAAAGGTTGCATTGCAGTGTATTGGACGTCGTATTTCTAGTCCCGTCGTACGTGCTGTACACGTCATCGCGCAAGCTTTCGGCGGACTGTCTGTTCATCGTGTGTGGTCAAGTCCGTTCATTCGAAAGTAGGACGGACTGTCTGTCGGATTGTCTGACGGACTTAGTTGGGCAGACAGTCCGCCCGTGTGTACGCGGCCTAAGTCCGCCGGATAGTCTGCTACGTGTGTATTAAAGACTGAGTGTGTCCAGGAAGGAGAACAGTCCAGGATCGTATCTCTATACATAGGAAGGATGTTGCCAACTATATGTTGTTATTGTAAAATTGGGCATCCCATAAATTCCTCTACCCAATCCAAGTTGTTACCCCTAATCAAACAACAAAAACAAAGCCAAGGGACTGACTTGTGTCTGGGTGCAAGTGAAAAATGTGTGTTGCCTAGCTGTGCAGGAATAGGGGAGCCAGTTACCATCAGCCATTGTGGGGGTAGTGCTACACCTATATAGCTTGATTTGCTCACAGTGCTGAAGTTCTTTCTGGCAAGCCAATATAATTCTATACCTTGCAAAGGTCATGACTGTATGATACCTGATCTAGAAAAACCTGTAATTCTTCTGAACATCTCTAGATAGGTTCTTCTGTTCTGTTACTGAATTTACTGACAAGTGTCTAAAGGTGGCCAGGCAGAGGAAGTGAAACTAAAAAACAAATAAGTAAATATATTCTGTTGCTTTTTGTTTTATGCCGTTGTCTTGGATGTGTGCCCACAACTACCTTGTAATAAATATGGGCCAATGCTTACAATCCAATTACTTTAAAAACATAGATAGTTATTTTACTGTTTCTACAGCTTCAAGAGAATATAAATGCTAAATCTGGCTCCAAGGTAAGTTTCATTATGGTAAATTAAGAAGGAAAAATTTTCATAACATACATTCTCCCTTTTTAGAATACGAAATTATGGACCTCATTCCAAAATTTGCTTTATGCTGACTTCACTTTAGCAACTCTCTGCATCAAATTTATCAGGAGCGTATAATGCTCCTGTTCCATGACAGCTGTTGGTCTCATTCCAGCATCCTGGTTTTGGCTGTGATGCTTTCTACCTGTCTACCTGTCCAGCTGCAAGGTGATTGATGTAGCCAGTCCCTGGGTGGAGACCAAACCCAATTTAAGCTAGCTAAGCCTCTAGTCTCATGTTTGTGATAGCATTTGTAACATGTGCTCCAAGCTCTCTGTTTGTCTGCCCTGCCTGCTAGTTTGGATTCCCTTGTTGACGACCTTGTACCATAAATCAAATATGCTCAGAACTTAGCCCGTCCTGAACCTGGATTTTCAGTGACCATTCTGCCTGTCTGCCAACTGCAAGTACCTGTTTGCTTAGTTTGTATCTGCCCTGGAATGGTAGCCATGCACTATAACATCCAGCAAGTAGTGGCAGTTTGGAGACCTCTGTGATAGAGGATAGCACCAGGAGAAGACGTTGTGCAATGATTTGGGCAAATAGCTTTACCTCTGTGTTTAATTGGGAGATGGGCCTGAAGTTGGTCAGAAAGCTAGGGTCTTTGGTAAAGTGTGAACTGTTTTAGCTATTTTTGGGGTGGTGATAGGGGCATTGAGGGATTCCAAATGAGAGGGAAGGAGAAAGTAGGTAAATGTAAGGCTGTCAGAAAGTCTGTAATTGCAGAAGTAGAATGTTGGAGGGTACTAAGGTCATCCTTTAAATTGTACAAGGAATATATAATAATCTTCAAATTGGTTAGGAAAAATCTTGGGGGTTAATTACTTTACTGATTGCTCCCCGGATGGAGAAGATGGAAGAATCTTGTTTTAGCCTTCTTATTTTTAAGCCTTTGGGCTAAAAATGTCCTAGCTCTTTCCTGTAAAATAATGAGTAAGCTCCAAGGACCTATGATATTTGTGCGATTGCTCAATAAGTTAAGTCACCGATTGTGAAGTTTAAAGAGATTGGATGACAATATGGAAGTTGTAGAAGCTTTGTTTGGGAGCTCTAAAGCGTGTATATCATTAAAGTGGCACTGAAGGTAATTTCTTTTTTTTAAATAATAAAAATATCATACTTGCCTCCACTGTGCAGCTTGTTTTGCACAGAGTGGCCCCGATCTTGGTACTAATAATAAATAGTGAATAAAAATTCATATGTCGTAAACAAAATAAACGACCACAAAAAAAGGTAAAAAAGTGAAGAAAAGTCCAAATGTGGGTGACCCCAGATGTCTATTTAGACTAAACGCATCAGGACGAGCCCCGCTGATGCCATTGCGTTACTTTGATTGATATTAAAATATTCCTCTAAGCTTCTGATGACGTCATTTGTCATGACGAAACATGTCAAGCTAGGACGCATGGTGTGTTGGATCAAGTTTTAGATGATACTGTCATGCCCCGTATACACGACCAGACTTTATGGCAGACTAGGTCCGATGGTCTTCCCGACTGACTTTTCAGCAGAGTTCCGACGGACTTCCGAACGAACGGACTTGGCTACACACAAACCGACTAAGTCCATTCGTTTTGAACATGATGATGTAAGACGGGACTAAAAAGGAAGTTCAATAGCCAGTAGCCAATAGCTTCTCTTGCGTCGTATTTGGTCCGTTGGACCAGCATGATGTGCCCCATGCCCCCATGTGCCCCGTGCCCTGATGTGCTATGTGCCCCATAATATGCCCTGATGTGCTATGTGCCCCATATTGTGCCATAATGTTCCCTGATGTGCCCTGATGTGCCATGTGGCCTGATGTGCCCCGCACCCTTATGTGCTATGTGCTCTGATGTGCTATGTGCCCCATAATGTGCCATGATGTGCCATAATGTGCCCTGATGTGCCATAATGTGCTGTTTCCCCCATACCCTGATGTGCCATGTGGCCTGATGTGTCCCATGCCCTGACGTGCCCCATGCCCTTATGTGCTATGTGCCCTGATGTGCTATGTGCCACATAATGTGCCCTGATGTGCTATGTGCCCCAATGTGCCACATAATGTGCCCTGATGTGCCCCATAATGTGCCATAATGTGCCCCATGCCTTGATGTGCTATGTGCCCCATGCCCTGATGTGCCCCATGCCCTGATGTGCCCCGTGCCCTGATGTGCCATAATGTGCCCTGATGTGCCATAATGCGCCCTGTGCCCTGATGTGCCATGTGGCCTGATGTGTCCCATGCGCTGATATGCCCCGTGCCCTGATGTGCCCCGTGCCTTGATGTGCCCCGATGTCCTATTTTTTTCTTTTTTTTTGGTGGGGGAGTGGATCTTGGGTGGGAGTTCCCACCCTTTTTTCCCTAGGACTTGACCCCTGCCTGAGAGCATGAGCTAAGGCACAACTATATTTGTTACCATACTCATAAAATGAATGCCTGTTCTGCACTAGAAGGTGTTTTGATTTATATAAGGAGTGTGTCCTAAATCTCTCTCTCTCAGCTTAGATATTTCTGCATCTAATTGTGGTGCTATTCTAGGGGATGCAACTGAAGGAGAAGGTCATTAGTGATCTTTTTCCAAACTTTTTGGCTCTTTGACTGTGTTTGATTAGGATACTGTAAATATAGTATTTATGGCAGGCCCATAGAGTAAGGGGGTTGTCCACTGATCATTTATTTGTGCTAAAAGGTTTGCACAGTGCCTTGAAAAAGTTTTCATGCGCCTTGAAATTTTCCACATTTTGTCAAGTTACACCCAAAAACGTAAATGTATTTTATTGGGATTTATATTATGATAGACCAACACACAGTGGAATATAATTGTGCAGTGAAAGGAAAATGATAAATGGTTTTAATTTTTTTACAAATATGTGAAAAGTGTGGCTTGCATTTGTATTCAGCCCCCTTTACTCTGATACCCCAACTAAAATCTAGTGAAACCAATTGCCTTTAGAAATCACCTAATTTGTAAATAGAGTCCACCTGTGTGTAATTTAATCTCAGTAAAAAACAAAAAACAAAAAACTGCTGTTCTTTGAAGGCCTTAGAGGTTTGTTAGTGAACCTTAGTGAACAAACAGCATCATGAAGGCCAAGGAACACACCAGACAGGTCAGGGATAAAGTTGTGGAGAAGTTAGGGTCAGGGTTAGGTTATAAAAAAATATCCCAAGCTTTGAACATGTCATGGAGCACTGTGCAATCCATCATCCCAAAATGGAGAGAGTATGGCACAACTGCAAACCTACCAAGACATGGCAGTCCACCTAAACTGACAAGCAGGGCGGGGAAAGCATTAATCAGAGAAGCAGCCAAGAGGCACATGGTAACTTGGAGGAACTGCAGAGATCCATAGCTCAGGTGTAAAAATCTGTCCACAGGACAACTACTGGTTGTGCACTCCACAAATCTGGCCTTTATGAAAGAGTGGCCTTTATGAAAGAGTGGAAAGCCATTGTTGAAAGAAAGTCATAAGAAGTCCCTCTTGCAGTTTGCGAGAAGCCATTTAGGGGACACAGCAAACATGGAAGAAGGTGCTCTAGTCAGATGAGACCTAAATTGAATATTCTGGTCTAAAAACAAAACACTACGTGTGAAAACTAACACTGCACATCACCCTGAACACATACACTATCCCCACCATTAAACATGGTGGTGGCAGCATCATGCTGTGGGGATGTTTTTCTTCAGCAAGGACAGGGAAGCTGGTCAGAGTTTATGGGAAGATGGATGGAGCCAAATACAGGGCAATCTTAGGCCAAATCTGTTAGAGTCTGCAAAAGACTTGAGACTGGGATGGAGGTTCACCTTCTAGCAGAGCAACAACCCTAAACATACAGCCAGAGCTACAATGGAATGGTTTAGATCAAAGCATATTCATGTGATAGAATGTCCCAGTCAAAGTCTAGACCTAAATCCAATTGAGAATCTGTGGCAAGACTTGAAAATTGCTGTTCAAAGACTCTCCATCCAATCTGACAGAGTTTGAGCTATTTTGCAAAGAAGAATGGGTCAAAATGTCACTCTCTAGATGTGCGCTGCTGGTAGAGACATCCCCAAAAAATCTTGCAGCTGTAATTGCAGTCAAACGTGGTTCTACAAACTATTGACTCAGGGGGGCTGAATACAAATGCACCCACACTTTTCAAATATTTATTTGTAAAAAAAATTGAAAACCAAAAATCCCAATAAAATACATTTATGTTTTTGGTTGTAATATGACAAAATGTGGAAAATTTCAAGAGGTATGAATACTTTTTCAAGGCACTTTTTGATTAAGTCTGATTAGATTTCTGGGCTTTGCAAAGGGGTCTCATTGAGTTGCCAATTTTCAGATTTTAATGCAGATCTAATGCCGCGTACACATGATCGGAATTTTGGTTCGAAAAAGCTCTGATGGTTTTCCCGACGGGATTTCGCTCAAGCTGTCTTGCATACACACGGTCACACCAAATTCCGACCGCCAAGAACACGGTGACGTACAACACGTATGTTGGGACTAGAAAAAAAGGAAGTTCAATACCCAGTAGCCAATAGCTTCCATCTACTGAATCTGAACATGCATGAGTTTTTGCGTGTCGGAATTGCATACACATGATCGGAATTTCTGATAGAAACTTTTTCCATCAGAAAAATTGAGAACCTGCTTTCAATCTTTTGCTGGCGGAAATTCAGCCAGCAAAATTCCAATGGAGCATACACATGGTCGCATTTTCCCACAAAAAGCTCACATCAGTCTTTTGCTGGTCGTGTGTATGTGGCATAAGAGTTTGGGAAGCATGAGGAACGATAAAGGTTTTGGTAATGTAGAGATCTGAAATAGGTTTATCTGCTTAGTTATTGTGATGCACACAAAAAATGCCAGTTTTCTGCATCTATATAATGGTGCAGGAACCATTATTAATTCTGGGAGCCCAGAGCATCATGGAAACACTGCTTGCATCATCACATCAGCATCACTCTCTATAACATTGATGAAAAGAGAAGATGTCCCTGCTCTTCATATGACAGGACAAAAGATTCCTGGGGAAAAGGGGAAAAAATTATTTTTTTCTCTAAAATTACTTAAGAGTACTACTACCTTTCTCCCTTGGACTGGAGTTGGAATTTAGAACATCTCTCTTGCTAAAGTAGATACTGCCAAAAATATATTTTCTAAAAGCAGGTGCTAATAAAGTGCTAGTATACCGTTATTATCCATTCAAATATAAAAAAAAATCACTAGCTGTGTTGCAAAGACATAGTTCACTCCTAGCAAAGAGCTCCTCAGGACTGCACTCATTACTTACCCAGCACACACCAAATGTCATTTCATCAGAAAAATTATGACATAACACACAAATCTTATAGAGCACTGTATTAAAATAACACATTTTTTTTATTTCTTACCATAGACAGTTATAACTAGCATAATCAAAACCTCTTTAGAAATGACAGGTCTGAAGTATAAAGTCATTTGTGTGAGGTCTAGCTTAGAATCTGTCGGCAGGGACATCATGTGAGTTTTGTTTTAGCACTGCTGGAATCCAATTTGATTTACGTGACTTCAACTCTGCCTAACTAACAGATCACTAAATCCTTCTGCTGTCTGGAAAAATATAAAGGTGTGCCAATTATTATTTGCCATATGATTGGGATGTTAGAAAGCCTCCTGCAATAACCCATTTTAGAAAGACTTGTAAGGTAAGTGACAGGAGAAAAATCAATCTCACCTAACAAAAAAGGCAAATAGGGTAAACTGTCTTATTTGCCTGCTTTAGCATGATTTAAATAGGTAGCTTCCATTAGTCAAATCACTGAGCAAATACGAATACCCTTCCTACCCCACTCCCACCCATTGCCCTAGTTGCAAAAAACCCTGTAACAGCACTTTTTTCTTAAGTGCCTGGTCATACCACTGTGCATTGGTGCACTGCAGTGCCATTCATTGTGATTGGCAACTCAATATACCCTAACAATGCAACTGCATTGTTACAGATCAGATTTTTGGTCCATTGTGGTGCTCTAGGCAAATGAATGGGCTGCCTTTACACAACACGTTGACTCTCATTGTAACTCACATTTACATATTCAACATACCACAACAAACTGCCCTGGTGTGACTGAGCCCTTGCTAAACCCATAATTAATGTTCCTGTAAGGTAAACTGGACTCCCAGTATCAGGAAACTAGTGCGGACATATGCTCATGCCTGTGCACTGCATGGAGGAGTGGGAGTGACTGAGGACAGTGCCACCCCATAGACTCCAATTGAGGAGGTGAGACTGGGAGATCGAAAGGTGACAGGTTGACTGGGAGAGGCGGGGGTAAGTGTAAGCGGTAGGATGACTAGAGTACCTAAATCCAAGGTAAGTAATTTGACAAATCCAAATTGCAGCCTCATATCTACCAACAAGGAGATAGTATGCAACCGGACAAAACAACAAGGCTTGTACACTAATGACAGAAGTCTGTCTGACAAGTTAGGAGAACTGGAGCTGCTGATGTACGAGAAGGGTGTTTTTGGAATTTCAGAGACTTGGTTTAACAGCTCTCATGATTGGCTGGCAACCATTCAAGGGTATTCCCTATATCACAGAGATAGGGAAGGTAAAAAAGTGGGAGGGGTATGTCTGTATTTCAAGAATGATGTGCAAGTGAATGTGAGGGACAACATCAATAATGGAGCAAGGGAGGAAGTGGAATCCTTATTGGTAGAGCTTCAAAGGGAAGAAACTAAGGGGAAGGTAACAATGGGTGTATGCTATAGGACCCCTAACCAGAGGGAGGAGGGGGAGGCGGACCTCCTATCACAGTTTGGAATGGTGACAAGGATCGGACATATCATTATAATGGGGGAATGTAATTATCCAGATATAGACTGGGCAGAAGGAACCGCGCATTCATCTAAGGCTCGTCATTTCCTAAATATCTTGTAGGACAATTTCATGGGTCAGATGGTGAATGCACCAACAAGGTGGAAACTCATTACTAGACCTACTGATTACTAACAATACAGACCTGATGAGGAAATATGGGAAAACATAGGAAACAACAACCACAGGTCAATTTGCTTCAGTATAAATCACAGAAATAGGAAGTACGAAGCATGAATAGGCTGGGGAGGCTTTAGTGAACTCAAAAAAAAGTGGGCTCTTCAACTGATAATGTGGAGCAGACCAATTCAGTGAGAGATTGTACCAACAACCTTTCTTGTGAACCCGATCATTCCATATTAGACTCTTCAGAAGAGGAGTCATCAGCCTCTTCCTGGTCCCCTAAGAGAAAAGCATAATCTCTCTGCCCCTGTTCCTCAGTTTGAGGGTCCTGGGTAATGGATGGGGACCTACTACTAGTCCCACTCTGGGATGCAATTAAGGCATCAATGTTTTGTTCCAATCCTAAAATGGTTGAGGAAAAAACCTCTTCAGTAATATATACAGGGACTGCAGTGCTAAAAGCAGCTGCCACACATGACATCCCTGATGGCTCACTTTGATCAGCCATATCACTCTCAGGGGAGGATGCCATCTTTTTTTTAGATGGTTTTAGGCTTCCTAGTGGCTGTGGAAGTCTTTCTAGAGACCTTTTTTGAGGTGTCCCCCCTTGCGACCATAGCCCGATGCACAAAGCAGAGGTACTACCAGAAGGAACGCATCCACTGCTTGAGCAATAGTCCAGTCCTGCTGATGCTATTAATGCTCAGCCTGATGCAATAGTAAATGTGTCAAAAGGAATGCCTGTGTCACCAAACCTCTTTCATGCCCCTCTTGCTCTTGTGTTCCTCTGTCAGCTTACAGTAGTAAAATTGATGTTTTAAAGGAGACATTCATAAGAAAATTCAAAAATTTCTTAGAAAACTCCACTTACCTTTACCGCCGCAGGGTTTTATGTGGTAAAACCAACAGACCCAATCTTCACCCTTCATGGTGGGTTCCATTAATAAACCTTCAGGAGGTGGGAACCCTCTGGGAACCCACAATCCTGGGTCTGTAATAGCACCTCCACCAGTAAAACTTCATGGCCTTAATACCAAAAGTACTGGATCCCGGGCCCAGCTCTCTAAAAAGAGAAGCATTTACAGGCAAAACCTTGTTTCTTCAGACACGAGGCCCCGGTACCATTCAATTCGGCCTAAAAGACACTTTGAACGGATCTGGCTGCATAGTCCCAGCAAGGATTACTCCAGTGGAGCTCAGCACAGCACATCTTCCCTCGTGACCAACACCTTAAACACTGGTGAAAAAACTGAGGTACTCCCAGTAGTGGGAGGGGTTATATAGGGAGTGGACTTATTGTCTTAGGGTGTGCCAGTGTCCATCACTTGAAGGTGGCCTATAATCCACATAGTAACTATTATGGTTCTGTGTACCGTGATGTACGATAAGAAATAGGAAGCACAAGGATAATACAAAGACATTGAATTTCAAAAGAACCAACTTCCCTAAACTGCGCTATTTTCTAGAAGATAATAAATGGGATAAAATCCTAGGAACAAAGAACACAGAGGAAAAATGGGAGTGCTTAAAGAGCATATTAAATAAAGGTATTGGCCAGTGCATTCCAATGGGAAATAAGTTTAAAAGAGCTAATAGAAATCCTGGGTGTCTCAATTCCAATGTAAAAATGCAAATAAAAGCAAAGGAAAAGGCCTTCAAAAAATATAAAGCTGAGGAGTCATTGTCAGCATTCCAACTTTACAAAGAATGCAATAAAAAAATGTAAGGGTGCAATCTGGGTGGCTAAGATAGAATAAGAAAGGCACATTCAAGAAATTCTTTAAGTATATAAATAGCAAAAAAAGGAGGCCAGTACACATTGGCCATATAGAGAATGATAAAGGGAATCTGGCTAAAAAAGACAGATGGCAAAGGTTTGAACATATTCTTCTGCTCAGTCTTCACAAAGGAAATGGGGGGATACCATAACTAAAACGGTAATGTTAATTTTCATAGCATGTTACAGGAAGAACCCTCATGGTAAACAACGAACAGAATTAGAAATAGACTTGAAAATCTTAACATAAATAAATCACCAGGACCAGATGGCTTACAACCGAAGGTCCTTAAGGAACTCAGTCAAGTGATACCCAGACCATTGTTTCTAATTTTTTTTGTGGACAGTTTACCAACTGGAATTGTACCAACTGATTTTAGAAAGGCCAACATGGCCCCCATATTTAAAAAAGGGCAGAGATATATATCTGGGAACTACAGGTCAGTTAGCCTAACATCAATAGTACACAAGCTGTTGAAGGGGATGATAAGGGACTATATACAAGAGTTTAGTAATGAAAACGGTATCATTAGCAGTAATCAGCATGGATTCATGAAAAAGCGTTCTTGCCAGACCAACCTAATAACCACTTAACAACCGGCCATTGCTGATTAACGGCTTCAGGGCGGTTGTTTAACTCTGAGAGGCTGTTAATTAACGGCCTCCCAGAATTCTGGGGCGCGCACACGAGAGCATCCGTCCAGTGGACCCGGCGCATCACAGATCACGGTAAACGTCCGCTCATCGCAAATGACGGAGTGATCACTTGTTCCTCCCTCCCCCTCTCTGTATCGATCGGTATAGCGGAAGGGAAAGAGATCAGTGTCAGCAGCGCTGTGGGCTGCATCTGCAGTGCCCACATCGCTGCTCACCGAAATTTAACCCCTCAATTCCCTGCCATTACTCTGCAACACTCTGCAATACCCTGCAACACTCTGCAACACCCGCCAATACCCTGTAACACTCTGCAACACCCGCCAATACCATGCAACACTCTGCAATGCTCTGCAACACCCGCCAATACCCTGCAACACTCTGCAATGCTCTGCAACACCCGCCAATACCCTGCAATGCTCTACAACATCCGCCAATACCCTGCAATGCTCTGCAACACCCGCCAATACCCTGCAATACTCTGCAATGCTCTGCAACACCCGCAAATACCCTGCAACACTCTGCAATGCTCTGCAACACCCACCAATACCATGCAACACTCTGCAATGCTCTGCAACACCCGCCAATACCCTGAAATGCTCTGCAACACCTGCCAATACCCTGCAACGCTCTGCAACACCCGCCAATACCCTGCAACACTCTGCAACACCCGCCAATACCCTGAAACACTCTGCAACACCCGCCAATACCCTGTAACACTCTGCAACACCCGCCAATACCATGCAACACTCTGCAATGCTCTGCAACACCCGCCAATACCCTGCAACACTCTGCAATGCTCTGCAACACCCGCCAATACCCTGCAATGCTCTGCAACACCCGCCAATACCCTGCAATGCTCTGCAACACCCGCCAATACCCTGCAACACTCTGCAATGCTCTGCAACACCCGCAAATACCCTGCAACACTCTGCAATGCTCTGCAACACCCGCCAATACCATGCAACACTCTGCAATGCTCTGCAACACCCGCCAATACCCTGCAACGCTCTGCAACACCCGCCAATACCCTGCAACACTCTGCAACACCCGCCAATACCCTGCAACACTCTGCAACACCCGCCAATACCCTGCAACACTCTGCAATGCTCTGCAACACCCGCCAATACCCTGCAATGCTCTGCAACACCCGCCAATACCCTGCAACACTCTGCAATGCTCTGCAACACCCGCCAATACCCTGAAACACTCTGCAATGCTCTGCAACACCCGCCAATACCCTGCAACACTCTGCAATTCTCTGCAACACCCGCCAATACCCTGCAATGCTCTGCAACGCCATACTCTGAGATACCCAGCCATACTCTGAGATACCCAGCCATACTCTGAGATACCCAGCCATACTCTGAGATACCCAGCCATACTCTGAGATACCCAGCCATACCCAGCCATAGTCGGTGATACCCTGCAATACCCAGCCATAGACACCCCCCCTCCCGCCGCCCTCCGGTGCTTCTACCGACTCGCCAATACGATCAAAGCCAGAATCTTTTTCTTTTTTTTTTCAGACTTCCCAGCCTAGAGGTGAGATGCGGGGTCTTATTGACCCCATATCTCACTGTAAAGAGGACCTGTCATGCCATATTCCTATTACAAGGGATGTTTACATTCCTTGTAATAGGAATAAAAGTGATCAAAAAATGTATTATTTTTGTAATATGGCACTGCATAGCTTTAACTGACAGATGCTCGGTCGTGCGACGTTGTATGCAAACAAATGGATGGGTTTTCTTTCTCACAAATAGAGATTTCTTTTGGTGGTATTTGATCTCCTCTGCGGGTTTTATTTTTTGTGCCATAAACGAAGAAAAAGCATGACAATTTTGAAAAAAAAAAAACAATATTTTTTACTTTTTGCTATAATAAATATCCCAAATTAAAAAAAACAAAAACAAAAACAAAAAAACTGATTTCTTCATCAGTTTAGGCCAATATGTATTCTTCTACATATGTTTGGTAAAAAAATCGCAATAAGCGTATATTGATTAATTTGCATGAAAGTTATAGCATCTACAAAATAGATGCTATAACTAGTAAAAGTATTGCTAGTGAAATTTTTTTTTTTACTAGCAATGGCCGTGATCTGCAATTTTTTGCAGGACTATGGCATTGTGATAGACAGATCGGACACATTTTTGGGAGCTCTGACATACAGCGATCAGTACTATAAACATGCACTGACTACTGTGTAAATGTCACTGGCAGGGAAGGGGTTAACACTAGGGGGGCGATCAAGGGGTTAAATGTGTTCCCTTGGAGGTGTTTCTAACTGTGGGGGGATGGGACTGACTAGAGGTAGAGAGAGATCGCTGTTCCTAATCACTAAGAACAGCAGATCTGTCTCTCCTCCCCTGATTCACCCGGGAGAGCCAACTTGCCGCAGTTTAATGACGGCAGCTGGTCCTTAAGCGGTTAAAGAGATATAGTTGGTTTTTAATTATTGTGTTGTCCACCCTGTGGAAATCGTTTTGAGATCACTTTTGGCAGGATATTACAGATGACCAACTAATCAGGAGCGGACCTGCTGCACAGAAGGAAGAGGCATTCCTATTCGAGAAAACTTATTTGAGGAGGCTTATGGAGTCCAGAAGTAATTAAAAAACCTTTTTTAGCTGCTCTTGTTATTGGTTTTCAGTAACTTCTGTCATTTTTGGCTGCCCAAATTGGAATGACAAACCTTCTGGCATCGCATAAGGAAGGTTTTCATTTTCATTTTGCAGAGTGTGGATAATGCAATGGTGTAGCCTGAGTTTCTAGCGCCCATGGTGCCCTCCTGGCTAGAGATGAGCACAGGCATGTTCAGAGGTTACAATAGTGTCTATGGGCAAAACTACGCAAATACACATTTTAGGACTTTCAATTTATTGTCATTTTTTTAGAGCTGGACTGGTGATGAGGAGGAATAGGAGGGTACAGAAAGTGAGGCAGGGCCTTCTATTGGCAATACTCAATATTCACACCATGTAGATTCTGAGAAAGCGGTGACACGTTTATCTCTGCGCAGTGTTCAGGTATTTTTTATTTTTCTCTATTTTTCTCTTTCTCTCTCACCCTATCTCCATCTCTTTATCTCTCTGTCTTACAGCTTGTATTATTTATATCCTAATCTCTTTTTGTATCCCTCTTGGATGCTGCAGCAGAGGAACAGGCACCCATTCCATGCCGATAAAAAAGGTGTAAAAGACTGCTCTGTCTGCTATCTCTACCCCAACATTAAAGTGAAGGTGATTACAGTAAATGAAACAATGTAGATACAATTGTAGCAAATATATCAATTCAAGAATTATTCAGTGTTACTAATGCTGCATACACACGATCAGACTATCCGGCGGATTTAGTCTGGTGGACAAACCACCGCAAAGTCCGCCGGACTGTCCGAACGAGCGGACCTGCCCACACACGTGACTTTTCTGGTGGACTAGGTCCGGCGGATTATCTGCCATACTTTTGAAATGAACGGACTTGCCCACACACACGGAGGAAAGTCCGTTCATTTTGAGTGCGACTCCAGGTAGAGGGGACCAGTGAAGAAAGCGGCCCGTCACCTTGTATGGATTTAAAGGGGAAGCCCTTCACCAAAAAAAACGGCATGGGGGCCCCCCCCTAGGTCCATATCAGACCCTTATCCAAGCACGCAACCCGGCTGGTCAGGAAAGGGGGTGGGGACGAGCGAGCGGCCCCCACCTCCTGAGCCATACCAGGCCGCCCTCAACATGGGGGGGTGCTTTGGGGAAAAAAATGCCCATTATGATGTCACAGTCCCGGGACTGTGACATCATAATGGGTGGGGACATCATCCGGCGATGTCCCTATATAAGTCGCCGCACGCCACATGCCTGTCATTGTGGCCAGAGACAGCGATGAGGCAATGAGGCAACAGCTCAAGAAGAGAATAAGAGAAGAACAGAAGGTGGCAGTGGCGACAGAAGACTGGGCCACCACTTGTAAAAGAGCTAGAAGAAGGCGCGGAGGCACGGCAAGAAGAACCGAACAAGACCCCCGAAGAGGGGGACAAAGCCCCCGAAGTTGGAAGAAGAGGGTGGCGAATAAGAAGAAAGCCGGGCTCCTCCGCTAGTAAAAGAGCTAGCAAAAGAGCAGAAGATAGCGAGAAGACCCCCGAAGACGGAAGAAGACCCCCGGAGCTGTGCAATAAACTATTTTAAACCTTGTGTGTTGTGTTTTTTTTTACATTTTTTTCACAGATGAATGGGTAGGGGTACATTATATACTCATTCACATAGGGTGAGGGGCCGGGATCCGGGGGCCCCCTTATTAAGGGGGGCTTACGGATTCCGATAAGCCCCCCACCCACAGACCCCAACAATCAACGGCCAGGGTTGTCGGGAAGAGGCCCTTGTCATCATCAACATGGGGACAAGGTGCTTTGGGGTGGGGGGGACGCGCGGCCCGCCCTTTCCTCAAAGCACCCCTCCCATGTTGAGGGCATGCGGCCTGGTACGGCTCAGCAGGGGGGGCGGCTCGCTCATCCTCACCCCCTTTCCTGACCGGCCGGGTTGCGTGCTCGGATAAGGGTCTGATATGGACCTAGGGAGGACCCCCACACCAAGCATATCTCCAGAAGCTCTAGTAAACTCCATGCCCAAGCAGGTTAAGGCAGTGCTGGAAAATAACGGTGGCGACACAAAATATTGACACTTTGGGCCCAAGTTGGACATTTTCACTTGTACTCACTTTTGTTGCCAGCCGTTTAGGCATTAATGGCTGTGTGTTGAGTTATTTTGAGGGGATGGTAAATTTACACTGTTATACAAGCTGTACACTCACTACTTTACATTGTAGCAAAGTGTAAATTATTCAGTGTTGTCGCATGAAAAGATATAATAAAATATTTACAAAAATGTGAGGGGTGTGCTCATTTTTGTGAGATACTGTATATGGATTTGGTGGCCTACAGAACAGCTCATCTGGGACATTTTTCACCTCCACAGATGACAATAACCACTGCCCCACCCACCCCCAACCCAGTCTTTCCTTCACCTACTTTTCATGCCCACCCACCTTACCTACAACCTAACCAACAACCTCAACCTCCCTACCACGCTCTATTCTATGCATCTCCTGTCCACCACAACCTTTCAGTGCACTGAAAAGTTTATCAATCCATGTGTGTACAACCAACCTCTCTTTTTTTTTTCCTGAATGATCTGTGTCTCTGGTTTTAACTGGCAACAATGATACAACCACAGTGGGAGGATTTGAATTAAAAAAATTACTTGATTTCCCCAGCCACATGTTCAATGTGGACTGAGATAATTGGATCATTTTTTTTCATTCAACTCACTGGTTGTATAAAAAAAAACTGATAGGCTGCCTAAGGATCAGGTAAGATTAAAGATAACATGGTTTGCAATGTTTTAGGAAGTCATACGCAATAAAATAGGCAATCTGCTGTGCATGTGCGGTCCATCCAAGATACTTTCCACCTTTCCACAGGGAATCTATCTGGCCCTCAGTGGCCCTGCTGTGAAGATCCCCAGGATCATGGTGAGGTACATGATAGACTTGGGGGGGGGGGGGTGCTGGGGTGATGGAAAAAGTAGAAGTACAGTTATCTTTTAGAGCTAATACTGTATGTTTATCAAACAAAATAAAAAGTGCTTCTGATATAATGTGCAGCAGCCTCTCAACTCTATATCAAAAAATGTGTCCAAATATAAATATTTAAAACACTAACACCTCCTGATATACCTCTATACCGCTACAGCGGTGTTCCCGGGTAAGGCAAGCTGGAGAGCCGACAGCATGATTCAGTAGCCCAGTCGGCTCTCCAGTTTGCCTTACCCAGGAACACCGCTGGAGCGGTGTAAAGGTATATCAGGAGGAAGCGACTTTATTATTATAATTCTATTTATGCTTTTAACATATATTTTTATTGTAAGTGTACATCTATGAGGAGTTACTGAATAAACACACCTTTTTGAAAAATTGGACTACGCTATGTGCACCTCTTTTTTTCTGCTTGTAATGAGCAATATATAGATGGAAAGATGTAATGATTGCTGATTATAGCCACCTAATACATACTATCTATCAATATTGGATGAAGATTCACAGAGCATTGCTGACAATAACAAACCCAAAGATATGCAGTATATCCAGTAATATCTGGTAAGTGAGATTCCTTTGGGGGATTGTCCTACAAGTGTCGTGGAGATGGTTAATCATCTGGATCAATGAATTATAACTTACCTCTAATTCTTTTCTACTGGCGTGGATTACCTTAAGCCCTTGTACACACGGTCCGAGATTCCGACAACCAAATCCCTCGGATTTTGTCCGTCGGTTTTTGTCCGACGGATCTTGTCCGAAACTGTTGCATACACACGGTCGGATGAAGTTGTCGGAAAATCCGATCGCTCAGAACGTGATGACGCTATTTCGTTACAACGGGACTATGTTCAGGCTAGTAGCCAATAGCTTTGATGTAGGAATTTGATCTGAGCATGCGTGGCACTTTGTCCGATCGGAATTCTCTACACATGATCGGAGTATGTTCCGATTGGAGCATTTTGTCGGAAAATATTTCCGGCAAGTTGGAAAATTTGGTCCGACGGAAACAGTCCGATGCAGACCACACACAGTCGGAATATCCGACAAAACGCTACGATCTGACACATTCCGTCGGAATCTCCGATCGTGTGTACAAGGGCTTAATCTCTTTTTTACATTTCTGCTTCCTATTTTATCAAAAGTGGACTGTGCATCAAGTCTAAAGACTCTTGGATTGTAAAAGCGCTATTAGTGTTTTAAATATTCATATTTGGACACATTTTTTGATATAGATTGTTTTGATATTATAGTATCAGCTTTGTAGATATTGTATCTTTACCGTGAGTGCCAAGGGAGAGATATCTATCATTGTTTGATCATTTCTCATTTGTTTGTCAGTCTCTCAGATCTTCCTTTATTGTCAAATGCAAAACACCAACACACTCTGATAATGCCAAAGTTTTCATGGAACCTTCTTGGCCCTTGCTGATTTCTATAGACCAGTGAGGTAGCCCATCATAGCAATGGGCCAAAAGAAATGGGAGTGCAGGGAGGATCAAGCAAGTTCCCACGCGACCTGGCATTGGAAATTTGTCCGTCAGAGCAACCCAACATTCAGTCATAAAAGTATCACATATATATTATATCTGCCTGGACTTTATACCTGCAGCAGTATTGGAACAGTGTCTCTTTAGGCTGGATTCACACCTATGCATTTTTAGTGCTTTTTGCATTTTGAAGATTTGCACTACAGAACGTGTTCCATAGGAAACCATGTTAAATGGACTGTAGCGCAAATCTGTAAAATGCAAAAAGCACTAAAACTTCATAGGTGTGAATCCAGCCTTAGTTTGTATAAGTTTGATACCTTGCGAAGTCTGTGCCCAGATGGCCAGTCAGTAATGTAAGGCTCCATGGCATTTACCAGATTGCCAACGCAAATTTCACATTTATATTCTAAGTCTTCTACCTGGTCTATTTTTTTCTCTGACAATGATTGTCACTGTGAAACACATCTATTTTTAATACCTCACAAAAGACATTCAGTTTGTCTTTAGTTTTTCTTTTATCATAGGGCTCTGTCAGATAAGATCCAGCATGATTAATGCATGCATTAGGCAATATAAATATTAATGATTGTACAATATATGTGGGATGTTATTGTTCTTTATTGGCATTGCACTATAGTATTGCAAAATATAACATTTTAAACAAAACTTATAATTTGTTAAAAATAAATAATGTCAACTTTAATAAAAAAAATCACACTAAATCGTTGTATTTAATAAAAACAATCATAGAGTGTGGAAAAAAACAAAAACATGTAACATCTTTTATTAATGTTAATGTATATTTAACAACACGCAAAGCCGAATAAAAACTGTGAAAACACATACTTTATATTGATAGTCAAGGTGTTCAAATTACCATGATATCAGGTTAAATTAGCTATAGCTTTATAATTAGCACACATATACTGTAAGGTGTGAGGTTGCAGTAACGCTTCTTAGATACTGGTTGTTCTTGGTACAAAATGTTGTAATGTCGCCATTACTTTAATTTCCCAAACTTTGATTGTACTGCTTATTAGTAACATTTACTCAATGGGTTTGATTTACTAAAGGCAAATAGGCTGTTCTCTTGGCAAGAGAACTTGCACTTTGCAAGGGAATTTTCTCAAGAGCTTAGTGAATGGCTCTTCCAACTTCCCTTATCCAATTATATGCAGGCAAAAATTATGTGTTTTGTTTTTCCCCTTGCATGTAATTTGGGTGTTCTTTGCGATATGAAACTTTACCACATTCAGCCTATTTTCCTTTAGTAAGCCCTATCCTATCCTAATAACCTATTAGCCAAACTAAATCAAATTTGTCATGTACATTGCATACATTTATTTTGCAAGCCCTAGCTTGTTATCCTATTATCACTTTTTTATCATTTTATTCTATACATCTTTTATGGCATAGATCTGCGTTGGCACAATAATTTCTGGCTTTCAAAGTAATATTGTAAAAGTAATATGGGTATCCAGATTTTAACTATACATTTTCAGTAGGAAAGGGGTTGGGGGTAATTTCACAGTGAAGGACTAGAGAAAGAATTGTCTTGTTTTAAATCACTGTGATAATGTGTGCCAACATGCCTTAAGCCCCATACACACTATCAGATTTTCTGCTGATTTGTTTCTTCAGATTTACCAAAACCATGTAGTGCAAGGGCCTGCCTGATTGCATACACATTGAAACTCCTAAGGTCTGACCTCATATTATATGGTTTTGGTAAATCTGAAGGAAAAACTCAGCAGAAAGTCTGATAGTGTGTATGTGGCTTTACGTGCACTAATTTGTTGCAAACCCCAATACAACTTTCACAATGCATTTGTGTTGCAGTGTACTAAGTCGCAAGGTAATGCACTACTAATGCGCTGCTTTGTTAAAATTAATCCAGGCAACTTTTTTGGCACATTTTAGTGCATTAGGCAGCATATTCAAATAAATGAGTTGTTCTAACACAAGGCAGGTTAATGAGTGACATATGTGCTTGAATGCATGTGCATTAAATGCACCAAAAACACAGTTCTGTTGTGAAAGTATTAATTTTCCCATCAAAGGGTTATTATGATTAGGGTTGACACAAAGGGTTTGGCATTGCCAACTAATTCTGCCAAAAGAAATTTTCCTTGCAAAAATAATATTTTCAATGCAAAAGTGATACTTAAAATTAGGGTAAACAAAATCACTTGTGACTTTAAGTGTGATAATTGTAATGGCAAACATCCTATGCAGTAAATTAATTGGTATTAAATATATTATTGGCATTAAATTGTAACATGTACAATTTATTGGGGCTAAAATGTTGTCAACTTCTTTAGCACCAAATCTCCTGTGAGCAAAACACCTATGATAATGTTAATTATGCCTTTAATTGCATTTCTTTCTTCAGTATTGGGTCGACTCCAATCACAGGAGTTGAACCGATCATCTCCAAAAGAAGCAAAATGATACCCCAGCTCCACTGCCAATATCTATGATCTATGAACTGTGGACCGGTGCTCTAGCCAGGACGTTCAGGCCCCAAAATGCAGTAATTGGAACAGAAAAGGGCTGGCGACTTGGATGCTCTTGAATAAAAGTCCTTTATTTGGTTACACGGTGTACCCATGTAACCAAATAAAGGACTTTTTTTCAAAAGCATCCCAGTCGCCAGCCCTTTTCTGATTCAAGGTCACCTCCAAAACATCCAACCCTGCTACATAGCTCTGTAGTACTGTATTTTCATTGTGCTTACATGGGAAAATAAAGGGCTGTTATGACTGGCATTGTAAGGAGCTTCTGTGACCTTTAGTGATAATCTTAAAACTGACCCACATGGAAGAGAAATATATTTCCAATGTATTTTGAAAAAAAAAATTATATATATATATAGATATATATATATATATATATATATATATACACATATATATACATATAAATTATATATATATATATATATATATATATATATATATATATATATATATATATATATAATAGATTGGAAATATATGTCACATATATATATATATATATATATATATATATATATATTTTTTTTTTTTTTTCTAAATATATTGTAGTACAGCACTCTTCCAGTATTGTCCTGTTTCCTATTTAACAACAAATCACTGCAAAACAATGTTTTTATTTCTTGCCAATAATATTGGTGTGCAAGAGGCCAAGATAAGCTGATCTGCTGAATCAAAGTCTAATAAATGTGTCTTTTTTTATATATGGGCTGGAATCAAATAAAGCACATTCATCCAATTCTGATGGAGAATGTTAAATGAGGACTCATTTTATGTACTACATGTTTGGTTGTGTGAACTGTGACAGTGCTAGGCCTTGCCACTGTGTGAGTATAGGCAAAAGGCACACAGGATTTGAAAGTTATAGTTTTAGGGGCTCTGGAGTATTGTTTGTGAGTGCCATCAAACACTGCCACTGTGCCCCTCAAACGCTGCCACTGTGCCATCCAATGCTGACACTGTGCCATCAAATGCCACCATTGTGCCCATCGAATGCAGCCACTGTGCCCATCGAATGCAGCCACTGTGCCCATCGAATGCAGCCACTGTGCCCCCGCCCGCTCGCCGTCTGCCCGGCACTTATCCTGTCTCAGTGGGGCATTGGTTGATGGCAGCAGGGGGTGTGTGGTAAGCGGTGTCGTCCATGCTCCTCCTGACTCCTCCATGTCCTTGATGTCTCCTCCCATCCTCTCCTCCCATCCTCTACTATGATAGGTGTCCAATCAGAGCACCTGTTGTTTCAGCCAATCAGGTGTTGGGTAACAGACCCGAGCACCTGATTGGCAGAAAGGCGTTTCAGTGTTAGGAAAGCGAATATTCATTTGTTTTTCTAACACACCGGGTTACCTTTTTTGATGCCTATTAGAGCCTATGGCTCTAATCAGGTGCTTCAAAAACACCCCCGCCACTGTAATTCAGGCACCCTGTGCCCAAAAAGGGGCCGGGCACCTGAAAAAGGTGTGTCAGCGGTGGCCGTGGATAGATTCATGCAATGCATGAATCTATCTATTGGTGATAGAGGAGGCGGTTGGAGAAAGGGGACGGCACCTATGAGCCCTTATAGAAGCACCACCACTGCTGACAAGGCTGTGGCCCAGGAGAAAGACAGCAAGAGGGCTGAACAATTTTGTGTTACTTGTTTGATGGTGGAAACCTCTGCGTGAGCAACCTGATGTAAGGACTTTTTGTTTTTCCTTTTTCAATAAAAGTGGTCCCCAAGCCTTAAAACAGACTTCCTGATTCCATGAAACACATGTATCACTGAGTTAGCACCCTCAGAATATTATACTACATAACACAAATCCATTCATAAAAGGTTAAAAAAAAAGCAATAAAGCAATAATAAAATTTAAAATAAATATATGTAATATTCCATTCCTTTATATTTTTGGTGTAATGTGTTGTTATTTAAGGTTTTTAAGACAACAGGAAAATAAATGGAGTCCAAATAGCAAATCTAAACATATATAGTAATCCAGACAAATTTGCCTGCTCCATTTTTTCAATAAAAAACCCTTATTTAGAAACAAAAACATTCAAATCAGGTAAAAGGCAAACATGTAAAACACATTTCTTTACCTTTTTCATCTATTTTTTAATTATCTAGTGTATGCTACTTTTTTTTATTTCATGTGTGATCACGAGTAGAAATGCTGTGATGATGTTTTTAATGTATTGTGTTTTATTCAAGGTTTCTGGCTATTAAAAAAACTCGGCTTGAAAAATGTAAAGTGACAGTATACTTTTTTAATTTGCTGGTATATTTTATTGTTTTATGTAAAAAAAAAAAATCAAATCCAATTTAATCGCACACAAAAAAAAAAAAAGCAAAAAAGTGATTTGTCGCTCATCTCTAAATGTTCAAATTTTGCAAAAATAAACAAAAGCCAGAAAAGCCAAAAAAAATACAAAATACAACCCATTAAAAGCATTGCATTAAAAGCAACCTTCATAAAACCTCTTCTAACCATCATCATTTGACTCCAATGTATTTCACCCAAAAATGTAACAAAAAAAATCTGCAAAATTTGAAAAAAATGTAGGGAATGTGGAAAAGACCCGTTATGTTCATGCCTAATCAGCAGCTGCATGTGAAGTTTTATTGTGTTCAGTAGGAACAGGACTAGTAACATTCAAAGAGAGGATACAGAAGATTGACTGTAGTCTAAAATGTACGAACCCTTTTGAAGATCCATATAATAAGTGTACAGAAATTAGAAATACAGTGCCTTGAAAAAGTATTAGTACGCAGTAGTGTATTTAGGTTTTGTGCTTCCCAGGCCTGACTAAACTTGTGCACCCCTTAATTTAAATATGGCGCCAAGGCCACACCCCTTGCTGTTTAAGACCCGCCCTGCAATTTTAGAGTGGAGACACTAGTTCTGAGGGCCCGGGGAGCAATGGATTCCCCTAATTTGCATAGATTTCCTCTCACTTCCTCTTTGGCTATGGGGCAGGAAGTGAAGGGAAATCTCTGCAATGGGACAGGGATGGTAACAAATAAACTGACAGGGGTTATAACCCTCCCTTACTCTATCCAAAAAGTGTTTCCCTATAGTTCTGCTTTAAGCACAAATTTCTGATAGTTTTATGGAGAGGACAAAGACGATATAACCATGCCAATAGTGCAGCAGAAAACATATAGCACAGCAAAGAAGGTTTGTGGTCCAGGATGATAGGACAGGCAAAATGCCAGCTGCCCACATACCGGAAGCAGCGTGGCCACTTTATGGGGGCACTAGACTAATTTGTCTCTCAGCCCAGTCCGTCCCATAAGACTGGAGCTACACAAACAGTGTAGCGCAAGCCGGCGGGAATTCTTTCCGTGCTGCCCCCCTGCAAAGTGTTGCCCTAAGCCTGGGCCTTGTCAGCCTAGGCCAGGATACAGCATTGTTCATACCGCTTGAAATTTTCCACATTTTGTCATGTTACAGCCAAAAACGTAAATGTATTTTTGGGATTTTATGTGATACACCAACACAAAGTGGCACATAATTGTGAAGTGGAAGGAAAATGATGAATGGTTTTCCAAATTTTTTCCACTTCACAATTATGTGCCACTTTGTGTTGGTCTATCACATAAAATCCCAATAAAATAAATTTACGTTTTTGGTTGCAACATGACAAAATGTGGAAAATTTTAAGGGGTATGAATATTTTTTCAAGGACCTGTAATACCTCATGAGCTTTACTTTTTTACTTTTTCCCCTTAACTCAAAACTGATCTTTAAAGTTCTAATTTCAAAATTGAAAGCTAAGCCTATCCATGGTTTCTTTGTTTTGAATATAGGGTATGAGTTGATTGTCATCTTTAGAAAACTCTTAAGGATTCTACTTGAGGTCTTGAGTCTACGGCATTCTCACCTCCATTAAAGAAGGTAAAATATTCTTTCCTGCCAGTCATATGATTTAGCATGGAAAAATAAGGAAATAAGGAAAAGAGAGCTCAGTTTGAGTGATCACTGGGCCAGACATACCTGTACAGCTAGCAGAGAGACGTTATCGATGTGAAAGCTGGTGTTCCCTGTTCTGGAAGTGTTTAAAAAAGACTTGCAAAATTTAGGGAACAGTTTTTAATGGATCGATTCTTCTAAAAGAGACAAACATTTAGGCTGTATTAGGCTTACAAATTATTTAAGTTTTGGATAGGGTTTGGAAGACTTTTAATTACTGCTAGATTTTTATTTCTGTCTGTGACCCCATTGAACATGACTTTCCCTTACTTCCCGTCCCTGTGATACCCTTGTGTAGTGCTACCGCCACTTGTTAATTTGAGATCCCTTGTGACGCCATCTCCCGTCGCCCGGAGTTCCTTGTGCGTCCCACGCCTCGGTCTAACGCTCACTGCTCTACATCGGCTGGCTCTGCACATCTAACACAGCCACCAGGAGCGGACACACGCCGACAGGACTCCCCCAGCGCAAGGGATACAGATGACACATTGAGGGTCTCCATTGGAATCTTTATATTGCCTGTTAATGTACTACTTAATGTGAATGTTTTTAACCACCTGTGCATTAAATAAGAATTTTACAGTCTACACTCAGAGGCGCCTCCCTCTCTTATCTTTAGAGTACTAATTGGGAACCTGTTTCAGTTTCCACTGGATGGCTGCAGTGTTTGGACCGTACTTTTACCCCCTGAGAGTTTTTACCCCCCCTGAGAGTAATTAACCCCTTCCCTGTCAGATTTTAGACCTAGTTAAGGAAGGGGTCCTCTCCTTACTTCCGCCCCTTTCACTCCCATTCCCCCCGTCCCTTTCCATTCCCCCTCTTGTGCTGATTGCACCTATAGCATTATTACTTGCAGCATTATCATTATGCCTTTTAAATACGTTTTTTAAATATTGTGTTTATTAAGTGAAAAATAGTGATAGGCGGGTGGGTGTTTTTATGAGCGCCATAATACTTATATATATGTTAATTTGGGTTCTCTTTTCTGCGCTTCAACTCCAAAAACACCTCAGCCCCTTTGATACACCTTGTTAAATGAAATTACTGCATGCACTTTTAGGAAAATGAGTATAGATACCTTTAACTTGTCTGTGAATTAGCACCAGGAAATAGACACAAGGCCATTTAGTGGTAAATTAACTCAATGTATTGACACGAGTAGAGTAGAATAAATTGTGATTTGAGCATAAATGAACACACAGAGGGGTTATTTACTGAAAGTGCACTTGCAAGTGCAGTCGCTGTAGATCCAAGGGGGACATGCAAGGAAAATAAAAAACTTAATTTTTGCTTGCACATGATTGGATGAAAAAATCAGCAGAGCTTCCCCTCATTTCAGATCTTCCCCTCATTTCAGATCTTCCCCTCAGATTTACAGAGACTGCACTTTCAGTGCAATTTCAAGTACACTTTGCACTTGTAGTTTGTACTTGTAGTGCAAAGTGCATTTGCTCTTCGTAAATAACCCCCAGAAGGTAGGTTCAGACACAGCCTGCAAGACGGTATAGGCACTATGCCAAGGTAACTTAGAATAGAGCTCTGTGCCATTAGACTGAGATTAACTCACGAATCAGCAATGTCAGCAATAATCATTACATATAAGCATTAATGGCAATGTGAATAGTGATACTTAAACCAGTCTAGAATACACTCTAGGAAAATGACTAGGATATGGTGCAATGTCCCCTGAGAGGTACCTCTTAGCATAAGCAATAGGTAAATGTCTCTGTGTAGCAGCTGTAAAGGTCTTTAGTCCTAACGCTTCAGCTAGCTAGCTTTGGGGTCCAGTTGTACCATTGGTGCACATGATAATAGTCCCAGTTGACCCTGCAGGCAACACTAAGGCTAGTAGATGTCTGTATGACCAGTTCCTAAAGGGCTGAGTCTCTTTAATAGCAGATAGTAAATCCCCACATCAGCAGCTTTTCAGTCTCAGTGATATTGCAACTCACCATCCCGTCATACACAGCGATTATTCAATTTCTTGCTCTGCACTCAGGTCACTCTGGCTGTCTGGCTGAATACAACTCTGCAGATCCTACTCAGACCGCCATTCTACAGCATTGGATGCCCACAATAAATATCAATGTACACTATCTGGGCTCCCTTATGGCAAGGGTAAGCTGTGTTCTCTACAGCCTGAGAAAACGCAGTTCTTTCCCCTCCTCCTGGCAATCTCCCTCTGGGAAATGCACTTCAAAGCTCTTGATTACAGTAGGGTCTCTCTCGTGTGGACTACAGTTTCCACAGTGCAGTGATGCTGCTTATTTAATTCTTCCTGCTCAGCAGCTGCCTCCCCTTGCTGGTATAGCTGCTACCCAGTTCAGTACCGCAGGGCAGCTACAGAGCAACTGCAACCACTGTTTCTCTCACTGTCCATTCTTAGTCAAGCACCTGGCTACACACTCCCCCACCGGGGAACCTTTTGTCCCCAGAGGAGGGCAGAGTCGATTAACATATAATGTCCCTAACATTAGATTGACTTAGATCAGGGCTCGCAAACTTTCTAAAGAAAGGGCCAGTTTACTGCCCTTCAGATTTTAGGGGGCCCGACTGTAGCCAGTGGGAGAAGACATTGGAGCAAACAATGCCACATCATTGGTATTCTGAGCAATTATAGTGCCCCGTCAGTGGTATCAATGGGAGGAATAGTGACCTATCATTGGTATCAAAGGGAGGAATAATGCCCCATCATTGGTGTCAGTGGGAGGGATAGTACCCTATCGTTGGTATTAATGGGAGGAATAGTGCCCCATTTTTTGTATCAATAAGAGGAATAGTGCCCCATCATCAATGTCAGTGAGAGGAATAGTACTCCATCAGTGGTGTAATTGAAAGGACTAGTGCCCTATTGTTGGTGTCAGGAACTATGCCCGCTGTTGTGGACAGTGGGGAGGGGAGGGGGAGTTAATGTCCCAAGGGCTGGATAAAAGCAGGCAAAGGGCTGTATCCAGCCTCCGGGCCGCAGTTTGGGGACCACTGACTTGGATAAAAAACTAAAAGCAAACTTTGGTCAATATTCACACAAAACAAACTGATTTATTTTAGCATAAGAATTTTAAAAGGTACGCTTCCACCACTTGTCATAAGGAGTGAGGTTGTCTTGTCCATAAGCCACCGATATTGGGATGAGCCACCTAGATGTGTTAGGTAGTGAGTTTGAGTTGCCCTCCACTAAATCTCTAGTGGGGAGAATTGGGTCCATGAGTCCTTTTAGTGGTGAAAATAACTTCCTAAAAATGCTTACCTAAAGTATCGTACATCAGTCTTTTAGGGGAGATAGTTCAATTTGTCCTTTGTTCTAACTTATCAGACAATGGAAGGCTTGCTCACACTGATCAGTCCACTGGTCATGGAATGACTCCCAAGACTTCCTAGGACATCTAGTTTGTTTCACTGGTTTCAGTGAGTCTGGGCCACCATCCTCACTCTCATTCTTCATCAACTCATTGGGGGGGTCGAGCCCAAGTAATGAACTCAACTGACTGAAACCTGAAGACATGCCCATTCCCCTGGCTGCAGTATCCTCTCGTATCTATTTGCCACACCTTCCCAAGTCCGTCCTCTTGAGCATTCTGTTCTTGAACCAGGAGCCAATACACTTGCTGTAGCATGGGGTGTACACTCTCAGTTGGGGTGTCATGCTTTGAGACTGGAGGAGTGAGCAGTCTCCTAACAAGGTCAGTGCTTGTTCCTAGTTTCAGGGAAATCTTATTGACTCCAGGTGGGTGAGGGCACACAACAGCTAATGTACTGAATGTCTCTGATTGCACAGCTATGGAGGTGACAAAGGGGAAATTCTGTAGGGGAAATTTTTTGGGGTATTTGTCCTAAAAGTCCCAGTATAGTAGGCTCACCTGTGCTCCTGTATCCAGAAAAGCATTTGTATAGATACCTCCTACTTGGACTGGCACAATGGGAGAAGGTCCTACTAACTTGTCAGGCAACTTATTTGGAGTTGGTTCAGCAGTCTGTATTTGTATTTTCTTCCTGACTTGCTTTGGGAGTGTTGTCAGCGTTGTTGAAGATTAGGGATGAGCCGAACAACCCCCGGTTCGGTTCGCACCAGAACTTTCGAACGGACCCCAAATTCGAACGAACTTTAGAACCCCATTGAAGTCTATGGGACTCGAACGTTCGAAATTAAAAGTGCTAATTTTAACGGCTAATATGCAAGATACTGTCCTAAAAAGGGCTTGGGGACCTGGCTCCTGCCCCAGGGGACATGGGTCAATGCCTAAAATGTTTTTAAAAATGGCCTTTTGGCGGGAGCACTGATTTTAATGACGATTAAAGTGAAAAAAAAAGTGAAATATTCCTTTAAATATGGTGCCTGGGGGGTGTCTGTAGTATGCCTGTGAAGTGCCACGTGTTTCCCGTGTTTAGAACAGTCCCTGCACAAAATGACATTAAACGGAAATAACACCATTTAAAACTGCTTGCGGTTTTAATGTTATATCTGGTTCCTGCAATATGGTTGAAAATCATTGAGAAAAATGGCATGGGTAGCCCTCCCTACCCATTACCAGCCTATTTGGGTCTTGTACGCATATTAAGGGGAACCCTGTACCCATATTAAAAAAAGGAAATGCGTGTGGCCCCCAGGCCCTATATACTCAGAACAGCAGTATACAGGCAGTGCAAACAAGACAGGGACTGTGTAGGTTTGTTGTGTTAAGTTGAATCTGTTTGTAATTTTCAACTGGTACATTTTTAAAGTGTAGCTCCAGTCAAAAAAACAATTTTTAAGCTTTTTGGAAAACATAGGGAAGGGTTATCACCCCTGTATAATTTGTTTTGTCGTCCATCTTTTTTCATCTCACTTGCTGTTGTCTCCTTCCGTTTGCAAGTAGGAGATGTTTGTAAATTGGATGTTTGAAAGTAGGGGCCTGCCCTATATGCTCTGCAGAAATGGCGGAACAAGGTGTTGGTTTTGCCACAACATTGTAAGCCCTGAAAGTGACTCTTGGTGGGCGCTGGAGCGCCCTGCTGTGAACGATTATATCAAGAATTGTAATTACATGCCATTGTTGAACAGTAGTAGAAAAATTGAACTTTGGTGGTTGTGGTGCTGGTGCCACAACACTATAAGTCCTCACAGTTACTCTGGGTGGGCACAGGAAGGGGCCCTCCTGTGAAATATTATATCAAGAATTGTAATTACATGTCCCTGTTAAACAGGGGCAGAAAAATTTGGCCTTAGGCACTGCTGCTGGTGCCACCACACTGCAACCTCTTCCATATACTCTAGTTTTATTGCAGGAATTAGCCCTGCTGCAAAGCATTGCATAAAAAAATTGTACTTAAACGCCCCTGTTAAACAGGGGCAGAAAAATTGGGCCTTAGGCACTGGTACTGGTGCCACCACACTGCAACCTCTGCCATATACTCTAGTTTTATTGCAGGAATTAGCCCTGCTGCAAAGCATTGCATCAAAAATTGTAATTAAACGCCCCTGTTAAACAGGGGCAGAAAAATTGGGCCTTAGGCACTGGTGCTGGTGCCACCACACTGCAACCTCTGCCATATACTCTAGTTTTATTGCAGGAATTAGCCCTGCTGCAAAGCATTGCATCAAAAATTGTAATTAAACGCCCCTGTTAAACAGGGGCAGAAAAATTGGGCCTTAGGCACTGGTGCTGGTGCCACCACACTGCAACATCTCCCATATACTCTTGTTTGATTGCAGGAATTAGCCCTGCTGCAAAGCATTGCATCAAAAATTGTACTTAAACGCCCCTGTTAAACAGGGGCAGAAAAATTGGGCTGATGGCATCAACCAGAACCAGAAATGTTCTTCCAACATATCAGCGGAGGAGGAAGAGGATAGACAATCAACATAACAGGACAGTCACTCAGCATCAGCATAGGCAGTCTTGAAGGGATGTGATATTTCAAAAAAAATTATTCTGTTACATCAGCTTCAGGTGCTTGGTAGCTGTGGGTGATCCAAGACTGATTCATCGTGATGAAGGTCAGTCGATCAACTGATTCGGTGGACAGGCGCACCCTGTGATCGGTAACAAAGCCACCAGCAGCACTGAAGGTGCGTTCCGAAAGAACGCTGGATGCAGGACAGGCCAGTAGCTCAATTGCATACTGTGCCAGCTCTGGCCAGTGATCCATCCTCAAGACCCAGTAAGCCAGAGGATTTTCGGTGGGAAAGGTGTCCAAGTCTGACCTTGCCCCTAGGTATTCCTGCACCATGTAAATCAGACGCTGGCGATGGGTGCTGGAACCGATCATACCTTGGGGCTGCGGACTAAAAAATTGTCTGAAAGCATCAGTCAGACAGCCACCTTCTCCACCGCTCCTTCTGACCGATGCCTCAGCAACACGTTGTCCAGGACCAGGAGTTTGTAACCTCCCAGTCTCTGGGAACGCGTTGCACAGACCTTTCTGTAAGGCCTCCCGGAGATGTCTCATCCTCTGCTCCCTCTGCGATTGCAAGATAAGGTCGGCAACCTTACCCTTGTACCGTGGATCAAGGAGAGTGGCCAGCCAGTAATGGTCCCTCTCCTTGATCCGAAGAATACGAGGATCCTTCCGCAGGCTTTGCAGGATCAGGGAGGCCATGCAGCGTAGGTTAGCTGAGGCATTCGGTCCGGAGTCCTCTGGGTCACTAAGGACAACATGATCCGCAGCTACCTCCTCCCAGCCACGTACAAGTCCACGTGTTTCTTGGGACTGTAAATCATCTCTACAAGACTGCTGCTGCTGCTGCTGCTGCTGCTGATGCTGAGTGCCAGCCTCCACCTCCATGCTGACACAATCATCCTCCTCCTCCTCTTCCTCCTCCTCATCCTCTTCCTGTGTGATGGGTGGCACAGCAGGAACACTGTCTGGATAAAGGGGGCCTTGAGAGGCAAGGAAGTCCTCCTCTTCCTGCCTCTGTTCTGCCTCAAGTGCCCTGTTCATTATTCCACGCAGCGTATGCTCCAAGAGGTGGACAAGAGGTACAGTGTCACTGATGCATGCACTGTCACTGCTCACCATCCTTGTGGCCTCCTCAAACGGTGACAGGACAGTGCATGCATCCCTGATTATGCCCCACTGGCGTGGTGAGAAAAAACCGAGCTCCCCTGGCACTGTCCTGGTGCCGTAGTCACACAGGTACTCATTGATGGCCCTCTGCTGCGTGTGCAGCCGCTGCAGCATGGCCAATGTTGAGTTCCATCTGGTGGGCATGTCACATATAAGGCGGTTCTTGGGCAGGTTCAACTCCTTTTGGAGCTCAGCCAGCCGAGCACAGGCATTAAATGATCGGTGGAAATGCACACAGACTTTCCTGGCCTTCAGGACATCCTGTAAGCCGGGGTACCTGCCCAAGAACCGCTGCACCACCAGGTTAAGGACGTGAGCTACACAGGGCACATGGGTCAGTTGTCCCTGTCGGAGGGCGGAGAGGAGGTTGGTGCCATTGTCGCAAACCACCATTCCTGGCTTAAGCTGGTGTGGCGTCAACCACCTCTCGGCCTGCCCCTGCAGAGCTGACAAAACATCCGCCCCAGTGTGGCTCCTGTCCCCCAAACAAACCAGCGCAAGCACGGCATGGCATCGTTTTGCCTGCGTACTTGCGTAGCCCCTGGAACGCCTACGGAGCACCGCTGGTTCTGAGGACAGAGCACTGGAAGAGGCCATGGAGGAAGAAGAAGAGGAGGGGGTGGAGGAGAGAGGTGTGTCACAACCAATAGTAGCATTTTGGAGGCGTGGTGGCGGAACAACCTCCAACACTACTGCACCTTGTCCTGCATCCTTCCCAGTTGCCAGAAGAGTGACCTAATGGGCCGTGAAAGACAGGTAATGTCCCTGTCCATGCCTGCTGGACCATGAGTCAGCGGTAATATGCACCTTACCGCTGACCGCCCTGTCCAGCGAGGCAAGGACATTGCCTTCCACATGCCGGTAGAGAGCCGGAATCGCCTTCCGTGAGAAAAAGTGGCGTTTGGGGACCTGCCACTGAGGAACCGCACATTGTACAAACTCACGGAAGGGTGCGGAGTCTACCAACTGAAAAGGCAGCAGTTGAAGTGCTAGCAATTTAGCCAAGCTAGCATTCAACCGCTGGGCATGTGGATGGCTGGGAGTGAACTTCTTTCGCCGGTCCAGCAGCTGGGGCAGGGACATTTGCCTGCTATAATCGGACGTGGGTGTACCGCTAGCAGAGTTCCCGGAAGCACTTGGCTGTGACACACCTAATTCTACACCTTCATTCCTCTCAGAGCAGGTTTCAGAGAGGACTGAAGGTCTAGTGGGGTTGGAGATGCCAGCTGATGAGGAGCAAGGAGAGGTCCGCTTTGTTCTTTGGTGTGGGTCTTTGAGGTACGCTTGCCAACGAGCTGCATGGCAGGTCAACATATGTCTGGTCAAGCATGTGGTGCCCAAGCGGCTGATGTTTTGGCCACGTGAGATACGCTTGAGACATATGTTCCAAATAGCAGCGGTGCGATCTGATGCACTCGTCTCAAAAAAGGCCCACACCAAAGAACTTTTAGAATAACGCGCAGAGGCAGCGCTCTGCACAGGCGGAGCTCTGCGGTGTGATTCAGTCGGTGTGTTGCCCCTAAGCTGGCCCCCAGAGGGCATCCTGCCTCGTTGGACATGTGCCTCCTCCTCCTCCTCCTCTCTCCTTCCAGGCACCCACGTGGAGTCAGTGCCCTCATCATCCCCTCCCTCTTCATCGCTGTAGCAAACCTGGCAGTATGCTGCAGCTTGTGGAACATGACTGCCAGATTGCTGTCCTTCTTGAGCCTCCCCTCTCTCTGCGCTCACGCTGCTGCCTTCCTCTAGCTGAGTGTCATCATCAGAGCCCACAAAACACTGGGCATCCTCCTGGAGCATGTACCCAACACTGTGCTCAAAGAGTTCAGGAGACTCCTCAGGAGGACGTGGTGGGTCTAGGGAAGGAGTCACTGATGATGACATTGAGAGGAGGGAATACGATGCGTTGGCAGCTGCTTTGCTAGTACCCTGAGACTGGGTGAGAGAGGATGAGGAGGATGAAGAGGGCTTGGTCATCCACTCTACCAAGTCGTTGGCATGTTGCGGTTCAACATGTCCAGCTGCCGAAAAGAAGGACAAGCGTGTCCCATGGCCACGTGCTGATGACAATGCACCGCGTCCACGACCAGCACTGTTGTCTCTAGACACAGAGCCTGCTTGCCCTCTTTTATCGGCTCACGCCTGTCTGCCTCTCCTTGCTGGCCTTCCAGACATGGTAATGGCCTGAAGGGAGTTGGGTAAAAAAGCAGTTGGGTAGTGTATATTGTGCTAGAGGCACACAACACCCACTAACTCCTGCAGATGCCTTTATTATAGAACACCAGAGATAAAGGGGTATATACAGATGTATACTGTGCTGTGCTGGAGGCACACACAACTTCCAATAACTCCTGCAGATGGCAAGTGGTCTCAAATAGAGAAGAGCTATGTAGGTGGATATAGCAGTATGTACTGGGTACAGAGCACGCAGACAGCACGCACTAGCTCCTAACACTACTGACTGCAAGCTCTATTATAAAAGATAGATCACTAGCTATATAGGTGAGGTGAATATAGCGGTGTATACTGCGGTCAGGGCATGCAGACAATAACCACTACACAACAGCAAGATCGAAAATCGGCCGAAAACGATCGGTGTGTACTGTGTTGAAGGTACACAGAACACCCACTGCTTCAGACGCCAACACACTACACAAGGCCGCCGCGCTGGCGGCCTTATATAGTGTGGGGCGTGCACTACACAGCCTGAGCTATGATTGGCCACAGGCATCCTGCCTGTGGCCAATCATGGCTCTCCTCGCTGCTGGCGCTGCGATTGGCCAAGCATGCAGGGTCACAGTGCATGCTTGGCCAATCATGAGCCAGCAATGCACTGCGCCATCGCAGTGCATTGTGGGCCGTGAGCGCCACACGAATTTGGCGCAAACGGACCAAAATGTTCGGCCTTCGCCGAACGGACGAACAGCCAATGTTCGAGTCGAACGTATGTTCGACTCGAACACGAAGCTCATCCCTATTGAAGATCTTATAGTTTCATAGTTTCATAGTTAGTAAGGTTGAATAAAGACACCAGTCCATCCAGTTCAACCTGAGTGAGTGTCTACATTTGTCCCTGTCCCTGTACATTGCACACTCACATCGGTCCCTACCCTCAATCCAAGGTCCTCATTCATATACTAGGGACAATTTTGGACAGAAGCCAATTAACCTACCTGCATGTCTTTGGAGTGTGGGAGGAAATCTCTGCGTGAGCAACCTGAGGTAAGGTCTTTTTGTTTTTCCTTTTTCAATAAAAGTGGTCCCCAAGCCTTAAAACAGACTTCCTGATTCCATGAAACACATGTACCACTGAGTTAGCACCCTCAGAATATTATACTACATAACACAGATCCATTCATAAAAGTTTAAAAAAAAAACAATAAAGCAATAATAAAATTTAAAATAAATATATGTAATATTCCATTCCTTTACATTTTTGGTGTAATGTGTTGTTATTTAAGGTTTTTAAGACAACAGGAAAATAAATGGAGTCCAAATAGCAAATCTAAACATATATAGTAATCCAGACAAATTTGCCTGCTCCATTTTTTCAATAAAAAAACCCTTATTTAGCAACAGAAACATTCAAATCAGGTAAAAGGCAAACATGTAAAACACATTTCTTTACCTTTTTCATCTATTTTTTTAGTATCTAGTTTATGCTACTTTTTTATATTTCATGCGTGATCACGAGTAGAAATGCTGTGATGATGTTTTTAATGTATTGTGTTTTATTCAAGGTTTCTGGCTATGAAAAAAACTCAGCTTGAAACATGTAAAGTGACAGTATACTTTTTTAATTTGCTGGTATATTTTATTGTTTTATGTAAAAAAAAAAATCAAATACAATTTAATCGCACACAAAAAAAAAAGGAAAAAAGTGATTTGTCGCTTATCTCTAAATGTTCAAATTTTGAAAAAATAAACAAAAGCCAGAAAAGCAAAAATAAAAAATACAACCCATTAAAAGCATTCCATTAAAAGCAACCTTCATAAAACCTCTTCTAACCATCATCATTTGACTCCAATGTATTTCACCAAAAAATGTAACCAAAAAAAATTTGAAAAAAATGTAGGGAATGTGGAAAAGACCCGTTATGTTCATGCCTAATCAGCAGCTGCATATGAAGTTTTATTGTGTTCAGTAGGAACAGGACTAGTAACATTCAAAGAGAGGATGCAGAAGATTGACTGTAGTCTAAAATGTACAAACCCTTTTGAAGATCCATATAATAAGTGTACAGAAATTAGAAATACAGTGCCTTGAAAAAGTATTAGTACGCAGTAGTGTATTTAGGTTTTGTTCTTCCCAGGCCTGACTAAACTTGTGCACCCCCTCATATACTAGGGACAATTTTGGACAGAAGCCAATTAACCTACCTGCATGTCTTTGGAGTGTGGGAGGAAACCGGAGTACCTGGAGGAAACCCACGCAGGCACAGGGAGAACTCCAGGCAGGTAGTGTCGTGGTTGGGATTCAAACCATTGACCCTTCTTACTGCTAGGTGAGAGTGCTAACCACTACACCACTGTGCTGCCACACCACTGTGCTGCTCTGGGAGAAGAGGATTTCTGCATATCCATCTGAGACTTCATCACTCCAGGTGGGTCTGTAACACTTGAGCCAGCAGGTTTTGCATTGTTGGAAGAGGGTTGTGAACAAGCATAGAGTTATTCCTGTGAAACAAGTCTACCTATGTACCTGTAACGTCCTGTATATGTCCTTTGACACCTTGAAATAAAGTAACTGTTCTACAGAAGTTCTTCCATTCATGGTGTGTGACCTTCTTTTTCTTCAATTACTATTGGCGGTAATGAGCCAGGGCCAGCATCCACGAGGAAATCGCTATCCACAGTCTGAGCGGTGTTACACTCTTTCTGTACCGAATGAGCCACTTGGTAAGTTGGGTTTTCTCAACTCCAAGAACAACCTCAGCCCCTCTGACATCTGATTGAATGAAAGTTACAGCAAGCACTTATAAGAACACAAGTATAGACACCTCTAACTTGGCTGTGAATTAGCAACAGGAAATAACATTTAGTGGTAAATAAACTCAATGGTACGAGTTAGAATAAATGGTGGTTTGGGCATAAATTAATATACAGAAGGTAAGTACACATGAGAATAGTTCCAGTTGAGCCTGCAGGCAACAATAAGGCTACTAGATGGCTGTATGGTCAGTTCCTTAAGGGCTCAGTCTCTTTCTCTAGTAGCAGATAGTAAATCCCTACAGCAGCAGCTTACCAGCCCTGGCGATATTGCAGAACACCATCCGGTCACACACAGCGATTAGTTAAATCTCTGCTCTGCACCAAGGTGATCCTGACTGTTATCACATTTGGACTCAGAGCTGCAGATCCTGCTCAGGCCACTGTTATGAAGCAGTGATGGTGCACATTGAACAGAGATGTGCACTCTCTGGGCTCCCTTATGGCAAGAGAAAAGTTATGTCTTCCACAGCCTGAAAAAATGCAGCTATTTCCCCTCCTCCTGGCAATCTCCCTCTGTCAAATTCTGTTCAAAAGCTCTTCATTACAGTAGATGCTCTCTTGTCTGGACTACAGTTCCTACAGTCTATTGAACTCTTTCTGTTCAGTAGCTCCCTCCTCTTACTGATATAGCTGTTAACCAGTTCAACATTGCAGAGCAGCAACTACAAAGCGCAGCTGCGACCACGGTTTCTCTCATTCTCATTTCACTCCTGACTACACTTGCAACAAATGAAGGGTGCATTAGTCACCAGGACATAAAAGCGCGGAGAGCAATAAAAACATTGCCAGAGGTTCTAACCCTTCCCCGATTAATTACTACAAATTTGCATTTATCTATGTCTCCATTGTAAGCATAATAATATCTTGAGAGACAAGTGAGAGGAAATATTCACTAAAAATAGACACCAAAGAATAACTTGCTTTGAAGATCCGGTAAAGTGTGAAAGAGCATTTTTAGAGCAGGTGAAGATGTTAAAACAGCATGAACCCAATAATAGAAAAGAAGAAGGTGATGTAACTGTTTACCATTCTTCTTTACACTCCTGTGTCAGAAAAAGGCACAGAAACCCCAGTACATTAAGAGACAAGAGCAACAACAAGTAGATAAATGAAGGGGGAAAAAAATGAATGGGCCGTAATAGACAACAATGAACACATATGAAGCCTATTATTTTGGTGTAGAGATTTATGTAAGGTAGAATAATACTTACATATCCTTCTAAATTCTTTTTCTACCCTAAGTGTGAAAATGTCTGCTGTTTTTGAAAACCACGTGGAGCACAACATAGAGCATCATTTAATACAAACACTGATGTACAATTTGAAGTCACATCATATAACTATACATAGTTTACATTTTCTTTGTGTTAGAGCAGTATAATTTTTGTACTTATGTTTTGGAATGTGCATGAATTTGCCATCACCTAGTATATAGCGAGCCATGGATAGTGCAGTAAAAGTGAAGCATGCTCCCCATTGTGGGTTTTGCTTGTGAATGTTAGGTAATTTCTGCAGCAGGAAGATAATGAGTGTCATAGGCAACCAAAGGCACCCGTTATCGCAAAGGGGAATTTTCCAGCTTTGGTGATGGATGAATGTCCCAAAGTACCCCAAAGTCCTGTGCTGCTTTCAACACCAGAAAAAGATTGCAACAAGCCCTGATATTCATGTAAGAATAGGTAGATAATGTCCCTATCCCTCATTCTCTGTGGAGATACCTGTCAATTTATGAAAAAAACATAGTTATAGGCAATCATGAGAACTATTTTGTAGACAGACTAAAATGTTTGGTGATATTTGCTCAATTTTGTCATCAACCCTCTGCTTCTACCCACATTTAACTATCCTGTTATGGGATGACAGTGAAAAGAGAAGTAGAGCAGTTCTATTGCCTGTACCAATAATTAGGAATGACCATGCATGAAATACACAAAGCTTGAACTTAGTATCAAACCCCATTTAAGTCTACAATCTTAATACTAATTTATAAAGTATTGAATAAAAAGGTTATGGCGCTAAACCCGATAGTGTTATTGAGAAAGCGCTGTGTGCAATTAAAGTGCAAATGCTTCCTAGACAATACAATCAATATTAAATGAACATGTGTGTCCCATCATAATTAAATCCAAAACCAATATTAAGTCATCATATACGTGTCAACATTTTGTGAGTGAAACCAAAAAAATTGTAAACATTCACTTTAAGGTCATTGCAGGTATATCAAATGATATAAAATAATGCAAAAGTTCTTTCAAACAACCTAGAAAGTACTACTAGTGTCCTTCAATGTTCTCATTCAGAATAAAAACTGTGCAAATAGGTGCAAAGAAAGTGCAAAAAGGCTAGGGATCCAAAAACCTAATTCAGCCAATAATCGCATATAAACGCATGTATGTCCAATACGTGTCCAATATTAATATTTGGCTGATGATACTGCCACCATAGACTAATGCTGTGATTGATACGTGAAATCAGTAGGGAACGTTTCATTCACTAGTGCAAACAGTGCTGGGTCTTCAAATAGAATCCTCCATCCCCGGTGCGCCACTCCATCCCCGGTGGCCACGTTGCGTGCACCCATCCGAATGGACAGAGATGAACGGCGGAGTTTTTTACATGCATATGCTTTTAACACTAAATGTGAGTAGTTTTAAATATAAATAAACGAACGACTTGATTATAAACGTATTACACTATGGATGTGTCTTTCCTCATGTATAACTAACGTTGGAGACTATACGGACGGAACAGGGAGACCTCACCCAGTGCACCAGCAGCAGCCAGAGAGCGACACAGTGGCTTATATTGTGAATGTCCATCTAGCCCCATAAGGGGCATTAATTCTGGTGAGAGCATTTACATATTACAGCACTGAGTGGCGCACCGGGGATGGAGGATTCTATTTGAAGACCCAGCACTGTTTGCACTAGTGAATGAAACGTTCCCTACTGATTTCACGTATCAATCACAGCATTAGTCTATGGTGGCAGTATCATCAGCCAAATATTAATATTGGACACGTATTGGACATACATGCGTTTATATGCGATTATTGGCTGAATTAGGTTTTTGGATCCCTAGCCTTTTTGCACTTTCTTTGCACCTATTTGCACAGTTTTTATTCTGAATGAGAACATTGAAGGACACTAGTAGTACTTTCTAGGTTGTTTGAAAGAACTTTTGCATTATTTTATATCATTTGATATACCTGCAATGACCTTAAAGTGAATGTTTACAATTTTTTTGGTTTCACTCACAAAATGTTGACACGTATATGATGACTTAATATTGGTTTTGGATTTAATTATGATGGGACACATATGTTCATTTAATATTAATTGTATTGTCTAGGAAGCATTTGCACTTTAATTGCACACAGCGCTTTCTCAATAACACTAGTTTGTGGCGATAGGCCAATTTAACACATCACTAATCGGGTTTAGCGCCATAACCTTTTTATTCAATACTTTAAAAATTTCCCTCCCCTCCTTGTTAAGGAAGTGAGGGCTTCAGGTAAAGGCAGCTCTAACCCTGTACTTTTGTTTCACACATTTTTTCATCACATTGGAGTTTTTTACTTTTATATAATCAGTGTGTTTTTTTTTCCATAGCGCGACTTTACTCACTTATTTAATACTAATTTATGTTTGTTTTTTTCCCATGCTAATAGACAAGGGATTGTGAATGAAAGGTCACTACCATGGTGCACATTTAAAGTTGTTGGTAAGGCACAAGGTTTTTTACCTTCATGCATTCTATGCACGGGGTATAACAGTTTCTGATTCTTTGAGGGAATAAGAGGCAGATCGTCTGTTCATACAGAGTATGAACAGCGATCTGTCATCTCCCCTACACAGTCCCCTCCCCTTCAGTTAGAACACACACTAGGGAACACAATTAACTCCTTGATCGCCCCCTAGCGTTAACCCCTTCCCCTGCCAGTTTTTTCCCCTGCCAGTAAAATTTTTACAGTAATTAATGCATTTTTATTGCACTGATCGCTGCATAAATGCCAGTGGCCCGAAAAATGTGTCCAAATTGTCTGACGTGTCCACCATAATGTCGTAGTCCTGATTAAAATTGCAGCTCATTTCCATTAATAATAAAAAAAATAAAAAAAAAATGCCATAAAGCTATCCCCTATTGTGTAGACGCTATAACTTTTGCGCAAACCAATCAATATACGCTTATTGTGATTTTTTTTTACCAAAAATATATAGAAGAATACATATTGGCTCAAACTGAGGGAAAAAATTGTTTTTTTTATATATTTTTGGGGGATATTATAGAAAAAAGTAAAAAATATTGATTTTTTTTCAAAATTGTTGCTCTTTTTTTTGTTTATAGCGCAAAAAATAAAAATCACAGATGATCAAATACCACCAAAAGAAATCTCTATTTGTGGGAATAAAAGGACATAAATTTTGTTTGGGTGTAATGTCGCACGACGGCGAAATTAAAGTGACACAGTGTCGGTCCACAAAAAGTGCTCTGGTCAGGAAGTGGGTAAAATCTTCTGGGACTGAAGCGGTTACATAGCTGTTGGGAATTCACCCTTTATAATCAGGGGACTGACACATAACAAAGCCCCAATTATTGGCCCTTCTAAGTCTGCTGACTTAGGTTCAAAGGCCAAACAGTGCATTATGATTACAAAGAAATCAGACTGCCAAATTCCCACAATAGTTTGCCAGGATCTCAAAAATGGTAACAGCAAAACCAAATTCCACCAGTGATACTCAATTCTTGCTAAAAGTCAGAGTCTGCATGGAGTTTGTACTTTCTACTCTTGCTTTTGTGTTATTTTTCCTGGTACTCTGGTTTCTTCCCATATACTAGTGATTGTAAAGTCTTGTTTTTTTCCCTATAAAAATAACAAAAATTCTTACCTGCTTTGTTGCAGTGGATTTGCACAGAGCAGCCCAGATCCTCCTCTTCCCGAGTGCCTCTTCTGTGATCCTGATCCCTCCCTCCTACCCAGTGCCCCCACAGCAAGCAGCTTGCTAAGGGAACACCCCGACCCGAGTCACATCTCCCTGTGTCCATTAAGACACTGAGCCCCGACCCCACCCCCTCTCTCCCCTGATTGGCTAGCTGACTTTGATTGACAGCAATGGTAGTCAAGGTCGCCATTGCTGTGTCTCAGCAGATCAGGAGGCAGAATATCGGATGGCTGACACATTCATGGACATTGCTGGAAAGAGTTGGACCTCAGGTAAGTGTCAGGGGTGCTGAGGGGGCCTACTGCAAACAAAAGGCTTTTTATCTTAATGCATAGAATGCATTAAGATAAAAAAACCTTCTGACTTTATAACCACTTTAATACATTCTGGTAGGGTAATTGACAAAATTATTCCTACTTTGAATTTTTTACTCTGACCTGGCTGCCTGAAGCTTGTGATTAGAAAGGAAAAGAGTTGAATGCAGAGCAAGCGACTCAATTCAACAAAAATGAACACTTGCTAAAAAAAACAGCATGGAAGTAAATCCAGGGAGAGATTCAAAGCTCCCTTTTTTGGACCTTCATTGTTTGCTCTCTCTCTTTTTGTCCTTAAAAGATACTTTTTACTTTACATTAATTTATCCATTACATTAGATATAATTAATACCAATTAATATTAAAACAATTTTTTTTGTGAATTTATCAGCGAATGTAATCAATCAGCATAGTATATCCAGAGCCCCCCCCCATAGTGTTTAGTAATATGAGGACATATATGAGGATGGAGTGGGGAGTGTAATTTACTAATGTGTATACACCTAGCTGTGTGACTCTATACCCACAGATAAGAAAGAAAGAGGTAATAAAGAACTTAGAAGGGAACCAAAATTGAGCATGCTTGGTATATGACACCAGCTGGTCTACACAATCCCAACCTGCAGTGGGGACACAGAGATAATAGGAGGGGCAGCTGAAGGCAGGATCAACCAGATATACTATATTTCACTCCAAACATAACAAATGCTTTAGTTGCTTTGAGGGTATAGTATGTCTGCTATATAGCATGTAATGAGTTTTGCATTACACTTTAATAAATAGTTCACAGAGGGCAAGTCATTTCAGGTTTGTTTGTTCTGTTACATTGGACATGGAACCTAAGCAGCATTGAGAAAAGGTCATCAATGCCAATAAAACATTGTTTCTTGCTGTCTTGTGGATCAAACTTCTGTAGTGGTCGGATTTGATAATTTTTCCTCCCCTAGGCCAGTTACCTACCACTCCCTCCATCCCAATGCACCTAAGAGCACATGCACCATTTAACATAATCAAGAAGAAATCATTTTAAAACAGATTAAATTAAAGCTTAGGCTTATATCAAGTGGCTTATACAGTACATAATATAATTGATTACTGTAGGCAACACACTTTAAACATATTCGAACATTTGAAGCAAATAGAATAAGAGTTGTAGCCTTACACTTTCCAAAATGTGGACCACATACAACTGGTACATACAGTACCTCACAAAAGTGAGTACACGCCTCTAATTTCTGTAAATATTTTATTATATCTTTTCATGTGACAACACTGAATAAATGACACTTTGCTACAATGTAAAGTAGTGAGTGTACAGCTTGTAAAACTGTGTAAATTTGTTGTCCCCTCAAAATAACCCAACACACAGCCATTAATATCTAAACTGCTGGCAACAAAAGTGAGTACACCCCTAAGTGAAAATGTCCAAATTGGGCCCAAAGTGTCAATATTTTGTGTGGCCACCATTATTTTCCAGCACTGCCTTAACCCTCTGGGGCATGGAGTTCACCAGAGCTTCACAGGTTGCTACTGGAGTCCTCTTCCACTCCTCCATGACGACATCACGGAGTTGGTGGATGATAGAGTCCTTGCGCTCCTCTACCTTCCATTTGAGGATGCCCCACAGATGCTCAATAGGGTATAGGTCTGGAGACATGATTGGCCAGTCCATTACCTTTTACCCTCAGCTTCTTTAGCAAGGCAGTGGTCATCTTGGAGCTGTGTTTGAGGTCGTTATCATGTTGGAATACTGCCCTGCCCGAAGGGAGGGGATCAGGAGGGGCTCTGCTTCAGTATGTCACAGTACATGTTGGCATTCATGGTTTCCTCAATGAACTGTAGCTTCCTAGCACTCATGCAGCCCTGGACCATGACACTCCCACCACCATGCTTGACTGTAGGAATGACACACTTGTCTTTGTACTCCTCACCTGGTTGCTGCCACATACGCTTGACACCCTCTGAACCAAATAAGTTTATAATACATACCCTTAGCCTGCTGGTCTTTAGCAAACTGTTTGTGGGCTTTCTTGTGGATCATCTTTTGAAGAGGCTTCCTTCAGGGACGACAGCCATGCAGACCAATTTGATCCAGTGTGCAGCATATGGTCTGAGCACTGACAGGCTGACCCCCCCCCCCCCCCAAACCTTCAAGCTCTGCAGCAATGCTGGCAGCACTCATACATATATTTCCCAAAGACAACCTCTGGATATGAGGCTGAGCATGTGCACTCAACTTCTTTGATCGACCATGGTGAGGCCTGTTTTTCCTGTTAAACCGCTGTATGGTCTTGGCCACCGTGCTGCAGCTCAGTTTCAGGGTCTTGACAATCTTCTTAAAGCCTAGGCCATCTTTATGTAGAGCAATTCTTTTTTTCAGATCCTCAGAGAGTTCTTTGCCATGAGGTACCATGTGACCAGTATGAGAGAGTGAGAGCGATAACACCATATTTAACACACCTGCTCCCCATTCACATCTGAGACCTTGTAACACTAACGAGTCACATGACACCGGGGAGGGAAAATGGCTAATTGGACATTTTCACTTAGGGGTGTACTCTTGTTGCCAGCGGTTTAGATATTAATGGTTGTGTGTTGAGTTATTTTGAGGGGACAGCAAATTTACACTGTTACACAAGCTGTACACTCACTACTTTACATTGTAGCAAAGTGTTATTTCTTCAGTGTTGTCACATGAAAAGATATAATAAAATATTTACAAAAATGTGAGGGGTGTACCCACTTTTCTGAGATACTGTATATTCTCTCTAAAGGCCTGTACACACGATCTGACTTTTTGTCTGTACACTCCATCAGACAAACTTTTTCGGTTTTCATTGGACTTTTGTTGGCTGTGCAAACGGAAAAACTTTTTGACAACATAAGTCCGATGGAGCAAAGTCCAATCGTGTGTACAGAAAACCATCAGACTTTACAAACACGTATGCTCAGAACCAATGCAAAAGATCAGACAGCAATATAGAATTTGACCAAAGGTGGCGCTGGCGTAATTGAACATCCTCTTTTGAAGTGTCGTCAGTATGTTGAAATGACTACGTTCATGTTTGTTGCCTAAAAAGTCCGATTGTGTGTATGCAATACAAACTTACGGCCAACTTACGGCCCTTTGTACAAAGTCCGTTCGTGTGTATGAGGCTTAAGTGGTTCACTTAGTGTAGCATCTAAAAATGGAGGATCAGATAAAGCCTATACGAGGATCCTTCTGGCCACAGTTTAAAAAACTAAGTCCCCTCTACTGTATGCTAGCAAGGTATAAAAATGTGTTCATAATGAACAAAGATGTGTCCTTATTAGATGCTGGATGTCTCAGACAGCAAATATACTAGTAATCCAGTAGAACAGGGAAGAGACGTTAAACACATATTCCAGTGGCATAGCTTGGTGCAGTTGAATATATAGTTGTCTGCTGGCAGTGCATAATTTAGGCCCCAAAGACCCAGCTCTCAGTTAATAATAGCGTGAATATGAATGGTACTTTTGTAATATGGCATATAACCAACTACATTTTTGTAAAACACTGTCATATCTAATATTAAGATCGACCCAAAGGTTGATTTCCTATCTATGTGCTTGTAAGCTATTCTTTTGCTGCTCACTACAATTTGTACTGGCTGTCCTAATTACATAAAATGTGGCATCTATATCGCTTGGGGTTACTCCTGTCCAAGGTTAGAAGTTTTTACTATAAAGTAACAATAACAGCAAAAATCTTACTAGTATAAATACCAGAAATTGATGCTGTGAACAATTACATCCAAGTTACAAGAAAAAAACAATAATAAACAAATAAATAAAAAAATAGTTGTTTCAAGCAAGTTCACAGTGAAAAAGTATCAAAAAAAATTCTCACAATTTTCAACAAGTTAACAGTGAAAAAGGTATATGTTGAAAATTTATATATATATATATATATATATATATATATATCCCATAAGGTCACTCTTGTGATGATGATCCAGGTAAATAAAAAGAGAGAGTGATTCACAAGTGTGCTCCCCCCCGTGTGACTGTGCTCACCTCAAATAGTGTGGCCGCACAATCAAGTTTGGTCTACACAAGCAGCTGAACCACCTTTGGGCTCTAAGTAAAACTGTCTTTGCAGGATCCCACAGGTATAATCCAGAGATGTTGTCCCCAATTTAAAGTTATAAAGAGGCTGGATAGGGCATTATTATTTGAGTGTAAATTTCTTATAGGTAAAAAAAAACTTCAGGGTACTCACATTTCACAGGTGCTTCCAGCACACCAAACTATAGAAAACATTCAGTATAAAAAACCCTCTCCAAACGGCTTGCAAACTTGCATGACGACACTGGGGTAATCACGTGTCTTCCTCAGGGGGGATCATGTGACACGTGATTAGCCCTGTGCCATCATGCAAGTCTGCAAGCCATGTGGAGAGGATTTTTTATACTGAATGTTTTCTATAGTTTGGTGCGCTGGAAGCACCTGTGAAATACGAGTACCCTGATGTTTTTTTTTTTACCTACAATAAATATATAACAATAAATACATCAAGAGTTTCCTTTTGGTACATTATTATATATATATTTTTTCAACATATACCTTTTTCACTGTGAACTTGAAACTGAAGTTTTTTGATACTTGATGGTTTTTTTCACTGTGAACTTGCTTGACACAACTATTTTTTGATTTATTTGTTTATTATTGTTTTTTTCTCGTAACTTGGATGTAATTGTTCATGGCATCAATTTCTGGTATTTACACTAGTAAGGTTATCATCACCTAGTGCTGCATTTTCTTTATTTTTATACTTTTTTTCACAGATTATGGGATTGTGATTAATGCTAAACTGCTGTGAATTGGTTCTCTATCCACATTTATAATTATTTCAATACCATACCTGATGGTAGTTGTAACCTTGGTTTGTCTAACGGTAGCTCGCAAGATTTCTATTTATCAATAACAGAAAAAATGTCTGCACGCTAGAAAACTGCAATACCTTTTATTATTACAGTTCATGTTCTGAAATAGATTATTTTGGACTAGCACCGTGCATAATTCATACATATCTCAAAGAAGAATTGCAATAACAATGTCTGAATTTGGTTTCAAGATAAATTTGCATCATGGTCAATCTGGGATCTGTAGCCTGTATATTCTACTGATTTCATAATGTCTCAATTAAATTTCCTTGCAGCTTTCACTTAAAAATATATTCTGCACCATGGTAATTCAATTTCTCTAAAACCCATATGCATAAATCTGACAGATGTATTACTCCATCATCTCACTTTCCAACAGAATATCACCAAACGCCGTAATGAAATCCGATTTACAGTGACTACAGATGTGTCAAGTCTAATCTGTATCCAATTTTTATTACACAAATTGGAGTGTGTGTGAATGTGTTTTACACTGAAGACCCGGCTGGATAAGACAAGCAAGCTTTTCAATACCAATTGTAATACAAAGAGCTTTGTTTAATAATAGCAAAGCCGAATATTAGCCCATACCAATTAATCAAACACAATCTATTAGCAGTACTGAAAACTCATCTGTTTGTTAGTTTTTTTTTTTGTCTTTTGTTTAGCTGTAAATACTTAATGCTATTTGTATTGTCTTATGCAAAATCTCAAGTGGAAAGTTCTAAAAATGGGGCAAAGTAAAATAAGAGCAACTGAACACAACAACCCGTCAGTTACTAGCAGTGTAGTTATTTAAACCTAAAATCTTTAGCCAACTCCCCCACTTTTCCTTTCTTTACTCAAATTTGTGTGTAAAGGTGGTTATATAGCCACTACAAAATGGGTTCTTTACAATAACAGCAGTTAAACTTGTTTGCATTTAAAGAATTGTAAACTCAAACATATAGCTTTATATAACGTTGACCATAAACAAGATTTGTTTGTGAGATTGAACTTTCAGCTCTATATTTAGTCAACATCGCATAAAATGCTGATTTTGATTGTCAGCATGAAGATGGGATTGAAATTGCACCGAACGCAATTGAAAATTTGAAGTTTTTTTCCCCTTTGAGTTTCCATTTAGTTTCCAATTCCACTATAATTTGATCTTTCAGAAAACCAAACAGGAGATGTCAATCTATTGCCCAGTTTCAACTTCATAATTGGCATAATTCTCAGAGTCAGTCAAACTCATGGGTGGTCGATTTCTTGTGACTGTGTGCAATTCCTGGTGGCTTAAAAGTGGTAAAACTGAATGAAAATTGTAATGTGTATGGCCAAGTAATGGATCATTTCTTTACAAATAATGGTATCAATAACTATAATGAATAAAAGAAACTGTGACCAACATTATCCAGAAATTCACTATTCAAATTCAACTGCTATTATTTAAGTCTAAAAAAAGAATCCCCCAAGGTAACATTGACATCTATCACAAAAGGATTGAGTAAGAGGGATATTGTTGTCTTGCATTTGCTTGAGCCAACATTGCTAGAACTTGTAAAACATTCAAGCTGATATACCTGCATATTCTTTAAACCTACATCCCCATAAAGCCTTCACTACGCCTCCTTGTTTTTGTTTCTAGGATGGCGCTAGAGAAAGGCAGGGTGGGCGCATTAACACCCATGGGGTGTGTTTTTGTTGTTATTGTTGTTTGTCTATACACGTTGTGGCTTTTTCCTTTTTTAGTTTTAGTTTTTTAATTTTTTTATTTAAATGCTTATTGCTTTCAAGATCCACTGCTCTGCAATGTAATTTATTACTAAAGTACCATATTTTTTATTCTTTAGATGACATCACGTGACCAAGAGGTATTTTCTATTCTGTCATGGAATGTTCGTGGCCTTAATTAAAAATGTAAAAGAGCTTTTATTATTTAGATATTTGAAAGTTTACTCTCCACACATAGTATTACTTCAAGAAACCCATCTAATAGGCAGTAAGCTTCTAGCACTTAAGAAGCCCTGGGTACAGAAGGCCTACCATGCAACATATGCTATTTTTTCGAGGGGTGTCAATGTTGATTAGCAAATCTCTACCATGCACGATGGAAGATGTATTATCAGACCCCCAGGGTAAATATGTTTTGGGTGTGTTTCTCCTGTGAGGCCAGAGATATATAGCTGTTGGTGTGTATGTACCACCTGCTTTTTGTCAGGGCTGGACTCAGCCCTTCCTTCTCTGAGCTGGCCGCTCAGCTGTCTGCTAATTGCCAGCTCCCATCTCTCTCCACAGTTACCCAGCTGAGGTTGATACTGCTCGTCAGTCTTGCCTACTTAAGCCGTCCAGTCCAGAGGAGCTCTGCCTTCCCCTATCTTGGGCTGAGTTGTCCATCGAGATACAGTCTCTACTCGACTCTGGGGCTCCAAGCGTGTTCATTGATGCTGCCTTTGTATCGAAGCACTCGATTCCACTGCAGCTGCGTGACACTCTATTTGCCATTGAGGCTCTTGATGGGAGACCTCTACAGCCTGCCCATGTGACTCATGAGACAGTTCCGTTGTCCATGGCCATTGGTGCTCTTAACCATGAGATAATCCAATTCCAAGTTATTTACTCACCTAAGTTTCCACTGGTTATTGGTTATCCTTGGTTACAGAGGCACAACCCCTCTTTTCATTGGCTCCGTGCTGAGGTTCTCTCCTGATCACCACAATGCAGTGAGACATGCTTCTAGAAGGTAGCCAAGGTCCTGTGCACCACTTCACTCTCCTCCCTGCCAGAGGAGAACCGCAATTTTAGCGATGTCTTTGACAAAGGTCAAGCCGGTAGTTTGCCCCCACACCGGCCGTATGATTGCGCAATTGACCTTCAACCTGGTGCCATACCCCCTCGTGGCCGGGTTTACCCTTTGTCGGTCTCGGAGGACAAGGCCACGGAGGAGTATGTTGCAGATACACTTTCTCAAGGTTTCATCCACAAATCCTCGTCTCCTGCTGGTGCTGGTTTCTTCTTTGTGAAGAAGAAGAGCGGTGAACTGAGCCCTGGTATTGATTATAGGGGTCTCAATCGTTTCACGATTAAGAATGCCTTTCCGATTCCATTGATTACAGGGTTATTTGACCACCTTAATGGAGTAACACGAAGCTTGATTTGAAAGGGGCATACAATCTCGTGAGCATTAAGGAGAGTGACAAGTGGAAAACTGCATTTAGTACCAGAAAAGGTCATTATGAGTACCTCGTAATGCCTTTTGGCCTTTGTAACGCCCCGGCAATTTTCCAGCAATTTATTAACAATGTCCTCCGAGATTTGTTGCAGTTATGTGTGGTGGTTTTTCTTAATGATATCTTCATATTTTCTAAGTCCCTGGAGAGCCACCACACAGATGTCTGTCATGTGCTTCAGAAACTAAGAGAGACCAATCTCTATTGTAAACTGGAGAAGTGCAAGTTCCATTGTGAATAGGTAAAATTCCCGGGCTTCATTTTCCACTGCTGTTTTTTTGATGGATCCTGAGAAACCTTGTGACCGCTGCTTTGTCCCAGAGAATCTCCATATTGCAGTGGTCCAGACTTACCATTATCCCAAGGCAGCTGGCCACCCTGGGAAGAATCTACTTGTTTGGGCCATTTCCCAACAATTCTGGGGGCCTAGTCTACGTGATGATATAACTGCCTTCCTAGCTGCCTGTTTTGTGAGTGCTCAGAGTAAGACTCCACGACACCTTCTAGTAGGCCTCCTACAACCCATACCCAATGGAGAGAGGCCATGGACCCACCTGTCTATGGATTTCATTGTGGAGTTACCCAACTCCCAAGGCAACACTGTTATTCTTATGGTAGTTGACTGGTTCTCAAAGACGTATCATTGTATTCCACTTAAGAAGTTGCCCACTTTTAAGGAACTGGCTTCCCTTTTTTCTGAGGAGATCTTTCGCTTACATGGGCTACCCTAGGTGATTGTCAGTTTGAGTCCCGGTTCTGACGAGCCTTTTGCACACAGTTGGGAAATCAGGTTCCTTTATCCTCTGCGTATCAACCGCAGTCTAATGGGGCTGCAGAATGAGCCAACCAGTCCTTGGAGCAATTCCTACATTGCTATATTTCTGACCATCATAAAAACTGGTCAGACCTATTACCGTGGGCAGAGTTTGCTCACAACAGTGCCTTGAATTCTGCTCCCTGATTGTCCCCATTTATGGCAAATTATGGTTTTCAACCATCCATGATGCCTGACTCATTTGTTCCACAGAGTATTCCTGCGTTAGAGGAGTATCTCTGTGGTCTTCGTTCCACTTGGGCACAAGTCCAGGAGGCTTTGCATCATGCTAATGATAGGTACAGACTCCGTGCTGACCGCAGATGCCTGCCTGCGTCTTCCTACCAGGTTGGGTACAGGGTCTGGCTGTCATCTCGCAACCTTCGACTTCATGTTCCTTGACTGAAGTTCGCACCTTAGTTTATTGGGCCTTTCCGTATTCTTTGCAGGATTAACCTTATGGCTTATGCATTAGACCTTCCTTCCAATATGCGTATTTCAAATGTATTTCATGTCTCCTTATTACCTTTGGTCTGCAACAGCTTTACCACCTCGGTGCCACATCCTCACCCTGTACAGGTTGAGAACCATGAGGAGTATGAAGTACAGTCCATTGTTGACTCCCGTAGGTTTCGTGGGCGCATACAGTACCTGGTGCATTGGAAAGGGTATGGTCTGGAGGAATGCTCATCCTCTAGCATACATGTCCCTGTCCTCCTCCGTGATTTCCATAGACGTTTTCCCCTCAAGCCTAGTGGTCCTCCGAGGGGGAGGGGTTATTGAGGAGGGGTTAATGTCAGGGCTGGGCTCAGCCCTTCCTTCTCTGAGCTGGCCGCTTAGCTATCGGCTAATTGCCAGCTCCCATCTCTCTCCACAGTTACCCAGCTGAAGTTGATCCTGCTTGTCAGTCCTGCCTACTTAAGCTGTCAAGTCCAGAGGAGCTCTGTCTTCGCCTTGGTCACATCACAAGAAACTATCTCCTGCGTTCCTGTTTTAAAGACTGGCTTTGCTGACATCCCTTCAGTCTACAGATCCTGCTTGCTGTTCCATTACTTTGATCCCTGACTCCTGGCTTGGCTGATGATCCGTTCTGGTTACTGAACTGTCAGAAACCATGAACCAGACTGTGACAGACGTACAGTAAAATCACAGCCAGGTTAAGGAGCCGGAAGGGATGTCAGCAAAGCCAGTCTTTAAACAGGAACACAGGAGATGGTTTCTTATGATATGACCAAGGCGAAGGCAGGAAAGAAGTGAGCTGGAGATCTTTAAGTAGGCTGGACTGACAAGCAGATCCACAACAGCTGGTTAACTGTGGAGAGAGATGAGAGCTGGCAATTAGCTGACAGCTAAGCAGCCAGCTCAAAAAAAGAAGGGCTAAGCCAGCCCTGACACAAACTTTGGCTATGTTTTGACTACGTTTGTTCTTTTTACTTTTATTATTAAACAAGTGTGATTTAACTGTACTTCTGCTTGGTCTGATTTCATGGTCTCTGACACTTTTTCAGGGACTGCTTTATTCTTAGAAAAAAAATCTTTGTATGGTCCAGCTAAATGTCTGCTAATGGGAGACTTTAACACTATACTTGACCCAAGTTTGGATAGACCAATTCCCCCTAAATATTTTTCTGGCGAGCTTTCTACTTGGGCCCAGATGGTAGGATTGGTAGAGGCTTGGCAATGGAAAAACCCATTAACAAGATCAGATTCTTGTTTTTCAACTTCTTATAAGACTGCTTCTCATATAGATCTTGCTTTTGTTAATTTGGTTATACTAGCAGACATGGTAGATGTTAAATATTTGCCTTTGCTAGTGGGATATAGGATCATGCCCTGCTAAGGCTCACACTTCATCTTCATCACTTTCGGGATGCAGCCCAGTGGAGATTAGGAACACACTGGATTTCACATCCAGATGTGGCTAATAAAATTACACCCCTCCTAGCAGAGTACTGGGAATTTATTGTGCGATCTTTTAGTTCAGTAATAACATGGGATGCCTTTAAGGCCTATACCAGAGGACAGTATATATTTGCCATTAAGGCGGTTAATTGTGCTAAACGAGTAAAAAGTGATACTCTGCAGACTATAGTGGATGAAAAAACAGCCTAATATTTTGCAGATCCGTCAGAATCCAACTTTAATGCTTTACTGTAAACAGGCCCTGCATTTGCATATGGCTGAGGCTACAAGGATGGATCTATATAAAGATAAACTGAAAACCTTTGAGCAGGGAGATCACAATGGTCAGTTTTTGGCCATGATGGCCAAACATGAAAAACCTAGTATTGCGATTTCGGAACTACGCCCCCCCCCCCCCCTCGGGAGATGCGGCTTCTACACTGTTTCGGCACTTTTACCAGACATTATATACATCACAGCTGCCAGCCAATGGAATTAGCGGGTTAGCTGGATTCGGTTGCACTGGCTTGGTTAACAGATAACAAGAGAGAGATGTTCTATACGTCCTATAACAACGGAGGGCGACCTTCCCATCTAATTCTATGAGGTTCATGGAGAACTCCTTGCTCCTGTATTAGCTTCCCTTTATTCTAAATTTGGGAGCTCTGCCGGACTCAATGAGTCATGCCCATATAGTTTTAATTTATAAGTCCCCAAAACATCCATCATCCTGTACCTCATATAGGCCCATTGTTCTTTTGAATGTGGACTTTCTCAACGATTACAACCAGTGATGTCTAATAATATTGATCCAGATCAAACAGGGTTTATGGCCGGTAGGGCCACTGATGTGAATTTGCAGAGACTGTTTTCTAACATTCATGCTTCACATCTTAATGTAGAATCTAGGGTTGTTGCTTCTCTAGATATAGAGAAGGCTTTCGATACTCTTGAATGGCCCTTTTTTACTGAGTACAGTAAAATGGGCTTTCCAATGGTATTCATAAAATGGTTGCAGGTCCTATATAGACATCCCACAGCTGCAGTAAAATTGGGGGGAGGGTCTTCCACTACCTTCTCGTTATTTAGGGGGACTCGACAGGGTTTTCCTCTGTCTCCGACCCTCTTTGCTATTGCAATAGAACCTGTGGCAGAGGGCCTCTGTACCTCCCCTAATATTAAGGGGCTGTGGGTTGGTTGGATGGAGGAGAGGGTAGCCTTGTATGCAGATGATCTTTTATTATTTTTGAATGATGCTGGACTCTCTCTCCAAGGGGCTTTACAGATATTGGATTAGTTTTTGACGATTACTGGGCTGAATGTAAATTGGACAAAGTCTCTGTTGTTCCCAATAGATATTGAAGCTACTAGTATGGCTTTGAGTGCTATTCCATTGGATAGAGAATTTCAAGTATTTAGGATTTGTAATCTCTCGAATTTATTTCCTTGAATTTGACTCAGATCCTAGGGGATATTGGGTTAAAGTTGAAAATGTGGAAATCTCTACCATTATCCTTATTGGGACGTATTCATTAAATTGAAAATTATACATTCTCCATAGTGGCTTCCTGTTTCCTTTTAAAAAAAACAAAATCAACTTTTCTCATCTTTTTTATGGGGTTCAAAGAATCCTAGATATAAATTGTGATCAAGGTGGTCTAGTTTTTCCAGATTTATATAAATATTTTTTAGCCACTCAGTTGGTTACGGTCGCATAGTCACTAAGCCCAGATTTATCTAGCTCCTCTACTCCATTGGAAGCAGCAGTGGTGGGTTCCTTAGAAGCTCTTTGGTTACTTGTGTTTAGGGGTTGTAGCACACCCTACCAGCTAACCGCATCAATGCTCAACACTATTCGAGTTTGGGAGGCGGGCCTTTGATGTGAAAATTATCTTAATTGATGCGATTTCACCAAATGCCCCGTTATGGTTTAATCCAGCCCTTCCTCAATTTTATAAATGGACTAAATATTATATAAAATTAGTTTCTCAGATAGTTACTGATCAGAAATTGTCTACTTTTTCTACACTTGGTTCACTTTTTAATTTGCCTAGTTCTCATTTGTTTGGATATCTTCAACTTTCCCATACCTTTTTGCCCAGTTTTCACAAGATTAACAATTATAATTATTATTATTAATATTAGTAACAGGTTCAACAATTATATAATCTAAATTAGAATCAATACTTGGGTCTGAATATATGGAGAGGTTTACCTTCTGCTATTGGAGGGTCTTAGAGCTAGGTGGATGCAAGACATACCGGACTTGGACTTAGGAGACTGAAAGAATGTGTAGGATTTCCCTCTGCGATCCTTGGTATCCTTGAGAGACTGCATGATTCAATTTAAACTGCTATAGAGTATATATATATATATTTTTTTTTTGTATTGGATATGGATTGATATTTAATATATGAAATTTGATGGTTTAGACTTTTCCCTAGTTAAGAATACTCCTTTGATATGTAATGAGACTCGGTCTTGAATTTGCATTAATACTTTGCTTCACTTTGTATGATGTTTTGTCTTGTTTTGTTTGTTGCGTATTAAGGAAATAAAATAAAAATAATTAAAAAAAAAAACAATCTACATCCCATTTTAATTAACTACTTGCCACCCGCACTATAGCCGAAAGACGGCTGCAGCATGGGCCTTAATTGCCGGGAGGGCTCTATGAGACTCGGCTGATCACAGATCCGAGTAAGGGGTCGATCCCGGCCCCTTACCATGTGATCAGCTGTCAGCCAATGTGCTGATCATGTGATGTAAACAGAAGCTCAGTAATCAGTATTTTCTTTCCCTCACTCAGAAAACCACGGCTGTGCCCACCAGTGTCACCTGCCAGTGCCCACTATGCCACCTACCAGTGCCATCTATCAGTACCCACCAGTTCCACCTACCAGTGCCCACAGTGCCACCCATCAATGCCCACCAGTGCTGCCAATCAATGCCCATCAGTGTCTAATAATCAGTGCCACAGATCAATGCTGCCTATCAGTGTCACCTACCAGTGCCTACTAGTGCCCATCAGTGCCCCCCATCAGTGATCATCAGTGCCCACCAGTGCCACCTATCAGTGCCACTTATCAGTGCCACCTATCAGTGACCTTCAGTGCCACCCATCAGTGCAGATCATCAGTGGCCATCAGTGCCAACCATCAGTGCCACCCATCAGTGCCACCTATCAGTGCCCATTAGTGCCGCCTTATAAGTGCCTATCAGTGCCCATTAGTGCCACCTATCAGTGCCCATAAGTGCAGCCTATCAGTGCCCATCAGCGCAGCCTCATCAGCGCACATCAGTGAAGGAGCAAAATTACCTGTTTTTAACATTTTATAACAAACTATGAAACAGTTTTGTTTTTGTTTTTTTCAAAATTTCGGTCCCTTTTTGTTTTATTTAGCAAAAAAATAAAAAACACAGCAGCTATTAAATACCACCAAAAGAAAGCTCTGTCTGTGTGAAAAAAATGATAAAAATGTAATTTGGGTAAACTGTAGCATGACCGCGCAATTGTCATTCAAAGAGTGACAGCGCTGAAAGCTGAAAATTGGTCTGGGCAGGAAGGAGGTTTAAGTGCCGAGTAAGCAAGTGGTTAAACAGACAAAAATAAACAGGAAAAATACAATACGAAGCAACACATTTAATCATTGTCATTTTAGCTTCTCTTTTCTCTTAGTAGATTTTCTAGAGAATGCCTGATGTAAAGTATATGTAACACATTCTAATGTGAGTTTAAACTCATCATATTATGGTAGACATTTAAACAGCTGTAGAGGTTGGTAAGTATTAACATGATTCATGGTCCCTGACAGCAGTGTCTCTGATAATCCCACAGGATTGTAAAATACAAAATTCCACACATGTTCAAATTTCACTGCCTGCAGCTAAAAGAAGGAGGAAAACATAAAACTACTAAAATGTTTTAACTTTAAAAAGCATTAAGGATATACTCTAGGGGAGTGAATCTAAATTAAAATATTAGAAAAGGAATTGTGAAATGGAGAGATTAATATAGCTGCTCGTGATTGTTGTGATAATGTAAGAGAAAATTAATAAGAAATGTATAAGCACCAAACATGGCTATATTCCCTTGTTACAAAAAAAAAGTATATTTCTTTTGAAATGTTGATTCTCATTTAATGTTTCATGACCATTTCTAGGCCATAGAATGTTTTTTTCATTTAAATTTTTTGCTACGAATGACACATTATTAATAAAATTCTATGTGGCTTTAAGGGAAGCAATAGGAACATATGTAACACTCATCAGTTTTTTTTTATTGCTGTCGAAACACACATGAACTTTGTGAACTGATACATGTTAATGATGAATTATTATGCTGATTTAGAGTAGTTATGCAGGTGCTCTAGAATGAAAAGCTATGCTTATGTGCTTTGGCAGTTGCTGACTTATTGATGTATTAAAGCTGATGTATTAATGCAAAAGCATACATTTTGTCTAGTGAAATACTGCCTATCTGAAACAAGCCTAAAATGTGTTGTAACTATTTATACTAACATCCTTTTTTGCTAGCATCCTAGCAGCTGTCAATGAATGGTCCTCTTTAGTATAGCTACTATTTTTGGGCCTCCCATTTCAAATAATAACTGATGCATATGCGTGATGTGAAATGTAAGCAGGAGGGATCAGGTGGCAGCTTCTACTAGTATACGAGAGGTGAACCAAGGGCTGGTTTATCTCTTGGCGATTATGTGGTCAGGCTAGCAATATGGGAAGTGATGCAGTGATATTTTGACTACTAAGTCACTTTCACTTTTCTTTTAGTGTAAACAGAAAGGCCACTTGACTTGCTTGACTGCTGAGAAGCAAAGGCTCATTTATGACCAACTAATAAACCAATACCTTGCCCCCCTAAAAGTTGGAAATAGGGCAAGGCCACAGCTTTATTGAACTTTCCAAAAGTACAACTTTCCAAATGTAACAAACAACAATGTCAGTCACAGTATACCACGAGCACCCATTAAAACATAAACTCCCATAGTCTACCATCAGTGCCAGACAGGCATTAGACCCTAGAATTTAACTTGAGGGTATAGCCCATAAAGTAACATCTATTGCTGGCAAGGTCAAAACCGCCACAAGCAAGTCAGTGGTACATTGGTACATTGTTGGTACATTGTGGTAAATTGACGAGCACCCCACCGCAGCCAGCACCTGCTTGACACCAGATTGTAGGCCGAGATTAACATATTTAGGCCAATCATTTAAATGAACCCCATCAGGTCCAAAATACTGTTATCTCCCTCAAGACCCCAGTGGCGGACAATAATGCCACCAATCCTGTGGACAAATTTGAAAACCTAGGCATTCGCCTTGTTCCAAACAAGAACTAAAAACAAGAACAAAGTGTGTGATGGGCATAAACCAGAAAAGGGAAATAATGTTGGACCAAACAATAGATTGGTAAAACTGGCACAACATGGAGCAATAACATGCTTAATAAAGGAGATTGATTCTACAGGCTGGTAATGCTCTACATTGTTACCCCATACATGGATGATAACAATGAAGGGGCCTGAAACAAATTGTCTCAGGTAATACTAGCAGCCAATGTAGGCCATGAAAACTGCGACAACAAATTCTGCCAACTGTAAAGGATAATTCTCCCCACAGTGTCAAAATTCGGCATGGCAAGAGGCCCAATAAACAAAGGTGTCAACAATGATCCAAAGTAATGCTGGGGAGAAACATATAGCAAAAACTGAAATGATTCCCATTTACCTAAAATCCATCTATATCATCCAAAAACCCATCCCATAGGCAGCAGTGGCTGCACCAATAAGAAAAGAGTACATGGGAAAAATTATTAGGAGGCAAGACCAGCTGGGAAAAGGAAATGACGGAAGACCCAAAAAAATTGGTATTTGTTGAATTTGGAAGAATAAGTGGGAGATAAAAACAAAGGATTTACCACCAACTGAGTGTTTGTCCTCGGCATCAAGTTCATTTACCCTAAGGCCCCTTTCACACTGAGGTGGTTTTCAAGTGCTACAGTGCTAAAAATAGTGCCCGCATAGATCCTGAAAAAAACGTCCCTTTTCACTCCAGTGTGAGGGCTTTCACACTGGAGTGGTGCGCTAGCAGGACGGTGAAAAAAGTCCTGCTAGCAGCATCTTTTGAGCAGTGAAGGAGCGGTGTATTCACTGCTCTTTCACCGCTCCTACCCATTGAAATCAATGGGGCAGAGCGGCTATACCGCTGGCAAAGTGACGTTTTGCGTCGATTTGCGGACGGTTTTAACCCTTATTTGACCACTAGCACCCTGCTAGTGGCCGCATACCGTCGCTAAAATGACAGTAAAGCGTCGCTAAAAATAGAGCCACTTTACCGCCAACGCCCGCACCGCCCCAGTGTGAAAGGGGCCTAAAGGTTCCAAAGAAAGCCCAAGAAAAGGCAACCTGAAATAAGAAAGCCCTAAATGCAAAAACAGACAGAGAGCAAACTGGAGAGGATGTCAGTTAAGTTGTCCACAGAAAACGTCAGATGTTTCCAACCCTTCAAAATCCTCTGCATAAGAAAACTTTGGAGATGTCTTCCCAGCTGAATAGTCTGAACCAAACAGTACAGCAGAGGGAGCAGTACCCACCATTGAACCAGCCACAACTATATCCTGCAGGTAGAAGAGGCAGGGCTGTCTTTAACGCGGGGCAAAAGGGGCAGCTGCCCGGGGGCCCTGTCATTGTTGGGGGGCCCTGCGCTGCCCAGTGGAGTTCGGCTACTGCTGGAGCTGGTCGCATGCTGGCTGCTCGCTACTGTCACTTGGAAAGACAAAAGAGCTGCTCTTCTCCCGGCAGCCGCTCTGAACCCCGGGTATACACACTAATCTCTGAGTGCAGAGGAGGGAGGGAGGGGGCAATTGGCACTGGGAAGCTGCCTCTGGAAATGGCAGGACATCAGACAACATGCTGTGACTAGCATTTGGGACAGAGGAAAACTCTGTACTGGAATCCGGGGAAGATGGGCTGTGGGAGGAGAACCTTGTACTTGGGGGGAGTGGAGCTCTGTACTGGAATCTAGGGGAAGGAGAGCCGTGCACCCCTGCACTCTGCACCCACATTACCCCTTGCATGCTGCACCCACCTCCCTCCCTGTACTCTGCACCTACCCCACCCCCTGCACTCTGCACCTACCTCACCCCCTGCACTCTGCACCAACCTCACCCCCTGCACTCTGCACCCACCTCACCCCCTTCACTCTATACCCACCTCACCCCTGCACTCTGCACCCACGTCACCCACTGCACTCTTAACCCATATCACTCCTTGCACTCTGCACCCACCTCACCCCCTGCACTCTGCACCCATGTCACCCCTGCACTCTGCACCCACCTCACCCATGCACTCTGCCCTTACCTCACCCCTGCACTCTGCACCCACCTCTCCCCTGCACTCTGCACCCACCTCACCTCATCCCTGCACTCTGCACCTACCTCACCCCTACACTCTACACTCATGTCACCCCTGCACTCTGCACCCACCTCACCCCTGCACTCTGCACCCGCCTCACCCCTGCACTCTACCCCTACCTTACCCCTGTACTCTGCATCTACCTCACCCCTGTACTTTGCACCTAGCTCATCCCTGCACTCTGCACCTAGCTCAACCCTGCACTCTGCACCTAGCTCACCCCTGCACTCTGCACTTAGTGCATCCCTGCATTCTGCACCTAGCGCATCCATGTCACCCCTGTACTCTGCACCTAACGCACCTAGCTCATCCCTGCACTCTGCACCTAGCTCAACCCTGCACTCTGCACCTAACGCACCACTGTACTCTGCACCTAATGCACCCCTGCATTCTGCACCTAGCGCATCCATGTCACCCCTGCACTCTGCACCCACCTCACCCCTGCACTCTGCACTCACCTCACCCCTGCACTTTGTCCCTACCTCACCCCTGCACTCTGCACCTACCTCACCCCTCTATGCTGCACCTAGCTCACCCCTGCATTCTGCACCTAGCTCACCCCTGCACTCTGCACCTAGCTCACCCCTGCACCCTGCACCTAGCACACCCCTGTACTCTGCACCTAGCACTTCACCTAGTGTACCCCTGCACCTAACACACCCCTATACATAGTGCACCCCTGCACTCTGCACATAGCGCACCCCTGCATGTAGCACACCCATGAACCCTGCACTCTGTATCTAGCGTATCCCTCAACCCTGTACTCGGCACATAGCGCACTCCTCAACCCTGCACTCTGCACATAGTACACCCCTCATCCCCGCACTCTGCATGTAGCACACCTCGCACTCTGTACATAGCACACCCCTCAACCTTGCACTCTGCACATACCACACTCCCCAACCCTGCACTCTGTACCTAGCATACTCCTGAATGCTGCATTCTGTGCATAGTGCACCCTTTAAATCTGCATGTATCACATCTTATAACTATGCACTCTTTATATAGTGCACCCCTCAACCTGCACTCTGTACATTGCACACCCTTTAATGCTAGTGCAGTTTGGCCACACCCACAATTTTATGCAGAGACTATGATGTACAGTTAACTCCCAACCAATTAGTGAGCAATAATGATGTGCAGTAACCTCTAGAAACCAATTAGTAATGCGGTAATGATGTTATGTAACCTCTACCAACCAATCAGTGAGCAGAAATTATGTGCTGTAACCTCTAACAACTAATCAGTGAGCGGTAATGATGTGCTGTAACCTCTGGCAGCCAATCACAATTGCTGCCTGATCTGCTGCAGTAAATTAATATTGAGTCCAGCTGGGAGGGGGGCAATAAAATGTTTGACCATGGTCCAATCAATATTTAAAGATGGCTCTGAGAGGAGGTAGGAGAAAAGAGCCAGATGCCTGTCCTCGGGGGAAAGGGAGAACTCATCGACAGGTGAAGGCACCCATTCATCCCAAATTTGTCAGCAGGTTACCTGAGAGTTCTGGGAGGGGAGGCAGGGATGGAGGCCCAACAGGAGTTAGAAACAAGACTACTCAAAAAAGGAAGGACAAAGAAGACCCACAGCCATTGAAGCCAAAGAGCAGAAGCGCGTGAACTGTGAACAAGAGGAAAAATCAGCAATGGAATTAGCTACATATGAAACCAATCAACTGAAGACATCCAAGCACCAGAAAAACACAACAGGGAGAACAAAGGTGCAGAGCATGCACAGAGGCAGTTAACCACTTGTACCACACTCATCTGTCCAAAAACCACGCTGAAGCCAAAGAGCAGAAGCGGGTGAACTGTGAACAAGGGGAAAAATCAGCAATGGAATTAGCTACATATGAAACCAATCAACTGACGACATCCAAGCACCAGAAAAACACAACAGGGAGAACAAAGGTGGAGAGCGTGCAGGGAGGCAGTTAACCACTTGTACCACACTCATCTGTTTAAAAACCCCTTGCCAATTCAACAATTTTTCCACCAATAATTCCACTGCCACCACATTAGGAAAGAGCTCTAACTGCATCATATTACACAACAAATAGAGTTGGGCCAATGAGGCCAGCTAAGGTTCAGACGACCAGTTATCCTGGAATAAAATATCAAAGCTACAGGAGTTGAATGCAGCCCTGTAAAAACTCCAGCTGTGTGTTTGGCAATTCCTCCATTTATAAAAGAATAACCATTAAAGGAGTATAAGAATAAACCTCAAGAAGTATCGGATTTTATGGGAAATTGAAAAAAGATATTGTATTTATAAAACACATATATTTATTACAAAATAGATTTAAAAAAAATTCCAGTTGGAAATACAAAACATTATGACAAATGATATCATATTATACAAAATACTTTTTTATGAACATGAAGGGGTAGTCCCCATCTACTTGCTGCTCCTTCATCGATAGATTGCAATGAGATAAAATAGGTGGGGATATCCAACGCATTTCAAACTATGCTGATATAAGTAAATCTTCTTCAGGGAATAATACCATTTCTGAAAAAACAATTTCAATTGAAAAAACAAAGTATTGTACATGGCCATGTATGGAGATACATCTGAAATTATACATACAGGTGTAAAACATTGTCCATACATACATGTACACTTACGATGTTAGAATTTTGAAGCAAGAGCAGTCCTTTAGAAGAAAACCATGCATCAATGTATCAATGCTCTTCACCAAACTGCAGGAACCCATCAGCAACCTGTTTTACAAGGGAAGATGGAAAAATGCACTACAGAGAGGATGGGGGAAACAAGACAAAAAAATGATGATCAATCACAGGGAAACTGGGTAAGCCTGTATGATGTTCCCCAGAGGGCTGGCCCAAAAGCTACCTAAATGAAAAAATGAACTTACTTGTAAAAACCTTTTTCCAATCTTGCATTTGAGATGAATTTGGTTTGCAGATGTAAGCTGTATCGTATTGCACGATTCTAGTGTGCTGGGGGCTGTCTTGGGGTATATGGCATGGCTTCAGTGAAACATCTATGCCTACAAAGATGAGGAAGGAATGGCGCTGATATACGATATCAGCATTCCTGATGTCCTGTGCATGCGTGGGAAAATGACGCAAACCGATTTGGCATGCGCGATTGCGTCGTCAATACATAATGTGTTGCCATGTCATATGCTGTCTCCGGAATAACAACATCCAGGATGGCGGCCATGATAGAAGTGACCAAAAACGGTCTAAATAGGCAAAAAAAGGGGAGAATAAGAATACCAAATTTCTGAAATCACCAAAGGAAAGAGCAAACTAGCAATTAATGCAGATTAATGAAACGGGGGGGGGGGGCACCTATAATGCCACGTACAGATGATTGGAATTTCTGACAACCAAACCGTGGATTTAATTCCGATGGATGTTGGCTGAAACAAATGTTTTTGGAAATTCCGATCAGCTAGAACGCGCTGATGTACAACACGTACGATGGGACTACAAAAAGAATTTCAATAGCCAGTGCTCCTTCTGCTAATCTCGCGTTAGTAGAAGTTTGGTGAGAGACTATTCGCGCTTTTCAGCCTCGCGCTTTTCCGATCGTTACTACTCTTCAGTTTGTGCTTGTGGGTTCGTCGCTTGTTTTCAGTGCGTGTAGTCAGTTCACATCTAGTTTTCAGTGCGTGCTATTTCTAGTACATATTTGATTTCTAGTGCGTTTCTGTCTGCTCGTTTCTGATTTTCAGCTTGTTCTTCTCAGGTTCTTTCTGATTTTTAGTGCGTTCTGTTAGTTTGTTTTGACCAGCCGACTGTTTTGAAGCCATGTTGCGGTTACGTACTCATCATAGAGTTCGTGCTGTGCAGGGGCTTGGTGTTGGGGTTCTTACTTTGACCCAAGCCCAGTTCATGAACAGGGCGGGGAGGAGTTAATGGACAAAGAATTGATTGCTCCAACACATGCCTTTGTTGCGGGAGATCCGTGAGAATAATCCTGATGATTTCAGGAATTATCGCCGGATGACAGACCCCGTTTTTCACCGTTTGTTGGCTTTGCTGTCCCTACACACACCACACCTGCATGCGGCAAGCCATCACTTCTGAACAGAGGGTCGTCGCCACCTTGCGGTACTTGGCAATGAGTAGAAGTCTGCAGGACATCGAGTTCTTGACAGGCATCTCCCCCAGGCTCTGGGGATCATTATTCCAGAGACCTGTTCTGCCATCATTCAGGTCCTGCAGAAGGATATATTAGGGTAAGTTTTCTCCTTTAACATCACATTCTATGTATTTCATGTTTGCTAATGTATTGTATTTATTTCATCATTCCATAATTACCATGATTGTAATATGCTGTGAATGTCCCTTTTATGCTCATGCATGCTTGAATTTTTTAATGCTCATTTTTCGTCGGTCATGCATATTTGCCTTCACTAACTCTTCACTAACTTCCCCAGCATGCTATCCTGTGCCCATACACACCTAGCCTAGTCATTTAACAATGTATTTTGTCAGCTCCATAGTAGTGTTTTACCCTAAACACCCCCCTTAAATGTGTACAGATGTTATTTTTGTCCTTAAATTCAGGCAGAGAGCAAGAGCCTTTTTTTGGGGCCCAAACTCATTTGGAACCCTCCCTCCCCCCCAACCGCTAAGTCAACCGATACCAATACTCTATCTGCTGACTTTGCCAAACCCATACACACTATACCTACCTCTTTTGTGGTCATATTTATGGATGAATTCACCAAAGCATGTAGTGAAAGGTCCTGCCTGAATACTTTCAAATGGTACTGTTTAAAGTTTTGTTCTCCTATTATCTTAATAGGTAATTGCAGAATGTAAAAATGTGCTTCAATTTGGACAGTGTGTATTCATATTTTTGGATTATGACACTTCTTAACTGTCCAGTGGGCTGCCAATAGTATAAGTAAAGAGGGCCTGGCCAGAGTAAAACATACTATTTATGCATTCTGCTCTCACTGAAGTTGAGAGGGTTACCTGTCCAAACCCCCCCCCCCCCCCCCAACATTTCTTTTTTTTAAATCGATAATTTGTATTGAATTTTCATTTTTTTCTATAACAAAACAAAAAGTAGAGAAACATTGTACATAGTGAACAGTTACACACAGTATATAGTTATAGATTTTGTGCTATCAACTCTTTATCAGCTTGTCTTTACCAGTAAGCGACTCTTGGTTCACATTTTAGGATCTCCTTTCATATTGCTTTGAATCTATTGCTCCATATTTTCCAATCGCTATCAAATTGTCTGCATTTTAGAGAGTTAATTGCTAGTAAACGTTCGAATGAGTGGTTCCTATTGACTGTTGTGATTACTTCAGATATATTAATGGCTATTGTGTTCTTCCAGTTACGAAGTATGAGATTTTGGGTTGCTAGCAGTACGTGGGTGACCATAGCTCTATCCCCTCATGGAAATATTTCCATACCAATGTGTAATATTGCTAGAGTGGGGTTTGGGGGTGTTAGGATGCCCGTGAGATCTGAGATTAATTGGAATGTTTTGTTCCATAGGCTAGTCAGGCTCGGGCATTCCGACAGTGTGTGTAATAAGTTGCCAACTTGGCCACATTTTCTCCAGCATAGAGGAGATGATGTTGGAAAAAAGATGCAGAGTCTGTATGGAGTGTAATGCCATCTATTAATAATTTTCAGTGTCATTTCCCAGTGGTCCACACAGTGGGATGATCTTTGGATTGTTTTGAAAGCATATAACCATTGTTCATTAGAGAAGGTGGCAGATAAATCCATTTCCCACTTCCTAAGGGCCGAGGTTTTGGTAAAGTTTGTTTTTCATTCAAAAGATTGTAGAATAGTGATATTCCTTTGGCAGGGTGTGGCGTATCTGAGTAAAAAACCCAAGCCTTGGTGGGAAGTTTTATAGTGAGTAATGGGTGCGTCTTTAGGAAGTGGGAAATGCGTAAGCAGGAAAACCACATGTTGCTTGGTAGGTTATATTCAGTCATAAGTTGTTCTGCTGATTTTGGTTTCTGGTTATTAAATAATTCTTGTATGTGACATATATATTTTGTCTTAAGATGTGTGGTCTGGAGCAGAGGGATCTTAGCTCCCAGGAGTTCTATCGGGAGATTGCGTGTTATTTCTTGTGAATCCCTACATTTATGTTTTATAAGAAATCTCCACGCCTGTAGAGATACTTGAATAGTGGGACATATACCCCCAGTGCCCCATGGTTCCCATATGTCACTCATTAGGAAGGTGGTTAGGTTGTCTATGGGAAGTAGTGATGTTTCTAGTTCTACCCATATCTGACTGTCTGTATGGGGAAACCAGTGTTTGAATTGATCAAGGCTTGTTGCATACAGGTAATCCTTTAGGTCTACGTATCCTGCTCCCCCTATAGATTTATGAGATGTGAGGCTGCTGTGTGGACATCTGGCTTTTGTACCCCCCCCCCACCTGAATTTCCATATTATTTTAGATAAGGTGTTGATATAGTGCATAGGTATCGGGATTAGTAGGGAGTGGAATATGTAGAGTATTTGTGGCAATATGGACATCGTAAAAGCTGCAATTCTACCAAGCCATGACAGCTCTCGTTTAACAATATCCGTGAGTTGTCGATCTATATTGGCCATGAGTGGTTTGAGATTGGTGTCTGCTAGGGTGGATGTTGTGTTGGTCAGCGTTATACCCAAGTATGTGATGCCTTTATTGTTCCAAGAGTATGGGAGAGTATTTTGAAATGTGCTTTTTGCAAGTTTGTGCACTCCCATGTCCAAAATCAGTGATTTATTAAAGTTAACTTTATAATATGAAATTTCTCCAAAGTCTGATAGTGTTTTATTCACCTGCGGTAGAAATGTCAGTGGGTCTGTAAGTAAGAGGATAACATCCTCTGCAAATAGATTTATGACACGTTTGGTCGTTTCAAGTGTGAAGCCCTTGATTGTTCGTATGCATAGATTCTGCCAGTGGTTCTATCATCAAGTTAAATATTTTAGGGGAGAGAAGGCAACCTTAGCGAGTGTCGTTGGATATATTGAAAGGTTTGGATTGGAGACCTGACGTATAGACCTGGGCTGATGGGCAAGAATAAAGAGCCAGTATTGCGGTAAGTATTGGACCTTTGAAATCAAATTTTGCTAGCACTGCCTCCATATATTTCCAGTGAACTCTATCGAACGCTTTCTCTGCATCTATAGATAGAAGCAGAGAAGACATTCTTGTTTTCGTTGCATCATGGATAACATTAATAATACGCCTAGTGGTGTCTGAGGTCTGCCTCCCCCTCACAAATTCCATCTGGTCTCTTGGTATGATGCAGGGGATTACATTCATGAATCTTTTGGCTAGCAACTTTGCGTAAATTTTGACATCAGAATTCAGTAGAGAAATTGGTCTGAAATTGGCTGGGGTGGTGGGATCTTTTCCCGGTTTTGGTAAAGTTATGATGTGGGCTCTCGGCATCTCAGGGGGGAAAGAAGATGTGTTCTCTGCTCTTTTGAAAACCTCAAGAATGTGTGGGGAAAGTATTTCTTTGAAGACCTTATAGTATTCATTCCCGAAACCGTCAGGTCCTGGAGATTTTCCGTTGGGCATTGTTGATATAATTTTTTCTATTTCCTGAGTTGTGATTGGGGCATTCAACTGTGATAGTTGTTCCTCTGTTAGGGATGGGAGATTTATTTTCTGCAGGAATGTTTGTATACTATCTGGGGTCAGCTGTGGTGTTGCTACTTCTGTGTGCAGGTTGTATAGTGCTCCATAGTAGTCAACGAATTGATTCGCTATGTCTTGAGTGCTTGTGATCTTGTGGTGCGTGGTGGGATGCAATAAGTAAGCTATTTTGGATTTGGTGCGGGTGGCTTTTAGTCTGTTTTCTAGGTATTTCCCTGCTCTATTTGCATTGGCATATGAATTAAGTTGTAGTCTACGAAGGTGTTTATCAAATTGTTGTGTGAGGAGCTCCCTTAACGTATCCCTAAGGTGGGAGAGCGTAGTGGCCATGGCTGGCCTGCGGGATGCTTTGTTATGTGTTTCCAACAAATGGATTTATTTCAATACGTTATTCAGTGTGGTGGTATGGCGGTTCTTTTCTATGGCACCTAGCTGTATAAGGATGCCTCTTATGAATGCTTTGTGAGCATCCCAGAGAGTGAATGGGTTCATGTCAGGTGCGTAATTGTTGTGGAAGAAATCCCTAAGATGCTGAGAGACCACTGGGTATAGTTTAGGTTCTTGAAGGAGTCTTACATTACAGCAGCAGATGGGTGGCGAGGAGGAAACACCCTGCTCGTTAATAGTCAAAGATATCACAGCGTAATCAGACCACGTGATATCATGTATCAGAGTGGTCCGAACACGCTGCAGAAGCCACTTATCGGTCAAAAACATATTGATTCACGAGTATGAACAGTGTCTGGTGGAGAAAAAAGTATAGTTCCTCTCGCTGGCGTGAAGACATCTCCAGGAATCAAAAAGTTCATGTGTATGGAGAAGATTAAGTAGAGTTGTCGGTCTTTGTGGTTTAACATTAGCGATGTGTAGCTTGGAGTCTGCTTGGAGTTAGCCTTCTTGATCACTTGTTTTATGAATCTCATTTGGTGAGTATTCGGTGCAAGTGTCACTAGGGTGAATGGTTTAGCGTTGAAGTCCCCTGTTAGAATTATGTATCTACCTCTATCATTGATTAAAGTCTCCTTGAGTTGACAGGATATGATGTTTCTTATGGCCATCATCTGCCCTTTTTGTGTGTTGTGCACGCTAAAAATACCCGCGGGTAATCTTTGTTAGTACAGTTTGGGGTTTTTTGCTTTTGGAAGTGGGTCTCCTGAATGAAGAGGATGTCCGCCTTGTGTTTACGGGCCTCCTTCCAGACTGAGAACCTCTTGGCAGGGTGGTTTAAACCTTTAACGTTCAGTGATAAGCATGTGATAGTCATCTTTGGTGTTTGGTAGTGTTCTGAATGGTAACATGCGTTAGGTACTTACTGCGTCCAAATCTGGTTGTTTGGAGTGTCTTCACTGGTGATTGGATAGTGGCAGACATCACATCATCATTGGGCGAAGTGGCCATGAGAAGGTAGTCACTGTGTGTAACATAAAAGTAAGAGAGAAAAAAACAGAAACAAAAAGCAAAATGGTTCAACTGAGATATCATAAAAAGGGATCTTAGAACTGATCCGTGTGCAGGCATGGCTGCTAAACTTGATAACGGGGTAATAGGAGACTAACTGTAGGCTCCTTCTGCCAGAGAGATGTGAGAGAGATATTACGGAGTAGTTATGAGCTACCCCCAGCTTACTTTCTGTTATTGCGCTTGTGTGAAACCACCTGGCATTCTCCATGGAGCGGTTGCGGGTCCGGCAAGATATTGGGATGAGCTGCTCGGTCCTGAAGGATCCTACAGTGTTGTAGGGTTGCAATGCCTTCCTCCAGTGCAGTTATGGATTTTGTGAGCCCATTATGCGTAATGATGAGCTTGGCATGGTACTTACACTTGTGCGGCATTCTGTGGTTCCTTAGTGATGGTTGCCAGGTTGTGCCTTCTCTGCAACGTATGCCTAGAGGGGTCTGGCAAGATTTGTAAGTCAGCATACTGCGGGGGAATATTGTCTGGCTTGCATGCTGCTTGGAAGATTTGTTCTTCATTACCGTGTCCCTTGGGGTGCCTTCCGGGAGGAAAGAAGGTTTAGGGATCCTGTGGATCCTATCCACTATCAGGTCATGTGTGTTTAGAGCAGGCACCAGTGTGGAGAACAGTGTTTGGGCATACTGTAGGAGGTGGGTTGCGGAACAGATTCTGGGATGCCTCTCAACTTTATATTGTTGCGTCTGCTTCGGTCCTCAAGGTCTGCAACCTTGTCTTTCAGCCATGCAATATCCTCCCCTTGTGCCGCATGAGCGTCCACCATTACATTATATGTGGTGGTGTATTCTTCCATCCTGTGTTCGACCCGGTCCACCCTGACCCCTATAGCCTTCACCTCCTTGTGACAATAATTTATTCCTTTTACCAGATCAGTGTGGAGAGCTGATCTGAGTGAGATCAGCATTTCTTTCAGCATGGTGTCTGATATGGGCTTGTCTGCTGTGGGAAAGTCTGCTATGGGGTCAGGGGCATTTGATGGCTGTGCAGCCTTGTTCCCCTGCTGCCCGCTTACCTCCATGTCTTGAGCGTACTGTGTTCTGTCAGGGGAGGTCAATATGGGATTAGATTTAGCTGGGCTTCTTGTGGTGGGACTGGAGGCGCCTGAAGATGTGCTGCTCTGCAAGCTATCCTTGCTCGGTGTGGTATTGTGGCTTCCGCTGCCGTCCCTGTGCTTCGTGGCCTGGTCTACTGAGTGCTGTGTAAGCTGGCTGCCGCCATTTTGCAGGAGCCCACGGGACTTCAGGGAGAAGAAATTTGCCATCTTCTGCGGCTGTGGAGTATTTTTTCACTGCCGCGACATCCCCTCGATGTACCGCAGGTCACCCGGTATGTTTGTGGCCGCTGATGTAGCTGGTGGGCTCCTATGTGGTCGTGTCTCTCTGGCTGGCGAGCAGAGCTCCTGACTCAGGCGTCCATCTCAGAGCTCGGTCGCCACGCCCCCCCCTAACATTTTTAAATGGGCCATCAGAGGGAGCGAGGAATCTGATAAGGGGACCTTATATTTTTGTCTTTAAATACTCCTTAAAATAAATGTTTTATACTTATGTTGGCCAAGAATGTTTGTGTCTAATCTGCTTGCAATGTTTTCTTTTTGTTTCAAATATGTGAAGTAGTAACAGTGAGTCATAACAGACAGAAAAACCAGTACCATCAGTACATGAAATCATACAGTTTACAATTAAAGTAGTTCAAAATCAAATCATTACAAAACAGTTGTCATATTTAACCACTTAACGACCAGCGCACGCCGATGTACGTCCTATTTTGGAAGAGGGATATCTCGGTAACGGCAGCAGCTGCTGCCACAACCGAGATATCCATCTCTTCAGGCGCCGGTCGTGTGTGTCGGGAGAGGTGCCACCCCCCCCCACCGCTCTCCCGCGCCCTCCGCTGCTTACCGGAGCCGTCGGTAGCAGCGGAGGCGATCGGGTCCTACCGATGGCTGGGTATGGAGACCAGTGAGGCTAAGATGGCCCCCACTCGTCTCTATACCATAGGAGGGCGTAAGCGATGTCACAACGTCACTTCTGCCCATACCTCTTAAAGGTATATTTTTTTCAATGTCATTTTTTAAAATTACTTTTTTTTTAATTGCATATAAGTCCAAATATGAGATCTGAGGACTTTTTGTCCCCAGATCTCGTATTTAAGAGGACCTGTCACGCTTTTTTCTATTACAAGAGATGTTTACATTCCTTGTAATAGGAATAAAAGTGATCCATAAATTTTTTTTTTAAAGTGTAAAAATAAATAAAATCAAGTAAAATAAATACGATTTTTTTTTTAAACCCCCCCCACTCCCGACGAGCTCGCGCACAGAAGCAAACGCATACATGTGTAGCACCCGCATATAAAAACGGTGGTCAAACCACACATGTGAGGTATTGGCGCGATCGGTAGAGCGAGAGCGATAATTCTAGCCCTCTGCAATGCAAAACATGCAACCTGTAGAATTTTTTAACTATTGTTTATGGAGATTTTTGAGGGTAAAAATTTGACGCCATTCCACGAGCGGGCGCAATTTTGAAGCATGACATGTTGGGTATCAATTTACTCGTCGTAACATAATCTTTCACAATGTAAAAAAAATAGGGCTAATTTTACTGTTGTCTTATTTTTTTATTCAAAAATGTAAAAAAAATTCCAAAAAAATTGCGCTTGTAAGACCGCTGCTCAAATAGGGTGTGAAAAAAGTATTGCAATGACCGCCATTTTATTCTCTAGGGTGTTAGAAAAAAAACAAAATATAATGTTTGGGGGTTCTAAGTAATTTTCTAGCAAAAAAACTGTTTTAAACATGTAAACACCAAATCTGAAAAAGAGGCCTGGTCCTTAAGTGCTTAAGTGGTTAAATTAGAACATATATTAAACATTCAAAGGATGTGTCAAACTAAGTGGTTATAGAAATTTGTAAACAAGGGTCCAAACAGGTTTAAGAAACCATTTTTTGATTTCTGGAGGGTCTATTCAATCTGAACAGGTGGATCAAGATGAGTCTATCCTCATCCCAGACACCCCTAATGGGATCATACTGTGCGAGAGATGAGGCAGTATGTGTGTCTCAAGTTTTGTCAACATTGTTGATCCATTTAACGATATGTGCCCTCAAAGTCTAAGATACGGTATTGTAATTCCCAGTTCTGTTAAGGTGCTGTAGTTTTAATGTAGAGTTAAGGGCAGAGGACGGTTATGGAGAATCTAGAATTTTGGCTCTATAGTTGAAGCATTTGTCGGATAGTAATTATGTGTTTGCAGCTATTGGATACGTAGGTCTTTCTTCAACATGGTGTTGAAAGGGGGGGGTGGGGTGTGAGGGTAGGTATGTATGGAAGATATTTTACTTGCAACACAAAGAAGTGGATATATGGGAAGAGCTAATATACCTTGATTGTGAGGCGTGGTTATGGGTTGTGGATAAGCTACTGATATTTCGAGGAGTCTTTGAAATGTATCCAACATGCCCATGTATTCTGGTATTTAGTCTGATTTTCTTTAGCTTGATGAATTAAGTCTTCCATTTCTGATATCCGCTCAATAAGCTTAAACCAATCTGCTAGTGTAGGTGGAGTGGTATTCCTCCAGTACACTGGTATGCATTGTTTAGCTGCATTTATTAGATGAAGCAGGAGAGATTTTCTGTAGGCGGATTGAGGAAGCGATGTGTGGTGTAATAAGTATTGAGCTGGTGTGAAGTCCAAAGTATATGTCGTGATGATTGAGATTGAATTGTGAACTTTATCCCAGAATGATTTGATATGAGGGCAATCCCACCAGATATGAGGTAAGGAACCCATGTCAGAGTTACATCTCCAGTACAAAGGGGAAACTGTAGGATGGTATCAGTGAAATTTATCAGGTGTATGGTACCATATTGAGTATATTTTGTAATTGTTTTCTTGTGCCGAAATGTTGATAGAACCTTTATAAATATGTTCATAGATGTTTTCCCACTCTTCCTTGGGTAGATCTAGCTTGAGTTCCTTCTCCCATTTCTCGTTTATTAATATGGATTTAGGGTTGATTTCATTAAAGGGAAGTGAGTAAATCGTGGAGATAAGATGTCTTTGAGGTTCTGTGCTGTCACACAGAGCTTCAAAAGGAGTTTGTTCCCTATGCCAGTGTGTGATTTGTAGATATTTGTAGAAAGGGATGCTATATTCTGGAAATTGGGAGGATAGCTCAGTGAATGGTAGAATTGCATCATTTTGAAAGAGTTGATATGCTCTAGGTACAGTTACTGTGTCGTCGTGTGTCGGGTTAACCAGCGAAATACCAGGTGGGAAAGCAGGGTTATTGCTGAGTGAGGTCATCAGGCCTGGTGAGGGGTTCCAATTGAGTGTGTGGGAGGTTGCTTTGAAGGAGCAAAGTGTGGATCCCATTAATGGGTGTGTGGAGCATTCTGTAGGTATTGTCTGAGCGTCAATCCATGGTAAATGGGATAGAGGAACCTGTGTAAAAGACTCTTCAATTGTAATCCAGTCTTTAGAGAGTTTGTGGATGTGCCAGTCAATTATTCTAGTGAGGTGGCATGCGGACTGGTACTTGTGAATGTCGGGGAGGCCTAAGTCACCTTTCAGTTACGGGAGAGTCATTCTATCCCAGTTTAATCTTGGGGATTTGGAGGCCTAAATAAAATTGCTGCAAAGTTTTTTATAATTTACAAAAAATGATGCAGGAAGTTTAATCGGTATGGTTTGTAGAAAGTATAATATACGTGGTAAGATATTCATCTTTAGAATGGAAATCCCTCCAAACCAGGAAAACTGGCTCAATATCCATTTGTGAAGATCCTTTTGAACATTCTGTAGTATTGGTAAATAATTCCTTTCATATAGCTCTTCTAGGTTAGCGGGGAGTTGAATACCTAAGTAAGTAAGGGCTTGGGGTTCCCATTTGAAAGGAAAATTGGCTTTGCATTGAGTCACTACCACCGATGGGAGGGAAATATTAACAGCTTTAGATTTTGTGAAATTAATTTGCAGGTTAGAAAGTTTACGGAAGAGGACAAAGTCTTGGAGTATATTGGGTAAGGGCATTAAAGGGTGGAGGATATTGTTTGCATAGGCTGCAACTTTGTAGTGTTTGTTACGAATAGTAATGCCTTTGATGTCAGGATTAGCCCTGATTTTGCACAATATGGGCTCTAGAGTGAGTACAAAGATGAGAGGTGAGGGTGGGCATCCTTGACATGTACCATTCGAAACAGAGAAGGCATCCGGCAGGCGGCCATTGACCCTTACTCTAGCCGAGGGGTTAGAATACAGTGCTAATATCTGCTGGATAAAGTGTGCAGGAAACCCCATAGCTTGCAATGTTGCCAGCATGTAGTCCCAGGCCACTCTGTAAAACGCCTTCTCTGAATCGAGGGACAGAAAAAACCCGGTTTTGGAGGATTTCGATAGCTAATGATGGATGTTGATTGCTTTGATAGTGTTATCCCTGGCTTCTGTACCAGGGATAAATCCTACTTGGTCGAGGGAAATCAGTTTGGGGAGGAGAGGAAGTATGCGATTGGCAAGTATTTTGGGTCTATAATTAGATACTATCATCTCATCCTTGCCAGGCTTTGGTATTAATGTGATATGGGCTTCTAATAGATCTCTGTTTATTTGTGGGGTTGAAGGTAGTGAGTTCAACGTGTTAGCGAAATAGGGGGTAAGTATCTCTTGAAAGGTTTTGTAATAACTTACGGTCAGCCCGTCTGGTCCTGGACTTTTACCTGTTTTAAGTTGTTTTATGGCAGTTGGCAATGGCAGTTTCCTCAATACTTATGGGATGGTCTAAATGCATTGATTCTTCTGGGGAGATAGAGAACGAGCAATATTGAGATAAGAAATTTGTGATGGCTTCCGATCTGCCTGAAGTCGGGCTTGTAGCGGTCGTGGGGGGTAGATTTTAAAGTTTGGAGAAATATTTGACGAACTAGCAATATCGTCTGGGGATACCAGGATATTACCAGTGGCATCTTTAATTGAGTGTATGGTATTTACTGCTTTTCTCTGTTATAACGCTCTGGCTAGCATTTTCCAGATTTGCTGCCAAACTCATAAAATAGTTTTTGAGTTAAAATGTATTTACATTTCAAAGTTTTACCTAATTCCTCCCGGAGTTCCTCTCTTGCCTGAACAAATTCCGTGACCGATGTAGTGGCAATAAGGACAATTTATGCTTCTGTTCTAGAGTATGAATTTTAGTGGATAATGTCGCAATACGATTCCATTTTAGTTTGTTTATGTAGCAAAGGAGGTGATTTCCCCTCTTATTACGCACTTATGTGCAGCCCAGATATTGGCTGGTGTGGATTCTTCAGTGACGTTTTCTGCAAAATATTATATAAGGCGGGTGTTAATTTGTTGTGTGATTTCAAGGTCTGTTAATATAGAGCTATCAAGACGCCAGATTGAATTTGGGACACAAGTTTTTGGTAGAGATATGGTAATATAGATGGGGTTATGGTCCGAGATCACCATAGGTTGCTTTTGTGAGGAGCGTTAGATCAATCTGGGAAATAAAAAAGTGATCAATTCTAGTGTATTTGTTATGGGGCAATGAGTAATAGGTCTAGGGCTGAAACAACTAATCGATTAATCGACAACTAATCGATTATGAAATTAATCGATTATTATTTTCATTTTTAATCGATTTTATTATTTTCATAATTGATTAATCGGCCAGTAACATAATGGGGTTAAAAAAAAACTAAAATGAGCCCTTTATAGTACAAAAAGAGAAAATAATCACTACTGTAAATATTAATTTCATTGTTCTACAGTAAAAAAATAACCCCTTACAGTAGTGATTATCTGCTTTTTTCTACTATAAAGGGCTCATTTTATTTTTTGTTAACCCCATTATGTTACTAAACGTCTTAGATCTGGTTCACATCTATGCGTTTTATGGTGCTTTTTGCAGAAATGCTCTACAGTTCATTTACATGGTTTCCTATGGGACACGTTCACATCTGAAAGGGTCAGGGACTTTTAACGCCAAATGGTGCTTTATTGGTTCAATACACTTCAATGGAGAAGCTGCAGAAAAGCATGTAATGCATTTTTGCAACAATTTGTGTTATTTAATCTGCCCAAAAAAATGCAAATTGCAGTAAAATCATGTGCGCAAAAATCAAAACACACAGCAAAAAGCACTGCAGAAACAGATCAAAAGCAAACTTTATAGGTGTGTACCGAGCCTTATGCTGGCCACACGGATCAATTTTCAGATGAGAATATTCAAAAATCTTTGTACATTCGCCGAATAAAAGAATTTTGTTTGAAATTTTTACTTGTTTTTAACATTCTGTTTTTAAAATGAAAACCACATACACTGTCTGAAAATTCCTTTGACTAAGAAGTTTTGAAAATGAACGTCAATTTGACACACTTTTTTTAAAAAAATTTAAGGTTATTAACCGATTAATCAGTTAATCGAAACAATAATCGGCCAACTAATCGATTATGAAAATAATCGTTAGTTGCAGCCCTAAATAGGTCTCTGTCATTTGGATGTAATGTGCACCAAGAATCATGCAGGGTTCGTTCTTGTAATTGTTTTTTAATAGCTTTCAGGGCTCTATATGGCATGGAGGACGCCCCATTAGAAGAGTCTTGAGTTTGGTTGAGTGCCACATTAAAATCTCTGCCAAAATGAGGATGCCTGAGTAAAATTCAGTGAGTAAATGTAAAGTTTCTCTGAAGGAGACTTGTTGTTTGTTAGGGGCGTATAGGTTAGCCAAGGTAATTGGTTTGTTGTGAAGTGTGCCTTTAAGGAATAAATAACGTCATTAGTGTGAATGTCTAGTCTTAGTTCAGCAATGGTGGCTAACAGGATATCTTTTATGTCAGCAGCAATGGTCCTCAGGTCGTGTATGTTGAGGTACGGCTGTTAAGGACCATCTTGATCACCTGACATCACCGGAGGTGAAGTCTGAGGTGAGGGCAGAGGCTCCGTCAGTTGTGGCGCTGGGGTCTGTGCCGGTCTGTGGTGAGACTTTGCCATATTTCTCTGTTGTGTCCTTAACATTTCAGGAATATTCTGGATTATACTCCCGTTCAGTTCAGGGTTAGAGCGGGACCTCAACGCCAAGAATTGTCAAGAAGCTTTCCACATCTAAACTTGCGAGGCTATGGTGTGGTTACCTCCGGTCTCGGTAGCGGAAGATCAGTAACGGCGGGAGCTATTCAATCAAGCGGCCATCACCTTGCTTGCTTGTCTAACCACACCCCCTCTGCTTGCAAAGTTATGTGCAAAAGTATTATTTTTTTTTTCTTGTTTGACTCCACAGTTTCCTTCAACGCCACAGGAATGGCAGACTGTGGCTTCCCAATGTGCCCAACGGTGGGACTTTCACAACTGCGGAGGGGCAATTGACGGGAAACACATCCACATCATGCCACCCCCCAACTCGGGGTCATACTATTATAATTACAAGGGGTTTAATAGAATTGTGATGTTGGCGGTGGTGTTGTCGACATACGAGTTTCTCTATGTGGACGTGGGGAAGAATGGCCAGATGTCAGATGGTGGAGTCATTGTCCAGACCGAGTTCTATGGACAGCTCCAGAGTGGTGGCTTGGGCTTGCCACCCGCAGAAGACAACATGGCTGGTCTACCATTTGTCTTTATCGCTGATGAAGCATTTGGGCTGGGTGATCACCTGATACGGCTGTTCAATGAGGACCCTCAACCAGAGGATTTTTAACTACCAGAGCCAGAAGAGAGGTGGAGAATGCTTTCGGGATAATGTAAAGCCGGTTCCGCCAGTTCTTGACGCCAATCAACATGGTGAAATATAAATGAAACCATAGAGTACTTGCATGCTGCATTCTACACAACTTCCTCAGGTGAAATGCTACAAATTATGTGGCCTCAGTTGGGCATGAGGCCAGATCTCCACAACAAACAACAACCCTGACGCGAGGTCCGTTAAAAATATATGGCAGGTAGGGGGGCCATTGATATGCCAGCAAATGTTTGATAAACATTTTTTAAATAAATGTTTTTGTTAAAATTAAATATTTCATTTGATTTACTGCTTGTGTTTCTTTTAGGTATCTCCTAGGTTCTCCAATGGGATTTTCTTTTTGGACATTTTCTTCAATAGAGCAAATGTAATTTAGTTGATACATGAGGTGACAATATCTTCTTTAGCTAACTATTATGTTGTAGGTCTGCTACACACACACAATGTTTTTGTTGTTAATGTATGTAATGCATTAATGATAAAAAACACATCCTTTTCAGCACCATGAATTCATTGTTTTGAGTCCCCAAACTGGCCTGATTGGGGAAAATTTTAAAGCACTGTGGGGGTAATTTACTGAAGGCAAATCCACTTTGCAGTACAAGTGCACTGCGAGTGCACTTGAAAGTGCAATGAAACAGCACTGAAAGTGCAATGAAACAGCACTGAAGGTGCACTTGTAGAGCAAAGTGGATTTGCCTTTAGTAAATAACCCCCATTATCACTGTAAACACCAAATTACTACAAGAACTGGTATTGAGTATTGAAAGAAGAAGCCACACTTTGTTGAGTAGAAAACATTTTACTCAAAACACATTCACGTGTGCTTTAGAAAAGGGTTTTTGAACAAACCAACATATTTGTTGTATAATATTTTTAGGGTTGACAGTACAAATAGCCTTTTTTGGGTTAAACAGGCATGTATAAAACCATAAACATACACAACTCAGGAACTTACAAAGTTCAACTTTGATAAAGTGAAGACAACTGTGTTGATATTGCCTTCATCAGATGGGGTGATGTCACACTTGTGAAAGCCAAATTTTGAAGATGCACACAAATTGGGAGTGAAAATGTGGATTTCCCTCCTGATCCCATGCCTAATGTCAACATGTGCTAGCTCCTATCGTGGGGGATCAATGGACGTGTTTCAGGGGTGCAACCCCTTCCTCGTGTCTATTATAGTTGCGAGGAAGGGGTTGCACCCACAAAACACATACCTTGATATCCTGTGATGGCAGATAAGCACATGTTGACACACTGTGTGCATCTTCAAAATTTTGCTTTCTAAAAAATATTTAAAATGTGTGAAAATCAGAAAAATATAAACAAACTAGAATAATTTTGGGGTGTTTTAGGCAGAATCTAAAAAAACGTCTTCCTTGATCTTCTGTAAATCACGATTGCACACCATGATCTCCCCGATGAGGACGTGTGCACTTGCACTTGTAAAATTTAGATTCTTCTTCCACAACATCCATATCACCTAAAATAAACACACCATGTATTGTAAATATGCAGGCATCCATCTATTACCTGAAGCTCTCAGACACTCACCTGCTGTGATCACTATTTCGCCCACTTCATAAACCTCTCCTTCCTCCACATTATGAGGTTGTGGTGTTGTGAGTTCCCTTTCTTTAGGAGGTTGGGGGTCCCTGGTGACCTCAGAGGTCCCGTGTCTTTTCTCCCCATGCGATTAAAAAAACAGGTATAACCCGACAGGGTTGTCCCCTGTCCCCACTGATTTTTATTCTGTCCCTTGAACCCCTTCTGTGCCATATTCGGTCAAATACGGACATTGCTGGATTTGCTAAGGCATCGGGCACTGACAAGGTGGCCGCATTTGTGGACGACTTGATTTTCTTTTTAACGGACCCTCTTACATCACTGCCCACCCTGCTATCCTCTCTGGCGGAGTATGGTTCCCTCTCTTTATTCCAAATCAATTTAACTAAATCGTCCATCCTTAACATCACCGTGGGGGGAGAGGTGGTTCGGCGTCTACGGGGGACATACCCGCTGCGGTGGGCTACGGATCATATCCGCTACCTCGGAGTAGATGTTACCCCCGACCCGGCGACCCTCTACTCAGCCAATTTTGTGCCTTTGGTGGATCGCTTAAGGGCAGATCTCCTGCACTGGCATTCACTAACGCTGACGTGGTTTGGCCGGTGCAGTGCTCTTAAGATGACTCTGTTGCCGAAAATTCTGTATCTGTTACAGGCGTTGCCCATTTACCTCCCTCCCACCTTTTTCAAGCATATAGATTCCCTGTTCCGTGCTTTTATTTGGTCACACCGGAAACCACGTCTTAGATTACAACTTCTGCACCTGCCTAAGCACAGGGGTGGAGTTGGTCTTCCGGATGTGAAAGCATATTACAGGGCAGTTCACCTGACCAGGTTGGTGGATTGGCACTGTCATGCGGGGGCGAAGCATTGGGTGACCATGGAGGGGGAGGACTCCGGGGGCACGATCGGGAGCAGGCCATGGCTATCGACGCCCCTACCAAGGGCTATACTAGATCACCCCACATTGGGTGGTACCCTGCGGGTGGTGAGGGAGGCCTTTCAGAGCTCGTCGGTGTCCCCGGTGCCCTCCCCTATGGTGCCGGTCCTGGACAACTGGATTTTATTCTGGGCTTCCAGAGTCCCTGCTTCCATCGTCTGCAGACGGGCGACAGGCGGCGGTTATGTGACTTTATTGGCCCCGATGGTCGACTTACTCCAGAGGCGGGGACACGGGCAGTGGACCCGCCACTGGACTTCTGGAGCGGCCTGCAATTACGGAATTTCTTGCGTAACTGTTTGCAGACGCCGGGCATCTCCCGCCCCCTCACGGAGTTGGAGCGGATCTGCCATCGGCTGGAACTGGTGCGGCACTGCCTCTCGTTTCTTTACTCTGCATTGATCCGTCCAGCTGAGGGGTATGTCCCCCCCCATTCGTGGCTAAGTGGGAGGCGGAGCTCGGTACTCGCTTTACTCCATATCAACAGCAGAAAATTCTCCATTTTGCGCAGAAATCCTCTATGGCCACACGAGTCCAGGAGACGTGCTACAAAATCACAACCAGGTGGTATAGGGTCCCATCCGTTCTTCACTGCATCTTCCCTCAGGTGCCTGATTGTTGCTGGCGTTGTGGGGAGGCGGAGAGAACCATGTTGCATGTCTTTTGGGCCTGTCCCTGGAGGGGAACCCTGCGGCCTGCCTGCTGCACCTGTCGGAGCGATCCATTAAAAAGTATAGGAACTCTTTGACTATTCAATTGCTGAATGCGGCGAAGGCCTGCATCCCTTTGTGCTGGAGATCGGAGAACCCACCGGCTAAGTCTCTATGGTTCTCTAAAGTGAACGAATTAAGAGATATGGCAGACCTCACAGCGACGCTTCATAAAGGGGAGGAGGCCTTCTGTGAGACCTGGAGACCACGGCAACATTTCACTTACACTGAGGCTTATCTCCGGGAGGTGGCTATGGATGCCCGTTGAGAGAGGGTATCTTTTCTTTGGCTCCTGGACCCCCCTACCCCCCCCCGCCCTGCGGCCGGATGACGCCCACGGTCATTATTCTGCTCTTTTTTCTTTTGTGTCAGGTTCTTTTGCTTCAGCCTGCCTGAAGTCTCCTATTGCTTCCTATACTTGTTCTGTCTCTCTGTTCTGGTCCCTCTCCCTTTCTCTCTGACCCCCCTTCCACTTGTCCACCCTTGTAGTCCCCTTTTTTTCAACAACCCCTTCCCCTCTATTTCTCCACCTATTCAGTCCTTTTTCTTTCACAGTAAGTTTTTGCCGGCTAATCTATGTAGGACGAGGTGGGTTGTGGGCCTCTCCGGAAATGACTAGTTCTTAATAGTGTAAGCTCTGCCCGCCTGGGGCCTGGCCCATCGCCCATCTCCCTTCTCTTCCCTTTCTTTATAAAATAACAAAAAATTTGTGCATCTCACTGTACTGCATGGCCATGCGATGATTACAGCTCACCTGGGTGGGTTCATATTGCCTTTTGGTGTCAGAGGTCATAGAGTGGAATTTAGCCCCCTGTCCTGGAATGCTTTCAGGTTATGTTAAAGCCTAAGTCTGGGATGGTCTCTATATCTCCCACCCAGGTGTTATTAGGATGTTTATGTTTTGGAACTATGTCTGTTATATCACTGTTGTCCATGCGCCTGTTTTTTTCTTCTTGCATTCAATAAAGGAATTACAAAAAAAAAAAAACAGGTATACTTAGCACACAGATATTTGAGGCCAGAAATAGGAATATGAAACATTGCTTGGAAGTGACATACAATTGTCAGTTTTGGCAGAGCCCCAAGCTGAAGATATGATTTTTTTTGCTGGAATAATTACCTTTTTTGTGCAAGTTTCACACATGTAGAGACCCCTAGTATCCACTGGAGCACCTGTGTGGGACACCTTAAAAAGTTTTCTCTGGTGTCCCATACTAGTGCTCCTGTGTCCAGATGTGTAAACAGCTGTTGCGTGTCCTCTCCTTACACCGAATCAAGTTTGCATTTCATTCTAGTTATAAACCTAGACAACAATGTAGTAAACTCCTTTTAATACAAATAGGCATGAACAAATGTAGTTAACCTGCATCTGCCAAAAACATTGTACTAGTGGGCGAACTACGAACGATTACTGTGCCCACGAACCTGAAACTTGCCATTTTAGACTGTACAACAGTAAAGAAAAGCACATAGAGCAGCACGAACATAATAATAATAATAATAGGAACACACGACAAAATACTTTTTTGCAGCACTCTCTTGATTCTTCTGTACTGATCCTGCTCCCTCAATTTGAGGTCTGACCATCGTTTCCTCAGTTGATCCTTGGATCGCCGTACCCCAAAATTCTTCTGCAGACTTTTCACAACTTTCTCACATTTGGGTTTGGGTAAGGTCTATGCTTCCCATCATAGCTGGCCCTCTTCAAGATGTCCACCATCTCCACCATCTCTAAAAAGGTCATATTTGAGGCCTTAAATCTCCTGGATCGGGACGTTTTTGGTTCCGGGCTTTCGTCGTCCTCCTCATTGCTGCTCTCCTCTGCATACACCTGCTCTTACTTCGCCATATGCTCTCCCACTGCGCCGAAAGAGAAGAGGCAGGGAATTGCTGGAATTGGTGAAGCCGCAGATCCCCATGGCAAACATCAACTATTTGAAGGCCAAAATTGGTGGCCTGAGGAGCACATATAATAGGGAACGCAAGAAGATCCAGGATTCCATGAGATCAGGAGCAGCACAAGTTTATGTCCCCAGGCTGTGGTACTACAACAGACTGCGATTTCTGTCAGACCAGACTACAAAATCACCACGCACATCACGTGACCTCCCAGCACCAGAGCTAATGGGTGGAATGCAGCTGGAACGCACGCTGCCCATCCACAGCCTGGGCTGCATCTGATAGGCATCAGATAGTGCTGTTTTATGTTTTTATTTTTTGGGGGGGAAAGCACCTATGCTGTGTGGACTTTGTCCTCGGTCTGTGTTTTTATTTTATTTTATATTATTACTTTTTTTTTTTTTTATAAATGTAAACTTTTGCATACTACACTATGGGAGCCAATTTTTCTTATCAATGAGGAACATGATCAACTAAATCTACCACTGTTTGGAAATCTGAAGGCTGTCTGAGGGACTGCGGATGCTGACACCTGACACTGGTTCTACATGCGTATAACCCCTGCGGGGTATATGGGAGCTGGTTATCCGGGCATCCTATAATTATGGTCCTTAGCTACATATCGGCCAAGTGGAAAGTTCAAATTACCAATACTCATACTGCATGTGCATGTGCTTGATAACCCATTGACCTCGTTCTTGTTTGGTTTTCCCTACATAGGAGGATCCACACTAGCACTGCATAAGATACATAATGCCTCCCGTCTTGCAATTAGCAAAATTTGCATTTGCAAAATGTATTTATTTAATCCCCTGTTCTAAGTGCAAATCGACAGGGAAAATTGATTATAGAGGCCACCCAGGGGAGAACCTGACCCTGATGGGATGGGTGCAAAAGCTGGTATGACAGACAAATAAAGTAAGAATAAAAGTTGATTGGACTGCTGCAAAAATGCATCAGTGGCCCTAAAACAGCTACACTTGACTTATCCCAGACCACCCCATAATCATACTTACCCAACGAAGGTCGAGTAAGAGGACTGATGATTGCTTTCAGAAAAAGCTGGAGGGAGTCTGGAGTTCAGGGGTTGACCCTGTGTGTCAGAGGTTGCGGGGTTAATAAGAAGGAGCCTCCTGCCTCAAGTGTCACAGCAGCACTGTAAGAGAATCTTAGACATGTCAATTGGGGAGGCTGAAATCACATGCTGCTGAAGAGGAGAGCTGGCTGGCATGCAGGCTGAGGCAGGTATGCTAAGAGTTAATGATCAGTGCCTCCTGCAGTATGGAAACCTGATCTCTCACACAGGCAGAGAGGGATGCTGAGTGAAATGCTGGAGGGGATGAGAGCCAACAGGATATATAGGTTCCTGCCCTGTAGGACACAGAGAGATGGATCTCACTGGCAGAATCCAGGGAAGGAGATGCTGCAGGCATCTGAGGTCCATTCACATGTGATGGCAGTTCTCTGCAAATCCTAGAATGGGGTAGGTGGTGTCTGTTAACAGAGGCAGATTCTGTATTAGAGGCATTGCTGTGGTGGGAAGCAGTGAAGGAGTAGAGCTAGCGCCCTCAGCACCAGTAGCTCTCCAGAGGGGGTCCTGTGTCTGGTTGTATTACTAATGGCCCTGGACGGGCTGGGGCTTGGTCTGGATGGAGGAAAATTGCATGGATGACCCTGGAATAGAGAGGCCTGGCAGCAGGAGATGGGTAGCAGGTATACATTAGGAGCTGAGAGAACAGTCTCACCATAAGAAGAGGAAGGAGCCAGTGAGCCTGACTTCTGGATAAAAGTTCTGTGTCCATGATGATGCAGGAACAATGGGGAGGACAACTCTTGCACCAGCTGAATCTCCTCAGAGCAGTTGGATGTGCCCCAGCATAGCCTTTTCCTAGAGTTCAGACTCCACCCAGTCACCTCAGGTCTTTCTAGCCATTTCTAAGGGAGCTACCTAACTTCATGAAAGGCAGCAGGCAAAGATATGGTCAGCACAGCCAAAGTATTTATCCAAGCAGCATACAGGAATATGGCCCATAAAAAGTCCTGGGTCATTGCAGGCAGAGATTTGGTCAGTACAGCCAAAGGATTGGACCAGGCAGCAGGCAGGAACATCAACCTTAGGGCCTCTGTCAGGAAAGAATGGGCACAGGGGTAGAGGCTTCGTCCCACCCAAATCTCTTTTAAGTCTCCAGACTCCAAACCCTGATCTGAGAATAACAACAGTTTCTACTCAGAACACTAATTTTGAAGACATTCACATACAGTGGGGAGAATGCGGCATTTGAGGGAGCTCCCTAGTCTGGGGGGGTGACCTTGAGCCTGGGGCTTGGGTGCGAAAAGGAATCTTCTCACAACACACGGAGGTGTCCAGGACACCTGGCACCTGAGCAAGAGAGGACAGTGGGAGAGCATTGCCAGGCAAAGTCTCCAGGAGAGAAACAACAGGTCGCAGCCAAGAGGTCTGGTGAGTGTCACACAGTCTGGAGATTTAGGAGGCACGCCTGAGAGGACTGGAAGAGTTCAGTCTGAGATGGGTGCAGAGCCAGAGGAGTGGATTGGGGTGTTACGAGCAGTGAAGAGGGGCAGCTGCAGCCATGAGGACTGGCAGGGCTTGAAGATGTGGTACTGGGCCCAGTACCCACGTGGACAGCTAGCTCTGGGACTATCTACAATTTTGCTAAACTAAAAGGGCCTTGCGGTCCCGGCCTGCAAAGGGCATTCACCTTAGGCCTGGCTGAGTCAGTGTCCCGCCCACAAATTAGTGCTAGCTGGTCCAGGAAGTGCAGGCAAGTGATGTGCTGGTGGTGTTGAGAAGAGATAGTCTGCAAGCAAGTGATGTGCTGGAGTTGAAGATCTGAGTTGTATACACTGGAGGTGTATATAGTCGGTCCCATCGTTTTTTTTTTGCAAATCAGTTTGGGCATCTCATGAATATCTCATCCCCATCCAAGTTTATTCCCCACAATAAAAATAAAAACAAAGTTCAATGACTGGTTTTGTGCCTGAGGGTGAATGAGAACTGTGTACCAGGCTGAACAGGGTGACAGATGGACTACAAGACTCAGCAGCCCTCAAGAGGGCAATGCTAAATTTGGGTGCTCATTCGGGGACCATCTGCTCACAGTAAACCTGTCAGTCATTGCCCCTAGCAACCAAAGTTGATGGAGCCGGGGGAACTGTACTTTGTTCCACAAAAATTGAGGAATTGAATCCAGGGGAAGGATTTATGTGCTTGGCCTGCATTCAGTGCTATAATATTAAGTGTCCTTGCCCATAGCAACCAGCAGGATCTGCTTGTCAATTATTGCTGCCTGCCTACCCAGTTGCCGAACCACGGCTGGGATGAACAGATGCTCTAAATCTGCAATTTAGTGACTTTCTACCATGTGCTGTCACCCGTGGCAATGCCCATGGATTACAAATAGGTCCAGCGATCTGCTATTGCTGGACTTCCTGAACTTGTGTGAGTCACACAGCACCTTATGAATGGTCCCATAGTCTTCTGGGACCTGTGATGTGTCTCAGTAGACTGCAGGGGAAGGAGAGGGGGGGGGAGGGTGCAAACAAGCATAACTTCCCCTTTTGGGTGGAGCTCTGCTTTAAGCTAGTACTATAGATTTAAAGCGGTTGTAAACTGCTGGCTTTTTTTTTGGGGAACCTGCAAGGTAAATCCCTAATGTGCTAGTATGCATACTAGCATATTATGTCAAACTTACCTTAAAATTAAGCCCTCCAGCGCCGAGAATTCAGAGCTGCAGGGACTTCCATCTTCATCTCTCATGCTTCCGGGTGCGCGAACACCAGCTCTGTGACTGGCCAGAGCCGTGATAACATCATTCCCTCCATTTGCGGCACAGGGCTATGAATGGCACAGTGATTTCACTGGCTGCATGTAATGTAAATATCTCCTAAACAGTGCATATTTAGGTTTTAAAATGTCAGTACAGCATAGCTAGTCAGGCATTCATAAAACTGCATATGTATACTTGTATTTGCTTATCCATCTGCCAGAGTGCTTTAGCATTTGTAACCATTCTAAAATGTATATGTACACTTTTAGCTGGATATGGTGATATGCATTATATAGGGGTGTTGGGGTTGGGGTTAAATGCCGTTGAACTGGAAACATTGTGAAGAATTCTTTGGGGTGGGCGGTATACTTTGACGCCTTCCTTTTTGTTGCTAGAGGACCATGTTCGTGCACTGCTCAGAGGACATGCTTAGGCACTCATTTGCTACTAGTAAAAAAAATCACACACAGTAGTTTTTTTCTATATATTCACATCATCTGTTCTCATCATTGGTTTAATCAAATGACAAAAATGAAACTCTTTCAACAGAAATGATTGTTTTCCATTCTTTGTACGCTGTATATTTTTGGCCAAAAAGATCACAAGCCTGCCCACCACATCAAGTAGACTTTTCAAGGCAAGACCGACAATACTACACTACACTTACCTCTACTACTGATGCTAGCCATCATCCTGGATGCCTGCTTGCAGTAAGTCTTGCCCAATAACCTGTGTGGGTGCTACCTTATTCTACGTTGGTCATCTACTTGTGTGCATTTATTGTACCTAGCGCATATGAATCTTTGCTAGTGTAGATTTATTTATTTAATTTAATGTATGCTAATCAATCAGCATCTTTCATTCAACATATGTCCTTTGTTAAAAGACACTATGGAGCATGTGGGGATTTAATACAAATCTAAATAATTTCAGATACATCGCACTTTTTGCCATGGAGTAGTACTGAATTACGGATGGAAGTAGAGATGACTGACGTGTTTCCAGTGTCCAGATGGTGCTTACTGCCTAATGCCGTGTACACACGACCGGACTTTCCGGCAGAAAAGGTCCGGCGGCAGATTCATTTCATCTGATATTGCGATCATGTGTGGGCTTCAGCTGACTTTTTTTTTTTTCAAAAAGTCTGATGGACCTATAAATAGAACACGTTTTAAATCTTTCAGATGGAATCAATTCTTATCGGGAAAACCGTTAGTCTTTATGCTAGTCCGACGGACCAAATACGACGCAAGGGCAGTTATTGGCTACTGGCTATTGAACTTCCTTTTCTAGTCCCGTCGTACATTCGAAACGAACAGACTTTTGTGTAAAGTCAGGAAAGTCAGTTCGTTCGGAAACTCTGTCGGAAAAACCGTCAGAGTTTATTCTGACGGAAAGTCTGGTCGTGTGTACGCGGCATTCGATGCAAGGATCAGCTCTTTACAGCTCTTAATAAATGACTGATTTGTTCAGTAGGTTTTAAAGTTTCATTGACCTCTTGTAGAATGTAAAATGCAAAATACTTTGCAACTGGATAAATATACTGTACAGTATATAATTTGTATGTGTCAATATTCTCACATCGTAAGTTTTTAAAGCCTGTTTCTGCATAAATCATTTACTATGCAAACTGGAAAAAGGATGGTAACAATTTTAGTAAGAAGCCAAACAAAAAGCAGCTGCGGAACTACAGAAATATAACTACACTGTTACTTGTGTGCCACTAGAGGACTCTGCACCCTATTTAGAATGTAGCAAAAATTCACAATTATAAGACCTTGATTTTTGAATGCTTTGATACAAATACAATATAATTGTTGAAAGTGGAAGTTGTACTTGAGTAATGCTGTGTAATTACTTGTGTAATGTTTTAAATTATTAAAGTATATATTTATTATAATAAATATTATATTTAAATGGTATGCTCTTCTTATCAAAGGGTTTTGTGATCTATAGCAAGACCTAAAATGTCAGGTAAATGCTTTCTTCTGTTTCTTTCTCCTTTGTTATTGATTGTTATTGATTGTAGGTCTCAGGGTTTATCCTTTCTATGAAAAAATGCATGTGTACTGTGAAAAAGATATTTAAAGAGGAACTGCAGTCTGCTCACATAATTTGTAATAAAAACATATTTGCCATTCTGGATCTTCCTTCCAACTTGATTGTGTTGAAGTTAGCTCACCTGAGTGGTTGGACTGTGGTATAAAAATATATTTTTTCTGGGTGGCCTGTAGGTATGACTGAAACCTTTAGGATAGCCAAACACGAAAGCTCACACTTTTCTACCTTTTTCTTGTGCGCTATGATTGGTTCAGGTACAATATTGAATTCGAGAGAAACAGTCGCACTGACAAAAGCCGTGCTTTAAAAAATAAATAAATAAAAATAAAAATAAATTGGCGTCATGGGTAAATTGTGTGATAAATATTTATTTGTAAAATAACGCCATTAGATAAATAATAAATGCATCCATTTAACAAATAAAAATGAAATAAAATTTACTCAAAAACATTATAGTTTTCCTTTTTGCTAATACTTTTGCTTACCTTCCCCAGTAAAACCTTAAAGCCTTATGCAAAAGATGGACACAGAATAGCCAAAGAACAGACTGGGTTCAGCAGCTTACTGTACCTGGCACTACACAAACTTGGTTCAGGCTTATTACATAGTTAGTAAGGTTGAATAAAGGCACCAGTCCATCCTGAGTGAGTGTGGGTGTGTGTCCACAAATGTCCCTATCCCTGCACATTGTGTCTCATCAAGATGCTCCTCCATTATATATTATTTACGGTACCCACATAGCACTGTCAATTTACGCACCACACATTGGTCCCTGCACCCAAAGAGCCCACAATCCAAGGTCCCCAACTCACATTCATATACTAGGGCCAATTTTGGGCAGAAGCCAAATAACCTACCAGCATGTCTTTGGAGTGTGGGAGGAAACCCACACAGGCAGAAATGAGTGCTACCCACTACACCACTGTGCTGCCCAACGTGTTAATAAAGTGGTGAGGCTTTGCACAAACAGACTGCAACATATCTATATAATGTCAAGTGACATTTCATGTCTACTAGAAGTGTATATTTGCCATGGCCGCCACTTATTCATATGTTGCTGTAGCAGCCTTATGTATTGAAAGCACAGGTAGAAATACCCAGCCCTTTAATACAGGAGACTGAATGTTCTTTATAATACAAAGCAACATTTGGCAGCCTAATTTAATACATGCAAAGTACACAATTGGCTTCTATCTATGGACATGTTCTATTGTAGCCAACGACCCATTTTCCTTTATACAACACTATATTTCCAGCTACTTTGGTTTTCATTCAATTCTCTGGGGTTTGGTGGTTTATTTGATATGTTCTAATGTCTCCAACCTCAGTTTTCCATTTCATTTCAACTTTCATAGAAGCCAGGAGAGCAGTTACTTAAAGTTTTACATTATCTTCAGCACTTCGTCTCCAGATCTAAAAATTGCCTGTGACTAATTTTTCTTGTGCGTTCATCCTTTATCACACTTTGAAAACATTTTTCTACAGTGAACTGTGGCATCATGCATTACAACAAATGACCCTCTTACAGCATAGTTTAGTCTCAAAATAGTTAGAATATTAATATTTTAGGCATATTGTAAAGCTTAAAATATACTAATTAGCAGATCAAAGAGACAGTATTTGCAACCCAAAAAAAGAAAAGAAACAAATGTAAGTTTAGGATAGATTTTGTAGCAGATAAGTTGTATAAAACTGAAATAACTGCTGTGGCCATATACCAATTGTCTAGTTAGTACTTTCATGTTGGAAGAATTTCTTGTGTGTATATTTTTTGTTAGTTTCAACCAGTAGCGGCTGCTCATAAGGGGCTCCCCTATCTATACCATACGCCCGGTGCGTAATCTCCATGCCGGGCACCGGACGTATTGATTTCAATGGGTTTTTGTTTTTTAACCACTTAAGGATCGCCTCATGCCGATGTACGTCGGCAGAATGGCACGGCTGGGCACAAGCATGTACCAGTACGTTGCTTTTTAAGTGCCCAGCCGTGAGTCGGGAGCACATCGCTCCCGACCCGGTCCGGAGCTCCGTGACCGTGACCGTGGCCGCGGGACTAGTGAACCCGATCGCTGCTGGTGTCACAGAACTGAAGAACGAGGAGAGGTCTGTGTAAACAAATCTCTCCCTGTGCTTCCTAGTGTGGCTGTCACTGATTGTCTCTTCCCTTTTATAGGGAAGGACGATCAGTGACATCACATGCCAGGCCACGCCCCTACAAAAAAAAAACACATAACGTCATACACAACACCTACACTGCTCCCTAGTGGTTAACTCCTTCACTGTCAGTGTCATTTACACAGGAATCAGTGCATTTAACCTCCCTGGCGGTATGATTCAGTCTGGATTTAGGTGCTGAAAGCGGTACAATTATTTTGCATGGAAATTTGGCGTCTTATATTGTAGTCCTGTAATTCTTAGGAATAACTCTCTTAACCACTTCAGCTCCGGACCAATAAACACCTTAAGGACCAGAGGTCTTTTTGCAATTTCGCACTGCGCTGCTTTAACTGGTAATTGCGCGGTCATGCAATATTGCACCCAAACGAAATTTGCGTCCTTTTCTTCCCACAAATAGAGCTTTCTTTTGATGGTATTTGATTGCCTCTGCGATTTTTTTTTTTTGCGATATAAATGGAAAAAGAGCGAAAATTTTGAAAAAAAAGATATTTTCTTCTTTTTGTTATAAGAAAAATCGAATAAACTAAATTTTAGTCATACATTGAGGGCAAAATTTATTCAGCCACATGTCTTTAGTAAAAAAAATGTCAATAAGCGTATATTTTTTGGTTTGTGCAAAAGTTATAGCGTCTACAAACTAGAGTACATTTTCTGGAATTTACACAGCTTTTAATTTATGACTGCCGATCTCATTTCTTGAGGTGCTAAAATGGCAGGGCAGTACAAATCCCCCCCAAATGACCCCATTTTGGAAAGTAGACACCCCAAGGAAATTGCTGATGGGTATGTTGAGCCCATTGAATATTTATTTTTTTTGTCCTAAGGGATTGAATAATGACAAAAAAAAAAAAAATTTTTTTACAAAAAGTTGTCACTAAATGATATATTGCTCACACATGCCATGGTTATATGTGGAATTGCACCCCAAAATATATTCCGCTACTATAGTCCTAAGGGATTGAATAATGACAAAAAAAAATATTTTTTTACAAAAAGTTGTCACTAAATGATATATTGCTCACACATGCCATGGTTATATGTGGAATTGCACCCCAAAATATATTCCGCTACTTCTCCCGAGTATGGGGATACCACATGTGTGGGACTTTTTGGGAGTCTAGTCGCGCACGGCACCCCGAAAACCAATCACCACCTTCAGGATTTCTAAGGGTGCAAATTTTTGATTTAACTCCTCACTACCTATCACAGTTTCGAAGGCCATAAAATGCCAAAATAGCACAAAACCCCCCAAAATGACCCCATTTTGGAAAGTAGACACCCCAAGCTATTTACTGAGAGGCATGTTGAGTCCATGGAATATTTTATATTTTGCCACAAGTTGCGGGAATATTACAAACTTTTTTTTTTGCACCAAGTTGTCACTAAATGATATATTGCTCACACATGCTATGGGCATATGTGAAATGACACCCCAAAATACATTCTGCTGCTTCTCCTGAGTACGGAGATACCACATGTGTGGGACTTTTTGGGAGTCTAGTCGCGCACGGCACCCCGAAAACCAATCACCACCTTCAGGATTTCTAAGGGTGCAAATTTTTGATTTAACTCCTCACTACCTATCACAGTTTCGAAGGCCATAAAATGCCAAAATAGCACAAAACCCCCCAAAATGACCCCATTTTGGAAAGTAGACACCCCAAGCTATTTACTGAGAGGCATGTTGAGTCCATGGAATATTTTATATTTTGCCACAAGTTGCGGGAATATTACAAACTTTTTTTTTTGCACCAAGTTGTCACTAAATGATATATTGCTCACACATGCTATGGGCATATGTGAAATGACACCCCAAAATACATTCTGCTGCTTCTCCTGAGTACGGAGATACCACATGTGTGGGACTTTTTGGGAGTCTAGTCGCGCACGGCACCCCGAAAACCAATCACCACCTTCAGGATTTCTAAGGGTGCAAATTTTTGATTTAACTCCTCACTACCTATCACAGTTTCGAAGGCCATAAAATGCCAAAATAGCACAAAACCCCCCCAAATGACCCCATTTTGGAAAGTAGACACCCCAAGCTATTTACTGAGAGGCATGTTGAGTCCATGGAATATTTTATATTTTGCCAAAAGTTGCGGGAATATTACAAACTTTTTTTTTTTTTGCACAAAGTTGTCACTAAATGATATATTGCTCACACATGCTATGGGCAGAAGTCAAATTACACCCCAAAATAAATTCTGCTGCTTCTCCCGAGTACGGGGATACCACATGTGGGGGACTTTTTGGGAGCCTAGCCACGTACGGGACCCCGAAAACCAAGCACTGCCTTCCGGATTTGAATATAAAATGCAACCAAAAAACCTGTTAGCGATGGCAGGGATCAGGCCTGACTCTGCGATCGCTGCAGTTATGTGTTTAGTGTTTTGTAAGTGACAGTGATCGATCGATACTGCACTTGGGTGGGCTGGGCAGAGGGGCAAAACGCAGGTGCTAGCAGGTATCTGGGCTGATCCCGCTAACAATGCGTTTTTTTGGAACCCTAAACTGCTGGGGACGCTAGTATAGATCTGATCAGATCAGATATTGATCTGTTCAGATTCTATACCACTACGGGAGGTGTATGCTTTGCGTGTGGGTGTTAGCGGTACTGGCACTAACCTAGCGCTGCCTGGGGCGACGCAGACCCTGACCCTAAAACCTAATTGATATCACCCGCCGGGTTATCAGGGGGTTAAACCTTTATTGGGTAATAAATGGTGGGTAACCTGATGCTATAAAAAACAAACTAACCAGAGTCACCCGTAACACTTATACGGTGATCAGTGGTGAAAGGGTTAACTAGGGGCAATCAGGGGGTTCAAATTTTTATTAGGTAGTATATGGGGGTCCCTGGCGCTATATAAAAACCTGACGGGGAACCTAAATAACTAACTGGCTAACCAGCGTCACCAGTGACACTTATACTGTGATCGCTGGTGAAAGGGGGTGAAAGGGTTAACTAGCAGCAATCAGGGGGTTAAAACCATTATTGGGTAGTATATCGGGGTACCTAGCGCTATAAAAACCTGGCGGTGAACCTAAAAAAATAACTAGCTACCTAGCGACACTAGCGACACTGATGCAGCGTTCAGAAAAATTATCGCTTAGTGACACTGGCAAAAGGGGGTGAAAGGGTTAACTAGCGGAAATCAGGGGGTTAAAACCATTATTGGGTAGTATATCGGGGTACCTAGCGCTATAAAAACCTGGCGGTGAACCTAAAAAAATAACTAGCTACCTAGCGACTGTAGCGACACTAATGCAGCGATCAGAAAAACGATCGCTTAGTGACACTGGCAAAAGGGGGTGAAAGGGTTAACTAGCGGCAATCAGGGGGTTAAAACCATTATTGGGTAGTATATCGGGGTACCTAGCGATATAAAAACCTGGCGGTGAACCTAAAAAAATAACTAGCTACCTAGCGACACATGCAGCGATCAGAAAAATGATCGCTTAGTGACACTGGCAAAAGGGGGTGAAAGGGTTAACTAGCGGCAATCAGGGGGTTAAAACCATTATTGGGTAGTATATCGGGGTACCTAGCGCTATAAAAACCTGGCGGTGAACCTAAAAAAATAACTAGCTACCTAGCGACTGTAGCGACACTAATGTAGCGATCAGAAAAACGATCGCTTAGTGACACTGGCAAAAGGGGGTGAAAGGGTTAACTAGCGGCAATCAGGGGGTTAAAACCATTATTGGGTAGTATATCGGGGTACCTAGCGAAATAAAAACCTGGCGGTGAACCTAAAAAAATAACTAGCTACCTAGCGACACATGCAGCGATCAGAAAAATGATCGCTTAGTGACACTGGCAAAAGGGGGTGAAAGGGTTAACTCTAGGGGCAATCAGGGGGTTAAATCTTTATTGGGGGGTGATAGGGGGCTACCCTGGACCTAACACTAACTGTCCTGACAGTTTTTACTGTCACAACTGACACTGAATGCATTGATCAGTAAAGAAATGATCAATGCAATCAGTGACACTGTGACTGGGGGGGGATCGGGGGGCGATCGGGGGGGGGGGGATCGGGGTGGGGTTTGTGTGCCTGTGTGTACCTACATGTCAGTGTAGTGTTGGTGCACACTTACTATTAGTCTTCTCCTCGTAGTCCGGTCAAAAAGACCGCCCCGAGGAGAATGACATCACTTCCTCCTTCCTGTGTAAACAATACACAGTGGGAGGAAGCTTCTCATTGGCCAGGAGCGATCCAGAGGGGGTGGCCGAAAACCAACGGCCATCCCCTCATCACGGAGCGCTCCTGGAGCGAACCGGACCGCCGTAACCAGCGGGAGGGGGTCCGATCGGACCCCCCACCCGCTGGAAGGCAATCACGTACATCTACGTGATTGTGCCTGCCTGTGCCATTGTGTTGACGTACATTGGCAATACGGCGGTCCTGAAGTGGTTAAATATGTTCAAACCAGAGTCTAGCAGACATCCCGGGTATGATAAAGTTTATAATATAATAAAGAATAATAAAAAAATATTCAATAATGTAATCAAATCCTAAAACACTGAAAAAGGGACACTTTCTGGTTGCTAGGGACAAACTCCAAATTCCAGGCAGAAAAAAACAGTATTTATAATATAAAAGTGCATGCAGGGCACTGCACAGACCACTAGGGACAAAGGGGATGTGTAATTTTGTAATACAGCACTGTAATCTGTAAGATTACAGTGCTGTGTGTGTTTTGTGTACTTTAACTTTTTTGAATTTGCCGCCGTTCTTCGCTCCCGTGCGCCGTAACGCCGCAGGGAACGGAGCTCGGCGGCATTCGGCACTGTGAATCGAGCGGAGGACAGCTCGATCACACAGAGTGGAGGACATCGCTGGATCCAGGAGACAAGGTAAGTAAGGCCGCGTACACACGGGCGGACTGTTCGCCCAACTTAGTTCGTCAAACAATCCGACAAACAGTCCGCTCAAAATTTGCATGAACGGACTTGACCACACACGATGAACGAACAGTCCGCTGAAAGCGTGCGCGATGACGTGAACGGCACGTACGTCGGGACTAGAAAAATGACGTCCTATACACTGCAATGCAATCTTCGCCGTGTAAATCCTTTCTGAGCATGCGCGAAACTTAGTCTGTCGAACGAGCCTACACACGAGCGGACTGTCCGCTGAAACCAAGTTTGGGCGGACAGTCTTACGGAAATTCCGAAAAACTTTGTTCGTCAGACTGTCCACTGAAACAGTCCGCTGAAGACCACACACGAGCGGACTGTCCGCTGAAACACTGTTCAGCGGACAAAGTTGGGCGAACAGTCCGCCCGTGTGTACGCGGCCTTAGTCTCACTGTGTCCTCCCCTGCATCCAGCGAAGCGATCCCGAGTCTGGCTCGGGGTTACCGCTCCTATCAGTAAATTCCTAACCCGAGCCAGACTCGGGATTACCGCTAGGGGGGTTAAATAGCACTGATTGCTGTATAAATGACAATGGTCCCAAAAATATGTCAAAAATATCCGATGTGCCCGCCATAATGTCGCAGTCACAATAAAAATCGCTGATCGCCGCCATTACTAGTAAAAAAAAAATTTTTAGAAAAATGCTATAAAACGATCCCCTATTTTGTAAACGCTATAATTTTTGCGCAAACCAATCAATAATCACTAATTGCGATTTTTTTTTTACCAAAAATATGTAGAAGAATACGTATCGGCCTAAACTGAGGAAAAAAAATGTTTTATATATATATTTTTTTGGGAATATTTATTATAACAAAAAGTAAAAAATATTGCGTTTTTTTCTAAATTGTTGCTCTATTTTTGTTTATAGCGCAAAAAATAAATACCGCAGAGGTGATCAAATACCACCAAAAGAAAGCTCTAATTGTGAGGAAAAAAAGGACGCCAATATTGTTTGGGAGCCACGTCGCATGACCACGCAATTGTCAGTTAAAGCGACACAGTGCTGAATCGCAAAAGTGGACTTGGTCCTTTGGCTGCAAATTGGTCCGGGGCTTAAGTGGTTAAGCACACGATTAGAGTCTGAGGCTTTTATTGGCTTCAAAAAGAATGGGCTCGGGGCACAAAACACATTACGCCCCCCCCCCCCCCCCGAGCCCACCCACTTGTGTGACTATAGCAGATTAATATTCACTTATGTCCTCCTAATTCTTCTCTCGCCCAATCAGGAAGTGGGTCCTGCAACTCGATTGACTGGAAGTCCTAAGACCAGATTGGCCAGGAAGAGAAGCAACTGCCTGGACTCAGGAGCAGATGCAGGGGGGAAGCCGCCGAAGCCGCGACCTGGATAGGGTAAGTGGGCGCACGCGAGAGCAGGTGAGCGATCATGGCGGGGGGGAGTGAGGGCCATGTCTCCCCTCCACCAAAAAAAAAAAATGCACACCAGCTGCCACTGGTTTCAACTAAGTAAATTAGGTGATAATCAGTAAAATAGTAATGATTCTTATGATCAGGATAACTTTAAGGCTGGGTTTACACATGTGCGGTGCGAATTGAAGCTCCATTTTCACAGCTAATTGATAAAGTAGTTGTTCAGCGTTTTAAGGTCAGTTTTTGATCAGGATCAGGTCAAGTTTGCAATAGTATCAGCTCAGGTTTAAATCATGATCAGGTCAAGATTGTATCCTGTTTGCAACTGAATGACATGTGCGATTCAGAAGCATTCCCATAGAAGTCAATGGGCCTGAATTCATCTGCAGAAATCTTTTTCAATTCGCACTGAATTCACACTCGGGCTGCACTGGACATATGTGAACAGGCACAATAGAAAACAATGTTCTTTCACATGTCATGCGAATTGGATGCACTTCAGAAAGCATCCAATTCCATATGTGTGAACCTAACCTAACACTTTGCTGATATTTATTAAATACCAGGTTAAGTCTATATCTGCAAACACATGTGGAGGCCATAGTATGGTTATAGTCTAACAATAAAAAACAACAATGGAACTTAAAGAAAAATGAATGAATTTAGTGCAAGCTTATCAAGTGGTTACCCTATCTTTCTTAAAAGTACAGACGCATAAAAGAAATCCATACTCATCCAAGGCAGAAAGTGCTCTAACCTTGGGTGCTGTGATAGAGGGGCCATAGCTTCGACTGGAGACTCCCCAGATAACAAGCAATTGTGCTGCAAGTTTGAAAATGACTTGCTAAGCTATTGCTAGACTTGCCAGGCTTCACAAGTTTGTTGCACAAATGCAGCAAGTCCCCATTGCGTAACTCCAGATCAACTTTCTTTGCAAACATTCTGCAAGTCTGCTGCAAGTTCTGGTTCAGTTATGTTGTGCAATAGTCATCCCACCACAGGGGTCACTGTGGCTGAACTTTCATGCTGTAGACTTCCAGAGCTCTTGCTGTAGACTCACCATTGCAATTTTGCTCTTGCTAGAGACTTGCCACGCAAGTTTGCTACAATTAGGAAAAGTATCAACCAGAACTTGTGCTTAAAGTGCTCTGCAAGTGCACAATTGGCAGTGAAAATGTGTACCAAGGTAACATACTTACAATTCAACACTGCCACAAATTAATGGCGAATTATCCTTGCTATCTAGATCTCCTGTGTCTTTACCATCCCAGTGGTCTCCAGCCTTCTGCAAGACTGGAATATAACAGTAACATCCCAGCCTGCAGATTACTTTTGGAAAATGGCTCTTCCAGTGTAATTAGCATAGATAGCATGGCCACTATCATTTTGACAGTTCTACTCTATATCTGGAACAATGACAGCAGCATATGACGTACATATTAAAATTCACGCTGCTGTAATTATAGGTCAAAATGTCTATAAATGTTCTCACTGATCCAGGTCATGGTTTAGCTTGCTGTAGTTACTTACATTAAACTTGACTTCCATATCTTCTCCAGGCCATTTCTTCAGTTCCATTGAGTGTCAGAAGATACCCCAGCATTTATATCCACACAGGTAGTACAGACACCTTAATCCAATCGCCATAAAATGTGTGTTGTCTAAAGCCATCCATAGACGGTTCGAATCTTGGCCAGATCAGCAGCGGACAGCTAAGATTCAAACTATGTATGGACAGGCTGACTGTACCCAAGTCGGTCCATCAATTGACTTGGGTACAACCAGCATGTTGTTTTTTTCATGCGATTATTGTTAGTATTATAGCCGTTAGCAATATTCTTTTGTGTGTTCTCCTTGTATGGACCTTTTCCCCCCTTCGAAGAACACAATAGCTCTGCATGAGGGATTTCCCAATCAACACTGACTATATTGATGGGGGAATCCAATGATTTTCTTTCCTGCAACCCATGGCTGTAGGAAAGAAAATCACATCATCTATGGCCAGCTTGAGAAAAAGATAAGAGGTGTGAAAATAGTGGCACCACCCTGTTCTAGTTACATAACCCCATCCTCAGTGTCAAGAAGAGTTAAAACTGGCATTTACCCTTTTTTACTAAAATTTGCATCAGCATCACCAAATTCCAACCTTCAAAAAAGGGGTGACGTACAACACGTACGACGGGACTAGAAAAAGGAGGTTCAATAGCCAGTAGCCAATAGCTTCCATTTCGCAGTTGAATCTGAGCATACGTTAGTTTTTGCGTGTCAGAATTGCATACACACGATCGGAATTTCCAAACTTTTTCCGTCTGAAAAATTGAGATCTCAATCTTTTGCTGGCAGAAAATTTGGCCAGCAAAATTCCGATGGAGCATACACACGGTTGGGTTTTCCGACAAAAAGCTCTCATTGGTCTTTTGCTGGCCAAAATTCCGACCGTGTGTACGTGGCATTAGAGAAACAGTATTCCTACTGCCCACTAATTAAAGTAGATTTCCTCCAAACAGGGCTGGGACAAGGATTGGAGGGAAGGAGGAGGGAAAGCTGCACCACACACTGTATTGTCTTATTGGAGGGCGCTGAGTGCTGCCCGACCACATCCAGACCTCTATCAGCATGGGGCCTGCAAAGTGACTGACAGCTGAGCTGATTACCAGAGTCAATTGTAAATGCTGGAGCTGGCAGAGGAAGTCTTCCTCTACTCTCTTTCTCTGCAGCTGAGAGATGATATCTATTGTAGAGTGCTGCAAATAAAGACTTCCTCTGCTGGCTCCTGTGACAGCGGTGATTGGATAAGTTTTTCCTATACATTCCCTATTTTGCACACCCTCATTCTGTATGCAATGTTGTTTATTCCCTGATCAAGTCATTGATCATTTTTTTGCATGCCGTGGCTTTGCATTCCCTTTTCCACACGCACTTGTTCCATATGACATGAAATATATTCCCTAAGCCACCAAGACTCATTCTGTGCACCATGCTGAACATTTCCTGTTCCCCAAAGCCCCATTCCATTCATTGGGTATGCGCTACTGTACATATTTTAAAATGCCTCCTAACATTTACCATGCTGTGTGTTCCCTTTTCAATGATGCATCATTTCATAAAACATGCTGTGCATTTCTTATTCTTGACTTCCACATTCCATATGCCATGCTGTATGTCCCCTAGTTGCCAATTCTGCAATGCCTCAATATATATCCTCAGCTGTACATTCTCTTTCCCTTCCACTCCAAGCCATATACCAGGATGTACGTTCTGTATTCTAGGCTGCGAGTTCTATATCCCACGCTACCTCATTCTGCATATCATGAGGTCATAGGCGTGCACATGGGGTGTGGCAGGTGTGCTAGGTGTGCCTGGGTACACCCTAATCACCCCGTGCTGTCACCCAAGATCTGACTCGATATGCTGCATCCAAGCCGTGTTGGTAGCCCGTGCTGTCTGTGAAACAGTTTCACAGACAGCAGATTGCGAGGCAAGAGGCGCTCGTTGTATGAAACTGTCATGTAATGTCACTGATTGCAGGGAGAGAGACCAGCTGTCAAAACTCAGCGGTGATATTGGGGGTGGGCGGGACTGAGCAGCTATCAAACACCAGCCAATGGGATGGGGTCTGGATGGGCCACTACATTTATGAGGCTCTATCCCCTTTATTAAGCAGTCCAATCATTGGCTGATATTGATAGCTGCTTGGTCCCACCCTCCCCCGACATCACGGCTGAGCTGTGAGAGCTGATCTTTCTCCCAGTAAGCAGTTACATTACATGACAGTGTCACACACCAAGCGACTCTTGCAAGCCTCGATCTGCTACATGTGAAACTCTCCCTCTCCTCTATCAGTGCCAATCAATGCTGCCTTTCTATCAGTGCCAATTAATGTTGCCTATCAGTGTCACTGCCAACCAATACTTCCTATCAGTGCCAATCAGTGCTGCCTATCAGTGCCAACCAATGCTGCCTATCAGTGCAAACCAATGCTGCCTTCCTATCAGTGCCAATCAGTGCTGCCTATCAGTGCCACTGCCAACCAGTGCCGCCTATCAAGGCCAATCAGTGCTTCCTATCAGTGCCAATCAGTGCTGTCTATCAGTGCTGCCAATCAGTGCTGCCAATCAGTGCTGCCTATTAGTGCCACCTCCAACCAATGCTGCCAATCAGGGCCAATCAGTGTTTCCTATCAGGGCCAATCGGTGCTTCCTATCAGGGCCAATCAGTGCTGCCTACCAGTGCCAACCAGTGCTGCCCAGTATTAATGTAATCGACTAAAACATTTTAGTCGACTAATATTATTTTAGTCGACTAAAATACGACTAAGATGAAAACAACTGAGTTGACTAAAATACGACTTAAACTAAAATGCAATTTTAGTCAAAAGACTAAGACTAAAACTAATTGAAATGTGACTTAAAAATTAACACTGGTCTGTAGTGCATGTTCATACCTCAATGCCATAATAAATAGAGATGGCCTTGCAGTTCGTCCTGCAAACTTTGCTCGTTCGCGATTCGCCAAACCGGCGGACTTCTGGCGCTGTTCGTGGCGGACATATTAGTTTACATTGTGAAGAACTTTGACCCATGACACATCCATCATGGGGTACAGGACAGCCAATTGAGACATTTCAGCACATGGACATAGTCCCTACCTTTTAAATAGACCTGATCTGGCAGCCATTTTACATTCTGTCTTTTGTCAGTGTAGGGAAAGGACGTTGTGTGGAGCAGGGACAGTCAGTCTGTAACTATTAGGTCCACAAAAGTCCTTTTAAGGACTGGTATAGGTGTGTACAGTATATAGGGTTGTAATACACTTATAATATACTTTCTTTCAAATATAGAAAGCATATTATAGTGCACTGCAGTGCTGCTGACCAATTCTGCAGCTGTCTTTTCTTAGTGTAGGAACATTTTGGTGTTTGGAGCAGGGACAGTCTGCAATTCACTAGCTACTAGCTAGCTAGTATTAGGTCCACAAAGGTCCTTTTAAGGACTGGTATAGGTGTACAGTATATAGGGTTGCAATACACTTATAATGTACTTTCTTTCAAATATAGAAAGCATATTCTAGTGCACTGCAGTGCTGCTGACCGATTCTGCAGCTGTTGTTTCTCAGTGTAGGGACAGTTTGGTGTTTGGAGCAGGGACAGTCTGCAATTCACTAGCTACTAGCTAGCTACTATTAGGTCCACAAAGGTCCTTTTAAGGACTGGTATAGGTGTGTACAGTATATAGGGTTGCAATACACTTATGATATACTTTCTTTCAAATATAGAAAGCATAATATAGAGCACTGCATGCAGTGCTGCTGACCGATTCTGCAGCTGTCGTTTCTCAGTGTAGGGACAGTTTGGTGTTTGGAGCAGGGACAGTCTTCAATTCACTAGCTACTAGCTAGCTACTATTAGGTCCACAAAGGTCCTTTTAAGGACTGGTATAGGTGTACAGTATATAGGGTTGTAATACACGTATTATATACTTTCTTTCAAATATAGAAAGCATATTATAGTGCACTGCAGTGCTGCTGACCGATTCTGCAGCTGTTGTTTCTCAGTGTAGGGGTAGTTGGTGTTTGGAGCAGGGACAGTCTGCAATTCACTAGCTACTAGCTAGCTACTATTAGGTCCACAAAGGTCCTTTTAAGGACTGGTATAGGTTTACTATTTGGTGTGCAGTATATAGGGGTGTAATACACGTATAAAATACTTTCAAATATAGAAAGCATAGTATAGTGCATTTCCACTGTGCAGCATTGTGACTGCTGAGCGGTTCTGCAGCGATGCTACAAAGAGTGACAAACGCAATTAGAAAAAAGTATTATAACTGGTGTGATAGACCAGTGGCCCCCCAAAACAACAGATTGAAGCGGGGTGTTATATACCTTCTTCCACATATTCTGCACTTCTCTGGAGACTTTTGTCACAGGGTCATTTAAAAAATGACAGGCAGAGGAAGAGGCAGGCCCTTCCACAGGGGTGGTAGGGGTAGGGCAGGAGCAACAGGCTTGAGCCAAAGTGGCAAATTGAAGAAGGTGCATTCGATTACGTCAAAGGACGCTCACTCAGCCTTACTCTTCTGCACCCTCCTCATCCTCTCGATCTGCACCCTCTTCACTCTCTGCTGTGTGCACCCCCAAAGACACTACCACCAACACCACCACCACCATATACCCTCCACTTGAGTCACAGGAATTATTTTCCGATCCATCACAAGACATTGTCGATGCGCAGCCATTCTTGGCATTGGATCAGGAAGAGGAGGTAGCAACAACCGCCACTCAGCAGTCTGACGACAGTACCCAGATCAGCCCAAGGAGGTTGGTCCCCAGTGTTGCTGCCTACTCCGAGATCTCTAATTATAGCGGTGGGGAAGGTGACGTTGATGATGACGTGTCTAGTGATGTCACGTGGGTGCCCACAATGGAGGAAGAGGAGGGGAGTTCAGAGGGAGATATGGATCAGCAGATAGGGAGGAGAAGCAGGCGGAACTTACATTGCACAGGAGGGACAAACCAGACTGCTGATGTATCAGGAGTGAGGCATCACCCATGTACGGTCACATCTGGCGCTCCCAGGACTCCGGTACATGGCTTCGCAGTGTGGGCTTTTTTTAACGTGTTCGCTGCTGACAATAGTGTCGCCATCTGCAGCCTTTGCAGTCAACGCATAAGTCGCGGTAAGCCCAACACTCACCTAGGGACGAGCGCCTTAAGAAGGCACATGAGAGCTGCCATCACCGAGCCCAGTGGGAGCAACGGAACCCACAAAGCCACACTCCAGGCTCTCACCATCCAGCCCTTTTTCTACTTCTCCTTCTCCTCTCTCCTCAGAATTGTCCTCCACTCCACCTTCCATCATGCCGTCCTCACGTTTTTCTGGAAAAAGGCAGGCTTCCGTGGGCCAAATGTTCGAGCGTAAAAAAAATTATGACGCCGGATAACCCTCTTGCCCAACGGTTGACGGCTGGCTTGTCAGAACTGATAGCCATATAAACTGGTGGACTTGGAGGCCTTTGGAAAATTTGTGGCCATTGGAACACCACAATGGAAGGTCCCAGGAAGGAAGTATTTCTCACAGAAGGGCATCCCAGAGCTATATGGCCATGTTCTGCGGCAAGTGATTGTATCTCTGGCACACAGTGTCGGTGCCAAGATACATCTGACCACAGACACATGGTCTAGCAAACACGGGCAGGGAAGGTATATAACTTTTATAGCCCACTGGGTGAACCTTCTGACGGCCGTCAAGCATGTAACCTGTGGCACCCGTGTAGATTTGGTTTTACCAGCATGGATTGCATGCAGGCCTGGCTCTTCTTCTCCTCCTCCTACTCCATCTTCCCTCTCCTCCTTGGCTGACTCCTCCTTTTCCGCTGCTAGTGTTTCTTCCGCTGCGCCGCCCAAGATCCCCAGAACCTATTCGACATGCCAGGTGAGATGTTGTCATGCTGTGCTGCGTCTGTTGTGGAAGCCAAGAGCCACACTGGCCCGGCACTCCTTTCAGCTTTGCTTTCACAGTGCTGGTGTCAGTGCTCTCTAGCTCGGTGCTGGTGTCAGTGCTCTCAATCACGGTGCTGGTGTCAGTGCTCTCTATCACGGTGCTGGTGTCAGTGCTCTCTATCACGGTGCTGGTGTCAGTGTTCTCTATCTCGGTGCTGGTGTGGTGTCAGTGCTCTCTATCACTGTGCTGGTGTGGTGTCAGTGCTCTCTATCACGGTGCTGGTGTCAGTGCTCTCTATCTCAGTGCTGGTGTCAGTGCTCTCTATCTCGGTGCTGGTGTCAGTGCTCTCTATCACAGTGCTGGTGTGGTGTCAGTGCTCTCTATCACGGTGCTGGTGTGGTGTCAGTGCTCTCTATCTCGGTGCTGGTGTGGTGTCAGTGCTCTCTATCACGGTGCTGGTGTCAGTGCTCTATATCTCGGTGCTGGTGTGGTGTCAGTGCTCTCTATCTCGGTGCTGGTGTGGTGTCAGTGCTCTCTATCACGGTGCTGGTGTCAGTGCTCTGTATCTCGGTGCTGGTGTGGTGTCAGTGCTCTCTATCATGGTGCTGGTGTCAGTGCTCTCTATCACGGTGATGGTGTCCGTGCTCTCTATCACGGTGATGGTGTCAGTGCTCTCTATCTCGGTGCTGGTGTGGTGTCAGTGCTCTCTATCATGGTGCTAGTGTATGTGCCCTCTATCACGGTGCTAGTGTGGTGTCAGTGCTCTCTATCGCGGTGCTGGTGTGGTGTCAGTGCTCTCTATCTCGGTGCTGGTGTCAGTGCTCTCTATCACGGTGCTGGTGTCAGTGCTCTCTATCACGGTGCTGGTGTGGTGTCAGTGCTCTCTTTCTCGGTGCTGGTGTCAGTGCTCTCTATCACGGTGCTGGTGTCAGTGCTCTCTATCACGGTGCTGGTGTCAGTGTTCTCTATCTCGGTGCTGGTGTGGTGTCAGTGCTCTCTATCACAGTGCTGGTGTCAGTGCTCTCTATCTTGGTGCTGGTGTCAGTGCTCAGTCTCTATCGCGGTTCTGGTGTCAGTGTTCTATCTCAGTGCTGGTGTCAGTGAGGGAGATAGCAGCGGAGAAGCCAATCAGCAGGCAGTGCCAGCACCATGGCTGAGGATCAGCACTGGACTGGCACCTCCGGACCACTGCAGTGGAGCCCTGCATAGGTGGGGGTAAGGGCCGGGCAGAGGGAGGGGTGAGGGGCTCAAGCACAGGTTGGCCCACTGGGACACTGGCACAGGACTGCGCTGCCCTGACTGTGGCACTGATCATCTCCTGCACCCCCTTTATAGCCTGGCCTGACCTTGCCTCTCCTCCATGGCCTTCATGCGCTCCTGAATTGACAAAATTTCACAGATAAAAAAGAATGCTTGTCGTTGTCGATCCCAGATTCACTTAATACTTCTGGTATGTCAGTGTCCATGTTGTGGGACTATGTGTGCACAGCTAGTAAGTATTTTGTGGCTGAAAATATGACCTGGAGGTTTTTAAGGTTCGCCTGCCATTAAAGTGAATGGGGAACATTTGGGCATGTTCGCGGATCGCGTTCGCGAAACATCCCGTCAGAAGTTCGTCCATCACCAATAATAAATAACATATTCGATTTTTCACTCCAATAGTATATAATGAGTTTGGAAATTGTAGAGAAATGTTAACTAATGCATTACAATTTAATTACACCCATTAGATTGTAGATGACTAAAATGAGTTTTAGTCAACTAAAATGTACTGGAGATTTAGTCAACTAAAAATGACTAAAACTAAAACAATTGCAGAAGACTAAAATGGGGCTAAAACTAAAATGTAATTTTAGTCCTAAGACTAAGACTAAATCTAAATCGAAATTTTCTGCCAAAATTAACACTGGTGCTGCTTATCAGTGCCAATCAGTGCTGTCTTTCAGTGCCAACCAATGCTGCCTATGAGGGCCAATCAGTGCTTCCTATCAGTGCCAATCAGTGCTGCCTATCAGTCCCAACCAGTGGTGCCTATCAGTGCCAACCAGTGCTCCTTATCAGTGCTGCCAATCAGTGCTGCCTATCAGTGCCAGTGCTTTCTATCATTGTCAATCAGTGCTATCAGTGCCAACCAATGCTGCCAATCAGTGCCAATCAGTGCTGCCTATCAGAGCCAACCAATGCTGCCGATCTTTAGTATAATAGGTAATCACCACACTACTATTTACAACAAACTACTGGAGTTAAAATAAAAAAGTATCAGTGAAAGGCTTGCTAAGCACTGTTAGGTGTTCCCACACCACAAAAGAAAAAAGAGCAGCGTTAAATTACTGATCAATAACTTAACAATAATGGTGGAACCCACTAATGTATGGAAATCTCAAAAACTTCACAATTACCATAATACCGGTCTCTGTGATACTCAACTTCACATATAATACACATCAAACTGAGCACAAGACATACCAAATAAAACTTAGCAGGGATGGTGGAAACCCCTCTACAGATAATTGCAATACAAATTAACTTTAAGATACAACAACTTTTTAGTTGGGAGTTGCACATCATTATAGCACTTTGGAATTTTTATTTTTTTAGATTGTTACACTTAATTGTATATGAACTTGAAGTTAACTTTCCACTACCCTTGCTAAGTCTTTATGGACCGTGCTTTGTACACTGGTGCACAGTCATTTTGCAACAGGAAGAGGCCATCCCCAAACTGTTCCTATAAAGTTGGGAGCATGAAATTGTCCAAAATATCTTAGTATTGTGGCAGCACGCAGGTAAAGTCACCTGGTTGTATCCAGGATGGGAAATATGTGTGCCCTAGATTCAGGCTTTATGCAGACTTTTACAATTAGAGGGGAAGAGTTAATGAGCCCAGCTGAAGTAAGTGGGCTCATTAAGACCTCTACAAAAAACCCCAGCATGCTTAGGGAGATGCTCCATCCTGGAACCAGTTTTGTGTTGTATAGACTGGGGAGTGTGATATCTGTTCTGTGCGGTGAGTTAACGCCTGTGTGGCAAACCTCTACAACAGAGACAGGGACTGGTGCAGCACAAGGCTGCACTCAGTTGTTAGACAGGGAATCTAAGTGTGTAGTTAGAGGTCAAGCTGACCAGGATTTATTTTCATGTTTTATTTTTGTTTGGCTGTTATATGTATCACTGCATGTAGCATAAAATAAACCACATCTTTTGTTTTTTTGCACCTACAACGCTGTCTGCTGTGCCTGATTTTGTGTTGTGAACCCATCCAGGGGGTCACACACACCCGCTGCCGAGCTAACCCCTCACAGTTGGTGGAGAATTTTGGTAGTTTTTTTTTCAATTTTTTTTAAAGGCCAGCATGGAGGAGATACTGAGACAGCTGGCTCTAGCAAATGCAAATCAGCAGCAAACAAATGCGGCTTTACAAAAGAGCCTTGCAGCCCAGCAGAAAGCTCACCTGCAGAGTCTGGAAGCTCAGCAACAAGCACAGCAGCAATCTGAAGCCCGCTTTATAGACCTGTTGCAGAAGCAAGAGCAGAGTTTTCAACAGAAAATAGAGACATTAATACAGCAACGTCCGCAGACCAATGAAGCAAGTGGTTACAATAATACCGCATCCTTTGGTGTGAGCCGTTTATTGACAAAAATGACTGGAGAGGATGATCCGGAGGTGTTTTTGACCACATTTGAAAGGACTGCTGAAAGGAAAAAGTGGCCTAAGAAGCAATGGGCTGGACTGGTGGCCCCTCTGTTAACTGGGGAATCGCAGAAAGCTTATTATGACCTAGAGCCTGACCAAGCAAAAGACTATGTGGTGCTAAAAACAGAAATATTGGCACGGCTGGGTGTCACCTTGGCCGTCCGGGCTCAGCGTGTGCATAATTGGACTTTTCAGGTTGGAAAGCCCCCCAGGTCTCAAATGTATGATCTCATTCACCTGAGCAGGAAGTGGCTGCAGCCAGAGACTTTGACCGCACCAAACATTGTGGAACGTGTTGTTATGGATCGTTTCCTGAGAGCTCTTCCTACTGCCATCCAAAAATGGGTAAGCCATGGAGACCCAGAAAATGCAGATAAACTTGTGGATCTGGTTGAGAGGTACTTGGCTACAGAGAACCTGACCACCTCTTCCAGGGACTCCCGGACTTTCCACCCTAAGACCAGATCATCCCCAGTGGCGGGTAAGATGACTCCAAGGGGTGAGGGTGGAGAGAGTGAGAGGGTGGGAGTTCTACCTAAGGTCTGGCGGGAGCAGCCCAGGAAGCCCATGCTGCAAGAGACAGCGAAAAAGATTATTTGCTACCGCTGCCGGCAAGAGGGACATATTGCAGCCAATTGCCCCGTTGTGGATGAGCCTATGCAATGTGACTTTATAAGGGAGAGACGTCAGTCGCTGTTTGCGACAGTTGCATGCACTGCCATTCGGGGACCTGAGAAACATTTATGTAAAATGTGTATTAATGGTAGAAATGTTGATGTGTTGCTGGATTCAGGTAGCCTGGTAACATTGATAAAAGCTGAATTAGTTACTACAGAGGTCTCTGGGAAGAACAGGGTGGCTGTTATTTGTGTGCATGGGGACACCCAAGAGTATCCTGTAACTTCAGTGTTTTTTGAGACCCCCAAAGGTAACCTCTCTCATCAGGTGGGGTTAGTGTCTCACTTACCACATGATGCTATTGTGGGAAGGGATTTTCCAAAATTCTGGGAACTCTGGGATTGTCCTGAGCCCCCCACTGGTGCCCCTATAAACCAGGAAGATGACCAGAATTCCTCTGGGAGTGGTGAGGACTCTCCTGAATTTCCCTTGTCGGTATTGGCGGGGGAAACTCGAGAAACTGGGGAGGAGCCAACATCCTCAGATAAAAACATGCCGTCTGTGGAGTTTTCGGATCTTGAGGTTCACAGGGAAAATTTTGCCACAGAACAGTTAAAAGACCCCACCCTAATAAAGGCACGGGAAAATGTGGTGAAAATAGATGGTGAGTTAGTGAACCCAGATAAGACTTGCCCTTATCCTTACTTCACTATGGAAAGGGACCTGCTGTATCGAGTGGCTCAAAGGGCAGAAGAAACCATTGAGCAACTTGTAGTGCCCAAACCTTACAGGAAGTTGGTGTTAGAATTGGCTCATGGGCACATTCTGGGAGGTCATCTGGGGACAGAGAAAACCAGAGAGGGGGTATTGCAGAGATTCTATTGGCCTGGGGTCATGAAGGAAATAGAAAATTATTGTTCCTCCTGCCCTGTGTGTCAGAAGTCGGCACCTATGCCACATTTCCGTAACCCGCTGGTACCTCTTCCTATCATTGAGGTCCCCTTTGAAAGGATCGCAATGGATTTGGTAGGTCCGATAATGAAGTCCGCCAGGGGGCATCAGTACATTTTGGTTATATTGGACTATGCCACCCGTTATCCGGAAGCAATTCCTCTCCGAAATACCTCGGCCAAAACCATAGCCAAAGAGCTATCTCTTGTTTTTAGCCGCGTGGGTATTTGTAAGGAACTGCTTAACCAAGGTACACCCTTTATGTCCCGGGTTATGAAAGAATTATGCAAGTTGTACAAAGTGACGCAATTGCGTACATCTGTGTATCACCCCCAAACAGATGGGTTGGTTGAAAGATTCAACAAAACCCTTAAACAAATGTTAAAGAAGGTGGTGGATAGAGATGGAAAGAATTGGGACTGTCTAATACCCTATCTAATGTTTGCCATTAGGGAGGTACCCCAATCCTCTACGGGTTTCTCACCCTTCGAGTTGCTCTATGGGAGACACCCAAGAGGGCTGCTGGATATCGCCAAGGAAACTTGGGAAAATGAGAGTTCTCCTCACAGGAGTGTGATTGAGCATGTCGCCCTGATGCAAGATAGAATTGCACAGGTAATGCCAATTGTAAAGGAACATTTAACCCAAGCGCAGTTAGCACAGCAGAGAGTGTACAACCGTGGGGCCAAGACCCGTACTTTTTCCCCGGGGGATAGGGTCTTGGTGCTAGTCCCTACGGTTGAAAGCAAATTTCTGGCCAAATGGCAAGGTCCATATGAAGTAATTGAAAAAATTAGTGAGGTGAACTACAGGGTTAGACAGCCAGGAAGGCGAAAGCCGGAGCAGATCTATCACGTCAATCTGCTGAAAGCCTGGAGGGATAGGGAATCCCTAGTCGCAGAGACTTTGTCACAAGTACAGCCTGATTGCTTAGTTCCTGAGGTTGGAATAGCAGACACCTTATCGAAACCCCAACAACAGGAGGTTAAAGAGTTTGTACTTCGTAACAAAGAGATTTTCTCTGAGCTTCCGGGACAAACATCTGGCGTAGAGCATGACATTATCACCCCGCCAGGAGAAAGGGTAAAACTAAAACCTTATAGAATACCAGAGGCCCGACGGGAGGCAATACGTGGGGAGGTTCAAAGGATGCTGGAATTGGGTGTGATAGAGGAGTCCCAGAGTGACTGGTCCAGTCCTATCGTACTAGTGCCCAAACCTGATGGGAGCTGGCGGTTTTGTAACGATTTTCGACAATTAAATAAAGTTACAAAATTTGACACCTACCCCATGCCGCGTATAGATGAGTTGATTGACCGGCTGGGAACAGCCCGATATATGACAACTCTTGATCTCACCAAAGGGTATTGGCAAATTCCCCTGGTCGAGTCGGCCAAGGAGAAAACTGCGTTTGTAACCCCAGATGGGGCATTCCAATATAAGAGAATGCCGCTTGGGTTACAGAATGCACCGGCAACATTCCAGCGGAAAATGGATAAGATTCTGAGGCCCCATCAGAAATATGCTGCAGCTTACCTGGATGATGTGATTATCCATAGCACAGACTGGGTCTCACATTTGCCGAAAGTACAAGCAGTCCTAGACTCTATCCGGGAAGCTGAGTTTACGGCCAATCCAAAGAAGTGTACCATTGGACAGGAGGAGGCCAAATATCTTGGGTACACTATTGGGAGGGGGGTGATAAAACCCCAAGTCAATAAAGTCGAGGCCATACAGAGTTGGCCACATCCCAACAGCAAGAAACAGGTACGAGCCTTTCTGGGAATCGCTGGCTATTATCGACGATTCATTCCTCATTTTGCTTCTCAGGCTGTGCCCCTCACCAACCTGACAAAAGGGAAAGAGTTTGTCATGGTTAAATGGTCCCCAGAGGCTGAAGAAGCATTTCAGTCCTTAAAAACAGCCTTATGTAGCCAGCCAGTGTTGTACATTTTGCTTCTCAGGCTGTGCCCCTCACCAACCTGACAAAAGGGAAAGAGTCTGTCATGGTTAAATGGTCCCCAGAGGCTGAAGAAGCATTTCAGTCCTTAAAAACAGCCTTATGTAGCCAGCCAGTGTTGTACTCACCAGACTTCTCTAAGGACTTTGTTGTACAAACTGATGCATCAGACGTTGGGTTAGGAGCAGTGTTATCCCAGGTCTGGAACGGGGAAGAGCACCCAGTCATTTACCTCAGCAGGAAGTTGAAGTCCCATGAGGTAAATTACGCCACGATTGAGAAGGAATGTTTAGCAGTGAAGTGGGCTCTGGATTCCCTTCGGTACTATCTGCTAGGTAGGCACTTTGACCTGGTGACTGATCACGCTCCTTTAAAGTGGATGGCTCAGAACAAGGAGACCAATAGAAGGGTAAATAGGTGGTTCCTGGCCCTACAAGAATTTAATTTTACAGTTAAGCATCGCCCTGGTGTTAAAATGGGGAATGTGGATGCTTTGTCTCGGATACATGCGTGTCTGACTGTTTGTGTTACAACCCCAAGGTTGAAACAAGAGGGGGGGGGGGGGGTATGTGGCAGCACGCAGGTAAAGTCACCTGGTTGTATCCAGGATGGGAAATATGTGTGCCCTAGATTCAGGCTTTATGCAGACTTTTACAATTAGAGGGGAAGAGTTAATGAGCCCAGCTGAAGTAAGTGGGCTCATTAAGACCTCTACAAAAAACCCCAGCATGCTTAGGGAGATGCTCCATCCTGGAACCAGTTTTGTGTTGTATAGACTGGGGAGTGTGATATCTGTTCTGTGCGGTGAGTTAACACCTGTGTGGCAAACCTCTACAACAGAGACAGGGACTGGTGCAGCACAAGGCTGCACTCAGTTGTTAGACAGGGAATCTAAGTGTGTAGTTAGAGGTCAAGCTGACCAGGATTTATTTTCATGTTTTATTTTTGTTTGGCTGTTATATGTATCACTGCATGTAGCATAAAATAAACCGCATCTTTTGTTTTTTTGCACCTACAACGCTTTCTGCTGTGCCTGATTTTGTGTTGTGAACCCATCCAGGGGGTCACACACACCCGCTGCCGAGCTAACCCCTCACAGTATGCTGGCGCCTTAATGCCACGTACACATGACCAGACTTTTCGATGGACTTGGGCCGGCAGACAATCCGACGGACTTTGCAGCTGAGGTCCACCGCACATTCAAATGAATGGACTTGGCGACACACGATCACTCCAAAGATGGATTTGAACATGATGACGTAGAATAAGGAAGTTCATAGCCAGTAGCCAATAGCTGCCCTGTTTTAGTCCGTCGGACTAGCACACAGACAAACAGATTTTTAGACCGGACTCGAGTCCGTAGTAAAGATTTGAAGCAAGTTTTATTTCTAGATCCGCCGGACTTTTGGGAAGAAAAAGTCCGCTGGAGCCCACACACGATCGAATTGTCCGATGGATTCCAGTTTGCCGGACCACATCTGTCGAAAAGTCCAGTCGTGTGTACGCGGCATAAGAGTTCCCTTCACTGGAACTAAGGGGCCAAGCCCAAACCCTGAAAAAACACCCCGGACCATTATCCCCCCTCCAGTGCACAAAAAAAGGTTCATAAAGATATGGATGATCAATTTTGGGGTGGAGGAACTTGACTGGCCTGCCGAGAGTCCTGACCTCAACCCGATAGAACACCTTTGGGATGAATTAGAGCGGAGACTGTAAGCCAGGCCTTCTCATCCAACATCAGTGCCTGACCTAACAAATGCGCTTCTGGAAAAATGGTCACACATTCCCACAGACACACTCCTAAACCTTGTGGACAGCCTAGCCTTCCTAGAAAAGTTGTTATAGCTGCACAGGGTGAGCCAGTTCAAAATTTGAACCCTACGGACTAAGACTGGGATGCCATTAAAGTTCATGTGCACGTAAAGGCAGGCATACACCATATTGTATGCCCCCTTTTCCACACAGCCTCATTCAGTATGCCAAGTGCACACATCTGGGGGTGAGGGGAGGAGTAGGAGGGGTATAGTTTGGCATCTTTGCCTTGGGCACTAAATTACCTCACCCTGACACTGCCTTCCAGGCTCTACTGATCACCGATATAAGAAATATGTTTTCTACTCACCAAGTGTAATGGGTCCTTCTCCCTGACCCTCAATGACAAGTGCTTTTTTTTTTTAAACTGATTGCCAATATAAAAGAGTCCAGCTATACTGACCATCAATGTAGGGTTTCCACCTGTCCAGGATTCACCTGGACAGTTCGGGTTTGGAATCATGCGTCCGGGTTTCGGACTGCCTGAAACCCAGACACATTATTTAGACTGGACTAGGACTTCCCAGCAGGGTTGCTGGCTGCAGTTGTCTAAGCTGAAAGTGTCTGTTACACTCTTTCACACTGCCCTCTCCCCAAACACACAAACAGGAGAAGAGGGAGGGCTCGATCTGCACCTCTTTCCCCCACCCTTACCCCTTTGTGTCTGCCCACACTCCAATCCCAGGTGCTGTGCCTCAGAAAAGGAAAGTTTGGGCCCGAAATTTGTAGTTCAGCAGCCTCAGGCATTTGGATGAGAGGTGCTGACTGCCAAGGGGTGAGTGAGCTCACCATCCATCCCTTTCTGTAACTGAAGTCTCTACCTTCTCTCTCCTGCCTCTGAGTGAGTACACTACGGTAAATACATCAGAATTCTTACATCAGAATTCCCTTTCACACCAGAGGCCACAATGTTTCCCCTTACATCAGAGTCTTCTCCGGACATCAGATGTCACAGTGTTCCCACGGCATCCCTTGTTAGAGGCCCCAGAGTTCTCCCTTACATCAGAGTGTGCAGAGTCGTCCCCACCCCCCCCCCCCCCCCCCCAACAGTGAAAGGGAGAGTTCAGATGTAAAAGGGGAACTCTGTGGACTCTGATGTAAAGGGGGACTCTTTTATTGAACTTCATATGATTAGAAATGTTATTTAATAGCAAGATATATGTATAGTTTATACTATTAAAAAAAAATTACTGTGCACCATTAAAGTGTTCGGGTTTGACTTGAAGAAAAGGTGGCAATATCAATGTAAAAGTGCATTTCACTGATTACCAATGCAAGTGGGAACTACAATGACCATCAATGTGAGAGAGCAGGTTTCCACTGATCTAATGTGATGGGGTTTTCACCACTGAACACCAATGAGAGAAAACTTTTCACTATCTGCATTTCTTTTCTGACTATTTGTTTATTGTTTTATAATTACTGTGAATAGTCTTGTCAAATAGAGCATCCCTGGGTGTCAATTATGCTAAACACACCACATTCTTTTATTTATTCTTAGGCCCCATCCACACCTGATCGTAACAAGAACTCGAGGTACCCGGCATTTTTTTTTGTTTTATTGTGCATTGCAACTTGGGAAGCCCATTCACTTGAATAGGGTGCCCTGCGCACAACAAACGCCCCAAAGTAGCTCCAGAACCTTTTCAGCTATGGAGCGCTGGGAGTCTTTCAGTGTGTGTTTGTAGCACGTCTTGTCAAGCAACAAACGCAAAGCAAAATGCACGTCTGCTACTTGTGCTTGGGGTACCATTAATGATAATGGCACCCCAAGCACAACCAATGATTGCAGCATGTTTGCAGCGTGTTTCTGAAATGAGCAGCAAATCGATCCTGTTTGTGTGTTTTGTTGTACGTTTAGGAAACGCATATGTGTGAATGTAGTCTTATTATTATTATTGTTATACAGGCTGTATATAGCGCCAACAGTTTGCGCAGCACTTAACAAAATGAAGGCAGACGTTACAGTCACAATACAATTTGGTACAAGAGGAATCATAGGGCCCTGCTCATTAGAGCTTAAAATCTAAAAGACTTATATCACAACTAATGGTGCATACACACGACCGGACTTTCTGGCAGACTAGATACAACGGTCTTCCTGACGGACTTTCGGCAGAGTTCCGACTGACTTTCCGAAAAAACGGACTTGGCCACACAGGAACTGACTAAGTCCATTCGTAAGTCCCTTTGTTTTGAACGTGATGATGTAAACAGGACTAAAAAAGGAAGTTCAATAGCCAGTAGCTTCCCTTGCGTCGTATTTGGTCCGTCGGACTAGCACACAGAAGAACTGTTTTCCCGATTTTAGTCCGTCGGAATTAAGTCTGTCAGATAGATTTGAAACATGTTCTATTTCTAGGTCCGTCAGATTTTTTTTTTTTTTTAAACGATCGGTCTAGCCCACACACGATCGGATTGTCCGACGGACTAATCCCTTCGGACCTAGGTCGTGTGTATGCGCCATTACTGATCACGCTAGCATACCATGAATTGTAAATATAACAATTATTAGCAGGGGTTCCCGGAGATCTGAAAGTAATTTCAATGGTACCTGCGTGTTAAAAAGATTGAGAAAGGCTGATCTAGAGGGATTGATGTCCAAATAATATCCCGCACCGCTGCCTAAAAAGTCTCTTGATTCCCCGCCTCTCATATAGAGCATCCCTGGGTGTCAAATACAGTAAACTTACCACATTCCACAGTCTTTTATTTAATCTTTGGCCCTATTCACACCTGAGCATAACATTTTTGGTGGCTTTATTACCGTTTACAGAAAGCATGGAGGAGGCACAGTATAAATATGGCTGTATCAAATACATACAAGATTAAAAGGTAGTCATTTGCAATGTATGAAAATATCAGAGTTAAAATACAAGATGCAAACATATTTCAACAGGGAGAGACTCTAGAAGGCAACAAAATTAAGTTTATTATAATTAGTATGCTCTCACAGGCTTAAGTGCATCTCATCTCAACATTATTTACAGTCTTTAGATTCCCAGGACATACTTGAAGTTGAAAATAAATCTCTCAATGTACACAAGTACACAACAAAAAAATAAATAAATAAAAAAGGAGCAGGCTTGGTATTTCTTGGTTATGTAAAAGCAATATATATATATATATATATATATATATATATATATATATATATATATATATGTAACACTAACCCCCGAAGGAGCTGCTGGTTAGATTTGGGCTTACCGTTACCTTCTTTCTCCTCACTTCACATCTAGGGGTGTCCCGTGGTAGATGGCCCAGTAACTTGAGAGATTGACGACAGATCCACTTAAATGGATTTTATTTGCAAAAACTTAGACAATGAACAGTCTCTTAAAATGGGATCAGAGGATTGGAAAGGAAAGTTCAGGTACTCTTAGTGTCAAAGTCAATATTGAAGAACTTGCTTACTTTGACTTCATCCAGAGAATAGCCATTCGCAACTGGGTGTTCACTCAAGTTGGACAGTCCCTCTCTCACAAGGCCCAGCAGCCAACAAGGTGCTTACTCAGGAACAAGTCTCTGCCACAGACGTTGTTGTAGAATATACAAGGATAAGTCTCTGTCACAGACGTTGTTGTAGAGCACATAGGAAAACTAAACTTGTAGAACACTCGTGTGATACCTGGATCTTTCAGCCAGCTTGGCGATATCCACGAGACCGGATCCTCTTGGATACTTCAGTTCCTTCAGGCTCTTGCTAAGAAACCAACCCGTACGTGGTCTTCTTCTGAAGAGCCCTCCCCTGGATAGCATGAAGTAACTGGGTCTCTCCCAAACCGGAGACCGCACCCAACCACCTCAGAATCCTCCTTTAGTTTCCTGCTTCGGGCCAGCCAGCCCCGAGACAACAAGATCAGGTGGATCCGCACCCCAGGCCATAGCTTTCCTGGGGGCTGGTCAGGAGGACCAGTCAGACTGATGCTGAAGTCCAAATTTAGACAATTATACCCAAACCAAACTGTAGTTCAGGTGTAACCTTAAATTTGAAAAAACACATAGCGCGTGCTCTTCAGGAGCCATCGCTACATATATATATATATATATATATATATATATATGACATACATAGTAAGTAAGCTACAAAATGAATGCATGTATATACAGTATGTAGAATCTGCACACCATAAACATATTATTTTTTATATAAACTATGCATATATTTTGCAATTAAATAACATTTCTTAAAGTGGAGTTCCACCCCAAAAAAAAAATTATTAATGTGCTTAAAAATTTTTTTTTTAGAATTTTCACCTCTAAATGCCTGTTGCTAGAGGGTCCCTCATAGTCTGCCTCCTTCAGTGCCTGGGCTACTGACATCACTTCCCTCAGCGCAGGAAGAGAGATTGCCTCTCCACCCTCCCTCTTGTCAATCATCTGGGACACGTGACAGGTCCTAGATGCTTGCACGGCTAGTCACGGCAAACGGCGCTGCTCGTGCATGCGCAGCCGGGTGCCCACAGTTAAAATGCCAGCGCCACCAAGCAGAAGGGGAGATGAATGAGGGTTTCGATCCCCCACATCGCTGGACCCTGGGATAGGTAAGTGTCCAATTATTAAAAGTCAGCAGCTGCAGTATTTGTAGCTGCTGACTTTGAATTAATTTTTTTAAGCGGAATACCACTTTAAATGATGTTAAGCACAAGAGTTCCCCTTTTACATCGGAGTCCACAGAGTTCCTCTTTTATGTCAGAGCCCACAGTGTTCCCCCTTTACATCAAAGTTCTTTTACACTGGGGGGTGCTCTTCAGACTCTGATGTAAAGGAGAACTCTGGGGACTCTAACATAAGGGATGCTCTGGGAACCCTGATGTAAGGGGGAAAACTGAGAACTCTGATGTATGGAGAAGACTCTGATGTAAGGGGGAACACTATGGCCTCTGGTGTAAAGGGGAACTTTGAGAACCCAGATTTATCTTAGTGTACTCAGAGGCAGGAGAGAGGAGCTCACTCACCCCTTGGCAGTCAGAACCTTTCATCCAGATGTAGCTGAGGCTGCTGGACATCAGATTTCCGGCCCCCACTTTCCTTTTCTGAGGCACAGCACCGGGGATTGGAGTGGGGCAGGTACAGAGGGGTAGGGGTGGGAGGAAGAGGAGCAGATCAAGCCCTCTCTCCTCAGCCAGCAACCCTGCTGGGAAGCCACAGTCTGGTCTGAATAATGTGTCCTGGTTTCAGGCTGTCTGAAACCCGAAACGCATGATTCCAAACCCAAACTGTATGGATGAATCCAGGACAGGTGGCAACCCTAATTGGAGATATTTCCCGTAACTTCCTGTCTCATAGCAACAACAGAAAGTAAGAGAAAATACCAGAAAAGTTAAAATCATCCCTGGTGGTAACCACAACTAGTGTTCTCATTGGAAGATTTACCACTTATTCCTGTTCTGGTCACCATTCACAGTTTGTGATTTTCTTCCACTCTGGGTGATAATAGCCACCTGGATAAATAAGGAAGGTCAATCTCCCTAACAAGGATACAGACAGCAATAAAAACTTGATAGGTGTTCTAATCCCTCTCCACTCTATCCAGACTAAAAAAGGTTTTGCTTTCAGCTATATTTCAGCTCATGTACATCATTTCCTGTTCTTCATATGTTCTCAAATTATACAAATTAAATACACTGTAATTTATGTAGGGATTTTCCATGTAAATCATTTTGTCTGGATATTCATAAAATATAAGGGATGAAAGAGAAATGAAAAAAAAGAAAGGGAAGGTATATCTAAGGGGGGTGGGATAGAAGAAAAAGGTGGGTATCTGCCTATGGGGTTCCAAGCACTACCTACAGACACACTATTGTGAATTATACGTGATCAATTTGGTCCAGACCTCTTCCAAGACAGACATTTTTTTCACAGACTATAGTATTATTTTTCTTATCAATTATCATTCAGGTTAGTTTGTGTTTGATCTGCACAAAACCAACTGAGGTGGATTTTTAAGACTTGGCAGCTGCCACTTTTGCGATTTAAAATATTGGAATTGCAGAATAAGAGCTCCTCAGTCTTGGATTTTGACAGACTGATTAAACGCAAGCAGTGTAATTACTCAATTTTAATCTGGCAACAGCTTTTTGCAATACAGCGGAGCTTAGATTGTGAGAGGGCAATGCATCACAAGGTGCCAGTCAGTTGTGCTGCAGTGCTAATGCTGAGAGAAGGTGAGAGCAGAGTGACAGAAATGGGAGCGCCTCATCTATTGTTTCTCCTAGATTACGGTCCTGTGACTCACAGAAAACTAAATTAAATTAGTGTTGTTTAGTCATAACGAACATGGTGAAAATGTACCAAGCTTTCTCTAACATAATGGTAACTAAATTTGCTCTTTCATCTGGAAACAAGATATGATTATAATTTTCTGCAATGTTTCCTGTTACGAAAGCATCCAAATTTCTTATACAAAGTGCACCCCTATAAAAACAACACAAAAAATACAAATGTTACTAGCCAATTCACATTTAGTGCACATTAGGGCCTGTTCACACATACAGTAAATGTGTATTAAAATGCACAAAGGTGCTAGAAAAATGGGTGTGTATTGCTTTCCATTTATGTGTATTTTTATGCCCATTGATGCGCATTTTAACACACGTTGATGTGCATTGGCACATGTTTTCATACATGTTAAATTGCTATGCATTTTGCAGGTTTTTTCCTCTGACATCAAATCCTTTTCCTGCTTGTGGGTTGAAAACACATTTCTATTTTGCAGAGGCATTGGTAAACAGGATGTCTAGCTTAACAGCCCCAATCATTGTGATTGCGCTAACTATAGAGAGGAGGAGGAAGATGAGAAACTGGGGCAGGACAATAGTACCAACGGTAGCCAACAGTACCACTGAGTGCCTTTATTCATCACACAGTGTGAGAGTAAGACCACTTTCACAAGAGGTCCAATCGGGTCCGGCTGTCTGTTTTTCACCAGATTTGTTCGGACCTTCCATTCTCCTCTATGGGTAGACAGAAGTCAGTTTTCACCCGGTTTACTACTTCTGGGTCAGATCCGGCAAAAACAAATAGAAGGAGACCCGCTTGCCTCCGTCTGGCCAGGTTGGATCAGAGGCCAGTCGCGTACAAATGGTCAAACGGTCCTTTTACTTCTGGCTGCCCATAGAGCAGAGTGGGCGCTGTCCGTGTCCATTCTGCATAAGCAGACCGTCATCTGGCTGCTCTGCTTAGCTCAGCAGGGAATCAGCGGATGGATCCCCTGCTAAGCAAAACCATTCCCAGCCCATGTGAAAGTGGCCCTAAGGGTAGTTTTGGACCTTATACCAGGACTTACAATGTCACTCATCTACTTCTATAAACCCTGCCATTGAGACACCTCACTAGTCAGCTTTCCACTGCATACTCTCTACATCCCCTCTAAGATGGCTGACATATGAGTCTTTGTAAGGGACAAAATAATAAAGATATTTCTACATTTACATGCGTTGCAACTGTAGGACCCTCTAGTGTGTGCTAGAAGTAGTGTTATGCCTCGTACACATGATTGGACTTTCCAGCAACAAAACCGTGAAATTTTGTCTGAAGGGTGTTGGCCCAAACTTGTCTTGCATACACACAGTCACACAATTGTTGGCCAACAATTACGAACGTAGTGACCTACTACAAGGTTTTTCAGCTCTTTAGCGGCACCCTTTGGGCTCCTGCTGATTTCGTGTCAGTAGAAGTTTGGTGAGTGTTGATTCATGCTTTACTTTTTGCGTTTTTCATTCATCGCTTTTCATTTTGTGCTTTTCAGTTCGTTTCTGAACGGCCGTTTGTCAACCAGATACGTTGCAGAATCAGAGGAGGTAATGTGTTATTTATTGAAGTTATTGCTTTGACATTATTTTTTTGGTTGAATAATGATTTGATTTGGTAAATTTTCTATATTTTTGAATGCATAGAATGCACTTATTGGTTACGTTCTATTGGCAGATAGCGTGTCTTTTTTTTTATGCACAATAAAAAAATTGTGGAAAATAATACTTAGCTATGTGTTTTACTGCAAATGACAGTTTGGGAGTAGGCAGTTACATTTTAAAAAATACAATGTAAAATTGACAAGGGACACCAACATAGTTGTATCTTTGATCTTCTAAATTACAGGATAATGGTGTTGCGGAAACTTGCCCAAATTAAAAAAAAAAAAAGCATAATAATATTATTCTTGATATCCCTAGAAAAAAAAAGCCTTTGAAAATGTGTTTGCAATAACTCCATCAGTATCACCAGCAAAGCAGCTTCATTACAGGCATACCCAACTTTTAAGTACACAATGGGTTTTATTTACTAAAGCTGGAAAGTGCAAAATCAGGCTCACTTCTGCATAGAAACCAATGAGCTTCCAGGTTTTATTACAATGGATTAATTGAACAAGCTGGGGTTAAAAGCTCATTGGTTTCTCTACAGAAGTGAACCTGATTTTGCACTTTCCAGCTTTAGTAAGTAAACCCCATTGTGTACTTAAAAGTGGGGTATGCCTGTACAATCCCATTAAAGAAGAAGAGAATTGTGCGCTGTATTTCGAGATTTCATAATTTGCCACGTCACGAATGTTAATTCTCCATTACGAATGCTAGTTTACAAGACCGACCGCTTCTGCTTCCAAGCATGCATGTTTGTACTTTGGACTTTTATCCGATGGACTTGTGTACACACGATTGGAAAATGCGACAACAGACATTTGTTGGTGGAAAATGTGAAAACCTGCTAGCCAACATTTGGTGGAAAGTCCAACAACAATTGTCAGATGGTGCATACACACGGTTGGATTTTCCGCCAACAGCTTGTCATCACACATTTCTCTTCGGAAAATCTGATCATTTGTATGAGGCTTATGTGTGTTTGCAGAGACCTGAATTCTTCCAGTGCAGTAAAATGCAGGTCAAAGCAGTATGTGTGAACAGGGCCTTACTGTAACACACTTTTTTTTCCGAGCACCAGGCAATAACAGGTTACAGCTGCTGCAGCGCTGCCAGCATGCAGTCCCCAATTGTGGAATTAGTTGTTTGTATAGAATCCAGTTATGTCTAAGCATCTATGTGTGGCCTTTTACCAAAGAAGAAGCCATGAAGAGTGCTTATGGTCAAAGGTTAGTTCCAATATTGGTTTTCCACCAATGGAGTTGATAATTCTCTGCACATTTTTATCTTTTGATGTGTGGCTAAACTGCTTGTATGTCCCCCTGAGCTTTATTACCAAACTGCAGCACTATCTTTGGCTACATGGCCGGTAATATAGGCAGTCCCTTTCCTGCTATGTTCTGCAGCTTCCGCAGATGAGCAATTCTCAGCATGTAAGGAAAAGTCATTCATTATCAGCACAGTCCTATAGCCTGTCTCTCAGTTGGAGGTCTCCTAGCTGATAGTTAAACACCAGAAGAAAACACACATAACAAATTAATTCCAGTATGACAGTGTGTGTTCACATTTGTGTTTTCATAAAAAAAAAAAGTCTTACAGTCTTACTTATAGAGAGCTGAATTTCAAAGTCACCCAAGATTCACCCTACCGTCACTGACAAATCAGTCATATAGGAACTATTCCTGTCAATATTTGCAGCTTTCACTGGTTTCAAAAACATTCACCAAAATGTGTAACATCTAAAATTTGGGAATGTAAAATTTTCAAGCTCATAAAGCATCCGCACAATTTACAGTCTTTTTTTTATAATTCTTTATTTTTCGAATTTATCAAACAATCACAATTCTTACAGAATTCCATCCTTTTAACATTATCTCCAGTATAAATCCCCTTTATTCCCCCCCCCCTCCCTCCCCCCTCCCCCTCTCACTCGATCCTTCCATTATTACGGTTCCTTAACATTCGAGTAGCTTCCAATAATTGTCAGATTTTCTAAATTGTAACCAATGCCTCCACTTATTCAGGTACCTCTCCTCTGCACTTTCTGACTTAGAGATCGTGGCTTCAATATTTCTTATCTTTTCCAGTCTCTCTACCCATTCCTTCATTGTGGGGGGATCCTGACTTTTCCATTTCCGTGGAATCAAAGCTTTAGCAGCGTTCAACAAACAAGGGATCAAGGATCGTCCATACGCTTCCTCTCTATCTTCTGTACCATGGAATAAACACACCCATGGATCACTCCTGATCCTTTCACCTGTTACACTTAAACTTGCTTCTATTACTTTCCCCCAATATACTTGTATTTTAGGACACTCCCACCATAAGTGAGCAAAAGACCCTACCGCCGAGCATCCTCTCCAACACCTAAAGAGGTTTTCCTTACTAATCTTATTTCCTTGCTGTGGGGTTATATACCACCTAGTCAGGAGTTTATAGGACATCTCCCTTGTTTGTGAATCTGTCGCTACCGAGTACGTACGTCTCAATATTTTATTTCTTTGTTCATCATTACTTAAAGAGCCTATTTCCCTTTCCCATTTCCCCAGGTACTCAGGGTATTTATTTCCCATTTCATCTATCAGGATTTTGTATATTTTTGCTATCCTTTTTTCCAGGCTATGCCGGTTCGCTAATAATTTTTCTAAGGGCCTCAACTTTTCCTTTCCCCTCAGTGGATGTGGCAAGGACTGGGCAAAATAGAATAGTTGTGAGTGTCTCCATTTATCTAAAGGCTTATGTCCCCATTTCCCAGTTATTTCTTCATATGTGCATAATCTATCACCTACCATAACCTCGTGTAATCTAATACTGTCTTTCCCAGCCCACCTACTAAAATATATGTACTCTTCCTGCCCTGGTCTAAAAAAAAGATTGTCCAACAGTGGAATTAGTGGTGAATTATGTGTCCAACCATATCTCTTATTTATTGTGTCCCAAACCCGCAGTGCATTTTTCGTCAGTGTACTTGTATTTGCCGCTAACTCTCTAGTTTTTGCTGGTATCCATATTAATTCTCCTATATTCTTTGTGCTTAAATTAGTTTCTAATTCTGCCCAGTCCTTGCCTTCCTTATTATATATCCAATCCGTAATGCGGGATAACACGATAGCCTCATAATACTTTTTAAAATCGGGTAGGGCCAACCCCCCTCTCTCTTTACGTCTAGACAGGATATGAAATGCTACCCTCGCTGCCTTCCCCCTCCATATAAATCTTCTGATCATAGTTTTAAGTTTATTTAGGTACGCTGGGGATAGCAAAATAGGAATCATTTGGCAGGTGTATGTAAATATCGGTAAGATAAACATCTTTATAACGTTTATTCTTCCCGTCCACGAAAGGGCTCTATATTGAATCTTACTCAGTTGCTGCTTAATTTTATTAAGGAGAGGGATATAGTTAGCCTCAAACAGACCTCCCATTTTTGCCGTCAAATTAATTCCAAGATACCCTAATTCTTTCGAGCACCATCTGAACGGCAGCTTCCCCTGCAACGCCTTCTGTTCAACTGTCGATAAGTTTAAGTTTAATATCTCAGACTTCGACATATTCACTTTAAAATTTGAGACCTTCCCAAATTTCATAAGTTCTTTCATGACTCCCGGGATAGAAATCCTCGGGTTAGCCATATAAAGTAGAAGGTCGTCGGCGAAGCCTGCTGTCTTATACTCCTTGCCCATTACTTTTATTCATTGGATGTCTTGGTTTTTCCTAATGGCTGCCAGAAGGGGCTCTAACACCATTATAAAAAGAAGCGGTGAGAGGGGGCAGCCCTGACGCGTCCCATTAAATAACTCAAGGGGGCGGGACAGGGATCCATGACTTCTTATTCTGGCTTTGGGATACAGAGCTTCTATCCATCTTCTCATCCTTTCACCTATTCCAAAGTATCTTAATGCCTCAAACAGGAAGCCCCAGCCAACCCTGTCAAATGCTTTTTCAGCATCAATCGACACAAGTACGGTGGGGGCTCCCTGTCTGATTGCCTCCTGCATCAACACAATGGTTTTCAAGACATTATCTCTCCCCTCTCTCCCCTGAACAAAACCCACCTGATCTTTCTGGATCCAATCCGGTACATAGGGTCTCAATCGTTCCGCGATAATTTTTGCAAACAACTTAATGTCCGAATGCAAGAGAGATATTGGTCTATAGCTTTCAACTGCCATAGGATCTTTTGCCTCCTTCAGGATTAATGCTATGTGTGCCAGCATTGTTTCATCTCTAAACTTACCCCCCCCCCCTCCCCCACCACATTGAAGTACTCACATAGTTTTGGCGCAAGTTGTTTTTGAAATTTCTTATAATATAAAATCGGGAACCCGTCCGGGCCCGGACATCCTCCCACTGCTGTATTTTTGATTGCTCTTTCCACTTCCTCAATCGCAATTGGGGATTCTAACGAGGCCATTTCCTCTTGCGTTAGTTTATGTAAATCTAGCCCCCTCAGGTAATCGCCTATTTCCTCTCGGGTCGCGCCCTCCCTCCTATGTTCAATATTGTAGAGGGCACTATAATACGCATGAAAGGTGTCCACTATCTTTTCTGGAATAGTTTGTACTTCTCCCTTCTTATCTCTTACCTTTGGGATAAAAGTTCTATTTTTTTTTTCCTTCACCTTCCTGGCCAACCATTTTCCTGATTTATTTCCCCAAAGATATCTCTCCTTATCTAACATATGGTAAGCAGCCTTCCTCTCTTGCTCCAAACATTCTTCTAGCTCACTCTTCATCCTTATCAACTCCTGACTCTCCGGGCTTCCCTCCATCCTTCTACTCTGTTCCTCTCTCTGTATTTCCTCATACAATAGTCGCTTCCTTCTCTCCCTCTCTTTCTTCTTTCCAGCCCCAATCCCAATTAGTATACCTCTCATTACAACTTTATGTGACTCCCACAATATTGAGATGGAGACTTCCGGGGTATCATTTAACCTAAAAAATTGTTCCATTTCCTGTTCGATCCTATTTATTGATTCCTTATCTTGTAACAGTAATTCATTGAGCCTCCAGCTTGTCCCCGGCTCACGCACTCCCCTCATCTCTAACTGGATCATTACTGGCGCATGGTCAGAGACCGTTATTGATTTTATTTCAGCCTTCCTCAAAGCTGATAGAAGCTGGTACTCTAAAAAAATGTAATCAATTCTAGAGAAAGAACCGTGTACCGGGGAGAAGCAGGTATCGTCCTTGTCCCTTGGGTGTAATGCCCTCCAAGCATCTTGCAATTGAAAACCTGCTAAAGCTTTTACCAACTTCCTCTGTTTATCGTTAGGTGGCCTACTTCCTCCCTCCCTGGCGTTCTCCTTCTTCGCGTCCATGTTCCAATTAAGGTCGCCTGCTAAGATCAGGTTCCCTTCCTTAAAATCTTCTATCTTTTTTAACAACTTACTTAAAAATTTATCAGCGTTCTTATTTGGAGCATAGACATTTACAATTGTACATTTCATGTTTAATAACATCCCTTTTACACACAAATATCTCCCCTCTGGGTCCACTAGACGCTTTTCTAGATCAAATCTCGTTGCTTTACCAAAGCCAATCGCCACTCCTCTAGAGTAAGCGGAGGGAGAGTCCCCATATATCCACACCGGGAAGTCCACTGTGTTAATCTTAATACCTGAAGTATGTGTTATGTGTGTCTCCTGGAGACACACCACACTTGCTCCCATATGCCTTAATTCATCATTAATCCTATATCTTTTCCTTTTTGTATTTAAACCCCTTACATTATAAGTAACCACGTTCAGTACTTCCATATTTTGTTTGCAAATGTTGATTTCCTCTCTTTCTGACGCGTCCAGTGGACCCAGCTAAATCTACTCCTACTGGCTCTAAGGAAGGATCGAGTGAGGGCCTCAAAAAAACCATTCCCACCCCCCCATCCACACCCTCCCCCCACCCACCCCCCCTGTCTTATAACGGAACATCTCAAAGGATTGGGTAAGACAGCCCTTTTCCCGTTATTACTATGGTTCTGGACGACCTCCCAACCTGGTCGGCCCACCTCCATAGTTTCCCTGGGGCTTATTCAAGCCCACAACCAAAAGAGGCCCCACCTCACTCGCCTCCCCCCTCCCCCCCCAGCCCCCCCGTCCCCCGCTAAACCCCCTCACCGCCAATAGTCCCTCTTTCTCTCTGCCTGGTCCAGAGCTCCTGAGTCCTCCCATTTTTAATGGTTTTCCCTGTCGACCCTACATCCTCATCCTTTTCCCATTCTAGCTGCGCAGGAGGATTTATACCTAACCGCTCACAGAAATCCTGTAAATCCTCCGGAAAACTGAGCACCGCAGACCGTCCCTCTCTCTTCCCAATTAAACATGATGGAAATCCCCATTGATAAGGGATATTTGCTGCCACCATCATTTCCGTGAGCGATTTAAGTCGCCTCCTTCTTCTTAGGGTCTCTGCTGCCAAGTCCGAATAGATCTGCAATTCTACACCCCCGTATGACAGCCCTGGATTAGTTCTAATCTTTCCCATCACCTGAATCTTTTCCTCCACGTAGTGAAACCTCACTATTACATCTCGCGGATATTCTGACCTCATTCCTGAAGATCGTGTTATCCTGTGTATTCTTTCAAAAGATTTTATTTTACGATAAAGGCACTTACATACATATACCAGAATATAAACAATCTGCAGCAGGGAGGGCCCGCTGACACAATGTAAGTAATGAAAACAGGAGACATTAGTGAAAAACAGACAATATCAAAAGGGTACAGTCGGCATGCCCCCCCTCAGCGAGGGGCTAAACAAAAAGAGAGGTAAACAAATGGTGACCCCTCAGGGAGAGCCCACCCAATAGAACCGTTAGGGGTAGCACCCAGGAGCCCCCATCCCGACACCCCTAATAGGGAACTTGCTGTGCCAGGATGGGGGAGTATCCTCCCAGGCCCCCCCCTCTCAGAGGGACAAAGAAGTTGATGGACCGTCCGCAGTGGGCACCGCAACGTTAAATTGGACTGTACGGTGAACCTGTCAATTACAGCTCTGTTGAGCAAACCAAAAACTTAGAACGTCTAGAAGGACAGAGGAAAGAAGAGAGGAGGAGAAGAGTAGGACAGAGGGGTAAGGGGATGTAAGCTATGTCCTAAAAGGGTGTAAGGTTATAGCGTGAGAATGTTTAGCATTCAATGTAAGAGGGGGCGCTTTAGGGGTGAGGTCTGGTCACTAGGGGAGAGCCTGGGGGTACCCCAGGCAGCAGAGAGATTCCCATGTAACGGGCCCAAGGGTCCCACACCTTTCGGAATTTAGGTGTGGTATCTGACAGAATACCTGACAGTTTTTCTTGGGACATTATCCACGATATCTTCCTCTTAACTGCGAGGAAGGAGGGTCTGGGTTGCTTCCATGCGGAGGCAATCGCAATTTTGGCTCCTAATAGGATAAAATAAGTTAGTTTCTGAGTGTTACCAGACAGCAAAGGAACAGGGGCATTGAGTAACGCAACCTCTGGAGTTCTCGGAACCCGGCAGCCTGTGACTAAGTAAATCAAGTTAAAGATTTTAGTCCAGAACGATCGAAGCCTAGGGCATTCCCACCAGATGTGGATCATGGAGCCACGAAGTTGGCACCCCCTAAAACATAAGGGGTTAGCCGTGGGGTATATTTTGGCTAGCCTGACTGGAGTGAGGTACCACCTGGTTATCAATTTGATGCTAGCCTCCATTAGTGAGGTGTTTTGGATCCCACGAAAGGATCTGGCTAGGGCCAGCTGCCAGGTTTCAAGACTGCCAGAGGTCTGGAGATCAGATTCCCATGCCGTCATATAGGGGGATTTGCCCATTGGGGAAGTGAGAGCCGCATAGATCACTGAAATACCACCCCTCTGCTCCTCGATCCTACCACACCAGGCTTCATATTCAGTAAAGGGAGGAGGAAGGGGTTTGTTTTTCCAAAGTGAGTTCAAGAAGTGAGATATTTGTTGGAAGCGGAACCTCTCTGAGTCTGGTAGCTCTAAGTGTTCAATACAATAAGCCAGGGAAATCGGGCCCCTTGAATTGAAAAAGTGACCTATCCGGTAAAGTCCCTTGTCCAACCACCATCTGAAGGCCTCAATGTCCAGACCAGGGGGGAAGTCGTGATTACGGAACATGTGAGCAAGGGGTCTTAAAGTGGAGACTAGGGAAGGCTCTTTGCGAAGACCGTCCCATAGGGCGCAGGAGTGAGATAGGGATGGGGACATGATGGGCGGCCTAGCTTTGGGCGGGCACCACAATAGAAAATCTAGTGTAAAAGAGGGTACGGCACAGCGTTCTATGGACTGCCAATCTGGTTTCTCATATTTGGAGTAAATCGAGGATAGTTGGGCTAGGCGAGCTGCAAGGTAGTATTTGTGAAGGTTAGGTAAGCCCAGCCCCCCCCCTGCGTCTGTGCAGGAAGAGCGTGTTTTGCGGTAGACGGTACCCCTTATTACCCCAAATATATTTCAGTATTTTGCTTTGCAGAGAGCATAGGTGGTCCTTCCGCACTGGTATTGGGAGGGCTCTAAAATAGTAGAGGATTTTGGGGAGAAGGGTCATTTTTATGGAGTTAATCCAGCCAAGCCAGGATAGTTCGTGTTTAGACCATGAGGAGAGATCAGTTTCCAGCTGTCTGTATAATTTGGGGTAATTGTGGGCATACAACATCTCTATTTTAGGTGTAAGGGAGATACCCAAGTATTGGATGGCAGTGTCACTCCATTGGAACGGAAAGGATTGTTTGAGTGAGAGGACTTGGTGGGTGGGAAGAGAAACATTCAAAGCCACAGACTTGGAGTAATTAACCCGCAAGCCTGAGACCTTGGCAAAGTCGTCTAGTACCCGGGATAAGTTGGGCAGGGTTGTGAGGGGGGAAGTGAGGAATAACAGTATGTCGTCCGCGAAAAGTCCGCACTTGTGCGTTTGACTACCGCACTGGACACCTCCAATGTCTATGTTGTGGCGGACTGCGATCGCCAGTGTTTCAATGGCTATTGCAAATATGAGGGGGGATAGGGGGCACCCCTGTCTGGTCCCCCTGGTGATGGGAATTGGAGCGGAGAGGTATCCCTGCATTCGAATTTGGGCCCTCGGCTGGGAGTATAAGGCCCGTAGTAAGCCCAGGAAACGAGCCCCAAATCCCCACCTGTCAAAGAGCTGGAAGATGTACTGCCATGAGACCGAGTCGAAAGCCTTCTGAATATCTAAGGAAAGGAGGAAGCCAGATTGTTTGGGTCCCCCTTCCCAATTAGACTGCAGAATGGATATAATATCGATCGCCCTCCGAATTTGATCAGGTCCCTGTCTGCCGGGGATAAAATCAACTTGGTCCTTGTGGACGTAGCGTCCGATGAAGGAGGCTAGCCTATTGGCCATAACTTTCGTGAGAATTCTGAGGTCATTATTAATAAGGGAAATCGGTCTGTAGTTGCTGACATCTTCCAAGTTCTTGCCCGGTTTGGGGATGACCGTGATATACGCCGTGTTAAGGTGGGGATCCAGGGGGCCTCCATTAGCTTTATGATTACCGAGATTGGCCAGGTGCGGGGCTAGCGTGTTGGCAAAGGCTTTATAGTAAGGGATCGAAAGACCGTCGGGTCCAGGGGCGGAGCTTTTTTTAAGATCCTTTATGACTCCCAATATCTCCTCTACCTGGAAGGGACCTTCCATGACTTGTTTGTGAACATCCGATAAGGCAGGGATGGGGAGTCCCTCCAAGAACTTTGGAAGGAGGTTATCCTTGGGAGGTGGGGGGCTACTGTAGAGAGAGGTGTAAAAGTTCTGAAAGGCATTCAGAACTGTGACCGGATTAGACGTGGGCGGGTGTCCTGCGCTTCTGATCCGAGGGAGGGTGCTTAGCTTGGTTCTAGGGGAGAGTCTATTAGCCAGGAGTGTGCCTATTTTGTCCGCCTGTGAGTAAAACTTGTGGCCAGACCACCTAACCGATTTTTCTGCTTTCGTGGTGAGGGCGAGATTGAGTTCTAAGCGAGTCCTGTCTAGTATGGAGGTGGGGGTGCGGAGGGGGTCCTTTTTGTGAAGAGCTCTGAGTTTAGAGTATTCCTCTTCTAGCTTCAGGATGGTTGATTGCCTTTCCCGTTTTATTTGAGAACCTAATTGCATGAGTTTTCCCCTAATAAACGCTTTGTGCGCCGCCCACAGGGTTTCGGGGGAGACATCAGGAGTCGCATTAATAGAGAAATATTCCTGCAGTGCTTTGTCGAGATCCATAACTCGTGATGGCTCTGAAAGGAGAGATTCATTTAACCTCCAATGCCTGGGGTGTCTCCCACTCGAACCCCCCAGGGCCGTCACAATTACCAGCGAGTGATCCGAGATCACTGTGTCAGTGATGGAGGCTTTGAGCATCCTGGGAAGGAGCGAGGAGGGGACAAGTATGTGGTCTATCCGTGCATATGATTGGTGTGGCGCTGAGAAGTGAGTGTAGTCTCTCTTTGTGGGGTTTAATTCCCGCCAGACATCGGATAAACCATGAGCGTGAAGCAATTTGGCGATCCGTAGGCTTGCCTTCGTGGGCCTGGTTAAGCGGGAATGTGAGGGGGAGGATTTATCAAGTCCTTGATCAAAGGCGACGTTAGAGTCCCCTCCGACAATAACCTTCCCTCTAAAAGAGGCGCTAAGGTGCGTAACAGGGATTCGAAGAATTTGGCCTGACCCGTGTTCGGGGAGTAGTAGGAAACCAAGGAGTAAAGTTGGTCCCCCACCGTGCCCTTTACAAGTAAAAACCTGCCCTCCGGATCCGCTTTTTCAAAACTTTTATTGAATTTGCATGTTTTAGCAATCAAAATGGCCACCCCCCTGGTCTTGGATTCCGCGTTGGCTAAGTAGAACTGAGGGAAGTGGGCATGTAGGAACTTGGGACTATACCGGATAGGAAGGTGCGTTTCCTGAAGTAGAATTATATCTAGTTTCAGGGATTTGTAGTAATCAAGGGCTTTTCTCCGTTTGATGGGGGAATTAAGACCCTGAATGTTATGGGTGGCTATCTTAAGCCTAACAGCCTGTGGATCAGCCATGGAGCAGAGGGGGAGCCCAGCTTCTGAAAGCGACCTCACTTACCCAATCCATAGCGGGGTTCTCGGTAAGAGCGTTGGGATCGGTGGCCCGTGGTTGTTTCCCAGGATACCATGCCGACTGGGTTAACTCAGCCAAACCTGAGGAGAAAAAAAGTAGTGTCACGTAAACATTCAACAGGGGTAGCTTACCATCAAGGGGGGAGAGAGGGGGAGAAAGGGCAAGGAAAGAAAGCGTTCCTGAGAAGAGAAAGAGGAGATCAGGGCAGGAGACACCCCCCGAAATCCCTAGAAAGAACAATGTAGACAACCGACCCATAAGGTCAGAAGTCCCGACCCTCTGGCGCCTGGGAAAGGCCGAGGGAGGGAGAGTTACACATGTGGTCCCTCGCGGAACTGGAGACCCCTAGTCGGGTAACTACCCGAACTGTTAAATCAACATTAAATAACATTAGAAGATAAGCAGCAATAAGAAAAAAAAAGAAAAAAAAAACTTTAAGGCACGGCTAAACATAATGATTAGAAGACACTGGGGCTAAACAATGAATGCTGGTCAATAGGCAAAAGGTAGGATGGTATATCCAGGGAGGGTGCTGGGGAATACAGCCCCCTGAAGGGTCCTCAAAGCAGCCCTAGGGCCCATTTCGAGGGGGCACAAATAATATGAGGGGTTACGGGCAGTCCAGTAGATGGACGAAGTACTGCATAGCGTCCCGGGATATTGCAGGCAATGGGGAAAAGGGTAGCACAAGTCCTAGGCAAGGGGAGGGCAAAAAGGGTGGAGGGCCAAACTTTCAACGTTTGGGGAGCAGTCCTCCGGCCCTCTCCAGGACCTCGGACGGTCAGTCACAGAATGGAGAGTCTGAAAAGGGGTCTGAATGTTGCTCAGGTGGGTGCATTATCCTTGACCTTCTTGGCTCTTCCGGAGGTCCACAATGGGGATTGTGGGCTGTTAGGAGTGGGCCGTTTGTTGGAGCTTTGGCTAGGGTTAGAAGTGTCCATATCAGCTTCTTGAGAAATGATTTTCAGCCTGGTGAGGAGCTTTTCCCCCTCGGGGAAAGTGGAGAAAGCAAAAGACTTCCCTTTGTCCGTGAACCTGACCGCAAATGGGAATGCCCATTTGTATTTTATGTCTTTTTGCGACATTGCAAGCAAGAGGGGTTTCAGAGCTCTCCGTCTCTGTATAGTGGAGGGGGAGAGGTCCGCAAAGATCTGAACCTGGTGGCCCTGGTATGTGACGTGTTGCAGGGATCTGGCTCTCTTCATAACTTCTTCTTTCACCGAGAAGTGATGTGGCTTGGCCAGAACATCGCGCGGAGTGCCATCCTTCCTAGGGGGGCCGAGGGTTCTATGGACCCGGTCAAGTTCAAGCTTAGTAGCTGGGATGTCAGGGATTAGCTGTTGAATGAGGTCTTGCACCGCCCTGGACACATCAGTTATTGATTCTGGAAGCCCGCGAATTCTGATGTTATATCTGCGTGACCTATTTTCGAGGTCATCGATACGGGCCATGGCTAGGTCTAATTGCTCCTGTACTGAATAAATGTGCCTGGAGTTTTGGATGGATCTGGCTATGGTATCCTCCATTTTATGTTCGATCGTTTCGATCCGGGAGCCTAGGTTAATAAAGTCAGCTTTCAATTCCCCCGTGATTTGCAAGGCAGTTTGGGATAGGCCCCTTTCTAATAGTTCAGAAAATTTGCCAAATAGGGCATCCATGTGGGAGACTGGGTCTGCATGAGCAGCCTCATGGGAGGCCATGGCGGCCTGAGTAGCCCTGTAAGTCCCCGCTGGGGAGGGGGAGAACTCCTGGAGGGTGCGTTCCAGCAGCGAGACCGTGGAGGCCGGGGACGGTGTGGCTTCCTTGGGGAGACCCCTGGGGTTGCCTGGGGTGGCGTGGAGAGGAGGAAAGTCTGTATCTGACCTGAAATCCACTGTGCCTGTGGATCTGTGATCCTGAGATAGGAGCTGTGCTGCGGTGGCCATCTTGGATTTCTCCCACACGTCCAATGAAGCGAACAGCGGGCCCAGATTGCGTTTAGCCAGTCCACCGGTCATTCGGTAATGTGCCCCAACTCTTCGGGAGTCCGTCCCTATAGCTCGGGAAGCGGAAGGGTAGCCGTGTCGTGCGGTAGGGGTTCCGTCGTTCCGCGAGGCAGCGGGGCTTTAGATGATCGCGGCCATCTTGGAAGCCTCGCGCATGCGCACCCTCTATCCTGTGTATTCTATCTATTCTTAGAGGTTCTGAGATTTCTCTATCTAAAAGTGGGTTGAATATTTGTTGGGCCACTTCTTTAAGTGTTAAGCTGTTGTGGGACTCAGGGAGACCTTTTATCCGTAAGTTCCTTTTCCTACTGCGATTTTCCTGGTCTTCTAATTTATGCATTAATGCCCTATTTCCCTTCCGTAGTGCTGTGACCTGCTCCCGTATTTCTTCTATTTTCTGCTCATGGGTCTCTACTCTGTTTTCTATTTCCTCTACTCTCCCCAATACCTGCCCGATATCTACCCTTATTGTGGCAATTTCTATCTTAAGTGAGGTTTCCATTTTTGCAAACATCTCCCCAAGCATCTCTTTTAAATGTAAGGTTTGTACTAAGGGTGGCGACCATCCATAATCTCCCGGGGGTATCCCTCCTTCCTCCGCATCTTGCCTCTCCTCCTCCTGCACCTCTTCCCGTCTTCCCACATCCCCCTGTATAGCCCTTCCATTTTTCTGGGTCTCAGATAATTTTGTGGGGATACTCCTCTCTATTCTGCTTCCCCCCCCCCTCTCTGTCTGCTGGATCCCGCCCGTGTAGATTTCTCCACTCTAGGGCTTCCACTTTCCTCTTCTCTTATAGTAGAATTTGCCGCCATATATCTTTGGATCCCTACCGGGCTTGAAACTTGGGTGGTCGATTTTGTTTTACTCGATTTCCCCTTCATATTGCCACAAAAAAAAAAAAAAAAGGGCTGGGGGGGAGGGGGTTTCTAGTAATCACCAAAACCCCACTAATTTATTCAGCTATCCACGTCTTTCCCCACCTCACACAAAAAAAAAAAAAAAAATAAAAGGAAAGGGGGAAAAAAAGAAAAACACCATATAACCAAAATACTATCAAGTATAAGTCCAGGTAAAATACGTAGATAGGCTTCTTCCGTCCACCTGCTCCGGGAGAGAATAAGGTCCACTTGACAAATTTTTACTTAGCACCATAGGAAATTTTACTTTCAGGATACTAACTCACAGTCTCCAGTGTTACTAAACCACCAATCAAGCAGGTTGGATTAAGCATTATCATTCACCATTATTCTCCTTTGGCCCTCTATTATTTCATCTCAGGGCAGGCATAAATCAATGTTCACTGTGGGTACTTTAGTTGATTCTCCCGCCTTAATCTATGGGAAGGCATATGCAATAGAAAAACTTCAGCAGTACAGGGACTTCAGTAATACAGGAACGTCTTGGCACTTAAATGATTCTTCTTCATTATAATTCCCATATCAGATACAGGTACCTCTCTTCCGGGCTACCTTATGGGGGGTCGCTGTCAAGTCCTTACTTTCCCCGTGCAATTCTCCAGACCCAGGATATCTTCCCCCTGTCCCTGCTACCACACTCCCCTCACAGATACCTTAAACACCATAGGAGATTTTACTTTCAGGATACCCCGTCATAGATAGTCTCCAATATTATTAGTCCACCAATTCAGCAGGTTCACATCAGGCAATACCAGTCACCATTGTTCTCCTTCAAACTCTATTATTTCATCTCAGGGTAAGCATAAGACGATGTTCACTATAGGTACTTTGCTTATTTCTCCCACATTAGTCTATGGGACCGTACCCTTTTTTTTTTTTTTTTTTTTCGCTGTTTACTTTAAAAAGGCTCAACAACACATATGCAGTGGTAGAACTTCAGCAATACAGGAACTTTAGCAATACAGTGACACCTTGGCTTTTAAATAGTTCTTCAATATAATTTCCGTCTAGGATACTGGTACCCCTCTTCCGGTGTATCTATGGGGGGTTACTGTCAGGTCCTTACATTTCCTGGGACACTCTCCAGTCCCAGGTCTTCCTCCCCCTGACACTGCCACCACACTCCCCTCACAGATAACAACAAGCAAATATACTGTATAGCTGTGTTGAGCCCTCACAGGCTGTCAAGCTTACCACCTCCCTGGTTCAACCATGCAGAGTCTATCCCGGCGTTCCGCCGTCAGCATTGTTCTTCCAGAGGCTCCTATCTTTAATCACTACGCTGCTTGGGGAGTACGAGCAGGGAAGCGAGGGTCTGCGGGGATGTGAGTCAATCAGCCAGCATATGCAGAGTGTGCGGCAGACGGAGAGCGGCGGTATCCCACTTCATCCCGGTGTAACCCCGCCGCCTGAATCAGCTGTCCGGTCCGCTCAGTTTCTCCATCAAGGCAGTACCCCCTCCGGCGTCCGAGTCAGCTGGCCGGTCCGTGGGGCTCGTGCGTCCGAGCAGAACGCCACGCTCAGTACGGCGGGAGGCGGAGGGGAGGCGAGGGAGAGCGGGGAGGACACGGAGGATCGAGCTCCAAGGCCACGCCCCCTACGTCATGACGCTGTCACGCCCCTCTGACGCCGTCAGCAGTCCCACAATTTACAGTCGGATCATATATCTTCTTCAGATGTTTACAACTTTGTATTGTAAGGGTCTGCTTCATATGATATAAAATAAAAACAGATTGTTTGGTAGGCACTAGTTCTGCATAGTTGTCTTTACGTCTAATGGTGGCCACACAAGCTTTGACTTTTTTATTCAATCGATGTGCACTTCAATAGAAATGATTAAATCCACAAATGGCTGTAACTTCCCTGACTTTAGACTCAGTTTAGCATTTAACCAAGCTGAGTTGCTGGACCAAGATAGAAGTTTACCAACAAAAAAAAAAAAAACATTATGTGGAGTCCCCCCAAAATCCATACCAGACCCTTATCTGAACATGCAACCTGGCTGCCCAGGAAATGGCAGGGGACAAGTATGTGGCCCTCTCCTCCTCCTAAACCATACCAGGCCACATGCCCTCAAAATGGGGAGGGCACCTTGCCAGAGGGGAACCTCCTGGCAGAGCACCTCGTATTGATGTTGCCATGAGGCCATAGGCTAACATGGAGATGCGTTTTTAAGCTGTGAAAAGCTGTAAAAACGTCCATGGGCATGAGGCCTTAAAGGCACAGGGGTACATTGGACACCCAGCAAAGCACAAAATTTAGTGATCATTTTTTTATTGGATGTGTTTTAGAGCAGAAAGTAAAAAATATTGTTTTCTTTTCAAATTTGTCAGTAGTTTTTTGTTTATAGGGCAAAAAATAAAAGCTGCAGAGGTGATCAAATACCACCAAAAGAAATCTCTATTTTTGGGAAAAAACGGACATGAATATTATTTGGGTACAGTGTCGCACAACCGCGCAATTGTCAGTTAAAATAATGCAATGCTGTATCGCAAAAAATGGCCTGGTCAGAAAGGTGTGCAAATCTTCTGGAGGTGAAACAGTTAACAGCTGTAGTAATAGTGCTGCTGGATGTTTTTTTTCCCTGCTGTATTTCTGCCCATCTAGTACACCCATTTGCCAGCAAAGTTCTGGCCAAACTCAAATTCGGTCCTGAAGCTTGTGTCGTTTTTTAGAACCAATTTTTCTTAAAGATTTTTTATTTTTAGTTTAGTCAGATCATTTAAAAAAATTGCAGATTAATATTTATTTTTTTCTATTTCCACTCGTGAGGTAAAGTTCTAGGCTCCCTTTAACGTGTTTAAAAGGCTAAGTGCTTTGTCTACAAAATCATTTTGTATACAGAGCTCAATAGCTGAAACTCATTTTGCATGCAGAAGGGGAAGAGTCAGAGAGCAGATTTGTCTCTCCAGCCTTCCCTATTGTGCTTGCTTTGTGTCTATCAATCACAGAGAGAAAGTCTCAAAGCAAACAGCTTTAAAACAACCTACTCTTAACCCCTTCACGCACACGTAACTCAAATGTGCGGGCTTCTGCTTGAAGGGGTTTACGGGCTGATTTTTTTAGAGCCAAAGGGTGGCTTTTTAATAATAGCAATTGATTTGGCTAAGCAGTCACTTGATCATTATCACAAACAGTTAGAGGAGACATGCCCTCCTCCCGCAACCTTCCGCGGCTTGCCCGGGCTCTCCCGTCCACATCGGGGGACCCTTGCGACCAGCCGGCACGTCCGGCTGACTGGAGCCTGAAACAATGCCGCAATCATCTTTGATTGTGTCTCGGATCTAGTAACCTTGAAGCAATGTCTTGACATTACTTCCGGTTTACTGAAGACTTAAAGGCGCCAAATGAAAAAAAATCACAGTGTTCAAAATAGCCAAACTTGGAACAATGAACAAGTGAACAGTGTAAAAAAAAAAAAGAATAATAAAATTATAATAAAAAAATTTAAAGTGCCCTATCCCTCTGTGCTCGCACATAGAAGCAAATGCATACATAAGTCATGCCCACAAATGTAAACAGTGTTCAAACCACACATGTGAGGTATCACAGCGATTGTTAGAGCGAGAGCAATAATTCCAGCACTAGATCTCCTCTGTAGCTCAAAACTGGTAACCATTAAAAAAATTGTATAAAGCGTCACCTATGGAGATTTTTAAGTATAGTAAGTTTGTTGCCATTCCATGAGCATGATCATTTTTAAAGCATGACATGTTAGGAATCTATTTACTCGGTGTAACATCATCTTTCACATTTTACAAAAAAATTGTCTAACTTTACTGTTTTGTTTTAACTCATGAAAGTGTATTTCTTTTGAAAAAAAAAATTCATTTGAAAGACTGCTGCGCAAATACAATGTGACCGAAAATATTGCATCAATCGTCATTTTGTTCTCTAGGGTCTCTGCTAAAAAATATTTATATAATGTTTGGGGTTGTAAGTAATTTTCTAGCAAAAAATACTGATTGCAATGCTACCTCTGCAGTGTACTTAATGCACATGTGCAATTCGTTAAAGCAGCCTTTCATTTTAATGGGTTGTCAATGCACCACAGAGGACTGAAAATCATACCTACAGCATTTTTGATAGCACATTGCAACACGCAGTAGTGCACTGCTCTGTAGGTATGATGAGGAGGTGCATTGTATTGCTATTAAAAATAAATTGCTGCTCAATGCACCGTCATGTACAGTTTGTTACTGTGCATTGTGGTAAATTGTGTTACTGCAATGCACTTGTGTGATTGAACCTATGTTTACTTTTAGAGCTGTTTTGTTATCCAAAGTTACCCAATAATCATGTGCCATGGGCATTTCTGTGTTTTGTTGTATTAAATATTATTTCATGCTATTATGTTATGTGTTCTATTGCTCATGCTTTGGTCGATGATTGCTGCTAGTTCCATGTTACCATTAAACAGTCTAAAGATAATTGTTTTCAGATTACATTTTAATTAACGTTGGTGGTTCTGTTTTCTGTTTTGCATTGTGAAATGGTAAACTGGTAACATAAAATGGGTATGTTTTCACAGTCGAGTGTGCCTTATCCACTGTATCTGTGCAAAGATTCATATCTCATGGTGTCTAAATTGTTTCCTTTGGTAGGTGATCATTGTGTATATATATATATCTCCATATGATGTCTTGTGCACTGTACGATACCAGCTAAATTTCTGGCCTTGTTCTGCATGATTTAATGATCTAATTGATTTGTTGCCTCTCTACCTTTGTTCTCAAAGGTTTTTTATCTGGCATATTACACCAGAGGTCAAAATAAACGGCGATCCATTATTCTTCCAGGCTTAACCCCTTCATTGCTAAACCCAAACCTGCTGGGAGCCGCTGCTCGCTTTTATAGTATTGATGTACGGAATGCATTGTGGTGGATGAAGCCTTTGTATTTTCAGTCTAATATAGAAATTGTGAGTACTGTGCAAAGCTTCTGGTTTAAAGCTGGCTCCAAAGAGATTTCATCTAGAAGAGTACGGAAATATTCTTTGTTTTTAAAATGTTACAATACATTCTTCATGTGAAATAACGTGTATTACATGTAGAAAGTACATAAACAATGCAAGTTACAGCCGGAAACATCTTTTTTATTGTTGGGAAAATTTAAAAAATGTGTGGCACAATTAAGACTCAACTCCAGATGAACAGGTTAATGCCACAGATCCTGTCTGCCAGGATAGGAGATCTGATTTTTCTCTGCTATAGTTAACAGACAGTGACAGGACAGTGAAAGTAGAAGCAGCTCAACAATGAGTTTATCTCTGTCCTTGTCTCTTCCTAGCAGAATGTTGCTTGACAAGCACTTCGACATTGCAGCACACCTGACTGCCTCCTTTTGCTGCTTCTCCCCTTAACCATTTGCTGACAGCCCCATAGCACATTTACTGCTACAGGGTGGCTATGCTGCGCAGGATCACGTATCAGGCGCAAGGGCATGCTGGCAGCAGGACACAATGTCCACCGACACCCACTGATCATTCAGTACATGATGTAAACAAGGCAGATAGGTGTTCTGTCAGTACAGAAGGTATGGATCCTGTGTTTCTGTAAAGCAGGAACACCGATCCATGCCTTCCGCTAGTAAAAGCACTTCCTCCACTACACTGGATAGCCAGCTAGGAACACATTAAACCTTTTGATTGCCCCTGATGTTAACCCCTTCCCTGCCAGTGTCATTAGTAATGTAACCCCCGCGGGTTGCACAAAAAAAAAACTGATAGCTCTTGTCGAAGACACTGTACTAACCATGCAAGGTTAGTATAGCGATCTCCCCCACTGAGTTGTTGTGTTCTGACAGAGGGACGCCCCCCCCCCCCCCCGCCAGAACACTTCGATCATCGCTCTCCGCCATTAGTGGAGAGCGATGATCGGGAAACGGTCGGCTGCTGGTTTTCCAAATGGCCGGCTTCTGTTGGACAGACCGACATACACAGGGGCAGAATATCAGTGTTTTTGTTTTTTTTTGAACCGGCATTCTGCCCATGTGCACGGGGCTTAATAATATCACTGGTCCCCAAAAAAGTGTCAATTAGCTGTCCGATTTGTCTGCTGCAATATTGCAGTCCCCCTATAAGTTGCTGATCAAACCTATTACTAGTAAAATAAATAAATAAAAATAAAAATTTTTATTGGTTATGTTTTAGAGCAAAAAGTAAAAAATACCACCAAAAGAAAGCTCTATTTGTGGAGGAAAAAAGTACATACATTATATTTGGTTACAGAGTTGCATGACGGCACAATTGTCAGTTAAAGTAACGCAGTGCCGTATCGCAAAAAGTTGCCTGGTCGGGGGGGGGTGGGGGGAATCTTCCGGGTGAAATGGTTAAAATAGATAGATATATAGAAGGCGAGGGCTTGCTGCACAAATCAAATGTTTATTAAAAAATAGTAGAAAAAGTTACATACTTTCCATGTTATGCAAGGTAAGGTAACAGTTTCGGGCTAAGACGATAGAGCCCTTCTTCAAACCAAATGCATAAATAACATTAAAATACAAATCCACTACATCTATCCAATAATCATCTGGAACAAATTAATTAATTTAGCATTCATCAAGTAATCACGATCATAGAAATTAGCATAATGATGAAACGACAAGACCATCAGGTGTAATAAGTCCACCACACATCATGAGGATACCAGGGAAAGGCACCTGAAAAAATATATATTACCGGCATACCCCACTTTTAAGTACACAATGGGGTTTATTTACTAAAGCTGGAAAGTACAAAATCAGGCTACTTCTGCATAGAAACCAATGAGCTTCCAGGTTTTATTACCAAAGCTTAATTGAACAATCTGGGGTTAGAAGCTCATTGGTTTCTATGCAGAAGTGAGGCTGATTTTTCACTTTCCAGCTTTAGTAAATAAACCCCATTGTGTACTTAAAAGTGGGGTATGCCTGTACTATCCCATTAAAGAAGAAGAGAATATATATATATATATATATATATATATATATATATAGATAGATAGATAGATAGATAGATAGATAGATAGATAGATAGATAGATAGATAGATAGATATGTATCTATATAGGATATATAGATATATATTCCCCAACTTTGATTCTGAACCAGACATATAATAAAATAAAACAATCAAAATAAAAAATGAAAAATAATGAATAAAAAATAAAATGAAGATACACACATATATTACACCCTTACAAAAATAAATCTAAGTCAAAATCTGAATTTAACCCTTTCGAGTTCAAAGTATCTGAATGGTGCATCCAAGATACTTCTCGTTTTTTAAAGCCAATTCTCTATTCCCACCTCGTCTATTGCCATCAATAATCATGTATTTTAGCTGTGATACATGTGGTTTATTTACTAAAGCTAAAGAGTGCACAATTAGTCACAATTCTGCAGAGAAACCAATCAGCTTCCATGTTTTATTGCTAAAGCTTAATTAAACACGCTGAGGTTAGAAGCCGATTGGTTTCTCTGCAGAATTGTGACTCATTTTGGACTCTATAGCTTTAGTAAATAAACCCTATGGTTTCCCTTTTCCAGAAAATGCCTTGCCAAAGGCAATTTGTCAACTTTGTCCCTAATCGAATATTTGTGTCGTGCAATCGGTTTTTTAACCTTCTGAGTAGTCTGAGTAGTCTCACCTATATATAAAAACCCACATGGGCACTTGATAATGTAAACCAAATAAGAAGATTGACATGTGTAATGATCTTTTAACGGTATTCTGTAACCCTTATGTGGATGAGAAAAAGATTTTCCCTTTATCATATTAGTACAATAAATACAATTTAGACAAGGGTAGAAGCCCTTATTGCGTTGACCTAAAAATGTAATTGGTGGAGTCTGCAATGGATATTGGTCAAAGCTCACCAACTGGTGTATATGTGTATAGTTTTTCCTCGCCGATAAGAAGGTAAAGGTGGAGCGTAAAAATTCTGTAACTAATGGGTAATTATTAGATAATATAGACCAATGTTCTTTAACTATATTAAATATACGATTAAAAAAAAAGGATGAAATTGGGAAGATGATGGGCATTCTGCAACCCTCAGTCTTCACTTTTTTACAATGCAAATCATGTCGCACTCTCTTTTAACAACCTCTCTAGGATAACCCCGCTGTTGGAGTCTGCCCTCCATTTCATCCTATCTCACCTCACGAGTGTCTGTATCACCTAGAATCCTCGATATATATGTATCATTTGACTCCGGGGAATAGATTTAAATACACCAGGAGGAAGAAAACTAGAATGATGCAATAATTGATTTTGATCAATAGGCTTTCTGTATAAACCACTGATATTTTGTCCATGAATAATGCTTAAACAGGTATCAATAAAAAGGAATCACAGTCTTATTAACCTCCCTGGCAGTAATCCCGAGTCTGGCTTGGGCTGGGATTTCAGTACCACGAGCGGTAACCCCGAGTCAGACTCGGGATTGCATCGCTGGATACAGGGAGACTTACTTACTATGTCTCCTGGATCCAGCGATGTCCCCCCGCTGTGTGCGCTCGATTCACACAGTGCCCGAGTGCCTCCGAGCTCCGTTCCCTGCGCCGTTACGACGCACAGGAGCGGAGATTGGCCCCAAATTTCAAAAAAGTAAAAATACACAATACACATACAGTACTGTAATCTTACAGATTACAGTACTGTATAAAAAAAAATACACATCCCCTTTGTCCCTAGTGGTCTGTCCAGTGCCCTGCATGTACTTTTATATTATAAATACTGTTTTTTTCTGCCTGGAATTCGGAGATTGTTCATAGCAACCAAAAAGTGTCCCTTTATGTCAAAAGTGATTTTAGACCAGCTAGAAAACAGCGATAATAAATTAGAATCACTTGCAAATTGAGCGATAGCGATTTGTGGGGAGATCCATCATCAAACACTAAATCTAATGACAGCGACAATTCTGCAAATGAGCAAATTACAGTGTTTTTGTATTTGATTACATTATTGAATAATTTTCATTATTATTTGTTATCATTATTTATAGTTATTTATTATATTATAAACTTTATCATACCCGGGATGTCTACTAGACTCTTCTTTGAACAGATTTAAGAGAGTTATTCCTAAGAATTGCAGGCCTACAATATAAAACGCCAAATTTCCATGCAAAATAATTGTACCGCTTTCAGCACCTAAAATCAGAAATAATCATACCGCCAGGGAGGTTAAAGCACATTTTAAATTTGAGACCAGGAATACGATTATTTAGATATGTATTAAACAACATTAAAGATTCAATGTCGCCCACCCATACAGCAAAGGCATCATCTATAAATCTGTGCCAACAAGCACAGTTTTTGATAAATAAATCACAACTGTAAAAGAACGCATTTTCTACCATGTCCATAAATGCATTTGTGCATGGGGGGGGGGGGGGGGGGGCACGTTAGAACTCATTGCTGCCGGCTAGTTGTAAAAAATATCCTCAAAAAGGAAAAAAAATCCTCCAAAACAATCTTTAAAAGATCTAACAAAAAGGATATATGAACTAAATCATATTTTTGTTAAAGTGATTATAAAGGCTTGTTTCTTTTTTTTTTTAAATAACAAACAGGTTATACTTAACTACTCTGTGCAGTTGGTTTTGCACAGAGCAGCCTGGATCCTCCTTCTCTCAGGTCCCTCTTCTGTTCTCCTGGCCCCTCCCTCCTTTTAGTACCTCTTAGCCAGCAGCTTGCTACAGAAGGCACCCAAGCTGAGTCAGAGCTCCGTGTATGCATTCCCTGACCTGGCCCTGCCCCCTCTCTCCCCTGATTGGCTGACTGACTTTATTGACAGCAGGGGGAGTCAATGGCGCCACTGCTCTGTCTTGGCCAATTAGGAGGAATGTCCTGGATGGCTGAGGTGAAGGGGCTCAGGTAGGTAATTAGGGGGGTGCTGAGTTTTTTTTTTATATTGCTATGCTAAGAATCTATGCTAAGAAATCTTTGGATGCTAAATTATCTACATTCAGAATGAGTGTTGAAACCCATAAAAGGGTGAAAATAGATCGTGATCGGGAGGATTATGCCAATAATCATGTGTATAAATGGACTGAATCAAACCAATTTCGGTCAAGGTTTCAATACACACAGTGTAACCAACAGCTTTCTACCTCATCCATGGCGGTCCACAGGATCGTCTGCTAATGCTCCTGGAGGGTCTTTTTTAAGTCAACATACTACACAACAAAAACAAAGAGGTGGTAAGAAGAACAGAAGGCGCAAGTTCTACAGGAATGACTACACGGACCAGGAACAGACAAAGGACTTGAACCAAAAAGGGGTACATAATATGTCATCTGTCCATTTATCCCAATTAGAGCATAGTGTCTTAGATAAGGGTTTGAATTTTTGTCCTAAGATAAGACTGGATACATTTATACTTAAATAAGATCTTTACAGGTTTTATAGACAGATTCATTTGAAAGTGCATTTTTCTTCCAAACCTACAGTTGATAAGGATAATGTTGTACCTTTATCTATTGATAATTTAGATCTTAGGAACAAAATCTTTATACCTTATATAGATGTATATCTCTCTAGCTATAGATAGATAGATAGATAGATAGATAGATAGATAGATAGATAGATAGATAGATAGATAGATAGATAGATAGATAGATAGATTTTTCCTTTTTTGATAACAGGTGCCTTCCTCATGATGTGTGGGGGACTTATTACACCTGATGGTCTTGTCGTTTCATCATTATGCTAACTTCTATGATTACTTGATGAATGCTAAATTAATTAATTGGTTCCAGATGATTATTGTGAATATATGTAGTGAATTTGTAGTTTGATATTATTTATGCATTTGGTTTGAAGAAGGGCTTTATCGTCTTAGCCCAAAACTGTTACCTTACCTTGCATAACATGCCCTCTCCTTTATATACAGTCTATATATATATATATCAGTACATATATATATATATTTTAACCACTTCACCTCCAGAAGATTGTAGGTGAGAACTCGGAACTCAGAAGGTTAAAGAACAGATTTAACGACACAAATATTCGATTAGGGACAAACTTGACAAATTGCCATTGGCAAGACTTTTTTTGGAAAAGGGACATTATGTATCATAGCTAAAATACATGGTTATTGATAATAATAATCACACAATCGACGAGGTGGGAATAGAGAATTAGCTTTAAAAAAAATATAAGTATCTTGGATACACCGTTTAACTGCTTTGAGCCTGAAAGGGTTAAATTCCGATTTTTACTATTTATTTCTGTAAAGGTGTAATATATGTATATTTTCATTTTATTTTTTAATCATTATTTTACATTTTTTCTTTTTAATTTTTTTCTTTCTTTTGTTTAATTTTTAATTTAAATTCCTATTTATTTTTTGTAACATGTAGCAATCTCCTCTGATTATATGTCTAAATATCTGGTTCAGAATCGTGAGTATAACTGGAGTATATACATATATATATTTTTTTTTGGGGGGGGGGGGGGTTTGTTTGTTTGTTTTTTGATAACAGGTGCCTGTACCTGGTACCTTTGCGACGTGGGGGGAACTCATTATACCTGATGGTCTTGTCGTTTCATCATTATGCTAATTTCTATGAACACGATTACTTGATGAATGCTAAATGAATTAATTGGTTCCAGATGATTATTGAATATATGTAGTGAATTTGTATCTTGATGTTATTTATGCATTTGGTATGAAGAAGGGCGCTATCATCTTAGCCCAAAACTGTTATGCCGCATACACGCGACCGGACTTTCTGGCAGACTGGGTCCAAAAGTCTTCCCGACGGACATTCGGCAGAGTTCCGACGGACCTTACGAACGAACAGACTTGCCAACACACGAAGGGACTAAGTCTGTTCGAAAGTCCGTTCATTTTAAACGTGATGATGTAAGACGGGACTAAAAAAGGAAGTTCAATAGCCAGTAGCCAATAGTTTCCCTTGCGTTGTATTTTGTTCGTCGGACCAGCATACAGAAGAACGGTTTTCCCGATAGGCATTGAGTCTGTCAAACAGATTTTAAACATGTTCTATTTCTAGGTCCATCGGATTTTTTTTATGTGTAAAATGATCGGATTAGCCCACACATGATCGGATTGTCCCACGGACTGATTCCGTCAGACCTAGTCTGCCGTAAAGTCCGACCATGTGTACGCGGCATTACCTTACCTTGCATAACATGGAAAGTATGTAACTTTTTACTATTTTTGAATAAACATTTTTTGTGCAGCAATTCCTCTCCGTTTTCTTTATATATGGCCCATAGGAAGCCTGATTGCTTGCACTTGTTTTTACTTGATGCACCCCCTTCAGTATGTAGCAGCCATAACCCTTGGCAGGGAGGCCTTAACTTTTTGGGCTTACCGATTACCTCCGCTTGGCTTGCTCTTCCACGTCTAGGCATTCCCAGGGTTGGTACCCAACAAATTTGGACACTGACACCAATAAAGTCCTTTTGAAAGGTTTTTATTTGCAGGGGTAAACATCCAACACAGTCTCGTATGGGAACAGAAGGCAAAGGTGAAGAAACTCAGGCACCTTGAACTGCAGATACAACAAAGTCTCTAGTACCACCCAGAGAGTAGCCACTCGCAGCTGGGCACTTCAAGGCTGAACAAATCTCTAGCCAGAGATTATGGCAATCAGCGCTTTGACTCAGAACTTGTGAATCTCTGACCTTGAACAAGTTGTAACTGAAGGTGAACAGGAGCCTTTTCCTCAGTACCTGGAACATTCTCTGTCTCCTTGACAGTACTGGAAAAATTGTGGATTCGTCAATCTCCTTCACAACTCAGTAACCAGGCACTTCTCAGGATGCCAGCTTGTTAGCCCTTCTTCGAAGAGTCCTCCCCCAGTCACCCGCACGAGCTGCAGTGCCCCTCCAAGCCGAGAGCACACCCAGACACCTTGATTCCTCCCTCAGTTACTGCGCCTCGGACCAACCGGTTCCGAGACTCGGGAACAGACGGATCCCTACCCCTCACCAGACGGGTCTATTGGGGTTAACCAACCAAACCATGTGGCGGAGGGACAAACGCTCCTGTGACCAGGACCCCTCGTGGGGCTACCCCGGTCCAGAATCAGGAACAGACTGCTAGGGCCTCACGAACGAACCCCCCGTAACACATGACCTCAACATCTTAGGTACCTCTCCCCAGACTCCTCAGCGGGGCCCGGCCCACCCACTAATTGGCTCAGAGGAAGCTGATACCAAAACCATCCAACCAGGCCTGGATCTGGCCTGACATGTGCACCTCACTGCACATGACCAGGCAGAACTCTAACACAGCCCAGCCAAACTGATATCAAAGTTAACCTACATAATTAACCCTCAGAAACCCATTACCATTCTGAGGCAAAAACTAAATTTACACATGAATGACACTTTGTCCAAAGTGTCACCGCTACAAGTATATATACACAGAGGGGGTTATTTACTAAAGGCAAATCCACTTTGAACTGCAAGTGCACTTGGAAATGCAGTCGCTCTAAATCTAAGGGGTAGATCTGAAATGAGTTGAAGCTCTGCTAATTTTATCATCCAATCATGCGCAAGCTAAAATGCTGTATTTTATTTTCCTTGCATGTCCCCCTCAGATCTACAGCGACTTTACTTCCAAGTGCACTTGCAGTGCAAAGTGGATTTTCCTTTAGTAAATAACCCCCAGTATATTGTAATGATATTGTGACGCAGGTGTGTAGTGCGAGGGACTCTGGAGTATAGAATATGAACAGAGAAAAATTACTTTTTCCTGGATTGGGCTCCATAGTTTGGGGGTTTCAAAGTGTCTTGGAAGGAAATAAATCTCCAACCCAGTGTCCAAGACTTTGTGAAAAACCAGCTGTGTGTGCGTCCAGCCCTTATAACGATGGTTTGGTGAGAGCTCAATTGCTGCCATTTGGATACAGACTCCTGTCAGGAGACCAGGTTGTTTCTTTCAGAGACTGCAGCCCTTGTGAGGGAGACTTCTTGCCCAAGGGACTGGGAAACCACAGATGGAAGGAAAGAAAATTGCTCAATTCCCCCATCAATATAGTTAGTGTTGATGGGGGAATGCCTCTGGCAGCGCTATTGTGTTCTGCCATTGGGTGGCGCAGGGAGCCTTCCCAGCCAACAGGACACAATGATCGACTTGGGAACAATCAGCCCGCCGATAGCTGGATCAAATCACGGCCAGTTTTTGATGCGGTCCAGTGCATTTTCCTCCCCCTCTTTTTTCTTAACCACTTGCCGACTGGGCCACAGCAGAAATACGGCTATAGCGCGGTCGGCTTATTCTGGGAGGACGTCCATGGACGTCCTCCCAGAATCTTGCTCCTGCACGCCACCTGGGGCGCATTCCCGGAAAAATCCTTGACCGCATGGATCACGATAAATGGGCACTGGTAGCAGCCGTTTACCACATGATCACTTGTAAACAAACGGCTGTCGTGTCATGCCCGTTCCTCCCTCCCTCTCTGTGCCGATCTGTACAGTGCGAGGGGAGACGGCGAGAGGGGAAGAGATCATTTGCAGCAGCGTTGTGGGCTGGATCTGTAATGCCCACAGCGCTGCTCAGTACCCATACTCTGCAATACTCTGTCAATAATCTGCAGTACTCTGCCAATAATCTGCCAATACATTTTAACAGAAACAAATAATTTTTTTTATTTTTTTACCAAATTTTCAGTCTTTTTTGATTTATAGCACAAAAAATAAAAAACCCATGATTAAATACCACCAAAGGAAAGCTCTATTTGTGTGAAAAAAAGGAAAAACATTTCATATGGGTACAGTGTTGCATGGCTGAGTAATTGTCATTCAAAATGTGAGAGCACCGAAAAGCTGAAAGTTGGTCTGGTTAGGAAGGGGGTTTAAGTGCCCAGTGGTCAAGTGGTTAAAGTGGATGTAAACCCGATTCATGAAATTTGAGCCAGGCACATATATCTGCAGTGTTTTCTTATAACTCTTCAAAGCAATATGTCCCGTGGCTTTCTTCTGCTCTATTCTTCAGTTATCAGCATGATAACTTCTGACAAGTTCTCCTACACGTGATAAAACCAGCCTGAATTTTGTGTCAGGGAGGGAGCTATAAATAGATTAGCAGAAAGCTGCTCTACTCACAGGACAGCTCTGAAAGTCTATGCCTATGTGGAGGGGGGTGCCTTTCCTCCAGTCAGCTGTCTCCCAGTGTAATCCAACACTACACTGCTACTGCTGAATGAGGAAATAAAAACATTTAACATGATGTGCACTTTCTAAACAGTATTAAGATCACATGCACAAGAGCCAGCACAGGGATTTGTGTGTGTAAATACACAAATCCCTGTTATGTCAGGGGAAAGAAGACATATCGTTGTTCTAATTTGTACTAAGTAGGAACAACGATATGTCTTCTCCCCCAGTCAGTCCTATCCCCATACAGTTAGAACACACATTTAACCCCTTGATTGCCTCCTAGTGTTAACCCCTTCCCTGAAAGTGACATTTACACAGTAATCCATGCATATTTATTGCACTGATTGCTGTATAAATGCCAATGGTCCTAAAAATGTGTCAAATGTGGCTGACCTGTCTGTCACAATACCGCTAAAAATTGCAGAGTAATTACTAGTAAAAAAAAACGAATAATAATAATAATAAAAAGGCCATAAATATTTCCCATAGTTTGTAGACAATATAACTTTTGTGCAAACCAATCAATATACGCTTATTGCGATTTTGTTTACCAAAAATATGTAGAAGGATACATATTGGCTTAAACTGATGAAGAAATTTGTGGGGTTTTTTGGGGGTTTTTTTGGGGGATATTTACAGTGGACAAAAATCACACAATGTGATTGTCTGGATGTGTTCCCACATTCTGTCTCTCATAGTTGAGGTATACCTATGATGACAATTACAGGCCACTCTCATCTTTTTAAGTGGGAGAACATGCACAATTGGTTGCTAACTAAATACTTTTTGCCCCACTGTATTATAGCAAAAAGTAAAAAATAGTTTGTTTTTAAAGATTTCCACTCTTTTTTTTGTTTATAGCGCAAAAAATAAAAACCGCAGAGATGATCAAATGCCACAAAAAAAAAGCCCTATTTGTGGCAAAAAAAGATGCCAATTTTCGTTTTGGTACAGCATTGCATGAACGCGCAATTGTCAGTTAAAATGACGCAGTGTCAAATTGTAAAAAGTGCTCTGGTCAGGAAGGGGGTAAAATCTTCCTGGGCTGACGTGGTTAAATAAGGACGTGCATTCTGGTACATTTTTGATGCATTTTACCATGTTCCAGTACTGGTGTGAACTATGCCATTGAAAATCATATAACCTACTATCCATGCACGTTTCTTGCAGAAAGAAAATGCACTGGAAGGCATGTGGCATGTGGTGTGAACTGGCTCTTTACTTTTATTATTATTATTATTTATTACTGGTATTTAGGTATTCAGGGTGACAATGTACACAGCACTTTTCATATAGTACATTTACATTAGTCCCTACTTTCATGGAGTTTACAATCTTAGATATGCATTTTCTGCATGGAGTTTGTGTGTTAAATTTTGGTTTAGCTTTTCCATTCACAAACAAAATATACAGGTAGGCTGAATGGCTTCCACCCTGTATTGGCACCAGTGTGTATATATCTGGTAGTGATACAAAATTGGAAGTTTCTCTGGGAGACAGGGACTGACCTGGCTGGCTCTATGAACTCTATATAGCATAGCCTTACATGTCACTACCATACAAATACAGGAAATAAAACATTGACCTGTTATTGCTATGGCAACAGCAGACACATTTTCTTTCCTCCCATTTCCTTCCCCTGCTGGAGCTGTTAACAAGAAAAACTATTGCTGACGAGAACTTTTTTTTTTATTTTTTTTTATTTTTTTTACAAAAATTGTGACAGAGTTCCATATTTTATTGAGTGTTCATTTGTGTCATTAATCCCTTCATGACAGAAAACAAATCCTAATGCCCAAACAGTTTTGCAAGTTTGACCTGTGTACATACCAGTGCAAATATACTGTATAGTGCATCCAAATTAATTATACTGTGTTTTTTTTTTTTTTTTCAGAACAAATTGGGCTTTTATTTGATGGTAAATGGTGATGGATATATCTTGATTTTTTATTATCAAAGAAAAACTGACACAGAATAATTAAAAACATTTTTTTTAAAAAACCTTTGCTGTATATTTCTTGTGATTAATCAAAAATCGGAAGAAGTTCTGGACAGCCGCATTCCAAAGAAGTTTTTGCCTTTTATTCAAAAAATGTCAGAACGGACAAATGAGCTTATGCGTTTCACACTACAAACAGTGCTTAATCATAGCTTTTATTTCTTGTGATTACCATGACCTAATACCAAAACCCCAAAATAAATTCTCCTACTCCTGGCAATTGCTGTGATACCACATACTAAATGTGTATATTATTTGTTGTTTGTACCTGTAATAGGGCCCTTTCTGGGCACATTTTGCTTTTTTTATTCTACCTAAGGCTAGGTTGACATATGAGCCGCATGTGGCTCACAGCAGGGCTCCTGTTTGTCCTGGTTCACCATTTCAGGCCTGATGCCAGCCTAAATTTTGGGCTAAATTCGGACCTGAAACAGACCAAAAGACTCAGTGTTTTTGTGCAAATCGCACCGGATCCTCTGCGGAGATATGTGAACCTGCTCCATAGAGAGCCAATCAAAATCTTCTGCTATTGCGAAATGGATGTGGGGGAACCCGCATCCAAATCGCAATGGTGTGAACCCAGCCTAAAACACAGTTGGGTTGATTTACTAAAACTTTTTTTTTTGTCAAAGCTCAATTGAACAAGCCGAAGTTAGAAGTTCTTTGACCACCCTGTACATCTGCACCAGATTTTGCACTCTCCAGTTTTAGTAAATCAACCCCACTGACACTAACTGACACTGTTTTGCTGCGATTTTTACAGCCATTTGCGTTTTGCGTCTCTTATGCTTTTTTTTGGGCAGATTTAAAAATGTAAAATGCAGATCACAGCAAAACTGTGGCATAAACACACTACACGCTTTTCTGCAGCTTCTCAATTGAAGTCTATTGAACCAAAAAAGCACAGTTTTGCATTTAAAAAAGTCCCTGACCCTATCCAAAAATGCAGGAGGCACAAAAAGGCATTGATGGGAACATGTTTCATAGGAAACCATGCTCTGCGTGGGCAATCGGCAGGAGGAAGGGGCCAGGAGTGACGGTGAGGGACTCGAGAAGAGGAGGATTCAGGCTTCTCTGTGCAAAACCATTGTACAAAGCAGGTAAGTATAACATGCTTGTTATTAAAAAAATAAAATCAAGACTTTACAATCACTTTAACTCTTCAGTGTCTTATCAAATGAAGTTTCTTTCATAATTGTATTAGCTAGCATAGTGCAGACATTGGGGGTTATTTACGAAAGGCAAATCCACTTTGCACTGCAAGTGCAGTCGCTCTAAATCTAAGGGGTAGATCTGAAATGAGGGGAAGCTCTGCTGATTTTATCATCCAATCATGTGCAAGCTAAAATGCTGTTTTTTTATTTACCTTGCATGTCCCCATTGGATCTACAGTGACTGCACTTCCAAGTGTACTTTCAGTGCAAAGTAGATTTTCCTTTAGTAACTAAACCCCATTGTTTTGCTGATTACAACACATTACATATTTTCTTCCGAATACGAAGAGAGTCTTAAAATGGAAATACAATTATGACACATTCATTGTCATGTATGTATACAGAAGCTGTAAGAAATGTTCACACAAATCAATATTTCTACCAACTGCCAGATACAGCAAGGTCTACATTTTATGCTGCCAAATTAATTGGTGTCAATATAATTCTCACAACTTGTCAATTCTACCCAAATCCCATCTTGATCCCTTCAAAACAATCAAGACTCTTACGGTCTCACTGAAAGGAGTCGGAATAAGAATTACTCAAAATTGCCCAAGCTTGCATAACACCCGGTTGTGTGCTTTCGCTGTTTATATACTGTATATACTGTATAGTGAGCTGCAATTACATGTGTATATTGAAGTTTAAAGTTTGGAGTTATATTATATATATATTTTTTTTTTTTTCACAATTGTTTTGCCTTTTTTTTTTTTAAACCCAAGATAATGGGTCTCATACAGTATAACATTATTATATAATAAAGTACGTGTATTACTTGCTTTAAATGTAATTTACAAATGATTGCAAATGCCAAATACAAGATTTTCAAGATGTAAGATTTCATTTTTGAAAATGATGTGTGATATAGTCTTCCAGGTTTTCCTATCTCATCTGTTTGAAGGCACGAAAAAAAGCATTGTTGGCTTGGCCATTTGCTCTTTCCATCTAATAACCTACGACTAAGAGCAACCTAATTAGAAACTAACATTCGCTATTATTGATTTGTTTCATGTTGTTACCTTGGAGATGCAGATCCAGATGAAGAAGTGCACTTGAGTCCAAAACAGCTGCAGTGTCTTGCCCTCGCAGCAAACAGGCCAGCATGAGAACTTCGATTGTTACTAATGGTTGCTATATAAGATGTGCACATTCCACACTGTACAGCATTCTGAGATGCCATGCAAAAATTATAAGGGGTGTTGCAGAATATAAAATAATAAAGTTAAAGTATTTACAAGGTCACTACCAACACATTATTAATTGTATTGCCAGCATATCCTTTATTTCCTCCTCATACCTAAAATAAGTACAAGAGTATTTTTTCTTTCCTTTTTATAACTAAAGAAGAAGAGGGAACCTGTAATGCACCAATATTAATTATTTTGCATAGGCAATTACTGTAGAATGTTATCTTGTTTGCTCATACAGAATCCTTTAAAGAAATGGATTAATGATTTTGCAATGCCAACATAATACAGTAACGTAAAATATACCCAGAAATAAAGACATTTAGTCTGTAATCTAATTATTTAGCTTTGCTATGGCATATTTAATTTAATTTTCATTTGGGGTACAGAAAAAAGGGGAAAACTGTGAAATAAGCACATACTCAAGCAAAGTAATTCTAATTAGTAGCAGGAAAGATTCACTGACACCAGGGTAGTCAGTTGGGGGTGCAGTTAACGCACTTGCATTAAGATGGGGTGCATGCAGGCAGCCCATTTTTTTGGATGGGCTGCCTTACATACCACAATGGGCCAGAAACCACTCTTTTGCAGCATTTTTGCTAGCACAACACACCACAACACAACACTAGGATGCCCTTTACAATGAATGGCATCACAGTGGGTGGTGGCAATGGGCCCTAAAGAATCCTAGTGGTTAGAAGGCAGATTACCAGGCTAGAGTAAAGTCCAAAATTAAATCAGTGGGTCATGAGCCAGAGAGGGCTATACAGTATTAAGAAATTAAACCAAGGCTGCAAGGAATTGGGACTGACTCTATCACAGCTGCACCACTCTTTACTTTTAGCAGCCCACATTCTTTAATACTTTACCAGTACAAAAAGAACCCTAACCACTAATTAACCACTTCCCACCCGGCCAATGTACATATACGGCTGGGTGGGAGCCGCCTCCTTCTGACTGGACATTCAGGAACGTCCTTCAGAAGGGAGGGGGATCGCGCGTGCGTGCCCGCAGAGTGGCGCGATCCCGATGCGTTTGTGTCACCCGGACACGGCGCATCTCGGATCGGCAGGAGGGCTCTGTGATTGGCCCTCCTGATCACATGACGGCCGTGTCCAATCATGGCCATCATGTGATGTAAACGAAAAGCCGGTTGCTAGGCAATCGGCTCTCCTCTCCTCACACGGAAGTCATCGCTGAGGAGAGGAGAGCAGATCGCTGCAGCCGGCTGGTGATCAGTGAGTATGAGCTGTTTTTACAGCTTTTTACTCACTGATCACTAGTCTAGTATAAGCCTACAGTGTAAACACACATGTCACCACAATACACGTCACCACAATACACGTCACCACACATGTCCCCAAAACACACATCTCCTCAAATAATAAAAAGACATGTCCCCCACATATGTCCCACTAAAATCACATGTTCCAACGTACAGGTAAGCCTAGATTAAGTTTTACCTTTAGGTAGGGATGAGCTCCGGCGTGTTTGCATACTCCACGTGCAGGCTGGATTCACACCTATGCATTTTTAGTGCTTTTTGCATTTTGCAGATTTTCACTACAGAACGTGTTCCATAGGAAACCATTTTAAATGGACTGTAGTGCAAATCTGCAAATTGCAAAAAGCGCCAAAAATGCATAGGTGTGAATCCAGACGCAGAGCCCGACAGGAAGTCGGCACATCGCTGCGCTAATCCCAAGCAGTGAGACATTGCCCGATCTCTGCTGCCGCGCATCGGACAATGTCTCACTAACTGTGATTCACGCAGTACTGCGCCGACTTCCTGGCGGGCTCTGCATATGAAGTATGAGTACATGCCGGAGCTCATCCTTACCTGTAGGTGCAAGAAATATCTCCCAAACCTAAAAGGTTTAGGAGATATTTGCTAAAGTAGTGGCACCAATGTCTACGGCGTATGCGCTGTAGACATCGAGTGCAGGCACACTGAGCGTGCCGTTTCTAATGGGGATCATGCCATTACTAGCGGCACCAGAACGTATGCGCAGGAGTGATGTCATCGCGGCGCCAGCCAGTCACAGTGCCAGAACCGCGATACCCGGGAGTCACTCTGGGATAGATGGTGTCAGAGGAGGCGAACGAGGACCGATGAGGGAGCTTCGATCTCAGGTAAGTAATTCATAATGAGCTAGTATGCTATGCATACTAGCTCATTATGCCTTTGTCTTGCATGGTGTTTTTTTTTTGTTAAGAGGCTTTATTTCCTCTTTAAAGGGATGAGGTGGCAACCCTGTTAGAGTCACTGTAGTTTCATTGGAACAGGTTAAAACTAATGGGTGGGCCAGAAGTCCAGAGAGGGCACAGGTCACCAATGCTAGCTTGGCATAGAGAATGGATGAGGATGAAATAGAAGCATAGACACAGTTATACCAGCAGTGGTTGCCATGGGTAACTGGAATGAAAAAAAACAAAGCTAGGAGAAAGGAAAAAGTCAGATATCACAATGAGGTCAGGGAACACAGTCATACAAACCAGATCAGGACAAATAGAGTCAGCAACAAGGTCAATCCAGGAATAAAAATACAGAATTTTACCCAGAACCTAAGGAATACTACAAACAACAACAGCAATATTAAGATGCCCTTAAAAAAGTCCAAAGAAATCAATATACATGATGAGGCCAGACAACATGAGTGTGAGCTCAGCCGCGTCTCTCCAGGTCAGGAATGCTCATGGGAAGCTGGTGCAAATGCCTGGACACAAGCTATGTGATATGGAGTGTAAGAGGACCCAGGGGATAGAGGGAGAAAAGGTAGCTGAATCAGTAACAGCAGGTAGAATCCAATCAGCAGTAACAGGTGGCGGAGAGGAAAGCTACTGCAGAGGAAACAGAGGGAGATCATGAGGAGGATTTACTAGTAAGGAAAAAAATACTGCTGCCTGAACCTCAACAATGACAACTACAAAGCCCCGAGTCAGATGAACCTCCTTCAGGTAAGTCCCTGGTAGTGACAAGAAAAAGACAGACGGACACAAAAAAGCTGCAGACCAAAAAGCCTGTATTTGCAGTAGATCACCAGTTACTTTAAATTTCCTGCTTCCTCTGTGTCTGGATCTTCTTTGCAATGTAAAACTAGTCTAGTGTAGTCATTTTAATGAATTATTTGCTGGACCATGGCTGAGTTTTTAAAATTTTACACAAATAATTCCCCCCAAATTACTGATTTTTCCACTGGAGGTATTTTGTAATGGCAACATAAATGTGAACTTGATACCCCTGTTTAGAATAGATTCACGTAAACTGCCTAATAGGAGATGCATAGCCACCCATTTATAAAATTCTGAGAACTGTGTGGCCCACAGCAACATTCATTCTTTTTTTCATTGCCAGGCCATACCAAAAGTTTTGATCACAAATCTGGTTACTATGGACCATATCAGCATTTTCCTTTTGAGCCTTATTGAAAAAATTAACCAAAACAGGTGAGATTTAGATATGTCATCTGCTCTAAATCAGCCAGTTCTAGAACTTTTGTAATTTTACATCCAGAATGAGTTAGCATATCCATTAGTGGAACTGCTGTATATGCGCTATTGGAAACTGTTGACAAACAAATGCTGAGAGCATGACGTAAACTACAATGCTACGCTATATAACCACTTGGTGGCTATCACTTAAAGCTCATCTCTAGGCTAATTTTTTTTTCTTTTATTCTTTTATTAATGGTCCCCCAGAAGGTGTTTAACCACTTCACATTCCAGGCCAATTCTGACATTTCTCTCCTACATGTAAAATTCATAATTTTTTTTGCTAGAAAATTACATAGAACCCTCAAATTTTTTTTTTTAGCAAAGACCGTAGAGAATACAAAGACTTTTTATCTTTCACGGTATTTGCGCAGCAATTTTTCGAACACGTTTTTTTTTTCAGAAAAAAAAAAGTTTCATGCTTTTAAAAAAAAAAAAAAAAAAAAAAAAAAAAAAACAGTAAAGTTAGCCCAATTTTTTTTGCATAATGTGAAAGATAAAGATACGCCGAGTAAATAAATACCCAACATGTCACTCTTCAAAATTGCACACGCTAGTGGAATGGCACCAAACTTTGGTATTTAAAAATCCCCATAGGTGACGCTTTAAAAATTTTTTACTGGTTACATGTTTTGAGTTACAGAGGCGCTTAAAAAAAAAAATGTTATTGTTAATTTTACTTTTATTTTTTTAGTTTGACACTTGGCTGGGAAGCCTAAAATAAATATAAAAAAAAAAAAGATCACGGCTTCCCAGCCGAGGCGGCACCGTTATTTTGAATGCAGAGGCTGGGCGTGATGTCATAACATCGCGCCCGGCCTCGGAATGATCATAGAGACTCCGGGGACCATCTGGTCCGCCGGAAATCTCTGATACCATCCGGGGGCCAGTGGATCCTGTGACCGACTCACCGATGGAAGCGGTGAGTCGGTAGAAGCATCGGAGGGTGGCGGGAGGGGATGCCCGTAAGAATGATCAACTGGCGGAACAGCCGCTATGATCGATCTTATGGTGCAGGAAATCGGTGGCTGAAAATGCTGATATCTGAATGATGTCTGTAGCCTCAGGCATCTATCAGATATAACACCACAAAGCTGAAGACATCATATGACATACCTTGGGCACCAACAGAAAACTGCTCTGGCTGAAATACTCTCCTCCCTTTTTTGTGCTCTCCTCAGAAATCAACTTATTTATTGAATAGAGATCCTCAGTCTTCCACTTTGAATCATCCCCATTGCCATTCAACCCTGAAGACTGAGGATATCTTGTAAATCCAATGTGCCATGGACCAGTCAACCTTAAGGCGGTCACCACAGTTCCTCGCACTTACAGTGCAAACATTTGCATCACTGGGGATAGCTCAGATGACCCTCCATGTAACAAGACTGAAGACTTCTGGAACAGGTACACTTGCACTCATTCCACCATTAGCTACACATACCTTGTTTGGATGAGCTTCCTGATAGTGACAACAGTGGACTATGCCTATGCAATGGGGGTTATTTACTAAAGGAAAATCCACTTTGCACTGCGAGTGCACTTGGAAGTAAAGTCGCTGTAGATCTGTGGGGGACATGCAAGGAAAATCAGCATTTTAGCTTGCACATGATTGGATGATAAAATCAGAAGAGCTTCCACTCATTTCAGATCTACCCCTTAGATTGAGAGCGACTGCACTTCCAAGTGCACCTTCAGTGCAAAGTGGATACGTCTTTTCGTAAATAAACCCCAAATGTGTGTTGGTGTGGCAACAGTTTCAAACAGGGGAGCATATGATAGGGTGACTATGCAGAAAGGACAGTTTTTACCCTGTAATAATATTCACCTTTATGGAAAGGTCACCAGGTATCCTTTAATAAAAACTGCATATAAAAATAAATTGAAAACTATCTTTGAAATTGATATTAATGTGTTGAATCTTGAGATGCGATTTTAGTGATTGGGTTTAGATCTACTCATATTTTTCAGTGTGCTGCTGTTGTACATGAGGTGATTGTCAACAAGAGGATAAATCGCACAGAAGCAAGAGATTAAAAGTAGAGTCATGAACTGGCAAAATAATCTAGAGAGATCTGAAATATTCAGATCTCTAATTGTACCTTCCTATCTAAAAGGAAACCTAAAATAAAAAATTAATTTTACAGTACTGACATCTTAATGAAAATACTAGTTGCCTAAGTCTGCATTTACACCTGGGCGTTTTAAATTTGCGGGCAGATTTGGTCGCAATTCTGCTTATGATTTCAAAACGCCCAGGTGTGAATGACGTCGCACAGCGCAAATTTCAGATGCCATTCATTTGACCTGCAACTAAAAATACGGCGTGGTTCTGCCACAACTGGCGCGCAATAAAGCATGTAAACTTTTTGGGGTGTCAAGCTTCACACGATACGGTTTGCAGCAATTGCAGCGTAATTCATGTCAACAAAACCACAATGCATTTTTAGATGCCATTCAAATGAAAGGCGTCTGAAATTTGCATTGTGCGATTTGTCATTCACACATGGGCATTTTTAAATCGTGAACAGAATTGTGGCAAATCTGACTGCGATTCAAAATACCCAGGGGTAAATGCAGCCTAAAGCCCCATACACACGATTGGACTTTCCAACAAGAAATGTTGGATGTCAGGCTGTTGCCGGAAAATACAACCATGTGTACGCTCCACCGGACAATTGTTGTCGGACTTTCTGCCAACAAATTTTGGCTAGCACGTTTTAAAATTTTCCGCCAACAAATGTGTGTTGTCGGATTTTCCGATGGTGTGTACAAAAGTCCAAAGTACAAACACACATGCTCGAAAGCAGAAGCAGTCAGTCTTGTAAACTAGCGTTTGTAATGGAGAATTAACATTTGTGACGTGGTAAATTATGAAATATCAAAATGCAGAGCACAATTCTCTTTTTCTTTAATGGGATAATAACTAAGCTGCTTTGCTAGTGATACTGATGGAGTTATTGCAAACTTATTTTCAAAGGCTTTTTTTTTTTTTTTCTATTGCTATCAAGAATAATATTGTATGTGTATGTGTGTTTTATTTTTTTATTTTTTTTCCCCCCTGTTTTTTTAAGATCAAAGATACACCTATGTTGGTGTCCCTTGTCAATTTTACATTGTATTTTTTAAAATGTAACTGCCTACTCCCAAACTGTCATTTTGAAGTAAAACACATAGCCAAGTATTATTCTAAACAATTGTTTTTATTGTGCATTTAAAAAAAATAAAAATGACATGCTATCTGCCAATATACCTTAACCAAAAAGGGCATTCTATGCATCCAAAAATATAGAAAATATATCAAATCAAATCATTATTCAACCAAAAAAAATAATGTCAAATCAATTACTCCAAGGCCAATAATTAATACGTTCTCTCCTCCGATTTTGCAACATGTCTGGTTGACGAATGAAAAGTGTTAAATGGAAAAACGCAAAAAGAAAAGTGAGAATCAACACTCACCAAACTTCTACTAACACGAAATTGGCAGAAGGAGCCCTAAGGGTGGCGCTAAAGAGCTTAAAAACCACGTAGTATGTCACTACGTTTGGAATTGTTGGCCAACAATTGTGTAAGCAAGACAAGTTTGAGCCAACATCCTTCAGACAAAAACCACGGTTTTGTTGGTGGAAAGTCTGATCGTGTCTACAAGGCATAAGGCTTCATGTACACAGGCAGCTCCTAGACTTTAGGAGCTTTTATTTATTTTTATTTTTTTAAGCTTCTAAACGCACTACAAGTGCACTTGGAAGTGCAGTCACTGTAAATCTGAGGGGTAGATCTGAAATGAGGGAAGCTCTGCTGATTTTATCATCCAATCAATTGCAAGCTAAAATGCTGTTTTATATTTTCCTTGCATGTCCCCCTCGGATCTACAGTGACTGCACTTGGAAGTGCACTTGTAGTGCAAAGTGGATTTTCCTTTTAGCAGAGTTTAGGAGCTGTTGCTTTTAGGTGAGATTAAACCTCCCTCTCCTGAACGTAGAAGAATCTCATTCAGGATAGGAACATTTTGACCTCCTCCATAGAAAACGGCAAAAAACTCGCTACATGTAGCCTAACTCGCCCAAATTTTCTCACTTTAATGTGTTCTGAGGTCTGATTCCACATTGACCTCACTAGCTGCATATTGGTCAGTGACTCCATAAGCATTAGTGCCAAAGACAGCCAGGCTACTAGTATTTTCAGAGGGAAATAACAGTACAGATTTCCTTTCAAGTATTTGTAAAACCTCCAAAACATATGGGTCAGACATACAGGGTTGCTTTACTAAAACTGAAGCGGAACGGAGTGGGTGGATGACAGTGTCTGCTCTGCATAAGTGGATACGAACACAGCCGACTCTGCTCTATAGACTGGCTGTCCGTTTACACCCAACTGCCCTCAGATCTGATCAGATATTGGTACAAATTAGAATAAATGGTGGTTTGAGCACAAATGAACACACAGAAAGTAGGTTCAGACACAGTCCGCTAGACAGTATAATCACTATGCCAAAGTAACTTAGAATAGAGTTCTGTACCACCAAACTCAGATTACACATACATCAGCAACAAACAGTGCACATAAGCATTAACTGCAATGTGAATAATACTATAACCAGTCTAGGATGCACTCTAGGGAGAATGGCTGGGATAAGCTGCAATGTGCCCTGAGAGGTACCTCTTAGCATAAGCAATAGGTAAAGCTATAGTACTAACTCTTCAGCTGGCTACCATTGGGGCTCAGTTGTACCAGTGGTGCACATGAGAATAGTCCCAGTCAAGCCAGCAGGTAGTAATAAGGCTACTAGATGGCCGTATGGTCAGATCCTAAAGGGCTCAGTCTCTAGCAGCAGGTAGTAAATCCCCACAGCAGCAGTTCGCCAGCCTCAGTGATACTGCAGCTCACCATCCAGTCACACATAGTGATTAGTTCACTCTCTGGTCTGCACCCAGGTGGCTCTGGCTGTTGGCACACCTAGACTCAGCCTTACGGTTTCTGCTCAGCTAGCTGTTATGCAGCAGTGGTGGTGCACATTGGACAGTGATGTGCACTTTCCAGGCTCCCACACGGCAGGAGAGCGGTGTCTTGTGCAGCTTGAGAAAATGCAGCTTTTTTTCCTCCTCCTGGCAATTGCTCTTTGGGAAATGCAGTTCAAAAGCTCTTGAGTACAGTAGTCTATCTCCCCTGGACTACAGTTCCCACAGTGCAGTGTTGCCTGACTCAGTCTATTGAACTCTTCCAGGTCTCTCCTCTTGCTGATATAGCTGCTAACTAGTTCAGCACCGCAGGGCAGCAGTTACAGAGAACAGCTGCAGCCAGTGTTTTCTTACTCTCCAAGTGTTAATCTAAATCAGACAGACAGTGAAGATCTGCTTGGAAGAAACAGATGACCATGTTGGACAATATTGATCTGCGTCATGTGCATTCAAATTAATGAATGAAATAAAACTTGTATCCATTCCTTATCCGCATTATTGAACAAATTCGAACCAGAACTACTTTCGCATCATGTGACGTCATTCAAATGAAACCAATGCATTGGTTATTCTAGTTTAGAAAGTTTTTTCATATTCATTGCCGTTCATTTTCTTTGTCCATTCTGAAACGTGGATAGATCCAAATCTCTGAAAATAAACTTTTCATCCGAAAAAACAAGTCAAATGGAAACTAGTCACACTTGTCTAAATACAATGACACTGTGTACTGTTTAGTCCACCTGGTGCAGCATATTTGATCCCCCCTTTTTTTCTTTTTTCTTTTTTGTTTTTGCTGTGTGTTGTTAATTAGATTGATGGCATTAAATTGACAGCCACCACACACATACAACTGTGCAATAAACATCACCAGCAACTTGTCTAGCCTCACCCATTTCCAGTAGATTGCAGGGCACACATTTATTTTCTTTACATGCAACGGGAAGAAATCAACTATTGGTTTATTGGCAAAGGCTTGCTGGGGACAGAAGGCAAGGTGAGAACATGTGAGAATATATTTTTTTTTTCTCCCCCTTTTACTGTATCATGAAGACAAAATTCTACCCTTGACAGCATATCTATGTACCTCCACTGAGATATGGGGCCAATTGCTAAAATCACCCCAGTTATCACTTTGTGTAAAGAAAACAATAATAACACCTTCCTATGAGCAACAGCAGGATGTACGCATTTATTGAAGCACTGAAAATAAGATCTCAGACATTTATAATATGCTTTAGTAAAGTCTGTCCAAAATAAATGTAACTCACCTTGGAGCTATTAAAATAACAATGTATCTGAGATAATGTCAAACAAGCAGTTACAAGGATAGAGCAAAAGGTATTGTCTGGTACACAATAAGCCTGAAGACTCGCAGACAGGAGAATAATACACTCTCACTTCAAAGCTCGTTCTACATTCAAACAGCTTTTGAAAACAGATATCTGCCTTGACAAGGACAGCTGAAGCAAAGTACCCACAGACATGAGACAATTGTTGCCTAATTCCAGCAAAAATGGTTGGATTGGTAAGAGTTTACTTTATGAACAAATCCAAAATGGACCAACAGGCAGGATTTTCAATGCACCTGCCTGTCGCCCCTGTACAGTGAGCTGCACAAGCGCAGCTCACTGTGCAAAGTTGGTAATGGCAAATCTGACTGCATTCCTTCAGATGTGCTGCACTGCATCATATCGGCCTGGCCAATGAAAGCAGCTGGCGCTCAGTACCCAGAATTTGGCCACTAGAAGAGGAGAGTGGCCAGTGGGGAGCTCCAGGACGGTGCATCACTGGAGCCTAAGTGAGTGGAACCCATCAAATTAAGATGGAAATAAGCCATCTTAACCTTTTCAGCCAATGAAGCTGCCACCTTAGCTTCTGTTTGATCTGCAATTCCCATGGTGCTGCATATGTGACACCAGCCATTTGATGGTTCAACAGTTTGGATGAGTGTACAAGCATGTGAGAGTTAGCATTCCCAGCATACTGGTAATATAACTGTTAAATTGATGGGTTTAATTCCACTTTAAGGGCACACTTACACATGGCTTCGGCTTCAACACGCATTAAAGGCTAGTTTACACTTACTTCAAAACAAGGCTTCGGACAGGCTTTGTTAAAGCTCTCTGAATGCTAGTCAAAGCCCCGTCACAAAATAAAATGGTTAGCTTACACTCCTGTTTACACCTGCTTTTGCTTTGCTTCAAAAATGATACCCCATGTAGCTTTAGTGGTGCTTCAAAGCGTCTTCAAAGCCTCCATTGAAGTCTATGGCAAAGCTTGCTTGAAGCCTCATCGAACCACCAAGCAAAAGCTGGTATAAACAGGACTGTGAGCTAACCATTTTATTTAGTGACAGCTGCTTTCACTGTGTTCAGTGAGCTTTAGCAAAGCCTGTCCGAAGCCATGTTTTGAAGCAAGTGTAAACTAGCTCTAACAGTTTAAAAAAAAAGTTAAACATTCCTGGCATGGCGTGATCAAATGTGAGCCATGGCGGACGTCTCAAAGAGGAGCTCCGGAGCATCTTGCCTAAAATCCTTCTCGACTGCCTAGACGCCCAGAGAGGCACCCAGATGGCTCGCCCTCTCCAGCCTGCTTTCTGCATCCTCCCTGGGGGCTATCTCCTGGTTGGCTGGCCTCTCAGGCGAGCATCGTGGTTTGCGGCCTAGTCCGTGGCAGCCACTATCCAGAGTGCACCGGACCCATCAGAAACCACGGTGGGCCCTCCGCCTCCTTCTATCTGTTGCCAGGCAGGCCGCTTCATCCTCCGGTCCTGCTGCAGCTGGGGATCTGTGCGAGGAGCGACTGGTGCGGAGGCCACATCCTTAGGTGTACCCACGATCTGCTGCCATCTTGTCTAGGAGGCCGGATTCTCTTATACCAACAGCGCTGTGGAGTGCAGGCGACCCTGCTACTGCTCCTGCTTCCCTTAGGACCCGGCTGGACCGAGGGGGCGGCGGTGCAGGCGGATGTTGCCCGCGGCCATAACTTCTCTGGCTTCCACATCATCCTTCTGTCCCGTGACCCGGGTAAGTGTCTGCTGACATTTTGGGAGTGCTGGCTGCTGTGTGTGCAGAGTGACACCCCAGGACCCTTAATATGAATGACTGACTTATCTCCCATAGTACTTGCAACTCGCACTAATACAATAGCTGACTTGCAACGCACAATACAAATGTTTGTCACTAAATCAGATGACGCAGAAAACAGGGCGAGGCGCAACAATGTTCTAGGTCTCCCAGAAGGTGAGGGGTGCAATAGGCCAGCTGAATTTAAGGAGGGTATTTAAGGTCTTGCTAAGCTTTGCTGATGTCCCCCCAACCTACATTGTTGAGCGTGCCCACCGTGTACCCACAGGTCACGCTACCCCTGGAGCAAATCCCCAACAATTCCTTGTTCTTTTTCTTAGCTACAGAGATGCTGAGATGCTGACAGGATTCAACGTAAACGGGAAAACCTTTAACGAGGTCCGTAAGCGGCTACGAAAAAGAACATTAAATACAGCATGATGTGTCCTAGCTGCCTCAGGGTTCCACATAATGGCTTGGTTAATTTCTTCAACTGCTCGGCCAACGCGGTTGACTGGCTGAATACCTTGGGATGAGCAAGTTACACTAATTTAACTCCTGAGTACCTTTTTAAGATCCATTATTTTAGCTGTTCTATATCCAGCTCCTAGTCTCAAGTTAGCTGATCGCTCTACACCCATCCTGTTCCTGGCTGAATCCTTGTTACTCTCATAATGTCACTCCAACTGTCCCTTGTTATTGTTAGGTTTGCTCCCTGGGGCTGCTACATTTGTCTGTTGGCTCTACTGCACAAGCTTTTCTTCACTGAGTTACAGAAGTAAGCAGACATTATAATCCTAATTATGTCATACTGCCCTTTTAAAAAAATTTTTCTTTTTTTTTTTTTTACTGCAGATACCTCGCTAGTTAAGTATTAGGTTATGCACCTAACCCCTCAGGTTCTGCCTTCCTGAAGTGGCTTCAGTGGCTTTACCACTGTCACACTACGGGACTTCTTCAAGGAAGAGTGATGTTTAGTTCCAGGTATCAAACTGACTGGCATAGATGTTGGGGTTGCTGGTCGGTAGGGAGTTTACTATGTTTACAATGTTCACTATGTTTATGTTCTTTGGTAACCAATGGCCTTGCTTAGCGTTTATCCTCATTTGCTGGAGTGTCCTAATCGAGATTACTTCTCTAAGTGCTGTTGTTGTTCATGGGGGTGTGGCGGTTCCCCTGGGGGGTGGGTCCCCTTTCCTTCCTTCGGGTTGGTATTTGGAGTCCCTTTTATACGTCTCGATACCCTGTACCCATCTGCCTACCTAATATAGTATCCCCATGAAGTTAAAATTAGTTTCATGGAACATAAGGGGTCTCAATAATTTAAAAGAGCCCTGATGTTCAAATTCCGCAAATCTCACAAACCACATATTCTGTTCTTACAGGAGACTCCCTCTCCTGGGGAATAAGATTATATCTCTCAAAAGAGCATGGGTGCAACAAGAATTCCACGGCACTTATTCTAGTTATGCCGGGGGGGGGGGGGTCCCCATTCTTCTACATAAATCTCTTGCTTATAAAGTCCATACACGTATGTTTAGATCCGGTAGGCAGATACATCATTTTAGTTCTGGAAATTGGTACTGTGAAATATGCATTTGTTAATGTTTATATCCCTCCTGTCATTTTCTCCTGGCATACTGTACACTATTCAGGAGAAAATGGCACCATTACAGCTCACTAGAGTTTTTTTGGGCTGGGTACTTTAATGCTGACTTGGAATCCTCCAATCCCCCAGCTGGCTCACACCTTTGACATGTCAGAGATCTGGAGATATAAATCTCCTCTAGACCGTTTTTACTCTCATTACTACGCCTGACACAAATCTGGCTCCCACATCAATTTGGCGTTTGGCTCGAGACTTATGTTATCTGCCATTCGGGGTGCTTCATATCTGCCGTCTGGCATTTCGGACCATTCCCCGATGGAAATGACTGTGCAGGTAGAAGTGGGTAGATCCCCAGGTGTCTGGCACCTAGAATCAAAATTGGTTCATAATAGGAAGGTACAGGAGCTGCTGCAGGACTCGGTTCCTCACTATTGGGAGGTGAATTAATCCACTGCATCCCCCTCAGTTGGTGTGGGATGCCTTTTTAAAGCTTTTACCCGTGGTCAATTTATCTCGGCCATTAAAACTGCAAGAGTCGAATATAACTCCGTTGTCCTTGCTGGAGCAGGCCGAGTCAGAGGCAGATTCTGAATTTGTGTCCTCCCCTATTGGGGACAATTACTCTAAGCTTGCACAGGCTCGTAAGGACCTGGAACTTCATCTCACCTCCCTTACCCAAGCAGATGCTGCCTTACAGGCTGGCAGGCTGTTTGAGTCTGGGGACAAAAACGGCAGGCTGCTGGCAAACCTTGTTGCTGATTCCCGACGTATGACTGTTGTTTCTGAACTGCTTTCGGATGCTGGAGAATCTCTGTAATGAACTGCAGCCTTTTCGCTACTCCCCCCCACTGCGATCCTCCCCTCTGCAGCTGCTGCATGGGTCTGGCACCACCCAGGGTTGTTTGATCAGCTGCCAGCTATTCCGAGTGCAAGTGCCACTCAGCTCACCCCCACCTCTTTGCTGAATGGGACTGCACATCATGCATCCCAGGCGGTCACCGCATCATTCGCCTTGGTGAATTCCGGAAACTGGGGGAGCCTTTGATGGAAAAGAAAACATGGGTAAACAAAAAACCTGATATTGACACTGCAGAGGGGAAGCGGGATGCAGAGGAGGAGAGTGCCAAGGGAGAGTGACTGTATGGTTTAATCCAAAGCTAAAAAGCTTCACTCCAGCCGGAACAATTTTTAATAATTTTGGATAGTTTATAAAGGTTACAACCTTTGTCACTTTTTTAAATGCTGTCTGTGACTTCACTAAAGAGATTTACCATAATTTCCGATACTGTCTGACACTTGTCATCTGGTAAAATGCTAATGACTGTCTGCATCCAGAGCCGATCACTCACAGGTAATAGTTGCATAGCGATTGCATGCGAGCAGCGGCAATTAGCTGCAGGAGTTGGCAGCCTTCCAATGCTTTCAATGGGGCTGCCTTCTGCAGCTAACCACCAAGATCTTCCGCTGAGTTTCTCACATCTACAAGCTGTTGAGCAAAAATGCAAGTGTGAATGTAGCCTTGAAGTGATATTAAACCCAAAAGCAAATGTTTATGATATTGCAGCTTGCCAATTCTTAGATGTGATTGCGGTATTAATTTTCTTTTTTAAGTATTATTTCTTTTATTTGTAACTCGTGGTCCAGCCAATAAGTCTTCTTCTTCTTCTTCTTTTTTTTTTTTTTTTTTTACAAAACAAGCTGTCCTGCAGTAATATGAATACGGCAAGCCATTTAGCATTGGCAGGGGTGCTTAAAATTATCATCTTTTGTGTAAAATGCCAAAAGAGAAATAAATGGCTATAAATATGCACTGATTACTGTATTAATGTGACTAGCAGGGAAGGGGTTAACACTAGGGGGCGATCAAGGGGTTAAATGTGTGTTCCCTCAGTGTATTCCAACTTTATGGGGATAGGACTGACTAGGGGAGGAGACCCTACTTGGTAGGAACAAAGGACATGTCTCCTCTCCCCTGACGGCACAGGGATTTGTGTGTTTATACACACACACAAATCCCCGTGCCTGGCTCTTGAGCACATGATCGCGCATGGCCGACGGCGATCACGACTGTGTGCATCGGGTCCCCTGCCGTGCAGTGGATGGGCGCCCTCTGGTGGCTCTTAAAGGGAATCGCGTATATGTATGGGATTCCGCGCAGCGGAGCCATTGTGCCACAATAAATGTGCGTGAGCCGGTTGGGAACAGGTTAAAGAAATCCATTAATTTTCACTGAGCTGCAGTGTACCAAAAATGCTGCATGCCACACTTTACCAAAACAACTAAAATTCAGTTTAAAATAGAAATGAAAAAGACAAACCATGTTGTATAGATATAAGAAATACATTTATAAATACCTTTTTCCCCTTTTTTAAAAGTGGTCACATTCCTTCTGTTCTCAGCTGCATAAGAGCTGGGGGGAGGCGAAGCAGGAGCAGCACACTGAGCTTCCCAGTGACAGGCTGTGCAGGGAAGGTATATCGGCACTAGTCTGATCATTGGAGGAGAGCAGGCTGAGTTCACAGCATAGCTAGAGAACTGACCACAGTGTGGTCAGTTTCTAATAGAAAGCAGCGGGACTAGCAGGAATGCCAGGGATTTAATATAAAGGAAGCAATACAAGTACATGGTGCAGCAGGCATATACCAGGAATATTAAATTTTTGGGGTAGCAAATGCTTCAATGCAATGCACTAATTGTTCTAATCTGTGCACTGTACTGTATCACAACACTCATGTGCTGCAGTTCATTTTGTAAGTGCATTCGGGTGCTATGCAAAATGAATACCAATGTAACACACTGGACTGTGTTACATGCGTCGCTGGGTGTTTGCTTTAAACCACAGTAAAACCAGTGCTTTACAGTGCACTATTGCAAATGCACTAGTGTGAATAGACTCCTGGGGTTAATTTACTTCCTTTGCTGCTGTTTTGTATACGTTATGGGGGAGTTGTCTACATTTTTAAGTCTGACCTAAAGTGGTTGGCGCTTCTTCTTTCAGCGCTGGGATCCTGGGTTCAAATCATGGCCACGACACTATCTGCATGGAGTTTTCATGTTTTCCCTACGCTTGCATGGGTTTCCACCCACATTTTAAAAGCATGCTGGCAACCTTATTTCTGTCTGTAAGTGGCTCCTAGTATGATATTCTATTGAGTACACCCAAGATGGCTGCCTCACCTTCACCTCCTATCTGCCCCAACACCAGATAGCAGCTGTTGTGATCTGACAGGGAGACAGAGCGCCGCTGAGGCCACTGATTGAGAGTCGGTCTGCTGCTGCTTTTTCAGCATGCTTGTCCGACAGAAGCTGGCCCAACGGCCAGCTTCTGTCGGACAGGGTGGCACACACATGGGCTGAATGTCCGCCATTTTATTTTATTTTTTAAACCGGTCGATGTTGGACATTCCGGCCATGTGTTTAGATTAAAAAAATAAAATACCCAGTGGTGATCAAATACCACCAAAAGAAAGCTCTATTTGTGTGAAAAAAATAAAAAAATAAAAATCATATGGGTACAGCATTTCATGATTATCAGTTCATGTAGCACAGTGCCAAATGGTCAAAAAAGCGTTTAACCACTTGCCGACCAGCCACCACAGTTATATGTCCACCGCCCACCAGCATTTGCTCCATAGAGAGGCGAAACAGGGATCTGCTTTGTTTACATTGGGGAGTACAGTGTGATCGTCTGTTCCTAGTGATTATAAACAATGGTCTCTCTGTTCTCCCAGTCAGTCCACCACCCCCAGTTAGGAACCCCTCCCTAGGACACAATTAGATTGCTGTGTATTGCTAGATTTTTTTTTTTTGGGAGGGTGCATGTGATCAGCACATGGCCAATTGGCACTGTCTAGACCAGGGATATGCAATTAGCAGACCTCCAGCTGTTGCAAAACTATCCCATCATGCCTCTGCCTCTGGGTGTCATGCTTGTGGATGTCAGTCTTGTTATGCCTCATGGGACTTGTAGTTCTGCAGCAGCTGGAGGTCCACTAATTGCATGTCCCTGGTCTAGACTGAGGGTCAGGGGGTGTAAGGATAGGGAGAGTCACCCTTTAAGTTTATACTCATATTATTATACTAGAAACTGCTTGCATAAATATATACATATCTGATGTATATATATTTGATAAAGGTTATTGGAAACCGCTTCACATGCAATGCTTTGCAAGTTTCTTCTGAAGTGTAAATTCGTGAAAAACAGGACGCGCTTGCGGTCGCAGCTGACATTTAAGTTTTGCAGACTTAGAACATTTTAGGGCATAGTGGAACATTGGCCTGCAGTTTTAATGTTCAAATTATGATAAACAGCTTAAGGTCATGAAAATATATATATATATATATATATATATAAATAATTATAATCTCTATATCTGGGGACCTTTTTCTTATAAAAAAATTCCGCTTAATGTATGACGAACATAAATGTGGATGTATATGATTGGTTGCTCAAAAGGCCTAACCCATTGTCTCTTGTGTAATTTGATTGGCTGCCAAAGGGGCCTGCCCTCTGTCTTTGTGCAATGTCTGAAGTGCATAAATTCTGTATACAGGAAATAATAAATCGTACTCTTGATAATCCATTCATTGTGCATGGTTGTTTTGACTACCCGACCGGTCAGTCTTTCCAAAGACCACTAGAGTCCAGCTCGAGCAGAACTAGAGGGGTGCACCTTACAAGGGGTCCTGCAGTCTCATAGGACAGTCAGAGTAGAATGGTTAAAGCTTGTAGGAAGAGTTTTCAGACAGTCATAAAGTCATAAGACTGCTATATACTACTTATGAGAAAAGGTATTTAGCAGTTTAATAAAATAATTGTGTCTCCATGTTCTGTGTATTGTGGGATGTGGGTTTAGTAACACTTTGATGCACAGAATGCATTAGGGTAAAAAACCTTCTGCCTTTAGAACCGCATTAAGTGTCCTTTCAAACTATTCAGGACTGTCCATATGGATAGAAGTGAGTATCATTACATCCTGGCTATTCAATACAGGGTCAATAGTGATCAGTTATTTATAGAAAGCAGATATTTTTTTTCCAGAAGAGGGCTAGTAACATGCAGCAGCAGAGTTCTAAGCTAGGATTAGTCAGTAATCAGGAAACCCTATACACACAATATACTGACACTAGAATTGCTCTGGTATGGCGTGAGAACATTTATTATTTAGTATCACGTTCCATATAAAGTGCCTTAGAATTTATTTGCTTTCCATTACTATGGTTTTTTTATTGAGCCATTGTAATGCACCAATTTTATTGTGATACTGTCACGACTGTAGTAGGATTGGTGTCGCAGAACACTTTGAAAGAAGTATACATCACGTTTTTCCTTTCATTCATACTGAGGTTGCCAAATAGTCAGCAAATATTATATCTTGACAGATTTGGCACCTTCTATTAGAAATGTTGATGCCATAACAGAATGTTACAATGAGTCAGAGGCTCTTGTTACTGCTCTGTACCCAAATGCCATGAATAATTATTCAACTGGTAACATTCACACTGAATTTACATTAAGGAATGGAACTGGACACATACAGACTCTGTTGTAACATGTTGTTGTAGCTACCTACTGAACTGCTACACATCCAAGTTATAAGGCACACATTTTCTTTAGATTAACTGATTTGTTGTAATTGATGCTAACACAAGAAAACACGCATATCAGACAGGACAGCCAACTAGATTTGGCCATTTACTGCTCTTTGCTAAATAAAAGTAATAACTGTATTCTTATAGTTTATGGTACATAATTGTACATAATTATGCCATCTGATGATGATCTCATAAATGGCAGTCCAGCATTCTTACACCATTAGCAAAGTTTTTTTTAAAGCTAAACTCCCAGAATCATTTGGTTTACATAGGCTCAGCTTAGGACAATGTAAAGCCTTGTACACACGATCTGATTGTTTGGCCAACCAATCATCTGCTTTTTGTCCAAAGGGCATGTGCCGAAACTTCTCTTGCATACTAACGGTACACAATTGTGGGCCAACAAACACGAACATAGTGAGGTACTATGAGTAATTTCAGCTCTTGAGTGCCACCCTTTGGGCCCCTTCTGATAAGGTCCTCTTTGAGCATTGATTCGGAGCATGCGTGTTTGTACGTTCGACTTTTGTGTGACGGACTTGTGTACTGACCATATGAAAATCTGACAATAGACCGTTGTACGCTGAAAATTTACTAGCTTGCCATTGGCCGAAAGTTGGACAACAATTGTCAGAAGGAGCGTACTATCAGTAAGATTTTAGAATAACAGTCTGTCAACAGGCAATCCTCTGCCAACAATCTGATCATTTGTGCAAGGCTTTAGTGTGCATAACTTATACCTGATAAACCACTAGGGAAGCTGGAAATCACTGTAGTAGTTGGTGCTAGCTGCAATTTTCTGGGTTCTGCCCATGTTCTATGCAAGCGTCTTCTCTGCACACTGACCACAAGCGGTGGCTCACCCAGCACTGCCACACACGGCTGCTGTTAATTCATTGGAGCCCTATACAGCCTTCCTGATGGGAGGCCCCCCAACCCCACCTTTACCCCTTGAGGTGCAGCAGAACAGTGGCACTGATTTTATCCGCCTAAGGTCCTGAAAATGAAAAAAATAAAATAAATCCCTCCTCTGATCCCACCTCCTGGGCCCCTTCTTTTGATGCCATGGGAAATGTAATTTAAGTCCTGGTAACAAGTGTGGTCTAGTAAAATGTATTAATTTTAGGTAGAAATGAACAATAAAGCTGCCCTGGGGTCCCCTATTTAGCTGATGAGGCAAGTACAACAGGACCAGTTGTACTGCCTTATCAGCGGCCCTGATACTACCATTCATAGATGGCCTTCTCTCAACTTTGTCCAGTCAAGGTATTTGTTAACATCTTCTCACTGGCCATTTGCATCAGGGCCGTGCAGTGAGGTCAGTGGCTGATGAGGCACTGGCTAGTATTAGAGCCGGATACACACAGGTTACATAGGCCGCAAACGTTGGAGTGAGAGCAATAATTCTAGCACTAAACCTCCTCTGTAACTCTAAACATGTAACCTGTAAAAAAATTGAAAACGTCGTCTATAGAGATTTTTTAGGTACTGAAGTTGGGTGCCATTCCACAAATGTGCACAATTTTAAAGTGTGACTTGTTGGGACTCTTTTTACTTGGCATAACAGCATCTTTCATAGTATACAAAAAATCAGGCTAACTTTAGTGGGGTGTTTTTTTTCGTTTTTTGTTTTTTTTATTCATAGTTTCTGTCCAAAAAAAAGTTTAAAATTTTCTGCTCAAATACTGTTACATAAAGTTGTCAAAGTCACCATTTTATTCCCTAGGGTATCTACTAAAATTGTGTGTGTGTGTGTGTGTGTGTGTGTGTATGTATGTTTGGGGGTTCTGAGTAATTTTCTAGCAAAAAAAATTTATGATTTTTTTTTTTTTATTTTTTTTTTTTTTTTACATGTAGAGAGAAAGTGTCAGAATTGACCTGGGTGGGTGGCAAGTAGTTAATTACCATAAGTAATATACAAATAATTATTATATATTATTTTTAAGGTAATTTATTTTCAAAATCTGTACTCAAGCAGGTGGCTTAACGGACAAATTACTGAGTTTTGAAGTTATAACGTCAAACTAGTAATTTCACGGTAAATATATAAATAATAAATTATTATGTTATAACAAATGGCATCATATATTATTTAGCTTGATTAAAACTGTACCTTTTCAGCAGCAGAAGATTCTTATTCTCCCTCTTAACTGTGTGAGAAAAACATGGGATTGTTGGTAAATGTTATACCCATAAACCCATGTTTTTTCCTTCTAGTTAAGAGGGCTGGGCTGGAAGGGGGCATTTGTCTTTTAGACATTTGACCCCTTCTATGACACTGCAGTGAGAGGACAGCCTCCACTGCAGCATTTTTATTGGACAGCTGGGGTCAATTGTACTTTACCATTGGTCCAAGGCTCCAAGCTGTCCATTGAGCTCAGTGCCTCTGACAAGAACTCAGAGGCACTGCAAGCTCATCGTCTGTCTGCTGCAGAGTGTCCCAGCTTGTATTTAAACTGGCTGCTCTGTATGTGGGTTCTGACAGGCTGCTCAAGGAGCCCCGTATCTCTTGAACCATAGGTCGTAGGAGCACCAAAACCGTGGTGGGGTAGGACTTCAGCTACGGGAAGCCGACTTGGCTTCCTGCCCAGGCATCAAAGGGATCGGATCAGCACCACATCCAACACCTTTAGAGAAACCGGTTACATCTGTCATAATTGTGGAAGAACAATCAGACCCAGAAACTGGCATTGTGCACAGGTGGAGGATTGCAACATGCAATAATGTTGTTCCATCGTTTCTAAGAAAGTTTTCATTTTCTCATTTGAACAATGGTATGAATGGCTTCCGTGGATACCCTGAGAGCACTACCAGGGGCGGACTGACAAATCATGGGGCCCCCTGGCAATAGGAGATTATGAGGCCCCCAGGCAATCATGGGGCCACACAGTATACAATCACACAGTAAACACAGACATGTTTCTATTGGCTGAGAAGGTACTGGAGAGGTGGGGCAGCTATAATCTCAGGATTTTTAGACTAAAAGGGTGTCGTAAGGGACATTTCAGAGACAGATGTAAAAAAAACACCGATTTTTACATACTTTCCCTGGTTTTACTGAGGCTGGCAACCCTGATGGGGCCCCCTAGTGGCACGGGGCCCTCGGGCAGTGCCCGAGTGGCCCAATGGTCAACCCGCCCCTGAGCACTACCCATGGCTTGTTTGTAACAACGATTTCCATGAGAAGGTTGGATGAGCTGAGATGACCTGTACCTAATGTGAGGGGTGTAATAAAGCTCACAGATGCAAGTATAGACCTTGAAAGGTCTTTGGATCTGGTAAGAAGACAATCTTGCCTTACTTGTCTGAGCACTGGGTGTTGCACTGAACTTGAAGACTTTGCACATTTCATTACTATATGGACTTTGGTGTTCATTCAATATAAATTTAAACAATTAATTTATATAACAGAGCAACACGGTTTTTATTATATTTGCTATACATAAACTTTTTTACTTGATTTAATTTATACACTTTTTATATTAATAGCACAACATATTTTCATTAATATGTATAATGTTTATGTGGACATTTTGTGAGTGCAGCTGTCACTAAGAATTATTTTTTTTTTTTTTTACTATTAGATGACACTTTTTTGCGCATCTTTGTTGTTTGGTTTAGTTGTTGACATAATGAAGCTGAGTTGCGAATACTCAAATTGTGTAAATATTCACTTTATTTATCCAACCATGTGAAATGCAAATTCCTGTTTATTAATTTCATATGCACATGATTGGATAATTGAAGTGAATATTCACAATTTATTATGTGAAGAGTCTCAACTCCTTAAAGCCCAAATTCAGGCAAAAATGAAATTTAAATAGAGAATTGTGCGTCAATTGCCTTACGCCTCAGTCTTGACTCCAAACACCACTTCCTAACCCATCCTGCAGTGTAAAGGACCAAAATCAGTTTCCCCTATGAGCCAAGCAAATTTTCTGCCCTTTGAACTAGATAGTTTCCTGCTTGTGATTATCGTGGGCACTGGTGCCCATCCCCCATGAGTTCTTCTCCCTCTGGAGCCTATGAGGGAGGACCTGGTCACTGAAAGTGTCTCCTCCACCAATAAGAGATGTCCAAATCATGCAGGCAGTGATTTGGACACCCGGAGAAGGACCCTACAAGGTAAACAGAGACTTCAATGCATGCTAGCACATTATACCATTAAAATGCAGGGGGCCAGATTTTTTTTATTATCAGGACTTAGAGGAGGTCCAGCCCCCCACGAAAAATTAAAAGTCAGCAGCTACAAATACTGCAGCTGCTGACTTTTAATATATGGACACTTACCTATCCAGGGAGCCCTTGATGTCAGCATCCCAACCGATCTTCTGATCGGCTGTCGGGGTGCAGCCTCCACCATTCCTGGTAAGGGAACCTGGCAGGGAAGCATTTCAGCTTCACAGCCAGTTCCCTACTGTGCATGAGTGAACAAGCTGCACTGGAGGGGGGGGTGTTGAACTTCAGAGAGACTTTCCCGAGAGAGGGGAATGGTACCTGTCAAAAACAGGTACCCCCCCCCCCCCCGCTTCCCTGAAAGGTGCCAAATGTGGCACTGGGGAGGTGGAGGGGATGGATAAGCAGAAGTTCCACTTTTGGGTGGAACTCCACTTTAACTACCACTTTAACGTGGCTGTGAAGGCTGAAGGTGTTTTTTTTTTTTTTTCTTTTTTTTTTTTTTCTTTCATGCATTCTATGCACAAAGGTAAAAAACCTTCAGTGTGCAGCTCCCTCCTAATACTTACCTAAGCCTGATCTCGATCCAGCAATGTGCATGGGACTCAAGGTTCTCCCCAGGTCTCTTTCTGTGTGGGTTACAAGAAGAGGAGGATTGGGGCTGCTCTGTGTAAAACCACTCTTTTCACTAGACCTAAATGGAATGATCACTCCCAGCATAGCTCATACTTTTGTACCATGTTGCTCTGTTGTCTGCAGATCTCCTGATATTTTGGGTTTAGTTGTGACTTTGTACCATGTGACACTCTCTGTATAGTCTAATGTAGACAGACACCCTTCCACTGCCACTTCCTGCAGCATCTCTAGCCTAAAACACACCCCTTTGTAGTCTTTGAGACCCTGCAAATGATGTAACTTCCTTCACTGCTCTGATGGTGGGAGGGATGGAATACATCCTAATTAACATTCAGCCCTGTCCAGTGATACCTACAGGAGAAATCCAAACCTCCCAAGTCCCTCCTCACAGATCACAGCATTACTCACTACTCACTTTGTCTTGTGGATTGCCCTGCGCTCGGAAACACGCAGATGTGAACGAATGGTAAGCCAAGCACGACGCGCATTTCGTGCTTGGCTTGGCACAGCAAAGCAAACTTTTTTTGCTCATTTGGAAAAATGAATACAAGTGTGGCGTACATTGCTACACGTTTTCAAAACACATGGAAAAACATGCATTTTCTTGCAGTTTTTTGTGCATTTGGAAACACACAGATGCAAGTAATGGTAATGCAAAAGGACGCTGTGCCTGGTCTAAACTCCCAGAAAAGCATACATTTTCCTGCAGGTTGCTGTGCATTTGGAAATGCGAATATTTTGTAATGCAAGCACGATGCACACTGCCATGTGTTTTTGAAAAGCATGGAATGGTGTGCATTTTCTTGTTGGTTGCCATACGGTCAGAAATGCACAGACACAAATGGTAACGCAAGCACACTATGCATTTTCTTGTGGCTTAGAATCGCGCAGTTGCAAACGAATCATAATGCAAGCGCATTGCCGCGCCTAAAAGCATACATTTTCTTACGGGTTGCTGTACATTCGGAAATGCACAGATGCAAACTAATGGTAACGCAAGCATGATGTGTGTATTTTCGTGTAGGTTACTGTACATTTGGAAATGCACAGATGCAAATGGTAATGCAAGCACGCCGTGCATTTGGAAATGCCCATGTGAACAAATGGTAACCCAAAAGGGATGCGAGTTGCAGTTTGTTTTCGAAATACATGACAATGCACATTTTCTTTGCTGTGTGTTTGGAAATGTGTAAATGAGAACACAGCCTAAATGGTAACACTGATGTGACACACATTGCTGCGCGTTTTTGAAACGCATAGTAAAGGGTGCATTTTTCTTTTTTTAATTGCATTTAGAAACCTGCAGAGGCAAAAAAAATGGTAATGCAAACAAGCAACATGTTGCCAGGCAATTTTGAATCCCTCACCAATGCGTGCATTTTCTCGTGTGTTGCCTGCCGTGCATTCAGAAAAGCGCAGATGTGAATGACTGATAACCCACGTGTGATGTGTGTTGCCGTGCGTTTTCAAAGTGCGCATTCTTGTGCAGGGTGCCACACATGTTTTTGAAACTCAAAGTGCATGTTTTCTGTGCTGGTTGTATTTGGAAACATGACCTACATTGCTGAGCATTTTTGAAACACGGGGCAAATCATGCGTTTTTTATTTATTTTTATTTTTTTTATTTCGGGTTGTCATGCATTCAGAAACTAAATAAGACTAAATAAGACCATGAGAGTGATCCGTGGTTGGTGGGCATAGTCATGTGTTTTCTGTGTGGGTTGCATGCGGAAGCATACATGAGTGTCCTCTTAGCGTGCGGCAGTGGGGGATGAGGAGGATCAGGGCTGCTCTCTGCAAAACTATTACCCATAGCAGGGAAGTATAAGAAACCATTACACAGAGCAGGGAAGTATGGGGAAACCATTACACAGAGCAGAGGAGTATTACACACCATTACACAGAGCAGGGGAGTATGGGGAAACCATTACACGGAGCAGAGGAGTATGGGGAAACCATTACACGGAGCAGGGGAGTATGGGGAAACCATTACACGGAGCAGGGGAGTATGGGGAAACCATTACACGGAGCAGGGGAGTATGGGGAAACCATTACACGGAGCAGGGGAGTATGGGGAAACCATTACACGGAGCAGGGGAGCATGGCACACCATTACACGGAGCAGGGGAGCATGGCACACCATTACACAGAGCAGGGGAGCATGGCACACCATTACACAGAGCAGGGGAGCATGGCACACCATTACACAGAGCAGGGGAGCATGGCACACCATTACACAGAGCAGGGGAGCATGGCACACCATTACACAGAGCAGGGGAGCATGGCACACCATTACACAGAGCAGGGGAGCATGGCACACCATTACACAGAGCAGGGGAGCATGGCACACCATTACACAGAGCAGGGGAGCATGGCACACCATTACACAGAGCAGGGGAGCATGGCACACCATTACACAGAGCAGGGGAGCATGGCACACCATTACACAGAGCAGGGGAGCATGGCACACCATTACACAGAGCAGGGGAGCATGGCACACCATTACACAGAGCAGGGGAGCATGGCACACCATTACACAGAGCAGGGGAGCATGGCACACCATTACACAGAGCAGGGGAGCATGGCACACCATTACACAGAGCAGGGGAGCATGGCACACCATTACACAGAGCAGGGGAGCATGGCACACCATTACACAGAGCAGGGGAGCATGGCACACCATTACACAGAGCAGGGGAGCATGGCACACCATTACACAGAGCAGGGGAGCATGGCACACCATTACACAGAGCAGGGGAGCATGGCACACCATTACACAGAGCAGGGGAGCATGGCACACCATTACACAGAGCAGGGGAGCATGGCACACCATTACACAGAGCAGGGGAGCATGGCACACCATTACACAGAGCAGGGGAGCATGGCACTCCATTACACAGAGCAGGGAAGCATGGCACTCCATTACACAGAGCAGGGAAGCATGGCACTCCATTACACAGAGCAGGGAAGCATGACACTCCATTACACAGAGCATGGAAGCATGACACTCCATTACACAGAGCAGGGAAGCATGACACTCCATTACACAGAGCAGGGAAGCATGACACTCCATTACACAGAGCAGGGAAGCATGACACTCCATTACACAGAGCAGGGAAGCATGACACTCCATTACACAGAGCAGGGAAGCATGACACTCCATTACACAGAGCAGGGAAGCATGACACTCCATTACACAGAGCAGGGAAGCATGACACTCCATTACACAGAGCAGGGAAGCATGACACTCCATTACACAGAGCAGGGAAGCATGACACTCCATTACACAGAGCAGGGAAGCATGACACTCCATTACACAGAGCAGGGAAGCATGACACTCCATTACACAGAGCAGGGAAGCATGACACTCCATTACACAGAGCAGGGAAGCATGACACTCCATTACACAGAGCAGGGAAGCATGACACTCCATTACACAGAGCAGGGAAGCATGACACTCCATTACACAGAGCAGGGAAGCATGACACTCCATTACACAGCATTACACAGAGCAGGGAAGCATGACACACCATTACACAGCATTACACAGAGCAGGGAAGCATGACACACCATTACACAGCATTACACAGAGCAGGGAAGCATGACACACCATTACACAGAGCAGGGAAGTATAAGAAACCATTACACAGAGCAGGGAAGGATGCCATGTTTATTATTTTTATTTTATTTTTTTATAAAAAAATTGCCTTTAGAACCATTTTAATTTTCTGACTAAAGTTCCACTTCCTGCTTGCTCCCTCTTCACTGCACAGAGGAAAAGAGTGTGGGCGGGGATAACACAATGCCAATCTTTCCCCAATCACCACCCACATGAAGGCCCAGAAACACCCACTGTAGCCCTTAGACCTGCCCACATCTACTCCCAGAACTGGTACAAGCATCTCCCATGGCCCGCCCTGAAGCTACAGAGGCTCAAAGCATGATGGGACATGTAGTATCAGGACTGGCAAAGGAAGGAAACAGGAAGTCAGAGAATTTAGAAATTCAGCCAGGAGGGGGAGTGACATCACAGACACAGAAATCTGCTGTATACAGCTAAAGTAGGTAAGATACAGATACACTGGGGTTGTGATTCATTTACACGCAGAATGGCTGTTGTGTTGGGAAGGAGAAGCTGGAGTTCTTCTTTTAAGCTGAACAAAAAGAGATTTTTTTTTTGTTAAACTAAAGTAAAATATGTTTGGTTTGGTTTTCAGATCTGAATTTCCACAACATTCAGTTATCTATAAGAAAACGTTATTGTAGTTTGTTTTAGTAAACATGTTGCGCCCAGCTGGGTGCAGGCGGCGCAGACAGGGGTCCATTCACCAGCGGTCCAGAAACCCCACAGCAGGATGTTCAAAACAAAACCACACTTGAGTTTTTCTCAGAAAATTGCTGAAACCAGTAAAAGGAAAGTTTCACAGGTGTACTCATATATCAAAGTAAAAAATAGATACAAAGCATTACAAAGTTCCCCTGGAGTCATTTATTTAACAAGACACAAAAACAATAACAGTAAAAAAAAAAAAAACAATCGCAATGTATAAGACAAATAAACACTTCTTAGAGCCTTGCAGTCCTATCATCTTTACCTTTTTTCAATAGATTTTTATTGAAGGTTTACAATAAAAGTTGTATATCACAAAGACTTTGCCACCATTGTCATCGTTTTGCATTGGAATTGAAGAAAGTACTGAGAGCGGTCATTAAGGTAAAGCATAAAGAAGCCAATCTTATTTTACTGGATCTCTCCAGTATAGACATATATCTTATTGAGTTTAGAAGAACAATGTGAAGAGTGAAAAGAAAGCTAGGAAAAAAGTGTAGGAAATGGGGACACCTCAAAAAGAGTTTTGATCCCATCGCCTTTTGATGTAACGCCTCTCAGCAACCTGAAACAATGTGCAGAGAAAGTATTACAATTCTTAAAAAAAAAAAAAAAATTATATATATAAAAAAAAAAAAAAAATGGTGGAAGGATGTGGAGACACCTCAAAGATAGTTTTGATTTATCATCTTTGGTTAATCTCCTTTCCTCTACACATTGTTTTAAGTTGCTGAAAGTACTACAATAAAGAAAAAAGGAGGGGGGGGGAGGTGTAACGACGTAGGGACACCTCAAAGGGTTTCATTCCTATTTTCTTTCTTTGAAGTTTTCTCAGCAACCTAAGATAACGTGTAGAGGAAATGTAAAGCTCTTAAAAAATTATTATTATTTTTTTTTTAAAGGAAAAAAAAGTGTAAGGAAGTAGGGAACATATCTAGTTTGGATGCTATAATCTTCCTTTTTTTTTTTTTTTTTTTTTTTTTTTTTTTGGAATTCTCAGCAATTAAAAACAATGTGCAAGTATTTTAATGTAAAAAAAAAAATATAAACAAAATTCTTAAGAAAAAAAAAAAAAAAAGTGAAAGTGGGGACACCTCCAAAGGAATGATTGAAATTCTGTTTTTTGTTGAATTTTTCTCCGCAAATGAAAACAATGTGCAGAGAAAAAGTACTACAATTCTTTAAAAAAAAATTAATAAATAAAAAATCTTTTATAAAGGGAAAAAAGTAGAAGTAAGTGGACTGCCTCAAAGCAAATGTAGGTCCTATCCTCTTTTGATTTTATTTTTCGCAACAACTGAAATCAATGTGCAGAGGAAAAGTACTACAATATAAAAAAAAAAATTCTAAGTAAAAAAAAAAAAAAGGAAAAAAATGGAAGTGGAATGCCTCAAATTATTTAATTATATTTATAAAATAATTTATTTATATTTTAATTATATTAAATAATTAGATCAATTATTTAGATCATCTTTTAATTAGTATTTTTTTTTTCTCAGCAACTGAAAGCAATGTGCATAGGAAAAGTAAAAAACTACTACAATAAGAAAAAAAATAATAAAAATAAAAAAGTGGAATGCCTCAATATTTAGATCCTATCATCTTAGATTTTATCCCTCTAAGCAACTGAAAGCAGTGTGCAGAGGAAAAATACTACAATAATAAAAAAAAAATTCTAAGAAAAAAAAAGGAAAACGGTGGATGTGGAATGCCTCAAAGATTATTTAGATCCAAGCGCTGCGTAAATTGTTGGTGCTATATAAATCCTGAATAATAATCTTTTAATTTTCTTTTTTTCTCAGCAACTGAAAGCAATGTGCAGAGGAAAAGTACTGCAATAAAGAAAAAAAAAAAAAAATTTAATAAAAATAAAAAAGTGGAAGTGGAATGCCTCAAAGATTATATAGATCCTATCACCTTTATTCTTCTCAGCAACTCAAAGCGATGTGTAAAGGAAAAGTACTTACTAGAATTAAAAAAAAACAAAAATTGAAAAAAATCTTTAAAAAAAAAAGTAAAGCGGGGATGCCTCAAAGACCATTTAGATTCTATCAACTTTGCTTTAAATAATTTTAGCAACTGTCAGTTGCCATGCAGCGCTTGCAATGTGCAGAAGAAAAGTACAATTTAAAAAAAAAAAATAATAATTAAAAAGGGAAATAAGTGAACGGAAGTAGGGATGCCTCATAATTTAAGATCCTTAGATCATTTAGATCATGGATGCTCAACCTGTGGTCCCCCAGCTGATGCAGAACTACAAGTCCCATGAAGCTTTGCAAACTGCTGACAGTTACAAGCATGACACCCAAAGGTAGAGGCATGATGGGAGTTGTAGTTCCGCAACAGCTGGAGGACCACAGGTTGAGCACCCATGATTTAGGCTGGCTTCACGCTATTGCCACATGCGGCTCACAGCAGGGGTCTGGTACTTCCCCGTTCACCATTTCTGTCCGGTTTTCAGCCATTGTTGGGCTGAATTTGGACCTGAAACGGACCAAAAGGCGCACAGGACCCCTGTGCAAATTCGCACTGGAACCGCAACGGAGAAATGTGAACCGGCTCCATAGAGCCAGTCACAATCTCTGACATGCGAATTGGATGCGGGAAAACCCCCACAGTTTGAGCCCAGCTTTAGATCCGATCATCTTTGATTTCATTCTTCTCAGCAACTGAAAGCAATGTGCTGAGAAAATGACTACAATTTAATAAATACATTTAAAAAAACTTGGAAAAAACTGTGAAAGTAAATGGGATGCCTCAAAGATCAATCCTATAAACTTTGGTTTAATTCTTCTCAGCAACTTTGAGTTGCTGTGTATGGCTTGCACTATGTGCAAAGTAAACAATTAAAGTAGTAATAGTACTAGAATTAAAAAAAAAAAAAAAATTAAATTTTTTTTTTTAAAAAAAACCTTAACTGTGCAGCACTTACTATGTGCAGAAGAAAAGTACTATAATTTAAAAAAATAAAAAAAATAAAAAATAAAATAGGAAAAAAAATTCTTGAGGGGGAAAAAAAAGGGGGTGGGGGGGGGAGAAAAAGTAAGCTGGATAAACGCTATACAACTTTTGTTGTTTGTTTGTACCAAAACTATGTAGTGCAAGGGCCTACCTGATTGCATACAAATTGAAACTGTTAAGGTTTGACCTCATATTATATGGTTTTTGGTAAATCCTAAGGAAAAAAATCTAAAGAAAATGTGGATAGTGTGTATCTAACTTTTAATAGGACGCCTCAAAAATTTTTATCAACTTTAGTTTAATTCTTCCCAGTTGCTGTGCAGAGCTGACTATGTGCAGAGTAAACAAAGTAGTAATAGTACCAGAATAAAAAAAAATAAAAAAAATAAAAAAAAGTAACTGTGCAGAGCTTACTATGTGCAGAAGAAAAGTACTATAATAAAAAAAGGAAAAAAAAACTTAAAAAAAATAACGAAAAGGCAAAAACAAAAACACTGGAAGTGGAATGCATCAAAGATAATTTAGATCCTATCATCCATTTTTATTTTTTTTTTCATTTCATTATTCTTCTCAGCAACTGAAAATATGCAGAAGAAAAGAAATATAGTTTAAAAAAAATTCTTAAAAAATAAAAGGAAAAAGAATAAACAAAAACACTGGAAGTAAGTGGAATGCCTCAAAGATAATTTTATATCCTATCATTTTTTTTTTTTCTGGTTTCATTCTTCTCAGCAACTGAAAACAATATGCAGAAGGAAAAAAAAAAAATAAATCTTAAAAAAAGAATAAATGGAAAAACAAAAGCGCCGGAAGTGGAATGCCTAAAAGATCATTTAGATCCTATCTTTTTTTTTATTATTATTATTATTATTATTTCATTCTTCTCAGCAATTGAAAACAATATGCAGAAGAAAAGAAATATAATTAAAAAAAAAATGAAAAATTCTTTAAAAAAAAACAAAAAAAAAAAAAAAAACACAAAAAAAACACAAAGTAATGTGGAATGCCTCAAAGATCATTTAGTATCTTTTTTTTTTTTTGTTTTGATTATTCTCAGCAACTGAAAACAATATGCAGAAGAAAAGAAATATAATAATAATAAAAAAAAAATTGGGGATGCCTCGAAGACAATTTCGGTGCCATCGTCTTTATAATGTACTTCTTCTCAGCAACCGGAAAAAGATGTGCACAGGACAAAAACTGCTAATCTTAAATAAAATAAAAACAATGCAGATTGTTGAAAAGTGAAGGAGAGGAGAGCGGATCCGGGATGATGACTACTCCTGTGCTCTGGTTACATGAACGCAGCCAGAAGAGGGACCTTCTCTCTCTCTTTCTCTTTCTCTCACATAGCTGAACATGCCTTTGATTCTTTTCAGTGAGGGGCAGAGGAGAATGTGATGGAGGGGAGAGGAGAATGTGATGGAGGGGAGAGGAGAATGTGATGGAGGACAGAGATCCATGTCTGGCAGTAGTTGTGTATCTTTAATAAGACACGGTGGGCTGGGAATGGAGGTGGAGGGGGGGGAGTGAGTGTGTCGGTGTGTGTGTGTGACGGGGCGTGCTGTGGCTGCGCTTGTTTTGCCGCTCTCCTTTCTCCTCCCGTCTATTCCCCGATCCTCCTGCAGAGGCTCCCGATCCAGGTCTGAGTAGCTGCTTTGGCGTCCAGTCCACGTCTTGGCTGAGTCCCCCTCGGCTTTTAATCATGCCCCTCTGTCTGTGTGTGAGTGCAGGCAGGCTGACAATGATTTCCTCAGTGATTACGTACAGAGCGAGTCCCTGCGGGTTAGGGGCCCCCTCTGGAGCCATCCTGATGGCTTTAGGGGCCTTGCTTCTATTTTCCATTATTATGTGGACTACCGGAGCGACAGCGCAGTCCAAGACCTTGCAGGTTTGTGATGAGGAGGGAGCACACAGCAGCACACATCTCCTTCTCTCTGCTCTCCTCTCCCGAATCCAGGCGTAGACTTTTTTTTTTTTTTCTTCTTTTTTTTTTTTTTTTCCTCCCAGAGACAAGGAGCTTCATCCTGCTCCTTCTACCAGCAGCCCAGCCAACGGAAGATAGACCCCCACCCCCTAAAGAAAAAGAAAAAAAAAACAAAAACAGAACCCCCCAAAAAAAACAAGACCCCCCTTTTACAACATCACAACAAGCAAATAATAATAATAACAAATAAACAGCACCTCTATGCAACAGCAGAGTAACCTTTCCTCCCTTCTCTATAGTTGTAGTGCTAGAGGGAATACAGGAAACTATTTGTTTTTCTATTATTTTGTAGCTTTTTTTTTTTTTTTAATTTTTTAATATTTTGCTGTTGCTGTTTGGAGAATATTTCCCCTTTTTGGATAGTGTGCACTTTTTTTTGTTTGTTTTAATGTAGTGTGCTTTTTGTTTTTTTTTTAATAGAAAAAATTTTGAATTTTTTTTTGGATACTTTTTTTGTAAATTTAAAATGCAGCTTTTATTATAAAGATTTTTTTTTTTTTTAAATTTTTTTTTTTTTTTTTTTAAGGTTGTATGTTTTTTTTTTTTTTTGGCCAGGGAAGAGGGCAGACAGGGAGGCTGGAGGAAAGCTTGGCTTAGGGGATCCTCGTTGTCTGTTGCCTTATAGTTGTTAACGGGCTGACATTGAACAACTTCAGCTGTTTGCTTTTAGGATGTCTCGCCGCAAGCAAGCTAAACCAAGATCGCTGAAAGGTAAGAGACCGAGCGATGCTCCTTTTTACTGTGTAAGTGGGGGGGAAAAGCTAGGGGTGTCTGATTCTTTTCTTTTTTTTTTTTTTCCCTTCTAACCCTCCCTGTTCATCCAGAGATGCAAGCACTGACAGCTAGGACTGGGCACTGCAAACTTCACTGGCACTGGGGCAGCCTTTCTTCTTCTTCTGCTGCTCCCTTATTTTTCTTTTTTCTTCTTTCTTTTTTTTATGTTCTTTTTATATTTTTAATTTTTTTAAATTTTTTTTTTATCCCTTTTTTAATATTAGCTTTGCATGTTTCGATGATTCCCAAACTGCTCCCCTTCCATGCCGGGACACAGATCTAGGGGAAACTTAGCAGGAGTTGGCAACATCTGGAGAGAGTTACAGAGGGGGGGGGGGGGGGGGCAGGGGAGGACTAGGGTTTAACTGTATATTTTTCTGAGCCTTTTCTTTGGGGGTGTTGGGGAGGAAAGAGGGGGGGGGGTCTGTTGCAAAGTTTATTGATCAGAAAACTGTGCTGGAATGTGCAGAGTTTGGAGGCGTCTGGTCACGTGACGGCTCGCCTGCTGCAGGAGTCTGTTGTGGGGAAACTGTGGAGGAGCAGTGCTCTGAGCCCTTCTCTTCCAGGGCATCTCTTGGTGTTGGCCAAAGGCTGCTCCCTTCCCCCACCCCCCCCCCTTTTTTTTAGTTAAAGAAATAAGTGCCTTCCTATGTTTTTATATTCAAAATATGCATATACATTTTTGTGTTTGAGATTTTTATTATTTTTTTTTCTAGATATAAATTTTAGATTTTTTTTTTTTATTTATTTTTTTAGCTATAAATAAAAGCATTCTGATATGTCCTGTTTTTGGTATTGCAAATTTGCCTGCTATTAATCTCAAGCAATCAATCGCCTAGATGTAGGGAACGTTGTGATGAGCTGCTAATGATCGTACGCTACTAAATGTAGCTGTACATGTAGGGATCACTAGCGATGGGGATCTTGGTAAAGTGAAGGCGTTACCAAAAATCACCCATTTGTGCCACAGCCGTTAAGCTTACCTGATAAAATGGCCAGAGCAGTATGTTGGACCTGGTGTGTGTGAGAGAGAGAAAGGAGAGACTACCCGGGGAGGAGGAGGACAAAGGGTGGCTTGTTGTGGTTGCATTGAAAGCTGTGCTAGGCCCTCTGGAATGCTGGAGTCTGCTCCGGAGTGTAGAATTGCACCACCAGTTAACCCTCTCGCTCTTCTTCCTACTGGGGAGAGTCGCTTCAAAGTGTCTGTGCTTCTACTTCATTACCCAAGGACTGAGAGTGGAATTAAACATACAAGAGAAAAGTCTGCTACTGCCACTTTTTTTTGTGTGTTAGCCCAGCACTTCATCAAACTTTCATCTGAGTGTTCCAATTTTGTGGCTGATTAAGCACATATGCATTTTTCTTTAGATTCTAGTTTGAGGAAAAACTACCCACAAGATCTGTATATGAATACATAGCGTGACTTTCTTTTTTTTTTTTTCTCACAACTGTTTATTTTCTTTGTGAATGAGCCCAATGATTTCTTTAAAGATGTACAGTACACTCAACAAAAGCCACTATTTTTGATATATATTTAATACAACACATTGCTTTTGTGTTTAATATACTGCGTAATAGTTTTTTTTTTTTACAGTGACAGTCACGAGATATATATATTATGTATGTTTCACTGAATTATTTAAGCTCAATGTGTGTTTAGATCCTGCGTCTGTTTTGCAACTGAAGGCTTCTTTGCTGTCCGTTTTTTTGTATTAATCGTTGTCCAGAGTCGGTGTGTTTAAAAAACAAAACAAAAAAAAAAACAAAAAAAAATAAACAGCATTGGGTAATTTAAACAACATGTTCCTATTAAATGTGCCAGGGAATAGTATGGGGTTTGTATAAATGGGTTTTCTGTTAGCACTGCATAGTCATGCTGTAAATTGTGTCTGTGTGCAGTTGGAGAGATCATTTTAGCTCCTGTTATAAGTATCTATAAGCACAGTAGTTGGAGACATGCACGTATGGGGTTCTTTTTTTTTCCTGTCAATGTAGATATGTCAAGGTTCTGTGGGTTTTTTTGTTTTTTATTTTAATTTAAAAAAATAAATAAAATGATATATATATATATATATATATATATTATATACTAATATTATAGTGTGTGTGTGTGTGTGTGTGTGTGTGTGTATATGTATGTGTATGTGTGTATATATATATATATATATATATATATATATATATATATATATATAAATTTAGATTTCATTTTGTGTCTATATGTTTTTTTTTTTTTTTTAAATCAGACTTTTATTATTATTATTATTTTATTTTTTTTATGAACTATCACCTTTTTTCAACTTTTTTTCACATAAGTTCTTGTTTCACAAAAGTTCAAGACCCGTAAAAAAAAAAAAAAAAAAAACAATGACTGTTTATCGCTAATGTCTAAAAGGGCACACTCTGTTATGTCACTTTTTGTAATGTGATGACATTAGGCAAAATTAGTGAGTTAATTTATTGTGCACCATTATGTTAATATGGCCTTCAGTATATTAATATTTATGAATACATTTTTTTTTTTTTTTTTTCCCAGTGATTTGCTATGCCCACGACCCCACTAATTAGAATGGTAAAATGGAGACTTGTCACCATCAATTTTGGTGACATCCTCAGAAAAGTATGGTAAATCATTAGACTAAGGTTTACAGCTCCGTATTATGCTATACCTGTAGTAAAGGCCTACTGTGTCTTCAATGGAAAACCATTTTTTTTTTTTTTTTATTTTTTTTACTGTCATACATCACATTTTTACTTTTTTAATATAGACATGATTAAATTGTAATAGACCACCAGGCTATGGCTTGTCAAAGCTGCTTATCACAGGATCTGCATTATCCCAGTTGTACCAGAAGCAGAGGTGGAGATTTATTACAATTGACCTACATATTTCTTTGAGTATGAGCTCCCGTAGCTTTTAGTTTCTTGTAAAAAACCCTCCACATCATGCCTACATCTGCAGGAGAAACTTGTTTGGCCTCATCAAAGCACATTTCAATATGTACTGTGAAAACCTAATATGTTCCCATTCTGGGTCTGAGTGCCTTCAGAGCACTCAACTGTATATGTGGCTGTTTTGCTTCTACTACTCCATGAAAAATTTAAAGTTGGATTATTTTGTCCTAAGTTGGTGTGAAGGGACATATAAAATAAATACTTGAAGGATCATAAGGAATTTCAGTTCTGATCACTTCTGTGGAAAGTGCAACTTTGTGTATTGGATTAGTCCATATATAAAGCGACCGTGTACACGAGAAGTCATGGTGACTGATCTTTTCAGCAGTTAGAAGGATTGGGATGTGACTGCACCCACAATTCTTTCTGTCTGTAAGCTTTGGCACATGTGGCTGGAACATGTTGCTTGTGAATGAAAAATTGGAAGTTCCTCACTGAACTCGTTCCTATTGACATTTTTGTCACATTGTTTTTCAGGCACACTGACCTTATTGCAAAGTTCACTTTCATTATGGACAGCCTATTCATCAGCATCTCCTTGTATGCATTGTGTTTGCCTTTTATGAAGCATTTATTATTGCTATGTTAAAATTTCAGCGTTGTCATCCTTTCGGGGAACATGTCAAATCTTATTTTAAAGTGCTGTTGCGTACAGAGGCTGATTGCACTTTATTTTTTTTATTTATTTACTTTTATTCATTTGTATTTAGAACATACAGAAGCTCTTAATTGCAGCAGAATATTTAGCATATTCCTTAAAAATAAAAAATAAATAAATAAAAAATCTTGTCTAGACAACACGTTGTGCTTCACTTTTTTTTTTTTTTTGCCCCCCACCACACACTTTATTGTAGGCTTAGTGTTTGGAGATCTATGATTTGCTTACCTGCCCACTAGATACAGTTTGGATTGGAGTATTGCTGCCAGTTCAGAACATACATGTATTCATATTTTGCCTGCGAGTACTATTAAAGTGAATTTGCCTTACTTTTTTTTAGCACATAAGGGACTATATATATATATATATATATATATATATATATATATATATATATATATATATATATATATATATATATATATATATAAAATATACTTTGTCCCACTACAGTCGTTTTTAAGTTTTTGTGTTCTGTTCAGTTAGAAGCCCTTTTACTTACCCTAATGATCTATTCCTCCATTTCACATGGAGATAAATTGTTTTGGTTCCTTATGTCTCCTCCTCCTTTTTTAAAAGTGTCCTTCTTCCTTCTTCTCTTCTCCCCTTTTTTTTTTTTTTGCTTCGACTTTGGCTAGATGTGATTTAGAATGTCTTTGTAGACGTCTGTGTCTCATAATTGTTTCCACACGGTGTTGATGTCTGACGTTATTACTGTGTGAGGTTGGAAGGGTTTTTATTTTATTTCCTCCATTTTTCTGGCTATGCTGTAAATATAATTCAATCTCAAGTAAAATTAGTTTGAAAACTCCATATTGAAATCAAGGTGTGTGTGTGTGTGTGTGTATATGTGTGTGTGTGTGTGTGTGTGTATATATATATATATATATATATATATATATATATATAATATATATATATAATATATATAAATTAGTGGTCATTGTATTTAGATTTTATTTTTTCCAATGGCTCAAGTAGTTGTCAGAAGCCAACACTGTCCATTGGGAATATGTAACTTTCTAATCCTTTTTTCAATTAAATCAGTAATGTAGCCATATATTTTGCCTAGAGAGTTATGGTATCGGTAGAAAGGGGCAGGTTTTCTACCTTATTTGTTCCAGAAGTTATTGATTTGACTACATTTTACATTTAATATTGCAGGGTAATTGAAAGCCAACAGTCACTGTTAATATCGCCTTGGATCAGATCATGTGTGAAAGCATTTGAATAAACGGTCTCCTGAATCCAGCACAAATCTAAATTGCCAATACAATGGATAGACCTTAATTAATAAAGTTAGCTATAAGGAATTTAGTGAAAGTTTAGCTCCATAGTTGAAAATGTGTATGAATACTAAATATTTTTGCTTTGTCTTGCTAACATATTGACTCTTTGCTAACATATTCCATATTCTTCTGAAGTTTACTCTCCTGCTTTCAAGAAATGCAGAAATCCTTTAAATATGAATCTTAAACATATTGAAAAGAAAACTGTATGAACAATAAAAGTAAATTTAAAGGAACTAAGGTCCTACTGGAGGAGCAACATGCCATTGATGTTTTGTTAAATTATTAGATCACTAGTCCATTGTGCCAGTATATCATAGAATCTAACTAAAATTCTGAACTTTTTCATTGAATGTAAAAAGCGCCATGTGCTACAAAAATCATGTAATTCTATAACTGAAGGGGGGGGGGGGGATATATCTCAGGTTCTTAGGCTGTCCTGTAACCAAACATTTTGTTTTAGAGCTGGCTTGTTTAAAATTATATTATTTTTTTTTTCAATTATTTTTTTGTTTTTTTAGATCCTTTTTATTTTTTCTTAAGATGGCTGTGGTGCAATAACTGCTGCCTGTCTGTAAACTGAGACAATGGGGAACAGTTGTGTATGTGCTGGGACTGCATTGATCAGCGCAGCCCAGAGCATATGGTGTGAATGAGCCCTTCTTGCGGATCCCTACCTACTTTGGTTTAGTAGATACTGAGGTGGGCCATTTTTTTTTTTTTTTCCAAATGTGGGAGTTTTTGTATTAAGTTAAAGGATTGGCATTCTTTTTGATCCAACAGATGTAATATTATGCACGCGTTATGTAAATTGTAATCTGATCCTGGATTTTGCCATAGATCTGTAAGTAAGCCAATCCCAGTAGCAAATGGATAAATCGGGAAAATGCTGAGAAAAAAAAAAAAAAAAAAAAAGACTAGTCGATTGCTGTAGTATAGTAAAGAGAAAACATTTACCAATGATCTCTTCAAATTTTGATACAAAAAAGAATAACTACATTGCTTACTGTATAGATGTTAGGTAATTTTTATTTGTCAACTGGGCAGTACTGAAGTTACACAATAAAAGCAGAATTAAATTCATCTAACACCACCCAGATATAACAAACACTTTCAATTGTATCTTTAACAGACCAAAAAGGAACAGATAGGAAAAGTTCATTGTTAAGGATTATATACCATTTAGGGGAGGCCCTTTGTGGTCACTGTTCAATGATGTGACACATCTAACCCCTTTACGGGTATGTATTGCCTTCAACCATAATAATCTTGGCAACTGAAATGAAGGCAATTTTGCTTAGTATCATTTTTGATGCTGTTTTCTTAATTTTCTGAGTTAATTTACAAAACAAAAATTTAATTTGCATGGCTATCTTCTAAAGAAAACAAATCCCTGCACCACAATCTACTAAGTCGCTTTCCTGTTCCATTGATCATGTTGATATGGTTCATTTAAATCGAATGCTTAATTTGAAGTAAGAAGAAAAGTTAGCTACTCTTGATAAAGTTCTTACTACTTTTAGAGTACATGCTTCTGTAATAACATGTTAATTCTGGCTAAACAGATTCTAGGCTAGTGTGCATACTGGATGGTTACTATGAACCGTGACCATTCAGACTAGAAGGCTTTTCACAGCTAATTATCTTGCAGCATTTTACAGATTTGGGTTACGTGACCAAAGTGCCTTTTTATTATATCTTGGTAAAACATGTAACCACCTAAATATGAAAAGAAAATGGACAGGCCCTAGGCACATGTTCTCGCTCAATGACTGCAAAATACAACCCCTGGAAATATTATGTCTCACCTTGATCATGGCTTGTGGATAGTTCTAACCAGCAAAAAAACTAAAACAATATACGTTGGGTTCAGCCTGGCTGCTTCTTGAGAGTGAAAACTTGTGATTAGAAGTTTGTTTCTAACATGTTCATAACCAATTCAGTGAAAGCATAAAATGAGTTGGCACCAGTTAGCTATCCTCAGTTATTTTTTTTTTTTTTTTTTAAAACCAAAGATCCTACTTAATCGCACACACATATTTGGCTAAATGTTTATCTAGAATTGCTTTTTCATAACACAAAACTTTTGCTCAAATTTTATTTTTGGATGGAGTGGAAAGGGATTAGCGCACCTGCTACTAGTTCTGGTGACCCTAGTGCAGGAGTCTCAAACTGGCGGCCCTCCAGCTGTTGCGAAACTACGAGTCCCATGAAGCATTGCAAGGCTGAGAGTTTTATAAGCATGACTTCCTCAGGCAGAGGCATGATGGGCTGCCCTAGTGACACACCAGGATTCCCTAACTTTGGAGGGATTTTCTCTCGCTTCCTGTTTTGGCTATGAGACAGGAAGTGAAGGGAAACGTCGCCAATGGGACACAGATGGCAAAAAAACAAACTGGCAGGTTTGTAACGCTCCCCTACTCTATATAGGATGGAGAATATAAAAAAAGTTTGCCTTTTTAGTTACTTTACTTTTAGTTACTTTAATCCTTTTAGCGGACCAAGTGAGCAGAGCGCCTGGTCCCATTGATATCCATCTTGTGGTTGCTAAGCGATGTGCTCAAACAACTTGCCTCCCTCTTTCAATGAAAACGTTCACAATGCTAGATTCCATATTTTTTATTTGTATAAAAGGAAGGCTTAGGCAACAAAGGGATGGCTCCTTTTAACAGTGTCAACCTTTTTGTTGCCTAAGCCTTCCTTTTTATAGAACTTATAGTTCTATATTTTGCATCATCCCACATTTTTAGGTCTTCTGCATGCTAGTTAGATTTAAGCTCTATATTTTAAGTTACTACCAGGATGAACTGCACATAAAGGAGAACTTTGCTTGATTCTACCCATCTATCTATCTGTTTATCAATCTATCATTTGTTTTCCTTTTATACAGTGGCTAGCACTTCTGCCTAGCAGCAGTAGGGTTGTTAATTTGAGTCCCAACCACAGCACTACCTGCCTGGAGTTTGCATGTTCTCCCTCTGCCTGCGTGGGTTTCCTCCAGTACTTCGGTTTCATCCCACACTCCAAAGACTTGCTGGTAGTCTAATTGTCCCCTAAATTGGCTCTAATATGTGTATGTAGGAATGTGAGTTAGAGACCTTAGATTGTAAGCTCCTTGAGGGCAGGTACTGATATGACTGTACAATATGTGAAAAGCGCTGTGTAAATTGATGGTGCTATACAAGTACCTGTAATAAATAAATACCTTCTAATGTTAAAGACTTTGTCTGATCACTCACCCTAGCCTCTTTAATAGCTTTCCTGCCTGTACTATTTGTTGTAACCCTAACTCTTTTTAAATTAAACATTATTGGTAATGGTTGAAATGTCTTGTAACCCAATACATATATGTTTAAATGACATGCAGGAAAAACTATGTCAAATGGAGCTGTACATGGTGCTAACAGTAACTTCCCAGTTACTTGCAGGGGGTAAACTGAATTCCAGTCCAATATGTAGTTGAGTTGTCTGGCTCCTCAGCCTTTCAATAGTTTTTAGTATATAAGCCTTTTTATATGACTGGCTTGGTTGTTCTGCTACAGTGGTCTTGCAGTATTTCCTAGTTCTTAATTGTCTCTAAAATAGCAAGTTTAATTAGTCTAGATGGATGAAAATATTTAATACATCCAATCACTATATACCTCATTAATGATCTGCAAACGCCCATACATTGCTGTATAGTAGCATCTACATAATTCTCCCAAAATCCAGGGAATGTGGCCTGTTCTAATGATAACTAAATGATTTGCAAATGTTTTTGCCCTATGCATACCGGAATAGTTCCATGCCATCTTTTGGGGATTTGGGCTATACAGAGCATGCCTATACAATTGACATAACCACTATACTGAACAGTATAGTGTATACATAATTGTAATCGGCAGTTTCATCAAAGATGGAGTTTTTTTACAGTTAACAACAATACCATGAAGTTTTAGAATTTGATTTAAATGTTCTTGACCCTTGAATCCAAAATTTTAAAGCAATAGAATTGGTATATTTTGTAGTCTATGCATTGCACTACTAGAAAATGGAATGGAGAAAACAAAGTCCTACTACCAAGAACTTTGTGAGTATATGGCTTATTTTCTCTGTTTTCTGTGCAACAATGATAATATCTATAATTATCCAGCTTGTGACACTATCTATGAACACTTTGTGGCTGGTTTTTAGTAGAGACTATTCACATAGCATAGTGAATGTTGGTGAATAAATTAAAACTGTGTTCACTTTAAATACCCGATTGTGCTAGAAAAACCTGCCTCCTTCATATTTATTATTATTTATATATTTTTTTCTTTTACATGATTGATATATAAAATGAACATGGCTTTGCCTTATTTACTCCTTTTACTAAAATAACCCACCATGCATTGCTTTTTGTGCCACTTTTATGATTTGGGGTGCATTCAAACCTCTGCACTGTAAACTAGAAGTCAAAAAGTCCCATGGTTTTCAGAGTGCAGTTCCAATGCGGTGAAAAGCATAATTATTGTGAGCCTGTCACTGTAAGCTATATCAATTACATGCAAGCTATTGCATACAAACATTTGTCAGATTATTGCTGTGCATACCACAGCACCAAGAGTGAGATGTGACCAGCCCCATCACTGAAAATGAGTTTTAATACACTTTTTTTTTTTATTCTTTTTTTAAAGAAAATCCATAGATGTAAAAGGGCATAATGTATGTTACAGGACGCATTGCGTAACTCAGTCTGTATGCAGAAATATACATGTGTGTTTCTTGTTTTTAGAACTAGGTTTTAAAAGCTAATAGCAGACCTGGACAAGTCCATAATAGACTGGACATGAAAACTAAAGGGTTTTGGTAATTTAACATGCAGTAAATGAAATTAGGCTTAGTTCACGAAGTAAACCCAGTAAACTTATTGGGGTTGATTTACTAAAACTGGATGGTGTAAAATCTGGTGCAGCTCTTCTCCAGTTTTAGTAAATCAAATCCAGTGTACATTAACACGTGGTTATGCACGGGAATGGTCAGGATGAGCACAGTATGCTAATGCTCAAATCCCTAATTTGTGAGATGAAACAGCAGTCCTCATGAGTTGCATACAGACACAATGGGGTTGATTTACTAAAATTGAAGAGTACAAAATCTGGTGTAACTGGGCATGTTAGCTAGTCTAATAGGCTCTATTCACATCTTGACATTCCAAATCGTAGGCAGCATCGCCACGATTCTGCCTATGATTCGAAATAATGGCAAATTGTGGGATGCCCGTGCGATTCCTATCACTCAGCAAGATCGCACGAACAGAATAGTGGGGCGCCTGTCACCCAAAAGAAGTACAAGAACTGGGTTCTGTTTTTCGCGATTTTCCTGCGATTGTCTGAATCGTGGCAAAATCATGCCACAATCGGGGTGCCTTTGGAAGTGACAGCGATCACATGGGTGTCCTGAGATTTAAAAAGTTATTGCCATGGTTGCCCACAGACATGACATCACCCACAAATGGCTAAATCATGCCAGTAGTATTACTTGATACATCTAGGCATGGTATGTACCAGAGTTTTAAATCTTTAATCTTATACCCACTGCCCTGAAATTAATATCCCCAACCACTGTTACCTCCTGTACCTGATTTTCTCCAATTCTCATAACCCCCTCCTCTTTAACTTCACTAAAGTGCCTAAAACTGCTTTCCTTTAGGAGACATGGTTTTCAGAACACTGGTTTAATGAAGAGGATTTGGCCAGCTAGACCTTTAGGAGTCCCAAAGGAGCAGGGGGTCAGTTGTCATAGCAGCCTCTGTTTCTCCTGTACCTTAGTCATCTCATGCCTCTTGGAAGGCATTTTTCAGCTTGTTGGTATCCTTTTGCCAGTTTGTATTAATATTCAACATACTTCATATGCCAACAAGATGATAATGTGTGGTTCTTGGAAGGTACCAGTTGATGGAGGCACTCACTATTGTAATGCTGCTCTTATTTACTTATCATATACAGTGCCTTTAAAAAGTATTCATTACTTATCATACTTTGTAAATAGATTTCAACATTTTATACAAATATGTGAAGTGTGGTGTGCATTTGTATTCAGCCCCCCTGAGTCCATACTTTGTAGAACCACCTTTCGCTGCAATTACGGCTGCAACTCTTTTTGGTTAGAGTTCTACCAGCTTTGCACATCTAGAGAGTGACATTTTTGCCCATTCTTCTTTGCCAAATAGCTCAAGCTCTGTCAGATTGGATGGAGAGCTTCTGTACAGCAATTTTCAAGTCTTGCCACTGATTCTCAATGGGATTTAGGCGTGGACTTTGACTCTGCCATTCTAACACATGAATATGCTTTGATGTAAACCATTCCATTGTAGCTCTGCCTGTATGTTTAGGGTCGTTGTCCTACTGGAAGGTGACCCTCCATCCCAGTCTCAAGTCTCTTTCAGGTTTTCTTTTAAGATTACCCTGTATTTAGCTCCATCCATCTTCCCATCAACTCTGATTAGCTTCCCTGTCCCTGCTGGAAAAAAACGCATCCCCCACATGCTGCCACCACCATGTTTCGCGGTGGGGATGGTGTGTTCAGGGTGATGTGCAATGTTAGTTTTTCACCACACACAGCATTTTGCTTTTAGGCCAAAAAGTTAAATTTTGGTCTCATCTGACCATAGCACCTTCTTCCACATGTTTGCTGTGTCCCCCACATGGCTTCTCGAAAACTGCAAATGGGACTTCTTTATTTTTTTTTTGTTTTTTTTTTAGCAATGGTTTTCTTCTTGCCACTCTTCCATAAAGGCCAGGTTTGTGGAGTGCACGACTAATCGTCATGTGGTCAGAGTGTCTCACCTGAGCTGTGGATCTCTGCAGCTCCTCCAGAGTTACCATGGGCCTCTTTGCGGCTTCTCTGGTTAATGCTTTTCCTGCCCGGCCTGTCAGTTTAGGTGGATTGCCATGTCTTGGTATGTCTTGGTATGTTTGCAGTTGTCATATTCCTTTTCATTTTTGAATGATGGAGTGAACAGTGCTCCATGAGATGAAGCGCTTGGGATAATTATTATTATTTTTTTAATAACCTAACCCTGCTTTAAACTTCTCCAATTGTATCCCTGACCTGTCTGGTGTGTTCCTTGGCCTTCATGATGCTGTTTGTTCACTAAGGTTCTCTAAAAATCCTCGGAGGGCTTCACAGAACAGCTGTATTTATACTGAGATTAAATTACACACAAGTGGACTCTATTTTCTAATTGGGTGACTTCTGAAGGCAATGGATTACGCTTAACTAAAATCTAGCGGTTCAAAGTAAAGGGGGTTGAATACAAAATACACACCACACTTTTCACATATTTGTAAAAAAAAAATTGAAAACCATTTATTTTCCTTCCACTTCACAATTATGTGCCACTTTGTGTTGGTCTATCACATAAAATCTCAATAAAATACATTTGTTTTTTTGGTTGTAACATGACAAAACGTGGAAGGCTTTTTTTTTTTGGTTTTGTTTTTTGTAGTGAAGTTTCTAAATAAAAGCCTGTATTGCATAAGCCAAAGATTAAGACATTGGATAAATATGAAGACAAATAGTATTTTTTTTTCTCCCACGGTACTTTCAGAGGTGCATATAAAGATATATTCCTTGATGCCCTGGGTCAACCTTGCCACCCTAGACTTTTTGTATAAAGATAATCATATAATATTCAAGAATCCCAGTTCTGCTAAATATTTAAAAAGGGATGAGATTTGACACATCACTCCTGCATTGAACTAGACACAAACTGAGGATGTCATTTGAGGTGATCTGTATAAATTTATAAGTTACATGGATAACTATGCTTCCTGGATTCAGACACTGAATCCACATGCCCAATGAGCAGGATGGAGTGGTCTAAATCTCTTGCAACCAAAATTATATTTTTTCCTAATTTCTGCTTCTTTCAGTGGCTAAGCTGCCACAGCCCTTTGCTGCAAATAGCCCACATGTATATGTGTAACATGATCGTCTATGGACAGGCACACACTAACTCAAAGAATATTTATATTGGAAGTAAAAAATATAATTAAGTACTGTATTTTGTAGAAAGGAAAAGTATTGCAGAGGATGGGCTTTTAAATGGTAGTCACCATGGTTGAGATAAAACATATAATATGTACACCAATCATAATTATAAAGATAACGTTTATTTATATCTAGTGTTAATAAAAAAGAGTCAGTGCACTAAAAGCTCAAATATATGTAGAAAACACATCACATAAGTAACTGATATGATATTGCATGACTTGTACGGTATCTGGCAACATGTTTCGCAGGTGTTGCTGCTTCTTCAAGGCTTAATCCTCCATATGTGAATCGCACAACATCTGGCATATATACAAACAAAACATAGTAATTGCACTTTTATTTATATATATATATATATATATATATATATATATATATGTATATATATATATATATATATATATATGTGTATATACATACATAAGTTTACATAATTTTACAGCATCTATGATTTCTTGGCCATTTTTTCAGAGAATACGAGTGGTGGCACAAACATTTTTCACTCATGGCTAGTGTTTGGCTGAAGCCATTTATTATCAATCAACTGTGTTTACTCTCTTTAAATCATAATTGTAGCAGAAACTACCCAAATGACCCTGATCAAAAGTTTACAAACCCTGGTGATTTTGACCTGCTAAAATGCATACAAGTTGACATGCAGGCATTTGAATGGCTATTAAATGTAACCATCCTCACCAGTGATCTGTTTGCTTTTAATTAGCGTGTGTTTATAAAAGGTCAGTGAGTTTCTGGACTCCTGATGGACCCTTGCATCTTTCATCCAGTGCTGCACTGACGTTTCTGGATTCTGAGTCCTGGGGAGAGCAAAATAATTGTCAAAGGATCTGCAGGAAAAGCTAGTTGAACTGTATGAAACAGGAAAGGAATATAAAGATAAACAAAGAATGCCAATCCGAGTGGAAAATGAGGGGTTCTGTTGAAACCAAAGCATGGTCAGGTAGACCAACTAAAATTCCAACCACAACTGCCAGGAAAATAGTTTGAGATGCAAACAAAAAGCCCATGAATAACTTAAGGTGAAATACAGGACTCTCTGAAAACATGTGGTGTGACTGTTTCAAAATCCACAATGAGGAGGCACTTGAAGAAAGATGGGCTGCATGGTTGCGTCACCAGTAGAAAGCCCTTACTATGCAAATGCCACAAATATCCCATTTACAATTTGTCAAACAGCACAGAGACGAGCCTCAAACCTTTTGGCACAAAGCCAATTGTTGTGTTGAGATCAAAATTTAGCTTTTTGGCCACAACCATGAACGCTATATATTGGAGAGAAGTCAACAAAGCCTACAATGAAAGGTACGGAGGTGGGTAGCTGATGTTTTGGGGATGTGTCAATTTAAAAGGCACAGGAAATTTGGTCAAAATTGTTGGCAAGATGAATGCAGTATGTTATCCAAAAAATACTGGAGGAACATTTGCATTCATCAGCCAGGAAGCTGCGTATGGGACGTATTTGGACATTCTAACATGACAATGATCCAAAACGCAAGGCCAAGTCGACCTGTCATTGGCTACAGCAGAATAAGATGAAGGATCTGGAATGGTCATCTCAGTCTCCTGACTGCTATCATTGAGCCGCTCTGGGGAGTTCTCTAACGTGCAGTTCATGCAAGACAGCCCAAGAATTTACAGGAACTGGAGGCTTTTTGCCAAGAGGAATGGACAGCTTTACCATCTGAGAAGATAAAGAGCCTCATCCACAAAAGACTTCAAGCTGTCATTTATGTTAAAGGGGAAAATACATGGTATTAAGAACTGGGGTATGTAAACTTTTTTGATCAGGGTCATTTGGGTAGTTTCTGTTTGTGATTATGATTTAAAAAGAGTAAACACAGTTGATTGGTGATAAATGGATTCAGCCAAACCCTAACCATGAGTGAAACAAGTTTTTGTGTTATTCATATTCAGTGAAAAGCAGCCAAGAAATCCTAAATTCTGCCAGGGTATGTAAACTTATGAGCACAACTAATATATATATGCACGACACACACACACAAGAGAAAAAAGGGGGCAACCCCCCCCCCCCCCCCGACCATCAAACTCACATTTTAATACTGTATAAAATATCCTGTAGAAAGGATACTGAAGACACACAGTAATGAACTCCGGTACTCCCAACACACCTTATGTTTGGCCTTTTTATATTCCGAGTGGGCAGCTGATATAAAATGTATTATTTATTTATATATATATAATACATTTTATATCAGCTGCCCACTCGGAATATAAAAAGGCCAAACATAAGGGAAAAATATATTTATATTTTGAATGTGTGCAAATACTTCAAAATAAAATAGCCCTGTGTTTGCAAAACTGAATTAGGTTAAGTCACCCACTGGCTTATTATATCACTTAAGGTCTCTGGAATCCCTGGTCTGCCTACCTGCTGTGGCCAATACAGAGATTTCTTTCTTTATTTTTTTATGACGAGAAAACAAACTCGTAGCAGTGAGATTCCCTGCAGTTGATGTTACATCATGGCAAAGAGCACAGAGTCAAGAATTCTGGGGTGATCTCACTGCTGGAGTCCTAAGAGATATATAAAAACTTCTTGGGTGTTTTAACTTGCCAGGATCCACCTATATCTGTTTTGCACAGTCCAAGTCTTTTTTAATATCATGTTAACTGTGTGTCTGCACAAGCCAAAATTAATTTGACGATTGCCAAATTAATTTAAGGAAAACCATATATAATCTTTAGATTCTTACAAGTGCTTGTTTACAATGTACACTATTTTTGTTTGGTTTTCAGCATGCATAAAATGTATTTGGGTAGACTTTATTCAGGGGAAATGATTAATGCTCTGTATAAGTATTGTTATAATGTGGTGTGTGTATATTATCCCTTGGGTGTTGGTGCTTGTTTGACCTATTAATGCCCTTCATTTTTCTTTTCACTCTGCTGACAAGTAGTGTACAGCATGCTTTATGGATGCTACAAGCATTAGTTCAGCAGTGCTAGGAGCCTGGCATGTTGGTTAACATATAGCAGATTTTACAAGATCACGACAACCGCCAGTTGCTAGCTGCTTCTTTAAAAGTATACGAGTCAAAAATGAAGCTTATTTCATTAGGGCCTTTGGGGGATATATATATATATTTCAAGCATTTCTATCTCTTAATTTTGATGATTTATGGCTTACAGTTAGTGAAGACCCAAATTCAGTATTGCAGAAAATTTGAATAATACAGAAGACCATTAAATAAAAGGATTTTTAATCCAGAATTGTTGGCTTAATGAAAAGTATGTCCATGTACAGGATAGTATGCACTCAATACTTGGGGCTCCTTTTGCATGATATACTGCATCAATGCTGCATGGCATGGAGGCGATTAGCCTTTGGCAATGCTGAGGTGTTATGGAAGCCCAGGTTGATTTTCATTTTATTCATTTGGAAATTTTTAACCCATCTGAACTTTTTCGTAACCCTCAATGCTTGAACTGAACTCTTACAGGGTCTAAGTAACCCTTGGTCATTGGACTATATTATTAGGACTACTTCCACTTATAGCCTTATCCCCCCCACCATTGTCTCTCTCCAAGCACCGCTTACTAGCTCATTATGAAATACTTACCTTAGAACGAGGCCCCGACATCTGGGCCGATCCACGCTGAGGGAGCTGACATGCTCCCTCTGCGTTTTCTCTGGGTATTGCGGCTCCGGCACCGTGATATCGTCACTCCCGTGCATGCGCGCGGGAGATTTCATCCCGGCCGGGTCCGGCCACTGCCGGACTTTCAGCCGAGAATCCCCTTGTGCGCATGCGCGGCTGCAGTCAGTGGCGCACACTGAGGGGAATATCTTTTTTTTTTTTTTTTTTAGGCTTTCCTGTAGGTAAAAGTAAAAAAAATGAGTATACAACCGCTTTAATGCAGAGGTATTTTAGGTGGCCCATTTATACCTATGCCTGTGTTTTTTGATGTGGTGAAGCTTATTGCCTTTGTCATTTAATTTCCTATGTACCCTTAATTACCATGCTCGCAGAAAATATACCTGACCCAATTTTTGCCAACATGCTGCAGCCCAGTGTGTGTATTTGCATGAATATGTAGAGATGTATTGAAGGGTTAGGTGTGATGTATAATGCATGGCATGTGTTGGGGCCCATTAGGCATGAATGGAATAACTCCAAAATACATATTCAATACTTGTTACCAGTAGTTGCAGATGGGTTTAGAGCCAGCTTAAAAATTACTGGTCTAAACCTTTTTTTGGTTATGTTATTTATAATTTTATAGTAAGCCAAATTTGAGCCAGCCAGACTAGTCCCTAAAAAGTACAGATATCAACCGTATCCTTAAGCCTAGTGCACGCAGGTCGGGAGACATCGGCTGGTTCACCAAAAAACAACTAACATTTGTATAGGAATATATAGGAAAAAGTGTTGCGCTAAACAGTGAAAATAAATGTATGCATATCGAAAATGGTATCTGTCCCAAATATGGCCTGTGTAAACATAGAATTTTTTTCGACCTACTACACAGATAATGATTATACCATTTCTATTGTGCATATATATAAACAATACCTATAAATAATAAAAAAAATGTGCAGAAATTAGAGTCCTCTAGTGAATGTTGATACAGTGTTTGAAAAAGGGACCATCAATAGTCCCCCTTGGTATGATGAAAAGTGAAAATATCTCCCAAATTGTCTGATATACAGAGTATACACCCTTATGTGAACACCACCACCTAGAACAGATGTAGGCTTACCGAACGCCTATGACCCAAGCGAACATATGCCCAAAGGGTCAAGAAAGCTTTGGTTCAAGACGACTGTGGAGCCCTCAAGCAGACACACAATGGAGAATGGAACTGGATGATGTAAAACTCCTCCAAAGCAAAGTCACCCGAAACCAATATCTTTCGATCAAAGAACAGGTCACACTCCCCAGGAAGAACATACGGGATAAAGGAATGGGACCAAATGGCGTAATTCCGTAAAACAATTACATTTATTAAAAAAGTATCAAACTTACATTTGAGCAGTTGATAAAGCGATTTCACACAAAAATGGCAGCAGTGGAGTCCTCCCTTGGGACATATTTGGGACAGATACCATTTTCGATCTGCATACATTTATTTTCACTGTTTAGCGCAACACTTTTTCCTTATATATATTTTTTCACATATTTACAAAGTAAGTTTAAAAAGGCACAGCACAATGAAAGCAAGCTAATCTGATATTTGTCTTTCCTTTGTTTATTATATGAAGCATAGAGAACAGCAATGATAAGTAAGGTTTTGGCGTACACTTGGGATCAAAAACACTAATTTTCACATGTTTTAGCTGTGTGATAGTACATTAAATTTTATGTGTTGAAGCATTTAGCTAAGTTTTACAGCATTCTATTATAGATACAAACTTCTCAATCAACAGTGGAATCACTTCAAATCATGCACATAAATATTTTTGTCTGCATCCCGTAAAATAGATTCTCATTAAAATAGTTGTGCCTTCTGCATGAAACAGTACTGCTTGACAGTTTGGTGGGTACATTGCAATGAAACATTAAACAATACCAAGACAATGTATGAATAGTATTAAAGAAAACAAATGGAGAGAGCAATATCTCTCTATATATCTATTCTCTAAAAGAAAATAATATCTAGAAATATTCAAGTTCCAGAAATACCAAAATTGGTCCTACATAACATCTGGAAGGTGAATAACGAAGTCTGGCGCTTCACTGTTCTGGGGAGCATCGCGTGAAGTATAGAACTAAAATGTGCACATTATGTTGAGCGCCTCCCATTACTAACCATATATTCAAGAGATATATATCAACCAGAGCATAACTTTGAACAGTGCTATATAGCTAACAATGTAACCATCCCACCCAGGCAAATGCCTGGTGGCCTGACAAACCAGAAGAAAGAATGAGATGTAAGACTAAAGGAAGGGGTGAGGGGAGAAAAGGGACTTAAGAATGGAAAAGGACAGGGAAATAAAGAAGAGCGAGAGTCCGGGGAATCAATTCTGCTATTGGCTTGCAGAGAAGAGCTTCATAGTGATCACTTTTGAGGTTAGTATGGAATATGTTGGGGAGAAGAGAGTAGGCTGTGACCCATAATTTGCATACCTTTTGGACATGTCCACCAAATGTGCGCCATAGTGCCCTCCTGAGAGTATCCTCAAACACAAAGGAGAGTAGGCTGGAATGAAACGAGCCAACCAAGCTGGCGCGTAGTACAACCTGTAAAGTACTTTATTCTCTGAGCATTTAAATACTGTGTTCTAGTCAGTCTTCCGGATCCAGCTGCCTTCCCAATTCTGCCTCCCACTGAAGGTAATAAGACTGCCCAAGTGTTGTTTTTTTTTTTTTTTTTTTTTTTTTGAGGAGAAGATAGAGTAAACTTAATGATATCAAGCCAGAGGTTTGAGGTTGGGCCCTACAGAGGCTTTCAAAGGGAGTCAAGGTGTAGGGGGTAGGCCTGGCTTTTATAAGCTGTTGGAGGAAATGCCAAAAGCTGTAGGTAGCTATAGTATTCTTGTAAGGGAACAGTGGTGGTTGGTGCTCAAAATATTTGGGGGGGGGGGGCGCAAACAAACTGAAAAATTCAGAAAAAAAAATCAACTGTAGCTTCACTGTGCCCCATCAAACGCTGCCACTGTGCCCCCACCCACTCTCCATGTGCCCGGTTCTTACCCTGTCTCGGTGTGTCAGACATGTGGGTGACGGCGGCGAGTGGTGGAGAGGTGGTTGTGTTAGGAAAACGAATATTCATTTGCTTTTTTTTTTAAACACACCTAGATGGGCTCGTAGCGCAATGCTTTGCACCACGAGTCCACCTTTTTTGAAGCCTATTGGAGCCTATGACTCTAATCGGGTGCTTCAAAAACACCCCCCCGTCAATGTAATTCAGGCGCCTGGCGTCTGAAAGGGGGCCGGATGCCTGCATAGGGGGTGGCGACGGCCACGGATAGATTCATACAATGCATGAATCTATCCATTAGTCCTAGAGGGAGGTGGCTGGAGAGAGGGTCCTTAATGGATGCACCGCCACTGATATAACATGAGAGGCATGTAGAGCCATTAACCGTCCATCAGGAGTACTACTGAGACTTATAAAATAATGGGCAGTGAAGAATTTAGAGCAAGGGGAGATGAGGAGAAATCAGACCTGCAGCGAATTTAGTTTAATTCCATAGATGAAGGGAATGAGCAAGGCATGGTCTGATTGTGCTAGGAAGATGTATAGGGGGAATCAAGGCAAAGAATGGTATCCGATATGAGTCCACTAAATCAATAGTGGCATTTGATATTTCTTGTGAAGATGAGATAATGGGGCTATATGGCTATATTTGCAGTTGTATAGTAGGCTTGCAAATTGGGGATCGAGAGCCCCCCCCCCCCCCATGGCTGTTACGAGCATATAAGATTTTCTTATTTAATCCTAGGTAGGGCGGAGCCCCAGACGAAACTTCAGGATTTTGCGTTGGTGTATCCGCAAAACATGTAAAGGGACCGGAAAAAGTAAAGCAATTTCGGAATATAGGTCATACGATCCAACAAAATCCTGACAAACCAAGATAATGGGAGACGAGTCCAGGAGGACATGTCCATCAGCTTTCTGAATAAAGAAGGGAAGTTGGCTTGATAGAGTCCTGCCTATGTGTCAGAGTAAGCTGGATCCCCAGATAAGGTAAAGAGGGCTGAATTCAGACCTGAAACAGACCAAAATGTGCAAATTCGCACTGCAGCTGCATCGGAGATATGTGAACTGGCTCCATAGAGAGCTGGTCACGATCTCCTTCTATTGCGAATTGGATGCGGTGTATCCGCATCCAATTCGCAATAGTGTGAACCCAGCCTTAGTCTTTCAAAGTAAATACGTTTTTGCACACTGGTACTGACTAGTATTCTAACATTCTTCTTCCTCATTCTCTTTCCCACACAACTAATGTGACCCCAGTGCTGACAGAGAGGAGCAGGGATGCTGTGCAGGTGCCTGATGTCCTTCTTATACAATGACATCAGCAGTTGTTAGGACACTGGTAAGGTGCACAATGCCCAAGGTTGTAATGGCGGCGATCTGCATTTTTTTTTTTTTTTGCAGGACTGCGACATTGTGGCGGACAGATTGGACAATTAACACATTTGTGCTGTCCTGCACAATGCCCAAGGTTGTAATGTTGCACAATGAAAACCTGTGGCTTTATGTAAGGGAAAAATAAGCTTGATATACTTGCTTGGACACAATTTTGGGTATATTTGGAGCAGTTTTTAGGCATTTTGCCAAGGCAACCTTAAATAAAATAAAAATTGGATTGTGTCTTGTTTCTATGGAAAGTTGTTTTCATGTGGTCATGTATTGGAAATAATTTAGAAATTGATACTTTATTCTTTGTGTCTTATGATACTATGATTATTGTACATTCCTGTTTATGTAACCTAATCTGTCACTATAACCCTGCAGGCACTGATTCGATGCACTGTAAATACAACTGTAGCCTTTGCGCTCATATTGTATACTTTTTATCTGTGTTCCAATAAAATCTTTTGGTAACAGAAAAGCAGTGATGTTGGAGTTGTTCATTTTTACTAACAAATCCTTAGGCTGCTTATGCACTGAGGAGTTTTTCAAGTGCTTTTACGTTTAAAAAAGCTTGAGAAAAATGCTTTCCTTTAAAATCAATGAATGTGCTCACATTGGGGAGGTGTGCTTCCATTGTGGGAAAAAAAATCCTGCTTGCAGCATTTTTGGAGCATGTTTGGAGAGTTAAAAAAAAAAAACGCACACAAAACGTACCTTCCTATTAAAGGCAACGGAAATGGTTGCAAAAAAATGCATCAGCAACGAATTTTTGGTGTGTTTTTTGAGTCACATGTCCTTTAAAACTGCACTGGCAACGCGGTAAAATAAGTTGATTCACAGGGGAAAATCACGACAAAATTGCATATGCATAACCTAATGGATGCCATCTGCTGGCTAAATGACAGGGTAAAATTAAGTAGGGATCCTGTTGGCGTCTCCTCCCCAAAGAATCTTGGCATAGCATACTCTGCTGGAGGGTGAATGGATCTCATTCGTTTTACCAGTCCCATGGAACGTGCTTTCTCAGTGGTTCCTTGCTAAGTGAGAGCGACATGGATATGTATTTAGCCAGGTATCATTTAAAGTGGTTGTAAACCCTCCCCCACAACTTTTGTCCCATGTAAATCAGCATAAAAAACCCTAATGAACACTGCTTGTAGATATCTCCTTACTTAGTATTGTTGTAATCCTTGTTCTGTAGAATGAAGTCACTGAGCATGCCCAGATCTCCCCTGATTTAAGGCACACTCTTATCTATCTGTTATCAGGACTTCCTACAGCACAACACTGAACTCTGCTAATCACTCAGAGCTTCCTCCTACACACCATGTGACCATGTGACCTCACATAGTCTAAATATTGGTCATTACTGCAATCTTATCAGCTGAAGCTGATAAGTCTGACAAAGGGAAACATTAGACATTGGCACAAGTAAATACTATGAAATAAACAAGTAAGCTATGAACAGGGAAGCAGGGTTGCCATATAAACTTTGGATTGAGAAGGAGGCTTGGTTAACAGTACAGGAAGTGCTCAATGTAAGGGCAGAAATGCACTCCATTGTGGACTCAGAAAACAATACTTAAGATGGTGCTGCCTAACCCCTGGAAACAAGTTTTTTTTTTTTTTAAGTTTCTTTAAACAGTAAGTAATATGCGATTTGGGCTGGATTACAGTGGCTATAGTCTGATAATGACTTATTATAATGGACTAAATGAAAAGAAGCATCAGAGTGGGAGAGTTTATTTCCACATTAAACCTGAACATTGAATCTAGTCCAAGTTTATCCTTATTCTGGGGTTAAGGAAGGAGGTCATGTGAGCTAACTGCCTCCTGGCAGTACTACATCCTCTCTGTTTAGTAGGTAGTACTAGGGTAACTAGGAAATCCTGCTTGCTAGAGGTAGCTTGGGTAATATTCATGAGTTCCTAACACTTTGGTGCCTCCACCTGAAAGGACCTTGTCTTTACAAGTTGAACTCTCATCCAGTAATGCCTTGCCTGTAGGTAGTTTAATTACTTGCTGCTGCACATGCAGTTTTGTAGATTCAGTATTAAAATTACCGCAGAACTTGACAGACTGGAGCAGGTGGAAAACCCAAACTCTTTAGGGGCTTCTACAGCTCCTAGTTAGTTACTGGGTGGGTCTCCGCATCCAGAAGCTCACATCGCATGTACAATGAGACACAGCTGCTTTTTGGTTATTCTGACAGCTGCCAGTACATTTGCCAGAATATAGTAATATGAACTGCAGATTCGTCCATCTGTGCTGTATGGAAAAAAAATGTGTGTGGCCAGCTTTAGGCCTCTACAGACACCCAGCCTGCAAACATGATACCTCTACTCAACAGAGCCTCTCCTTGAAGAGGGAGAGCTAAAACCAGACTATCCTCTTTAAAATCAAGGACAGAAGGGCTTCTCTTAAGGAGGGAGAGCTTTCTATGGACCCACCCAGAAGTGTGCCTCTGTGTTTTGTCCAAGCCTGGTCCAACCCACTGATGACAAGCTCACTAGGGGTTGTCCAGCTGATGAGGCAGACAGGACTCTCTGCACCCCGTCTCCATATCAGAACCCTGGAGCCTTTTCAACAGCATCTGACAGATGATGCAGCAAAGATTGTCCATAGGCACAATGTTTTCCAAGGGACCTTGCATAAGTACAAAGCAAACTTTACACATCAAGGTTGTTGGGCAAAACATCCCTACACAAGTAATATAGTTCAGAATCAAGCACTATAATAACCCATTTAAACCAGATTCAACGTAGACCTATTTTATAATAGCGTATGTGGTACCTACAAAATTTGTTGTGTGTTTTTTACAACCTAAATTTCCAAGGTCCGCCTATCTGGATAAGGTTTTAAGTTTATCATAGAATTCTTTCTTTAAGTCTTTCCTGCAGTTTTAATTCTTTATATCTTGACTTAGTAATTTTATTTTTATCTAAATGGATATGCAAACTTTTTCTCAAAACGTAACTGTTGATTGAGCTTTTGATACATTTCACTCCGCTAGTTCACTTTTATTTTTACATTTTTTTTTAACTTGTAGTATGTGTTAAGCTTCTATTTTTATTTCATTTTTTAGGCCCGGTCTTGCGTTTCCTACTTTGCGCTTCTTCCTTCTTCATATGGAAGTATAAGTAGTAGATCATACCATGGCTCTTGCCACCTACACGATGGATACAAAAGCCATTGAATGAAGCCATTATTTCCAACTGCAGATTTATGGTGACACAAATCTGTTGAAAGGATTTCAAAATCTATTTAGACCAAGCAATAACTGCTCAATTAGTTGGCAGTTTAACAATACCCGCCCGCTGTATCTTTCTGGGAATGAATGATACACAGTCAATAACACTTCACCTTGATCTTAACCTTCTTTAATGTACAACTTCAATATACTGTCTAATATGTACATTTTTATACTGTACATTGGCAAAGTGCAGTTGTTTTTCTGTATGCTAATCTCTACTTTATATTGCAATACACATGTGCTGTTAATGCATAGTTTGTGTATTTTGATTTCAGTTCTGTCTTTATTTATTTTTTTTCTTCCCATTTTTAAAATTTAAAATATTGTTTACAAAGGCACAAATTTTATCCTAATAATGTGATTGCAATAAACTGACCTGTAGATGCAAGTGTCAGTCCATCCTAAAGTAATATTTTGCTTAAAGGCAGTAGACCGAGTTAGCTACTGGCTTCATATATCCCTTAAACTCAATAGCAAGGGCTCCATAGTTGGTTTCTCTATTGTTCTGAAAGACTCGCGTTTCTCCAGAAACTATAGATGTTTCCAGTTATCCTGTTGCATTCTCTATACAAAAATAAATAAAAATTAAATGAAATATTAAACCGAATAAGATTCCTTTATTATTGCCATAGCAAGCGTACAGACTTGAACGTAAGTGCAGTCCTGCTTGTAAGCATCTCTTAAAGGCCTAAGATACGGAAATTTGCATCATCTACCACAGCCTGAAGTATCAGTTTAAGGTAAATTGACCCTTTTAAAGAGTTGTTTTTTTTATTTTTATTTAGATTTATTTATTTTTTTAATATCCATACACATATTATAATAACTGAACCTCCTATATATATTATGTTTGGTATTTGAACACCGCATGTGGGATAGCTATAATTGCTGTATCTTGGATATCTCACTCAGAGGTCTATTCTTGTTAAAGGTCACACTTAATTTGTGTAGGTCTTATGTTATATGTTTACTTTTTTTCTTCTCTTTACTGACTATGCATAAATAGAGAGCAATTATTACTTGGAATGTAAATGGCTATGAAAAGGCATTAACAAATTATGAAGGAGAAAAATCAATTTTCACTTCTGATGTTGGGTATTATATCCAGTCTTTGTTCCTTCTATGGTAGTTTTATCCAACTTTAGTACTATGCTTTTTTTTTTTTTTTCTCCCTCTCAATTTACAGCCCAAATTTTATTAGCAAATCTAGCCACCATGGTGCTAGTCTTGCGTGTCATAAGAGAAGTCTACGTAGACCGGAAATTGGAACATATACTTTTTAACTAGCAAGCATCGATATTCGATTGCTATCAAGCTGATGGCAATATGTTTGATGAAAGAAGGCATAAAGAGGAGATAGACCAATTTTTTTATATATTTAGCATTTTTTGTTTTGTTACACTTGCAATTTAAAATACACCTGTGCTGGCTTCTAGTAGTCAGCTTAGTAAAATTTAATAACTGCAGTAGCTGCAAATAACAGTCCTTTTTACATCCCGTCACCAGCACTTGCAAATATTTAGCAGCTGCTTATTGTTCTTCACATTTTTATTGAATCTCTGGGATTGTCCACTCTGTAGGGACATTTTTAGTTTTGTGTAGATTTTTTTTTTTTTTTATATATCTATCATATGTAAACATTTTGGCTCCTGGTCCATTGTGTGTGTGTGTGTGTGTGTGTGTGTGTGTGTGTGTGTTTTTCTTTCTTTTTTTTTTTATTTTTTATTTTTTATTTTTTCCTGCCTAAAAAAATTAGCGCACACTGCAATGCAATGAACAAATGTAACCCTAACCTGCTTTTGCATATTTTAATGCCAATTACTATTTAATGCATATACTCAAGCCATATACTTTTTGCCATTTTGGAGAAGTGAGAGCGAAAACCTTTTAAAGGAGGGTCTTTAAGCAGATTTCATCTCCATTTATGAAACCGTAGAAGGAAGCCTTACCTGTGACCTAATGTTATGTTAGTATCTGAAGTTTGTCATATAACACTTAAACCTAGAATGCCATTGGCTTTTTTGAGTGCTGTGTTTTTGGAGAAACTAAAGTTGTCCTTTTTGTTATAAGGAGAGTTTAATTCTAGAGCATAACAGAAGTGTTTAACCACTTAAGCCCCGGACTATTTTGCAGCTAAAGGACCAGGCCCCTTTTTGTGATTCGGCACTGCGTCGCTTTAACTGACAATTGCACGGTCGTGCGACGTGGCTCCTTTTTTGCACATAAATAGAGCTTTCTTTTGGTGGTATTGTGGTTTTTATTTTTTGCGCTATAAAAAATAAAGCGACAATTTTGAAAAAAATGCATTTATATAAAAAATATTTTTTTCCTCAGTTTCGGCCGATACGTATTCTTCTACATATTTTTGGTAAAAAAAATCGCAATAAACACTTATTGATTGGTTTGCGCAAAAGTTATAGCGTCTGCAAAATAGGGGATAGTTTTATTTTTATTTAATTTTTTACTAGTAATGGTGGCGATCAGCAATTTTTTTTGTGACTGTGACACTATGGCGGACACATTGGACAATTTTGACACATTTTTTGGACCATTAATCCAGCGATCAGTGTGATTAAAAATGCATTGATTACTGTAAAAATGTCACTGGCAGTGAAGGGGTTAAGTGTGACCTAATATGTGTTTCTTACTGTAAGGTGGCTTAGCGTGTGACAACACTGATCGTCATTCCCTATGACAGGGCACAGACGATCAGTGATGGGCAACTAGGAAGCACGGGGAGAGGTTTGTCTACACTTCTCCCCGTTCTTCAGCTCTGTGAACTGATCGCAGGAAACCGGCGGCAATCGGGTCCACAGGTCCTGCGGCCATGGTCATGGAGCTCAGGACCGTGTGGCGAGCACGCCACCCGCGGCTGGGCTCTTAAAGGGTAACGTATCTGTACGTGCTTGTGCCCAGCTATGCCATTCTGCCGACATATATCGGCGTGAGGCGGTCCTTAAGGAAAGTTAAAGAAAAGAACATGCTGGTTGGCACAAGGATGATATGCAAGAACAGATTCTACAAAGTATTATTGTTATTATACAGGATTTATATAGCGCCAACAGTTTGCACAGCACTTAACAAAATGAAGGCAGACATTACAGTTGCATTATAATTTTGGTACAAGAGGAATCGGATGGCCCTGCTCGCTAGAGCTAACAATCTAGGAAGGAGGGTCAATTTATACAAGAGCTAATAGCTGTGGGGGATGAGCTGATATGGAAAGCAAATCCATGTATTTGTTAGAAGCAGGATAAGCTTCTTTTAAAGAGAAGGGTTTTCAGGGATCATCTAAAGATTGATAGATTAGGGGACATTCGGACAGCTTGGGATCTCAAAGGATGGGATCTCCAAAGAAATCCTGTAGGCGTCGATCATGAGTGGAGGTGACAAGGGAGCTAAAGAGCAGGAGGTTTTGGGAGGACCGAAGAGAGTGGCTTGGTTAGTATTTGGAGACTAGGTTAGTGATGTAGCTGGGGACAGTGTTGTGAATTATTGTTAGTACTTTGAATTTTACTCATTGGGTGATTGGAAGCCAGTGCAGGGATTGGCAGAGAGAGGTGGAGGACACTGAACGGTTGGTAAGGTGGATGAGTCTTGCAGCAGCATTCATTATGGACAAAAGGGGGGATAGTGTATGTAAAGGTAGTCCAATGAGGAGTGAGTTGCAGTAGTTGAGGCGAGAGATGAGCAGGGAGTGAATTAGAAGCTTGGTGTTGTCATTTGGTAAAAGTATCGGCAAAGGTAATGTCCCACAGTCGGTGAAGAAACTAGAGCAGAAAAGAAGTTTGGTATTTTTAGGAAAGTGGGAACATTTTCCATAACGCAATCCCTGGACTGGACTTTTAAACCTTCTGTACATGCAACCTAAGGATAATTATGAATTTTATTTGCTTATTAAGGAAGAATGGGGAAAAATCCCAACTGTTATTTCATTATTATTATTTTAATTGGATAAAGTGTAATTGTTTTTGAAATTTGCAGAAACCTGACTGGTGAACAATATTTATTAAGCTGTGTATGTGAATGCATGTGTGGTTGTGTTTAGTTAGGCACACTAGATCTAGTGAGTATTTTTCCTCAGTACAGCTTGAACTCTTCATGGCATGGATTCATCAAGGTGCGCAAACCTTCCTTAGGGTTTTGTCAATGCTGACTCAATGGCATTATGATATTCCTTAAAGTAGAACTATATGCCAAACGTTTCTTTTTCATTTTGGATAGCGTAAGGGAGGTTTATAACCCATGACAGATATTCTTTTGCCATCTCTGTCCCATTATGGAGATTTCACTTTCTGTCCAATAGCCAAAAAGGAAGTGAGAAGAAATACCGCCAAATTAAGGGAATTCCTTGGAGACCCCCAGATCACCAGAACTAGTGTCCCCATTGGAAGATTTCCGCTCTATTACTTTTCTAAGGAAAACACAAAACTTTAGATTTTCTTTTGCTTTCACTTTCAATTATAATAGTGAACAGGACAGATAGAGGGGGTGAATCTCCCTCTTGTTATACTTGATCATAAAGCTCCTCTGTTTAAGATTTGAAGACTGTGCAGGCCATTGGAACACCATAAACTCACTTTTCATGGTCATGGACCCTGTTTTGAGATGTGTGTCTTTGACATGGCTTCAAGAGAGTGCCCACTGTGCCACTTTCCCGTTCTTAGTTGGCAAAGGTAAAATTTGCTATGGTTTTAGGCAAATGTGGCCTATGCTTTTCTAGGCTTGGTGTGTTGTATATTCATAAATACCCTTCAACTTACCACTCTTGTAAGGAGGAGTTTTGCAGGTCATCATGAATATATCCTGTCAGAGTTAAAGCTGAAATCTAGGATTAAAACAAATGCCCTTCCAATGATTCCACGCACTGCAAGGGCTAAATGCTTGTTAAGTCTAGGGAGTGGAAGAAAAAGGGTGCATCTTATTCCTAGTTCTGCTGGAACTCCCCTCTTCTTTCCAGTAATCCAGGTTATGGTCTTTGTGTACAATGCAGGACTAGTGGTTCTAAATTGTATCCCCAGAAGCCCTGCGGTTAGACTTTAACATGTGGTATACACCCAAAGTGTAGGAGAAGAAAGAAGAATTGACATTGATCATATCTGATGTAATGCGTTTTATGGAGCCAAGAGAACCTACTGGATCCAGGTATGCCAATTCAAATCTGGTCCAGTGGCAATACGTTTTTTTACAAGGCAAAAACCTGTGTAAGTTAATGGTGTGTGTGTGTGTGGGTGGTGGTGGTGGTGGTGGTGGTGGTGGTCCCCCTCCCCCCCCATCCTAAGCGTGGAAAAAGCTTTCTGCAACTTAATCCGCCAATGGGAAAAAAAAAACTGCCAACCAGCATGGGTATACATCCAGATTTAATCATTGTCATGTCGACTAAATGTGATGAAGACTGATGCGGACTAGAAAATACAATTTCCTAAAATGGCTGTGGTGTGACTTGCAATATTCTGAGGAATGCAGCTTTTAGTCTTTTAAAAGACTATTTGCTGCAGTCTCTGTAGCTTCCTACCTGGGTATGATTTAAAAGGCTCCAGTACATGAGTGAAATAAAGAGATGTGATGTGAACTTTCTGTATTTAGAAAGGAAACCAGACATTTTACATGCAGTGCATTGGAGCAGTTCGCAGAGAGGTGAGCATTCTTCTGCCAGAAGTTTTTATAGTTGTACTTTTTGTATCTCAGGTCTGGCTCTCATGATTAAATGTGCTTTTTATAGAGTAGCAAGTTATAAATGTAGTGCAGCTACGGCATATTAATCTTGCTGCAGAAGTTTAATGAGGCAGTTGTTTTGCGATGGACACTGTTGGGAACAGACCACGACAGAGGCTTGCTTTACCACAGAGCTGCAGAGAAAAAAAATATTCCCCGCCTGTTAATAATTACAGCCATATGACTTCTCGGTTTACCAGGATTTTTTTGCCAGCCTTTTTTCCATACAGAAATAGCTGGAAGGAGATTCATTAACCCCTGCACTTGTTATCCCAGTGCAGCTGAAAGTCCTCTATGCATTAATATGCAAGCACTGTGCCTTTATTAGTGTCACAAGTGCTCATGTTAAAGGAATTCCAGGCAGGGATGTGCTTACCACAAGGCACTTAGAAGGGAATACTAAGGACAGCAAGAAAATACAACATTTTACACTATGATTATTTTTCCTTCTTGTCCTGCAAAATAAGCGAATGACTTTTGGATCTAACTTAGAAAAGGAGGGAGCGGCAAAAACCATTCCCAAGATTCTGCTGTTTAGGTGATGGCCAATGATCCCATCTTTATCTGCAGTCTTAAGATTGAAGGAATGTACTCTCATATTTGAGCACTAGAATTTGTTTTGAAATCGTTTTGCTTGTGCCCTGCCATATGTTGCCTAGATGGTTCTTTGTAATCACAAATGGCTTTAATCTGTCACAGGTGGACTAAAAAACTGCTTCAAGTGACAATATTCAGTAGACTTATATGGCCAAGGAATTTCGAGGTGTTTAGTGTTATGAATGCAATTCCCTTTTGACAAGGTTGGCAGTGTGTACCTTTTGCTTAGAGAAAAAAAAAAAGAATTCAATATTCATGAGGACCACCATGATGCTTCTATGGATATGGAGTGCAGGATACAGTATAAAGTGTAGCTGTCTGTATTTTCACTAGTATATACTCACCCCCTTCCACTAGTAATGATTTTTCTCCATCAGTGCACGTTACTTATCTCTCTGCCCTTGGTTCCTTGTTGATCTTTTTCTTACCTCACAAATTCTTAGCAACCTCAACTAGCATCTGTGGTTGGTCAGCTAAGCACTCTGATGGTGATAGTTCTGTACTTCCCATATGCTTCATTTGTATGACCTCAATTATCTTGTTTGACTTTAAGTGTGACCTTTTATGTAGAAAAGCCTTCAAACAAATCTGTGGTGGTTTGCAATATTTCTTGCTTCAGAGGCATCTGCTGTACTTTATGCACATTATGACCACAGCCAATGGTTTATAACACATCATTGTGTGTGTGTGTGTGTGTGTGTGTGTGTGTAGTGTTTATATAATAGTATGTGTGTGTCTTTTTGTTTTGTTGCAATTATACCAGAATATTTTTTAAATTTTGTTTGTACAGGTTGGTGGTAATGGGATGTTGGCTAAAGGATCAGTGTCTTTGACTTAAAGTGTTAATAAACCCACAACAGTAAAATCAGTCTGTAGCTGCAGTAAAGCATGCTTGTTATACTCGCTGTGGAACCTAAGGGGTTAAAGCAGAGTTCTAGGCTACAACTGAACTCCTTAGAAAACGTAAGCAGACCCCCCCCCCCCCCCACCCTTAATTCGTGGATATTTAAAAAAAAAAAAAATTTCATACCCTTTATTTTTTTCCTTTATGCTTTTTTTCGGGACTTCCGTCACATGGCGTTGTGGCCACAGTCCCCAATCCATCTCCTCGAGGAACACAACCTTGGAGGCACTCGGCACATGCTCAGTTTGGTGTGTATTGCTAAAGTTTTTTTATTTGTTTGGGTGGGTGCATGTGATTAGCACAGGACCAATTGGCACTGTCCAGACAGTCAGAGGTCCTGCAACCTCACAGAACAGTAAAAGCAGAATGAAAACTCCACCTACAAGCTTTTGCTCAGCTGGACACTGATATAAGACACAAAACTGCTATATATTGCTGATGTGAAAATGTATTTAGCAGTTTGTTTACTAAAACCATGTTCTATGTACTGTTGGAGACCAGATATAGTTAATGCAGGGTCCTGGGTTTAGTAACACGTTAACTCTTTTACTTTAGTGATTGAATAATCAAAATTAAAATAGCATTGAGGCTAGGTTCTGCATGTGGTTGTGTCTGTGGGACCACACCTGTTCCCACAACCACCTGCACAGAAAGATGTACTGCCATTCAGGAGATGCGTGGGGATACCATTAATCCTAATGTCACCCCCACCCACTGGAAACCACAGCACGGGTCCCCCACACTGGGAACTGCACTATGCGATTTCCCTGTAGCCTCCTTTTCTGAAAAGCTGCAGAGACCTTTTCCCTGTATTTTTCAGTGTATGCAGCAGCCCAATAAAATGAATGGGCTGCAGTGCACAAGCAAGGCAGTCATAGGGAAACTGCTCAAGTATCACTCAGGCCTGAAGTTGCCTGTATGACATTCTTAAACAAGTTCCAAACCCAGTTACTATGTGATGCACAAGTTTTATAAAGTAAACAAAAATGAAATGTTATGTCTGATTTTGTCCTAAACTGGTGTTAGACCCGATCGAATGAAGCTGTCGGAAAATCTAATTCTTCGAAACGTGATGGCATTTCTTCGTTATGACGGGACATATGTTGAGGCTAGTAACCAATAGCTTTGGTCTTGTAATTTGATCTGAGCATGCTTGGCACTTTGTCCAATCGGAATTCTCTACAAACGATCAGATTTTTTTTTGTCAGAAAATTTGAAATCCTGCTCTCAATTTATTTCTGTCGGAATTGCTGATGGAAAAAGTCCGATAGAGCTCACACACAATCGGATTTTCCGACAATATAATCTGAACGGACCTTTTCCATCTGAATTTCCGACTGTATGTACAAGGCATTAAAAGTGAAAACATATGTAGTGTTAATCTACACGTTCACAGTAGCGCAGTTAAAAATGTATAAAACATTGAATGACATTTATTCTAAAATGGTGTCCATATTCAAAATGTCCATCACATATATAAATACTCTTATATCAAAAGTTCATTGTGAAAAGCTGGTGCAAATATCCAAAAGAAAAAAGAATTTAAATACTATAAATGATTCACCAAAGTGAACAAGTGCCAATTCCACACCCTTTTAGATCACCAGATTGTGTACGTTTCAATTGCATGTACAATTAATCTTGCTTTATGCAGATGACAATCCCAATCTCCGTTCAGATCTCTTCAGACTGAAAATAGATGACGGCTTTCTCTACTGAAAACCACCCAAGTGTCACTCTATCCGGAAGTTGCCTTTTTATGACTTTCCTAAATAAGTTTCAAATCCAGTTACTATGTGATGCACAAGTTTCGTAAAGTAAACAAAAACTTCCTTTACCCTCCCTAACTGAGCCCAATCCCCCTTCATTTGTATCTCACATGCTCCCCTTCCAAACACTGCAGCTCTTAGCTCACAGTGGGAGGGTTTCAGCAAAAGAGGCAATGCAGAAATCGGTGGGCACGACGGTGTGACCAGGTGCTGATTGACAAGTTAGTTTAGTGCATCAGCAGACATGCTGATTACACCCCCTGCAAGACTTTCATTCCACTGTAGAGGAAGCAGGTACAGCATACATGAGAGAGGCTCTGAATTCAGGAGTATCCTTTCTTCACTATCATAGGAATCTGCGTAGGGTGAACTTCACATTATGTGTGAGACTTTGCAGGAAAACCATGAGAAAATGATGTGCAGATTGCACTTATGCCCCGTACACACGTAGCGGACTATCCGACGGACTTAGTCTGACGCACTTCCCGGCGGACTGTCCGGCGGACTTTCCGAATGAGCTACTTGCCCACACACGGCACTTTTTCAGCAGACTAATATGGTGTACTAAGTCCGCCGGACTATCCGCCGTACTTTTGAAATGAACGGACTGGCCCACACACGCGGAGGAAAGTCCGCTCATTTTGAGTGCATCTCCAGGTATCCGGGGCCAGCGAAGGAGGCGTCGCTTGCCCCACCACCTGGTATGGACTTAAAGGGGAATCCCTACGCCGAAAAATCAGCGTGGGGTCCCCCCTAGGTCCACATCAGACCCTTTTCCGAGCACGCTACCCGGCCGGCCAGGAAAGGGGGTGGGGAAGAGCAAGCGCCCCCCCCCACCCCAAAGCACCTTGTCCCCATGTTGATGAGGACAAGGGCCTCTTCCCGACAACCCTGGTCGTTGGTTGTTGGGGTCTGCGGGCGGGGGGCTTATCGGAATCCAGGAGCCCCCTTTAATAAGGGGGCCCCCGGATACCGGCCCCCCACCGTATGTGAATGAGTATGGGGTACAATGTACCCCTACCCATTCACCTGTGGAAAAAAGTAAAAAAAAAAACACAACACACAAGGGTTAAAATAGTTTATTGCACAGCTCCGGGGGTCTTCCGTCTTCGGGGGTCTTCTCGCTGGATTCCTCTGCTATCTTCTGCTAGCTCTTTTGCTAGCGGAGGAGCCTGGCTTTCTTCGCCGCCGCCCTCTTCTTCCGACTTCGGGGGTCTTGTCACCCTCTTCAGTTCTTCTTGCCGGGCCACCGCGCTGCCTTCTAGCTCTTCTACAGGCGGTGGCCCGGTCTGCTGTCGCCGCTGCCGCCGTCTTCTGTTCTTCTCTTCTTCCCTTCAGATGTTGCCTCGTCGCATCCTCCGCTCACAATGGCAGGGACGCTGCGCGCGGCGACTTATATAGGGACATCACTGGATGATATCCCCGCCTATTATGATGTCACAGTCCCAGAGGATGCTGGGACTGTGACATCATAATAGGCGGGGACATCATCCGGTGATGTCCCTATATAAGTCGCCGCGCGCAGCGTCCCTGCCATTGTGAGCGGAGGATGCGACGAGGCAACATCTGAAGGGAAGAAGAGAAGAACAGAAGACGGCGACAGAAGACCGGGCCACCGCCTGTAAAAGAGCTAGAAGAAGGTGCGGTGGCCCGGCAAGAAGAACTGAAGAGGGGGACAAGACCTCCGAAGTCGGAAGAAGAGGGCAGCGGCGAAGAAGAAAGCCGGGCTCCTCCGCTAGCAAAAGAGCTAGCAGAAGATAGCGGAGGAGTCCGGCGAGAAGACCCCCGAAGACAGAAGAACCCTTGTGTGTTGTGTTTTATTTTTACTTTTTTCCACAGGTGAATGGGTAGGGGTACATTGTACCCCATACTCATTCACATAGGGTGGGGGGCCGGTATCTGGGGGCCCCCTTATTAAAGGGGGCTCCCGGATTCCGATAAGCCCCCCGCCCGCAGACCCCGACAACCAATGGCCAGGGTTGTTGGGAAGAGGCCCTTGTCCTCATCAACATGGAGACAAGGTGCTTTGGGGTGTGGGGGCCGCGCGGCCCCCCTTCCCCACGGCACCCCTCCATGTTGAGGGCACGCGGCCTGGCGCAGCTCAGGAGGGGGGGTGCTCGCTCTTCCCCACCCCCTTTTCTGGCCGGCCGGGTAGCGTGCTCAGATAAGGGTCTGATGTGGACCTAGGGGGGGACTCCCACGTCGATTTTTCAGCGTAGGGATTCCCCTTTAAGTCCATACCAGGTGGCGGGGCCAGCGACGCCTCCTTCGCTGGCCCCGGATACCTGGAGACGCACTCAAAATGAGCGGACTTTTCTCCGGGCGGGAAAAGTCCGTTCATTTCAAAAGTATGGCGGACTGGCACACATACGGCCGGATTGTCCGCCGAAATGTGAGTCCAGCTGTAAGATTGGAGTGCAAAACGACTTTCTAAGTCCGCCGTACTTTTGGGTAAAAAAAGTCCGCCGGAGGCTACACACGGGCATATTGTGCGGGGGACTTGAGTTTGCCGGACTTTTCCACCGGATTGTTTGATCGTGTGTACGCGCCATTATAAGGCCTGATGGACCCTTGCAGCTGCTATGGGCTTCAGACTTTTTTTCTTTTTTCCTGCCCCTGCATGTTAACTTGTGTGTCTATGCGCACATAAGATTTTAGTAGTGTTTAGTGGCAGAGGCTTTTAGAGGCAGAAAAAAAATACACTGCCATTGAGTCCAGAAGTAGCAGCAGCGTTTTGGCAGAAAAAATTGATGCTGCTAAACGTGCCTAAATGCACATTAACGATAGGCACGTTTAGCACTGGAACATTCATTTTGATGGTCAGAAATAATAATCTTTATGGCCAGTGAAATTAATTAGCTCCCAAGATCTTGATGCCTGTAAACGTGCCTATAAGCTTGTAAAAGCTGTAGACCCTTTTACACGTGTCAGGCTTTTTTTTTTCTGCTAAAACACTGCTGCTGGGAGGAAAGGCTTCTAAAAGAGTGTGCAGAACATCCACTGTGCATGAGGCCTAATTGGGTTGCAGCACAATTTATTTTTTCAATGAGAGGCCAGAGTTCTATTTTAAATTTATTATAGTATTCTGTGAATTTGCTGTTTTTTTATTTATTTTTTTCAAATGTTGTGTTATAACTGAAGGACATTATTTATTTATTTTTAACTTTTTTTTTTTTTTTTTTTTGAAAATTAAACCAGGTGAAAAGAAATATCTTTAAAGAAGAACTTGAACTTAGAGATGAACGCTAGGAAATCGGCCAATCTGTAAAATGTGCATGCTACCTCCTTGGCTTTTCTCTTTTTAATGTCAGTTTTTTTATGGAGCTCTGGGGGTACAGCTATTTTTACACTTCCAGGGCTTTGACAAGAGTTGCTGTCTTCTCACTGCTGCCTATTCACAGGGGCCTTTGTATTTTGTGAATTAGTTTGCATAACACAAAGTGCTCTGTGATTGGGCAGGAAGGGGTAAGGGGCAGGCACAGCAGCCTTTTACTTCTAAAACTGCAAGGTAGACTAGACTTGCTGGTTGTGAACACAGTATCTTTGTTTCAGTTTTTAAAACATTGTGGTCCTAAGTATTGTTCCATAGCAGGGTTGGGACAAGGAGGGCAGTAGGTGCACATATGCAGTGGGGAGGAGGGTGTGATGGGAGCTTTTGGCTGCTCAGTTATCTGGCTGCCTCACTCAAAGGGGTGACAGCATTACTTCTGAAGGAACAGAGGCCTGAATAACTGCTGGAGGGAGTATTCTCCTCTCTCTCCTACCTCAAAAAACAGTCTTCTGAGGGTAGAAGAGAGGCCGCTGGAGTATGACTGCTCTTCTTTCTGTCTCCTTTTTATCATGTGCCTTATAACCAGAGACAAAAAGGAGGAGAAGCTGTCTTCATTCCTGGTGGGTGTCACACTAAGAAGGTAGTCTGAATTGGGTGAATACACAGAGGGTGAGTGGGCAATACAACCCTAGACCTCTCTTCCTTAGATCCCCTTGAGCCCCTTTTTGCCTCCTACCTCCCATAGAGCCCTTCAGCCCCTCTTCCTCTCCCTTCCCCAGATCCCTTTTATTTACAATGCACCACACAGAATCCAGATTACCACCTTCATCCCACTGACATAAATACTACATTGGTTCTCTTCAACCTAAGATCACTGACACGGGATTTTTTTTGCCCACTGAGACTCATGCAGGGCCATCTTTTCCTTAAGTGACACTACAGACTTTTTGCCTTCCAGTGACACCACCTATGCGGAAATGCTTTTTATCTCTTGCTTTCTAGTGACATTGATGCAAGGGCATTTTTTTTTCCTTGCAAGGACCACTGAGGGGCATTATTTCCTTTGCCACAGTTAGCCCCAAATTTGTGCACCAATATTAAACTCTTCAGTTTACTGCAGTGTACCATAATCATTGGCACTATTTCAGCACAATACCACAAACCTTGCATACATTTCAGTGCTGCATGCCCTGCTCGTCCACCATTGAGGTGGTGCGTGGTTTGCCATCTTTGCCCTGGACACTAGATGACCTTGTTCCGGCATTACCCTGTACAATTTTAAAAAAGTTTCACGTGAACTGGAAGAGTAAAGGCTCGCACACTATATAGAAGGAAATCAGGCGAACATTTTTGTCCAAAGAATTCTAGTATAGTGTATACACAACTTTCGACAGCCGATTCCAAATTTCCGTACGGACAAACTCTAAAAAATGAAGTGCGCAGTATCAGAAATGATAAACAAAAAAAAAAGCCTTTGTCGTGCGAGAATTTTTTTTACGAATTTTCATTCATCGTAAAACGACAAGAAAAATCGACTGTCCGATTTTTATTTTTATTTTTTTGATTTTTTTTTCCCTTTTATAGTGTGTACCCCACTTAAATCTAGTTCAGTCAAGGGAGTCTGTTGATTCTAGGCCAATCACAATTCTGTTAATAGAAACTTGATTAACCACTTGAGCACCTTAAGGTTTTACCCCATCATGACCAGAGTATTTTTTGCTATTCAGCACTGCGCCACTTTATATTGTAATTGCATGGTCATGTAACACTGTACACAAATTAACTTTTTAGAATTTTTTATTTTTACACAAATAGAGATTTCTTTTGGTGGTATTGATCACCACTGGATTTTTTTTTGCAACATAAATTAAAAAAAGACTGAAAATTTTCAAAAAAACTCCAATATTTTCTACTTTGTGTTATAAAACATAAGTTAAGGGGAAATGTATTCTGCTACATCTGTCTCCCTCTTTGGTAAAAAATAAAAATAAAAAACTATACTGGTAATGGCGGTGATCAGGATTGTGAATCCCGGGGCAATCTGTTGCTAGCTGAGGCTGGCTGGGAGGTACTGACTGACATTAACATCAATAGGGACACTAATACAGTGATCAATGCTAATACTGTAAACTGTCACTGTACCAATTACACTGGCTGGAATAGATTTAACATCTAGGAGCAATCAAAGGGTTAACTGTGTGGCTATGTGTAATATGTGCTGCTTTTACTATCTTTTTTTTTTCTCCTTGCTTTGCAGTGAGAAGAAACAGCCAGATCGCTGTTCACAGTACAAAGAGTTCTGTGTTTTTGTAAACACAGATCTGTGTGTGATAGGCCACAGCCAGTCAGCTGACTTCAGCCAATGTCATTGGCTGAAATCGGCTGCCAAACTTGTGCTGTGTACAATCACAGCAGGGCTTGCAGGGGATGTGCAAAGAAACGCCACCTGGCCTGGAGCTGAATTCCACTCGCTCTCCATTTTGAGAGAGATTACTATATACAGATGTGCAGAATTTTTTTTTTCTTTCTCTCTTGACCCCCATATCCCCTCCCCGTACCCATACCAGTTTCCTGAAAACCTACAGTACTGGACTGCCATTTTTGAGTATATGTCTGACACGAGAATGCAGGGAATGAAAAATGTATATAACACGCATTTTCTACTTCTGCAAGAGATGCAAACGTTTCAGTTTTGTGTGGCACATTATGCAAAGTAGATATTTGCCTAGTTACGATAGTTCTTTCCTACCACATCTGGGAAACATAATTTTAAGAAAATAAAAGTTAGACAGGTAGAGTGAACTTTCTTTCTAAGGTAGATGCTGTTAAATATTTGGAACATCAGTACAGATCTAGATGAGGTGTGCCATTAAATATTTCAGGGCAAATCAGGTGCTCACAACACTTCATTATTTATTGCCTCCTGCTGTTAGGCAGCCTGTATATAGTTTTTCTTCTTTCAATCAAGCACTCTGGCTTAGGGAACAAAACATTGTAAACTATTTTGCTAGGATGCTAATATCAAGTGACTGAATCTGTGACCATATATGAGCTGATTTGAATAAAAAAAAAAAAATTTGTAGGCCTCCGATGACATGCTGCCTCTTGGGTCCCTGAGATTCCAGTGCCGGCTTGGCCATTATGGGACATGTTTTCACTTAACTCTTCCTTTAATGGTCACACTGTAGTGGCTCTGTAAGGTAGAGTAGGTGTAGAGAAAGTGCAGACTGCAATACACTGATAAAAATAGGTGTGTATTGCTATTATAATATAGTATGTGCCAAAGATAAAAGCATAAAAACTTCCAGGCTTCGTGTTCTAAACAAGTACACATGTATCCAAACTTAATTTATTAGCTTATTTTAACACCCTATAGAGCAGCACTTAACTTGGGGATAAAGGGCCAACAAAAAGAGCCAACCAGTCTCTGCTGCAGTGCACATGTGCTGATTGAAGGAGAAATTTAAGAAATTACCTCATTGGTGGCTTATCTTCACCTTTTTGTGTCCATCAGTCAGCACATATTTGGGGGGGGGGGGGGGGGGGGATTCTAATGCCCTGTACACACAGTCGGACATTCTGATGGATTTTGGCCCAAACTTGTCTTGCATACACACGGTCGCACAAAGTTGTCGGAAAATCCGATCGTTCAGAACGAGGCGACGTACAACGCGTACAACAAAACTATAAAGAGGGCAGTAGCCAATAGCTTTTGTCTCGTAATTTATTTTGAGTATGTGTGGCACTTTTGTCCGTCAGAATTTTCTACACACGATTGGAATTTAAACAATCAGATTTTGTTGTCGGAAAATTTTAGATCCTGCTCTCAAACTTTGTGTGTCAGAAATTCCGACAGAAAAAGTCAGATGGAGCCCACACACGATCGTATTTTCTGACAAGATCCGATCACACATTTTCCGTCTGAAAGTCCGGCCGTGTGTACAGGGCATTAAACAAGCCGCAGTGCAATTAAAGTGTCTGGTTATGCTGTGCGGCAATATTACAAAATCCTAGATAAGGATACCGGTTCTCATACATGTACTTCGGCTGAGTGCTCTGCCTGAAAATGCTAGTTGCCTGACTGTCAATGTGATACATTGACCTACTGTCTGGAACAAGTACAGAGTTTGGGAATGCGTATTTTTCTTTTGCCTTTTAATTTAATTTTCTAAATATTTTTACATCTGCAGTGCAGACCAGAGACAAACTAGGCAACTAGAATTTTCCAAAAGAGAGGCGAGTGAAGTGATCCATATTAGGAAAGTATCGTGTCTAAAGCCTCGTACACATGCTTAGATTTTCAGACGACTGGACGTACGTTTTTTTTGTGGCATGCTAGTCTTGTGTCGAAAGTGAAGAGGTTACTCGTAATACAAAAATTTTCGTACGACAGAATAAAACGTCACAAGTGACGTAATGTGTTGAATAATTTTGTATGCATTCTTTCGTTTCTGAGCATGCATAGTCTTTCGCTTAGGTTTTTTTTTTGTACAAAATCCGCACTAATGAAACAAAAATCGGATGTTAAGTTCACATCCGCCAAAAATTTTATAGGTTGCACATCCAGCTTTTGTCTGATGAAAAAGTGAAAAATCCGTTGTCAAAAGCACTGATCTAACGATCCGAAAATCATCTGCTCGTCATACAAATTGTTCCATCAGATTTTCGTATCGTGTGTATGGTCCTTTAGCTTACAGCTTACAACATTTCCAAGTATTTATTCACATTGGTTGTAATAATATTACATTGTGTATTGAGAGCTCCAACTCTGCTGGCCATTATAGTGAAAGTGTGCAATTGGACTGTCCCAACTTCTACTGTACACAACCCCCACCGCTGACTACTTAAAGCAGGGTGCTACAGACAATTGCATTTTTAAATAATCACCTTTTCGAGCCTGTTATGAAATTAATAAGTTATAGAGGACAATGTTAAGGTAAAGTGTTTATTACCCTAAAAAAAAAAATAATAAAAAAAAAAACAGATCCTGTTCCCTTGAAGCATGTTATACAGCACAGTGCTTGTGCTGTGTCATTTGGCCTCTTCCATCACCTAAAATACCTGACTGATCTTGCCTGGTTCTGCCCTCCCCCCTGTAAACTGACCACGGTTTATCCTGGCTGCTGAGCCCTGACAATGTGGTCAGTTTACATGCCTCTATCATCCGCAGCTCTCCTCTACTTTTCTGACGTCCTCTCCCCCTCCCCGCCCTGCCTGTCAGCTCTGTCCACTCCCCAGCCCCCCATCCTGCTGCTATCATAACTACACTATAAACATACCATCCTCTCTGTAAAATAACATTATGTGCCTCTGTGTTTATATATAAAAAAAATACTGATTATACCTTCTATCAGAGCGTTTCCCTGCGCTCACGTGACTCCTCAGCTCATTCTCCTCCTGACGTCAGTGGGAGTGCTCGGCCCCGTCCACTACAGCCATGGAGAGAGCGGAGAAATCACGGTGCTGGGAGACGCTATGACATATGGTATAATCAGCATTTTTTTTATATAGGGGATAGGATGTTTATCGTGTAGTGGCATAACAACCACTTTAATTGATGTACAAAGTCTAAAATGAGTTTGGTTTTGTATGGAAAAAGCTTTGGACTGCCGCTTAATAAGCCAAAAAAGTTGTTGTTATGCAGGATTTATATAGTGCCGACAGTTTACGCATCGCTTTACAGCATTAGGGCAGACAGTACAATTACAATACAATTCAATACAGGGGGAATTGGAGAGCCCTGCTCGTTAGAGAGGTTACAATCTAAGAGGGAGAGTCAAATATACAAAAGGGTAATAGCTGTGGGGGATGAGCTAATGGAGCAAATACTGCATTTGCTAGATAGAGGCAGGATGGGCTTCTCTGAAGAGGAAGGTTTTCAGGGATCGCCTAGAAGTGGATAAATGCAGAGACAGTCTGACAGATTGAGGTAGTGAATTCCAGAGGATGGGCGAGGCTCTGGAGAAGTCCTGGAGGTGGATATTGGAGGAGCTGATGAGCAGGAGGTTTTGGGAGGAACAAAAAGGGCAATTAGGTTGTGGTTTTGAGACTAAGCTAGTGATGTAGCTAGGGGCAGAGTTGTGGAAGGCTTTGTAACTTATCTTTTAGTATTTTGAATTTAATTAGTTGGACGAATGGCAGCCAATGGCGGGATTGGCAGAGAGCGGTAGCAGACACTGAGCGGTTTTTGAGGAGGGAATTGCAGTAGTCAAGGCGAGAGATAACCAGGGAGTGAATCAAGTGTTTTGTGGTTTCATTGGTTTAGAAAGGGACGTCGTTTAGAGATGTTGCGGAGGTTGAGGCGGCAAGCTTTGGAAAGTGATTGGATGTGGGGCCGAAAGTAGAATTCAGAGTCCAGGATATAACACCTAGCATGCTGACATGTTGGGATGGGTGAATGGTTGTGCCATTGCTCTTGACAGAGAAGTCAGGGGAAGAGACACAGGGGGAGGAAATAATATAAGCTTGGTTTTAGACAAGTTGGGTTTGAGGAAGTGGTGGGACATCCATACAGATATGTCTGTAAGTTAGTGATGCGTGAGGAGACTACTGGAGTGAGTTGAGGGGTGAAGAGATAGATGTGTGTGTCGTCAGCCTCTCGTGGCTTTCAATATATCATTTCTATGCCATCAGCTGACCCAGGGAAGAGGTTTAGATTGAAAATGAGGTCCAAGAACAGAACCTTGGGGGACCCCAATGGAGAAGAGGAGTGGAGGAAGTAGAATTGTAAGTGACCCTGAAGGTGTGTTGGGATAGGTAGGATGAGAGCCATTGAAGGGCACAGTCACGGAGACAGAGGGAGTAAAGTTTTTTGAGGAGGAGTGGTTGGTCAACTGTGTCAAAGGCAGCTGAAAGGTCCAGAAGTAGGAGTACAGAATAGTGTCTGTTGTTTTTTACAGTAAGTGGGTCATGTGTGAGTTTTAAAAGAGCAATTTCTGTTTAGTGTTAAGGGTGAAATGCAGACTGAAGGAGATCAAGAAGGTTATTCTTAATGAAGGGGTTGTAAACCAGGCGTTTAAGGAGTTTAGAGGAAAAGTGGAACAAAGAGATGGGGCATAGGTTGTTAAGACTGGTAGGGTCTAAGGACGGCTTTTTAAGTATGGGATGACCAGTGCATGTTTTAGAGCATTGGGGAAAATTGCAGAGGTTAGGGAGAGATTGAAGATGTGGGTTAGAGAGTGTAGGATAGAGTCAGAGGGCGACCATAGTATTTGAGAGGGAATAGGGTCCAGGAGACAGGTGGTTAGGTGGGCGTTCGAAAGGAGCTTAGCAACTTTGTCTGTAGTAGCAGATTTGAATAAGGGGAGAGTCAGTTGTACCTGTTATCACACAGACATGAAGAATTCTACAAAATCTCTATCCACACCTTCAGCTGTAGTGCAGTATGGGTACAGTAATTATCTGTATAGTTTAATAGGTAATACTTTCACATGTATGAGTACTTTAACTTTTTTTTTTTTGCATTTAAAACCTTATTAAAGTGGATGTAAACCCATTTTTTTTTTAAATGAAGGCTTGCACATTGTACAGTATAGGATTTCATGTCATCTGTGCCTAGTCTTGCCACAAAGGGTTAATCCAGTTCCGAGCAGTCCCCTTTTTTTTTTTTTTTTTGGTGAGATAAAAATGGACAGAGAAATGGGTGTCTGTTTCTCCCCCTTGCTTTTAAATGACAGGTGATTTACATATCTCATGCACGAGCCTGAGAGAGAAATTCTGTTTACTTCAGATCCCCTCCTCCTTTCTACTCTAGCTCTCCCAGGGTTGGCTGTTCCACACCTCAGCATGATTGGGCATGCTGAAGTCATGTGGTGACTTTTATGGGTTTTGAATAGATGTTTGTGATCATAGCAGAAGTCCAGTGTAAGAAATACACAGAAGAAAATGCATGTTGACAAGGACTATAGTGGTGGATGGGGAGCCTACTGTCATCACGACTCCACCCACCGAGCATCGGACAACAGACCCACCCACAGAATCTGCAGTTTTCCGGGTCTCATAACTGACAGAGGGGAGACATTTGACAGGTAGGGATACATGCAGAAGGCATGTATATTCTTATAGATAACCACTATAGCAGTAGTTTAGAAAGGATGAGAGTGGGTTTACATCCACTTTTAATGTAAATTGTGGCTTTGAAGGAAGCAGTTGATGAATATTTGGGACATTGACTTTTTAGAAGGGAGAAAAGAAGAATAGATTGTAGCAGGAGAAAGTGACCTTCTGAGGATCGATCACATTGGCTTTTCTCCTCTTCTGCTATAGGTTTAAAACAACCTTGACTCATTCGTACTTATCAGTAATTGCCAAAAAATCTTTATTTGTATTGACAACGGAAACAAAGAAAAACGAGTGGTTCAGACTTATTTATCAAAACATTTCAAATGTTTTCTGCTTGACTAATGGTTGAAGCTAGGACACAATTTGTTCTCCGGCATTATCTGCTGGTTTTCTTAATGGTTTAAAAAATAATAAACTGCCTATTTTAAAGGTGCATAACGACTTTTTACATTTTTTTTTTTTTTTTTTTATTCAGTTTTAGTTTCTTGCTATTGAGAGATTTACATGGTTTATGATTGCCCATTAACGGATAGAATAACATTTGAAGTTGGCACAGGGCCTTATATCTTCCATTACAACTATTCAGGGCAGGTTCAGATCATGTTCTTTGACTCATCCATGCAAATGGCTGTGTGTGTGTGTGTGTGTGTGTGTGTGTGTGTGTGTCTGGTCACATAAACTTGTATAAATAATTTTCGCCAAATGTGTATTTTAACTTTTTCATCCATTAGTTACAACAGCTTCTTTTGGGACTAGATTGTAACGGGTGGATTAAAGTCTCTATAAACATAGTTGTATTTTTGTTTACATCCAAGTAACAATGTTTTCAGTGAACATTAAACAATATATTTACAATAGCCCTCATTAGTCAACTATTCTAATAAGGCTGGCCATATGCAGTTCGAATCTCAGAGGGTTCACCAGGAACTGGATGAGAAATGTACCAAGTTGATCGATCAATCACTCTGGGTACAACCAAGCTTGCTGAATTCACTTGTGATTATTTCTAGCGGCTAGCAATTTAACACTGTATTCTACTGATGGGGGCAGCTTCCACCATCCCCCACTCCCCCCCGGGGGAAAACCATTGCTGATTTCCCTGTGAACACTGTGTTGATGGGGGAATTGTGCAAATGTGCTGGTTGCAGGAAAGAATTTTGCACTGTGTATGGCCAGCGTAAGAGTATGCCTCATACAGAACAAAATAGTGCTTGATGGTTTTTAAGAAGTGAATTGTAAAGCCGACATGAGAATCTTGCCCCCTTGTTAAATGTCATTCTTGCGGTTTTTTTTTTCTATTTATCTTTGAACAGAGTAACAACACAGACTAATTTTACCATTGCTCCTTTGAATTGTTTTAATTTTTAACCAATGTAATTGATGGGGAAAAGTGTGTGAACTTCTAAGTTACTGAGGGTAACTGGACTGGTTCTAGTCAGATGCCTTGCCTTAAACTGGGGGAAAGTTGGTTGGTTACTTGCCTTTTTCAACAGAATTCAGTTGAAAAGCATTATAACCTAATCAAAAAATAGAGTTGTTAACACAAGTCATGCTTCCAAGGATTGCAAGGGGATTTAGTCCACAGTTGGGTAGATTGCTACTGAAGAAATTCAGTACTTTTACTATTATAACTAGAAATGATTGTTCTACCAGATCATTAGTAATTCAGTAAACACAAGGGTTAGAGTCCAACCTAAACAACAATCCCCTCATCCTAGTAACTAGCTTTTCATTGGCTAAGACATAAATGCTGACTATGCCTGAAAGATATGGAAAGAAAGTTCCAAAAGTGCCTGTAAGCACTCCCCGACTGGTGGGAATGCAGACTGAAAATGGATACCCATTTATTTTTGTTTCAGCCTTTTCTTTAAAAAAAAAATTAAATATTGGTTTTGATTGTTGATGCTAGTCAATGCTTATGCTATCCTTTTAATGGTCAAGTTACACACATGTGAGGACAACATAGTTTTGGTTTTGAGAGATTAAAAAGAGGAACTTAAAGTGTAACTGTGTGGCAAAAAAAAAAAAAAAAAAACTGAAAAATTACCTAGATGATGCAGTCTGTTAGACTAGCATCATTACAGCAGTTTTTATTATTTCGGCATCCCCCTTTTTAACATAGTTTTTTATTTACTTGCTAGTATATCTTTTATTCCACTTCCCGTTAGCCAGCCAGAGTGTGTTTTTGTATTTTTGCACTTGTTTTTAAAATCCAAATATAGGTCTGAAAACATTCTACTGTATATTTTCTGAAAGCAGAGACCCTGGAGAATTAAAAGGTGGTAGTTACAATTATTTGTCACGTTATTAATGCTACGGTTTATAAAGTGCAAAATTTCTGTAAAAAATTGTTAATTTTAGGGCATGCAAACACACTACAATGCCCATTTTTGGTAAAGATGAGGTTGCATCAAGCAAATGGATGCCCAACACGTCAAGTCTTAAAATTGCTTACATAAAACGGTGATATGTTGGTATGTTTTGGTACCTTACACGTTCCATGGGCAATGATTTAAAAGTCATCAGTTTAGGGTTGGCCATGATTATTGACCCTATGAGTGCACCAATAATGCATGTGTTTGCATTCATATGTGCATGTACGTGGGGGTGGGCTCAAAATCATTTTAGTGGGGTTTAAGTGATTGGGGACTAAAAGTCACCTATATTTTGTTGTGGAAGTTTCTCCTCAATGAGACATCAGGGGTCTTTTCAACCCATGAAAACACACATCACTTCTGGGTTCTTACTAGGTAGGTGAGATCAAGGAACACATTTTTACTGGTCTCCCTCTCCTCTACCAAGTGGCACCTGCCATGCCTGTTTCTGGTGTTGGATGGGAGCACAAAGCCTGGGAAACATGGCAGGGGCATCCATGAGGTTGGGGGTGGGAGGTGCCGAATGTTCTAGAGATGGGTGGAAGAGATCACTTCCATCTGACAGCCAACTTGTCTGATTTACACACCTTGTGTGTAAAACCCATGCTGCTGTTGACCTACGAAATATGTTGGTGACTGCTACAGGATTAAAGGGTGACAAAGATGTTTGTTCTGCAATGAAATCCCTCAGCAGCTTTGTCACACTGAACAGAAAGGTCTTAGGTGTACATGTAGATTTAAACAAACCTTTAAGCAACAAAAATTAAAGCTCAACTTTAGCTAACGGTTTTTAAGTAGTTACAGCAAGTTTTTCTTTTGAATAAAGGTTTAAGCCAAATGAATAAAAACTGGGTCATTGTAATCACCTTCGCCATTGTTAAAAAGTCTGTCTGAACCACTTTTAGTGTAGCTTTTGATGGACAGCCTGGTCTGTTAAAGGAAGTGGAAAGTCATAAGAGGACTCAGAATAACAAGGCCTGCTGTGTTATTGTTAGTGACAAACTGCATCATATATGTAATTTTTTCAATTTGCCCATAGTTACGTTTTGTCACTGAACTGAATGTCAAGCTCAGCTTAAAAGGAAATTAAAAGGTGTTTTTTTTTTTTTTTTTTATTAACCTTTAATGTAGATTGCACAGTGGGTGGCACAAAATCTGCAAATAAACTGTTTAGTATTTTTGGTGCTAAAATCTATATTTTCAGCATGATGGCACAATTTATATTTTTGATAGTCTTTGCCTCACTTGGGATGTAAGATGCCAGCCTCACACACATGCGCTTTAGTAATGCACAATTTAAATTGGCACTCCAATACACGAAAGCAGCAATTGCCTGATACACCTGCTGCAATGCACAGTAAGCTGCTATGGTTTGCTATATGGACAAAGATGGTGCAGGTCCAATTTTTGCTCCATTGTGGTTTGTCACAAGCCCAATTAATCAGTATCCTTTTTTTCTTGTTTTTGAACCCCTGTTAGGTTTTACTGCTGTTTGGGTGGGTTTTTCTTATATTTCCCCTCAATGGTTTTAGCCCAGACAGGAATTGGAGAATGAAAAAGTCTGTCAAAGCACATAGGATAGAAATAAAATGTTTATTTTTCTTTTCCAGCAAAGTAAGCAAAGGCTATAATCCCTGTTATCTTTTAATTACTGTATTTGTCCCTCTTGCAGACTCTCTCCATTCCTGGTGAAACCATTGTTGCCATGATAGAAAGTCAAAGGAAACCTCCTATGGTGTCATAAATAGCAGCAAAACCCGACCAAGATTCTTATTCTTCAATCTAAAATGAGAAAATGCTGAATTTGCAGTTATAAAATAAACATGTATAGTAAAAGTCAAACTTCTGGTGAGGCACTATTGTGCCATACCCTACCCCATCAACCCAGGGAAAGGGAGTGGATGCAAAAAAGTATGGCACAACTGTAAATTTGTCAAGAACTTGCCAACCACCAAAAATAAGTAACCTTACAAGAAGATTGAGGGAGGCTACCAAAAGTGGTTACAGTTACATAATTAGTAAGGTTGAATAAAGACACTGGTCCATCCAGTTCAACCTGAGTGAGTGTCTCCAATTGTCCCTATCCCTGTACATTGAACACTCGCATCAGTCACTACCCTCAAGGAGCCCACAATCCAAGGTCCTCATTCATATACTAGGGCCAATTTGGGACAGAGGCCAATTAACCTACCTGCATGTCTTTGGAGTGTGGGAGGGAGCCGGAGTACCCGGAGGAAACCCACACAGGCACAGGGAGAACATGCAAACTCCAGGCAGGTAGTGTCGTGGTTGGGATTCAAACCAGTGACCCTTTTTACTGCTAGGTGAGAGTGCTATCCACTACACCACTGTGCTGCCCTCAGTGGATGAAATTTGAGGGACGATTGCATACGTCAAATGTTGCCCAGATGCTTTGATAGTCACAGCTTTATGAAAGAGTGATGAAAAGAAAGCCACAGTTATTTAAAATTCATGAGATACCTAGGTTACATATTTCCAGAAGCCTCAGTGTGCTGTCAATTCAAAGCACAGTGCGCATGTGCCGGTGATGTAACCAGCTACTTCAAGTGTGAACATCTAAACACCGCACATTTAGGGGACATTCACTGCACCTACAGATTAGCCTTATTATAGGCCTACCTGTACAAGTTAAAAAGTGGAGTTTACTACTGCTTTAAAAAAGACAATTTTGTTTAGATTTATTTTAAAGATGAGCATCAGGCTCCTTCAGAAAAAAAAGTCAGCAACTACAATTACCGTAGCTGCTGACTTTTAATAAAAGGATAGTAAAGGGAAGGTAAGGGAGGTTTTGGCACTTTAAATAAAGCTTCACAGATGGTTTCTTACTGCACATGTGCGAGTCACACTGCGCCTTATGATTGGTCCTTTAGTCTTCTGGGGCCTGGGATGTGTCCCAGAAGATTGTGGGGGAAGGAGGGGGGGCCGAACTTCTGGCTCAGTTGGCAGTGGCGATCTGAGCCAGAAGTGGGAGCGGAGCTGTAGAAACTTAATGCTGAATTCCAGGCAAACAGTTAAATACACAAATTAAATGCATATAAGGGATCGGTTTTACTTGCCAGACAATTTTTTTGATTGTCTCTATCCAGTTTTGAGACATACAGCTCTGCCACACAGTACATAACATTCTGGCAGGGCAGGAGATCTGTTTTTCAGATGAAGTCAAATACAAATCCAGCGGTGTCCTCACCTAAGCCGATTCTTTTATTTTATTGGTGACCCTGTTTTGTTGCAAGTATTTGCGTTTTCTGATTGTCTTAGTAATGGCAGGTCCAAAGTTACCTGGTCACAATATTTTTTTCTTAAGTTTGCATACTAAATGACAGGTGTGTTTTTAGTAAACTCATTAATAACAGGCTTTGTTTTTATAACATCGAACTGGCAGCCTAACTTACATCTTTTTGCTTTTTAATTTTTTTTTTTTTTATTCTGCTTGGTGCCAACTTGTAGGTGTTTTTACAGCAGTGATTGCTCTTGTAATTGGGGTTGTGCTTTTCAGCCATTTCACATACAGGAACTGATTTGTTCATAAAAAGAAAAACCAATTGTAATTGTGGTACATGCTGATTGCGGCATTGTAGTTGTGACAGACCACTGTAGAGCGGGAACTACTCACACTGAACTGTGTGGTATTTAGCTGCTGTCTTTGTTGGGAATAGGGGTATATTGCTGGGGCTGGGAAGGATTATATGAAAAATAAACATTCACGTTGCACCAATCTGAATGAATTTGTGTAGCATTTGAGGAGGTCATATTTGGGCTTTAAAATCTGGCAATACAAAATTATGTTCTTTTATTAGGTGAAGATCAGACCATGTTCTTCCATAAATTCCCTAATATGTCCTAAGGCAAGGTTCATATATATATATATGCACTATGGTAAGGCAGCTAATTAGGTTAAAGTAGTTGTAAACCCTTACAAACCACTTTGACCTACAGGTAAGCCTAGATTAAGGCTTACCTGTAGGTCGAAGAAATATCTCCTACACCTACATGGTTTAAGAGATATTTGCCAGAAGGCAGGCACCGCTGTCACCGGCGCATGCGCCGTAGACAGCGGCACGCAGGTGCACTGAGCACGCCGCTGTTAACGGCGATATACCATGAGTGGCGGCTCCTGTGCGCATGCACGGGAGTGACGTCCTCGCGGCTCCGTCGAATGACAGCGCCGAAGCAGTGAGACCCACCAAACACTAAGTTAAATAAATGAAATCCATTGTAATAATTCCCGGTTCTGCTCATGAAATTAATACATAAGCAAGGGCAAATTTTTTAAACAGTTTTTTTTTTTTTTCTCTGGGTTTCAGTTGTAACATCAAAAGGTAAAGGGATCTTTCGTTTTGGGGTTAACCAATGAGTTGTAGCACATAAAAATCACACTTAAGTGATATACTTGTACTCTAAATACTTGCAGTACTTTTTTTCTGTATTAACCACTTCCCACCCGGCCAATGCACATATATGGCCGGGTGGGAGCCGCCTACTCCTGATATGACGTTCAGGAACGTCATTCAGGAGTAGCGGGATCGCGCGTGCGCGCGCCCGCGCAGCGGCGCGATCCCGATGCGCCCGTGTCACCCGGACACGGCGCATCTCAGATCGGCAGGAGGGCTCTGTGATTGGCCCTCCTGATCACATGACGGCCGTGTCCAATCACGGCCGTCATGTGATGTAAACAAACAGCCGGTTGCTAGGCAATCGGCTCCTCCTCTCCTCACACAGAAGTCATCGCTGTGGAGAGGAGAGCAGATCGCTGCAGCCGGCTGCTGATCAGTGAGTATGAGCTGCTTTTTGCAGCTTTTTACTCACTGATCACCAGTCTAGTGTACACAGTAAACACACCACACAGTAAACACATCACACAGTATAAACACAATGTCCCCACACATGTCCCCAAAACATACATGTCCCCAAATAATAAAAACACATGTCCCTAATAATAAAAACATGTCCCCCACATATGTCCCACTAAAATCACATGTCCCAATGATTATCTGCACACATATGTACGTGATCACCTGCACACATATGTACATGATCATTTGCGTACATATGTCCGTGATCACACAAACCAATTATTATACACTTAACGGATTTTTTTTTACCAAAAACATGTAGCAGAATACATTTTGGCTTAAATTTATGACAAAATTTGATTTTATTGGATTTTTATTGAAGTAGAAAAAAGAAAATATTGTTTTTTTTTCCAAATTTCCGCTTTTTTGCGCTTATATCGCAAAAAATAAAAAACGGAGTCGTGAATAAATACCACCAAAATAAAGCTCTATTTGTGCGAACAAAATGATAAAAATTTCATTTGGGTACAGTGTAGCATGACCGCGCAATTGTCACTGAAAGCGCTAGAGCGCTGAAAGCTGAAAATTGGGCTGGGAAGGAAGGGGGCGAAAGTGCCCTGTATTGAAGTGGTTAATATGGGGCCGTGCTAATTAAAAGTATCTTTGGATACACACACGCGTTTTTTTTTCTAGACTTCCTTCTTAATTAAAACAGAAATAAAGATTTAAATTTTGCTTCCAAATTAAAGCTCTGTATGTTCCCCTAAAGAGATGCACAAAGTGGTAGAGTAGAGGCGGCTGATACATCAAACAAAGGCAAAAGGCAGTGGTCATCGGTTAGTTAAAAAGTCTAATTTCTGGAAAATCTGCTGTACTGCAGGACTTTAGTTTTTTCGCTCTGTGTATTCACTGCCATTTATGCTGATTACTATGGCAGTAGTTTTAATTTTTTACAGGATGCAACAATCTAGGTTTATAGCTTTTACAGTAAATCTAACCATAACTAGATGAAACCTATATTCCTGTAGCACGGTTTACCATAAACCATTTTTTTTAACCCATTTCACTGCTGTTTGAACATTTTTAGCCACTTCCTGTCTACATGCACTCAGGTCTGCTGCAGCTGCCCATCTTTGCTATTGGCCAGCTTCCTAATGGTTACACTGGTGGGGACCATGTCTGCACAAGGTGTTTTAGCATGCAGTCTCCACCAAGAGAGGTTTGCCCAAACAAGGAAAGTCATGACAGGATCTCAAAGTATTTTTTTATATATGCTGCAGATTTTAAGACAGAATATTGCTGTAGAAACTGAATGCTGAATTCCAGGCAAACAGTTAAATACACTAATTAAATACATATAAGGGATCGGTTTTACTTACCAGACAATTTTTTTAATTGTCTCTATCCCGTTTTGAGACATACAGCTCTGCCACACAGAAAATAACATTCTGGCAGGGCAGGAGATCTGTTTTTCTCTGATACAGTTAAAGGAAAGCGCAAAAAAAAAAAAAAAAAAGTCAACTACAAATCCAGCGGTGTCCTCACCTAAGCCAATTTATCAATTGGCTATCTGGTGCAGGCTCCACCATCCTAAGGGAAACCATCGGTGAAGCCATTTCCTTCAGTGCGTGCATGAAGCGTGTTGTGCTTTGTGAATGGGCGAGAGTTTTCTGGGAGCTTTGAAGAGTGGGGGAAGGAGAAGGGGGAATTCTGGCTCAGTACACTGTGGTGAACTGAGCAGGAAGTTGGGGTGGGTACCAGTCAAAACCAGGTACCCCCCCCCCCCAAAAAAGGTTCCAAGTGTGGCAGCAGAGCATTCAGACAAGCGGAGCTTCCCCTTTTGGGTGGAGCCTTGCTTTAAGTAACACTTGGTGGTCTTGTCCCTCCATCAGGTTGTGACTGCACAGTAAAAGGAGAAGCAGCAGACTGATGAGCTCATCCCTCTGTCACTTTTTTCTCTCCTCCTGTCAGAATGTATCTTGTTAGTACATCAGTGCTTCAACACAACTGATTGGCACTTTGTGATGCTTCTCTTTGCCCAGGTCTGAGCTCTTTTATACAGAGGATTGCATGAAATATGAAATCTGATTTTGGTGCTTGCACTACTTGTATTGGGAAATAACATTAAATATGTACAGATCTGCATTCATTTGTGGAGTTCTGCTTTAATCACATTAAAGCTTTTGAGATGTTAGTGATTTGGGTTTAGATCTACGTCTAAAGCATCACAACAATTGTGTACAAACATACCAGCTCTTAGTTCCCTCACTGGTTGTATAATGATAACATTTATGCCTTTACATTGTCAGTTTTTATGTCTGAAAACCACTTGCTCTACGGAAACCCATTGCACTGTTCACATAGGTCCTGTGTTTCTTGTTTTTCAGACCCCAGCTGTAAACTAGACGATAAGTCTGAAGATGGTGAAGAGCCAGATTGTAAGAAAAGGCATGAGGAGGGAGACGAACTAGAGGAGGAAGCCACTCACAGCTGTGACAGTTGCCTTCAGGTGTTTGAATCACTGAGTGATATCACCGAACACAAAATCAGTCAGTGTCAGCTGACAGGTAAATAACTCTTATTACAGCCTGACAATTTCCGTTCATCTTCATTTGACCTTAACGTCTGCTCATAAGCCATTTCCTATGCTACATTGTTTATTAAAGGACTATTGTGTTCTAGAATGCTAGTTCTACCAATAACGTGACAGAAAAATAAAAATAAAACATCAGACATTGCAGCTATTTTCTTACTGAGAAATAGACAATAATTGCACACTCAGATTGCTGCTTACCTAAATTTTCCATAAATCAGTACATGAGCGGTTCAGCAGGAACTGAAATGTCAACAGATGCCATACTCTTGTAAAACATACACTTTGCTATGTTAAGCATTATGCTTGGTAAGAGCTCCAGCACTATTTTAGAATTTGTAATAGTTTTGTTGACTTAAACCTGGTGGCATGTGTTGGTGGGTGTAAATAATTTAACTTTTTTTTTCTCTTTTCCTGCTAGTTGGGGATTGACAAGTGTACTTGCAAGCGTTGTAAAATATAATTGTCGATTCGCTGCCTGTAGGCATTCTTCCCTGCTCTGTATCAAAATTGTAATTGTACATAAGTGAGAGCTGTACTTTAGCTTGCAAATATTGATAGTTTTCAGAAAAGTTTTTAATGCTGTTTTTTTTTCTTTGGAATTGCTATTTCTGGAACCAGTCCAGGTTCTGCCTGTTGGCTGTATGTTCTTTTAAGGAGCACTATTAATTTGTGCAGATTTACATATGTTTGTAGGTTGAAATAAGATTCTGCATATACCAAAAATGGGTGCAAGCAGTATAGATCTCACACCTCTCAAAGAAAGTCTTTAGCTTGGTCAAAATGGACATTTGACCCATTTAATCATTGTTAGGGTTGTATGAAAATTCTGTTTCTGAAATAAACTATATGGTAAGGGTTCAGTATTACTATCAACAATGAAATATAACACATGCAAATTCACAAAGATAGTCTTCTGTACAGTATGATCTAAAGCCCCCATAGGTGAGCATCACATAGTTCCACCTGCTTCCAGTTACATAGTCTATCACCACAGCCTCAACATCCAAGATCAAAGTTAAAAAGGCCTGATCTGGGGAAGTTCTACACAGGAAAAAAAAAAAGCAAAGCACCTGATCTTTTCCTCATTACTGACCTGCCCTGCCCTTTTTTTTTTTTCCTGCACTTCCAATGATCCCCTGGGTCCTCCTTGCTTGTTTAAGCCATAATGTGCTATTATGCACATTATGTCAAACTTACCTTTTAGAATGAATCCCTTTAGTGGCGCGCTGACAGGGATTCCATCTTCACTCAGTCGTCTTCTGGGTTCGCGGGCTCCAGTCATCTGATTGGCCGAGCTGCAATGATTGCCGGACATGGCACAGAACTCTGAAGGAACGATACTGGTTGCTGCTTGCTGGAATAGTTCCTAAACTGTGCACATTTTTTTTATGTGACCTATAAGTTGAACAGCAAACTGAAATCTTGCTCGGGCTCCAGTCTGATTGGCCGAGCTGCAATGATGATTGCCGGACATGGCACAGAACTCTGAAGGAACGATACTGGCTGAAATCTTGCTCGGGCTCCAGTCATCTGATTGGCCGAGCTGCAATGATGATTGCCAGACACTGCACAGAACTCCGAAGGAACGATACTGGCTGCTGCTTGCTGGAATGGTTCCTAAACTGTGTACATTTAGGGGATATTTTAACTACAGGTAAGCTTTATTATAAACGTACCTGTAGGTAAAAATGGCAAAATGGAGTATACTACCCCTTTAAATTGCAACTAAATCCTCCTCTCCTTTACATCCAGGGAAGGTGCCATCTCGGCCTCTGTTTGATCTGTAGTTGCCATGGTGCTGCACATGTGATCAGTTTTGACACCAGTCATTTGACTTAAACAAGCAACTGTGACCTATCGTTCATGGCATGCCTTGAATGTACAGTGGATATAAAAAGTCTACACACCCCTGTTAAATGTCAGGTTTTTATGTTGTAAAAAAAATGAGACCAAGATAAATTCAGAACTTTTTGCACCTTTTTTAATGTGACCTATAAACTGTACAACTCAGTTGAACAACAAACTGAAATCTTGTAGGTGGAGGGGAAGTAAAAAGTAAAAAAAAATTATAATATGGTTGCATAAGTGTGCACACCCTTAACCACTTACAGACCGGAAGATTTCCCCCCCTAATGACCAAGTAATTTTTTGCCATACGGCACTTTGTCGCTTTAACTGACAATTGCTTCGTCGTGCAACGCTGTACCCTAACAAAATGTATGTCCTTTTTTCCTACAAATAGTGCTTTCTTTTGGTGGTTTTGATCACCTCTGCGTTTTTTCTTTTTTGCGCTAGAAACAAAAAAAGCAATGATTTTGAAAAAAATTTATAAAATTTTTTGACTTTTTGCTATAATAAATGTCCCAAAAAATCGCAATAAGCGTCTGATGTGGGGAGGGGACTGACTAGAGGAGGAGACAGATTGCTGTTCCTAATCAGAATGGGGATCTGTCTTTTCACATTGACAGATCCCTAATCTGGCTCTCATTCCTGCAATGGCGTGTGGCCGGCAGACATCGCGGCCACCAGCTATCGCTATTAAAGGTGCACCTACAGCAATTTGCAGAATCATACTGACCTGCCACCATATAACGGCGGTGGCTGCTCAGCAAGTGGTTAAAATAATACTTAGTTGAAGCACCTTTTGATTTAATTACAGCGCTCAGTCTTTTTGGGTATGGGTCTGTCAGCATGGCACATCTTGACTTGGCAATATTTGCCCACTCTTTTTTGCAAAAACACTCCAAATTTGTCAGATTGCAAGGGCATCTCCTGTGCACAGCCCTCTTCAGATCACCACAGAGATTTTCATTTGGATTCAAGTAGTCTGGGCTCAGGCTGGGGCATTCCAAAACTTTAATCTTCTTCTAGTGAAGCCATTCCTTTGTTGATTTTGGATGTATGCTTTGGGTCATTGTCATGCTGAAAGATGAAGTTCCCCTTCATGTTTAACTTTCTAGCAGAAGCCTGAAGGTTTTGTGCCAATATTGACAGGTATTTGGAACTGTTCATAATTTCCCTCTACCTTGACTTGGGCCCCTGTTCCAGCTGAAGAAAAACAGCCCCAAAGCATGATGTCGCCACCACCATGCTTCACTATGGGTATGGTGTTCTTTTGGTGATGTGCAGTGTTGTTTTTGCGCCAAACATATCTTTTGGAATTATAGTCAATAAATTCAACCTTGGTTTCATCAGACCATAATAGATTTTCCCACATGCTTTTGGGAGACTTCGGGTGTGTTTTTGCAAAAACTTAGCCAGGCTTGGATATTTTTCTTGGTTTAAAAAAAAAGGCTTTTGTCTTGCCACTCTTCCCCATAACCCAGACATATGAAGAATACAGGAGATTGTTCTCGCATATACCACACAGCCAGTACTTGCCAGATATTCCTGCAGCTCCTTTAATGTTGCTGTAGGGCTCTTGGCAACCTCCCTAACCAGTTTTCTTTTTGCCTTTTCATCAATTTTGGAGGGATGTAATGTCGCTGTTGTGCCATATTTTCTCTACTTGATGATGACGGTCTTCACTGTGTTCCATGGTATATCAAATGCCTTGGAAATTCTTATGTACCCTTCTCCTGACTGATACCTTTTAACAATGAGATCCCTCTGATGCTTTGGAAGCTCTCTGAGGATAATGGCTTTTGCTGCAGGATGCGAGTAAGAAAATGTCAGGAAAGACCTACTAGAAGAGCTGAACTTTATTTGGGGTTAATCAGAGGCACTTTAAATAATAGCAGGCATGTACTGATTCCTATTTAACATAAGTTTGAATGTGATTGCTTAATTCTGAACAGAGTTACATCCCCAGTTATAGGAGGGTGTGCACACTTATGCAACCACATTATTTTAGCATTTTATTTTTACTCCCCCCCCCCCCCCCCTTAAAAGATTTTAAGCTTGTTTTTAAACTGTGTTGTACAGTTTATAGGTCACATTAAAGGTAGAAAAAGTTCTGAAATGATCTTTGTCTCGTTTTTTTTAACAGAAACCTGACATTTTAACAGGGGTGTGTAGACTTTTTATATCCACTGTAATTGTGTTGGAAAACCATAAATTGATGGGTTTAGTTCCACCTTAAGCTTAAAGTGTAAGTAGCCCCCCCCCCCCCTTATCGTTTTCAGCCAAGGAAGCTGCCATCTTTGCCTCCGTTTAATCTACAACTGCCATGATGCTGCACATGTGATCAGTTATGACACCAGCCATTGGATGGTTTGACAGTTTGCTTGAGAGCACAACCAATGGGAGTGTTACTTTTCCGGCACGTGCCAGAAATGTAACTGTATAACGGATGGGTTTTCTTCTGCTTTAACGTGCTGCTTTTCTTTTCCATGCAGATATAATTTTGTTTTGTGACTACATCTTATCTTCGTTTGTGCTTAGTATGTGCCCTAAAGATGCTACCTAATAGGTGTGTTGTGTTTTATCTTGCTTTTTTTGCAATTTTACTTTTATGGAAGACTGGAGAGTATAACTTTAAATCTGGACAGTTTTTACAGGATATTGGAATCAATATAGCACGTACAGTATGCTGTAAATATTTGGTGTGTAATGTTTTCTTTTTCAATAAAGATGAAGAAAAAAAGACACTCTATTATACAGGTATACAATACAACAGAATTGTATGCACAATGTTATTTATAATGGTGTAGCTGTAAGAAAGTATGCATTTTTTTTCTTTCATTAAAATAAAATGAGGGTTCATGTAGATGGTTGTCAAGCACAGCCTTTTTCATTTGAGTGAAATAATGCACAAAAGCATGTGCTTGGATGCAAAAGGCAGCATTTGCCATAAAATGCTGTATGTGACATGTTTTGCCTGCATTTTAAACACAGCTTATTAGTAGAACATGCTTTTTCTACAGAAATGCCGTGCAAAACAGGCCAAACGCACCCTCTGAACTGGTAATCTACACTGCTCCATTGACATCTATTGATATCTGCTGACCTGTGTTGTGCTTTGCAAATGCAAACCCCCCCGTTTACATGAGCCTTATCTGTATCAAAATTGTATTGCATTCCAATATGTAGGAAATCATAAGAGCCTCGTTCACACCATGGTGCAGAGACGACAGTTTTTCTGCAGGCGATCTGCAAGGGTACAACCCCCCCCCCTCCCCCACCTGCTTGCTGTCACCATTTTAAAAGAGATGAGCAGACAGATACACTGACAAGTCTGCATGATACTTGCATAATGCCCGCGATCTTTTCCTGCTAAAAGTTGTGCGTTTTAGTATTTTATTTATTTTTGAAGTTGAACTTATCCTTAAATGCTAGTAGCGTTTTAGGTGCATTCTGTATTTTTCTGCTCATCAGTTTCTCTCCTGAATGTACCTTTTTTGGTGTGTTTTTTTTTTTTTTTTTTTTTCTCGGCCTGTAAATGCTCCTCATCTAATACCCGCTTAAAGCTACAATTTGCATAGGTTGCCTAGAAGTGCTTTTACAGTCTGCAAAAAAAGCCTAATGCCTGTAATAGTAACATTATTTGAGCTCTGTGTACATGTGCCCTTAAAGTGAACTTGTACTTTGCTTATATTGGGCAATACAATGCGCTTGCTTTATTGCAGGCCCCATCAACTACCTTACTTTTGACTTTGCCTCAACCTCAGTCTCCTCTTAGGATGAAACCCTGGGTAATCTACAAATTGTGATTTGAAGCTCTTAATCTCTATATAATGGCACTAAATGCTGAGCAGCCAAAAACCAAATATCAGCACTATCAAATGAAAGTAAGATTAAGTATGTTTCTATATCCGGAATTACAAGTTATGTCTATTCAATTATTTTGGGGATCTGTGGGGGCATGATAGACTAGGGAAGGCAGCATAGTTTGGCTTTGGCAAGCATTTGCTTTCTTGCTTTGAACTAGTAGCTTTGCTCTGCAATGGTTAAATAACAGGTTCACGTTGGGTATTGAGAAAGCAGTGCATTGGATGTATTGTTAAAGTTAGTAACTACTGTACATTATAACCTGTGGTCTATATATATCCTTAAACAGCCAAGCAAGAACTAGGTTTAAGAATACGGACACAACAAATTGTCCAAAACCAAAATTTTACAAAGAGGTTGTCCAGGTGAAGTGAATGTAAAGGGGAAAAGGGATTTTTCTTAACAAACATTTTTATAGTTGCCTGTTCTGTGCACTTGTTTTTCACAGAGGCACCCCAATCCTCCTCTTCTGGGGTCCTCTGTCAGCGCTTCTGGCTCCGTCCCCCTTCTGAGTGCCCCCCCATAGCAAGCCACTTGCTCCCAGCCCTCTTTAAAAGTTCTAAAACCTGGGAGGTGGAGGCAAGCATCCGGGTCTTCAACGGTCGGGTTACTCTTGTTATTGGCTGTCAGTGGTCAAATGATTGGAAAGATCCCAATCACAAGTATGCATTACCGATCCATGCCGACTACCATGCTGGGAGTGGGCTCTCAGCATGGTAAGCTGTAAACAAAGGGCCACATATATACATACGGCCGATGCCAAGGGATTAAGGTAAAAAAACTTTTTTTTTCTTTAAGAACCACTTTAAAGTTCAAGTACCTGATCTGTTTATGTAAAAATATGTTTGGATCAGGATGCTTCAAAGGCAGCAGCAAGCAGAAATTGAGGGTGGTTAGTAGGTTTGCACATATTATTTCTATTCTTGACCACACTATTGATGCTTCTAACCTAAAGTGAGCATGGGAGTTTTATTTATATTAACCTTTTTCAGTTCCACATGCAAATCAATAGAACCATTCTCCTGCTTCTAGTTAATTTAGAGATCAGCGTTTCTTGATTTAGCTAAATGTAGGATTATTTACGGACTATAATTGCAGCCTCCCATAAAGTAGGATTAATTGTCCCATAGAATGGTTGATGTGTCTCTCTTAAAAACACACCTTTTTTGATGGCTGTATTTGCATAATATAGATTAGTGGTGCACATCTGTTGATTGAGATTTTGCACTGGATTCCAGAATCTGTAGCCCTGGGAGTCAGGTCTTTTAAATTTTACCACAAGAGCAGGGGCTCCTCTATGTTTAGTTTATAAACTAAGGATTAACAAACAATGTTTTTTCTTGGCTCCTAACAGCCTTCAGTCAAAGAAAAAAAGAGGGTGGGAAAGGGGTTAGAACTGTAAGGATAGTCTTCAAAAAGCTGAAGTTGGAGAAACGTCCCAATATTTTTTTATTTCTGGAGTTGCAGTACAATCGGTTACATAAGGCACACTGTAGTGTAAAAACGTATGTGGCACAGTAATATCATCATAGCTCCCAACTGTCCCTGGTTTGGAGCAATGTCCCTCCTTTCCTCCTCATTTGTCCCTTATTTTGGTCTGATCCATATAGTTGTATATAAATGCACTTTTTATCTTCCAAAAAGTGTTTCCCAGCACTAAACACTTCATCCAAATCCTAAATTGATACATTTGTCAATTTTAAAAGCCACTAGGGGGAGCGTGGAAACATCCTAGACACACTGAGGGTTTAATTCTATACAGTATAGCTGTATATCCAATTTAGCTGCAACGTGTCTTACCCTTTCCATTATTTTCCAGCATTTTCAGCGTACTCACCCCAGACTTGGTAAGATTTACTACCTTCACCATGAAATCCGTTCTACTAGTACAGGAGAGAGAAGGGGGGGGAGGAGGGTGTGCTCTGGTAGCCCGGAGGTGCCCAGGAACCCGTAAGCGATGGCTCTCTGGCACTCCTCTTGCTGGCTCTCCACTGCTGGTACATGGCGCTGTGCTGTTCCTTCCCCCCCGTAGCCGGTGGGGGGGGGGGCACTCGAAAATCACCGCTGCTCAGCCCGGCCGCTCTGATTTCATCACAGGTACACCCCACGGGTAATGGGCTTGGCACCACCTGCATGGCGCCCATATCAGGCCCCTCCCTCCACGTTGCCAGGTGAGTCTTGACCTGGATCCTTATATGATTTTAAAAGCCAATCTAAAGGAATATTGGTGGTAAAAAAAAGCATTTGTGGATTTAATTAACCCTTTAAGGGGCATGGCAGGGGCGTGTTCTATGCCCACATACGTTTGCTAGTAGGTGTCCCTCATTCCCATCTCAAAAGATTGGTAGGTATATCGTATAAATGTACCTGATAACTGGCAATGGACATACCGCGTGTGCAGCATAGGAATGGTTGAAAATAAAATTTTATGAGCATTGCCTGTATTTTTTTTGTGACTGTGCATTGGTCAGCTTGCCCTTTTGTAAATCTAGTCTGTTATCTTAATTATTTCAGGACATCTGTCATATTCGGTTCTTTGTTTACAAAGATGATCCGACTGATGGAATGCAGCAGTACTAAATATTTGCGTTACAAAATATCACAGTACCAACAGCTGATGGCACTCCCTTTTTATATGAAAGAATAAATACTATTTTTGTTTTAGTTCTTGTGGAGCTTTGCCATAGCCATGCCTTTCGAGTTATTGCAGTGCAGCTCTAACAGCAGATCACTAGGAAATGCTTGTAGAATAATGATTGAGAAAAAAAATACACAGCAAAAGTGGTTCTGGTAAGAATTGCACTTAAACAAAATGGGGAACAAAATGCAACCTCGTTTTTGTTTTTGTTTTTATGAACGCGTAGGTAAGTGAGTTAAGCTTGTTGAATTTTATTATCCAGACTAGACAGATAACCATTGGGAGAAAGATTAGAGGCTGATTTGCATGGAAAAGTGATAGTGCGTTTCAATGAACAATTCACATCATGTGCAGAGAAGTCTATATTGATTATTTAAGTAATGTGAGAATTTTTTTTTCATCTTGCAGATATTTCCATAGTTATGTTTTGGAGCTTGAAAAGTAATTAAAATAATTGCATTTGCATTGAGCTTTATCAGATAACAGTAAAGTAAAATTTGGCACAGTTCACCTCTTATTTTCACAAAACAGCACAAGGGAGGGCTTAGCACTTTAAGATTCATTATTAACCACTATTGAACTCTGTATTCTACAAATTTACCTGCTAGTTCAGTTTAGGCATACCCATGTCTCTGCACAGACTCAAAAAATCACTGAGGAATGAGAGTCAGAAAGTTTTCTCTGAAAACAGTGGTACTGTTGCAATGGTTACAAGAAAGGAGAAACTTTTTTCATTTATTTTTTGCGTGCTTCTCTGCGTTTTATTTCTGGACATAGTATTAAATATGTTTTCATAGCAAACATTTTTTTTATGGGTGTTAAAAAAAAAAAAAAATTTACACTGGTAAACGTTACTGGCACAAAGTGTTGTAGATGACAGGTAAAATGTAAATACTATAGTGTACAACTATAGAGAGATGCATTTTACACTGTAAGCTACAAAATACTATCATGGGAGACACTTACGCCGGCCATACACTAGGAGATTTTTGAATAAACATTCATATGAAAATTCTTAGTACATTCAATTATTTGATGAATGTCTTGGAAAAGTAATTACAAATTTTGTTTGCTTTTAACGTTTGATTTTGGAATGCCTGGACTTTCCTGAACAAAAGCTACATACACTTGGAAAATTTGTTAATTCGAGAAAAAATTTCCATCCTGCCTTTTAAAAAAAAAAATTTTTCACTGTGGTAAAAACCAATCCTCTATTTGAGCTAACTATTAGAAAATCGAACAAATGTTTTTAAAGCTAACATGTTAAACAGTGGTCTACTAGTGTATGGCCTGCTTAATAGTAGTTCAGTCAAATGATGTCACACTACACACATTGTTTTTTGGAAATTCTATTTAGGGTCAATTTCATTCGCTATTGTTCCTGGAACAAGTGTCTACATTGAAAGAATTACCATAACCATTTTTTCTAGGAAAAATGCTAAAATGCTAAAATTAATTTCCCCTCCTTATTTAAAAAATAGAGTGATTTAATCTCCCCAGTAGGGAATGCCTACTGCTATAAAAACCTGACAGAGGGTCAAACCCTGTCGCACTCTATCCCAAAAGAATACACTTTAAGTTTTAACTGCTTCCTATCCTGCCACTTTACATAAACAGCTGGCTGGGTGCTCCATTGTATATATATCTATATATCATTTATTGATCCTTGAAGGCTCTATGGTGCTCCTTGGATTTTGGGTCCCTTTGGGTCCCTGCATCTAGGCTATGAAGTAGTCTCACACATGTGGTACCTCCATACTTGGAGGTACTGCTATGTCTCCGAAGTATGCCTATGCTGTGTGTAAGAAAAGACTTGTGTTAATCACTTCAGCCCCGGAAGGATTTATCCCCTTAATGACCAGGCCATTTTTTTGCGATACGGCACTGTGTTACGTTAACTGACAATTGCGTGGTCATGCGACGATGTACCCAAATAAAATGGTTGCCCTTTTTTCCCACAAATAGCGCTTTCTTTTGGTGGTATTTGATAATTTATTTTTTGCACTATAAACAAAAACCGACCATTTTGAAAAGAAAACAATATTTAATTTTGGCTATAATACATATCCAAAAAAAAGTAAATAAGCAAATTTCTTCATCAATTTAGGTCACTATGTATTCTTCTACATATTTTCCGTAAAAAATCCCAGTAAGCCTATATTGATTGGTTAACGCAAAAGTTATAGCGTCTACAAACTAAGGGATAGATTTATGGACTTTTTTTAAGAACGATTTTTAGCGGGATTGCGGCGGACAAATCTGACCCCAAGTGGCAATTTTTGGGAACCGGTGACACCAATACAGTGGATCAGTGCTAAAAAGATTGCACTGATTACTGTATAAATGGCACTGGCAGGGAAGGGGTTAACATTAGGGCCGATCAAAGGGTTAAATGTGTTCCCTGTTGCTGCTTTCTTACTGTGTGGGGGAAGGGCTGACGGGAACAACACAGAGATCACTGTTCCTAATCACCAGGAGCAGCAGGTGTCCATGTTGTCCCCTGTCAGAACAGATGTCTGCCTTGTTTACATCGCAGGTGGAAGATGGACGCCCACACTATCTATTGCATGAAACAATGTACAGGTTCATCAGTTCGCACAATAGAGCCGCACTGCCACAGTATATATGCTTTGAGCGTTCTTTAAGTGGTTAAAATGGCATTTTACTTTTTACGAAAACAATGTAGCAGAATAAATTTTGGCCCAAATTTATGAAGAAAGATTATTTGCTAAATTTTATAACAGAAACTAAGAAAACACGTTTGTTTTTCAAACGTAGAGATATATAATATAATATATACTGTGGTGGTTAAATACCACTAATATAAAGCTCTGTATGTCTAAAAAAAAAAAAATCAAACCTTTCATTTGGGTACAGTGTTACGTGACTGAGTAATTGTCATTCAAAATGTGTCAGAGCTAAAATCTGAAAATTGTTCTTGGCCGGAAGGAGGTGCGAGTCCAGTACTGCAGTGGGTAAAATGTGTGTGTTTTTGTACATGCTTTAAGCGTGTATAGCGCAAAAAAAAAAAAAACACTGAATGGAACTATTTTGTACCTTTTTTTTTTTTTTTTTTTTTTTTTTTTTTTTTTTTTTAATATTGTTTGTAATTGAGAAGTCAAATAACTGAACAACTAGAACTAGATAGTGTATTTGCCAAAATCTGTTTTTGAATCCTACCAGAAATGTTAAGAATGAGTCCTGGAAGTGTTTTGTCTTGCAGCAAAACTATAATTAAGGCAGTTACAGACATTTTTTTTTCACAATAAATGATCCGATCAAAAGAACATTCTAAAAAAAAGTTTTACAATTTATAAATTTGAATTACATTTTTATATTTTACTTCCCTTACTGTGTCTTAATTGTTTAAGAAAGTGGTTTAATATATGAAATCTATGTACTGTATATGCAGCCACAGCATAATTGTCTAGTTTTTTTATATCTTAAAATTAGATATTTATATTTTAAAAAAAAGCAAGGACTCACAATTTTCCCTATTCTGGAGCAATAGCTTTCCTCTCAACATAAAACAAACTTGAGCATGAAATATTCAGAGTCCTACATTTAGCTGTAAGCTGTGTGTTCTGAGAATTTCTATTTAATGTAAAACTTTTCTCTAATAAAAGAATAATTGAATCCTTTAAACAAGTCATCATTACACTTCCTATGCAGATAATCTCTTTAGCTTTAAACATGCAGTTTTTGATAAAAAAAAAAATTGTTTTAAAAACACGAATCTTGATTTGGAAAGGATTTTTTCCATTTACTTTTTTGGAATTGATGTCATTCTTGAGGATTAGAAATGACCATTCCTTTTCAAGGATTTACTACAGCCATAGCATATAATCAAATATGGTTGTCCTTTTTACATACCACACAAGAAATGAGTTTGTTGGACCTCTTCATGCTACAAGTAACCTCAACTCCACCCACTCAGATCTTTCTGTAATTGTGTGATAATTACTACTTTTGAGTACTTAAATGGCTTATCGTCCTTTAAATATTTGGCTGTTGGCATTTGGGAAAGGGGATCACCCTGATACATTGTGTTGGATTCCTTCCTTTTGTAAAATACAACTTTTAATATGGTATAGGGTAGTGCCGTTTTAATTACTGCCAAAGCAGGGAGTGCTTGTGGGCTCTACCAAATAAACGTTACAAAATGTTCTGTACAGTGCCTTTGCTTAATTTAGTATTTTTCTTTTACAATAATTATCCTAAAAGCTACAGGTTTTAAGATTTGTAGTTAAATGTAGATGTGAGCTTTTTCAAGTACCTCTTGTGCAAGATAAATCGGCAATTTGTACAATGCAAAATGAGTTTGGTTAAAAAATCGGGTAACATAAATTTGGTATATCATTTATTTTTTTTATTTGCTTTTTGTGTTTTGAGAGTTTAATATCTTTTTATCTATTTTACCTACTATTTGTGCATTTTTCTTTTAAAAACTAGTGGAGATTCAATACTATGACTAGTTAGGCATTGGGCACAGACATGGCCATACTTCTTTTTTTTTTTTTTTTTTTTTCAATGTGCATAAATGGTGACTCTAACAGTTAAGGGTATAGTAGTCTGTGCTCAGATGAACTCCCAAAAATACGTCCCTTAAATTCCAGTTAGACTTTTTGCAAGTTTTGTTTTCTTTTCTCTGGAAAACCTGCTTGGCATTCTCATTAATTCTGTATGCAGTTTTTGTACTGAGCATGCTCCCTGCAGTCCCCTTTCGTAGCATTAATAATCTGCCTGGATGAGTTCATTGCTGGGGTTATATAGGTAGTCAGGAGATGGTCCCTTGACAGTTGTGCTCCTGTACAGATCAGAGAATAGATCTTCAAACAATGTTCACATGTGTGGAATTTATCTCATGTGTAAGCTGTATGCAGGCTAATGACATGAACAGCGCATTGTTTCTATACATATATGGCACTAGCATCTAACAAAAAAACTCTCTCTCGCTCTATATTCACACAGTATCTCACAAAAGTGAGTACACCCCTCACATTTTTGTAAATATTTTATTACATCTTTTCATGTGACAACACTAAAGAAATGACACTTTGCTACAATGTAAAGTAGTAAGTGTACAGCTTGTACAACAGCGTCAATTTGCTGTCTCCTCAAAATAACTCGACACACAGCCATTAATGTCTAAACGACTGGCAACAAAAGTGAGTACACCCATAAGTGAAAATATACAAATTGGGCCCAATTGGCTATTTTCCCTCCCCTCATGTAACTTGTTAGTGTTACAAGGTCTCCGGTGGGAATGGGGAGCAGGTCTGTTAAATTTGGTGTTATTGCTCTCTTCCATACTGGTCACTGGAAGTTCAACATGGCAAGAACTCTCTCAGGATCTGAAAAAAAAGAATTGTTGCTCTACATAAAGATGGCCTAGGCCAGTGATGGCGAACCTTGGCACTCCAGATGTTTTGGAACTACATTTCCCATGATGCTCTGGCACTTTGCAGTGTAGTTGAGCATCATGGGAAATGTAGTTCCAAAACATCTGGGGTGCCAAGGTTTGCCATCACTGGCCTAGGCTGTAAGAAGATTGCCAAGACCCTGAAACTGAACTGCAGCACGGTGGCCAAGACCATACAGCGGTTTAACAGGACAGGTTCCACTCGGAACAGGCCTTGTCATGGTTGACCAAAGAAGTTGAGTGCCACTTGCTTGGCATCATACCCAGAGGTTGTCTTTGGGAAATACATACAAGTCCTGCCAGCATTGCTGCAGAGGTTGAAGGGGTGGGGGGTGGGGGTCAGCCGGACGGTGCTCAGATCATTCACTGCACACTGCATCAAATTGGTCTGCATGGCTGTCGTCCCAGAAGGAAGCCTCTTCTAAAGATGATGCACAAGAAAGCCTGCAAACAGTTTGAAGACAAGCAGACTAAGGACATGGATTACTGGAACCACGTACTGTGGTCTGATGAGAACAAGATAAACTTATTTGGTTCAGATGGTGTCAAGCATCTGTGGCGGCAATCAGGTCAGAAGCACAAAGACAAGTTTGTCTTGCCTACAGTCAAGTATTGTGGTGGGAGTGTCATGGTCTGGGGCTGCATTAGTGCTGCCGGCACTGGAGAGCTACAGTTCATTGAGGGAACATGTACTGTGACATACTGAAGTGGAGCACAATCCCCTCCCTTCAGAGACAGGGCCGCAGAGCAATATTCCAACATAACGACATCCAAGGCAACCACTGTCTTGCTAAAGAAGCTAAGGGTAAATGTGATAGACTGGCCAAGCATGTCTCTAGACCTAAACCCTATTGATCATCTGTGGGGCATCCTCAAATGGAAGGTGGAGGAGCGCAAGGTCTTTAACATCCACCAGCTCCGTGATGTCGTCATGGAGGTGTGGAAGAGGACTCCAATGGCAACCTGTGAAGCTCTGGTGAACTCCATGCCCAAGAGGGTTAAGGCAGTGCTGTAAAATAATGGTGCCCACACAAAATATTGACACTTTGGGCCCAATTTGGACATTTTCACTTAGGGGTGTACTCACGTTTGTTGCCAGCTGTGCAATCACTTTACATTGTAGCAAAGTGTAATTTCTTCAGTGTTGTCACATGAAAAGATATAATAATATATATACAAAAATGTGAGGGGTGTATTCACTTTTGGGAGATAATGCATATGCAGAAATCGGTACCTTTTGTAAAAAAAAAAAAAAAAAAAAAAAAAAGTTTTAATTGGTCAACTTGATATGGATTTTTTTATTTTTATAGTTAGCTGCTTGGCTACAATTCTGTTTTATTTATCATTCACCAGGGACACGGGCATTAAATCCTGCCACCTAAAATCCGGTCCCGGTATAACTCCACCTTTAACTGTCATGCCCGCGTTTCTTTTGCTAGTGTCTTAGGAGGTTGGACACCCTTTTATTCAGCTCTACTGAAAAAAGTTTAACTGCTTCAGCCCCGGAAGATTTTACCCCCTTCCTGACCAGAGCACTTTTTGCGATTTGGCACTGCGCTGCTTTAACTGACAATTGGGCAGTTGTGCGACGTTGCACCCAAACAAAATTGACGTCCTTTTTTTTCCCACAAATAGAGATTTTTTTTGGTGGTATTTGATCACCTCTGTGGTTTTTATTTTTTGTGCTATTAACAAAAAAGCGCCAATGTTGAAAAAAACCCATACTTTTTGCTATAATAAATATCCCCCAAAAAATATATATAAAAAAAAATTTTTTTCCTCAGTTTAGGCCGATATGTATTCTTGTTCTACATATTTTTGGTTTAGAAAATCACAATAAGCGTATATTGACTGGTTTGCGCAAAAGTTATAGCGTCTACAAAATAGGAGATAGTTTTATGGCATTTTTATTATAACGTTTTTTTTATTTTACTAGTAATGTCGGCGATCTGCAAATTTTTTTTTTTTTTTTTTTTTTTTTTATCGGGACTGCGACATTATGATGGACACATCAGACAATTTTGACACATTTTTGGGAGCAATCAGTGCTATAAAAATGCATAGATTACTGTAAAAATTTCACTGGCGGTGAAAGGGTTAACTACTAGGGGGCGATCAAGGGGTTAATGTTTTCCTTATTGTGTGTTCTAACTGAAGGGGGTAGAGGACTGTGTAGGGGAGATGAAAGATCACTGTTCATACTCTGTATGAACAGACAATCTGTTCTCACCTCAGAGAACCAGGAACTGTGTGTTTACACACACAGATCCCAGTTCTCCATGTGCCCCGAGTGACTGCGGGAGTCCGGCAGTGATTGCGACGGCGGGGCACTCGCATCGACTCAATGAGCGAGCGGGGGGTGCGCGCCCATAGTGGCAAAAGATATAAAAGCAATGTAACGTAGGCAATTCCTGCAGCTGAGCCTTGTTGCCGCAGTTACACCACTAATATATATATATATTTTTACATTTTTATTTTTACATTTTTTTTTTTCCTCTCGTAACTTAATTTAAGATTTCCACACCACTGCTTGAGCTAGTTTCTACATAGTACCTATCATGATTGGCATATCTTCAACCACTTTGGAAGCTGTACCCAGAACCAACTGCAAGATTGTGGAATGCCAGCTCGGACTGTGTCCTTTTGGGCACCAAGCTCTTCATTGTTGCACTTGCCAGACCTTTGTTTACTGCCTTAGTTACTTGCAGGGGGTGCCTTACGAGGTCCAGAGCCATGGCACGGCTCCCAGTGTGATCCTGCCTCTGACAGCTGGTTAAGGGAGTAAGCTTTTTGAGCTTGAGGCCTTGGGAGCTACCCAACATTTGGTACTGGTTAACGTGATATTAAAATATATATAAATATAAAAATATATGATATAACAAAAAAAATGTATCTGCATTTTGCTTTTTTATTTTTATTTTTTTTGCCATTCTTCCTTCTGTTTTTAACCAGGTGGTAAAGCCAGTAACACACCTCCTTGTATTAGAGTGCCTCCAAACTGAGATACCTTTGGACAGCAGAATTAATAGTCTGGAGGAAAACCTTGTTAGATGCTCTTTTAAATACACTACCACATTAAAGCCAAACTCCGCCAACACCTTTTAGGCAGTTTCAGTCTTTTTTTTTTGGTCAAGATTTTACTTAAAGTGGTTGTAAACCCTTACAAACCACTTTGACCTACAGGTAAGCCTAGATTAAGGCTTACCTGTAGGTCCAAGAAATATCTCCCAAACCTATACAGTTTAGGAGATATTTGCCCGAAGACGGGCACCGCTGTCTACGGCGCATGCGGCGTAGACAGCGGCGCGCAGGCGCACTGAGCGTGGCATCCTCAATAACAAAGATGCCGCGCGTCTCGGCTCCCGTGCACATGCGCGGGAGTGACGTCATCACGGCTTCGCCGAATGACAGTGGCGGAGCTGCGAGACCCACCGAGAAGATGGATGCGGCGGACTACAGGGGACAGCAGTGACTTCGCTGGCTCCTGTGTCAGGTAAGTGACACATAATGGGCTACTATGCGATGCATAGTAGTCCATTATGCCTTGCCTTTGCAGGGAATCAAAGAGGAAGTAAACCCATCAGGGTCGTTGTAAGCACCACTGTCAATGGTAAAAGGTCAACCCTCTAACTGCTACATATTAAGGTCAGCTTGTTCTGTTGAAAAACAGACTTATTGGCAGGACAAAAGAATCTAAAAATAAAATCCAATGCAGCCATCCAATCTAAGCCCTTGTACACACGGTTGGAGATTCTGACGGAATGTGTCCCTCAGATCGAACCGTTTTGTCGGATATTCCGACTGTGTGTGGTCTCCATCGGACTGTTTCCATCGGAGCATCCGACGGACCAAGTTTTCCAACTTGTTGGTAAAATTTTCCGACAAAATGCTTTGATCCGACATACTCTGATCCATGTGTAGAGAATTCCGATCGGACAAAGTGCCACGCATGCTCAGATCAAATTCCTACATCAAAGCTATTGGCTACTAGCCTGAACATAGTCCCGTCATAACGAAATAACGTCATCACGTTCTGAACGATCGGATTTTCCGACAACTTTGTCCGACCTTGTGTATGCAACAGTTTTGGACAAAATCCGACGGATTTGGTTGTCGGAATGTCCGACCGTGTGTACAAGGGCTAAGAATTGGTAAGCTGCAAAATAATTTAGTTCCATCCAGTCTCTCTGATCTCGTTCCATTGCCTACCTGTAGTGACTTGGTCTCATTGGCATCAGCTGCCTGGATTAGAAAGTATGTAAGGTCTTACCTCACTTTGAACAAAGTTGTCCACTGCTATGTGTTGCAAAATGTCTTCTCAAAGATCCACATAGAATGGCCCCACTGCTATGGGTTACATTGGCCCGCAACCATACTGCTTCTGAATGGCGTTGTCGTCTTTGGAAGCTTATTCCGCTTCAATGGATGACACTTAAGTTAGCCACTGTTTTAAGTCCTTCCTACTGTATATGAGTGAAAACTCACTGAATAATCTGAGCCCCTCCAGACAATGTAGTGGAGATTTTACCCTTTGAGATGGGATTTATTGCTTGGTGGTCTGGAGGAGACCACATATACTCCAGTAATCCATGTTGATATACTATCAAATGGATAGATTGGCGTTCCCCAGTACGAACATCCAAAAAAAATGACCTTTTTCAAAGTAGACAACACATGGTGATCCTCATAATTTTATTTTTCTGTCACGATTTTTTGGAAATAAAAAAAGTGCTGATATTAAGGTGGTAAGCAGCTTGCTATGGGGGCACCTGAGCCGAGCCTTTCCTGTTTGCAGGGAACTATTCATTACTGGAGGGTCAGCAGCCAGGTCTCAATAAGATCTTGCTGCAGCTAAAATATTCTTCATGCACCACGTTTTTGTCTTTTTCATTAAACACCTTTTCAAAATTGTTAAGGCTTTACATTTAATGCTTTAAATCAGAATTCTAACCTCCTTTTTATATCTGGAAACCTTGAGGGGCCCTAGTCACTGGAAGATGGCTTTCTAGCTGAACTACAGTCTTCTGAGGAAGTCTTCTCAGATCCCTTCCTTTATTTTATGCTCGGTCAAAATGTCCTATTAGTACTACTAGGTTATATGATTCTTGGAGACATGTATAGTGCGTAATTGGCTAGTCAGGGTTCACATTTGGTCCATTACTCCTCAGGAACTACCTTGGATATTTGGTTGGAAGCACTCCTTTTTTTTTTCTTCCTTTATCTTGGGGCTCTCTAACTCCCAGTCTGGATTACAATATACCCTCTTTTTTGCTTCTCTGTGTGTGCATTTGGCTTTAAGAGGATTCAGGTTTAGCACCCCTTAGTTTCCACATGTCCTGTGGCTAATTTCCTTCTAACAATCAGATTTGTTATGCTACAAGGAATCCAACAGCTATCTCTTTGTTTTGCAAGATTGGCTTTCTGATCAGGTAACTTCTTATCTTGCTCCTTCCTTACCCTGACTTTAAGGGTTAGAAATGCTAAACTTAAGCCTCCTGCTATTGACCTGCTGGTCTTATTTTGTACATAATATGCCTATTAAACTTCTCTTTAGGGATCTTTTTTCCCAGTACAGTCTGTTTTCTTCCATTTGGGTAGTGTGGGTTTCTTTCATCTGTTTTATAGGTAGTGTTAGTTGGTCCTCTATAACTGGTTAAGGCTCGTCACACTTCAGGTGACAGCTTTTCTTTAGTGGATGTTGGCTGTCCTACACTGGAGCATCAGTTTAATCCCTAGAGTCCTCCCCTTGGTCATGGAATTGCCCCTATTTTGCTTGACCTGTTATTCAAATTGCCCTTATTAAGGCATATGATCTCCATATCTATCGGACTTCTCAGTGGCTGCATTACACCCCTCAGCTGGACTGCTTTTGGGTGTCCCAACTCTTTCAGAATTATTAAATGACTGTGCACCTCAATGGACAATTAAGAAAATGCAAATTTCTCTTTTTCTTTGTGTCTGTGTCATTATCTCTATTTTCTGTTTGCTCACAAAACTGGAAGCATGACAATTGGAGGTAGGGTTATATGGGGACTGGTTTAATTGTGTTTGAGTTTATCAGTGTCTGAACCTCATGACTGTTTGAGAATTGCTGGATTCCTATGTTTCTGAAGGGACTTGAAGAAAAATTTATTTTATAGTACATAATTTTTTTTTAACCTGACTTCATGTCTAATTCTTTCAAGCAAAATAGAATGAAGTTAGGGCTTTGCTTATATCAGGCAGGGGGTCCCTCAAGAGAAATCAGCTGACAAAGGCAGAGGAAAGTCAGTGAAGCCACAGATGTTGCAACCAGTATTCCTTTTTTGATGCTGCATGAAGTGACCCCTATGTAGAGAATTTGTCTATTAAAGGAATTTCTAGGAAGGCTGGAAACCTGTGTGTTGATTGGAAACTATTTATACGGAGAGCCTGTCATTTTACTCCACTCAGAATCTTCAAATATATACTTTTTCTATTTGGCTCAAAACAACCTTTTACAGTATGTTCCTCTCAGATTCTTGTAAGAGGAAAAATTAGGAAGTAGTCTGACTGCTGACTGTGCAAACATTGTTCTTTCAGCTAGTTTGCTTATTTGCGGTGTAGTGATTGTATAGTCCATATCCATACATCTGTTCTGAACTGTGAGGCCAGACCTTGTTTTTCATTCATCTCTAATCTGAAAAAAATTACTAACCTCTTCTAACCTTGGGTTGTCTGTCTTAACTGTCCAAACCATACTGTAGGTATAACGTATGCTTTCCAGTTGTTTAAAGCGGAGGTCCACCCTAAAGTGGACCTTCCGCTCATTGGAATCCCCCCCCCCCTCCGGCGCCACAATTGGCACCTTTCAGGGGGGAGGGGGGTGCAGGTACCTGTACAGTACAGGTATCTGCACCCACTTCCGGGATAGCTCTCTGCGGAAAGGGTCGTTGATTACGTCCCTTTCCGAAAGTCCCCCGCTGCCTGCTGGGAAACGCACAGATCCCAGAGGCAGCGGGTCCATCCTTATTGTGCAGTGCGACTCGCGCATTCGCAGTAGGGAACCGGGAAATGAAGCCGAAAGGTTCCACTTCCTGATTCCCATACCCAAGATGGCGGCGGCAGCACCCGAGAGACGATCGAGAGATCGGCTTCGGGTGCCGACATCGCGGGCGCGCTGGACAGGTAAGTGTCACTATTTTAAAAGTCAGCAGCTGCAGTATTTGTAGCTGCTGGCTTTAAAAAAAAAAAAACCCGGACTCCCGGCGGACTCCCGCTTTAATTTATTTGACAACATGCAAACGATGGTATCAACAGGCATCTGATTGATACACATATATACAAACTAGTTCAAATTAATATTTCCCTAAAGGGGCAGCAAATACAAAGCAAGTTCATAAAGCAATCCAGTTTTTAAATGCTATATCGGTCATTTTCCCAAACCTGTATACAGAACACTTGATCATTAAGAGACAAGAGCAGAGCTGACAACACAAAATCCAGGCCGTGTAGAGTTTCTGCAGTGGAAAAAGTACACATTTTTATTGGATAGAGCTGATTACACATGTCTGGAAGCTGTGGATTCAGAATGTGCCTGGAATTTTTCTTCATCCCTAAAACCCTTTTTAATAGCAATCAGATGGCATTGGAGCTGAAATGTCTGTTTTACTTTGACTGTGTTTAGGTTTAGGTAGCGCAGTGGTTAACTTTCCTATTTTATTTCTTCTGTTGAGATCTGAGCATTGTGGAGTACAGTCAAAGTGACCAGTGAAAGATTGCCACATTTACCTGTCTTAGCTACATCTGGTGTTTGTGAACTGAGCCAATTGACCTTCACAGCTTCCTGGAAAATTGGAAGTGACTGCAGCTCTGTGTGTGAGCAAGTTTGCTCTTGAGAAGCAAAACAAAGGAAGCAAAATGAGTGGCTATTACAAGCAGATTATGGACCCTTGGTGCTGATTATCGTAACTCTTTCATATACTTCTATACATTGTGCTTTTTGATGCAGCATATAATTCAGCCTCTAAAGTTACCTAAATATAGTTCTAACATGCTTTGTTATACTTAGTTGTTTTTTAAAGGAATCGCTAACTCTCTGTCGTTGGGATCTAGGTGATCAGATCATATTTTTCATTGTTTATTTAATATGGAAATGCTCCATAGTTGCATATTTTTGTTTTAATCACAAGTTGAAAGTGTCAGTTTGACCTGATCTGCAGGTGTCCTGTGAATTATTGCTGCTGGTTGTGCTGGAAGGATAACTGATGTGTAGGCGGCAGTGAGTTATCTGATCCCAGAGGACATCTAGGCACTGTAGTTGACTGTTGTGTGAAGGATCTGTAAATGCTGTAGGTTATGTGTACTTCAAACTGAAAGCAGAACAAAAAGTAGCCCTTAACTGGTTTAATCTCTTGCTACAACAGGCTTAATTTTTCTTCCCTTTTCTTTTTTTTTTACTGTACCTTGACTTCCTTTTTTCAACGCAGTCTATTCTTTAAGGGAAACCTATATTGAGGGAGCTATGTAGACTATTACTGAACTCCTTCTCAAGTTGTATGTTGGGCTAAGCAGAGGAGTTGCTAGCATTGTACAAAACCTGGGGCACCCTTGGGGACCCCAAAAAAGAATGCTGTGACATGTGGCCACATCTCTTTGAACAGTGGGCATGGTTTAATAATACGGGCCTACAAAATGTCCCTAATTACTATGCAATGAGCTAGAGTCTCACAGATGCAATTAAATCTTTAAACAAACTTTCACTACATATGCTTTTCAGCACACAGAATATGGACACAGAGCTGCCACTTTGTCTGAGCTTACCTTAAGTGAGCCCTTTGTTTAGATAATCAAAGCCTGCATAGCAACAAGCAACGTTTGGGACAATGAACAATGTAGTTAAGTATAAGTATTGTATGGTACGCCTTACAAAGTGTAGCAGTCCAGAGTATATAATCTACAGCGCAATATAAAAGGTAAACTAAAAAAGTGCCCTCTTGGCCCTTGTACACACGGTCGGACATTCCGACAACAAAATCCATCCGTCGGATTTTGTCCGAAACTTGTGTTACATACACACAGTCAGATAAAGTTGTCGGAAAATCCGATCGTTCGTAACGTGATGACGTTATTTCGTTACGACGGGACTACGTTCAGGCTAGTAGCCAATAGCTTTGGTCTAGGAATTTGATCTGAGCATGTGTGGCACTTTGTCCGTCGGAATAGGCTACACATGATCGGAGTATGTCCGATCGGAGCATTTTGTCGGAAAATTTTACCGGCAAGTTGGAAAACAGTCCGATGCAGACCACACACAGTCAGAATATCCGACAAAATGGTCCGATAGGACACATTCCGTCTGAATCTCAGACCGTGTGTACAAGGGCTTACTCTACTGGCTTGAATAGGGAACACCTTACCAAGACTTAGTAAAACAAACATATTAGGCTGGCGACAGAAAAAACAATCATTAACTCATTCCCAAGGGTTTCCAAATACTGAAAAACCTCTACCTTTTGATTTTGGAGCTGTTGGCATTTATCATGTACAATCGGATTTTCCGACAACTTAGTCCCAACCGTGTGTATGCAACATCACTTCCGGACCTCTTCCGGAATTAATCTGTCGGAATTACTCAGACGGATTTGGTTGTCGGAATCTCCGACCGTGTGTACAAGGGCTCAAATATTAAATGACCACGACTGTGCTATTGTTTGATTTTATTTCTTTGTTTTGTTCATCCTAATATCAGAACATATGATATTTCCCTCCTCTTAAGCTATGCACATAAATACATCAAGATCTGCATTGCCTAAAGCTAAGCTTAAACATGCAACTGTCGTTGTCCTGCTGCTGCTTTTTAAAACCATTGCAATTCCTTAGCTAAAATAACCCACTTTCTGAAGTGCAGAAATTATTTTAATACCATTTTGTTGTCCAGAAGTACAGCTTAGAAATGATCTCCATCTTCAAATGAACTCTGAGCACTACAGAGTATACATATACTTCTGCACGCACAGAAACCTTTTAAATAGACATAAGTTCCTGGAAGGTGGTAGAAAGGTCAGGCAGGCCTCTGGCTTAATCCACTCTTTCTGCTCATTAGCAAAAGGTCCTAAACTAGGGTTATAAGACCGGAGGCATAATGACCTCCTTGCCTGTACTGTACAAGCCTGTGGCTTTTTATATTCTCATTTTGCTATATTTTGAGTTTAAACAATGAAGATCGGCATGCGTGCCATATTAATGCCTAATGGTAACAATGAATGCAACAAAGTTGGGCAAGCTTTATAAAGGACTCAACTCCCTAGGCAACTAATATGCGCAGCAAATAAATTTACATATACTGTACACACACGAGAAGAACATACAAACACCGTATAGATGGTGTACTTGGTGGGATTTAACTCAAAAATATTAAAGCCACTGTGCCAAAACATGGTTGTTAAATTAGTCAAGAACAGCATTTGAGGCACTTCATGATCTCGACCCTGGGAACAGTAACAATCGATGGTAAACTTACTGCTCAGATATTAACCTATTTAAAAAGCAGGATTCAAGGTCTAAAAAGTGTAGCATGGTTACCATGCAGTAATCACAATGCATTTAACTGGCTCACAGTGTTCTTATTATGACATGTATGATATAATATAATGTTAGAAAATAAATAGATGAATGAACACAAGGTGTTCAAGCCAGCCGACTCTGATAGGAAATTAACAAAACATGTACACAAATCACACTAAATCAGTTGGCATAATGAATCAAGTGCCTTAATAAATGAACATCTTAAAGTGGTTGTAAAGGCAGAAAGCGACCAAAGCAGGAAGTGGGACAGGAAATACGTGTCAAAACTAGGTACCCACAACCCCCCCCCCCCCAAAAAAAAAAAATCACATGCCAAATGTGGCATGTCAAGGGACAAAGATTGCTTAAAGTGGATGTTCCATTTTTTGGGTGGAACTCTGATTTAACAAGAAGGGAAAAAAAACGAGACTTTAGTATCTGACAAGTAGAAAAATGTGCTATGTAAAGGTTTTCTCACATTTTGTAAGCATATGCTGTGTAGCCTTTTCAAAGCTCAGGATCTTCTGAGAGATTTGTAGTAGCTTGCTGTAATTGTCGCTCCCTTTCCAAGGTAGTTAACCAGCAATAACCTGTTTAAAGTTGGCCATACACTGTATATCATTATTAATACAGGATTTATATAGCGCCAACAGTTTGCGCAGCGCTTTACAACATGAGGGTAGACAGTGCAGTTACAATACAATTTTTAATACAGGAGGAATTAGAGGACCCTGCTGGTTATAGCTTACAATCTATCGTATCTCTCCTTACATGATTGAACGCCACTGTATACATTTCATCTGATACCTGATGAACTAGCCCAAATTTTCTCAGTAGGTGGCCTTGTCGGCTACCTTCTGCCCAACATCTCTCAATTGGAATATTGTTGGCTAAAAACATCCCAACAAGGGGATTTCTCCGTCTTCACTGTATAGTGTGGATAGAGGATTTTTTTCATACAGGCTGAAGAAAAAATAAAAATCTATAAGTGTATAGTCAGCTTAGGTTTTCAAGGCACTGACATTTATTTCTCAAAGAAACCAGTAAAAAAAAAAAAAAAAAAATTAACAGATTTTGTGCCTACACTACTGTTAAATCTGAAATCCAGGCATACAACATATACATTAAAAATATTAATGCAGTTGTGTATTTATTAATATGATTTTTTAAATGCAAGCTTGGTAAATACCTGAGTTTGACCTGGTATCATCATTTTGCAATTACATGTTAGAGGTGCTCAGACTAGAAGGGTGGAAGAAACCGCAATAGGAGCCATTAAGTAGTGTTACAGAGCTTATGTGCCAACAAGGAATCTGCTGATAGGATAAAGCGGAATGATAGAGCGAAGCCTTGCCACTACTGATAAACATGCTCTTTGCAATAAATTAGTGTAAACCCCTTACTATGTGATCACGTGATTGCACAGCTCAGTCCACTATGTGTCTATGAGAAGCTTGGTGGGGGGGAATTTCCTACCCTCTTGACTACAGATGGAAAACTGAAAGCTGGTGGGTGACTTCACGGCTCAGGGAATTATTTCTACTTTAACTTCAGCATGGAAAAGTCAGATCTGTTTCATTGCAAGGCAGGAATGTGTACATTTTTTGGATGTACTAAGATACAAATGTTATAACTAACATAAAAAGATATGACCGAGAAATGGGCAAGATACAACAGACCAAGATACAAATGGAGCAAAACGGCTCCCATGTTTGTATTTCATTTGTGTATTTAATAGTTTGCCTGGAGATCAGCTTTTCGGTGTTTCATCAAACCGGAAGTGATGGAAAATCTGCAACACAGAAATAAAAATGCTTTCTTTTAGTAGAATGGATATTGTTAATGGAGCACTCTAGCTGTAACTGTGGGGGTGGGGCTGGTGGAGATCCAGAATGGTGAGTAGGGTCAGTGGTCTGGATCTCAGCAGGATTTTTTTTTTTTTTTTTTTTTTTTAGTAAGCCTGACTGCTTTACAGTAATGAAACCTAATGGTTCAAGTGGGCTTCTACATCTGTTGTCACAAGTCAAACCAAGAGGCCAGCTGTGTCCCACCCAAAATGATTAGCATTTGCCTGTGAAGCAGGGTGGATTTGAATTAAATCAAGTCGATTTAAATAATGATTTAAATCTCTAGTAAAAAGGCTTGATTTAAATCGACTCAATTTTAAATCACAATTTTTAAAGAGCAACTGTCATCTCTGTCCCACAGCGGCTCCTCTGACCCGCTGTTGACTTTAATGGGATGGCTGGTGATGCGGCAGTGATGCAACAAATTGAGGGGCATGGCAGCAGTGGATGCCTGCTAACAGGCACTGCCATGATGGAACTGAAAGGACAGGTGCTCTTTACGTGTAGGGACTTATCCTTGCTTGTAGCTAGAATCTTTAATAATTGCAAACAAAATTAAGGTTTCCCATGTTAGAATAATAAGCTTTCAGGTTAGTAAAACAGCAATTCAATCGTACAGTTTGTAGTGTACATAGATTTGAAAAACAATGGGATAAAGGGATATTCCTGAACTTTGTGCATCAGTGCAGTGCGTGTTTATGTCAGCTTGCAGATCTTGGATTCATTAAATTAGTTTACCAAAATGAAAATATTGAAGAATATACAGCCTCATGCTACTTAACTAAGCTCCATTTCATGCTGAATACACAAAATTATTAATGTGTCTTAAATAGAAAAGTATCTTTTTAGATTTTTACTTCAAAAGCATTTTATTAAAACACATTTTTTTTTTGATTTTTCATTGATTTTTATCCACCCTGTTTTGAAGTCGCAGCATGATCCTTGTTCAGTTATTTTGGTACTCATTTTGCAAGGCGCCTCCTCATTTCTGACAGATCATGGATGATGAGTTCTATATGTTCTGAACTCTGTAGAGTTTTTAGATAACAAAATAATCTGATCAAACATTTTATTTTAACATCTTTCACATTTTCAAGCATGGTGTGACCACAATAAGCCTCCTAGTTGATCTTCTTTAGTGATGTAATGCCTTAAATCATCCAATTCAGTTTAACTGGCAAGTAAAAAGTTTTTCACCTAATAAAAATGACAGGTTGTCATACATTTTGTTGGCTTTCTTCCCTTTTAGGAACAGAAATTTTAGGCCCCATTCACACTAGCAATCAACAGGATTGCACTGCTTTTTTTCTGTATGACTCGCCTGAAGTTCTGTGCAGTGTGATTTCAACTCATTGATTTTGAATGGGCTGAAATCACACCTCACCACACCAAAAGTAGTGAATGCCTGACTTTTGGAAACGCACTGCAACCAGATCACATGGTTTATTTGTACCATGAGATCCATTCCGGCAAATGTGCTGCATTTGCAACCTGTGTTTGAGGTGGTGTTAACTTTGCGCTGACACCCACTGCAGATCGCGGAGGCATTGCAATTTGAATGCGTGCAGGGAATCCGTTGTTCTGACGGATAGTGTACACTATTGAGAAATGCCTGGGATGTACTGCGCATGTGCTTTGCATGCTCTGTACGGAACAGCACAACAGCTGATTTTACAATCAGCTGTTATGACAGTGAGAAGGCACCAGCGCACAATAGCTGACGGAAGAAATTATTCTGTCAGGTTGTGCCTGGCCCTGCCGAGGCATGTTCATGTCGATGAGGGGTGGATTTGTACATGTTGGGGCGGATTTTTAAATCATGGGCAGTGCTGTGAAGATGAAGGCGGATTTTGCAAAGATGGCCAGTGTTGCAAAACTAGTTTTATTCTATTTTTCCTGGATGCTTGCGGGCCGTGCCCATCTTTTATAAATCTGACACCCGACATGTAAAAATCCGCCCCTCACCAACTTAAACATGCCTCGGCAGATCCAGGCACAATCTGACAGAAAAATGTCTTCCGTCGATATTGTGCACAGGCACCGTCTCAACAGCTGATCGTAAAATCAGCTGTTGTGCTGTTCCGTATGGCGCATGTGTGGCACATGCACCGTACATCGTGGGCACTATCTGATCATCGGCATGGAATGTGGATCATCGGCATGGAATGTGGGTTTTCCGCAATGCATTTTAGTGTGAATGGGCCCTTATTACCATTCTGCTCTTTTGTCATTTGCTCTAAATGAGAGACTGCAATTTTTAGTTTCTATAGGAAAAACAAAAGAAAATTAAGTAATTGGTGCCTAATATAGTTTAGAAAAAAAAAAAAAAGAAATTGGGGAAGGCAACGAAAGCCAGACTCTTGCATCTCCCTTGCATTTGCTGTTCCCACCTTTTGTGACAGGATGAAGCAACAGTTTTGGGAGGCAGAATCCCAATGGTGGCCTTTTTAGTGCAAGAGGTTTGGTTTTGGATATGGTTTGCAGAGTAGATTAATATTTGGGTTAGTTTAGAGAGGTTTGGTTTTGGATATGGTTTGCAGAGTAGATTAATATTTGGGTTAGTTTAGAGAGGGTTGCGGTAAAGTGGGGCCTTCTGGGAGAGCCTTATTCTGCATTGAAAACTGGCAACATTGAAAGCTAACATTTCAGTAAAAAGATCACAGATTGACATGGAGGCCAAGAAGAAAAGATGCAGAACAGAAATTTGATGCCCATAATGCTACATTTATACCCGGAACTTCTTGCTTGGCAATTTCAGCTCGTTACCATGCAGTTAAATAATTGCAACTTCTGAAATTTTTTTGGGTGAGCTTTAGATCCTCGCTAAAATTGCATTTAAAATTTTAGTTTTTCATTAACACCGGACAGCCTTTCCAAGTGCTTGTAATATTTAGTACTTTATTATGATATCTTCAGTCTACATGTATTGTGTAGGTGTTATGACTGGGGAAAATATACTTGCGACCCAAAGTCGCTCTTGTTGGCATTAAGCATAATGAGTAGGGAAGTTTACTTGCAAGTTACAATAAGCTTCTGAATTTGATTCCCTGGACAGGTAATTATTTGGAGCATGGAAAATGCATTTAAAATTTCTTTTTCTGGAATACCTGTATTTCAGGCAAGAATCGTACACAAGAGTCTGCTCTTTAAAGCTTTGGCTTTTGGCCCATAAAACTAGACATACCTTCTAAATGAGACTAGGAGGAAATTGTCTTGAAAACTATGCAAAATTCAAAGTAATTTTTTCTCTTGTTCAGTTTGAGTTTTGCAAGCCGGTTGTAAACAAAATGTGCAGGCAATCTACAATGAAACTGATAAGGATCAAGATGGATGTATACATTTGTTTTTCATCAGAACTGTTATGACTGATGGCAATCAAATTGATTTTATATTTTTAATCTTATGTCCTCTGGCAGTCTGTCCAACCATTAACACCCTTTTTGTTTTCTCCTTTTCAGCCACAATCTGTTAAGTACATCTGTGTTAATGTATACATAATCCAAACATCTTGTTTTGATGCACCTGGAACAGATTTAGCTGATTTATGAAATGCAGGGTCTGCTTTAGGCCTGATTCACACCTATGCATTTTTAGTGCTTTTTGCATTTTGCAGATTTGCACTACAGTCCATTTAACACGGTTTCCTATGGAACACGTTCTGTAGTGCAAATCTGCAAAATGCAAAAAGCACTAAAAATGCATAGGTGTGAATCCAGCCTTACTGCTATCCCCCCCAAACAGATTTGGGGTTTAAAAGAACCCTAAAAAATAGATTTGATTAAAAAAAAAGAAAATGTGTATATACCCTGTCCCGACTTTCCCTCTTCCTAGAGGTGTGCATGTTTCACCTTATCCATGTCTCCTGAGTGCTCCCACAAGAATTCCCACAACAATGCATTCTTTCAAATGACCAGCTAGGGGGGTTCTTGCAGGATTCCAAATGCCTACCTTTTCCCAGTAAGTAGCAGTCAGGTGCAGTAACTTTGCCCATGTCTGCCAAATACTTTGGAAGAATTTACCCATGGTAGCTACAGGTCAGAACTGATTTGTTTTTAAATGGTTGGTTCACTTTTACAATAAAAATTGCCCATACATTCCAGCATCCCCCAGTATATTTACCACTTGAAGACCAAGACTTTTCTGCCACTTTTTGTTTACAAGTTTAAATCAGTATTTTGTGCTAGAAAATGACTTAGAACCCCCAAACCTATATATATTTTTTTTTAGCAGGGACCCTAAGAAATAAAATGGCAATTGTTGCACAGTATTTGTGCATTGGTTTTTCAAACATAATTTTTGGGGAAAAATACTATTTAATAATAATAAATATATATATATAATATATTCTCATATGGCTCAAAATTTGTTTCAAGTCCTGAGCTAGCCAGGCCTCAAGGGTAACTTTCTACCAGTTGCCCCACCCAACCTCTACCAGTTGCCCCACCCCTATTTCTGCCCCTAAACACGCCCTCATAAATGATCTCATTAAATGACACTTAAATGTTTTATGCAGAATTGAGCAACTTTATCCGTGTCCATCATGCCAGGGAGTCGATGAGTGGAAGAGCAGTACTGGCCACATTATAAGAGCGCTGAGGGACATAACTGGAACAGCTTTGATTTCAATTGCTGTGTTCCCGCTGCTTGGTGTCCCGTACAGCCCTGCCCCTGGCTGGGGAACTTTGATACATGTCACTCATTTCGGAAATGTAATGTCTATCAAATTCACCGGGACAAGGGGGAAGGGCTATGTGTAACAGCAAGTGCGAGGAACACTCGGGTATTGAAATGAAAGCCGCTAGTGATGTCCCTCACGCTCTGATGATCCCGCCACTTGCTCTCCTCTTTCTTCCCCTCTGAAAGCCAGATCCAGTGACTAATGAGCCTCTCGGACTACTTTCATGAGAGAGCCAGCAACTGGCTGAAGAAAAAGATATCAAGGTTATGACCTAGACCTAGAAAAGCAGATTCCTATTAAAAACATGTGTTTAATGTACTGGGGGTGCTGAAATCAATGGGTAATTGTATTGTAAAGGTCAACTTAACCCATTAAATCTTATTTTACTGCTTAGTAAGAATATTTAAATGCTTAAATGTCCATGGACTGGACTCAGGTTTACTGTACATTTCTTGTGTCCTGTAATAATATAAGAAAGTTTATTACATTTTCTAAATGATTGTAAGCTTCCTATTAAAGGTCTGTCGGCATGGTCAGTCTTTTAGTCTCCTATTGTCTACGTTATATGTCCGTTCCAAAATGAATTATTTGTTTACTGTGGTTCCTTTTCCTAATAATGTGTCGTGATTATAGTTTTTAGAGTGAACATGCATTATTGGTATGCATTTCCTATTGAGATGCCGTTATAGCTTTGCAAATGCTTTACTGTAGTTAAGTGATTATAAAGGAACGCAAAATGGCTGAAGGTACTAATAGATGGTCAGTGAGGCTGCTTTATATGCAAGCAGCACTGAGAGCATCAGCCATTGAAAACCTAAAATGTAAAATTGATTTTTTTTTTTTTTTTTTAATGCCACGAAGAAGCAGGTATAGCATTATCATCCCCAGTGGAATTAGAGTGGAGGATTTAAAAGAAAATGGTATAATATTTCTTTTACACATTGTAGTTGCAAATGGCATATAGGCACAATTAGCAGATTGTCCAATATTTTTCTTCAGAGTAGATAGCCCCACCAATCTCCTTGATAATTGTATGTATTCCTTGTAGTCATCAAAGAGTTTCATGTTTATAATCCAAACAATTCACCACCTTTTTATCAGAATAGATATCAAGATGTACTTAGGGGGAATTGGTGGAGTTTTTTTTTTTTTTCAAACACCTGATTGACTTGCTTTTATTTATCATGGTCAGAAAATGGCCATGAAACATAACTCACACTATTACATTGCACATCGCATATGTGTATAGATCATACTATACTTTGCATTTTTTTTTTTTATTCCTGTTGTGTGTCTTTTGTCCTGACTGAATGTGCAGCAAAAGGCACTTTTATGTAAGAATGTGCAAAATGTTGCTTTTATAAAAATAAAACCCATAGTATTGCGTACATATGGGAAAGTCAAACACCACTGCCAAATTTTGTTTTTATTTTTTTCAAATATATAAGTGAGACTATAACTTACCTGGTGATTACCATAGCCCAACAGGAGGATTTGTACATGTGGGTCAGTTCATAGTGCACAATCAAATACCTCTTCAGGGAGTTCTTCATCTGTTTAAAATTATTGAGCTTTTTACACCTTTTCCTTGAGAGGAACATTTTATTACATGTACTTTTATAGCGCCTTCAATTTAGGCATTGCTTTACATAAACATACACATCCGTCCCTTCCCTTAAGGAGCTTACAATCTAAGGTCCCTAACTCATATCCATACATACATACATAGGGCCAATTAACCTACCAGCATGTCTTTGAAGTGTGGGAGGAAACCCACACAGGCTCAGGGAGAACATGCAAACTCCAGGCGGTTGGGGCCGTGGTTGGGATTCGAACCGCTGATCCTATTGCTGCTAGGTGGAAGTGCTAACCACTTAGCCACCGTACTGCCTTAACATTTTAGAAATTCAGACTTTTTTTTTATTTGTATACACAGAAGCATTGTAGTAATCCAGGAAAAAGGTTTAAATGAAAATTTGTCAGAAACATCCTTAGGCACCTTAAGGTTGTTTTATGGAGGATCAGGGTCAGTTATGCAGTGACTATATCAACAAATCGTTAGTTAAAGCGGACCTTGCACTTCTGTGACAGTTGCTTTTCAATCACAATTTTAGTCTCCCCACAAAAAAAAATGTAGTATGAAAAAAGTAGACCTACATTTCCACTGTCTTCTATAGTGCAAGGGGGGACATCTCCATCTTGTTGACAAGATAATGTGGAATACTCCATATCACACACAAAAATGCTCAAGGATCTTCTGTGGGAGATTTGGGCAAATCCATATTCCTTAGATCTCTCCGGAAGGATGATGTCACCTAGGCGCTGTGGATATAAGAAAGGGGAAGGGAGGTTCTATATTAACTTTTCCCTCACATGTGTTTTTAGTGTAAGTTTAGTGCAGCATTTCAGCAAATTAGAGAGTTGTTCACAAACAAAGGAAATTGCTATTTAGCTGCAAAGTCCACATCTTTGCACTGCAAGCTCTAATAAGGACAGGTACATCTGTGAGAATTTCTACAGACATTTAAAATTGCTAATGAATTGGTATACATGCATGAGATTACATATGTTTTGCATTTAAAGATTTTTTTCCTATCAAGAACCATCAATCTAATGTCTCTTTAGACATGTTAAAGTGGACCTTTTTCAAAAAAAATTACAGCTCCATACAGCTCTGCATGCTGGTATGAAGAAATTGTCTTACATTCATTAGTTAAACATTTTTTCTATTACTTACAATTACTGCTTTTTCACTCCCTGGTTGAGTGAGGCACTGGTGATGTAACTCTGGCCTCACAGATGCATTCTGTGACGTTCCTGCCACGGGAGGCAGAGCCAGAGTTCTAGGAAGTAAAGAGAGATGGATTAATCTGCCCTAAGTAAACATGTCCACTGTGAGAAGCAGGGGGAGAAAATTAAAAATAAAGTATCGAGTAAAAAGTCTGAAATCGTATAAACGTATCAGTTGGAATTTTGCCGTTCCTAAACCTTTCTAAGGTGCCTTTTTATTTTTTTTATGATAAATAAGGGGAAAGTTCCTTTTTCGAATCTAACGTTTTGTTATGACAGTTTTTACATGGTTACAATATTCCAGCTTGGACCAATGTTGGTGTGTGTCATGTCTGTGGTATCCCCTTAGAATGTCTGTTTTAGACACCTGTACTACAGTGATCCCCACTAGCTTCTTGGTCCTGTGCCAAACGGCTGCCCTATTGCATAGAGAGCACAGTAGGTCACTCGCTCAGGGTACCATTCAAGGAACACTTTGCATTTGCTCAATAAATGAAATGCGTTCTTTGATTGGATGAGGTGGAGAGACAGGGTAGTGATGCCTGTCCGGTTTGCTATTCTTCCTTCCCTTTGATGTTCTCACACCAGTGGGTTCCATAACTGAACGATTAGGTGATCCTGTAGTTGTGCATTGATCAGCTCCCAGCTTTGATGCATTTTCTTTTCGCTTCACTAAAATTTAGAAAACTAGAAGCTAGCTGCTTTTCATTTTATCTCTTCCTATTTTTCTTTTTTTTCCGTGGTTGTATTTGGTATAATAAACCTAAGCCTAAAAGCTCTTATTACTGGATCTTTTAGAGATATTGTAGATTGTGTTAAATGTTCTACAGATGTATGGTTATTAAAGAATAGTTGTCACAAAAGAAAAATGGAGCCTGCTATTGTTAACCTCTTGTAAATGCTATCTGTCTGGCTGTAATGCAGACACTTTGGCTCTAGCTCTGACTTGTAAGAAGTATGCATCAGGTGAAGTCAGAATTTATGAATGGCATGTAAGTTCTGGTTAGTGACTTAGTCGCTGTAAACCCTCTCATATACCCAGTGACGTGAACAGCCTCAGATGGTGCACATGGATGAAACAAATCTCCCTACATACGTTTTACATGTATATCTGCAGTCTTCAGCTTCATATATTCTTTAGAAAGTTCAGATTGTGTTAGATTTTCTCTTCCTGTTCAGCACTGCAGTGAAGCCTGGGCATACAGCCAAGACGGCTGATTGGAGGAAAGGCGCACACACCACCTCTCCTTAGAGACTTTCAGAGCTGTTTGTTGCATTGTTAAGCTCTCTGCTAATCTTTTTATAGCATCCTCCCCAACACACAGCTCAGGCTGCTTTATCTCGGCTGATGGAGAACTTGTCAGTGGTAATCGGGTGGATAACAGAAGAATGGAGCAGGAGACATCCACGGGACATAGCGTTTTGAAGAGAGATCAGAAAACACTGCAGATACAGGTGCCCAGCTCAAATTTAATGAATCGGGTTTACATCCATTTTAACAGATTCAAGTGTTTGGGTCATCTTGATAGCCAGACGCATCATTCATGGGACTGACAGGTTTTCCTTAAAGTGGTTGTAAACCTCAGACATGAAAAGTGAACAAAGCACACCCCCCTGTAGTGTGTACTAGCCTGAATCCAAACCACCAAGTTTGGTTCTTCTATAATCTCTGATCTCTCTACAATCTGCATGATTCACCTATAGAACTCAAAGTCAAAACCTCAGCCTCCCAAGAGTTGGCCTGTCCCTTTCTCCAGCACACTGGTGACTCCGACTTGGCTTTCTATTTTTCTCTATGAGCCTCATAGAGGGGGTGTGTCCCTTTTCCTCCAATCGGCTATGAGTTTTCATAGAGCTCTGTGCTCTAGTTCTGTAGTGTGTATGATATTAGACCCCCACCCCCTGCTTTCTGCTGCTGAGAGATGCTGTGTAAAATGAGTGTAGTAGAAGGCTGTAGACAAGAGAGCGCTGCCGATTAAACAACTTGCATAGGAGGATTTTTTTCATCTCTGTGCATCACCTGAAGCTAGTCATTTCACTGGGTATATTCAAATAAAACAAAAACATTCCCCTCTGTATGATGTGCAATAAAAGGATTTTAACAAACTTTGTTGCAGATTCCTACATTTTGTTATTCTGAAGAAATCCCTTTGTGTTTGTCTGTATCCATGTGGGAAAGTGAATCCTAATGGGAGTGGTTTCATAATTGTCGATCAGCTGCTGCACCTGCAGGGCTGTAATGATGAAACTTGCAGGGTCTGCATTCCTAGACGTGATTTCCTTTTTGGGAGCATCTTGCCAAAAATTTCATTTTTGTTGCAGGAGGTACCTGAAATCTGGCTTGTAAATTAGGGCAGATGTCTGGAAAAATCAGTGAGCCAATCACACACAAGCAGGAAATTATGTTTCTGGAGGGCGTTCTGTACACATGCTGTATTATCATTTATCATTATACATTTTAGCCCACCTAAACACCATATACCCAGTTTTTTGTAAGATGTTGTGCTGATAGATGCAAAGGATGTTGCACTTTAAAATTGTACATCCCAGTGGAATGGCGACAAATGACACTACAATAAATTATCCATAGGTGACACTTTATTTATTTTTATTTTTTTCAGGTGACATTTTAAAAGCCTTTACATGTTCCCACATTAGAGTTGTACAGAAGGACTGGTGCTAGAATTATTTAGCTCAGTCTGGCGTAGGCGCGCTTTAAATTATTATTTTTTGTACTTTTTTTTTTTTTTTTTTTTTTTTGATCAATAAAACCTGTATGAATAGAAAGGATGAGATTGCCAAGCTGTAGGGATTGGTCCAGATATAAATTATTTTATGAAAACAATAAAAGTGCATATTAAGAGTTAACCACTGATGCTTTGGGGGTGGGGGGGGTCACACAACTTCTCCTTCATCAGCACTATAATACAGTAATAAGTACAGTATTTTATTTTGTAACGTAAACGTTTCTCTTTTTTATGTTTTAGGATTTGTGTTTTACCCCCGAAACATGTTGACTGTCAACTTTTAATATACCCTTAAATTATGAAAAATAAATATTTATATTTAGAACAGTCTCCTTATGGCTTGGCACAAGAACCCAGGCAATAGAGAGCTGTCGCACCATAACAACCATTTGATAGTCAAAACTGCTACTAACCTTTTGAGTTTTTGGTGCGCCACTAACCCAGTTCCGAAGCAAAAAAGAAGACATGGTTTAATTGCAACCACACCAAAATAAATATATAAATACACTTTACATTCATGCCATTTGCCAAGTAATCACTAGTCTTGGCATTCAAATTTCTATCTCTGTAATGCCCTGTACACATGGTCGGACTTTTCAACAGAAAATGTGCGATCAGATCCTGTTGTCAGAAAATCCGATCGTGTGGGCTCCATCAGACTTTTTCCGTCTGAATTTCCGACACAGTTTGAGAGCAGGATCTAAAATTTTCCGACAACAATATCCGATCGTTTAAATTCCGATCGTGTGTAGACAATTCTGACGGACTAAGTGCCATGCATGCTCAGAATAAATTACGAGACAAAAGCTATTGGCCTCTTTATAGTCCCGTCGTACGTGGTTTTACATCACCGCGTTCTAAACGATGGGATTTTCCGACAACTTTGTGTGATTGTGTGTATGCAAGACAAGTTTGGGCCAAAATCCGTCGGAAAAAATCCAACAGATTTTGACGTCGGAATGTCCGACCGTGTGTAGCTTGGCTCCTGCGCCTTGACATACAGATATTTCTTCAATATGGCTGCACCTAATGTGAACTTTGTATGACATTGTAACTGGACACTGACAAACCAAGAGAAAATATGCTCCTTTATCTGGTAAACCGTTGCATACTCTTTTTAACACTTTTCTTTATGACATTGCTTTAAAGCTCTGCTTATTTTGAATTGGAAAATAAAGTACAGCCAAGGAATGTGACCCCAGTGAACACCGTCTGATTTTTAAGAATGTTTATTATATTTTTTTTATTTTTAGTGGACACATTTTTTTGCCTTGATTAAATAAGACCGTATTGCTCCCTAACTGTAAAGGAATGAGTAGTTAATGCGGAAGGGGTTAATCTGCTGTTACTTTTAGATTTTGAAACCGTAATGGCAAGCTGAAAAGCAGACAGTGTTGAATGCATGGTTGTTACCTGGGAATAATATGTTTCTTCACTTATGTACATCTGCGGACTTATTAATGCTAGTCAGGTTATGTGCAAGGATTCAAGAAAATTCTTTATTCCTCATTGACTCCTGACAGTTATTGTACCTAGGAACTGAGTAACGTGTTCTGAAGTGAGCAATTATGGAAATGTTTACTTCACTGGCTGCATGTAAATGTGTTCAGAGAATGTACCAGAATTTGTCCTTGGGGTATTTAATTCTCCTCAGGGCGATGAAAAGCAAATGATTTCTTTCTTTCCCTCATATTTTTAGTTTTATTTTTTTATTTTTTTTGTTGGTAGGGTTGTTTTTTTAAATGATGAATGTAGAGCAAAACATCAAAAACTGCCAAGTCTTAAAAACCAAAACCCCGTAGTACTTCTAGTTCATTTCTTAAAGTGCTAGATACAGAGTGACATATGCATGTTGTAAATTCTTGTCGTAAAACAAACCCAATTTATAAAATGTTGCTTGAATAAAACTGTAAATATATTCTTGTTTAGGAAAGGTGTTGCAAAATTATTTTTTTAAATCCTTCTATGAGACCTAGGTAATTTTTAAAGATGTGCCAGTCCTGAAAAATATGCAATCATTTATTAAATATTACATGCATGTGATTCTTTGTGATCAAGCCACACCAGAAAGTCAGGCGGAGATTAAGGAAATAAACAAATGGCTGAGGAGCTGGTGTAGTAAGGAGGGGTTTGGGTCCCTGGATAACTGGGCCGACTTCTCAGTCAGTCACTAGCACTATAGAAGGGATGCACTGCACCTAAATGAAGAGGGTGCAGATGTGCTGGAAGGCCAAAAAGTTAGAGGGGTTTTTAAACTAGAGGATGGGGAGGAGGGTCTAGAGGTAGATATAGTCAGTCAGGGTGGAACATAGTCCAGAAGGTAGTATTGGGGGCATTATTGGTAGGTTGACTAAAACACATAAACCCAAGATAAGTCTAGAAACAAGTCCTAGTTGCAATCTCGGAACACCCAATAAGAAGGTAGTATGTGACCAGTCTAAACTACATGGAATGTTTACCAATGCCAGGAGCCTGGCGGACTAGATGGGTGAACTAGAGATACTTTTGTACGAGGAGGATTTGGTTTTTGTGGGAATTTCAGAGACTTGGTTCAACAGCTCTCATGATTGGCTGGCAACCATTCAAGGGCATACCCTTTATCTCAGGGATAGAGGGGGCAAAAAAAGGGGAAGGTGTATGCCTGTATATCAAGAATAATGTACACATGAATGTGAGAGATGACATCACTAAGATAGCTAAGGAGGAGGTGGAATCCTTATGGTTAGAGCGCCAAAGGGATGAAGCTACAGGGAAAATAATACTGGGAGTAGGCTATAGGCCCCCTAACCTAAGGGAGGTGGACCTCATATGGATTAGCAGCAAGGATTTTAATTATCCAGACATAGGCCGGGCGGAGGGAACCACGCATTTGTCTAAGGCTTTGCAGGACAATTTCATGGGTCAGATGGTAGGTGCACCAACTAGAAATACTAGAAAATTACTAGATCTACTGATTATCAACAATACAGACCTGATCGCGGATGTGGAAATACAAAAGAAAAAATTCAAAAGAGCCAACTTCCCTGAACTACGAACCTTGCTAGAAAATATGAATTGGAATAAAATCTTAGAAACACGGAGGAGAGCTGGGTTCGCTTTAAGAGAGTAATAAATAAGGTTATTAGCCAGTGCATCCCATTGGGTAATTTTAGAAGTGAGAACAAAAGTCCAGGATGCCTTAAGGCCAATGTAAAAATGCATATAAAAGCAAAAGAGAAGGCCTTCAAAAACATCATCATCAGCATTCAAACTGTATAAAGAATGCAGCAAGAAATGTAAGGGTGCAATTAGGACGGCTAAGATAGAATGCAAAAGACACATAGCGGAGGAGAGCAAAAAATAAATCCCAAGAAATTCTTTAAGTATGTAAACCGTAAAAAAAGAACAGACCATATTAGCCCCATAAAGAATGAGGAAGAACATCTGGTTACAAAGGATGGGGCGATGGCGAAGGTATTGAATTGATTCTTCTCCTCAGTCTTCACAAGGGAATCGGGGGAAGCTTCAGTAACCAAAACTGTAGTGAATGAATATAAAATGTAGCGCTAGAGAATAAACACATACGCATATGTTTGTGATAAATCCAAAATGATGTGGTCATACAATGATAAAAATGTGGAAAAGTTCAGTGCCTGTAATGATCCTGGAAAGCACCAATACAAAGTCCACCACCAAATAGTGGCTGGTAAAGAGTGTAATACACTGGAACACTCTGACAATGAGGGCATCAAAGGTGGTACATCTTCAATCAGGAAACAGGTAAAGTAAATCTTACTCTTACCAGAACAGGTGGACTCGAGTGTCAGCAACGAGTCATAAAGGCAGGTATTCTGAACATCGACAAATCAACAAGACTCCGGGGGACCAAGGACCTCCAAATACGACTCCAAGGAATGTTATAAACAGCCGCTGTACCGGACTTCAGATGTTGAAAACACCAAGACTGGAACTTGGGTGCAAGAGGTAAAACTGGACCACACAGGATCTTGCGTACAAAAGTATATGCAAAGAAAAAATGCCCCCCAGAGTCTCGATTTGCAGATGTTCGGCATACCTGCCTTTGACTCATTGCCACTGACACTCGAGTCAACCTGCTCTCGTAAGAGTCGGATTTACTTTACCTGTTTCCCGATTGAAGATGTTCCACCTTTGATGTCCTCATTGTCGGAGTGTTCCAGTGTATTACACCCTTTACCAGCCACTATTTGGTGGTGAACTTTGTATTTGTCTTTTCCAAGACTGCTACAGGTACTGAACTTTTCCACATTTTATCATCATTGTATGACCACATAATTTTGGATTTATCACAAACATATGCATATGTGTTCTCTGCTGCTAAATTTTATATTCATTCACTTCCTAGCATTTTTGCGTTAGCGCAGTAATATTCACATTTACCAAAACTGTAGTGTTTATCCTCACAGAAAGCACCCTCATGGCTTAGAGAGGACAGAATTAGAATTAGGACACGTACACAAGAGCGGAATGTCTGACAGAGAAAGTCGGAAGGAAGCTTATCGTATATTCCAATCGTGTGTAGGCCTCATCAGACTTTTATTTATGAAAATTGTGATGGACCTAGAAATAGAATGTTTTTAAAAATATTTCCGACGGAACAAATGCCTATTGGTAAATCACTCGACTGTATGCTGTTCCGACAGACCAAAAAGGACGCATGTTCTGAAGCAAGACCGAGATGGAGGCTATTGGCTACCGGCTATTGAACTTTTTCTAGTCCTGTCATAAGTGTTGTACGTCACCGCATTCTTAACGATCGTATTTTGGTGTGAAGGACGGAAGACAGTTTCAGCGAACTCCATCGGAAAAAGCTTCAGAGTTTATTCCAACGGGAAAACCGGTCGTGTACGTGGCATTAGAATTGGGAAACTTAACATTAATAAATCACCTGGGACTGGATGGCTTGCACCCAAGGGTACTTGGGAACTCGGTCAAGTAATTGCCAGATCATCGTTCCTAATTTTTACTGACAGGAATGTTACCAGTGGTTTTGGAGAAAAGCCAATGTAGCACCAATATTAAAAAAGGGCCCAAAATGCATCTCTGGGAATTACATACCAGTTAACCTAAAATTCAATAGTATGCAAGCTCTAGGGAGGGGATGATAAGGGACTATATGCAAGATTTTAGTAGTGAAAACGGTATCATTAGCAGTAATCTGCATGGATTCATGAAGAATCATTTTTGCCAAACCAATCTATTAACCTTCTATGAGGGGGTGAGTTGCCATCTTGATAAAGGAAGGCCCGTAGACGTGGTGTATATGGATTTTGAAAAAGCATTTGACACAGTTCCCCATAAACGTTTACTGTACATTACATGGATTAAAAACTGGCTACAAGGGCACGTTCAGAGGGTGGTGATAAATGGGGATTACTCAGAATGGTCAGGGGTTGGTAGTGGGGTACCAAAGGTTTCTGTGCTGGGACCAATCCTATAAAATTTTCATAATTCATAAACGATCTGGAGGATGGGGTGAATGTCTCAATCTCTGTATTTGCGGACGATATTAAGCTAAGCAGGGAAATAACTTTTCCGCAGCATGTGGAAACCTTGCAAGAAGATCTGAACAAATGAATGGGGTGGGCAACTACATGGCAAATGAGGTTTAATGTAGAAAAATGTAAAACAATTTACAAATGCCATACTGATGACCCCATAATAGGAATAAAACTTTTTTGCAAAAGGGAGTTAAACAAGACTCGTGCCTACTCAATAAAATTTGAAGAAAAGACGTTTAAACTTAAACTACGTAGAGGATTCTTTACTGTAAGAGAGGCAAGGATGTTGAATTCCCTTCCACAGGCGGTGGTCTCAGCGCTGGACATTGATCGTTTCAAGAAGCTATTAGATAAGCACCTGAACAACCACAACATACAGGGATATAAAATGTAATACTGACATATAAACACACACATAGGTTGGACTTGATGGACTTGTATCTTTTTTCAACTTCACCTACTATGTAACTATGTTTAGGTTAACCCTACTCCAAAGTCGTGTGATTTTTGCCCAGATTTCAGGGTATGCCTGTGTAAACCTGAGGTATATGGACCTCGACTCACATGAAAGTTGGCCCACAGTAGTACAGGGACTACTTTGAAGTTAGGGCGACTTTAAATCGCAAATATATGAATGGTTATCATTGGAAATCATGGGGAACAACTTTTCATGCGACTTTGTAGTCCCAAGTCGCACAAGTGTCAAAGGGGCCTAAAGCAGAAATCCTGTTGTGATTTTTATCTTTAGTTTTCTAGCTAGTCACATGATGCCCTGACTATAATTTATGTGGGGCACAGCTATAGAGAGAAGAGTATTGTAGTGAGACCTCCATTTTTTTAATTTATAAACGGTCTGGCCAAGTGATTTCAAAGCAGATTTTTTTTTTTATTTTTTTTTTTTGCATTGGATTGATTCAGCAATAATATATTCCTTATTTAAAAAAATAATGAATATACTGCATATGTACAGAACAGTGTCATTGGGGGAGAAAAAATTGAGGTGGATACTGCCATTCTTCCATTCCATCCACTCAGTTGCTGTCATTTATACCAGAACACGTTTGTTTAAGGCTTTTTTTTTTTTTTTCCCCAGCATAAGTCCTATCAGATTTTTTTCCCCAAGTATAAATTCACCTAAATTCTTGTGCCAGTGAAAAAAATGTACTTCACTTACCAGAATGAAAAAGTTGTGTCTGCAACTACATGAGCACAGGATTACCTCGCCCTGCCACTCATGGCATGCTGAGATTGTACATTGAGGTGCATGTGTGCCATGGTGTACAGTTGGGGGAAATAATGCAAACAAGGTGCTGTATGAGATTTTATGGCAGAAAAGTCCTACAAAGACTATCGTCTTAAAAAAATCACCTGTAACAACTGCAAATAACAGGCTAGTCGTTTTTGTTTTAGATTTTTGTAAGTAACAAGCAATGTTCTAAACCAGGGGACTCAAACTTGGGGCCCTGCAGCTGTTTTGAAACTACAAGTCCCATCATGTCTATGCCTGTGAGAGTCATGCTTGTAGCTGTCAGCCTTGCAATGCCTCATGGGACTTGTAGTTTTGGAACAGCTGGAGGGCCACTAGTTTGAGACCCCTGGTCTAAACACATTTACCGGTACTTTCCATGTTTTTCTCTGTCTCATTCTCTTTCTGACAAGCTGCAGACTGGATGCTGCACAATTCACCTTTTCATCCTTTATGGTTTACTAATATAATTTGAGGAACCTGGTTGGTCCTGAGAAATCATGTACTGAAAGAGTTAACTTTGCCCATTTGTCACCACTGCCACTAAATCTTCTTGAATAAATTATTTTAAATCACAAAGTTTTAGTTCATCATTGTGGATTCCAACACCTACGATTTCCTTGACGTTTCAGAAAGTTGCATCTCCACCACTCTGCATTAATGAGAGCTGTTTGCTGACCTTTTCTAGTCCAATTTCTAATTTTTATGTTTCACTTGAATATACTGTAGGTAGAGGTTTCATAATGCTGTGTTTTTTATTTTCTTGCAGAGAATTGAGTTTTGTAGACATTACCTAACTCTTGATTTGTCACACTGGGATCAATAACGTTTCGCTGCTCTTAAACACACACAATCGCAAGGGAAACATAATAATTTTTTATTTTTTTTTATAAGTGCAGTAAAGTTAACGTGTTGTTGAAACAAAAACTCCTCTGACAGCTCTGTAATAAGTACACTGAATCTGGCAAATCTATCTGTAACTTTGGAAGGAGCACACAGTGGTAGCATACACTGGTTTATCTTTAAGTAACAAGTTTTAATGTAATATGTTGTTTTTACCATCTTGCATTCCTTGTACATTTCCAATGTTTGCTAGAGCAAAATATCCAGCCTTAAAGTTTAATTCTGTAGGCTTATTTATAAAAGATCCCCCCCCCCCCCCCCCAAAATCCTATTTTGTTTTACATACTTCGTCTTAGACTGGTTCTTCAGCTGAACTTTGTTGTTGTCCTGTCTACTCCTGACCTTTTTAGAGTTTATCAAATGCTTTATCCTACTTATAGAGTGGCATTGCACAATCTAGTAGTCATCAGACTTTTAGTTGAGGTGTAAACAAAAAAATCCCCCAATAATGGCTAAATCATATAGAGGTTAGGTTTATTTTAACAGCGAGAGACAGAATAACAACAAAAATATCCAGAAAATGCATTTCAAAAAAATTATAACTTGATTGTATATGTATATCGCCGGAAAGAAAAAAGATGTCAAGGGTGCCAGCAGACAACCCTTTATTTTAAAAGTTTTTATTTTGTCTATAGCTAGTTCATTTCAAACCCCAATAAGGATGGCTATATATGGGTACATTCAGTATTATGGATGGGTAGGCTTTTGACAGTCCTCGAAAGTACTATGGTCCATCTTGGAGTACCATGCCAATCGAACAGTAAATCACTTTTATTACTCTTCAGTAAGTGGCCATTCTCATTGACTGCTCCTGTTGTCCAGAGCACATCCAATCTTTGGAAGTGCCCATTATTGCTCCCCAGGCCATCTCTAAATATGGCTTTTTTTTTTGCCTGAATATGACGCTGGTCAGTCGTATTCGATGCAGGATTTGACTGTTTACAGACATATTTAATTCTGTGGAGAAAACTTGCCACAAAGTGTGCACATGAGGATGCACTGAATTATCTGCTGTGTATACATGCATTGATGTGATGAGGAGGAACAGCTGAACACCACTCTCTAACAGAAGAATGTGGATAAATGTAAGGGTCTATTCATATGGTTCTCCATTTTTTGCAAAAAAATAAAAATGTGATTAGGGAATACTCAACCTCAAACAGGGAACTCTGGATTTCACAAATTTCATGAGTTTTTTGAGCTTATGGGGATCATTTGACCAGTGTCCTATAGGAGATTTTCCATATTGTTTCAAGCAGAGAATATGCTCCATATTCATGCAGCAAAACTTATGCATTTTGCTGTGTGAAAATGCATTTCATGCAGAAATTTCATTCTTTCCTATGCACTGCAGTTTCATGTGAAAAGGCAAAATACATGTGCCTATTCACATCTATGTGAAAAGGCAAAATACATGTGCCTATTCGCATCTATGTGTTACCACAAATGTTGGAACACATAGAAAACAATGTGTATCCGGCCGTAATTTTTTTATTTTACAAGAGTCCTAAACAAACTATTTTTCTTGATCTTTAACGGCCAAAACCTTTGGCCTTATCATAATGTAAAGTCTATTGCTCTGGCCTGTCTTTATTAATGACTGCAGTGGTTTATCACGATCTATAGCTGATTCTACTGTAGTGTCAATGGGGAAATAGACTGAATCTCCCAAGACTGTAGCAGGTTATGGGGCTGCCTTCTAAATGTATCTCTTGGGCAGTGTCATCAGGCCTACTCCTTTGCCTTGCATAACAGGCTCTCTGAGTAAATCACATGGATTGTGATGTAATCAGGAAGTGGGCAGACACTAGGCTGAGCGTTGTCATCCCTGGATATAGATTCCTTAAGGGGATATGTACGAGTACATACAAGAAGAGGATATCTGCATTAACACGTGTTTGTTTCGAGCTGAAAATGATGGATAGCCTAAAGATAGCTATTTAAGTTATTGTTAAGGGAAAGGGTCATCTTTTTGTCATTCAAGGTGAAAAGTAAAATGGGCTTAAAGGTGTTAAACCATTGCATCCCCTCTTTCACCTTCAGAATTCCTTCTTTATTCCAAAGACTGGACTGGCAAAAGGGTGTCAGACTTCCAGCTTCAATGTGTGTCTCTCTTCTTCTCCTGGTCTTCCTTCTGCCCCAGGGGCAGAGCCCTCTGACATGGGCCCCCCCCCCCGACAACTAGACCCTGGACTCTGCTCCAGACTGGCAGGCTTATGGTTTGTTCCCCCACCTTCTGGGCCTTGCCTTCCCAGGGATTGGTGGAAATATTCAGGCTGAAGCCTCTGTTACTCCACTCCAAGTTCCAGAACTATCTAGCGAGTTCTAGAAGCCAGGGGTAGGTAACAGAGCTATGCCTTTGCAGCACTGCACAGCCCAAAAACACATTTACCCATGCTCTTCTGCCTACAGAGGACTCAAACTAAATTTATATACACTAGCAACTTAGGAGGGTGCTACATTCACAATCAAATATTTGTTACTGCTCCATCTGTAATGTTATCAATTATGCTGCCCATAAAATAAAGATTGTTCAATTGTAGGTTTTAAGTCTGCTTAAAAAGCCCAGTTCCAGCGTAAGCTTTTGGCTAAACCCGGGAAGAGTTGATTTGTGTCAGTGACTCTGTTGGGAGAAGTTCTCCTCACTTTGCAAAAAATTAATCTGGCTCATTTCACACTGGAACCGGCTGCGGATCGCACAGGAACGCTGTGCGTCCCCATTCTCTGGTTCAGGGCCGACTCTCTTTCCTGAATTCACCCCTGAAACAGAGCTAAAGACGCACATTGTTTCTGTGCAGTGTGCTCCCCAACCACCCAGAAGATATGGGAACTGGCTCCATAGAGAGCAGGTCACATTCCCCTGCTATGTGAATTGGATGCAGGGAAAGAGGCCACTGCCATTAGGGAATGCTGTTCCCATAATGGGTGTACTTGGTGAGCAACTGTTTATATAGGCAGTACATGTCAAACAACAACCACATGAATGGCAGAACCCAAGGTTTTCCAGCAGAACATTGCCCACAGATTCACACTGCATCCGCCGGCTTGCCTTCTTCCCAAGCTGCATCCTGGTGCCATCTCTTCCCCAGGTAAGAGACACACGCACCCAGCCATCAACCTGATGTAAAAGCTGATTCTTCAGACCAGGCCAACTTCTTCCATTGCTCTGTGGTCCAGTTCTTATGCTGGCAGGCCCATTGTAGGTGCTTTTAGCTGTGGACACATGTCAGCATGGGCACCCTGATCGGCCTGTGGCTTTGCAGCCCCATACACCGGGAACTGCGATACCCATTTTTTTTTTTTCTGATTTCAACACCTCAGCTTCAGGGGCAAGATATTTACTTGCTGCCTAATATTTCCCACCCTCTTTCAGGTGCCATTGTAACAAAATAATCAATATTATTTACTTTACCTGTCAGTGTTCATTATGTTATAGCCGATCAGTGTATGTAAATAGAGATGGCCTTGGGTGTGTTCAAAATCCCACATGCCTGGTCCCGCCAGGAAGCCAACACTGCACATGGCTAATCACAGGCTTTGAGACATTTCCCGATCTGTGCAGCTGTGTACCGGGAAATGTCTCACTGACTGTTATTAGCCGTGCGCAGTGCTGGCTTACTGGCGAGATCAGGCATGTGGGATTTCGAACACGCCCGAGCCCATCTCTATATGTAAATATTCTGTACTACTTGTTCTGGTCCACATTTCACCATTCAGACACTCATACAGGCCCACACAAAAATCTTTCCCCAGAGTTAACGCATTTTGGCAAATTTCATCTGTTTTGATATCTAATTATAAGAGTTGGTATATCAAAACTATCCATACTGATATAATGGAACTTAAGTTACTGCTAGCTATTGCCTTGTACAAACTTCTTCAGTGCTACCACCTTTTGTTTTCTTTCTATATTGTCAGAATGTTTTGATTTATGAATGATTATTGATGGAACACTCTCGTACACTGTACTTATGCGGTCTGCTTGGTTTATCTCTCTTTCCAGAAAATCTATAGTATAGCGGTACCTATGTAGTTTGTAAGTATACATTCTATCCTTGAGTCAAGAAAGTTGATGTGATGCATGACGGTCTCTCTATTGTACAGGTCTTTTGAGTATAGTAACCAGTAAGTAATGTAGCCTGTATATAACATGCTCTCACCACTTATGCATTGTTGCAGAAAGTATGTCTTTCATTTGATAATTATTCGTTGTGGTTCCACTTCTCAGGGAGAGCTTCTTGAAATCCATCAGTTTTTCAGAGAAGCACCACTCAAGTTCCTTTGCTGACATTGTCTTTTTTTTTTTTTTTTCCTCTCCACCCCCCCTCACTTCTCCAGCTCATCCCCTTTATCGACAAGCTCATCAGTGCCAGAGCTCTTCAGTATTCCACTCCTGTCTTTTGTGAAGTGATTTTGCCCAGACACGTCTGGCTCAGGGTGAAGTGCCCTCCCCTGAGAGCACACTCTGCAGCCCCAGGTCGCCAGCGCCATGAATGCATTATTATCCCAATTTCCATCCTGTTGCCACGGCAGCACTTTTGGAGCTGCTGGGTTATTAAGTCGTACATCACTAATACCCTGATATGAGCAGAAGTTGGATTTAATATCGGCCTTTGATCAGATTACTCTCCAACAGTCGGCTGTCATTACAAAATTCCTTTGCTTGTTCTGTTCTCTGAGCTTCGGCCTGTGTGTCTGTTTAAAAATGAGTGACAAACCTGAGACGCAGGTAATTTCAGGCTGGAGACATCCTCGGCACATACTAATCTATTTAGCTGACCTTTCCTGAGATTTGTGCATTGTAGCATCTCTGTGTACATTTTTATAACAAATACACCTTTTATGCTTTCTTGGCTGAGTGATACTTTGTTTAAAAGTGTCTCTTTTTTTTTTTTTTTTCCCTCATCCAAGTCCTCGGGTAATGTATAAAACATGGTGCTTCAGGTAGAGATGAAGGGTAAACTGATGTCCCCCTAAATGGCCAGCCTGTGTATGCACCTAACACTTCACTGAGCAATCTGTCAACATGTCAGCAACACATGTTTTATAAAAAGCCTCCAGTGGGAGCAAAGGCTCCTGCCAGGGCTTAGGAAATGCTTTGAATTCAGCAGAATTCTATTGCTAGAGCCCCCAGAGGTTCCTTTTACAATGCCTACATTTCAGAAATTTGAACTCGGGACCCTTAGGGGGTTCTCTCCGAATGCCTGAAAATGTAGAGTTATATTGTTGCGTGTCCCCAAGCGGTCTTTACTAATACCTGAATTCGGAGAAGCTGGAAATTACAGAGCTCCCCAGGGGGAGCTTTATCCACACCAGGAAGAAGAGAATAACTCTGCAGGGATATTGCTTAATGCATTGCTGAAATAAAAGAATTTGAGAGAGATGTGTTGAAGTGTTTTTTTTTTCCTCCCTCTCTCGCTCTCTCTCTTTCTCTGGCCACTCCTTCAGCTTAGCAGAGTCCTTAAAGACAAAGTCAGAGTCTAGAAGCAGCTGGGCATTTTTAATGAAATTTTTCAGCCTGGCTTTTGAAACAGTCAGAAGTCTGAAGCCCCCATGAATATAGTTTTCTTTTGAAGGATGCAAGAATTATCTTTTTTTTTATTTTTTTATTATTATTATTATTTATTTTTTCTTTCCTTTTTTTATTTTATGTGATGCCAGATATTTCACTTTTGATCCACAACCTCTCCTATTTACCCCCTTCTTCATCAATGGTCCCCTTTGGTTGTTTACGGATATTACTTTATTCTTTAACCTCTTTATTTTAATGCTAGATTACCTTTGATCATCTTATACTTTATGTATCTCTCATCACTGTGCCTGTTTTTGTTTATGACTCTTTTAGGTTTCTTCTAAAATTGACATGGTCTTGCATTCATAACAATAATTAGCCTTTCGTGCATAGTTATTTTAACACAAAACCAGAACCTGGGTTTATGGAATGCAGACGCCATTTAATGGTAAATTTTGAAGAAGGTGATTATGCAAACCACAGTGAACTCTATGTCCTGAACAATATCCAAATGTAGAATTTTTTTTAAATTTTTTTATGCCTTTCATTTTCTTTCTCACAAGAAATAAAACCACGCGCTAAGGCAAAGGCACAAAGCATGGAGAGTCACATATGCTCAGATCTTATTAAAGGAGCTTATTTTGGTATTGACTTTTCTGATGATTCCTAGTGATGTCCTTTGACTCTGTCACCTGACCCCATCAGGGGAGAGCCTGGGCTCATGTTTGCTTTCTGCTCTCCGGGGACCAAACTGGGACTCCAGCCTTTTTCATTTACAGACAAAGACAAGTGAGAGCTCTCTGACAAAAGAAACAGTCTAGTTTAAAACTGTTCCAGCTGTTCCTGCTCTTAACTAAAACAAAAACGTACAGTTTTTTTTTTTTTTTTTTTTACCTTCCCCCTCATGTTTACGATGGAAACTTCTTCTGCTAAGTAACATCAGACTAAGTGGGGAAGTACATCAATGTTATGTGCTCTGGATGGCTTTTATGTGGTCTTCTCACTGCGCCGTGCTAGTGATTGTATTCTTCATTACATTGCAAGAGAGAAATATTTGCCGCAAGAAAGTTTACTGGAGGCTGCGGGTAAAATGCAAGGGCCTTCTATTTAGGTAAAGGATGGTCCATTGGTCAGTGGTATCCTAATTTGTTGCAGCTCCTACGTGTAGGCTAGGTTAGCTATATTTGTGCTGAAATATTCAAATCCTTTACAAAATCAAATCACAGCTGAACTCTGTGCAAACAGCTGAATTAAGAGTTGAAGTGCATTGGGGCTCCTGGCAAAGGATTTGTGTTGTTGTCTATCCAGTCCTGAGATTGAGATGGCCCTGCCAGACAGTATTGCTAGGCTGGTAACCTTACTTTCTCTGCTGCAGTTATTCAGTACAGCTAGGTTATCTCCCTGTCCCCCAGATTGTGATTGGACAGTGAAGGAGAAGAAGCAGATTGACTGACTTATTTTAACTTGTTAGCACTGCAGCATAAATGACTGGTGTTTTGTGCTGCATCTCCCTCTCACTGTGTAAGCTCTACTGTACATGGTATTTCAAAAGCATAATGCCAAATAAAATTCAGATACTGCAGACATTGAAAGAAGAATACATATAGTATTAGTATACAGAATTTATATAGCGCCAACAGTTTGTGCAGCGCTTTACAAAATTAAGGCAGACATTGGTTAAAAAACTATTTGTTACAAGAGGGATCAGAGGGCCCTACTCATTAGAGCTTAGAATCTAAGAGTATTAAAGGAAAAATACAGCCAAAGCTTGTTTGGCTGTACTTCTCCTATGGATCAAAGGGGTGCAGTCTATTCTGCTTATCTGTGATCCGCTTTCCTCAGACAGCGGGCTGGCCATTCCTGGCTCGGGAAGGATCATGTAGTAGAAAGCCAAGGCTGCTCCAGGTGAGAGCAATCCCACGCTTTAACTTAACGGTGCAGGCCCAGTCCTCAATCCGGATAGGAGCCACTGGAACAGGAAAAGGTTTGAAGCAAAAGTGAAGACTTTATTGAAGATAAAAATCATCAAACAATATTGTAGACAACAGGACATCAATGCATTCCTCATGAAATTGGTGTGAGGTCCTAAAAATGGACTCAACATACATATGAAAAATATTTACCCCCCCCCCCCCCATTGAGCCCCAGTATGTAGCATTAGGGCCAGATGTAAATCCAGCTAGGATAGGTGTAAGCCATATGGGGCTTTTCGGTGTGTGAGACAAAAGCATATTACCTCCTGTTTTCCTCATAGTTGCAAAAGTACCACCAAAAGAGAGTGATCAGAGATACCCCTGGGAAGGTAGTGTGTGTTAAGAATCTGTAGTAGTAGCAGAACAGAAGGTCCAGTCAATACATGAAATGTGCTGTGTGAGTCAAAGCAGCAAGAATAAATGTGCTTGCCTAGACTTCTGTATGGTCACACAGCTGGTTTGCATGCTGGAGTAAGTTTGAGGGTGTGGGTAAAGAGCGCCACAGCTAATGCAGTGTCGGTCTATCAATGTCAGTGGGTGGCCATGCCCCAAACATTACTATATTTGGTTTTTTACTGTAAAATAATTAAATATTTTAAACCCTTCTAGTTTTGTTTTCATTATTCACTGGGCAGCACACAGTGTGCATTTAGTAATGTGAAGGGGCAAACGTCATAGGTTATAATACACATAGATATTCAAAGAAGGCCTACGAGGTCCTTTTCTTTGGCTAATAAAGTTTTCACTCTTTTCTGAACCACCACTACTGAGATCAGGAAACCAAGTACTAATGATATGCTTATTGTTTTGTTCCATTCCCTCACATAACACGGGTCTTTTAATGAGGACAGCAATATGGCATTCTGTACTGATATTGGCATAACTGTAAAACTGGTTAGGGACATATGATTTTAGCTAGAGCATTATGCTCATTTAAGTGAAAACAAATATATTTAAATTGTATGCATCACTGCATCTTTAATTTCCTTTAGCTAAAGTCAAATGCTTTCCGCATGTGCAACTAATGAAAATGAGAATACATTTCCTCTGCTCCATTATCATGAAAATGATGTGGTCATTCAAAGACTTTGGACCAAGCTGCTCTTAGTGGTAACCACATATCTCGCCACCTCACCAACCTCCATCATCCAGCATTAGGATATTGAGGGTCCATTCATACCTATAATTCTTTTATGAGTTCTGAATTGATTGTGGCTGCTCAGAAATAAGATAGTAGGCTAGTGTTCTCCACCGCTTCATGTATTGTCATCTATTGATGTTTATTACTGCCTCAATCTGTTATGTTCAGCATTTCAAGTAGGTTTCTAAATATCAATTTTTACAGTATTCAAAAAGCCTATACCCCAGTGGTGGCCTGAGCATTGTGGGCGCACGGGCGCCACCCCACCTATCCCTTCTGCCGCCTCCCTATCCATGCACCCGGCCCCTTTCAGGACGCTGGATGCATGGACTCCTATGGTGGGGCAGGAGGGGGTGTATTTTTTTTTTTTGAAGCACCTGATTAGAGCCAGAGGCTCTAATAGGATTCAAAAAACGGTGGGCTCGGGGCGAAGAGAGTGCGCCCTGATCCCAGCTGATTGTGTGACCATAGCGAATGAATATTTGCTATTTTCACAGCGCATTGCCTCCCCACCGGTCCCTATTGGATGCTAAGCGCTTTGAAGGAAGTGGGACAGAGCGGAGGAAGCTGAGTGGAGATGCCGGAGAAGAGAAAACCTTACCAAGGTAAGCGCCGGCCCTTCTGCATGGGGTGTCCCGCGAGCCATCCGTGTGTGGGGGAGGGGGGGGTGGGAGCAGAGTGTCCCCGGACACTGGCAGCATTTGATGGGCACACTGGCAGCATTTGAGCACAGTGGCTGCAATTGATTTTTTTTCTAAAAAAATTTGCGTCCCCCCAAAAATTTTGAGCACCAGCCACCACTGACATACCCCTTAGATTTACATTTCTTACAGGTGTTTCCACTTGCACCAAAAATGAATGCAAGTTGGGATTAACTACTAGAGGATGTGAAACAAGCTGGGGTGGGTAAAGGTGTACTTTCGTAACATTTCAGAAACAAACCCTAAAAGCAGGACATTTTTGAGTGTCCCCTTCAGGGCTCATGCACACTGGGCATTCTAAACACTACATTTAGGGGTGTCTAGACGATGGTGTGGGTAGTGAGTGAGGGTTACATGCAACATACTGGTCTCTACTAGGAGGGAGGCAGCTTTTATTTGCTGCCCTCTTCCTATAAACTGATAATAGTTAATCTGGCATACTCTCTCATGACAATCATTCTCATTAAAGCTAAACGCTAAGAAAAGCAAATATTGTATAACTACAAGAGGGATGAGTGTTCTTGCCTATTGGCAAGCTTTGTGTATTTCTTTTAGTTCTGTGCAGTAATCCAGTTTGAAACGTTACCTCTAAGCAGGAGCTTCCTGTACTAGGAACAGTTCCTGCAGCTCTTTCTCCTTGTGGAGAGGGACTGGTCTTGTACCTGCCCCTTCCTGTAGATTTAGCCAAGGTCTCTTTGGGTCCCTCCTACACCTCTGCTCTGCACACGGGCTCTGTGCAGCACAATTGAATGTCCCCAGTAATATTTGGGTTTGCAAATGCATGCACACAAAGTGATATGATCTTTTGTAGCAGTTAAATATATATTAATATTTTTATGGCTGTAGTTGAGTTTTAATGTGACTGTAAAGTCAGAACTTTAAACTGACAAATCATTTTACTTTAATGCGTGCATTATGATGCAGTGCAAATAGACACAAAAGCTTTCATTGTGCAACTTTTTAAACAGTGATTCCATTCATCACAGTAGTTGTATAGTATGTATTGCCATAATAATGTTTTGTTTGAGATTTAGGGCCTGCTCACAATAGAATTCCTTGCTGGAAAACCGCAATTCATGCCAGTGTCCCACGCCACATTAAGTTTGCACCGCCTTTTCAGTGAAACGGTAATGGCACCCTAAATTCAGGTCGCAAACACAGTGCGTTTGCTTACACCACATCTCATGGTGCAAATGTACCATGCAATCTGGTTGCTGTGCATTTCCAAAAGTAGTGCAAGCACTACTTTTGGTGCAGTGGAATTGACAGCCCATTCAAAGTAATTGGGCAGATGTCTCCCTGCACAGAACTGCATGTGAATCTCACAGGGACACACAGTGGGATTCTGTGCGATTCACATCAAGTTCCTAGTGTGACTGGGCTCTTGGGGTAGGATTTACCTTTAGGTTTAAGTTTGTCTCCACTTTTAATTGGCAAAAAATACCCTCTAATCAGTTATATAGTGCTGCATGGGAAGATGTGAATGGTAGAATCACACGATCCCTATAATTGCTTGGGTAAGCAGTGAGCCAATCACAGGGGGCAAATGACACTTTAGATGTTCTATACTTAAAGTGATTGTATTGCATATACTCAGTGGAGTGACTGAACTCAGGCCATATACACAGAAATGAAACGCATCCTCCTACATAAATTATACCTGTTTATCTGAAGTCTTCTCTTTACCCGTTCAAAGACGAATTTATAAAGCTTGTCAGAGCTTTCAGAAAAAAGGGGGATGGTGAGCTAAAATTACATAATGCAGAGCTCAGTAAGGTGACCTCTTACAGCTGACTGGGGGGAAGGGGCAAACCCACTGCACACAGGAACAGAGCTTGGGACTCCCTTCCCTGTCACCTGTTTTCTCTTGGTGTCAGGAAAACTTGTCAGAAGTGGTTCATGCTGATAGCAGAGGAATGATGCAGACAAAAATGACACTTGGTGCTCTTAACTGATGCACATGCACGCTATAGAATATGTTTTATTCATATTTCATGTCTGAGGTTTACAACCACTTTAATGGGACGCCTTCCATTTTTACATGATTACAAATAAGTGACATTTTAAAATTCTTGGTAGTTAGAAAATTACATTCTTGTATAGTGAAGTCAAAAGGAACTGCAACTTGATCCTGTTGCCAGATTATTCCCATAAGATTATATGTGCATCTATCCGTCAAAGCCTCCCTTGTGCAGACATCCAAAAGACCTGAGACTGAAACTGGTTATAGCCATCTTGGATGTGATGTCATCTGCCTTAGCAGGCTCAGAACTGTCACTCGGGTAACACTGAGTAGGTTTCCTCTCCGATCCTTTCCTGGTAGCTACAGAAGAAGAGAGTGAGCTGTGACTTGCATGGAGGGAGGGTGCTCCAGGCCCCTCCCGGAATTTGATAAAATTCAAAGGCACATTACAAGTGAATAAAAAAAATTAATATAGAAAGGAAAACCATGTCACATAAGTACTTAAAATGTGAAATTGTTCTGCAATTTCGACAGGGGCTCTTTAAAAATAACATGGTTTATAATTGTATGCATTGCATAAAAGGTTTGGTTCAGTTAGTGGCCATTCATTTTTCAAATACATTTAGGACATTTGTGATCATCATTTAATTTGGGCCAGAAGCTAATGTACTTAAACAAAAGGGTGAAGCCTTCCATATTTACATGACTGCTAAGCTGATGCTAACTGATGCTGCATTACTCCTTCAGTGTAGTCTACCCAGTAGAATTCCCAATGTTCTAATGATATTGGTTTCTGGTTTATTCAGAAAAGATAACAAAATAAAAACACTGTAACCATTGTTAGGCAGCCCATACATTAAAGTGGGAATAAATGCCCATGTATGATATTTGCCTACAGGTAAGCTTATAATAAAGCTTACCTATAGGTACAGTAAATATCACCTAAACATGCGCCATTTAGGATATATTTACTTTAGATGCAGCCGGTGACGTCAGTGGCACATGCGCTCTGAAGGAACTGCATACCCGTGCCGTTCCTTCAGCAACTCATGCATGCATGGAAAGACCGGAAGACTGCACACCAAACTGAGATCCAAATGCCTTTATTCGCATAAAACCATGAGGAGTGCTACATTTACAAGTAGGGTAGGAATGGCTTGCCTCCCTTGCTTGTACATGTAGTGCTCCTCATGGTTTTATGCAAATGAAGACATTTGGATCTCAGTTTGGTGTGCAGCCATCTGGACTTTCCTTTCATTATTGCTTCAGCTACAACTGGGTGAGCACCCTGCAGGGAGGAGATCACGCTGTTGGAGGTGGTTCATCTGTGAGGAGTGTGGACCTTTTGTTTCCTGCATGGTAGTGATGCAGTAGTCTGCTTGCCCATTCATATCACCGAAGCCCGCAAACCCAGAAAGAAGACCAGGTGAAGATGGAAGCGCATTCAGCGGTGACGGCATGCCATTGGAGGGTTTCGTTTTCAGGTAAGTCTGTCATAATGTGCAAGTATGCAGTGTATTATTAGCACATTATGGCTTAAACTGCCCGGGGCCCAATTTATTTTATGCGGTTTACTATCGCTTTTTTGGTTTAACCAGAACGTTGAATTAAAAAAATTGACCCAATTCCCCCAGCCACACATTTTGAGGTGGATGGGGGAATCCTCCTGCTGAGCTATTTTATTCTGACATATGGGAGATTTCCCTGCCATCAGAATACATTGATCAGCATTGCAGTCTGTATCCTGCGGCACTGATCTAGCAAGGAAAATCCAAAAGGGTGGTTTTACAGAAGTTGATTGGTCGATAGACTTCTGTACTTTAATGCCCATACATTGATCGAAATAGGCTGGTTCCTGTTGAATCGGACAAATTTCAATCCATGTATGGCCAGTTTAATTCCCCTAATGAATAAATGTCATTAACTCTGAGAGCGTAAGAATCTCCCATGATTCTGTGCTCCAGGATTACCAAAGCTGTACTGAATGCTTGGTAGATAATCTAGTAGTAACCATTCTATGAAAATGGGATGGGGTTGTACATGTTAAATTTTATCTAGATGCAATTATTTGTATTCATTAAAATTACATTTGATAAATGTGGGTTGCCTATGTTCAGTACCACTTCATAGGAGTGAGAATAGCAACATACCTACATTCACAGAGACAGGTAAGTTGCATACGAATCCCTTCCACCACTCGTATATGACCCATGCCGCCTCCTGGGGCTCTTGTGTTTTCAATGTACATAAATGACGCATCAGAAAATATGAACAAATCTCCAGCTGAAATTCTTGTCAACTTGGATTAAACCTTGAATTTTGTGGATCGATTTGGCTTATTTCTGTGTATGTTTTTAGGATTAATAAAGAGAGGGTGTATACATTTTGCATGCTGCTGAAAAGTGGAAAATCACTGTTGTAGTCAAGCACGTTTGTGTGTTTGGATTGTCGACACGCCATCTGTATTATCATAAGGTTTTCATTTCTCTGGCTCCCTTACAACACTAGTCTGATTATCTTCATCTGCCACTCGTGCTAATTTTCTGATCACAGGGTTCAATAACTCCTCCGTGTCAAGGAAATTCCACATCAATTTGTCATCCCCTCAGCCACAATACTGGTCATTTTTTTTCCCCTTTATGTTCTTTCTTCTTGGAGTCTCCAGCAAACAGTTCCACAGATGTGGCTGCTAACAATGGGATATGGAGATAGCTGTCGTGCATAAAACACATTTAGTTAAATATACAATGCTGTAGAAGGTATCTTGGGGACATGCTTGGAATCCCTCGATGGATTTTAAGACATTGTAAATATATTCCACTGACAAACCTCCCTATCAAATGGGCACCGCTTCCTATTTCATCTCAGAATAAAGCTGAAAAAATGCTGGTACACATGAATATCTATGCAAAGCATCCCTCCACATTCCCTCCCATAGGCAGATTCTAAACAGTTTTGTATACAAGGCTACTACAAATAAGTCTTCATCTATTTCCATTTTATTATAACAAGACATACCTTTTACTTTGCACAACTTGGAATTTTTTTTTTCCCCCTGCTTCTTGAAGCGTAACTATTTTTACTTCTAGCATTTTTTTAATTGATGCCCAGTAGATAACTGGCCTAAGTGTACATATCACAAACCAATGGTTTTACTGACCATTTTTGTTAATCTGTTTCATTTCTTGATTTGCAAATTAGCAGGTCAAAATTAATAGGCATAAGACCTCATCACTTATTATCACAGGATTACACTTATTTGTTTTCTTTTTTCTGTGATAAGCAGATTTTTCTTATTGATTTAATTTATTACTTCCCATCCAGGGAGCCAAAGAAAATACATTATTTTTTTTTATATATTAAGAAATGCATTTGTAAACATAGCTGTGTAGAAAACACAAGCTGTCAATCTACATTCTAAGAAAATGTAGGATTATACAGATAAGCCCTTCTTTCCCTGCACACTTCAAAAATGCTAATGAAGAATTTCATTGTTTTGTGGTTGAGAGAAGTTCCATGCACAATTATGGCTAAATATTGAAAAACTGAATCTTGTTTTCTCAAGCCAGACATCCAGATTGTGCATTAGAAATGGTCACATGAATACCTAATATGATGACAGATGTGGTCATCTTATGACTGTGTTCCACTCTGGCAATTCAATAACCTGTTGTAGGAGATCAGACAGTGTTTGGCTGTGAAGTTGGCCCATCTTTACTACAAGAATAACTAATTGCGCTTGTACCATATTTACCTTAACGCCCAGAAGATGCAATGAATTTTTTTTAATGAGACTTTTAAATGAAAATAGGCTAACAGAACATTTTTTGTCAACCATCGTAATCAAAGGGCTTCTAACCTATGTTTCCTATTGATTTGCCCTGGGCAATAAGAAACGTGTAGGGTTTTTTAATGGGACGTTTCAATTCCTCGTGCTCCTCTGATGTGCCCACTGGGAACAGACCAGTTGCACTACCAGTCAAGAGTAAAAGCCTTGTACAATATAATTTTTTTATTTGAAGACCGGTTGCTTTTAAAGTCTTTAAAATGTATCTGCAGCAGGTCTGTTTTCTGTGCACATCATTGCGTCTATATTGCGTACAGATTAACCAATGCTTTCGCCTAGTTTAAGGTGAGCTACTAATCTGAATATTGAAATTGTATCCATTAACTTCAGCTGTTAAGATTTCAGAATCTTGGAGGATATTATAAAAATACTGCCATAAAAGCAGTAATTATGTTCCTGCTTCACACTTTAATCATAAAAAACATTTAATCTTTTCTCTAGGAGACTATTAAAATACACTTTAAAGTTAAGAGAAAAGGATATATAACTCTGAAATTAATCTAAGTAGTACACAGTAAAGTAATTGCTTTTCTCTGTTTTTATTTTGATATGCTTTTCTTTCTGACTGCACAAACTTTACTCAAGTGTAGAAATATGTTGGTTGATGATGCCGACCAGCAAAATAGCAAGGGTCCACGGAGACTTGAAGGAAGGGAGGTGCCCCTTAATGCTGCTGTACTGCAGTATTAAGGGGCCACAAGGGACTGAATAGCTGGAAGCCAGAGCAAAGCTAGAGAATTCTGTTGGAGAGATGGTGTAGAAGAGACACAGGCAGTGGAGACTGTGGGTGCAGATGTGATACAGCTAAGACTGTAGGGGCTGTGGGGCAGCTGAACAGCAGCAGTGTGGGTGCCCTGAAGATTGTGGGCTGTACGTGTAGCAGAAACGCTGACTATTGGTTCTGCAGACACTTTGATTGCAAGGATAGCAGTCACTTGGCTAGGTAACTGACACTAGTTTTCACTTTCACAGAACATTGTGAATGAATGATGCAGTCAGGTGGGTTAACAGATTGTGACATTGAGCAGGGAGAGAAGTTCCCCCCCCACTCGCTGTCAAAACAGGGGATTGGGTGGGTGCAAGGGCTAGTACATCTGTAAGTTTAAACAAATGTTTCTGTTCGTTAGCAGAAACTATGTGTAGCTCTTCTAATGAAATGTATATCTTCCTAAAAAAAAAATCCCTTCGTTTTGTAGCCTTTAGAAGAAGAGAGAAGAATATAACTTGTATTGCAAGTGCACTATTAAAGCATAATGGGTTTGACCTGCATCCCCCTATGCATGTCCACACCTTTCAGAGTGTATGTATCTTTATTTTAGAGAGAAGAGGTGTATGTACATATGTTTTATACTCTGAGAGGCACATTGACCTAGTACGCTGGATACAGATGTGTGTGTGTATGTATATATATGTGTGTGTGTGTGTGTGTGTATAATAAATTATTGTATTGCAAGTGGCCTGCTTAGTCAATAAAGTGGACTAGCTTCAATGGGGCTGCTCACATTTAGCAGAGAACCCCAGCAAGGTGTCTTAGATGAAATCTAAAAAGTAAAATAAATAAATAAATAAACTGTAAGGACACCACACCACTGATCCATTCCACTGGAATCCAAGCAAGATTTGAATTATAGTCTCAGGGATTCAGACATTTTGAGGGTTGTGGCACTCACTGTATCAGGGGGTTAAAGCGATATTAAACCCAAATAATATATTAATAATAAATACATATTCATAATACATATTGCAGCTTATCAATCGTAGCTGTGGTGGCTGCATCAGTTTTTTTTTGTTTTTTCTTATGTTTTTTTCCATTCTGGATGAAGGAGCAAAGGGCACCTTTTGGACCAAAGATTAGCTGAGACTTTACAAGAAGTTGCGTCAAACCATTTTTTTTTTCGTTTGGGGATACAGGTTTTACATATAGCAAATCTGATCATTGTAAGCTCTTCTGTCAATATTAAATGGTTTGTCCCATCCCTGTAACTGACACATTCTGATGGACAGCATGTTCTTTTGATAAACAGACTTGCTGGCTGGAACACTATCTGAAAAAAAAAAAAAAGCCTTAAAAAAAGAAATGCAGCCATGACATCTAAGAATTGGTAAGCCTCAAAATACTGAATGCTTTGAGGTTTAATACCACAATAAATATCCCCACAGTAAATGGACCCAATAGGTTGATATTTGCATTTTATATTGTTAAATCTGTAACAGTAGCAGTGGGTCGCTCAGCAAAAGAGAGCTGTCACCCTAGGCTCGTCTCTGGATATGGACTACAAACTCCTCTTAATCATCTCATCTCCACTACAAAGAAGGTTGCTTGTAAATGGCCTTGTTTAAGATTTCAGTTCAGTACATTGGAAGTTTTTACATGGAGAAGAACTGGCTAAAAGAGTAGTGATTGATGGTCTAAGGTTTTTATTGGTGTACCCCATGGTGTCGGTTTTGGGACCCTAACTTTTTAACCTATTTGTAAATGATGGAGTTTGGGATTAAAAATACAATTTCTGTGTTTTGCAGATGATACCAAGCTATTCAGTAGGATAACGTCATTTTAGGATGTCTCCAACTTACAGGCAAACTTTCATAAATATAAACGTATGCATTTGGGAACTAAAAACATGCATGCATTATACATTCTAGGATCGGTAAAATGGAGGGAGTCAATTGTTGAGATGTATATGGGTGTTCTGGTAGATCATATAATATCATACAATGCCAACCTCCGCTATGAGGAAAAAGTAGATGAACAGAATTTATTCTCTCAAGAATAGGCAATTAAGTGGGATATGATTGCCATGTCTACATACATAAGTAGTCCATATAGTGAACTTGGTTCAGAGTTATTCACTTTAAGGTCATTACAAAGGGCAGGTATGCACTTTTTACTTCTGAAAGAAAGGAGATTTAACCAAGAAAGGTTTCTTCACCTTAAGAGCTGTAAAATGGTAGAATAGATTTCCTCAGTAACTATTTTTTTCTAGTTCAGTAGGTTGTTTAAATAGCCGAGAGCCTTCCTAAATGCACAAAATATAATTGGATATTAACATTTTTAGGTAATAACATCAGTTATTGTTGATCAGGGAATATCAGATTGTCTTTGAGGGCTTTTGGAAAGTTTATTTTACCTTTTGCTGGAGCAAACCGGATAATGCATTTATTTATAGGGTGCGTTGTTTGTTTTTTTTTTTTTTAACCTTCCTCGGGATCAGGTGTGGCTATATGGTTCTGTGTTTAATTTCTCCTACTTGTTGTACATATGTCTCTTTTTTTTTTTTACCTTTGTAACCACTCACAAGAAAAGAGTAGCAGGTCCCATTTATAGGTGGTTCATACTTTGATTGCTCCTACGAGCTTTTCTTTTTAAGCACTAATTGAAAAAAAAATCTACATACTGCATATTGGTTCATTTTCAGTTACTGAGGAAAGATGACGCTTATTTCTGCTAGCAAATAAAATTTGTTTCATGCTCTGAGATGTAATGCAGTGTTGATATACTATCATGGGGATGATATGATCTTGGGTTTACTTGCAGCTTAATCTATTCTGTCAACTCAAAACAATTAAAAATCAGAGTTAAGGAAAAAGACAAGAGAATTCATCTAGGACAAAGTCTTTATAAGTGGCTACAAAGTCGTCTACAAAGTGGCATGCTTGCTTTTTAGAAGGAAATTTCTAAATACATTTTAGTTATAGCACATCCAGCTTTATGTGGAAAAATACTGTTTGCATTTATCCTCCAACAATATATCAAATACATCAACCATTTTGTTTTAAGAATATCCATTTAGTGATATAGGTACATTATATTTGATCTGCTGATTTATTATTTGCTCCCTTACTAAAAGGATTACGAAGGGTAGTATGAAAATCTACAATAAATAAACTCCATATTTTACCTATAATTTGAATAGTCTTGTTTTAGGTGAGTGATGGTGAACCTTGGCACCCCAGATGTTTTGGAACTACATTTCCCATGATGCTCAACTACACTACAGAGTGCATGAGCATCATGGAAAATGTAATTCCAAAACATCTGGGGTACCAAGGTTCGACATCACTGTGTTGGTATTCTGATGGGTATTGCCATCAGAGCCTCACTATTTTTGTTTATTTTTGGGCATTAATTGTGGTTAGTCAAAGTAACTTGATTATCGGTCTACAATCAGAGGTGTGCAAAACATCCCTCCAACACTGTGTGCAGCCTGCTGTGCTCCAGGCCATGTTCGGGACACTGCAAACTGTACACTGAAAAACAGTGGCTTCCGTGTGTATTGGCACTGAAACTATCAGTTGTCCAGCCAGTTCTAACCTCTGCAGCTTATTTGATCAGCTCCTGCTTCTGCTAGATGTTTCTGTAAGAAATTACATGACATCACGTGATGTCACTACACTCCATCTTAAATTTGAGGACTAAACAGGGCTGGCACAGCTCTCTTTTCCTCTCTCCCTTCCCCCTCAGCAATAGATCACTGCAAAAAAAAAAAGTTAAAAATAAAAAAAATCCCTTCTACCTATTATTATTATTTCTCTGGCTACAGCAATTATGTTGGAAATTTTGATTACCTTGAAGAGGAGTTTTAGGCTTAAAAAAAAAAAAAAACGCACCCCCGTGATGGTCATGTTTTGCATAATACTTTCCGGCACGTTTTTGTAAATTAACCTTTTTTTGTTGTGGAAATTACTGTTGCCTCTTAAGTAAGCGAGCTCCCATCTTCAGTGTTGGCATCTGAAGCCCACTCATAGCTCCTTCCACGATTCCTGACCCTGATCTCCCGATCTTGCACATTGTGTACACAGTGCAGCAGACTTGTATTGTGGACGCTGCCTATTGACTCCTGGGATTGATGATGCATATATCCCTGGAGCCAATGGGCAGCTGGATATAACGTACCTCGCCACTGCGAGGTACAGTGGAATTTCACCTGTGTATTTGGCAAACAGGTAATGAGATCTGGGAAATAAAATAAAAAAACATTCCGATGATACATTGCAATGCGATCAGCAACTGGGGGGGGGGGGGTTTGGGGTGCAAACTTAAAAAGATGGTGGAACTTTGCTTTAAGGCCCCATTCATACCAACGTGCCATATTTTTGCTTTTTTTCTGGTAAAGAGCCAAGTGCGCTTTGCATTCTACCTTTTTGTTGGCACGCAAAAATATGTTTGGGGTGCCATTGAGAAGTAATGGCACCGGTAGCGCATTTCTGAAAACACAAGCAGAAACGCACAATTCTGCCCACATTCTCAAAACATTTAGGTTTGAATGCTGCCTTAATGCTTACATAAGTGAACTGAATTTCATTTGGAATGCTAACAATAGCAAACTTATGAAAATATCAGCAAAGTGCTAATTTCTGTTTGTGTAAACCCGACTTGACTTTGTCTAAGGGCCTATTAATCAGCTCTGAGAGCTCCCCTCACCGAGTGTAACTTCCCTATTAACCTAAAATTGGTTCTAATATCACCTGACAGCTTATTCTAAATAGGGCACCTTCATTTTTTTTGCAAATATTAAAGGATATGTAAAGTTAATTTAAAAAAACACAAAACAAACAGGTCATACTTACCTCCTCTGTGCAGTTGTAATTGCACAAAGTGGCCCCAATCCTCCTGGTGTTCTTGTTCAGGTCGTTGGAAGAATGGGTTCTGGTAAGTAAAAACGCGGGGGGCTCTGGGGGGGCTGCTGCATCATAGGAGGTTTTTCACCTCAATGCATAGAATGTAAAAAGGGGAAAAACCACAAGGGTTTACAACCACTTTAAAGATTCTAACTACCAGCAACAATAAGTCCTTATAGTAAATGAGCACCTGTCATTTCAGATCCATCGTGGCAGCGTCTTTTATTGGGCATCGACTCACCTTGTTGTCACTGCCACATCACCAGCCATCCCAATAAAGTGAAAGGGACTGTTGGTAAGTCAACAGTGGGTCAGAGAAGGAGCGCTGCGAGACAGAGATGACAGTTGCTCTTTAAAAATTATGATTTAAATTGAGCTGATTTAAATCGAGCCTTTTTACTAGTGATTTAAATCCACTTTTTTTTTTTGTGGGGGGGGGGGGGGTTAGATATGCTTTATTGGTAAATCCTTGTACTTTTTTTCATCACTGATATATGTAATCGAAGCTCAAAAGAATGAGCTGTACTGTGTGATGATATATTGTAATGGGACTTACCATGTGTTTTGAATGCATTGTGAATCTTTTTTTTCTTTTTTTTTTTTTTCTTTGCAGTAAAAATCTCAAATGAAAATTTTCAGCCAGTATAAATATTTTTTGTTTGCTGCATTTTTTTAAATTATTTTTGCCTGATGATCTTGCCATAAAGATCTATGTGTAGGCACTTCTGTTATAGGGTAACAGTATATCCCTACCTCCCAGCTGTACTCCTGCATTGTCCTATGTGCTGTCGATAGATTCAATTAAAATTGGCCATTTTAGTACACATCCAGCAGGCATGATGAACTGTTGTCACCATCAGGAAACCCATCCTAAGAAATGTTATGCCGCACTAAACCGTGTTTTTGCAAACTAAATGTCATGTTCAGTTAAGGTTTTTTCTTTATCTTTTTTTTACAGCCTTTTGTACAATTCTGCAGAAGTAAACATGCATACAGACATGCTAAAACAATCATAGATTTTAAGAATAATTAAGGCATATAACCTAATGTAAAAATCATTTTTCAACTTCCTGTGACTTTTATTACCCTAAAGTCAAATTACTGCTTCCGTTTTTACTATCTGTCGCTGTAGTTGTCCTAATGTCTTTGTCCGTAAAGGGCTTTAGTTTCTACCCCTCCAAACTGTGCTTGCCACTGGCTGTCCATTTTCTCTAAAGCGGGAGGCAGAGCATCTGGAGTGTTGGTTGTTCATGTTGAGCCTCTGCTTGATGTCTTTAAGAACAAGCTTCCTATCTGCCAGTTGTCTTCATCTGGCAATCAAAGTGATCAGCTTTTTCTCTACAGGCACTGTACAAGTCTTCAGTGGTAGGAATGAATATAGGAAGTGGAATAGAGTAATTAAAGGGATGATCCCACAATCAAGACATCCAGTTGTGTTGATGCTGTGCATGTGCTCAATATTTATGGAATTATAACATGTGATGCATTTTAAACACATTGCAAATGGAAAAAATGTTGAGTGTCATTATAGTGTTCAGAATTTTAAGGCAAACTAAAACTGAAAACGAATGGAAATATGTAATTAATATCTTAAATGTAAAGCCATTTTTATTCTTGGTTTCAATGCTAGTTACACAGAGAATACATGTACTACTAAATAAGAACATTCTAAAATTCTAAAAACACTGCAAAAACACAGCATACATATTCATTGGATTAAGGAGTACAGCTTAGGTCCAAATTATCAAAATGTTTAGAAAGTATTGGCGCTGCCTATAGCTGATAATTTTATACTTCTCCCAGACATTTTGTCAAATTGAAAAAGGCACAAGTCCATCTAGTTCAACCAACAGAAAAGTAAAATGACCTAAACCTGGCAAAGCAACTTCTTAGCGACCATCAAATGCATAAAAGCAACAGCAGGGCGGGTGGGCCAATGTGCCCCACATATCACCAATGTTTTGAGAGGGCACTCCCTGCATGTTCACAGCACAATGACCGAAATGTCTTACACAATTCCCGGTTACCGCTCTGCTCAGGCGCAGGTGGGAGATGCTCCCGATCATGTGTCCACTGTGACAACCAGTCACTCAGATCTATTTACAGCAGACTGGTGACATCAACTCAGCTTATTTAAAGCCACCTGACTGAAATTCAAGGTCAGCATTTTAATAATAAAAAGGGGAGCTTTTTTGAATTTTTTTAGTATTGGTCTATATTGTGACATGCCAGAAATATATTCATGTATATTTGTAACTTTTGCATAAAGGTCAACCCTTACACACATAAAGCTGCCAGGATTAAAAGTACATCTCTTAGCATTTTCTCAGCCCAGTATGTTGATGCTGACCATGACTGATTGGTGGATCATCAAATCCATTCCCAGCAATTACTCAGTGGTAGAACGTTAAAAAAAATGTCAGCGAGAAACGTACTGGATATACATGCTTGACACATTGGCCTCAGGAGGCCTGAATGAGAATATCAAGAAAAGCACAGTCATTTTAATATTTTTTCTGGGGAGTGGGTCTCCCCGAAACATGTAACCATGACCCCTGAAGTAGGCCTACCCTGGTGTTACATCTCCAGTCTCCTGGACTCCATTTCGGTTTCAGTACATCCGGTTCCATTCGGCAGTGCTTTGCCATCCGCTAGTGATTGCTGGAGTGGCCTCCCGCCATAGGAGGACTTAGTGTCTCATGGCAGAGGACTTGGCCACATTAATTGTTTTGAGTGATGCACACCTTTTACTGCAGTGAGTTGCCAATTGTCTGCACCTAATAAAAATTGGCTTTATTACCACTTAGCTGGTGCCCCCCTCTGTTCCTTCTCTGAACAAAAATGTAATTGTCCTTTGGCAGTGAAAAGCAGATGAAGGCATTATTGGCTGGGGTTGGGGAGGGGTTGTTGTATCTATACAAGTTTATAATTACATGTTAATGGTACACCTTACTTGGCATGCATGCACAATTATCAGTCTTCTGGAGAGTCCCAGTGTCTTCCCAAGGCATGCGGTTGCCCATAACCCATACATTTGAAATAGTCTGTGTCTCAGCCAGAAGCAAGTAACAGAAAAGAACTGCAGAGCTTGATGTCACAGGCTATTGATTTACTCTGAGAGTTGCTGTTCAGTCATAGAAAGCTTTAAATCACTCTTCAAATAATTGTTGGCAACAATTTGAACAATATATGCTAAAACCAGTATGCCCAATTGCTATAGTAATGGATTGCTTAAATGCAATTCAGTACTGCAATCCTTTTTTTTTTTTTTTTCTTAGGTGATTGGTTTGGTGCTGTGGCACATGCAGTTCATTTTAGTAGTTTTCCAACCACATTTAAGACCTAATTTTCTATTCTTAATTTCATTTATACACGCTATAATTAAATGATGACTAGAATGACAGATGGTTCTGGACTCATGAGGCAAGGTTTGACTCCCTTCTCTGGTTGCCTTCAATTGAAGGGCAGAGAGATCATACTTGTATTTAAGAAAATAAAATTAAACAAAAAATGGTTGTTGCCAAGCTTTAAGGCCTGCCCCTTCATGGCTTTCGGTGTTTTGGAAGTTGTACGCTTTAAGTAGAAGTCTTTAAATAACTTGTTGCCAAATCTTAGACTGAAGTACTCTAATCCCTGTGCAATGATAGAGGATATCACGCTGGTAATTAAAGTTGATCTGGGATTTCAGAAGCTACATTTTGATTAAATGTAATGGATTTTAAGGGGCAGATCCAAATTTCAGTGTGTTTGGTGGTTTGAATTTCCAAAAAAGCTTCTGTGAGAGAGGAATCAAAGGCTGCTTCAATGGCAGTTTCTACCTTGTCTCTACTTTTGCTACACCCTTAGCTTGACTGCCAGTGGGATCAGGTCCCATCTTAATATTTTGGTAGAAGTGAGTCAGGCTGTGTTTCAGCCCTATTATGTTAGAGTCGTTTTCAAACTATTCGGCCCAATTTTGCATAATTTGGTTCTCTGTAATGCATTCTTTTTGGAACCTATTTTGAATTCTGTTAACCAGTTGGGACAGCTACTTCAGAAACTTCAAATTTTGTAGTGCCACTGATTTTTTAAGAAAAAATTTAGCCACAACTGGTCAACTCTTCTCTGCTGATGTAGCTCACTTGGTACCAGGAAGAGGTTTTTCTTTGAGGTTTATTTAGCAAGCGAGGTTTTTTTTTATTTATTTTTTAATAGTTTTGGATAGGGGTATATAGAGTATGAAAATATTAGATCCCCTCATGTGATTTTAAAACTGTGCATTTTTTAGACGGTGTCCGTTTTTGGTGAGGTTTCCCATTACCCGTCTTGACAGCAAGTGAGAAATATTTAAAATGATGATCCCAGTTCAAAATGAAATACGTTTTGGCTGGAGTTTGGCTTCCTTTGTTTAGGGTCTTGCAAATATTTAACATTTTGTAGTACAGTCTGATATGTGCAGGTGCCTGACTCAAACCTGAAGAATTTCCAGTAATTAGGTGTTTTTAAAAATGTAAATAACTTTTAAATACTTTGACTTCAAAATAACCCCCGGTAGTGAGTGATAAGATGCTCTGAGCTGCTCCAAAGATCTCAGACAGGATGTAAATGAAGCCAATAATTAAAAAGCAGACAAAAATGGCTGGAGAAGCTGGTGATATCGCCTCTGCAACCCTGACAACAGAGCACTTAATTTACTGTATTTCATACCATACCGCCAAAGCTGAGGGAGGAAGTGGCACAAGTATCAGGGCTCCAGAAAACAGAGGTATAATATATCTAGCGTCTGGAGCAGCCTTGATTTCAGCCAGTTAATTGCAAGTTCTAGCAAACTTCCTGACTGGAAACTGTCAGGGACAGATCTGCTGGCTGCTTCTCAAAACCCCTTTCATTTCACTTTAAGGGAGGATATTGTTTTTCTTTTCATTCTTTTGAAAAAGAAAAATACAATATTGTGAAAATGAAATAAAAATAGAATTCGGTGTATATGTTAATGTTAACCAAATTAGCCTGTTTTTTCCTGTTGATAGAAATACAAAACACTTTTGAAGAGTGCTATGTCACTATGTGAACCAATTTACTGGAAGGATAACTACTTTCCCTCTCGGTTCCTCCTCTGCTATGGAGAAAAGCTGCGCATATGCAGTATGCCAGACCGAGAAAATGACAGCAGAACTGCCTGAGCTATAGTAGATTATTGGGGAGGCGGGTTGGGGTTGCTGGATGATCAGAGCTTTGTGGGGAGAGGATGGTTAGGGTAGGTGTTTAAAAAAATAAAAAAATAAATTAATAAAGTAGTTGTTTTTTTTTTTTTGGAGGATGATGCCAAGATCAGAGTTTATATCACTTTCAAAAATGACCTGTTTAAACACATGATTAACCTTCTGTTGCCAATGAGCAGATGCATGCTTTTTTGATGTAAAAACTGGAGATCAGTAAAACTATACACCAGTAATCTCTTTTAATCCACAAGAAGGAAGCTGTTTGTCTTAAAGCAGAACTAAACCCATCGATTTAACTGTTTATTGAAAAAGGTCAACTTAATGCATGCCGTGAAAAACTGTCACAGTTGCTTGTACTCGCAGCTGATCTGTCAAGTCATCAATTGGCCGATGTCTTAACCAATCACATGCACCGTTTCAAATGCAGATCAAACAGAGACTAAGATGGCAACTTACTTGGCTAGGAGAGTTTCATTCCACTGTAAAAAAAAAAATCTTTTTTTTTCTCTTTTTTTTCTTTCTTTTTTTTTTTTTCTTTTATCCCTATTTGAGTGGTGATATTTTCAAAGCAATTTACATAATCATATTCTGATCATAGAGATTAGATTACTGTTGCTGATAGAAAAAGTGGGAAGATAAAGTTTTATTACTGGACATAAACAAGGTAGATTCTAAAACATATTTTTTGGGATTTCATACTGTCACATTCAAACCTATCTACAAGCCTTGTTAAAGTGGTTCTAAAGGCTGAAGTTTTTTTAACCTCATGCAAAGCATGAAGGTAAAAAACCTGAGTACAGCAGCGCCCCCCCCCAATTTCCCCAACTACCCCTTATATTCACCTGAGCTCCATCGCGATCCACCGATGTTCACGAGTGCCTTGGCTCTCCAGAGACTCTCTCTCCTCATTGGTTAACACATCAGTGGCTTCCAGTGACTCCTGCTGTCAATCGCAGCCAGTGAGCCAATAAGAAGAGAGAGATGGGGTGGGGCCAAGCTGCGGCTCTGTGTCTGAATGGGCACAGAGCAGTGGCTTGGGAGTGCACCTGCTTGGGTACCCCATTGCAAGTTGCTTGTTCTGGGGGCACTCAACAGGAGGGAGGGGCCAGGCACACTGGTGGGGGACTCAAGAAGAGGAGGTTCTGGGCTGCTCTGTGAAAAATTACTGCACAGAGCAGATTAGTAGAACATGTTTTATTAAAGAAAAAAGTTATCACTTTAATGTCTGGCTATGCAAATATTTAAAATCGCATTGTGGGATTATGTAAGTGAAACCATATAAATATGTATAGTTGGCAAGAAATCCTTAAAGCCCAGTTTCATCTTCTTTTTAAACCCAGGGCTGCTTGCTGAGATGCCCCCAAGGGTTGCAGAAACTGGACCTGTGCTTTAATGGCAGCACTGTAGTTCTACATGTGACCATGCCTAGGCAACTTTGTTTGTTAAATTAAGCCTTGGGAGGGTTAAATCAGACCTGCCTACTATTGATTTGATTCATTTCAGTCTCATTAGTCTTATTTCCTACTCCTGATCCCAAAACAGGTAAGCCAAAAGAGGCAGTCCACTTCAGTGCGTGGAATTTTACTGATCAAGGGGTCCACTCGTACTCAGGAGGCGAAATCTGGCAATGGAGAGGACATGTTCAATGAAGATGGCATCCTCATTGCAGCTGCACAGTCCTTTCAGGTGAACGCATTAAGAAGCTTAGAGAAAGATTCTACAGCCACTAAATGTCCTAATGTTACAAAATTATAACTAGCACATAGCCAAGTGGCTTAATGAGTAGTCTACTTTAAGGGTCTATTCAGTTGTATAAGAACAGGATAGGCAATATTATTTTAAATGATTGCTCTGCTTTGTTCTGCATTAGCAAATTTTACAGAAAGATCACGTTTGGCTGTTCCTTCTTTATAATTATTCATCTGACCATGCACTTATCTGGATGTTTGTGTATAAATGAAAAAATCTGTTCCAGTTTACCAAAACACAAAGCCTCCCCTTTTAGCCAGTACAGATGTGGATTGATTTTCTAGTTTCTGTTGAATGAAGTTGGGCTTCTGAGGTTCATTTACTCATAAAGTGCTAAACCACGCTACAAAATAAGTTTGTGCATATTCAGGCATTAAAACTGCAGTAGTGTTTTGCCATGTTCCCTTCAGAACCTCTAACTAAGCAAGCAGACAATACAGTTAGGCCCCTTTCACACTGACGTCCCGTTCAGGCCCGCCTGTCAGTTTTTCAGGCGGACCTGAACGGGTGCTCCATAGAGCTCTATGGAGCGTCGGATGTCAGCGGTGACATGTCCGCTGACATCCGACCCGCTCCGATCCGAAAAAGTGTGACGGAGGAAAAAGCTATTTTTCCATCCGTCTGCGGATCGGATCGGATGACGACGGGCACTGCGGTCCGTCGTCATCCGATCTCCCATAGGGGAGAGCGGCGCTGTGACAGGTCCGTCCCTGCACAGTGTGCGGAGACAGACCTGTCATCTCCCTGCTCAGCGGGGATCGGCGGAGTGATCCCCGCTGAGCAAACGGACATCCACGGGGCGGATCAGAACTGATCCGCCCCGTGTGAAAGGACCCTTAATGTATGTAACCTTAGGAAGCATACAGCTTACTAACCCAAATGGTAATGCATTTAATTGGCCCTTCAAGAGCGCTCTTAAAATATTGATAGATTTTAAAAACATCTGTAAATTATAAATTAATTGTTAAAGTTCATGTTTCTTCTTTAAACGCTGTGCAGAGGGTATTAGTTTCCATGCAGTTAAATAAGTTATGAGAGGAATGAGTGAGTATAAAAAAGCTCCAGTGATATGAAAAGCACTATTGCAATGTTCCTGCAACTTTGGTAAATACTTCCACTATAAATGATATTTTACGTTTGAACAGGAATTTTTTTGGCTCAGCCATCCAAATGTGCTTTTCTCTCACTTACCGAATCCACAGGAGGTTTAAAATCTTGTCAGTTTTTTTTTTTTAATAGAACTTTCAGATTCCATCACTTTCTCCGCTTTCACTTCTTTTCGCTTCATTTCCCAGAAGCCTTCACTTCCTTATTGCATCACAGAAGAGGGTGCGAGGGGGCGTGTTCATCCCTCTGGACCACCCCTCCCTCTCTACAATACTACCTTCCAACCACTTCTTATACAATCTGATTGTACAATCTCCTTTAGATCTCCCATAAGCTATGTAGCACAAGGGCCTGTCTGATACAAATTAAATGTTTAGGTGGGTCCTCCTATTCAATAGTGCTGGTAAAACTAAAGGAAATTGTACACAGCTTGTACAATCCTATTGCATAGTGTATGGCCATCTTTATACAAGTGAATAGGAGCGTGTGGACAGAGACGCTTGTCTAGCACATCTTCACATTTGCAGCATTTCTGAAACCCATGGCAAAGCACATGTTTTCTGTGCATTTTGCAATGCTTTTGGAAACACACAGATGTGAATAAAGCTTCATTTTTCTTGTGTAAATGCACCAATTCCACTTTCTGGTCCCATTCACACCTACAGTAGTGGGAGCACATGTTTTTTGGCTTGTTTTTCCAGTGAAACACACAGGGCAGCCCGTGGGCTGCACTACACATGGCCATGTAGCTCATAGGACATTTTGGCGTGGTGCATGTCACATTTTTTTTACTGCATTTGTCAGCTGTTTTTTTTATTGAGGCAAAATGTGTGTTTGCTTCTGTGTTTGGTGTGCCATTAACAATTAATGACACTGAAAGCGCAACTAGGTAATTTTAGGTGTTTAAATGTTTTGCATACACTATACAATCTGTATAATCTCCTTTAGATTTACCATGCATGTGACCCAGGAAATTTAGCATGCAGACTGAGCCCATCTAAAGGGACCCTGTGGAAGTCAGCCAAAATCTCACAAGGAGAAATGCCAGGGGTGCTTGATGGGTGAAGGTGTGCTAAAGAGGTCAGTTGGTAACCTCCTTCCTGTGTCTTACTGGTTCCTCTGTCTCTGTTGGTATACCAGAGAGACTCTGAAACTTCCTTAGAAATACAGCAAGTATTGGTAAGGTCGGGTCTCATTCTCAAAATAAAAGAAAGTTTGTGTTTTTTTTCTGCAACCAAGGTATATTAATGGTCTATTTGAACATGGTGGAGTTGGATTTTAGAAAAAAAAGTATTTAACGAGGAAGTAAACTTCCATCTTTGAATTTTACCAGGTAAGCCTATTAGGCTTACCTATAGGTAGTGTAAATATTTACTGCACATGCAGCCAGTGACATCACTGGCACATGCACTGTGAAGGAACGGCCACCCATGCTGTTTCTTCAGAGCCCCGGAAGTGACGTCATTGCAGCTCCAGACAGTCAGACCAGGAGTCCGTGAAGATAGAAGCTGTCTACAGCGATGCAAGGCTTCGTTTTCAGGTAAGTTTCACATACTAGCACATTATGCCTTTTGCCTTAAGAGAAAAAAAAGGTCCAGTGATTTTACAACTGCTTTAAGGAGCATTGACAGTGCACTGTAAGATTCAAGTTGCTTTCACATGACTGATATTATGTAGAAACTAAATGTCTTGGAAGAAAACAAGACATCTAAAATAATCATTGCTATTATAGGGTAGCATATTCCAATCTTTGCCTAGTGGCAGAGAATTCATCTTGGTAACCCATTAACAGTCATTTGGTAGGTCTAGACCTTAATAAACCAAGCCTTCATGCGAAACACATTTTGTCTCCTCTGTTGCTAAAACTGTCATTGTTGCATAAATGCTTATAAAGTTATTCCACTTTCACCTGTACACCGATACAGTACTGCAGTGGACAAGCTATTACAGTTGCAGTGAAAGAGAATGGCTATGAGCTGATTACATCAGCATTTAGTAATCACTACTGTCAGTTGAAAGGGGTCAGATGGTGAATCAGTTTTCTTTAAATACTTAATTGTTAAAAGAAAAAAAGGATTTGTCTGTATTCTACGTATAAAGTGAAACTCTGGCCTGAGGTCAACCATAAACATTGCAATTTCCTACTGACTTTGTTCAGTAGCCACAACATACTTGCAGTATTAACAAACACAATACAACTGCTGATGTTTTTAAAAACAAGTTGCAGTTGGCATGTTCTGTATTAACAAGTGTTCAGGTAGAGTTGTATAAAAATATTGTGATATTAATATCAGTGTGTCGAATGATACTCAATTCACAGTAGCATATAACCCTATATGTCAACAGTGTAAACAATAATTAAAAAGAAAAAAAATCATAAAAAATCAAGTCCATGCAGTAACATTCAATATTGCACGGACTATATATTTTTCTTGCATTGACTCGATTTTTTTATGATTTTTTTTTTTCTTTTTGATTATTTTTTTTCTTTTTTTGATTACACATATGATTTTTTTTATACTGTTGGCATATGATGTTATGTACTACTGTGAATTGAGTATTAGACGGCATATTGATGTTACTATTAAAATTTTTGGTATTTTATCTTAAATAGCAGCAATCATTTCAATAATAGGATAACTAGGTTTCAGCACAGTAACCTATATTGATATGGGTTTGTTGGTTTTATATAATAATGCTGAACTGGAGTTGATTTAGAAAGGTTGGGAATTCCATATTGTAGAATGCATGTAATCATGTTCAGACCCTACAGACTTGCATGCTTCTATGCCATTTTTTAACCTATATTTAATACTAAATATTAAAATATATATACTAATTGTTTTTATTATATTTAGTGTTGTGTAATTTTTGTATTTTAAAATGCCAATACAACTGTTGCCATTTTTCAAAATGAGTTGCAGTTGGGAGGTCTGCATAAACAAATGATCAGTCAGTTATATCAAATATTGTAGAGCTGACATTTTCTTCTTCTTCTAAAAAAAAAAAAAAAAGTGCTAGGAATGCCCTATTTCAGATTGCATGTGATCTCAACACTACAAAAGTTTATGTTCATATTGTCTGAGTGTGTTATCTGCAGACATGCCCAGGGGTAGAAGTATCGCGAGATGAACAATGTTTTATTGTCAGGGAAAATCGGTCCTCACCAGCAGATTGTTCCACACGAGTTTTATTAAAACAGTAGCCATGGAGATTTTAAAGGAATTGTAAGCGATCACCTTGTAAAACAACCTGTTCAGTTTAAAAGAGAAATGAAAGGCAAAACTTTTGTATATAGATATAAAAATACATTATAAATACTCCCTTTTTTAGAAGTGATGACATTCCTTCTGTTCTCAGCTGCATAAGAGCTGTGGGGAGAAGAAGCACCAGTACACTGGGCTTCCCAGTGAAAGGCTGGACAGTGGTGGTGTGTCAGGGCAAGTTTTTTATCATTGGAGGAGAGCAGGCTGAGTTCCTGGCATAGCTAGCAAACTGACCAGGGTGTGCTCTCCTGCTTAGTGTGGTTAGTTTTTAATATGAAAATGGAGTAACTGACTGGAAAACCAGGGGTTTCACACAAAGGAAGCAATACAATAAGAACTGGATACTTTCTCATACAAGTAGATGGTACAGCAGGCTCATATCAAGAATATGAAATGTTAAGGTAATGAACATTTTAAGGCCTCATGGACACTGGTTTATTGTAAAATGCTGTTTCTCCTGACAGAAAAATATCAGCATTCAAGCATGAGTTTTCAAACCAGTTTAACGGTTTTTGGACATTTATTTAATTTGCCAGAATTTTTTATTTATTCTGGCTATTGAAATTAATAAATGCTGAAGCGCTAAACGCTGACAAAACTCTGCTGCTCTTGAACGCACTGACAGTGTTTTTTTTTTTCCCCTGCCTCTAAACTCTTCTGCCCCTAAATTCTCCTAAAAGCCTATGTGTGCATGTACACATTTAACGTTTAAAGGCAAGAAACAAAAACCCGCCAGACACTCCTATACAAAAATGTCCAGTGTGCATGAGGCCTTATAATTGGCTTACCCTCCTGAAATTGGCAAGACTCATCTACAAAGTTCTATGTCCATTCACGGGCTGATCTTTTAGAAGGTTCTGTGAAAATTAAAAGGTTAAAGGAATTCAATGTTCGGAGCATACATTTTTATTTTTATAACAGAATTGTAATAATATAAACAAGTTATTTTTGACAATCCAATATAAATTTACTTGAAAAATGTCCTTTCATGTTGGGAGTTCTGCCTGTCTGCTGACCACCTCTTTCAACAACTTCCTGGATTCCCTGTTTTTCTGTACCGATTCCACCTCCAGAACTCTTCCTCTCAAGATGTCCATAGTTGAGAGGGCAGGCTCTATGAAACATTGCACAGCACAGCCTACTCACAGGTCATAGTGTATATGTGTCATAGAAATCAAGGAGTTAAATGCATGAGAATCTTCACAAAGTAAGCTTACATACTTAAAGTAGAAGTAACCCCTGTTTTTGAACTTGTACCTATAGGTTAGCCTATAATTAGACTTACCTCTCGGTACAGTGAATATCTCCAACACCTACACGGTTTCAGAGATATGCACACTGGATGCAGCCAGTGACCTCACGATATGCCGTCCCTTCGGAGCTCCGTGGTGTGGTCCATGACTCCAGCGCGAATGTGCAGTGCAACCAATCAGAAGGCCGGGGGACGTGAACTTGTAAGGAAGACCTGGTGAAGATGGAAGCCCTGTCAGCGGTGACAGCTCGCCACTGGAGGCCTTCGTTCTAAGGTAAGCATTTCATAGATAGCCTATTTTATAGATAAAGTAGGCTGCGGTTTACTACCACTTTACGATCATACAGATTAATAGAAGTAGGCTAGAAATAATTGAAAGAACAATGTGGATACAGATAATATTTTATATTTTGTCCATAGATACACTTTAATTGAACCATATGGTATTATACTATACTATACAGTATTTGAGATCCATAGGTGATAGCTGATGGCCCGGCCCAAGAATAAGTGGCTTTGGTTGACGTGAAGCTGCAGTTGGAAGTAATATTGATCATTCTAATAAGGATTTTTTTGTTGATATCAGCCTGTGTTTAACAGAATGACGCAATTCAATGTTAACTTGACTTGTTGTGAGTTTTGGACTCCCCCATACCCCCCCAGAGATCTCCCATGTGATGTGCTAAAACAGTCTTATGATGCATGCAATTAGCACATGTCAAGAGATAGCAGACAGTTACTGGTGAACATGATCATTAGTGGTGTTGAATCGCTTACGTACTTTTCCAACTTCTTCATTTTGTTTCTGGTTACTCCTACCGCATTCACAGCAGTTGATATTTAAACTGCTGTTATTAAGCTACAGTAAATCTTGGGAAATAACTAGTTTCTATAAGTCTTGCTCTCAGTGGGTTCCACCAAGAAGAAAATGCCCTGATGTTAGATGTGTAGGATTTGTAAATCACTTTGTTATAGCTGCTTAGAAAATATCTATTGCAAGTTCAAGATCGTTTTAAGTAAAACAATTCTATGCGATATATCACATACATGATACAGAGCCACTAAAGGGCAGTTAAATCAGACCTTGCATTATCATATTAGAAAAAAAAGTAATGTAAACACTACTCGCTACCAACTGTCACTGATTTGAAGAGTGTCCGCTTTTTGAACCAAAATCATTCTTATCCCTCCTCAATCTTGTTTCCCTGTGATAAAAATCTGTATAAATAAGTATATTGCTCTATTTTTTTTTTTTCTATCCACCCAATCTTTCAGATTATTTCTTTGGTTGTTTTCAACCCTAATGTAAAGGGGGAAAAAACAGTGAAAAGCCAAATTCAGATTACCTAAGGATTCTTCTGTCTTAATACTTGATCCAAGTGATTGTGACATGCCAGTGGTATGTCCTTTGCCCAAATATGTGCTAAAAAGAGACCCGCTTTTCAATTTTTCAAGGTTGGGAGTTATGCTTTTTATTTAAAAAATTGTATGTTGTGCAATGTGGAATGCATTCTAGATTTAAAGGTTCTTTTCTAGATATTCCATGAATGAGTAGCTTTAGCTAGCATGGCTGCTATGGCTATAGTTTTTGGGCTACTGTTTCTTATACACCGATCTTTACCTATTTTATGACTAGTGGTGGTTTTATCTTTGTGGACTAAACTGATTTATACTTTTTCTACTGCAGGCCTATAAATTTGGCAATTACTATTTAGTACAGCTGTGTTCAAGTACCCACCAACTATGGTTGAGTTTCTTTGCCTGCTGCTCAACAACTTACTGTTACTGTTGGAAAGTGTTTTTGTGTGCTTACCCCTGCTTAGATTTAATTTTTTTTTAAAGGCTACATGTTACAGTATACTCCAATATTTAGGGTGTAACAAGTAACATGTTCAGCACCCCCAATCTCCCCCTTTGCCTGTTTCTACCACGGCAGACGACTTCTAGTTCTCAATGATCTAGCGCCACTGATCTAAACCCTCATAGTTTATTGAGGCTACTTTCACACTGAGGGGCTTTACAGGCGCTATGGTGCTAAAAAAAAAGTGCTTAGTGCTTTCACACTGGAGTGGCGCGCTTGCAGGACGATAAAAAAAAGTCTTGCAAGCAGCATCTTTGCAGCTCTGTAGGAGCGGTGTATACACTACTCCTAAAGCGCCTCTTCTGCCAGCAAAGTGCCACTGCAGTGATGCTTTCAACCCTTTTTTGTGCACTAGCAAGGGTTAAAAGCACCCTGCTAGCGGCCGAATAGCGACACTAAGACGACGGTAAAGCGCTAAAACATTTTCACTAATGGCATTAAATAATATTGTAGGTAACTGGGGCTGCAATTAAGCTGATGACAATTGGTCTTGTTGCAAATGTTATTAGGAGAAAATAGATAGGAATGTTAATATGATTTCCATAAAATGTGACAACCTAACAGATAACACAAGGTTTCAAGGTTGAAAAGCCCTCAATTGCTCTCAACAGCCCGCAGTTACTTTAATGCCCCGTACACACGAGCAGAATTTCCAACAGAAAAAAGTCAGACGGGAGATTTTCATCGTATATTCCGACCGTGTGTATGCCCCATCTGACTTTTTAAGTTGAAAATTCTGACGGGCCTAGAAAGGGAACATGTTCTATGTTTTTCCGACGGAACCAATTCCTAACAGAAAAACCGCTCATCTGTATGCTCTTCCGATGTACCAAAAATGACGAAAGCTACTGGCTATTGAACTTCCGTTTTCTAGTCCCACCATATGTGTTGTACGTCACCGCGTTCTTGACGGTTGGAATTTGGTGTGATTGAGAGTTTATTCCGATGGGAAAACCGGTTGTGTGTACATAAGGCTCACTAGCACTTTTGGCAAATGCCAGCATTTCTTCAATGCTAGTTTTGGACTGGCCTTGTACTACAATTCTACATAATTGTGTTCTAAAAATGGAAGAAAGCGGGGAAAAAACCTAACCATATTTTTATTAATGTATAAAATGCTACATTTCTCTTTGCTGAGCAAGAAACAAATATTGTGTTTTTTTGTTTTTTTTCCCCCTTACCAACCAATAATTCTGCCACAGCACTGAGCCAAATAGCATACTCATGATATTTCCTATCTGTAGAGATTGGCGGTGCTGCGACTGGCAAAACAGTACTTTGAACATGGATTTTTTTTTAATTCCTTTGTATAGAATATCTCCTGTGGTATGGCTTTGCAGTTTAAACTGTTATCTAGTACTTTTTTGCCATAAATATGACTGAACAGGTGTTGTGCTGCCACTAACTGTGTTTCCAGCTGTCCTTCCAGCGCAGCACAGGCAAAATCTGTTGTATAGTCCTATTAGACAGAGTAGGGAATGATCAAACTCTAGATGGAGGTCTTTCTTGCAGGATATGGCAGTTTTATTGCCAGAAGATGGTCAGGAAAGTCTGGCTGGCTAACAAAGATCGTCCTTTAGCTGTTGGGTGTAGTTCCAGTTTTTGTATCCCTTTTGGCAGCAACACAGAGACTGCTGCAGTTTGGCCAGCCAGCAAAATTAGGAAATAAGGACCTCTTTTATTTACTCAGGCCTCACAATCACGGGCATTCCTGTCTGCTTGGAGAGAATTCAGGCAGCTCTTTTCCACTGGAAATCTCAGGAGTGTTGGATACTTTCATCTGAGAGTGTTCACACACTTGTTTTTAATGTGCTTTATGGAAACGCTAAAACGATGTGAATACGTGCTTCTTCCAAAAAAACATCTGCACACACTAAAGATATACATTGGCATCTTTAAATAGAGTTTCCAGGCAGATTTTTATAAAATATACATTTTTTGTTTGATCAACAGAGTTGAAAAACCCTCTCGGAGCCCGTTACTGTAAAGTAACTGAACTGCTTGAGAAAAATTAAAAATTTACTTTGCACTGTTAAGTGCTTTCATCTGAAATGTAATGTACTTACAGGGACACCGAAAACACATTTACACTAAGCATCGTATACTGAGTGCTGCAGGAAAAAAGCATTTTTGTCAGAAATGGAGAACGGAAAAAAAAATGAATGTGTCTCATGGACTATATTCCCTTATCAAACCACAATCCAATTATTGGTGTTCAGTCCCCGGTGAGGTTTTATCTCCAGACAAACTGTAGTAGAACACCTAATGCAGTGAACACTTGATTATCTATTAAGAATCTTGAAATTCTGTAAATGATAAAGCCTTAAGCTTGTATGTCTTTAACCTTAGCGCAATTTACACAGCAAAAGTGTTCTGCATAGTGTGAAGCCTTTGCAACACCACATTCAAGAATACAAAAGTTAAAAAGAACTCAATTAGCATAAGCTAATTTGTTGATTTCTAATATCTATGATAAAGAAGAAACCCGGTTTATGAGGGGTACCTACCATATCTGGCACCTGGGGCTGATAACATTTTTTAACCCATGCTGGATTGTGGGTGTGGTCAAATTTCAGAGTGGGAAGGGCTTAAGGGACAAGGTTAAATAAAACGTGAAGCTACTCCCCTCCTATACACTGAACACAAATGACACAGTCCATGTTGCAACAATTTGTATTAGTTACTCTGCCACAAACGAGAGTGTAACAGACATGTACAAACATCAAAAAAATCATTAAAAACAGCTTTTTTTATTACATATGCTTTCTTGCACACTTTAGGTTAAAATAATGTAGTGAGTGCAGTGGTCAGAAGTATGTCATATACACCCCAGCGTACAGAGTGCCGTAGTCAGGAGTGGTGCAAGGCTCAGGAATGTAAAACCTAGAGAGTGCAGCATTCAGGCATGCATAACAGAGTGCAAGGCTCAGGAGTTCATATTGCATAGAGTGCAGGGGCCAGGAGTGCATAACGCAGGTCAAGAGTGTACACTGCACAGAGTGCACCAGTGCATATCGCACAGAGTGCAAGGACCAGGAGTGTGTAATGCAGAAAGTGAACGGGGACAAAGAGTGAATTGCACAGATAGCGTAGGGGCCAGGAATGTGTAATGCAAAGAGTACAGTGTCAAGAGTAGATGGCATTACCACCTCCTGACCCCTGCACTGACTGCAGTGGTGGGTAACACAAAGGGTGTTGAGGGTGTAGCACAGAGTGCATGCCTCAGGTGTGCCTAACACACATACCACTATATATATATTACAAATGAAAATTAGCCCCTCATCCATTACAAATCTCCCAAAAAGCCCATCTCCCCCACAGTAAAAATAAATGCTCTCAACACTACATCCCCACTCTCGGGCCACCCCCCCTAGCCCCCCTTCCCAAAGCACATACCCCCTAGTACAAACACCTACTCCCACAAAGACTGTTCAGGGCAGACAACCCCAGCCCACCGACACAGACACTCACGTAAACAACCCTCAGCATCGACACCTAAGTACAAACCCCCCCAGTACAGACACCCTCTACCACAGATCCCACTCAGTACAAACTCCTTTATCCAGCACAGCACTGTCATGTAAGCAGAAGCAGTACTGCACTGCAGTATCATGCAACACAGAAAAAGAATTGCACCCCTGGAGATTCTCTACACCCAGGGCAGACTGTATTCTCCTAGGTAAGCCACTGGGTAGTGCCAACCACACGCCCTTGCATGTGATTTGCATTGTAGATAGCTCCATTTCTACTATATGCTTGCAAAGATGTGCCTATCCTGGCTGTGCAGTGTTACATTTTCTAAACCGCACTGCACACTGTGCTGGGTGTCATGTGCTCAAATTTGCCCTGTTCTGTATGTATTGCAAAATGTTACATACGTTGCACTAATTCACTCTGAATGCTATGCTGTACATTTTATACATCATACTGCTAGTAAGCATAGTATTGCCATATAGCATCTATGCCAGACATTATTCATACCACTAGGGATTCCAAATTCCACATTTAATAATCTGCTTTCTACTTTAATGAGCTCTTTGTTTATAGTAGTCAGAGAGCAACTTATATGCAATTTACTATCTTTCCAGTATCTGTTTTGAGAAGTAGCAATGTGCCAGAATAAAATTTCAAATTTCTATACATCAAGCTATAGGAATAATTTTGTTGCCTTTTGAACAATATAAAACAATATTTACCATTGGAAAAAAATCTATTTAATATTTTTTTTTTCAAGCATTATAAAGACATTATGCTATGCATCAATTTTTATACCTGGTGCATTGTAGAGTTCTGAATCTAGAACCTCTGATGGTTATGAGAATACTGGAGGTTACTGTGTACTCGGGTGCACCGACAATTTTTTTGTTTCCCCTTTACCCAGAAGAACAAACATTAGAGCTAAGTTTAAAAAGTGCCTAAAACAAAGGTGTCCAAATGACCCATAAATTACATAATGTATTTGTTTTCATGATCTAAATTGACAAAATGCTAATTTATTATGTGGAAAAAGTAAGTGCATGCCTACATTTACCATCTTTTCAAATCCATGAGATTAGAATCTGGGGTTTTAGGTGAAAGTGACAATCCTTTCTTTAAAGCATATGGAGGTGCAACTAGTATTTAACCACTTGCCGACCAGCCACCGTCATTATACTGTAGCAGGTCGACACGATCCCGTGATCCATCGTAGCTATAAGTCGACTCCTTTAAGCGGGATAGCAGGTGCATATGCTGCACATGCTGCGCTGCGGGGTTGCCGATGCTAGTGGCCAATGGTCGTGATGACTGCGGGCCACGAGCTATTGCGGGCAAGAGAGTCAGAACAGGGACGTGTGTGTGTAAACACACAAATCCCTTGTTCCGTTCTGTGAGGAGAGACACTAGCTAGGAACCACAATCTGTCATTCACTCTAGTCAGTCCCCTCCCCCTACAGTTAGAGAACACAGTCAGGGAATGCAGTTAACCCCTTGATCGCCCCTAGTGTTAACCCCTTCCCTGCAAGTGACATTTATACAGTAATCAGTGCATTTTTATAGCAATGATCGCTGTATAATTGTCAATCGTCCCAAAAATGTGTCCGATGTGTCTGCCATAATACCGCAGTCATGATGAAAAAATTGAAGATTACCGCCATTACTAGTAAAAATAATAATAATAAAAATGCCATAAATCTATCCCCAATTTTTTTAAACGCTATAACTTTTGCACAAACCATTTAATATACATTTATTGCGATTTTTATTACCAAAAATATATGTAGAATACATTTTTTCAAAATTGTCGCTGTTTTTTTGTTTATAGCGCAAAAAATAAAAACCACAGGGATGATCAAATCCCACCAAAAGAAAGCTATTTGTGGGAAAAAAAGGATGTCAATTTTGTTTGGGTACAGCATAGCATGACCACACAATTGTCAGTTAAAGCGACGTAGTGCCGAATCGCAAAAAAATGCTCTGGTCATTGAGCAGCCAAATCTTCCGGGGCTGAAGTGGTTAAACCTCGAACATCTAGGGTCTGGTGTTTATGGCAATTGACTTGTGTGATGTCATCATGCCAAGATTAATAAGGCTCTCTATGGCCTCTCTAAGGAAGTTGTAAATGCCTATCAGTGTGGGTTTAAATGTTTGCCAAATAATTTAAAATCCTCACTCTACTGTAAGGAACATGTAATCTACTGGTGACTTGGCTTTCAAACAACTGCTGTTTTGTCCAGGACTGCCCAGGCTAGAATATCAAACAAATATAAATGGATTTCCAAGCTCAAACTTACTAACCAGCCAGTGACCGAGTTGACTTGTCTAACAATATGCGTTAAGACTAGTGAGTTTAGTTGCACACATTTGCAAATACATGCGGAAGCTGCAGGCCCCACCAAGGCACACTGTTTTCTGCAGTCCCTAACTAGGAAAGCATATCCAAAGAGATCACAGTTTGATGCTAAAAGAAGTCAATAGAAACCTCACAATTTCATTGTGGGGTGTTCAGGTAGTTTGCAGCAGTTGGGGGTCAAAGTGCATGCATCTGCAATGTATTGCACAAATTCAACCCACATACGAGGTGTGATTAGAAAGCCTTAGCTGTTCAAGAAACAGTTTGCCAATGAATAATGTGTTTAAGACTGATCATTCAAAGATTGCTTGGTCACAGTAGTCATTTTTAGACCGTATTGCAGGAGAATAACCTCATAACTGTGAAGCACAGTGGTGGAAATATTATGATTTGTAGTTGCTTTGCTGCTTTGGCGCCTGGGCAGCTCAGTCATGATTGGACTATGCAATATGCATCATACCATAGCGTGGCTGATAAGAATGTGAGGCCATCTGTACAAAAGCTGAAGTTGAACTAGAAATTCATCTTTCAACATAATGATCTGACACGCATTAGCAAATCCACCATGGAATAGCAAAAAAAAAAAGGAAAAGCATTAGATGCATGTAGACTGCCCTATTCAAAGCCCTAAGTTGATTCCCATTGACAATTTGTAGGGAAAGTTTGAAACCTGTAGTTCGTGCAAGGAAACCCACAAACTTCTTGAAACTGAAGAATTTTGCATGGAGAAGACTGGTGTACAGTCATTGTAGGCATTTGTAAATGTCTACAATATAAAATGTAAATTTTGTTAACTGAATACATTTACTTGTGTCTCAATGTGTTCTGCTGTCCCAGAATTAGCAAGCAAACAACTTTTGGGGAAGAGACAACCACTGAGTAACAGGAAGAAGCATAAAAGACCATCCATGTCCATCCATAAATATGCCCGTTTGTTTCAATCAAATGTGCATGTGTGTACGCTAGAAAATCCAGTTTTTTTTTTTCTTAAGGTCAGTCAGGCAGAGATCCCAGAAAATCTATAGCTATACTATTTTGACTAGATTGTCTTGATCAAGGTTTGCTTATTGGGGCTTACACAAAATTACAACTGCTCACCCTACCCATGACACAGTGGGGCACCACATATTTTAAGAAAGTTCAATATATAATTTCATGTAATATCTCACAGCAGCCAGTCAAATTGAAGTTTTCAGTGTCGTCATATCAAATTCCAGTTTTCAGTACAACTGTGTCATTGAATCATGAAAGTATTATTTCAGATTGTTTGCTATGATACAGCACTTTGCACATTTACTCTTTGGAAGTTAGGAACAGAAATAGTCATGTGTATGACTGCAATGTTTTTTATGGAAATATATGAATTTACTGGCTTTTTCATACACTTCCACCACTGTGCTTTCCAAATCCATTACAGCTTCTTTATGATGTGTTGTATTAAATAGGCGGTAACACTGTGATTAAAATACTGCTGTAAATTAAGTGTCCAGTTATTAGGACCAAATAATGGTACCACTTTGACATGTAAAAGGTATTTTCTTAAAATGACAGCAAATCAGTTGCACATATATCTCCCAGTTCCTGACCGCGTTCTGGATTCTACATGTTCTAGAGACCCTTTCATAATATTTTTTTTTATGTGAGAGCATTAATAAATCCCCACAAAGCCTGCCATTTCCAGCTTGTAATAAAAGGAATTGTTGCAATGGGCATACGTCCAGAAGTGGTGCTTGGTTGTTTTTATAGAGTCCGATGGCTGCCATCTGGCATTGATAGGGAGATGGTGTTGTCATCAGTTTTTTGATGCAGGAAAGGAAAGAATCATAATCTGTTTCCTGTGGATAAGTAAAGGGGTTAAGATACTAGTAAAAAAAATCTCAGTACCTTAAAGGAAAGTAGACTTCATTGTGTTTATACAGTACAAACAAGGACATACTTTTGTGCTTCAGAGATAATATGATCTGCACATAATTGACCTACAATACCCAACTGGTTCTTTGATGGGTTTAGGAGCAATAAATTCATGATTGGTCTCCCTTTCTTGGTAGGAACTTCTGTAAATAAAGGCTATGTAGATGAACTTTTTTAATACTGTATTTGTTCTACAAGTACCAAAAAAAAAGAAAAACTGATCATGTTAAAAATTTAGAGCGGTCATGTCTACACTTCCTTTTTTCTCTTAAGGAGTCTAGTTCTTGAACTATGGAATATTTAGTGTCCATGTTGTAGACATGAGGAGAGTAGGAGGGTTTGAGTAGTTTAGCAAAAGACAACTATGTAGGGCAGAAACCAAACAAATGCTATATGTTGGCAGACGACAACAGGATTGATTAGCTGAGTGCATTTATTGCACTTTAACATGCATATTGTTTTGTAATTTGCAGGATCTTTAAAGGGATAAAACAGAAATTTTCATGTATTGAACAGATGTACTGTATTTTTTAAAACTTTGCTCTGGCATACACTTTAAGTTTCTTGGCAACATTTATTAGTCCTATCCACTAAAAAAAACAAAAACAAATCTAATTTTTTTTCCTCAGTAGGTCTGTTACAGACTTGAAAAGGTTATGTTCTCTCACCATTTTTAGGTGACAAATACCATACTGGTGATAATCAATTTATTTTTTTTACCTTTCAAAAAAACAGAAGGTAAAACAGTGCGAATTTATCACATTCCCCATGAAGCAGTGTTTCGTGGGTGGAGTTCTGAGCTATGTTTTGACATTTCATTTTTCGGGGTCAAAAAACAAAGTGAGCCGCTTTTCTTAGGCTGCTGGCATTCAAGGATTTGATATATTTATGGTGGTGGTAGAAGATAAACAGCATTTTTTTTCTTAACATTTTTGTAATTTATTTAATTTATTTTTTATTCATGTTTATAGTGTGTCGTGTCACTTATGAATTTTTCACATTTCTGGGTATGTAATATATATAGATATATACTTTATCACTTATTACACATTGTGTAAGGAAGATTTGTTTTATACGGTTTAGATACTTATAAGCACTTCCTTATGTTAATTTTATGGAATATTTGAAGGCAGCAGCTTTGATGTATATGGGCCCACATTTTAAGGACCTGGTGCAATTTGGTGAATTCTTCAAATACTATACTGTACCACAGATGATAGTACTATGATAGTCAATCCACATTCATAATAATACATATACAAAAATATGTTTCGTTTGCTCACGTTATTAAAGTTGCAATTTCGGGTTATTTTGAGTTTCAGGACGTACATTCTAGGTTCTTGTCTTTGCTTGTATTACCCCTTCCAGTCTTTAAGTTAAAGTAGAACTATAGGGAAGAAAAAAAAATCTTTTTGGATAAAGCAAGTGAGGGCTATTACCCATGTCAGATTTTTTTTTCCCAACGTGTCCCATTGCAGAGACTTCCCTTCACTTCCTATCCTATAGCCAAAGAGGAAGTGAGAGGAAATCTCTAAAAAATTAAGGGAACTCCTTGGGGACCCCCAGGTCACTAGAAGTAGTGTCCCCATTGGAAGATTTCCCCTCTACTTTTCTGGGGACAACCCAGAATTTGGGATTTTCTTTTACTTTACCTTTCAATGATAATGGTAAACAGGACAAATAGAGAATCTCCGTAACACAGACCGCAATATAAATTGACGAGTGTTCTAGTTTTGTCTTTAGTTATACTTTAAGAATCTCATTTTCTATTTAGAGATGACAGCTTAAGTTTCAAATTCTGTAGGTTTGAGATTTGCATTCCCTGGAAATTTAGGTGCCTAATCGCCCCAGAAGGATTTTTTAAACCAGAATGCACCACTTAGTCTTTGAACGATGATCTGCAGGCTTAGAAGACCCAAAAAGGAGGCTTTTGATTAAGCAAGCCCTATCACTATAAAAGGTTGCCACAGAACAACCATAATGTCAATGAATTGAAAGCACTTGCAGGGAAAGTTGACAAACTGCATAAGTGAGCGATTTGCATCAAGTAGTAAACTGTACTTTCAATTCCGGTTGGTGATTTTGTGGTTGATATGAGGTCAGTGATCACATTTGGCTGCTGTCTCATCCAGTGCATTTTTTTTTCTGCTCCAAGGCCACCCTTTGAAAATATGGGCTTTTGTATTGGGGTGGTGTGTTTTGTCGGCTTTTAATGTATGTTCATGAGGCCTTTTTGTTGTTTTGAGGTGCTCAATGTGGCATATTCACTTGTTACTTACCAACTCTTCTTGGAGCTGCATGCTGCTGAAAGGCCAAATGCAAGAACAGTGTGCGCCTAAACAATCCTTCATTAGGAGATTACATTTCCCCCTGTAGCTTGGTGTCTTGCTGGCTGTATTGATCCTTGCTCCCCCTCCCCCTTGGGATTGCTGCCCACTGCAAGTAATGGGGCCCTGAACTACAACCCACATCAGACCCTGCAGAACAAGGAGTGGAAAGGACTGCATTTTCCCAGACTATACATGACACAGCTCTCTTGCCATGTGGGAGCCCCGAGAATGCACATTGCTGTCCAGTGTGCACCACCACTGTGCATTTTGGCAGCCTGAACAGGATCTAGAGTGCTGAGTCTAGGTATGCCGATACCCAGAGTCACCTGGGTGCAGAGAGTGGACTACTTGCTGTGCGTTACTGGTGAGCTGCAATACCGCTTGGACTGATGAGCTGCTGCTGTGGGGATTTACCAATTTACTATCTGCTGATATAGAGACACAGAGCTCTTTAGAAACTGATCATACAGCTATCTAATAGCCTTACTGCTGACTGCAGGTTTGACTGGGACTGTTCTCATGTACACAAATTGTACAACTGGGCCCCAACACTATCCGGATGAAGAGTTGGGACTAAAGATGATCCCTTTACAGCTGCTACACAGAGACATTCACCTATTACTTCTGCTTAGAGGCACCTCTCGGGGACATGGCACTATATCCTAGTCATTCTCCTAGAGCGCACACTAGACCAGTGTTTCTCAAGGCGCACCAACAGGTCATGTTTTCAGGATTGTCCTCAGATGAAATGGTTGTGGTAATTACTAAGGCAGTGAAACTGATCAAATCACCTGTGAAAAATAATGGAGAGCCTGAAAACATGACCTGTTGGGGCGCCTTGAGGACTGGAGTTGAGAAATACTGCACTAGACTAGTTGTATTATCATTCACATTCCAGTTAAGGTTTATATGCACTGTTTATTGTTGACTTTGCTGATTCATGATTTAATACCTGTCTAGTGGTACAGAACTCCAATCTAGGTTACCTAGGCATAATGATTATACTGTCTAGCGGGCTGTGTCTGAACCTCCATTCTAAACCTAGACAGAGGTCTATATGTTTTCTGAACTGCCAGCTTAGTTTTCTGTAACAGAGATCCAGGTTACATGAAGCATTCTTCTCTGCAGAACACAGGCATTGGTGTACAGTGAGGTTGCAGCTTTAAGTCACCAATTATCTAAAAACAGAAAGCTAGATTCTTACCTTTTTTTTTAGTAATAGGTTATCCATGACACCAGAGAGTAATTTGTGGATCCTCTCACTTTAAGCTTCTCCTGCTGGTCTGGTATGTGCACAGAGATATGGATGTATATAGACCAAAGTATCATGAAGGGTTTTATTGTGCAACCACAATGATGCCTTTACTGTAGCTGTCCTGCAGGTTTTGCTTTACCACCTGCAGCAGTTAATGGGCTATGTCATTTTTGTGTCTTTGATCTAAATACAGTGTTGTCCACTTTTACGTCCTAACCTAATCCCTTCTAACATTCTATGGATCTATTTAGTTAAAAGTAAAATAAATGGTTTGAAATTTCCATGAAATGAAAAATGTATACTTTTCTAGATGCATGCAAGGAACCAAAGCTTTCATGATCAGGGCTTTAGTGTTTAAAACAGGCATTGCTGTAGTGTATTGACGCACCTCAAAAGTCTTCTCTCCATAATCTGGTAACACCTTTTCTTTTCTGCTAACTCCTTTACTTTAAGTGTTTGGTAATGCAGGAAAGCCCTTCCTTAAAAAAAAAAAAATATATATATATATATATATTATATATTGTTCGCTACTTCCAGCTTCTTATGTATAGACGACCTGACTTGTGTGACTGAGAGGCTTCTCGCATCCACAAATTTGATTCAGACCTGACTTGGAAGGTTGTATATGGCTGGTTATAAAATCAAGCGATGGGAAGTTGTTGTGAGATGTGAAATCTGGCTGCAACAAATTGCAGAAAACTCAGGTTTTTAGTACATCTGTCATAAGAAAAATAAAGGTGCTGCTACTACTGGCCTCCTTTTTATAAAGGCTACTTGCCTGGCTGTCATGTCATCTTCTAGTTTTAATACATTGAGTCACTGACCAGGACAAGTATGCTGCTAATGACCGGTGGATTATGGGATCTGCATAATTGTTAAAGGTTAGTAGCTCAGAAAATGTTAAATCCAGAGGATCGCTTTACCAGTCAAAGGCAGTGTTATGCTTTTAACACTATGGCTGTATTTGCTAGCTGGCATTAACAGTTCACTGACTGGTGTTGCTTGGACTTGCTCCCTGAATTATATGAAAATGTTTGCTTCACCCACTTTGCTAGATGTCATTGTTACATATGAACTAAACAGTGTGTGCAGCAGTTACAATGTGGTCTAAATCATTGTTTAGCTTTGTGTTAGTAATACTTCTCTAGGTTTAAACCATATTAGTTCATTAATATTCCTGTTTCCGGTCTATGGCTATGTCTATGTCCATGTCACTTAAAAGTACTGTTCCTATTTTCCTAAGGAAGTTCAACATGCTAATGTTTTGCAGGGAGGAAGAAATGTTGGAGAACCTCTTGAACTTGAATACAATGCATGTTCATGTAGACTGAACTTTACCTTATATGTTGGAATAGTAGGTTGAAATTGTCATGCATTGTAAAGTTTTTGCTGAGAGATAAGAGTTCTACGTGTATGAAACAAAACTGAGCTTTTTATTTCTTTAATCAAAACACCTGGGGATGTGGCATTTTAGTTTGTAGGTATACAATAGACTGCTTTTTGCCACAACACCATAAAATATGTATTTTATGGTTCACTTTAAAGGACAAAATCTGACTATATTCTTCATATAAGCTTTGACAAATCTGGGGCATTGGCAAATTTTACTATTACTATTGCATTGGGATTACTTCTCAAACATCAATAAATTCTCTTAACATATTAGGGCACCTGGAAAAAAAATATTGCCAACTATGAAATATAGATCTGAAACCATGAGCATGATGGAAACTGAATAACCACCCCCACTTACCTTTTAACCACTTCAATACAGGGCACTTATACACCTTCCTGCCCAGGACAATTTTGAGCTTTCAGTGCTGTCAACCTTTGAATGACAATTGCGCGGTCATGCTACACTGTACCCAAACTAAATTTTTATCATTTTGTTTCCACAAATAGAGCTATCTGGTGGTATTTGATCACCTCTGCGTTTTATTTTTTGCTCAACAAATAAAAATAGACTGAAAATGTTGAAAAAAATTAGTTTTGGTTTTGTTTCTGTTATAAAATTTTGTAAATAAGTTTTTCTCTTTCACTGATGGGCACTGATAAGGTGGCACTGATGGGCACTGATAAGGCGGCACCAATGAGGTGGCACTGATGTGCACCGACAATGGGCACTGATGGGTACTGTTATGTGGCACTGATGGGTAATATTGATATGCAGCACTGATGGGCATTGACAGGCGGCACTGGTGGGCATTCATGGGTGGCAAAGGTGGGCACTGGTGAGCATTGATGGGCACGGATAGGTGACACTGGGCACTGAAAGGATGAAAAGATGGGTACTTATGGGTGGCACTGATAGGCGGCACTGCTGGGCACTGAGGGACATTTATACGTGGCACTGATGGGTATCTCTGGTGGCACTGGCAGTGGTAGTCATTGTCAGTGGGCACTGATTGGCAGCTGCCTGGGCATTGATTCGCTGCTGCCTGGGCACAGATGTGCATTTCCCTGGGGGTCCAGTGTGATGGAGCCCTGGTGGTCCTGAGCGGGATCCAAGAGGGGCTGCACTGATAAACAATCAGCACAGACCCCCCCTGTTAGGATAGCAGCCGATCAGCTCTCCTCTACTCGCGTCTGTCAGACACGAGGGAGGAAAATCCGATCACTGGCTCTTCCTATTTACATCGTGATCAGCTGTGATTGGACATGGCTGATCACATGGTAAAGAGTCTGTGTCAGTGTTGCGGGGTGTCAGACTGACACACCGCAACAACAATCACCACAATGCGTGTCCCTGGGGGCGCGCAGCAGCTTAATATCCTGAGGACGTCATATGACGCCCAGTCAGGATATTAAACACCACTTTGCCACCGTCATTCTGCTATATGGCGGGCGGCAAGTGGTTAACTGACTTTTTTAGTATTTTTCTTCCTAAACTTTAGAGTAGTGAAATTTTTTTTTATCCCCACCTGTCTATTTATTGTGGTACCCTGCTATGGAAAAATCCTTCTCACAAGCCATTACACCAGTCAAATGTACTTTTTTGTGCTCAGAACAGGACGTCGGGGGAATCTCCCTACTGAAGATAACTACTGTAAAAATATGACTAGGTTCTAACCCTTTCTCTTTTTACTGTGCTTTTGTTGATTCTATGGCCCTTTGTTAATGAGATAGGAAATGGAAAAAATCATTCCACACTGGGTCAAATGTAACAATTCTAACATGACCAAGGTTCTTCACTGCTCTGTTCCAAAGCGAAGACAACTTTACTCCCTTCATTAACTATTTGGCATGACATGTTTGTACATCATTTTCTTACAGTTGAAACCACCTACTTCAATTATAACTTCCGATATAAATTGGTAATGCTATAACTCAGTTTTACAACAAAAGGGAACCTAATGGTTTTGTCCCAATTTATAATGCTGGTGTTCAGTGTTCCAAAAATGCACTTGTATAGTTCATCTATATTTTAAAATAAATGTCTAGTTAAAGCCAAATTTTTTTTGGGGGGAAAAAGACTACTTAAAAGATCAAAAAGGCTCTGGTTGTTTGGGTATCAATAAACGGGTTAATGGCTATCTAAAATATACAGACATGCCTTATTTTTTTATTTCCCTGTGGTTTCTGATATGCTGTATTTTCTCTTTTAGATGGCGCAGATGTAGATGACGATCCATCTTGTTCGTGGCCTGCATCATCCCCATCTAGCAAAGACCAGACATCCCCAAGTCACGGAGAAGGTTGTGATTTCGGTGAAGAGGAGGGTATCCCAGGGCTACCATATCCTTGCCAGTTTTGTGACAAGTCATTCAGTCGCCTCAGCTATTTAAAACACCATGAGCAAAGCCACAGTGACAAACTTCCTTTTAAGTGCACGTATTGTAGTAGATTGTTTAAGCACAAGAGAAGCCGAGACCGTCATATAAAACTTCATACTGGAGATAAAAAATATCACTGCAGCGAGTGTGATGCAGCATTTTCCAGAAGTGATCATCTCAAAATTCATCTGAAGACTCATACCTCCAACAAGCCATATAAATGTGCCATTTGTAGAAGAGGGTTCTTGTCTTCAAGTTCTTTGCATGGTCATATGCAGGTTCATGAGAGGAATAAAGATTGTTCGCAATCAGGAACTAGAATGGAAGAATGGAAAATGAAAGACACACAGAAATGCAGTCAGTGTGAGGAAGGGTTTGACTTTCCAGAGGATCTTCAGAAACACATAGCTGAATGTCACCCTGACTGTTCTCCAAATGATGATAGAGCTGCTCTTCAGTGCATATACTGCCATGAACTTTTTGTTGAAGAAACCTCCTTGCTGAACCACATGGAGCAAATGCATAGTAATGAGAAGAAGAATTCTTGTAGTATTTGTTCTGAGAGTTTCCACAGTATTGAGGAGCTCTACAGCCATATGGACAGCCATCAGCACCCAGAATCCTGCAATCCAAGCAACAGTCCCTCTTTAGTTACTGTAGGCTACACTTCTGTATCAAGTACTACTCCTGATTCAAACTTGTCTGTTGACAGCTCCACAATGGTAGATGTAGCTCCCCCATTACCTAAAAGTCGTGGGCGTAAAAGGGCTTCGCAGCAAACTCCTGATGTCAATGCTCCCTCAAATAAGCAAGCAAAAGTTACTTACAGTTGTATTTACTGCAGTAAACAATATTTCTCAAGTCTGGCTGTTCTCCAGATACATCTTAAAACTATGCATTTAGATAAACCAGAGCAGGCTCATATCTGTCAGTACTGCTTAGAAGTCTTGCCCTCGCTCTACAATCTAAATGAACATCTCAAACAGGTACATGACGCTCAGGATCCAGCACTAATAGTATCTAGTATGCCTGCCATGGTGTATCAGTGCAACTTTTGCTCTGAAATATTTAATGACCTTAACATGCTCCAGGAGCACATTAGAAGTTCACATGGGTTTGCAAACCCTATTGCAAAAGATAGCAATGCATTCTTTTGCCCTCACTGCTACATGGGATTCCTCACAGATTCCTCATTAGAGGAACACATTCGCCAAGTTCATTGTGACCTCAGTGGTTCTCGCTTTGGCTCTCCAGTATTGGGTACCCCAAAAGACCCTGTGGTTGAAGTATACTCTTGTTCATATTGTACCAATTCTCCAATCTTTAATAGTGTACTTAAATTAAATAAGCACATCAAAGAGAATCACAAGAATATTCCGCTAGCTTTGAATTACATCCACAACGGAAAGAAATCTAGAGCTCTGAGTCCCTTATCTCCTGTTACTTTGGATCAATCCTCTTTAAAGATGATGCAGACCATTGGTGGCACTCCTTCAAGACCTGCAGGCGAGTACATCTGCAATCAGTGTGGTGCCAAATATTCATCCCTTGATGGTTTTCAAACTCACTTAAAAACTCATCTTGATACTGTTCTGCCAAAACTGACGTGCCCCCAGTGCAACAAAGATTTTCCTAACCAAGAATCTCTTCTGAAGCATGTCACTATACACTTCATGATTACGTCTACATATTATATTTGTGAAAGTTGTGATAAACAGTTTACTTCAGTGGACGATTTGCAGAAGCACTTGTTAGACATGCATACATTTGTTTTCTTTCGTTGTACCCTATGTCAGGAAGTGTTTGACTCCAAGGTCTCTATTCAGCTTCACTTGGCTGTGAAACACAGTAATGAAAAGAAAGTGTACCGATGCACTTCTTGTAATTGGGATTTCCGCACAGAGACTGACTTGCAGCTCCATGTAAAGCACAATCACCTGGAAAACCATGGAAAGATCCACAAATGCATTTTCTGTGGTGAATCTTTTGGCACTGAAGTAGAGCTACAGTGCCATATTACAACTCATAGTAAAAAATATAATTGCAAATTTTGTAGCAAAGCTTTCCATGCCATAATTTTGTTGGAAAAGCACTTGAGGGAAAAGCACTGCGTATTTGAATCCAAAACGCAAAACTGTGGAACCAACGGAGCATCTGAACAGGTTCAGAAAGAAGAAGTGGAACTTCAGACTTTGCTGACAAACAATCAAGAGTCCCATAATAGTCATGATGGCAGTGAAGAAGATATTGAGACCTCTGATCCAATGTATGGCTGTGACATTTGTGGAGCTGCCTACACCATGGATTCTCTTTTGCAGAATCACCAGCTCAGAGATCATAATATCAGACCTGGAGAAAGTGCAATTGTTAAAAGGAAGGCTGAATTAATTAAGGGCAACTACAAGTGCAATGTTTGCTCCCGTACTTTTTTTTCAGAAAGTGGTCTGCGGGAGCACATGCAGACTCATTTGGGGCCAGTAAAGCATTACATGTGTCCAATATGTGGAGAACGTTTCCCATCCTTATTAACTCTTACAGAACATAAAGTGACACACAGTAAGAGTCTGGACACTGGCAATTGCAGAATTTGTAAGCTTCCTCTGCACAGTGAGGAAGATTTCTTAGAACATTGTCAGATGCACCCAGACCTGAGAAACTCACTGACAGGGTTTCGCTGTGTAGTGTGCATGCAGACAGTGACTTCAACCCTGGAACTTAAGATCCACGGCACATTTCACATGCAGAAGACAGGAAATGGATCTGCTGTTCAGGCCACTGTACGTTCTCAGAATCCGCCGAAGTTGTTTAAGTGTGCTTCTTGTTTGAAAGAGTTTCGCTCCAAACAGGACTTGGTGAAGCTTGATATTAATGGTTTGCCCTATGGTCTGTGTGCCACTTGTGTTAATCTTAGCAAAAGTGCCAGTCCAAATGCCAATGCAGTTTTAAACACAAATCGCCCCCCTATTAATCAGACTGAAAGCCAGCCCTGTGTAGAAGGAAAAAATAAAGTGTCTGTGCTCAAGACCCGATGCTCTACTTGTAATGTTAAATTTGAATCAGAGAATGAACTTCAAAACCATATTCAGACTATCCACAGAGAACTTGTATCTGAAAACAACACAGCCCAGCTGAAAACACCACAAGTTTCACCAATGCCCAGGATCAGCCCATCTCAATCTGAGGAGGTAATAGTTTTGTGCATGTGTGTAATTTTCCATGTTTGGCAACCACTGTATTTTTCCAAGAATGCTAAAGGATGCATAGATCTTTGGTCAAATCACACAGGTGCCTGCCAGTTTAATTCAAACCATAACCTGATGTAAACTTTGTTCCAGGCTACTGCACCTTGCCAACATTCATGTCTAGCTTGATGGCCAACCATTATTTCCTTAACAATGGATGTAACTATATGTACAGATTTAGTTCATTATTATATATTTGTTTAATTAAACAAACGTAATATTCAGAATTTTTTTTTTTTATCAATACAGGTTTTAATAACGTAGTTCAAAATAATTAAAACACTATTTTAGCAGAACCTAGTGTTTCACATCATCCATCTACTGATGAGCAGTAGTTTTGATAAAGTAATTTTTTTTTATTTGTTTTTATTAACTTAATGTGCTATTAATATGAAGAAGGCAGTTCAAACTGAGTATACATGCAGCAAAAAAAAAGTTATTGCAAGTTATATTCGTTGGGGTTTTTTTTTTTTTTTTCTTTAGATAGCATTTTGAGCAATTTTTTTAATGACGGTGGAGGAGGTAAGATCTAAGGGGAAAATGTTTGAACATAAACAAGCTGAACTTTAGGAGTCTAAAGTAAGCAATTCACTGGCAAGCACTAAAATGCTATTACACATTTTAAGGTAATGCCTTTTATTCTATTAAATTCTTATATTCATATTAAATGTTCACTTCTTGTCCAATTCACGCTTAGGTTTTACATATTTAGAAATGTAACCTATGTTCTGCTTAATTGTGCACTTTAAGAGGGGCTGTAGGGGTCCAGATCCTCTTGAGTGTGCCAAGCCTCCTTCCATACACAAAGAATTCTATAGTGTATAGAACTGTCTTGTATGAATATTAACCACCTCCAGTCCGTCCCAATTCTGACATTTCTCTCACGCATGTAAAAATCTGCATTTTTTTTTTTTTTTTGCTAGAAAATTACTTGAAACCCCCAAACATTATTTTTTGGAGAATAAACTGGTTGTTGCAATTTTTTATGTCTCACGATTAGGGCTGCAACTAATGATTATTGTCATAATTGATTCATTTAATGGATTAATCGGATAATAAAGTGATAATTTGATATGTAAAGTTAAAAAAAAAGGCAATTTATTCTTAAATATCTATGTGCATTGGTAAATCTAAATAACCAACTATATGGTTAGGAAGCAAAATCTCTAATCCACTCTGAGAACAACAGATAGAAGAGATATACTGTATATACTATTAGAGGTTGAACCTGGTAAATATCGGACTCGGAGATCAAATTTTTTATTTAAAGGAAAAAAAAGACTGTTTCCTGATTTAAAGACAGAACTATAATATATTATATGCTGGCCATACAAAAAGGAGGACTTCCTTCAAAGAAAATGTAATTTTAAGAACGTTCTTTCAATTTTCTAATCATTAGTGGGTCAAATCTACGTTCTTTTTGACCACAGTGATGGGAGAATTCGAAGACCAGAATAGAAAACATCTTGGTCAAAGAAAATTTCAGACAGTGTATGTGATTTTCGTTCAGAAATTATATTCATTTTCAAACTGAACGTTAAAAGCAAGTTAAATTTTCAAACAACATTCTTTCATTCAGCGAATGTACAAAGATTTTTCATATGAATATTCTTATCCGAAAATCAGTACATGTATGGCCAGCATAAGGCTTGGTTCACACCTATGCAGTTTTGCTTTTGATCCCTTCCTGCAGTGCTTTTTGCTGTGCGTTTTGCATTTTTGCTGCGATTTGCATTTTGACCAATTTGTTGTTAGGCAGATTAAAAAACGCACATTTTTGCAAAAACACACTACATTCTTTTCTGCAGCTTCTCCATTGAAGTCTATTCAACCAAAAAAGCACCATTTTGCATTGAGAAAATTCCCTGACCCTTTCCAAATACGAAGCTGCTGAAAAAAACATAGATGTGAACACGTCCCAATAGGAAACCATGTTAAATGAACTGTAGTGCGTTTCTGCAAAAAGCACCAAAAAATGCACAGATGGGAACCAGGCTTAAGACGTTTAGTAGCAGCAGAATTCTCTCTTTCTGTATCTCCTGTCCTGATGGGGTTAAAAAAAAATACTCAAATTGGCCCTTTGTAGTACAAAAAGAGCAGGTAATCGCTACTATACAGGCTTCATTTATACTGTGAAAGAGTGAAAGTAATAATATATATTACATATATATATATATATACACACACACACACACACACCAGTAGGATATATGGGCATTTTAACTAAGAGTCATACATGAAGCTATATGAAGGGTGGGAGGGAGATAGAAATCTTTCATATTAAAGTACTACTAAAAGCTGAGACTTTTTTTTTTTTTCATGGCCATAATCATTTTAAATGTAATGCTCAACACTAGATAAATGTAATTGTAATGCCTTCTATTACCTCCAGTCTATCCGCCTCCACCTTCTCTGGTTTCCGATGCTGACCTTCCCTGCACACAGTCTTTTAATTTTTTATTTTTTAAAACAACAAACATGTTATACTTACCTGCTCCCTGCAATGGTTTGCACAGAGCAGCCCTGATCCTCCTCTTCTGGGATCCCCCACTGAAGCTTCTGGCTCATCCTTTAGAGTGTCCCAATAGCAAGCTGTAAAGTATAGTATAGCGTGCCCCATAGCAAGGTAAACAAATTTCTGCCTTTAGAACCACTCATTTCCAGCCCAGCACTACATGTCCCATGAGGCATTGCTCCTCACACATTTACAAGTTCTCTGGCACTTACTGACATGTATGGAGGGTGTACTGAGCTGTATGTGAGCTGAACTGTATTTCCTGATATGTAAACAAATAATGCCTTCTGTATGCAGGCCGATTAATCGATTATGAAAATAGTTGACAACTATTTTCAAAAACGATTAGTTGTCGATTAATAGATTAGTTGTTTCGGCCCTACTCACGATATTTAAGCAGCAGTTTATCAAATGCAAGATTTCAGGAAAAAATACACTTTAATTAATTTTCATGCACACAACACACTATAATACCCAAATTTTGGTAAAATATAAAAGATTGTTATGACAAATAAATGGATACCTAACCTATTACACTTCATACTTATGCTTGTGGAATGGCAACAAACTACGGTACCTAAAAACCGTCATAGGCGAAGCTTTAAAATCCCTTCTGGGTTACCAGTTTAGAGTAACACAGGAGGTCTGGCACAGAAATTAATGCTCTCACTCTGATGTTCGCAACAATACCTCACATAAATGGTGCGATTACCGTTTACATATGTGTGTGCTGGACCTCCGTGCGCATTTGTGCATGAGCACAAGGAGATGAGGGGGGTGATTTTAAATTTTTTATGTATTTTTTTTTTTATTGAATTTATTGCTATCACAAGGGATGAACAAACATGACTTGTGATGGCATGGGCCGTGACAGGTCGTCTTTAGAGAGCTGTAAAATCTATTATACCCCAGATCTCGCCTCTGCCCTCCAGAGCATCTGATTAAACAGAGATTGGTTTGATCAGATGCTTTACAAGCAGGTAACCGCTTGTAAACAAGCCAAAACTGAAGGTGATAATACTTTTTTCCGGTTTTTGATATCACACAGGGGAAGGAACAATGGAAGTTTCTGCCACTCTTCCTGGTGCATATGATGTGACTGGTCACATCAGGACCGGGCACCCCAATGAGGACGAAGATCCAAGTAAAGGTGGCAGAAGGTGGGGGGGGGGGGGCCTTCTTCTGCCACATGTAAAGATGATAACTTTTACATGAAATTCCATCACCACTCTAAAAAATGATACCACGATCGTAGCTGCAGCCATGATTTTGATAGCATTACTCTGGTCTGAGGACGCATATGTGACATCCATATGGTGGAGGGGAAAAATGGTAAAGTAAAACAGAGTAGCCTGTCATTCCATTAGTAAACCAGAAGAATGATCCCTCATAACGCAATGTGTATGTGCCTTTGTAGTTGGGCTGTATTGTATTTATGGTGGCATGAGCCAGATTGTTCGTCACTGATTACTTTTGTTTACCAGAAATCTGTGTGTGAAGAGACCTGCCTGTTAACGTCATAGAGCTTTGCTGCAGACATACGCAAACCTGGTCTTAAAGGTATTCATTATCGATCTTGTGCCTGGACGTTGCTCTTGTGTTTTTAGCAGGGTCATCTAATGTTCTAGTACCACATCTATATTTGTGTGTGTCTGTGTATATACACTATATTACCAAAAGTATTGAGACACCTGCATTTACACGCCATGAACTTTAATGGCATCCCAGTCTTAGTCTATAGGGTTCAATATTGAGTTGGCCCACCCTTTGCAGCTACAACAGCTTCAACTCTTCTGGGAAGGCTGTCCACAAGGTTTAGGAGTGTGTCTATGAGAATGTTTGACCATTCTTCCAGAAGCACATTTGTGAGGTCAGGCACTGATGTGGACTGTGCATTAGTGCACAAAGCAAGGCCCATAAAGAAATGGATGAGCAAGTTTCGGGTGGAGGAACTTGACTGTCTGACAAAGAGTCCTGACCACAACCTGATAGAACACCTTTGGGATGAATTAGAGTGGAGATTGTGAGCCAGGCCTTCTCGTCCAAAATCAGTGCCTGACCTCACAAAAGCCCTTCTTGAAGAATGGTCAAACATTCCCATAGACACACTGCCATTAAAGTTTGTGTGCGTGTAAAGGCAGGTGCCCCAATTCTTTTGACAATTTAGTGTGTGTGCATATGTAATTGATGTTAGTGAACGGTTTGGTCACGGTGCATAGCTACCACACTTTTTGTTAGAATCTTTCTCCACTTTGAAGACCTTCCCCTATTTTGCTATATACTAGATATATAAATATGCAGATTGGGCAATATAGGGGCATATTTCCCATTTTTTATCTCTGTCTCTCTCATTAAAAACTGCTGAGATAAATTTAGCCACGTTAGTCTCATATTATTTTGAGTGAGCCAGACTATCACTGCGAGGAGGAGCTGTAAAGAACAACCATTTTTTGGCACTGGACAAGAGGTAAAGCCTATGTATATACACTGTGTGCACAATTATTAGGCAAGCTGTATTTTTGAGGATTCATTTCATTATTGAACAAATATAGTGCTCTCGGTCAATCCAAAATGTTTATAAACCTCAAACCTGAATATTTAAGAAAGTAAAAGTGAGGTTTGGGCTTTCTCAGAATATCTGTATGCACAATTATTGGGCAACTATTCGGCTGGGCTCACACACGTGATTACCACCGCATTGCTGTGCACATCACATGCAAGGTCTGTGCCGTGCAAATTCAGCCATACAGTTTGTATCGCATTCATACCAAAATGGTGCAGAACCCTTTTTTTTTTTTTTTTTTTCACTGAATTCAGATCGCATGGGTGTTTTCAGACCCATGCGATCCAATTCCATCTTATTACAAAGTTCTCACTGCGGTCTGCGAACCTTAATCTTATATTGACACCCACAGTGGTTGGCAGAGAGCAGTGTAAACTGCCTGCGAGTACAGATGCAATGCAGGAACCCGCACATAAGCCTTCCATTCATGGAGTCTGCCAGTTTCTTGATCTGTTGATGATCAACTTTTTGTGCAGCAGCAACCACAGCCTCCCAGACACCATTCAGAGAGGTGTATTGTTTTCCTTCACTCTAAATCTCCCATTTAAGAAGGGCCCACTCGTTCTCAATAGGGTTTAGATCAAGTAAGGGAGCCATGTCATTATTCTTAAATCTTTAAAGCCGAGTTCCACCCAAAAATGGACCGGACCTTCTGCTTTAAGCACTCCTCGCCCCCATTACATGCCACATTTGGCATGTAATTTTTTTTGGGGGGGAGTGGGGGCTTCGTTAGGAGGGGGACTTCCTGTCCCACTTTCTCCTTCCACCCAGGGACCGCCAAGACGACTCCTCCTTTCGCCTTAGGCGGCCCCCCATCTAGGCAATCTCCTGGGACATGTGACAGGTCCCAGGAGATCGCCTGTCCACTCCAGGAGTGCAGCGCAACTTGCGCGTGTACCGTGCGTGTCCAGCCGTGAAGCCGAAGGCTGTCATGGCCGGGTGTCCAGAGTGGCAATGGAGGCGCCGGCGGAGAGGAGGGGGGAGAGGAGCGACGCCCTGTTCAGCCGCATAGCTGGACCGTGGGCAAGTGTCCGTTTTATTAAAAGTTAGCAACTACACTTTTTGTAGCTGCTGACTTTTAGTAAACATAAAAAACCTGGAACTCTACTTAAACCTTTACTGGTTAGCCACGCAGTGGAGTACTTCAATGCATGCGATGGAGCATTGTCTTGTATAAATATCATGGTCTTCTTAAAAGATGCAGAATTTTTCCTGTACCACCACTTGAAGAAAGTGTCTTCTAAAAACTGGCAGTAGGTTTGGGAGTTGACCGAGTCCATCTTCAACCTGAAAAGGTCGAACTAGCTCATCTGTAATAATACCAGTACCCCACCTCCACCTTGCTGGCACCTAAGTCAGAACTCTGTGCCCCTTACTGATCTAGCCATCCATCTGGTCTGTCAAGAGTCACTCTCATCTAATCAGTCCATAAAACCTTTAAAAAAAATCTGTCTTCAGATATTTCTTGGCCCAGTCTGGACGTTTCAACTTGTGTGTCTTATGCAGAGGTGGTCAGGTTTAAACCTTCCTTACCTTGGCCATGTATCTGAGCACTGAACACCTTATACTTCTGGCACTCCAGGTAGGTTACAGTTCTGGAATATGACAGCAGAGGAAGATAATGGGTTCCTGGTAGCTTCAAGTTTTGATTCCTCTCAAATCTTTGGCAGTTAATTTGCACCCTTCCTTTTTTTTTTCTCAACACGTTTCTTGCGACCCTGTTTTGCAACAAAACGTTTGGTTCTGCGATCATGCCCCAATATCTCAGCAATTTCAAGAGTGCTGCATCCCTCTGAAAGACTTTTTTTTTTTTTTTTTTTACTTTTCAGATTCAGTTAAATCTTTTTTTTATTTTTTTTAAGAGAAAATGCGCTAGGATCAAAAAAATACAACTATAACTATAACTGCATAAATTACATTAAAGTGACTGAATATTTTAAAAGCAGCAATTCTCCTGTATAACATCAACACAGTGAACAAAATTGGAATAAACTAGAATCGCGCTTAAACTACAAAAATGATTATATAAACCACTACATACAAATTGATGAATTGCCCCTACAAATTGATTTGGGAGATGATCCAAAATCTGGCATAAAGTGATAAACCATATGTGTTATGAGCAAGAATTGTAAATCTTACACCAAAACACATCAAAAACATAAAACCTTAAGACCCAAATTAATAAAAACTCAAAATCGGATAGATCAAGTGAAAAATAAATGACAAAAACGCAAGTAAATGGTGCCCAATCATACATATAACGAAAATATATATGGCATCCACCCATGCAAATAAATTAAGCTAAAAAATTTAAAAGTTTGTCAGAAATTGTAATGAATCTTCAAACGTTGGTGCAGAGAAGATTAGTGCTCAATCCACCACCGTTGTGTATAAAATTACTTCTTACCAGAAGCCCATGATCCCCCATTACAGAGGATCTAGGGAAGCCTGTAATAATACCCTACAGGGTTTACCAGTTGGGACCAAATTGCTTCACATCGCTTGTGGTAATCATGCAATCGAATGATCGTGAGCCCCCATTACAGAGGATCAGTGCAGGAAAATGGCAAATGTCATTTTTTTCCCACAATTCTTTGAAAAATTTAGATTTTTTTTCCCACACAATTGTCATTGTAATAGGCTATTTCTCTCACATAGCAGGTGTATACCACAACTGAGACCCCACAACACATTCTGCTTCTCCTCCTGAGTATTATGATACCACATGTGTGGGACTTTTTCACAGCCTGACCACATAGAGAGGCCCAACCTGCAGGGAACATAAATTACACATCTAACTTCTTGACTACCTATTACACTTTTGAAGGCCCTGGAGCACCAGGACAATGACACGTGACACTGACATGGCACTGATGACAGATGGCATTGATACATTGCAATAATGACACGTGGCACTGATGACATAGCACTGATGACAGATGGCACTAATATGTGGCACTGATGACATGGCACTGATGACAGATGACACTAATATGTGGCACTGATGACACGTGGCACTGATGACAGATGACACTGACAGGTGGCACTGATGACAGATGGCACTGATACGTGACACTGATAGATGGCACTAATAGGTGGCATTGATGACACGTGGCACTGATGACAGATGGCACTTATACATGGCACTGGGGACAGGTGGCACTGACATCTGCTGTAGGCACTTTATTTTTCCCCCCCTTTTTTTTTATTCACTGACACTGCAGCCGTTCACTCTCCCTCCTCACACGCTGTCTCTGTGTGAGGAGGGAGAGCCGGCGATGAGAGATTATCTCATAGGTTTACATATGAGATCATCTCCCATTGGACATTGTGATCGAGTGCTAAATGGCAGCTGTGATTGGCCATTTAGCACAATCTGTGATTGGCTGTGTCCAAGGGACACAGCCAACACAGAACTTCCCCCATGCGTGCCGGTGGCAGTGCGCACTGAGGAAGTAAACAGGAGGATGTCCAGGAACGTCCTCCCAGCAATTGGAGTCCGCTAGTGGTTAAGTTTAAAACCTCACCATTGTAATAGCAATACAAACTCATGTTATGTTTGTCAATTTGACTTAAGCTTACTTGAGAAATCTCCTTTTGTGTTGCTATTGCTGCCCATTTGCTGGCCATCTTTCTATAACATCCTGGATTCCCTGCATGCGTTGCATCTTCTTCTCTGCTGTTTACTTTCAGTTTCTAAGGACTACATATTCCATGGTACCTTACTGCCTGCACGCAGTGATTCCTGTACTCTTCCTCTGCCTGCTGAAACTCCTCCTCCTCAGCACCTCTGTAGTTCAGAAGACAGGCTCTTGAATTCTGTGACACAGCAGTGCCTATTCACAGGACATGGTGAATGTGTCACAGAATCGAAAGGAAAATGTGTCGGGATCATAAAAAATACATTTACAAACTTCAAGGTTGTTAGGTTTAATTACTTTCCACCCGTGCTATAGCCAATTGATGAATCAATAGATGTCCTCCCATGATCGCGCTGCTGGTGCACGACTGCTGAAAACCTCCGATGCAGCCGAATGGGGTAAAGGGCCAATCGCAGCAGGCCCTTTACTTCCGTGATCAGCTGTCATTGGCTGGCAGCTGATCACGTGGTAAACAAGCCAGTTATTGGCTTTTTTTTTTGCCTCACAATCAGCATGAGGAGAGAAGCAGCAAACCAGTAACTGGCTTCTGTTACAGGAACCTTGGTGCCTGCCGGTGCACCTAATCATTGCCTAATAGTGCCCACCAGTGTCGCCAATCGGGACCCACCAATACCACCAATCAGTGCCCACCAGTGCTGCCAATCAGTGCCTCACCATCTGTGTTACCTGTAAGTGCTGCCTATCAGTGCACTTTAGTCCTCATCAGTGCCACCTATCAGTGGCAGCCTCATCTGTGCCCCCTCAGTGCCCATCAGTGCAGCCTCATCAGCGCCCATTAGTGAAGGAGAAAAATTATCTGTTGGCAAAATTTTATAACAAACAGCAAAAAACGTTTTTTTTTTTATTGTTTCTTTAGCAAACAATAAAAAAAAAAACCCAGTAGTGATTAAATACCACAAAAGAAAGCCCTATTTTGTGTGAAAAAAAAAAAAAAAAATTGTTTGGTACAGTGTTGCATAACCGCGCATTCAAAGTGTGACAGTGCTGCAAGCTGAAAATTGGTCTAGGCAGGAAGGGGGTTTAAGTTCCCAGTAAGCAAGTGGTTAAAAGAAGTAGGCTATAAATAAAATGCAATGTGGAATATTTGATTTTAAATTTTGACCATAGATACATTTTAACACGCTAAGAATATTTAAATTTTACTGCTCTTTTATCATACACACGTTAAAATAAAAACACAATGCCTATACATTTTTTAACTGGAGATATTTTGGTGAACTAGAAAATAACTCTTATATTTACAACTATTTATGTCATGGCCCACATACTGAGACACAGTTTAAATGTATATTACTCCCTCTTATCACCATAAGACAGAAAGTTCCAGCATTAAACTCCCGAGATTTATCTTGGGAAAGAGGGTAATCTTTAAAATTGATTGTTGTAATGCATTAACAATGTAGTAATGCGCATTGTGAATTTCCATTGTCATTGAAGTTGTAGAATTGTGCACTGTGTGCCACATAAGTTAGAGCCTGTTTATGTTAATAGATTAAAGTTCAAATCATTTAAAAGAAAATAGCTGGTAGTAGGTGCCTTACACTGATAAGGGTCCCATTGCAAACCGTCTAAACCCTTGTCACATAATTAAGCCAGGGTGGAGTTGAAAAGTGCATCTTTAAACAATGACTTGTATTTATCCCGACTCTCATTATTTCAGTCCGCTCAACAATCTTGTAACGGACAAATCTCTTTCTTACCGTGAAAGGGTTACAGACCCCACAATTCAGCACACACGGTCAGTAGGGAGCTGATGGTTGTTGTGTGCCTTTGCTTCACTGGACTTTGCTTTGATGAGGCATGACCTGAAGAAGATAAAGGGCTTAATTTATTATTTTGTAATTTTCAGTACCACATAAAATGAAGAGTCTGAACGAGAGTAAATTGGAAGCAGCATTGTGCCTGGGGAGTCTCTGCATCACTATGCTTGCTTAGAGGAGAGCGTAAAATCACCACTTACATGTACTACAGTTATAAATATTACATATAGCATATTGCAATAGACATTGCAACAAGATGAAATTCACACAGATACACAGATCATTTTCTTTGACAACTTAATCTTGTGGAGAGCGCTGCAGATTCTATCGCAATAAAAAAAAGGAGCAACATCCACATTTGACATTTAAAGGGACACATAGTCATCACTTTCCTAGTTTAATTTTACCACAGCATAGTAAAGGTCACATCCTCTGTGAAATATGGGAATTTCATTGATGTTCATTTTTTTTTCCTATGGTATATCAGTGGAATATGAAAATAATATCAACCGTGTTTTCATAGCTGTTTTTCTTTTAAGTCCTCTGTCACTGCAGGTCAGTCTGGTTGGGCCTCAGGTGGTTTCGCTCCTGATGTCAAGCCTTACCTCACCATAACCCACGCACTTTGGTGTTCTTCCTGAGCCGCGTAGCAAAGTATTGGTAGTTTTAATTAAGCCCTTGAAGATTCACTGTACATTTCTACCATATACAATTTTTGTTCAAAATTGATCTGGGCCCTCACCTCAGAAATCCTCTTTTTCAGAGGGATTACATCTTATTGAAAATTCAGGAAAGACGATATTTCCCTGTAGATGGTTCAATATCAAGTGTTGATAGTGTTCTACATTCCAAGTAATTGAGGGGAGGAGAAAAGCTGTTCACTAAATTGATGATTTCAGGATTGCTGGTAGCAGGGCAAGTTAAGCCTGTAGTCGCATGTGTCTATAGATCTCCTTTGTAACTCGCTGAGGTGTATTAATAGGTCTGCAGGAGAAAAATATATATTGCATCTCGGATGGTTTCTGCTGTAGGCTATCTGTGTTAAGATATTTAAGAAAACATGGCCTTTTACATTTCAGTGACTCGGGTAAATATATTATGCAGTGACAGATGTAGTTGTATATGACCAGAGCTACATCATTTGAATTATCTCGTTCTAAACAGTCCTGGCTTTAGACCCTGGGGGGGGAGCAGGGCACTACAAGTTCGGGGACGCCATAGCATAGAAATTAAATTATATGGAAAAAAAGTAAACCTAAAATTAATGATTCAATGATTGAACTATGTTTAATCAGTCAGATGGGAAGAAATTGCCAATACACTTCACTCTGAAGGATTGAGACTGAGAATCTATTTTTTACACAACACGTTTACACAACATGTTTACAATTCTGCAAATTGAGAGTTAACAAGAGAGTTAACAATATACAGTATTCCTGAGAACAGTGAGTATCATTGAGCGTAGGTACCCTTTTCGCTGAATTCTCTGTAAAATTTTTCAAGGATTATGGCAAAATCCCTCTTTCTTTTTGCTGAGTGGATAGAGTTGGCAGGCGCACATGAGGTGGTGTGTATGGCTCCACAGGCTGAAAGGTTCGGGAAATGGAAATTATCACTTGTGGGAAGTCCGGTCCAAGCATTCGGGACATGGAGACCCACATGGAGATGTCACTACTACACTCGGGCAAAACATATAAGGAAGGAAGGTCCTTTACTCTCTGCCAATTTTGTCAGACACTCTATGTAGTTTTGGCTGAATTCTGATCCAGAAACACGCCTGTCCCAAATTCAACCAATCTCGTAATTTCAAGTAAAGCTTGCTAACAGCATTTTACCCCATTCAAGATCGCAGAGTGTTGGATTCGCCCTTGACCCAATTGGGGTCAAGCGGGGGCACAATCTTCTCTCTCAAATGTTTTTAACTGCGATAAATCAGTGCTGGTAATTTTTTATAAAATCAAAAGAAACTTTATTGAAAAATCAATAATAGAGAAACAGTACAGAATTCCATATGGGTACATATTATGCTGAAGCACTTTGCATTTAGTATTCAACACCATCGGCACATAATCACATTACATCCGCATAAGATTCAGTTGCAACAATGGAATATACTCTGTCACAGAGTAACTGAACTACAGCAGCCAATTTCCAGAAGTAAGCGGTCCGTAATTAGGTCTACAGGGGCTAAACCAGGAACAGCTAGCCATGGTGCCCACATTTTCACATTTGTTGGATTTTTTTTCTTTTTTTTTTATAATTACATTTTATTTAATATATTGCAAAAGTTCCACTCACAGTACATAGCCAGGTAAAACATACTCCAATATATCCTTCTCTTACTGTTAGAACAGGGCTTATCAGTCCTGTAAAACAATTCATGCAAGCTAAAAATTAGATCAATATAGGTGGGTGTGCTATTGAGTGTTCCTCGTGCAAAGTAAAAGAGAAGAAAAAAAGACAGAGAATCAAAAAGCTAAAAAAAAAAATGTTTTTCACATTTTCTACACTACCCCTTTGCTGGTAGATGCATTTTTCCAGTCTTATGGGGCCGCCCATTTGTGTCAGCCACTCCTTCATGGTGGGGGAATCTGTCGATTTCCAGTGCCTCAAAATTAATTTCCTGACCTGGAAAAGGGCTCTAGCTATGGCTAGTCTAGAGGTCTCCTCCACGGGAATGTCCTCTATAATTCCCAACAGGCATAGTTTAGGTTGTTCTATGAGATGAATCTAAAATACTCTGTTAATAATCCCTACCACCTCCTTCCAATATATGTGCAATTTGGGGCACCTCCACAACATATGTATCAGGTTGCCATGATCCCTCATGCAACTAGTACAATATGGATCATCACACACCCCCATTCTCACTACTCTAGCTGGCATATAGTGAAAAGTAAAATTTCTTTTGTGCAGCGCTCCAAAAAAAAAAAAAAAAAATGTATATACAAACTAATGTACACTGTGCAATGACCGCGAAGACTAATGATAATGAAAAAGAGATGTGAAATTCACACCCAAACTAAAGTCCATGTGCCATCATATAAATGTTTTGAAACATAAACAAAACAGTCTTTAACTGCTTCCTGCCCGCCCTATAGCCGAATGCCGGCCTTAGGGCGGGCGGCTTCCCGTGCCTGGCCGTCCCTGGACGGCCTGGTGTTTACTTCCGCAATGCGCGCCGCCGCGGGCGCGCATCGCGGAAGTTCTGTGTTTGCCGTGTCCCCCGGGGACAGGCAAACACAGATCGCTGTAAACGGCCAATCACAGCGGCCGTTTACAGCGTGATCGGCGTGTCCAATGGGAGATGATCTCATATGTAAACATATGAGATCATCTCTCAGCGCCGCTCTCCCTCCTCACACAGACAGCGTGTGAGAGGGGAGAGAAGAACGGCTGCAGCAGCCGTCAGTGTAAAAAAGAAAAAAAAAGTAAAAAAAAAGTTTAATAAAAAGTGCCATCCTCCCCCAGAGCCATCCTCCCCCAGAGCCATCCTCCCCCAGTGCCACCCCCCCCCCCCAGTGCCATGCCCCCCCCCCCCAGTGCCATCCTGCCCCAGTGCCATCCTGCCCCAGTGCCATCCTGCCCCAGTGCCATCCTGCCCCAGTGCCATCCGCCCCAGTGCCATCCGCCCCAGTGCCATCCGCCCCAGTGCCATCCACCCCAGTGCAATCCACCCCACCCCAGTGCCACCTGCCCGCAGTGCTATCTGTCCCCAGTGCCACCTGTTGTCAGTGCCATTTGTCCCCAGTGCCATCTGTCATCAGTGCCACGTATAAGTGGCATCTGTCATCAGTGCCACGTGTTATTAGTGCCATCTGTCATCAGTGCCACGTATTAGTGCCATCTGTCATCAGTGCCACGTATCAGTGCCATTTGTCATCAGTGCCACCTGTCAGTGTCATGTGCCATCTGTTGTCAGTGTCACGTGTCATCAATGCCACTTATCAGTGCCATCTGTCATCAGTGTCACGTGTCATTGGTGCCACGTATTAGTGCCATCTGTCACCGGTGGCACGTATTAGTGCCACGTATTAGTGCCACATGTCATCAGTGCCACGTATTAGTGCCACGTGTCATCAGTGCCACATATTAGTGCCACGTGTCATCAGTGCCACGTATTAGTGCCACGTGTCATCAGTGCCACGTATTAGTGCCACGTGTCATCAGTGCCACATATTAGTGTCATCTGTCATCAGTGCCACGTGTCATCAGTGCCACGTATAAGTGTCATCATTGCCACGTATCAGTGCCATCTGTCATCAGTGTCACGTGTCATTGTCCTGGTATTTCAAAAGTGTAATAAGTAGTCAACAAGTTAGATGTGTAATTTATGCTCCTAGAACACGTGATGGCGCTCCCTGCATGTTGGGCCTCTCTATGTGGCCAGGCTGCGAAAAAGTCCCACACATGTGGTATTGTAATACTCAGGAGGAGTAGCAGAATTTTTTGGGGGGTGTCATTTGTGGTATACACATGCCACGTGAGAGAAATAACCTATTACAATGACAATTTTGTGGAGAAAAATAAAGAAAATGAAAAATCTTCATTTTGCAAAGAATTGTGGGAAAAAAATGACAACATCAAAAAGCTCACCATGCCTCTTACTAAATACCTTGGAATGTCTACTTTCCAAAAAGGGGTCATTTGGGGGGTATTTGTACTTTCCTGACTTGTTTGGGTCACAAGAAGCGAGATAGGCCACCAGTACATCAGATGTGATCAATTTTGTGCGATTCGCACCACAGCTTGTAGACTCTCTAACTTTCACAAAGACCAAATAATATCCACTAATTTGGGTTATTTTTACCAAAGACATGTAGCAGTATAAATTGTGGCCAAAATGTATGAAGAAAAATTAATAATTTGCATAATTCTGTCACAGAAACAAAGAAATATGCGTTTTTTTTCAAAATTTTCGGTCTTTTTTCATTTATAGCGCAAAAAATAAAAACCCCAGAGGTGATCAAATACCACCAAAAGAAAGCTCTATTTGTGGGAAAAAAAGGACACAAAATTCATTTGGGTACAGTGTTGCATGACTGAGTAATTGTCATTCAAAGTGTGAGAGCACCGAAAGCTGAAAATTGGTCTGGGCAGGAAGGGTGTTTAAGTGCCCAGTAAGCAAGTGGTTAAATAGACGGTGAAAACAAATTGTGTAACTAGAAGTGGGATTCCACGTGACATCAATGTTGTGGTGAAGAGACAGACAATAGAACCACCACCAGTTAGTGAGGAGGCTTACCGAAGTGAGAAGACTCAAATGGGCATATGCTCAGTGAATCAACAAGGCTTATGGTGCAACCACCAAAGTATGGGACCTCCACATCTAGGCTCCAGATCAAGTTGTTAGACAATTCAAGTGGTCAAGAGATGTCACTGAGCAGCAGTCCTCAGAAGCAGTCAACGTTTCAGACAAAATCCTCTTAAGTATTCAAAATAGCATGACCAAAAAAGAAAATATACCACATAGTGTGAATCTGTATAAACATCAAAAAAATATTAAAAGAAAATTGGAAACACTCACATTTAGAAAGTGGATCAAGCACTTAAAATTGAGGTTTGTGGGTAACGCAATGCCTTCAGCAGTGCTTGTACCAACACGTTTCGTCTAAAGAGACCTCATCTGGGGTAGCCGGCGTATAGTGGACACGTAAAGGCACATATAATTAGGATAACCTTTTGGGCCACATTCAAAGAACACAGGGGAACTGCCACAAGAGTGTCCTCCCTTGGGTCCTCCTCAAATTCTCCAACATCTTTCCCATTTGGATACCACCGCTGCGCTGCTGTCAGGGAGGGACTTATTGAGTAACATATAGTAGCTACAGGAGATGAACCCCTTGTAAGAGGTCACCTCCCACATGTAATTGAAAATTGGCGTGGGACTCTGTGTTCAAGAGTCAATTCCCAGTTGGACCTTAATGGAATGCTGAAGCTGGAAATAAAATAACATGAGTGAGGGGATTCCAAATTCTAGCTGTAGAGCATACTATTCCTAAATATTTGAGTCATATGAGTAATCCCATATTGTTTCCATTTCATGCTATATTGTAGTTTCTCCAACTCCATGTACCGCTTATTCCCCCATATTGGTCTGAACCTGGTGTATCCCTCAACTTGTTGTAATTCCCTGACTTTGTTCCATACTTTCTGCATCAAATTATAACTGGGATACAGTTTTTTTCATTTAGCAAACTGCTATACTTCCAGGCCCTCTGCAACATCCCCCCCAGTGGCAATCCGGAGACATTGCGCCATTCAGTCTACCAAGTTCAATACCAGATCTTTATCGGGGCTGAGAATTCTGGCTATGTGTTGCAATTGTGAGGCCAGATAGTAAAGCCATGTGTCTGGAAGAGCTAACCCACCTGCCTCCTTAGGTCGCTGTAACTGTTCCAGTTTCAATCTGGCAGTCGAATTGTGCCAGGTGAGAGACCGGAAAATTGAATTAATGATGCAAAATTGCTTCATTGGAACAACCATCGGAGAATTGTGGAGTATGTATAGGATCTGTAGCATTAGGATAATTTTGATCAAGTTTGGCCTACCTATCAGGGAGAGTTTCAATCTGGACCATACCTTGACCTAAACCCGGCAACCGTTTATTAACGGGGACAGGTTCAAGGTGATATATTCCAGAGGGTTGGGTGTGTCCTGTACACCTAAATATCTGAACTCAGAAGATACAGGGATATCCATTAGGGATACTGATTGTGGGTCTAGTTTCTTATCTAACTTCATGAGGGGACGATTTGGTCCAGTTGATCACTAAACCAGAGTATTGGCCAAACCTTTGACCCCCATGACATGTCTCCCAATAGGAGCATGGTGTCATCTGCATACAGCATCAGCTTTTTATGCAGCTCTCCAAATGGTGGTCATTAACTTTCCTCTCACACGATGGGTCTGGGCTGTTGCCTGGCACTTTGCAACATTTTTCAAACTTTTCCTTTGTTACTCCCACTTGTCTCTCCTGAACAAGGCAATAAATTCCATGACGGTCATGTTAAAACAGGCATCTTGAATAGTAAAATAATTTCAGAAGTTGAAATGTAAAACACCTATCAGAATCCCTAATCCCTTTCTTTGCCTCTGAAGTAAGCTTAACCTGTGCCATATCTTGACACTCGCACACATTATTTAAATAAACACATTTTATGATTACATTTTTTTTCTGAAAGGAAGTCTGGGGCACGGTCTAGCGGGGGACGTTGAGAAATTGCCCCTTTTGCCCCCCTATAAATCCAGCACTGGCTGTAAAAGCATATTATCAGTAATTCTTAGATTTAAAATCATTGTCCCTATTTTTTTTAAAAAGGCACGAGAATGGATGTGGAGAAAATGTAAAGGAACGTATGATGATAGAAATGCAGGAAAGCAGTGCAAGCTAAGCAGCTGTTTTCTTGATGCTGGATTCTTGATGAAAAAGCCTGATGGGTGCATTTCTAATCAATATACTACAACTGCCATCAACTTGACGTGGCCATCAATAAATGGGTCAAGAATTAGTTTTGCAGTATAGATACTTGAACATAGAAGGCAGACTAAATGAAAGGGGCTCTTAAACCCAATTCTTTGGTTATGCTTTGGGTCCATGTCACCATCAATATCTTAAAAGATGAATAAACAAGGTTAATTGCTCACAATTTAAAAAGATCCCTTTTATTCATGTAAAACCTTTATATCAAAAGGAACACAACTGTTTGCTGTAATTGCTTATAAAGTGTTAGATGGAGTTTGGCTTCAGTTTGTTAGTGTATTTAAATTTGCTAGTCCCTATAACACTAACCTGCGGCCAGACTGACAGAGCTGTTGTCCAAAGGTGCATCTGTGCTACTTTATGCAAAGTGGAGACATTCTAATACAGGTAGTGTGCTACTGGCCAGATCACCAGATAAGAACAGAGAAAAAAAAACAAATGCAGAACCACGTTTTATTTTGTTTTGTATGGTGCAGGAATGGGCTTGAGCCTTGAGTAAATTTTTCCTTCATGTCAGGGCAGTAAGTGATGGAAGCTCTCCCCAATGGGGTCTTTTTTTTTGTGAACATATTTGAACAATACATACAGTCATGTCCTCAATGTGGAAGGTACGTTGAGGTAACATCTAAAGAGGAGGCATGTCTGTATGAGTTTGTAAAATAGTCAGACTTTACTGCATGTGTCTACACCTAATGTTGGCTTGCAATATAGAAAGCATGTAAATAGGAGAGGGAAAGGGGGAGAGGATGTGATTGGTGGGGGTTGTGGTCCTACTGTAAATAGGGTTGACAATGGAGGGTTAGTGATGACTTCATGACGACTTTATAGATCCTCCAGTAATGAATGTTGTATATTTGTTGGTAAAAAATACTGAATCAGTATATGCACAAAGGGACATTGGGCCACTAAATGTGCTGGCTGCGCTATATATATATATATATATATATAATATATATATTATTAATATAAGTGTGTGTTGTGTATATTTAGATATGTGGGTTGGAACAAGGTACCAAAGAAATTGGTTGTAGTTTGTCTCAAGGTCATACACATTGCTACATTAAGACTTGCTAGTTTGCTAAAATTGGTTCCAGTCTTCCGGTTTAATAGTTACCCCTAGGTTTTCTGTTAGTGGGTGGGATAATGGAGTGAGTAGTAAGTACTGTTACTATACAGCGAAGCGATCAAAACTTGGGGATGTGTGTCATGTTCGGACATTTTGATTCATTGCTTATCTGAAGTATTCTTTGTTGTAAAGAGAGGAACAGTATGACATGTGAACCGTTGTATAGCTTATGGACCCAATTGTTACCCCACTATAACTAATTAAAGATTCTATAAAATTTCAGTATCTGGAGCAAAAGACGTTATAAAGAGCAAGCATAAGTTAGCTAAGTTGAGGTTACCTTACCCAAAAATGTTATGTTATCCCACATTGTAATGAGTGTGCGGTAACTGGATTGGACATTTTGGGTCTAGCTTGAAGTAAAAGCCAAAGCAGGTTATCAATATCTAGATTTGAGCCCTACCCAGAGAGATATCTCTATATAGGTGGGATAGTTTGTGATCTGTGCCAACTTAGGATTCAGATAGTATTTTGTTATATTTGGGTATGTTGAGGTAGTCTCTCAGTCTTTAGATGCCGCAAAGCAAAGTTTTTTAGTTTCTAGTTTTTAACACTTAAAGTAAAATGTACAATTTTGGTAAAGTGGGACAGGGTCGACATGTCTGACAATGCTTTTATAGCTGTCTGTGTGTGGGATTAGAGACAGGAAAAAATGTGGTAAAATTTACCTTTCCCCCCTTACCAAAAAAAAAAAAAACACTTCTCGAGTGTTGAACTTTAACAATTTCTTTAACCCGGCCTTTGTAAACTGCAGTAAATACCATACATTAAAAGCACTGGTTTTGGTCTAAGGTAGGTAGATACAGTGGCTGCGTGTGCGCGTGTGTGTGTGTATACGTGTGTGTGTGTGTGTGTGTATATATATATATATATATATAAATAAAATGTGTGTGTATATGTGTGTGTGTGTGTGTGTGTGTGTGTGTGTATATATATATATATATATATATATATATATATTACCGTATATAATTGTATGTGTGTGTATACTAATTAAAATATAAAAAAATATTTTGTTCTCTATAAGTACTGATGTTAAATCCATGATATTATCTGTAAAATATGTTCACAATCTAGGCAAATTAGAGGAGCAAAATGTAGATTTGGTTCCAATAAATAATCAACTATTTTCCAATGGAACCTCTTAAACATTACTCCACAAATCTAAAGGGACTCAGATTGCATTACTTCATCAGAAATGTATTTTCGATTAGTTGCAAAGAGTTATACTATATTTTATTAGGCAGTTAAACAAGATAACCAGTTGATGTAAAATTGGCTTTCTTCCTTTTTTTTTTTTTCCCCTAGAAAACATAATCTGCTCTTTATTGTAGGTTGGAAAAGTTTTATATATAAAACCTACCGGTACTTGACATTCTAAACCTTACTATGAGTTTGTGGATGATAATCTTGATTTCCAGCTGTTTTTAAAATAGTTTGTAGTATTTCCATATTGAGAAAAAAATACTACTATAAGTTATGTAACATTCTACAGCCAAAAGTTTAAAACTCCAGCTTTTCCTTACAGCTTGCACGGTTGTATAAGCTCCTCTTCTCTATAGATTTTGCTTAATTTGATTTCACTGCATACTGTGAGCTTCTTACAGTGTGAATTAACATTTTCAGCAAGTCAGATGGAGCCAGCCCTATTTCTTGGCTGTGGGTGTCCAGCATCATCTAGTCGTTTCCTCCCCTGCTGTATGGCCCTTTAATTCATTAATGTCAGTTCTTTTCATTATGAAGACTAAGCATCGAAGTGGGCATTGCCTTGGGCAGTCTGTATGCAAATGTAGCACATTGGCTTAGTGGTAAGCACTTCTGCCTAGCAGCACTGGGGTCATCTGTTCGAATTCCAACCACAGGACTATCTCCCTGGAATTTGCATGTTCTCCTTGTGCCTGTGTGAGTTTTCTCTCACACTCCAAAAGACATGCTGTTAGGTTAATTGACTTCTGTCTAACTTGGCCCTGGTATCTATATGTATGAATGTTGTGGACTTTAGAATGCAAGGTCTTTGAGGGCAGGGACTGATGTGAATGTACAATAAATATGCAAAGTCCTGTATAAAAATTGTGCTAGCATGGGTGTTCAATCTGGGGCCCTCCAGCTGTTGCAGAACTACAAGTCCCATCATGCCTCTGCCTTTGGGAGCCATGCTTGCAACTGTCAGCCTTGCAATGGCTCCTGGGTCTTGTAGTCCTGCAACAGCTGGTGGGCCGCAGGTTTGAAACACATGCTATAGAAGTACCTGTAATAAATACAGTGTCCTAGGAATACCTATTCTTTCAGACATCCACTGAGCAAAGCATTTTGATGTTTACCTAATTCAAGAGCCAGTTCACTGCTTGCATCAGGTCTTAAGGTTCTTGAGAGGACTGGGGCGGGGTGCTGTGATGTTTTCAGGAAGTCGTGACTCACCCTGCTTCCGTCTTCCACCAGGCATGACCTGCATTGTATTGCGTAGAGAAGAACCAGGGAAGATGTTACTAGGTCTAAAGTATATTATGTCATGAAAACTGACATTTTCTTTGAGAGAGGGTAAATAAGGAACCAGGGAAGGCAAAATCCAAGCAGATTAAAGTTCAGCTTTAAATTGGTTGTGAAGTCACATAATACAATTACTTGTACCTTCTCTACTTTAGTAAGCTTTAAAGTACTGTGTGTCAGTTTTTTTTTTAAATTTATAATCCTAAATACCTTCTTTCACAGCACCAGTCTGTGGTCATGTGACCTCCCTCCGCTCTCCTTCCCCGATCTAAGGAGAGCAGTGGGGAGGGGCTGAGATTTCCCTCTGAAGTCTGCCGGCCAGCAGAGGGAGGTCTCGTGGATACAGAGCAGTGCAGTGAAAGAAGTTATTGAATATTAGAATTTTAAAAACACTGACACACACAGTAATTTTCTAAAACAGAGAAGATAAAAGTAATTGTGTTTAAATATTTCAGCAGATTAGTGGCAAGAGGGGATGGGCGCTGATGAGATCGGCTCTCACTACCCAGATTTAAAATGACAGGCAGGGAGGGAGGGGGAGACTGTACAGCTGGATGACAGAGGCACGTAAACTGACTACGGTGTCGTAGGGCAGCAGACATGATTTCTAAGGTCAGTTCACTTAGGGGGACACAGGAACAGACAGGATGAACCAAGTATTTTAGATCAAAGAAAGGGACAAATTACACTGCAACAGCACTATGCTATTGATCATACTGTAAAGGAACAGGAAAAATTTTTTTGTTTTCTTTTTAGGGTTACAAACGCTTTAGGCTTTGAAACATAGTGGGTAAAGATTAGATCATCTTTTTTAACCACTTCAGCCCTCGGAAGAATTTACCCCCTTCCTAACCAGAGCACTTTTTGCGATTCGGCACTGCGTCGCTTTAACTGACAATTGTGCGGTCGTGCGACGTGGCTCCCAAACAAAATTGACGTCCTTTTTTTCCCCACAAATAGAGCTTTCTTTTGGTGGTATTTGATCACCCTTGCGGTTTTTATTTTTTGCACTATAAACAAAAAAAGTGAAAATTTTGAAAAAAAAAAAGCATTATTTTTTACTTTTTGCTATAATATCTACCCCCCAAAAATATGTAAAAATAATACTTTTTTTTTTTCTCAGTTTAGGCAGATAAGTATTCTTCTACATATTTTTGGTAAAACATTCGCAATAAGTGATTGATTGGTTTGCACAAAGTTATAGCTTTTACAAAATAGGGGATAGTTTTATGGCATTTTTGTAAAAAAAAATGTTTTAAATGGCGGAGATTGGCGATTTTTATCACGGCTGCGACAGTATGGCGGACAGAGCAGACATTTTTTACTAATTTTTGGGACCATTGTCCTTTATACAGCAATCATTGCTATACAAATGCACTGATTCCTGTGTAAATGACACTGGCAGTGAAGGGGTTAACCACTAGGTGGCAGTGTAGGGGTTAAGTGTGTCCTAGGGGCGTGTTTCTAACTGGAGGGGCATGGCTGTGTGTGACATGTCACCGATCTCTGCGCCGTTCACAGGGAGCAGAGATCAGTGACACTGTCACTAGACAGAACGGGGAGATGCTTGTTTACATTAGCATCTCCCCGTTCTTCCTCCCCGTGAGGCGATCGCAGGTATCCCCGCGATAATATAGTCCACAGGACTCGCGGCCTGACTCGCAAAGCTTGCCACGGGTGCGTGCACCTGCTGGCCGCCTCTTAAAGGGCAACGTACAGGTACGGGATTCTGCCAGTCGGCAAGTGGTTAATGCTGTTTCTGATTCCATTGGGAATACTTTCTCTTGCTCTTCTATGTATGAAACAAGAAATTAGAAAAAAGTGTCACTTAAATATTGTGTGTGTTTTACATGTTTTTTCTCCCTCATGAGAGGTCTGCATCAGGTCAGGGGGCCACTTGTAGTAATCGTCTGCTCCTTGTTGTTGGCAAGCAGCAGATTATTTTTCTGTCATCTTTTACTCAGCCCTACTCTGCTACAGAATGGCTTTGAATCTCCCAATTCCCATGATGTCATCTTTCATGTAACAATGGTTTCTGTGCTTTTTGGCTTAGTACTGGTTCCAACTCAAAACCAATTAGTCTGTTTTGTGGTGTTTGTGTATTTAAGATTGCTTTTGGTTCAACTATTTTCAGACAGCAGTATTCCAAAATAGGGTGATTGTTGCTTATTCCGACCTCTGGCAAAACCTCCACCTCTCTCAAAGAATAGGTCTCAAAACTGTGCACCGACTTGAATGACTCCCTGAGAGGCGCAGTTGTCACAGTGGCATGAACATTTGATGTAATGCAGCTGCTGAGTTCAAATGTGGCGATATGTGCATTGCGAGGTTTGGGGGGGGGGGGGGGAACAGCTGTCCTTCCTGTACTGCTAGGGGGAGCTCATCCTAACAACTGCTCCATCCTAGAGAGGAAGACTGGACAGAGCTGTGAAAATTAGCAGAAGTGTTTGGGGGAGGCTTTACTCTGTTAGAGAAAAAAAAAGTCCTACGGGTATGGGAGGAGCATAAACAGATATTTTTAACCACTTTGCATCTGGGCCAATTCTGGCATTTCATTCCGTAAAAATCATCAGAACCCCCAACTATATATTATATTGCTGTCAGATTACATACAGCGAGGATCCCCTGTTTACTCAGCGCCCTCTGTAATAGGAAGTCCTGTCTCCTGGGCCGGCATTTGACCAGTGTTCTGTCTATCATAGAAGCCAGTCAAGCAGGCTGGACTTTGTATTAAAGAGGCTGCCATGTAAACAGGAGATTCCTGAAACTTCCATCCTAAAATGAAGGTGCGTATTATATGCATGTGCATGTTATATGCCAATAAATGTGGTAATTCAGGGAAGACCCTAGAGAATAATATGGCGGTCGTTGCATTTTTTTTCATGTCACGCGGAATTTTTTTTACAGGTTTAGAGGTACAGAGGAGATCTAGTGCTAGAATTATTGCTCACTCAAACATTCATGGCGACACCTCACATGCCTAACTGTTTACATATGCGGTCGCATTTGTGTCTGCTTTCCAGCACAAGGAGCAGGAGTGCTTTAAAAAAATATATTTTTTTTGTTTCTTTTTTTTTTTTTTTCTTTAATTTTTTACAATTTTTTTTTCTATTACTTTCATTCCTATTACAAGAAATGTAAACATCCCTTGTAATAAGTATAAGGTGTGTGACGGGTCCTCTTTATGGAAAAACCTGGGGTCAATAAGAACCCAGATATCTTCTCTACCCTGGAAAGCATGAGAGAGAAAAAAAAAAAAACATTGATCTGTGCTTTTCAGAGTAAAACACTGGCGGTGTTTACATCTGGCAGCGCCGAATGTTTTGTCATGAAGTCGTTTCTGGCCTCCCAGGATTATAGAGATGGCCGGGGACCATATGGTACATACTATACAGGGTAATACAGGGCCACCGCTGGATTGGTTCTCTGGGTAAAAAGCTATCTAGTAGCTTACTTATGAGCCTCTAGGATGGCTTTTACAGGATAGGGAATTGCTGGCTGAAAACAAAGATATCTGGATGATGCCTGTAGCTGCAGGCATCATCCGGATATCACCATTTCAACCTAAAGACATCATGTGACGGCCTTCTGGCAGAAAGTGGTTACAGTTGAATTTGTTTAAAATTATGGAATAGTGTCAATGAGCTGCATAGACTATTTTTTTAAAGCTGAACTAATCCTTTAATTTGCCCGATATTTCTCCTGAAAATTTAAGTATATTCAATGGACAAATATTTTTGTTTTGGGTATTAGTGTTAATTTTTAGATAGTATATCAAAGAACACTTGTTGGATAGAGAAGGAAAGCACTAAAGACATGCTTTCTTAGTACCTATATATAAGCACAGTTTTACTTGTGTTTACAAGTGCGCTTTTCCTCAAAATTGCACATACTAACATTAATGAAAAAATTACTTGACATGCCATGAATAAAGAACAGTTAATCCCGAGCTCCTCATGTGACCTAAAGCCTTGGCAGCCTATATCATATTTTCTCTGACTACCATGTTACCTTAGGTTTTACATCATTACAGACTTTGATTGTTTTCATCTGGGAGATGCTGTCTGATAAACCCAGCAGTAAGATAAAGGGATCCACTAGGAACCACATTAGTAGCACTAATAATCAGAAAACGGAGCCTTGAAATGTAATGAACAAGTATAGCTGCCACCATGTGCATATATAATACAATACATAGAAACAATTTTTTTTATAAACTAAAACGCAATGATGAACTATCTAAAAACTTTAAGAATACAGTTTCTATTTAAGGCGACTTGGCACATAATTATTGGATTTGGATTCCAGAGAGATACTATTTTCACAAAAAATTAAATTTTTATTTTTATTATTGTGGTCAAACTTGTGTTTGTTTTTGTTTTTAATAAAATTTTCTCTTTAAATTACTTTTAACCAATTTTTTAAATATATATATATGTTTTTGACAGAAGAAGACTTACCAGTGCATCAAGTGCCAGATGGTATTCTATAATGAATGGGATATTCAGGTCCACGTTGCAAACCACATGATTGGTAGGTGGAGATTTTATTTCAAATGTATTTCTGAAATGTTACATTTATAAATGCAATACATTTGCAAAATTGGCTTGTGTAGTTACTGTCTAGGGCAACTTTTTTTTTTGCCTTCAACACATTCCTGTTCTATACCAGTTGATACAAAGTGTAGCTGTAACCAGGAATGGAGTACTTGACCATGCAGTGAAGTGCATACTGGATAAAGTAAAAACATTTCTTCTGAGCTTTAAGGGTAGCATTAAGTGGCTAATTTGTTGTCTGACAGACTTCTGATCTTTTTCTGCAGTTAAAAAAATTAACTGGCTTAATTTGCTGAGGCATTTCTTGGGTTGAGTTACAATCATTGTCATTTGCCAAACACTTGAATGTGAAAAGGGCAAAAGTTATATTCATAGGGTTGCCACCTCATCCCTTTAAACCCGAACACATATGAATTACACAGGTTCTGAGGCGAATTAAATGCAGATAAGGCAGCGAGTGAATTTAATTACCACCTTAATCAGCCGCAGAACCTGTGTAATTAATATGTGTTCAGTTTTAGGCATGGTTCACACTATACTACACGACAGTAGTACGATTTTCATCCTACTTTGCTCTGCGACATCAGTCCTACATTGGTCCTACATTCATCCGACTTTCATGAACAGGATACTACTTTGATCCGACTTTTCAGATAGTACAACTTGTCCTTTGACCAATCAAAACTAACACACAATGGGAGGGGCTACAGCAGGGGGCAGGAAATAACACAATGTCGGATGCCAAAGTCGGATGGTTAGGACAAGGATCCGACTTTGATCCTACTTCAGTGATGGTCAATGGGCTGAAGTAGGATCAAAGACGGACCAAAGTAGTACAGGGAGCATTTTCAGAGTCGGACCAACTTGTGTCGGACCAGTTAAGATGGCTCCCATAGGGAATTATTGCATTATGCGACATGAACTCCCAATGTTGGAATGTTTGTCGTACCAGTGTGAACCCAGCCTTAAAGGGATGAGGTGGCACCTCTAAATATACACCAGCCGGCCTGTTGTTGGCATCTGTCATTTTTAAGAATCTCCATATACTTCAGCTCTCATTGACAACACACATGTCAAATTTGTCTAGGTGTGTGTATAGCAAAACATGTTTTTTATTTTAGGTTAGATTAGAGCCCCTGCTAGATACAGTCACTACTGGGGTATTCTGACAGCAACAGCTGTCAGAAAATATTGGCTGGCTAGAGAGATTTGTCCATCCAGGCTGTTTAGTTTAGGGAATCAAGGGATTTATCGCATATGGCCCACAGGAAATGTTAGTGTAGGGTCAGCTTTAGTCATACCAAAGGACAAACGTACTGTACAGTATATGTCGGGCAATTTTGCTTTCATGGCAGGTTTTCTTTAAATGTTTGCATACCCCCCCCCCCCCTGTTTTTAAAGGATAGTTGTGTTTGTGCATGAATACATTATTAATGAAATAAAACATTTCCATTAATCTATTAACACAGAAAATTAAGTATGTGAATGAGGAAATGAAGTGTAAATGTAAGTGTCTTTAAAAACAAAATAATTTGCATTTGTGTCAGTGTGGCACCTAATGGGAGTTTTGTATGAGATCAATCTTCTGGGGCTGTAATGGTATTTCAATTATAAATCATTTTCCTTTCTGTTGGCATTTTAATTTTAACTACCATTCTTTCATTTTGATACTACAAAAATTAAATGGTGCACAAACTTATAGTTTCCAGCATTAATCTGCAGTATGTTTCAAGATAAACCTGGAAGAATAATTAATGTGGCACAGCTTGCTACAGTTTAACAAATATTTATTAGAATGCAGGTTCACAACCACAAATTTGGCACTGCGTGATATCTGGTAGGGATCTAGCTAAAATTCCTAAGAACACCTGTGCAAAATGTATGGATGCAACATGACCTGTGGTCATAAGAACGGCTAAGGCTCCATGTACACTTGCCTAAAAAACATTGTTTCTACAGGAGTTTTGTGTTTTACCTGTAGAAGCAGCTCAATGTTATTAAAGCCCGGTGTGCATTGGGCCCTAAGTCCTTGTACACACGGTCGGAAATTCCGACCACAAAATCCGTCAGATTTTTTCTGACGGCTTTTGTCCGAAACTGGTGTTGCATACACACGGTCGGACAAAGTTGTTGGAAAATCTGATCGTTCGGAACGCATTGACGTTCGTTCCGACGGGACCACGTTCAGCCTAGTAGCCAATAGCTTTGCTCTCGTACTTTGATCTGAGCATGCGTGGCACTTTGTCCGATCGGAATTCTCTACAAACGATTGGACAAAGTCTGATCGGATCATGTTGTTGGAAAATTTTATATCCAGCTCTCAAACTTTGTTGGTCGGACATTCCGACGGAAAAAGTCAGATGGAGCCCACATGGTCGGATTATACGACAATGCGGTCCGATCGGACATTTTCCATCGGAATGTCCGACCGTGTGTACAAGGGCTTAGGGCCCGTGTACACTACAGCTTCTAAACTTGAGTTTAGGAGCTTTTGGAAATTTTTTGCCAAGGCTCCTTAACTCAACTCCATAAAAGCCAATGTGTCCATGTACACATAGGCTTATACAAGAGTTTATAAGCTGCTGCATTAAGGGGATTTTGCCGCATTTTGCATTTTCTCGCTACTGTCGGTCAACCTAGTCTATGTGTACATGAGCCTTAAAGCTGGCCAAAGACTGTTTACATTTTGGTCAATTCCTGCAGAACTGTGGGTGGCCCATCAGCGTTGACAAACATAAATTAAAATAAACAACTGAGCCAAGTATAAAATCATCTAGTGGAAAGTTTTGATATTTAGTCACCTGCGGTTGCCGTGGTTGCTAAATACCATAGCTGGCAGAGGAGATTCCTGTATCCTTGGTGTTTAGCAATTGATAAGGTAATCAGTCTGCTGGCTGGATAATCCATTGAATGAGAAAAATCTAGTCTTATATGACTAGCATTAGCTAGACGTACATAATGCTGAGACTTCCATTGGTGTAATTAGAGAGACTGTTGACTTTTCAACAAAAATCTTCCAATAAGGTTAGTTGTGTATTTAAGATAGTTTAGGCATGTTGCTTACTTGTAAAAGCCTACCTTGTGTAGATATCCAAAAGGCCTAAGACTCCTTATGGGCTCCACCATCTTGGATGCATTGTCAGCAGCCCCAGCAAACTCAGAGCGTTCACTCAATCTGCACTCTTTTTTGCATATTCACACCAGCTGGTGTGCATTGTACTTGCTTGCTGCAATGCTGTGCTGTACATTGTTACAACACTGCTCTCTTCCTCTTCTCACTGACTACACTGATAGCAGTGGGAACCATTGGTTCCCGCTGCTGTCCATCATATCATGTGAGGAGAGAGCTGTAAGCAGGGTCGAACCACATTGTGTAAATCTATGGACACAGCCTAGCTCGGTAGCACACGCACACAGTTTGGTAGAGGAAGAGGAGGAGTGGATAGTGCCTGTGGGGAGACTAAAAAGAGAAGGTAAAGCACCACTCTGTGCAATATCCTTCCAAAGAGCAGCCAAGTATAGCATCTTTTTTTATTTTATTAAAAAAAAATCGGAAGTTTAGTGTCACTTTAATTCTGTGTTGGCAGAGCATTTAGATGCATTACCATGCATTGAAACTTGCTGCATAAAAATGCAACATGTCCTGTTTTTTTTTTTTTTTCAGTGCACACCAACACAGAAATTAAGCCTTAGGACATGAGACAAATTGCTTGGTCTATGCACGGGGGTTGCTTTGGACAATGCTGCCCAACCGGGCTGGTGTGAAAAGGGCCCTTAGTATTCAACCTTTGCCTCTCACTCAGTAACCACATAAACTGTTCTGTGAGGATGTAAAGGGATGGTAGAAGTGTTGAGCTGAGTAATTAGAAACTTTCAGAAGAGGAAAGAGTTAAGCAAGGAGGGGTGGGGGCTGTGCTTTTGAACTGACTAATCAATTTTTTTTAGCAAGTTCAAAGGCACATTGAGAGTGAATAAAAAATGAATTTATGGAAAGGAAAAACACTTGATTTTTCTGTGTTTTTACCTGAATTTATTAATGTAGTGACAGGGTTTCTTTAAAGGCAGTTAGACCTCAGAGGTTTGTCTCCTGTCATATATTTGAGCACTTTTACATTTAGAGTAAGTATTGCTCCTATTTAGGACCATGGCATAGACCTCATTAGCATCACCCCTGCTGAATGGACCAAATTGTAGAACTTTGATAGAGTGTGTGTGTGTGTGTGTGTGTGTGTATATGCATGTGTATATTTGGTGTTATCGCTCTCACTCTCGCATACTGGCCACTGGAAGCTCAACATAGCACCTCATGGCAAAGAACTCTGAGGATCTGAAAAAAAAGAATTGTTGCTCTACATAAAGATGACATAAGTTATAAGATGATTGCCAAGACCCTGAAACTGAGCTGCAGCATGTTGGCCAAGACCATATAGCACTTTAACAGGACAGGTTCCACCCCGAACAGGCCTTGCCATGGTCAACCAAAGAAGTTGAGTGCATGTGCTCAGTGTCATAACCAGAGGTTGTCTTTGAGAAATAGACATATGAGTGCTGCCAGCATTGCTGCAAAGGTTGAAGGGGTGGGGAGCCTGTCAGTGCCCAGGCCATACACTGCACACTTCATCAAATGGGTCTGCATGGCTGTTGTCCCAGAAGGAAGCCTCTTCTAAACATGCACAAGAAAGCTTGCAGTTTGCTGAAGACAAGCAGACTAAGGACATGGATTACTGGAACCATGTCCTGTGGTCTGATGAGACCAAGATAAACTTATTTGGTTGAGATGGTGTCAAGAATTTGTGGCTGCAACCAAGTGAGGAGTACAAAGACAAAAGTGTGTCTTGCCTACAGTCAAGCATGGTGGTGGGTGTGTCTGGGGCTGCATGAGTGCTACCAGCACTGGGGAGCTACAGTTCTTTGAGCAGAGCATGATCCCCTCCATTCAGAGACTGGGCCGCAGGGCAGTATTCCAACATAACGACCCCAAACACGCCTCCAAGATGACCACTGCTTTGCTAAAGAAGCTTAGGGTAAAGATGATGGACTGGCCAAGACCTAAACCCTATTGAGCATCTGTGGGGCATCCTCAAACAGAAGGTGGAGGAGCGCAAGGTCTCTAACATCCACCAGCTCCATGATGTCGTCATGGAGTAGTGGAAGAGGACTCCAGTGGCAACCTGTGAAGCTCTGATAAACTCCATGCCTAAGAGGGTTAAGGCAGTGTTGGAAAATAGTGGCGGCCACACAAAATATTCACACTTTGGGCCCACTTTAGACGTTTTCACTTAGGGGTTTACTCACTTTTGTTGCCAGTGGTTTAGACATTAATGGCTATGTGTTGTTTTTTTGAGTGGACAGCAAATTTACACTTTTATACAAGCTGTACACTCACTACTTTACATTGTATAAAAGTGTAATTTCTTCAGTATTGTCACATGAAAGGATATAATAAAATATTTACAAAAATGTGAGGGGTGTACTCACTTTTGTGAGATGTGTGTGTATGTATATATTTACATACATAAAGTGTGTGTGTGTGTGTGTGTGTATTGCAAATTTCAAAGGTAACAGGAAAAGTCCTGGAGGGAGTTTAAATGGATGTTATTGTATACACACTACTTTCCAGTAAGGTGCACTATTTTGTAAATTCTGGTAATGTCATTCCAGAATAGTAAGGAGTATATTAGGGAAAGAGTTCTTGGGTGGGTCTCCTAATTTCGACTTCACTACAGTTTTTTTCCCTTTTCTAAAACCCAGGTAACTGACTGCAGATATACCTGGGAATTAAATCCTGTTTCTACTTTTGCAGCCAAATTTGAGAAAAATTATAGCTGTCCGCTATAATCCCAATTATGAAAAAAGAAGTACTCGTATGTATATACAAAAAAAATACATAGTTTATTAAACAACATAGTTAAAAACTCATAAAAGCAAATAAAAAAATGTGGGCAAACCATTTCATATAGTCCTCCCTCATGATGGAATGGCTGAGGTGCACATACTGTATATACAGGGACCTATCTGAATGGCCCACTTCAAACAAATCTAGTGATATTGATGAGGAAGAGAGTTAATCCTCTGTGTGCAGGGCCAGATGTAAGAATCAGTGCATTATCACCAATAGAAATCAATACACGTTTTTGCCAAAAGTTTCTTCAGAGGATCCTATTGGTACTGGGAGATGTATTATAGTTAATACTTAACTTCATATAGTTACAAGCACAGCATACATGTGAATATACATTCCAGATATAACAATTATAACAATCACATAAGACTTAACATATTAAAAAGTAAAGCAAACTCTTATATTTGAGTACTCATATATCAAGTAAACCTGGGAGCCATAGCATATCAGGCCCGCAACACCAGGGATAAAGGGGGCCACGCACTTCCAGCTCACAATAGCAGGATTAATCGTGCATCAGACTCTAAGCAGCTAAAGAGGGTATTGCTAAAGCTGAGCCTATACCTGGTAGGTAAACAGAGTAATAATTCTATATAAATATGTATATATGCATATTACATAGAATGGGTAATCTCACTACACAAGCAGGGAATTTAATAAAGCCACAAGGTATTATAAGACCCCTTTCACACTGAGGCGGTTTCTGGTGTTTTAGCGCTAGAAATAGCCTCTAGATAGTGCCTTCATTTCAGAATGTCTTTTCACACTGGGGTGGAGCACTTGCGGGAAGTTGGGAAAATTCTTGCCAGCAAAATGCACTGCCCATTGGCTTTGAAAGAGCCGTGACACAAGGCATTTTTAACCCCTTCTTTGGGGTTAAAAGCACCCTGCTAGTGGCTGAAATGCACAACTTAAACATTGCTAAAAACAACTGCTCTTTAGTGCTTCCACAGCCCCAGTTTTAAAGGGGTCTAAGCGGGAAGATATTACATCTGTGTATTCTAGTGACACTATAAAACTCACTTTAGGAACAGCACAGGTCAGCGAGCTCCTTATTCACAGCCTGGGTAACGCTTTGCAAACATTAACAGCAGCGCACGATATAATATAGAAGCCATTATATAAGTGTTTAACATACATATAAACACCATTGGGGGGGGGGGGGTGAGGCACCACCTCCCAATCTCCCCACCAAAAGTCCGCACCACACTGAGTGAGACATCCACTGGTGATCGTCTTGCCATCTCCTCCTCTATAAGAGGTGGACATGGCTGCCAAGAGTGTAACTCCTCCCCCACACCTGCTGCACAGAAAATCAGCATGTCGGAAACGTGGGCGGGTATGTCTCCAGGCCTGCGCAGTAGGTGGCTCATCACTGCGCAAGTCAGGAGATGGCGAGTGTACCAGCATGTCTCCCACTCTGCTTCCGGGTGGGACCGACATGTGACTGGAAGTGCAGCGAGCATATGCACACATGAGCATTAACACCTAGTGAAGGGGAAAATAGTGTGAGACAGGATGTCCCACCCCACCAAGCACTGTCCACCAATGCCCATCCACAGCCAAACCCTGAAACCACTCACATCAAGCAGCCCGCCAAAGATCAGCCAGTCAGACAAACGTGACCGGAAGAGGCGAAATAGGCAGGAACAAAGAGGGGGGGGGAAAAATAGCGAGGGTGGGAGAGGAGGGATAGGAACAGAAGAAGGGAAGGGGACAGACACTCGGGACAGCTGGGCAAAAGCACCAATCACAGTCCAGCCACATGGAGCACCTCCCAAGCCACACACTCCCCCCAATCAAATCCATCATCCAACCCAAACAGTTGCACAACACACCATAAGCAGAGGAGGTGGTCCGTATACCTCATAGCAGAAAGAAAAAAAGGGCAGGGGAAAGAGGCAATGATGCCGCTCCCGAAATCGGGCAGACCGCGCTGTACCCCCCTGAATATCCCTCCTGCTAGGTGCAAGAATTTCTCAAGTTTAGTGTCATCTGTTCCAAAAAAAAAGGCTTAAGCCATGTACAAGTGGACCAAAATTTGTTTCACAAAGGATTTCTTGGGATTTTAAGTTTTATACAGCACATGGAATCACAATGAAGAAATGCAAATAAGTAAACGAACAATAGCCAGACAGGCAGGGTGCATAAAAGGTACACAAACATTGCGAATGAGTGTCAGTAAAGAGAGAAGTTGCTCAAATTACACGGCATAACAGGTCCCCGGCTATTGTGGATATGAAGGTAGCGAACACTGCTCAAGGGGCCTGCTGCTCACCTGCAGTAGTAGTGGGGTACCCAGAGGACTATAGATTGGAGGTGAGGTCAAGAAAAGAAGAAAAGCAGATGAGGCCAAAAGGTAGAAGAAAAAGGAGAAAAGGGTAGAAAGGGATGAGGAGGGAGCTGAAGCTTGTCTGAGAAGGGGGAGAAGAATTATCCTTTTCCCACAGGTCCCAGACCTTCAACAATTTGGAATGAGTGTTGGTTAATATGGATGGAAGCTTCTTATGCACCATAGTCCCCATGAGACATTGTGTTAAGTCCGCAAAATGTATCCAACGTCTGACGGGCTGTCAGGAACACAAATCCCACAAGTCTCCATTTGGTCCTTGGTAAGATTCAGGATAAGTTTATGCAGTAGGGCCTCCCACAGGTTACGGCCCAAAGTAACATTCAAGACCACTCTAATCATAGTATACACATGTATCCAGAAATTAGTCACTTTAGGTTAAGTCAACCAAATGTGGAACAGGGTATTTTGTTCCCTGCAGCCACAAAAACACATCAGAGATGTATTGGGTGTGAACCAAGATAGGTGGAAAGGGGTCATGTACCATCGGGAGATCAATTTGTAGGAATTCTCTTGGGCCAAAATGTTTTGGGAACATTTGAAAAAGGCAAGCCAAATGTTCCAGGCAGCTTTGTTTAAAGTTGCACCAAGGTTAGCTTCTCATTTTACCATGTAGGAAAGCTTACTGGAGTTCAGGAGAGAAGCATAGCAATCTGAAACTAGGCCTTTTGAGTAAAGATCTTTTTGGCAACAGTTCTTGATCAAGGTCAGTTGTTTAGGGGTTCCTGTCTGATGCCAGAGAAGACGAATGGTATACATCAGTTGAATATATCAGAAGGCCTCAGCAGTACCGACCAATGTTCCTGCAAATAGCTAAAGGATCTGATACCATCCATGGCAAGGAACCCATAAATATATTTAACTCCCCTCCTATGCCACCAGTGGAAGGCCATGGGATTGTCAGAGGTTGGGAAAAACTGGGGAATGTCTAAGATGCCTGAGGTAAATGAGGCGAGAGCAATTTGCTATAGTATTTCACTGAATCCCACAAATGCAATGATTGGGTCAATGAGGGGTTGGCAATTCAGGGTCTATTGCTGGGGGAGGGTCCATATGTGATTGTAGATAGGAAAAGGGGAACACTCAAAGATTGCCAAGTTGACCTAAATGGGCATTTCTAAAGTGGCATGAAAGATGAGCGGGTCGATATGTGCAGCAAGAAAATAGTGTTTGAGGTTAGGTACTGCCAACCCTCCTTCCCATCTTCAGCAGTATAGAACCAAAACCGGTAGTCTTGGCCACTTACTGTGCCAAGTAAAATGCAGAGGCTTATGTTGCTCGATTCTTAGGTTATGATTCGGTATGGGTAAAGGTAAGACTAAAAAATAGAGTAGCTATGGAAGGTAAGTCTTGCAAAGAACATAAATTCTACCGAAACAGCAGATCAACAGAGATATCCAGGAGGCAAGGAGAGTGGCCAGTTCTCTAAACAGGGGAGGGTAGTTGCCCTGGTATGAAGAATCATATGACAAAGATGGTCGAATTCTAAGATAGGGCAAGTAGAAGGGCCAAATTAAACTATAGTTTTCTCGCACTCCCTTAGGCTGGGTTCGCACCTATGTGAATTGGATGTGGGTTTCCCTTTCATCCAATTCGCATGGCAAGAGAATATGACCAGCTCTCTATGGAGCCGGTTAACATGTCTCCAGGGCGGCTGCGGAGCGCACTGCACAGAAACGCTATGCGTCTTTGCCTCCGTTTCAGGGCAGAATTCAGGCAAAGATTCTGCCCTGATTCGTCCCTGAAACAGAAAACAGAGACAGACGGCATTGCTATGCGCTCCGCAGCTGGTTTAGTTGTGAACCGAGCCTTACGTTGATCCAAGATCAGAGAGAGGGTCAATTCTTGGGATTTAGCTTAGTTTATGCGTAGCTGTGACAGAGACCTGAATTCAGAGAGAACCATATGGGTTTAGGAGAAATAAGATATCATCTGCAAAGAGTATAAGCTTATGCTGTTCACCTGCAAATTCAAGGATTCTGATGTCTGGCAGGGACAAGCAGTCAGGGGAGGCAGGTTAAGCAGAGGCTCACCTGCCATGAACACAACAGGTAGGTAGCTGAAGCCCTACCCACCATAATCAAAATTATTGGCCTGCCACCTATTGTGCTGGAGATACAGGACTTCTTGTGCAGCCTGTCAGAAGCTACATGCATTAAATACAAGGTGGCATACACTGTTTGCAGCAGGCTGAGGGGCTGAGCTCAGTGTCTGACTTCTTGTCAGAAGCACTGAGCTTAATGGACAGCTTGCAGCCTTGGACCAATGTTAAAGCACCATTGGAACAAGCTGTTCAATAAAAATGCTGCATTGGTGGGGGCATGTGTCTAAAATGTCTCCCTTCCAGCCCAGCCCTCTTAACTAGAAGGAAAAGGCATGGGTTTATGGGTATACGATTTACCCATTATCCCATGTTTTTCTAACACATTTAAGAGGAAGACTGAGAATCTGCTGCGTGCTGAAAAGGTACTGTTATAACCAAGCTAAATCATATATTATGCTATATGTTATAACAAAATGTATTATTTATCTATTTACTGTGAAATTACTGCTTGGAAGTTATAACTTCAAACTTCAATAATTTGCCTGTGAAGCCACCTGCTTGAGTACAGTTTTTGAAAATATAGTAAATTACTTTAAAAACAATATATATTTGTATATTACTTATCGTAAATAACCACTTGCTACCCAGGCCAATTCTGACACTTCTCTCCTACATATAAAAATAATCATTAAAATAACACTAAAGTTAGCACAATTTTTTTTTTTTTTTGTGTAATGTGGAAAGATGTTATGCCTAACCTGTAATGCTTTAAAATTGTGCACACTTGATGAATCTTGCCAAACTTCACTACTTAAAAATCTCCATAGACTACGCTTTAATTTTTTTTACTGGTTACATGTTTAGAGTTACAGAGGAGGTCTAGTGCTAGAATTATAGCTCTCGGTCTAATGTTTGCATCGTATGTAACCTGTGTGTATCTGGCTCACCAGCCACTGACCTCACCACACATCCCTGATGTCTTGGTGTATTTGGATAGCCACTGCCAAGGACGCCAGGGCTAATATGAATAGGATAGGGGGGCATCCTTGCCTCAGCATACTGAAAAAGGAGCAGCAATGAATCCTGTGTATTTACATTTTTGTCACAGGAATATGCTGGAAAACTGGAGACTTACCTGCTTTCTCTTTTTTTTTTTTTTTTTTATAATCAATACCATCAAGCACCATGCAATGGAGATGAACAGAGGCAGACATACTTGAAGTTCAGCCTGTGTGACAACCCCATTATAAACCTTAGAGACGTTATTGTAGACACAAAGAAACGCAAAGGCTTATATGCAGCCTTACCAAATGGGGGGTAGGGGGGGAAAGGATTAAAGTCTGAAAAGGGAAAAAACGAATGCAGCCACCGTATTTAGGAACTGGAAAACTGTAGTATATACAATTTTTATTTTGAGGTTTTATATTCATTTCAAAGCATTTTTTGGGTCAAATCTTAGCAATGATCTGAGAAAGGATAATGAGCATGACAATTTGTGCCCAAAAAGGTAAAATATCCAATACTTTTCAAACCATTAGCATGGTAAAATAGGTAATGTTCATTTTCCAAAACAAGGCTTCATTTATTTTTTTTCTAAAGAATGGAAACATTTTGAGTTTATAGCAGTTTATCATATTTAAGAGTTGCATATAACGTTCATTTTTTTAATTCATGGAAAGTTGGTTAAATATGCTTAAAAAAAATGCTGAAACATAAAATACGTCAAGTACTTCTTTTATCCATTTTGTACTATCCCTGAGGGCAATTTGAAGGAAATGAGATGTCGGCTCCCATATGATATTCAGTGGTGACATTTAGAAAAGTCATATTGCCAGACAGTAATTTGAACAGTTGGCCATTCGTGCCAGATTTATGAAGTGAAATTAATTTACTACTTGTATTGTGCTAAACAGTCCAAGATCAATGAGCAGTGCTTCAGAATTTTGCAAGAGCATTAGGATTATGCAGAAGTCTCTCCTTCACCTTTTATATGTACAAAATAGTAAATCATCACATTAGCTGCAGGAGAAGTAGATGATGCAGGGCACTGATGATTGCAAGGCTGAATGGAACCTTGACTACTGCACCTAAAGTAGGAGTTCTATATCTTGCTCTTATACATGTAAAGGATTCTTTAAGACTCGGAGGGGTTGATTTACTAAAGGAAAAGTGTCTGTTCACTTTGCAAGTGAAGTTGCACATTGCAAGGAAAGTTTCACTTTGCATGACAATTTTCCCTTAATGAATTGAGGTGAAGCTCTACTGAATTCCATCATCAAATTATGTTCAAGCAAAGAATGCCATTTTCTTTTCCTTGTACATGATTGGTTATTCTTTACAATGAAATTTCAACACATTCACTAAGCTCTTGGGAAAATTCCAGTGCAAAGTGTAACTTATTTGCCTCTAGTAAATCAACTCCATAGTGAGGGCCCAATTAGCATCTGAACCTTTCAACTTTAAGAACAAGAGACAAAAATTACAACCTCATGCTAAACCCATTTATAGGTACATTGTAGGACAAAAACTGTTTTAGGTACATCAATGATGGAAGGGAAGAAAAAACAGGCACAACACTTATGCCGAGGGAGACCTGGATGTTGCAAACAATTTCTTCTGTTCAGTCTTCTCAGAAATAAATTGTAGTAATGCTAGCAAGTTGGGGGAGCATATTGGTTCTAGTAATGACTGTTCATTTTTAAGATTTCTGAAGACAAAACTAGCAGAAGATCTTGCTCGATTAAAGGTTAATAAAGCAATGGGCCCTGATGGTATTCATCACAGATCAAAGAGAACTTCAAGTTATAGCTGTTCTATTAATAGAACTTTTTATTAAATCTCTTCTAACTGAAAGTTTCCCATGACTGCTGGACAGCGGACCCAAACCGAGTCTGGTTTTACCTATGGCTAGCTTTTTTTGGGGTATTGTGATCATGAGAATTGAGCTTCTGTGATATTCTATGTCCATCTGCTTACAAGTGGTGATTGGAGGCTGTTCCTGTCAGTCGCTGCTTGCCATCCCTGGAGACAAAAGCTCTGGCTGGGTATTGGCAACAAGCGATCCAGCTTGTGATAGCTGGTAAGCGTGCACTTTATGTGGTGGTGGATATACTTTGCATGTTGGTGTGAATTTGTCATCTGCACGAGGACGACGCCAAACACTTGGTGTTCTTCTATTGCCTATCGGCAATACTTTGAAGGACATAATTGTTCATGTTGCAGGCCCATTTCTTGGAACTCAACAATCCTTAGTGACTCGCATATTATCATATTTTTGTGTTTATCTCACCTTAGAGCTGCTGCAAGTTTCAGGACACAGCACAAGTTAAATACTGTACCTATCCACAAGAAGGGCAGCAAAGTAGAAGCTTCAAACATCTGTTGTAGTCAAGTTATTGACCAAAAGCAGCATGGCTTTACTGAGGGCAGATCATGTCAGACTATTTTGATATTTTCGACCATATTACTAAGGTTTTGGATCATGGTGGTGCAGTGGACATAGCTTATCCTGATTTCAGCAAAGCATTTGATTCACTTCCACATGATAATCTAATAAAAAAAAAGTTGAGTTGGGGATAAACCCTTGAATGGTTCAGTGGATATGCCGTTGACTAAAGGATAGATGCCAGAGTGTGGTTGTAAATGGGGTTCATGCGGAACAGAGTCACTAATGATGTACTACAAGGCACTGTATTAGTTCCTGTTCTATGTAATCTATAAGTAAATTATATAACTAAAGGGTCAGTGGGTATGCTATGTCTTTTTGCGCATGACACAAAGGTATGTAATAGGGTTGATATCCCTGGAGATGTCTTAACATGGATCCAACAGAGAAACAGAGCTATGCCACTCCAGGTGAAAGCAATCATCACTCTACTGATTAGGTGCAGGTCCAGTCCCAATCTGGATAGATGACCAATAGAACAACATGTTGACCACACTCAAATTTGTAGAGAAAAAAGTTAGTTTTATTCCAAGTAAAATCGCATCATGATGGCACCAATACAGACATGGACACAGCAAAGATAATATTTGAGTGTGGTCAACATGTTGTTCTATTGGTCTGTAACATGGAACAGGATTTGGCGATGCTGGCAGATTGGTCAAAGCAGTGGAAAACTGCAATTCAGTCTTTCTATATGTAAAATAATACACCTTAGGAAAAAGTATCTCTTGACAAAGTACAGTGTTGACCAGCATTACAGAGAAAAAAGATTTAGGAGTACTTATTGCAGATTGCAAAATTAGCAAACAGGGTGGCCAGGCAATGGGAAAAGGGGAAAATAATTCTAGGATGTATCACTAGAGGGGTCACCAGCAGGAGAAAGGAGCTTCCGATTCCCTTATATCGATCTTTAATTGGACCTTATTTAGAATGTGTCCAGTTCTGGAGACCTCACTTACAAAAAGATATCGTTAAGATAGAATGAGTCCAGAGATGGGCAAAAAAATTGGTGAAAGGTCTGAGGGATAAAACGTGCCAGAAGAGACTGCAGAAACTTAATATGTACATTCTGGAGGAAAGAAGGGATCAGGGAGGCATAATAGAAACATTTCAAATACATCAAGGGGGTGAATAAGGTTAAGATATGAAGCCAAGATCAAGAACACAGGGACATGATGTCAAACTAACAGGTGAAAAGTTAAAAAAAGGAATCTTAGAAATTATTATTTTACTGAAGAGGTAGGGGGATGCTTGGAATAGACTTCCAGCAGAGGTAGTGAATCAGTCAAGTGTACGTGGAGTGAAACATTCTTGGGACAAAATATAGATCTATACTTGGACAAAAATGTTAACAAAACATAAAAAAAAAAAAAAAAAAAAAATGGTAACAGACTCGATGGACCACTTGGTCTTTTTTCCACCTTCACTCTTCTATGTTGATGCCACTGATGGCTCGTAAAGCCACAAAGAGGATAGCTGCACAACTGATTATCTAGGTAATGGGCACCTGCAGCAAGATCCTCAATGAGCAAGATAAAAAGACCTGAATTTATAAACAGGCCTCATAACCCAAAGTATAAGAAGAATTTAGGGATACTGCAGTACTTCCAAATGTAGGGCATGAAGGAAAGACTTGTGTGTTTGGGGGGATACAAAAAAGAGTGCAGTTATTTTGTATTAAATGTTGGCTCCAAGATTCTATGGGCCTAGAAGTGGGCACATTAAAAGTAACCTGTAGTGATGGCCGAACGGTTCGCCCGGCGGTCGTTTCGCGGCGAATTTCCGACTTTCGCCGTCCGCGGGTTCGAACGCCTTTTTCCGTCGTTCGCCCCGGCGGACTTACGTGTTTAATGTATACAAGAACTTTAACCTTTCGTGACACGTTTATCATGTGTTACAGGACAACCAATTGAGACATGACAGCTCATGGACACTTGGACATTCCCCCTAACCTATAAATACACCCGATCCGGTGGCCATTTTACATTCTTTCTTCTGTCACTGTAGGGAAAGGATCCTGTGTGGAGTAGGGACAGAGAAAACGCTAGCTATTTGGTACACAAAAGTTCTTTTCAGGACTGGTATAGGTGTTAGGTCAGCAGCCTGAGTTTCTTTTGTCAGTTTAGATAAAGGGACAGAGCGCTGTATGCTGCTATTTTAGGGACAGCTCAGCCAGATTAGTCTTTCTTCATCATCATCATCATCATCATCATTAGCTGTTACTATCAGGTCCACAAAAGAGCTGTTCCAGCTAATCGTTCCAGCCTACTCTTTTTTGCCAATTTGTATAGGGACAGGCAGGAAGCAGTGTGTCAGGCAGTGAGGATAATTTTAAAGACTTGCTGTTACTATTAGTTCCACAAAGGTTCTTTTCAGGACTGGTATCAGTGGTACGGTAATAGGCTTGTACACGTATAATATTCTTTCTTCCAAATATAGAAAGAATATTATACTTGACTGCTGCCCTTCTGCTGCAGTCTGCTAATCATTCACAACTCACTTGTTCCACAAAGCTCTTTATCAGGACTGGTAACTTGGTCTGTCTAGGGTGCTACGGTACATAGGCTTGGGTGCGGTACAGTCTGCTGTTCTGTAAGGACCGCTATCGGTCCACAATACATAGGGTTGCCGTGCACTACTGCTGACCGCTGCCCTATACTGCAGCAGTCCTTCAGCGGTATAGGGACTGACGCACAGTCTGCTAAACACTAATACACAACCTGCTTGGTCCACAAAAGTTCTTATAAGGACTGGTAACTTGGTATAGGGTGCTACGGTACATAGGCCTGAGTGCAGTACAGTCTGCTGTTCTGTAAGGACCGCTATCGGTCCACAATACATAGGGTTGCCGTGCACTACTGCTGACCGCTGCCCTATACTGCAGCAGTCCTTCATTGGTATAGGGACTGACGTACAGTCTGCTAATCACTAACACACAACCTGCTTGGTCCACAAAAGTTCTTATAAGGACTGGTAACTTGGTATAGGGTGCTACGGTACATAGGCCTGAGTGCAGTACAGTCTGCTGTTCTGTAAGGACCGCTATCGGTCCACAATACATAGGGTTGCCGTGCACTACTGCTGACCGCTGCCCTATACTGCAGCAGTCCTTCATTGGTATAGGGACTGACGTACAGTCTGCTAATCACTAACACACAACCTGCTTGGTCCACAAAAGTTCTTATAAGGACTGGTAACTTGGTATAGGGTGCTACGGTACATAGGCCTGAGTGCGTTACAGTCTGCTGTTCTGTAAGGACCGCTATCGGTCCACAATACATAGGGTTGCCGTGCACTACTGCTGACCGCTGCCCTATACTGCAGCAGTCCTTCAGCGGTATAGGGACTGACGCACAGTCTGCTAAACACTAACACACAACCTGCTTGGTCCACAAAAGTTTTTATAAGGACTGGTAACTTGGTATAGGGTGCTACGGTACATAGGCCTGAGTGCAGTACAGTCTGCTGTTCTGTAAGGACCGCTATCGGTCCACAATACATAGGGTTGCCGTGCACTACTGCTGACCGCTGCCCTATACTGCAGCAGTCCTTCATTGGTATAGGGACTGACGTACAGTCTGCTAATCACTAACACACAACCTGCTTGGTCCACAAAAGTTCTTATAAGGACTGGTAACTTGGTATAGGGTGCTACGGTACATAGGCCTGAGTGCGTTACAGTCTGCTGTTCTGTAAGGACCGCTATCGGTCCACAATACATAGGGTTGCCGTGCACTACTGCTGACCGCTGCCCTATACTGCAGCAGTCCTTCATTGGTATAGGGACTGACGTACAGTCTGCTAATCACTAACACACAACCTGCTTGTTCCACAAAAGTTCTTATAAGGACTGGTAACTTGGTATAGGGTGCTACGGTACATAGGCTTGAGTGCGGTACAGTCTGCTGTTCTGTAAGGACCGCTATCGGTCCACAATAGATAGGGTTGACGTGCACCACTGCTGACCGCTGCCCTATACTGCAGCAGTCCTTCAGCGGTATAGGGACTGACGTACAGTCTGCTAAACACTAATACACAACCTGCTTGGTCCACAAAAGTTCTTATAAGGACTGGTAACTTGGTATAGGGTGCTACGGTACATAGGCTTGAGTGCGGTACAGTCTGCTGTTCTGTAAGGACCGCTATCGGTCCACAATAGATAGGGTTGACGTGCACCACTGCTGACCGCTGCCCTATACTGCAGCAGTCCTTCAGCGGTATAGGGACTGACGTACAGTCTGCTAAACACTAATACACAACCTGCTTGGTCCACAAAAGTTCTTATAAGGACTGGTAACTTGGTATAGGGTGCTACGGTACATAGGCTTGAGTGCGGTACAGTCTGCTGTTCTGTAAGGACCGCTATCGGTCCACAATAGATAGGGTTGACGTGCACCACTGCTGACCGCTGCCCTATACTGCAGCAGTCCTTCAGCGGTATAGGGACTGACGTACAGTCTGCTAAACACTAATACACAACCTGCTTGGTCCACAAAAGTTCTTATAAGGACTGGTAACTTGGTATAGGGTGCTACGGTACATAGGCTTGAGTGCGGTACAGTCTGCTGTTCTGTAAGGACCGCTATCGGTCCACAATAGATAGGGTTGACGTGCACCACTGCTGACCGCTCACCTATACTGCAGCAGTCCTTCAGCGGTATAGGGACTGACGTACAGTCTGCTAATCACTAACACACAACCTGCTTGTTCCACAAAAGTTCTTATAAGGACTGGTAACTTGGTATAGGGTGCTACGGTACATAGGCTTGAGTGCGGTACAGTCTGCTGTTCTGTAAGGACCGCTATCGGTCCACAATAGATAGGGTTGACGTGCACCACTGCTGACCGCTGCCCTATACTGCAGCAGTCCTTCAGCGGTATAGGGACTGACGTACAGTCTGCTAAACACTAATACACAACCTGCTTGGTCCACAAAAGTTCTTATAAGGACTGGTAACTTGGTATAGGGTGCTACGGTACATAGGCTTGAGTGCGGTACAGTCTGCTGTTCTGTAAGGACCGCTATCGGTCCACAATAGATAGGGTTGACGTGCACCACTGCTGACCGCTGCCCTATACTGCAGCAGTCCTTCAGCGGTATAGGGACTGACGTACAGTCTGCTAAACACTAATACACAACCTGCTTGGTCCACAAAAGTTCTTATAAGGACTGGTAACTTGGTATAGGGTGCTACGGTACATAGGCTTGAGTGCGGTACAGTCTGCTGTTCTGTAAGGACCGCTATCGGTCCACAATAGATAGGGTTGACGTGCACCACTGCTGACCGCTCACCTATACTGCAGCAGTCCTTCAGCGGTATAGGGACTAAGAGTTTTGTCACAGGGTCATTTAAAAAATGACATGCAGAGGAAGAGGCAGGCCCTTCCGCAGGGGTGGTAGGGGTAGGGCAGGAGCAACAGGCTTGAGCCAAAGTGGGAAGTTGCAGAAGGTGCGTTCAATTACTTTAAAGGATGCACCAGACTTGGTTGAGTGGCTCGCTCAGCCTTACTCTTCTGCACCCTCCTCATCCTCTCGATCTGCACCCTCTTCTTCACTCTCTGCTATGTGCACCCCCAAAGACACTACCACCAACAACACGACCACCACCACCACCACCACATACCTTCCGCTTGAGTCACTGGAATTATTTTCCGATCCATATCAAGAGGACATTTCTGATGCGCAGCCACTCTTGGTATTGGATCAGGAAGAGGAGGTAGCAACAAGCGCTACTCAGCAGTCTGACGCCAGTACCCAGATCAGCCCAAGGAGGAGGTTGGTCCCCGGTGTTGCTGCCTACTCTACTTATAGCGGTGGGGAAGGTGACGTTGATGATGACGTGTCTAGTGATGTCACGTGGGTGCCCACAAGAGAGGAAGAGGAGGGGAGTTCAGAGGGAGATATGGACCAGCAGATAGGGAGGAGAAGCAGCAATGACTTACATTGCACAGCAGGGACAAAGCAGACTGCAAATGTATCAGGAGCGAGTCATCGACCATGTACGGTCACATCTGGCGCTCCCAGGACACCGGCACATGGCTCCGCAGTGTGGGCTTTTTTTAACGTGTCCGCTGCTGACAATAGCGTTGCCATCTGCAATCTTTGCAGTCAACGCGTTAGTCGCGGTAAGCCCAATACTCACCTAGGGACGACCGCCTTAAGAAGGCACATGAGCAGCCATCACCGAGCCCAGTGGGAGCAACGGAACACACAAAGCCACACTGCAGGCTCTCACCGTCCAGCCTCGTCTTCTACTTCTCCTTCTCCTCTCTCCTCACAATTGTCCTCCACTCCACCTTCCATCACGCCAAGCTCACATTTTTCTGCAAAAAGGCAGGCTTCCGTGGGCCTAATGTTTGAGCGTAAAAAAATGATGACGCCGGATAACCCTCTTGCCCAACGGTTGGCGGCTGGCTTGTCAGAACTCATAGCCCGCCAACTACTGCCATATAAACTGGTGGACTCGGAGGCCTTTCGCAAATTTGTGGCCATTGGAACACCACAATGGAAGGTCCCAGGAAGGAAGTATTTCTCAGAGAAGGGCATCCCAGAGCTATATGGCCATGTTCAGCGGCAAGTGAATGTATCTCTGGCACACAGTGTCGGTGCCAAGATACATCTGACCACAGACACGTGGTCTAGCAAACACGGGCAGGGAAGGTATATCAGTTTTACTGCCCACTGGGTGAACCTTCTGACGGCCGTCAAGCATGTAACCCGTGGCACCCGTGTAGATTTGGTTTTACCGCCACGGATTGCATGCAGGCCTGACTCTTCTTCTCCTCCTCCTACTCCATCCTCCTCCCTCTCCTCCTCAGCTGCCTCCTCCTTTTCCGCTGCTAGCGTCTCTTCCACTGCACCGCCCAAGCTCCCCAGAACCTATTCCACATGCCAGGTGAGACGTTGCCATGCCGTGCTGCGTCTGTTGTGCCTGGAAGCAAAGAGCCACACTGGCCCGGCACTCCTTTCAGCTTTGCGTTCACAGGCAGATGAGTGGCTAACACCGCTCAATTTGACAGTTGGTAAAGTGGTGTGTGACAACGGTGCCAATCTGCTTAGCGCATTGAAACAGGGCAAAATCACGCACGTGCCGTGCATGGCACACGTCTTAAACTTGGTCGTGCAGCGATTCCTTGTCAAATACCCTGGGGTCCAGGACATCTTGCGGCAGGCAAGGAAAATCTCGGCCCATTTCAGAAGATCTTACACGGCCATGGCTCGCCTTGCTGACATTCAGCGGCGACACCATCTGCCGGTCAGACGTCTTATTTGCGATTGCCCGACGCGATGGAACTCAACCTTCTATATGCTTGATAGGCTGCTCCAGCAGAAACGTGCAGTTAACGTCTACCTGTATGAACTCTGCGAAAGAAACGGTTCTGGGGAGCTGGGTTTTTTTTCACCGCGCCAGTGGCTGCTCATGCGCGACACATGCAGACTTCTGCGGCCATTTGAGGAGATCACCAAACTGGTCAGTCGCAGCCATGGCGCCATCAGTGACATGGTACCTTATGCCTTCTTTCTGGAGCGTGCATTGCGTCGTGTCATTGATCAGGCTGTGGAGGAGCAGGAGCGGGAAGATGAGGAAGTCGCAATGCTGGATGAATTCCCAGGGGGGGCTACTCTATCTGAGACAAGTCAACAACAGGAGTCTGATGAGGAGTCAGAGGAGGATGGTGCCGGGGCGGATGAGCAGGAGCAAGAAGAGCATGCTTTAAACCTTTCTGGGATCCCTGTTGTGCGAGGATGGGGAGAGGAGAATGAAGAGGACGACATTATCCTGGATGATGAGCAGGAGCCAGGCCACCACACCGCTTCCACTTTAGTGCAAATGGGGGCCTTCATGCTCCAGTGTTTTAATAGGGACCCCCGTATAAAAAGCATGAGGGTCAAGGACCAGTACTGGGTGGCAACGTACTTAGACCCCCGGTACAAACACAAAATGGCGGAAATGTTACCGCCGTCGCAGAGGGCTGTCAGAATGCAGCACTTCCAGGCCTTGCTTCGAGAAATGCTGCATTCTGCTTTTGCGTGCGCTGGCAGAGGAGCAATTCCCACTCCCAGAGAAGGATTTGCGGGTACCAATCCAACAGCGCCTGCAAGAAGAGGCCGGTTTGAAGATGTGTTGGTGACTTCGGATATGAGGTCATTCTTTCAGCCGACCCATCGACAGGTGTCATCCGGATCCAGCATCAGGGAACGCCTAGACCGTCAGGTGTCCGACTACATTGGGTTAACGGCCGATGTGGACGCTCTGAGGAGTGATGAACCCCTAGACTACTGGGTGGGCAGGCTTGACCTCTGGCCAGAGCTTGCCCAATTTGCAATCGAACTGTTGGCTTGCCCCTCATCCAGTGTCCTGTCCGAAAGGACGTTCAGCGCAGCAGGGGGGATTGTGACCGATAAGCGTACTCGCCTAGCTCACCACAGTGTTAACTACCTCACATTTCTAAAAATGAATGAGGCATGGATCTCGGAGGAATTCAACACATGTGATCAGTAGACCATGTATATGTCTATAAACAATTTTTGGAATCAAGCACACAGACCTTCTTAATTCATTTGGCTCACTTCCCTGACCCAAAAAAGCACACCGTACTATATGCCCCTACCCTCCTCTTTGAAGAGGTTGAGCGGTGTCATATTTCTACTGGGGCTGCTTATTATGAGGGGTTCCCACCATCCCTGTGCTGTGCTGACTTCCTCCTGGGTGTTCTTATTATGAGGGGCTCCCACCATCCCTGTGCTGTGCTGACTTCCTCCTGGGGGTTCTTATTATGAGGGGATCACACCATCCCTGTGCTGTGCTGACTTCCTCCTGGGGCTGCTTACGGTGCTGCTGTCAGCGCTGTATGTCACGGAGCTGCTGTCAGCGCTGTATGTCACGGAGCTGCTGTCAGCGCTGTATGTCACGGAGCTGCTGTCAGCGCTGTATGTCACGGAGCTGCTGTCAGCGCTGTATGTCACGGAGCTGCTGTCAGCGCTGTATGTCACGGAGCTGCTGTCAGCGCTGTATGTCACGGAGCTGCTGTCAGCGCTGTATGTCACGGAGCTGCTGTCAGCGCTGTATGTCACGGAGCTGCTGTCAGCGCTGTATGTCACGGAGCTGCTGTCAGCGCTGTATGTCACGGTGCTGCTGTCAGCGCTGTATGTCACGGAGCTGCTGTCAGCGCTGTATGTCACGGAGCTGCTGTCAGTGCTGTATGTCACGGAGCTGCTGTCAGCGCTGTATGTCACGGAGCTGCTGTCAGCGCTGTATGTCACGGAGCTGCTGTCAGCGCTGTATGTCACGGTGCTGCTGTCAGCGCTGTATGTCACGGAGCTGCTGTCAGCGCTGTATGTCACGGAGCTGCTGTCAGCGCTGTATGTCACGGAGCTGCTGTCAGCGCTGTATGTCACGGAGCTGCTGTCAGCGCTGTATGTCACGGAGCTGCTGTCAGCGCTGTATGTCACGGAGCTGCTGTCAGCGCTGTATGTCACGGTGCTGCTGTCAGCGCTGTATGTCACGGAGCTGCTGTCAGCGCTGTATGTCACGGAGCTGCTGTCAGTGCTGTATGTCACGGAGCTGCTGTCAGCGCTGTATGTCACGGAGCTGCTGTCAGCGCTGTATGTCACGGAGCTGCTGTCAGCGCTGTATGTCACGGTGCTGCTGTCAGCGCTGTATGTCACGGAGCTGCTGTCAGCGCTGTATGTCACGGAGCTGCTGTCAGCGCTGTATGTCACGGAGCTGCTGTCAGCGCTGTATGTCACGGAGCTGCTGTCAGCGCTGTATGTCACGGAGCTGCTGTCAGCGCTGTATGTCACGGTGCTGATGTCAGTGCTCTGTATTACGGTGCTGCTGTCAGTGCTCTGTATCTCCTGCACCCTCTTGTTTGCCTACCCTGGTCCCTGACCTTCCCTCTCCTCCATTGCCTTCATTAGCTCCATAGTCCTGAATTGTCAGAACAATTTCCCAAATAAAAAAAAAATGCTTGTAGTTATCGATCCCAAATTCACCTCATACATGTATTATGCTATTGTCCAGGTGGTGGGACTACGTGCTACCCCCTAATAATTACCCCGTGGCCGCAAATTCGACCTAAAGGTTTGCGAAATTCGCCTCCCATTGAAGTCAATGGAGCCCGCGGCGAACGGTCGTTTTCGCGAACGTTTGTGTCCGTTCGCGTTTCGCGTTCGCGAAACGTCCCGTCGGAAGTTCGTCCATCACTAGTAACCTGTAATGCATGTTGTATATTTGAGAGCTGGCCCCAATGACCAAGGCTGGGTTTATGGATAGTGATTGATGAAACAAGGCAAACACGGTTTTATGTAATTTTATATATCTTTTCCACTATACTCCAGCAGTCAAAGGGCATGCTGAAGTTCCACTACAGAGCTGACCAGCCACAAGATTACTATCTTCTGCCCATCCATAATAAATTGTTTATTTTAGGGAGGTGGTACTGAAAATCAATATTAGCAGCTCTTGTTCATTTATAAAAACTACAGCAAGGCATGCAAAACTTTAAATTTCAAATACTATTTCCCTCTACTGTATGTTTGTTTGCAGATATTCTGCTTAAGGCATACTTGGGGATAGCAATTACTTTGTGTTTTTAGCTAATTCAATGAAGTGGTTTCTCGCTAATAAGCTAACAAGTACATTTTATCATTATGAGAACTCCTAAGGTTTTATGTTCTTATAAACATTTCTTCCTAGACTAAATTTGTGTATACTGTCCTAATTAACCACTGAATCTATTAGTCTTTTAATAAATATACTAGCTGTTGCATTATGGTATGAGACCAAAATCTAATGAGTAAATGTCTACATTTTCAGTTACCTCTTCTGTGTCTGCTTAGGTTAGACTCTGTACACAAGGTGAATGTGGTAATACCTTTCTAAAAGAATTTGAAATTTACAAACAGATATTGCCAAGGAGTGGAGTTATTTTCACATGAAACGAGCATTTAACTGTTTGAATGCCTTACTTTTCACAGATCATTGTTTTAAGGCTTTATTAGGCCCTCTCCTCTACAATCTGTACTTTAATGTTGATTTCTCAAGCACTGTGAATGTTGATGTTCTCACTTGGACAGCTAGTAGCCAACACTGGATGTGGCAGCTAGCTGCCAGACTGAGCTGTCACTGACGGCTGTGGTCTCCCACTTGAATCATCCAGACTTGTTGCTGATCATGTGATCACTATGTCAGCTATTATATGGTTATTGTAGGGCTTTGTTTTAAACAGCTATCACTCACAGTGAAAGCTGCTGGTGTATTTTGTTTTCTGAGTACTAATTCTGCATAGAAAAAATACTCCTATTTAAAAAAAAAAAAAAAAAAAAGTGATGAATGGAAGTCTGACTTGTATGTAGCAATCACAGTATCGAAAATAATTTTTAGTCTGTCTAAAGCTAGCTTGAAGTTACCCATAGACATGAGATAATCTTCTCTTGATCTGGCAAAGTTAAAGATGAATTCTAGTAGTAGTGTTAGTGGACACCACTACTCTATCGATCTCCACAAACTTCCAGGGCTCCTGCTGAGCGGCTGCTACTATTGTTACTGTTCTACTGTTTACTAAACACAGGAGGTTAGTTGCCTAGCACAGACACCATTTAGAGGACGGTTTGCATTCTCTCAAATGCAAAGCATTCTTTGAATGAACAAGGTGTGCATCTCCATCTCATCCAATCAAAGAGTATGGCATGGATTGAGAAAATGCCAAGCGTTCTCTGAATGGTGCTTGTATTGAGCAGGTCACTCACTGCCTAGTTTACAATGCAGCAGGGCAGCCACTTGACATGGTACCAGGAGGATAGTGGAAATCTCTGGACCAGTGGTGCCTACTAGATTGATTTCCAACTTCCAGGAGAATCGGCCTTGTATGGTACATGCAAAGTTTCATTGGTCTAAGCTAGACCAATGTAACGGAGTAAAAATATCCATACCTGGAATTCCTATTTAACTGGATACAAAAGAAAATCTGTATATAGGCATCTTCAGAACAATCCTCAATGTCTTTGTGCATTTATTGATTAGCTGGCTTACAACTGCCTTGCTTATCACTTTTGTTTTAGGGTGGTGTGTGGTGGGTCTGCTGTATTTTTCAGTGCTGACTTTAAAATTGTCATCGTAATATACTGTGTGTGTATAAATATATATTCACACTGTATATGTGTGTGTGTGTGTATATATATATATATATATATATATATATATATATATATATATATATATATATATATAATGTTTTATTTATTTTATATATATATATATATATTTTATAGATTCTCCTATGAAACCTCAATTGGTCACCGTGGACCACTCTAGTTCCATTTTCTCTTTTTTTTTGTAAATCAACCACATAGTGTCTGTAATCACATTAACATTTGAAGATTTTTAAGCAGGGCAATACCATCCTCTGTGTACCCAATATGATGCCCTCTGTCAGTGCATAGTAAAATATGTATCTCTTCATATTACATTGGAACTACCCACAAAAGAAAAGCTATTACCACAATTTAATGATAAGATAAGCATGACAATCTCAAGCCGTATTTGTTTTCAGTCTGATAACTTTTGACCAATAATTGCTATCCTCTAATTATCTATTTTAGTCATGAAGGAATCTTTCTCTGTGGGGGCTGGCATTACGATTAGAGCATAAATCCCACAAGATACATGTGTGTTCCAAGCCGCTCCAAACAACTGTCTCATGAAACAGAGCAGGCACATTGCAAACCACTCACTGTGCACAACAGAGGAGCACATTTGCTATTGTGGTCTCATCTGTCTGACAAATAAGATGATAAAAAGCCAAATTGTTAAATTGTTGGTGCACTGCTGCTACCAGACAATTAAAATCATGTCAGATACAGTAAAGAATGCTGCTTTTTCCTTGCACAAATACTTTTTGTGATTCATATTTTTAAATATTTATGTATCTGCTACTGTGGATTGTTGCCATTATTTTATACTGATAACATTGTCGACCTGGTTAGTTTTCATTTATTTTGGCAAATATATGTGGTATGAATTGTGGAATGCTATGTTATGGCATAGAAAGCTTTCGTGAACAGCAAAAGTCTTCTAAGATGAGATATATTTTATTTAAACACTTGTTTAATATTTTATTTATTAGTGCGCAAAACTGTGTAGTGTGCAGTAGTCTATAGATCAATCAATCAATCAGATATACATTTCCTTTAATCTGACCACTCAAATTTTTGTAGGCTATGTATATAATACATTGGCAAATTGTAGCTAGAATCTCATTATATATATTGTAATACCTCAAATAACTGCAATGTATAATTTTTTGTCTTGTTTTATTGTCAAAGAAAAAATATTCTACATAACTTCAAGGTTTAACGTTTTTTTTTACGTTTGAATACTCTAGGTATTCAAATGAAAAAACTTTAAACCTTGAAGTTTTCAAAAGTGCCTACATAATCTGACATGGCTATTGCATTTCTTATTGCTAATAGACAAAAGTTATTAGGTGTACAAATGGTTCTACAGCTACATTTTGTAGGTGCATATAAACGCCAATACTGATGAAATGCAAGGGATGCTGTCTTTAGAGATAAACGGGTGTACTGTGGACTTCTAAGGCTAATGTTACAGCTGCTTGTCCCTCAATAAAGGCTTCCAAATAAAAGTCATTCTTATTACTCCTAGCTATGTATGGTTCCAGCTATATGAATGCATGTGAATCAAGGCTAAAGAAACATTAATGTTGGCAAGGCAACTACACGTTTTCCTAATACACTTTACTTAGTTTACATATTTTCTTTTGTCATAATTTTTTTTATTATTGAGCTTTACAAACACAAGCCTAGTATGGCTAATGAGTTCCCACACAGTGTTTCTAAATGGAAAGGGATGAAGATCATGTACATGGGGTATTTTGATGTATCAGTGACTTGAAGTACAGAGAGATAAAAGGGATGTAATAATTCTCTTCAATGTCAGCCCTTCTTTAGAAAAAAAGAAAACAGTTTTTTGTCCCTCCAGTTTTCAAGTGGGCCAGGTTTGCATTGGTTTTTTCAGGGATGATTAGGTTGTTTATTTTTTTCAAACTATTTTTTAGCACTTTAGGTTAGGCTGATGGCTGTATATGTCTCTTTGTACATTAATGATTATTATACTTGAGGTACCTATAAATATTGTCCCAAAATTTTGTAATGACTGGCAAGTAAGAAAAAAACAAAACTGTGTATGTATATATCTCCACAGTGCAGTTTTGCATTAACCATTGTACACCATTTTAGGTATACCTTACTGTACCTGGTCATCATTAAATTTACAGATTGTATAGCTGTAGGGAATACCTCCCCTTTAAGTAACAGACTCCTATGATTTAGGTTTTACAGGCTCATTAGTCTTGCTACAGTCGATATGGGGATACTGCAATGAGCCAGAAATCCAGGGCAAATAAGTGCAAAATGTTTTACTCTAAATCTTTGAGTTTGTAGCAAATGTACGCTCTGAATAATGACCAAAAAGTGTCTTGGCAATTTTGAGGACCATAACAGAATTCAGATTTTATATCCTGCATTGGATCACAAACTGCTGAAATCTGTGCTGTTCTGTTGTATCTGAGAGCTTGCCCTCTTGTGAGCAATACTGGCTACTATCTGAAAAGCCCATAAAGGGTTTTTGCATGGACCATGCGAAAGGGATACTTTCCCTTTAATAGCCATCTGTACAGGAGGGATGAGAAGTGGTCCAGGTCATCTCTTCTCAGCTGTCATGATATTACCGTAGGTAATGGAGCAAGCTCTCTTTTCTGCTGGGTGTTGTTTTTCATAGATGTTCATCGATTTACACAGATAATTCTATTTATTTTATACAGTTGGTCCAGGAAAGCTGGGCAGAATAACAAACATCGCATCATTCTGATTTTTATTTGTCATTTGCAATGTTAACTTTTCCCTCAAACAGCGTCACACCTACTGTGCAGATGGCTGCATGATTTGTATACCAGCCAAAACATTTAAAAGAAATGTCCAGTGTGGGAATATAATAAAATATGATATAAAATGAAGCATAGGCCGAGTATTCAAATAATAACCTTTTTTCTTTTTTTTTTTTTTTCTAAAGATGTGGTTTAAACTTCACTGGTGAGTTATCAGAAATAGTGACCTATCTGACAGCATCCATCTGTGCTCAGAGACAAAGTGGCACATTTCTGTAGGATTTGGGGCTAACCTCATTCACTAGTTCCTCCACTAGTAGCTGTTACCCCACCACAATCAAACCATTAAAATATGTAGGTGTGGGCATTTCATTCCAAATCTCAGAAGAGCACGGTGGGTGGTAGCTGTTGTGTATCTGGTTATCTGATTCCAGGAGTTGGTCCTGCTATAGGGAGTGCCTCCCTGAATACAGTATATTGCATAAGGTTAAACCTTGTATTCCCTCTACATAGGCTGTGTATAAGAAAATGTATTTGTAAAATGAGTTACATCTTTGTAAAATATGGGGTACGCCACATGGTGTATTCTGCAAATATTACATTTCAGGAGAAAAAGGCATTGGTACTTTAAGCAATTCTGCAAATAGTACCTTTTAAGGATGAAAGGATATTGGTACATGACGCAATCAGGATGTTTTATATTGTAGTCAACTGTAGGTGACTAATTTTCTGTGATGTCAGAATATCTTGACATCTTAACCGTACACTTCTGCTTCTAATACTGTAGAGACATATGACAGAGATGTAGCACTAGATATCATTTTTATATCACTTTTCCCTAGATTCCTACTGTTTACATTAATGAACCTGACTTTAAATCCAGCGGGAGAGCATCTCATCATTGGATTTTGAATCAAGTTGATTAGTTTGATCTTTAGGTATAACACAAACAAAGTATTATATGCTAAAATACTTGAGTAGTCAGGGCTTGTATTGTGAAACCGTTTTTAACTCATGGAGTATTTTATATTTTTTTATTTCACAAAGAAGAATTATGTCATTCTTTAAATTGCATTATTATATGGGGCATACCACATACAGTATTGTATAACCACATGCATTTTATAGTATTCCTATATATTGGATCCTACATGAATGTGCATCATGGTAAAGAACTTTATTGTGATGCATACTATTTTAAAGAAAAAGACTTGATGATCTACTTCATTGCTGTTTTTTTTTGTTTGTTTTTTTGCATTCAAAGACTTATTTCATGTTTAAATTAGTCTGATGCATTGTACTGCTTTCCTCCCATAAAGTAAGTTTAAAAAATCTGTCCAAATGTTTAAAATGTACATTTTGTGATTTTTTTTAATTGTGTTTTATCTGCATCTATTCAAAGAACGGAAGTCAATATGGACAGTGGGTGTCGAGCTTCAGCTGTTCATATTGTTGCATTTGGTGTGCTGATGGGGTTTCGTAGGTCACCTTTAAAATTATGCCTATGACAGCAGTAGACACCTGCCAAGATTGCAAGGTATCTTACAGCTCTCAGGATGAAGCCTATGGCCTGGTAGGCCTCAGTTGGAGAGGTACGCATTTGCCGTACAGCTGGCATCACTGTATGGGGCAGCAGTGTGGGCTGTTAGGGAGTTGGAAGGGAGACAAGCATGAAATTTTCTCTAACCCGAACTGTTTTTTTTCCAGCTCTGTTGGCTGCTTTTCAGATCCTCGTTATATAAAAAAAAAAAAAAAAAAAAAAAATCATCAAGCACCCTTTAATCTGCCTGCGATTACCAGTAGTATAAAAAGAAGAGCATAATGAGGAAAAATGCCTCGTTTTGTTGCTTTCAAAAGCCAACAAATTGGTGTTAACTTGACAGGAAGTAGCTTAATAATTAGATTATTTATTTATTCCTGACACATCCCCCTGTTACTTGTCTCAGGAGACTGTGTAGATGGTACGATTTTCAAGCAGCCATTACTTTGCTGTCTTCAGTGAACAAAGAGTCTACTGTCTATCAGTCAATTAAATGCACTCTTTAAGCAGAGGCAGTGCAGTCCTCAATGGAGAGAGCCCTGGGACATTGTGGCTGATGATGCCTTTCTCAGTACTGTACATCACACTCCACTGCAGTCCCAACAGAGCTGGAATAAAGTCATGCATTAAAATATCACTTGTAGATTTGTTTGCTAATGAAGAGCCATTGAAATGTTTGTCTGTTTCTGTGGCAAAATAATTTATAAAAGGACTACTTGTTTGCATATATTAGTTCATTAGCTCGAAAGTGCTTTTTAGGATTTCCAGAAATGAAAGTCAATGAATTAAAACAAAACAAGTGCATGATCATTCCAGATTACTTTCAAATATCATCAAAGTAGATTTGTTAACAAATATGTTGTAATTGAGCATGGGGGGGGGGGGGGGGTAGCAGCATTTTAAATAATTTTCCTGAAGACATTAGTTAATACACCGCCTAATGTCACAGTATTCGATGAATAGGATGCTATGCTAGACATCACCATTTATGCAAAGCAGATTTATAGCAAAGTACTTTCAAAAAAGGTCTACCTATTGATAGACTTTAAAAAACAGTGAATGTACGATGTTTGAAGATCTGTTCAGAGGTTTAACAAGCAAGGTAATCAAGAAATATGCAATGGATGACTCTATTAGGACAGAAATGGCAAACGACTTTGATGCTTCGGTAGGGGCGGTTGAAGTTTAAGAATATACCTTTCCTGACCTATCAGTGTGGCTTTAGTAAATAGATATTATTAATTCTAACAGCCCTCCAGCTGTTTCAGAACTACACATCCCCCGAGGCATTGCAAAACTGACATTCACAGACATGACTAGGCATGATGGGACTTGTAGTTCCTGAACAGCTGGAGGCCATAGTTTGGAGATCCCTGACCCTAGACTAAGATGCAAAATAAGTAGCCAACATTTTTAAAAATATACATCATGTGGGAAAGTTGGTTACTCAGGCTATAACTGGACTAGCAAATAGCAATTAAATATCCAGAGTATCCAGTAAGGACTAGTCTTAAGAACTTGAAACGGTGCAGGCAAAATTAGAGGCTATGTTTTTACCTTCTGAGCACGTTACATGTTACACCCGTATTTAGGATATAACCTGTTCTGCACCCCTATCCCCCCTTTCCTGTGATAGTGGGTGGGGGTTCGTTCCGCAGCTGATGTCTTATTTTAAAAACCGCATAGCTGTGCAGGGCTCTGCTGCACAGCTGCGTCTTTCAACGTATGAACTAAAAGTCCTGTCTGCAACATGACAGAAAACTTGTAGTTCTCAATGAACTACCAGGGAGCTGATCAGGGGTCTCATAGTTAATTTCCAAGTGAGAACAAAAATGGGGTGGGACTTTACATCTATCTTGCAGGGTCTAATAAATACACATACCAGAAAGGCTTAAAAAATAAATCTTTAATTTCCATTTACAAATAGATTTAAAAAAGTTGAATATACCTGGTTAAAACCACAGTTATTGTAAGTCCAGGATGTGCTGGTCCTGGCTGAAGAATCAAGAAAACTTGCCTATGCATTTCGTGGGGAGTCCCGCTTCATCAGGGCCTTAGATTGGAGCACAAATTTGTACAAATAGCACAAAGTTATACAAACATATTATTGACAAATAACGTATATAAGCATTAACAAATAATTATCTTACCAAGAAATATTACCCATTTATGTACCGCCCGCGATCATTATACAGTGGTACTTTGAAGTGGAATATCATTGTTATGACAGCAGCTAGCTGCCAAAACCGTGGTATCCACTTCTTCAGCAGGCGGTCCCCTAACATATAAAAGTCGTCTCGGTGGCGAATTCACCGCAAGATCACTTTTATCGGTGGTGGAAGAGGGAAGCCCCCCTCCCGCCACTCTTTGGTGCCCTCCGCCCCATAGCGGTGCTGCCAGCAGCAGCGGAGGTTATCACGTCCTCTTCTGTGCTATGTATGGATAATGGGTGAAGGGAAGATGGCCCCCATTTGGCTCCATACAATTGCTTCTTAGTGTAAATGAGATCTGAGGTCTTTTTGACCCAGATATCATATTTGAGGTCCTGTCATGCTTTTTTCTATTAAAAGGGATGTTTACATTCCTTGTAATCATAATAAGTGACTTTTTTTTCAAAAGAACAGTGTAAAAATAAAAAGTAAAATAAGAAAAAAAAAATATATTTTAACGCGCCCCGTCCAGCTGAGCTTGCGTGCAGAAGCGAACGCATACTTGAGTAGCCCCCGCATATGAAAACTGTTCAAACCATACGTTGGGTATCGCCGCGATTGTTGGAATGAGAGCAATAATTTTAGCTCTCCTCTTTAACTCAAAACATGCAACCTGTAGAATTTTTAAATGTCAACATTTTTTTTAGCATCATCTTTCACAATATAAAAAAGAAATTGGGCTAACTTTACTGTTGCCTTATTTTTTAATTTAAAAAAAGTGTATTTTTTCCCCAAAAAAATGCACTTGTAAGACTGCAGCGCAAATACGGTGTGACAGAGTATTGCAACGACCGCCATTTTATTCTCTAGGGTGTTGGACAAATATATATATATATATATATATATATATATATCTATATAATGTTTGGGGGTTCGAAGTAATTTTCAAAAAAAAAAAAAGTATTTTAACTTGTAACTAACAAGTCGGAAGTATAGGCCCGGTCTAAACATTACAAACTTTCAATATATTGAGTCATGTTGCTTTACATTTTTGTAATGTAATGTTTTTCGTTTTATAATAGAGCTTGTTACATGCACTACAACATGTCATGTCCAAAGGGAGGACAAATTATCACAAGTAAAATATAAGTACAAACATAAACTGTATTCTAACATCTTCATTCATGCCTAGAAAACTACCAAGAAGACTGCTGATTCACCTGTGTAGTTTTTGTCAGCCAGTCGGGTGGAGGAGAAGCCTTGGGAGCCCGTGTGGATTAACTCTGTGTCCGCCAGTCCCACCCCACAAGAGAAAATTGACTCTTATGTGATGATGGTGATAAAATAAACTTAGTGGTGATAGCAGAGAGATGTGGGCTAGGGAAGGAGAAGGAAAGAGGAAGGGATGGCGGGAGGGAAGGAAGGGAAAAAGGAAAGGTGGGAGGGGGAATGGGGAAAAACTAGTGGAAAGGAAGGAAGAGAGTGGACAAGGAAACTAGAAGGCAAACATAGGAAGGAAAGATGTGAAGGAAGAGGGGGGGAGGGGAGAAAAAAGGGGGGGGAGTAGGGAACAAAACAATTGTACCTTAAAGAATCAAAAGGGGACAGAACTGGGTCAAAAGAATGTCCCAAGTTACAAGAGGCAAAATTGAAGAGTGATTTAAGCCACACCTAAGCTTATGCTTATCCTTGCATCAAAGATGGCACCGTGAAGAAAATATATATGCAAACCAATAAAAGGTCATTTAAATCAGTATAAATAAAGTGAACCCAGGAAGTAGAACACAGAGGAAATGGACTAGAAATGTCATCCTTTTTAAAGGGTTCCTCACCTATATTAACGGCTTACTGGGTGGGCATACCCCCGCCGTCTGTCTTTTCAAATGAATGACCTGCCACATGCAAGCAGCCATGGGTGGAGGTATTTATATGTATAAGGGAGTCTGTTTCAATTGCACCGTGGAGGAATCCCTGATACCGCCCCCGTTGCTCAAATCACATCCAGGAGGGTCCTGTTTGACCTGGATGGGTGGGAGCGAGCTCATCTGTCCACTGACCTGCCAGTATAGGGTGTAGACCAAAACAGCCATATACACCCCATGAAAGGCCCTATCCAGTGCATGCCACCCACCCACTCATAATTCATTGACTTTTTCTGCAGCTCTGTAACCATCTACCTAGAGGTAGGGGCCCATAGCTGTACTGGGCGATCCACTGATCTTCAAAGCTTATTTCGTTTTATATAGAGCAGGGAAGGCCTTAAGTGTTTTTTTTTTTTTTTTTTTTTTTTTTAATAAATAAAATATATATATATTATTTTTAAGTAGTGAAGGTAAAGCATGAGTGTTAATCTCCTAAATAGGGTCACAGAAATAGAAAACATGTCAAATTTTAACTGTACCTTGCTCAATACAAAAATAAGACTTTAGATTCATAAGTTCTTACAAATACATCCAGAGTTTTTACCTTCATGAATCCAAAAAAAGCCCTTTCTACCTCAAACTTTTGACTGTGTTTTTACATCCAGTGCACGGCATCTGAAGTTTGGCTTCCAAAATTCAGAGATGGCTTATGAACAATACACTTCATAATAGCATTGAGCTCTCTTCCGTCAATATTCTAGACATCTAAAAATCCTGAGCACAGACTAAAATGTAGTAGTCAACTCTTGCCAATGATAAGTCACTACCACGGTGTATATAGTAAAGCTGCATTACTTATGGGTGATAAGCTAACCATGCATGCAGGTTTACAGGTTCTTGCATGTAAGACACATTAAAATGACTAGTATGAGCAGTTGGATGGAATTACATCCATGGATATGGTCTAAGCAGACAACAGTAAGGGAAATGGTGACTTGACTTGGCAAAAAACGGTATAAGTGTCCCAAACTGGATGTTTTTTGTTTAATTTACTCCCTTTTGAAAGTATCTGTAAGGCTCAAACTTCTAAGTATAAGCAGTTATTTTCATCTAGCCAATGACTTGCCAACAAAAAAAAGAATACATTCTGTATGCACTACCGGGAGACCATTTTGACAGGAGATTCCCAATTCAAACGTTTAAAATATGGTATAGTGCCTATACCGTCTCTGTGTACCCTGTTTAAAGAATAATCTGTTACTAATACTTTGGTACTATATACCTGTCAGTTGAATAGTTTAAAAGTAGCATTAGCTAGGGTTGTTCACAACATGAAGGCTCAATACTTTATATTTTATAGTGAGCTACAAAAATGTTTGTTGGAAGATGGCAACAACTTAAATTCACAGAATTCTGGAAGTAGCTGTTCCCCTCAAAGCCTCATGTACACTGATGCTGATAAACAAACGTTTAGGAGCAGTTGAGCATTTTTTCATCAGCTCCTGAACTCTTCTCTGTTATCTTGTCCGTACAGGTACAGAGAGAGAGAGTGACATTTGGGAGAGTATACTGATCAGGAAAATCTGTTATCTGAAAAAACGCTTCTAAACTAAAACTCTCATGAACGCCGCTAAAAGTGACATGTAAAAGTTGCAAAATTCCAGAGTTCAGAAAAGGCTTTCAAATGTCCTGTGTACATGAAGTCTAACTCAGTAACTTGCATGTTTGAATTACTTTTTTTTAAGCCTTTCTAAAAGTGGGAAAAAAATTTAAATCAAGCATTTGCCCCCACTGGTTAGAATGTTTTTCACTTTTCCTAATAGGAAGTGAGTGGGTATCTCCCATTTTACGCCTGTCACTAAAAATCAGATCAGCATGCAACTGTGCATGCAAACTTGAAATCATCTTACATTCATTCATTAATTAATGGCATTATCCTTATAATTTACCTTTTTTCCACATCCTGGTTGAGTGAGGCACTGGTGACCAGGGCCTTATAGATGCATCTGCCTCAGATGTTGTGCAAGGTCACATTCTCCAAGAGGCATACCCAGAGTTCCAAGAAGTAAATTAATCTAAGTTAATTTGCCCTTAGTGAAAATGGCCACTGTGAGAAGAAAGAGTAGAAAAAGAAACATAAGGTATACAAAGAAAAAAAAACAATTATCTATAAGTATCTGTAGAGTGGTGTTACTAGATATTTCGAAAGGTGCCTTTGTTGTCTATTTTAGGTTAAGGGTGACATTTCTCTTTAAGGTACCGGGACATTTTTTTTTTTTAGGTACATCCAGTGGAAGATTTCCCCTCTCCTCCTGTTCAGCTGACAGTTGCAAAACTTTTTATATCCCTTAATTTTCTGTTCCAGAGACAATGGTCATTTGGACAGATTAAGGGGGAAACTCACCGGTGGTGATACAAACAGCAGAACAAATGTGTAGTGGTTCTAATTGTCCGATACTTTATGGAAAAAGGGGAAACAAAGTTTTAGCTGGAGATCCGCTTGATGTCGACTTGCAGTCACTGGCTGGAGCTGCAAAGAGGCTTTAGGGAACTGGGCACACAGCATAGAAGAAACCTGCCAGTATGACTATTGAGCACCTTATTCCTCTGTCCCTAGACCTAAAGGCCAAGTTCAACTTAATAGAAGAAATAATAAATGCACATATTTTTGCAGAAAAAAAAGTGCATTTATTTATTCCTGCCCGTTGTCTTAGTACCAGCTTTCTCCCCGGGTAACCTTACCTGGGCTCCTTTTTTGTATGCCTAGTCCTCTACGGCAGCAACACCCTATAAGGGCTGATATGACTTGTATACTTTTATAGGACCCATCCCATCGTCCTTTTCTGTTGTATTTCTGCAGGAGCCTGGAAAGAATTGCACCCACAATCAGTAGATAAACAGTGTAATGTGGGTTCCTGCAGACATGTTGTCAGGCTTTCAGCCCATACCTATTTATGGGCTTTTTGTTTGAAAATCAGTGGACTACCTGAGAGATTATCAGCACTCCCACAGTCCATTAAAACTGTAGGTCTATCTTCCACGTTGGCAGACAGTATGTGGAATCTGTGACTGAATGATGTGGCTTTGTAAATGAAGCTCCTTGCTGTTTTTAAAAAGTGACAGCGGTTTGGGAAGGAGAACCCCTGCCCACTGTCACAGATAGGGGGGGGGGGGGGAAGCAAGCAGAAGCTGGAAGATGTTACATGTTCCACCCTAAATATGCGAACTGTGAATGAGTGAACTTTAGCGTTTTTAATGAGCATTACCACACTACAAGTGTAACTTTTTTTCTGAAGTGAATCTTTAACTAAGGCCTCTTTCACACGGACTGTCCGTTCAGGTCCTCCTATCATTTTTTTTAGGCGGACCTGAACAGATGTTCCATAGACCTCTATGGAGCGTTGGATGTCAGTGGTGACATGTCCACGGACATCCGAAAAAGTGTGACGAAGGAAAAACCTACTTTTCCATCCGGGATCGGATTGGGTGACTATGGACTCTACGGTCCGTCCTCATCCGATCTCCCATAGGGGAAATTGGTGCTCTGTCAGGTCCATCCCTGCACAGTGTGCAGAGACGGACCTGTCATCTTCTTGCTCAGCAGGGGGTCAATGGAGAGATCCCCCGCTGAGCAGAGCGGGCTCCGTACATGGACACGTCCGTGTGAAGGAGCCCTTATTCATATTAGTGTATTAGGCTACAGGGGAGAGAGAATTCTAAGACCTGCAAATAGCAAACAGTCACTTTATAGCCATTTTACTCAGAACATTCAACTTTTTAGGGAGTGTGTGGTAAAAAACAATTAAATGTCAATTTTATTGAAAGAATACAATTTGTCCCTTGTCCCCTCAAACCCACATTATAATTTGTGCAAGCTTCAAATTTAAGATGGGGACTTCTTTTACTGCCTAAGGAGTACATGCCACCGATTCTAGTTTTCTGACTCCATTTTATTTTGTAGTATGTGACATGAATGATATGATGTAAGGAAAAGATTGCTGTATAGCATGTTGGCAGGCTGTTTATTCATACTACATTGTTTTTTTTAAGTAATTAGCTAGCATGTTTATATATATATATATATATATATATATATATATATATATATATATATATATAATTTATTTATATATTATTAGCCTATAATAACCTTCATTTTTGTAAGTCAAATTGAAAAATGCTTGCCATGCTGCCCTAGGCACACATTGCTTGTGTCTAAGCTAGCAAGTGCACAAATATTGTAAATGATGTTTAATATGCAAGACCTAATGTATGTTGATCTCTGTTTAGGGGGGCAGTGTGGGTTGGGGACTAGGAGAAAATCCCATTTTCCAGCTTGTTTCAAATGTAGTAAAAATGCTGCTTCAGTTGCTTTATGCTACTCACTTAGGGAAAGGTGCTTATACTGTGATAATTATCATCAAGGAATATTAATGCGTTCAGCATTTGTAACCCAAAAACTCATTATAGCTTAAGCTGTGCATCATCTGTGAAGAGAGAACTTTGCCAGAATTCACTCTTCACAGGGGTTGCCTCCTGCTTGCAGCATACAGTAGTGGTCAGAGCATTGTAAGAGGTCACACACGCTATTTTAGAATGCTATAGCTGTTTTTTTTTCTAAATCATTACCTTCTGTTTCAGAAGCCAGTCAGTATCTATTTAGAATGTAGAAACAATAAGGCACAGTAAGATATTGTGATTTGGAATATATATATGTGTCTGTCTTGCAAAGATATGGGTCAATTAAAACTATATTTTTTAGATAGTATTAATTACTCAGTGCATATTTGTATTACTTAAATACAATTTAGAATATTTTACCAAAATATATCCAAAATGCTGCATATATACCTAGCTAGCTTATTTGTTGTTTGGTCAATAATTTATGTAAATACAGAAATAAAGCTAATATTACATTGCTTAAATATATTTAAGCAAAGTAATTCTCTGGCAACAAGTCCTGATTTTGGTATCCATTTCTACAGGCTGTAGTAGTGGCATCCTAATAAAATGAGGGCAGTTCTGTCATCAACGATGCCAGGGCAGTTGATGCTAGCTCTCTGTGTTCTTAAAAAAAAAAAACCTTTTAAAGTTATGACTTCAGAGGCAGGAGTTTATGCATATGTAATTGAATGATCAAACCTCTTGAGGGAATAGAGAGGTGTTTTTGTGTCAAGTTTGCTTAATTATCTTGGTGACAAGGAACTATTAACTTTCAGTATTTAAGTTTTGGTCCCAATATGAAACGTATAATTTAACCTTGTACAGTATATAAATTCAGTTTTACTTTTTTATGTAGACTAGATTTCAGTTTCTTCTGTATTGTGTTTTTGCCTGAAGTAAGCTAGACCCTGTACCACAAACATTCTGACAGAACTGTATCAAAAGTAGAATCCTCAAGAGACATTGGCACCTCTCCCTAGCACATATAGGTTGATTGACAGCATTGTACCACTCTGTGCCAAGTTTGAGTGTTTTGCAGGGGTTCTTTTCAATGTGTGCCTGCCCATGTTACAAACCTGAGCCTTTGTAGTTTTATGCTTTTCCTAGGTTTTAAAGAGGAAGCAGACCATTTGTCATTATATGACTGGATTTTTAAATGATTTTGTGGTGGCTTCACCACATGTATCATGACCACTTTCTTTTTAATTGACTTTCCAGGGGACTGTGTTGTGGTGAAGGATGACATATACAGGTTCCAACGTTGTAACATTATTGATAATGGCATAGATTTGTGTCCAAAAAGTTTGTAGGACTGGACAGGACCAACAATATGTAACGTATCACCTGGCAGCAAACCACATTTCCAGTAGGTCCAGAAAACAACCAGATGGAGTTTAGCAATGTTGGGGTGCAGTACCAATAGGTAACAATTTGGTAGCTGGACTCCTGATATCTGTTACTGGTAGATGACTTCTAAGAAAGCGTGAGCACTTTGGCATTAGGTAAAGACCTGAAGTAATGGAATAACTGAAGAATCTTGAAAGGACCCAAGGAAGAGTAATTAGGGTCAAGGAGCATTCTGGCCACTGATCACCAAGCCTGATAAATTGTGGGGCATGAAGTCTGTTCTTTTAGGTGCAGGTGGTAAATGCCTCATCTCCCAATGGAATAAGTCCGATAGAGCCTACACACTATCAGATTTTCCGACAATATAATCCCATCGGACCTTTTCCGTCGGAATTTCTGAGAGTGTGTACGAGGCATAAAGGCAGAATAGCCAAACACCACATACCTTGCTAAGACATACCCAAGCCTATAGCTTTCGTTCTCCTTACTCATACTGTGGTCCGCTGTAAGCATGATCATAGCAAGCTATTTGTATGCAAAGGATTAAATTATTTTCTCATATCCAATATACATTAAACTACTATCTTTTAGCATTTAGATAAGTCTAGGATGTCCCTGTGAAAGTAATTAGCGTGGTTCTCTGGTGGATAAAACCTATCTGTGTGGTAGAACATTAATGATGCTTAATAGAGAAATATCTAAACTATAACGAAGACACAATTTGATCAGTAATATTTAAGTGCAACATAAAATAATATTATCCACATTTCTTACTTCACTGCACCTCCATTCAAAGTAAATTTTTTAAATTATTGCTCATACTTAACATTAGTTATCTCTTTAATGTTTAAACTAAGTCCTATTTACCTAAATCCAATGGTCCTTACACTGTAAACTTTTGGTTGCCTTTTAACTGGTCCTGGGGCACTATTCTTCCCACTGATACCAACAACCAGAAACTATTCTTCTCATGACACCAATGATGGGGCACTCTTTCTCCCACTGACATCAACAATACAGCACGCATCCTCCCATGGATACTAGGCATGGGGCACTATTCCTCCTATGGACACGAGTGATGGGGCATTATTTCTCCCACTGACACTAACAATGGAGGTGATATTCTTCCCACTGAAACCAATGATGCTGCACTATTCTTCCTACTGACATCAGTGATGGGGCACTATTCTTTCTTTCAACCCCAAGTATTGGGGCAGTGTTCCTTTCACTAACACCAATGATGGGGCACTATTCCTACCACTGACCTCAAGGATGGGCATTATTCCTTCTCCAACTGACCACAGCTGTTGGGCACTTATTTTTTTCCTCCCAGTGACAATGATGGGCCATTGTTCCTTCTCCAGCTGACCACTTATTTTTTTCTCTTAGTGCTCGCCGATCCTGGGGCATTCTTTAACCCCCAATGAACACTGAGCCTTGGCCATTTAGTCCTACTGACAAATGACACTGGTCAGTTTTGTGCTACTAAAATCTGAGAGGACAGTGAACTGACCCTTTGTATTAAAAAGTTTGAGTAATGTAACAAACAACATTACCAGTTTTTGCTTTGTTAAAAAGGGGTTAATTCTTTTTATACCTGTGTCCGATATCTAGCAGGCAGAATATTGTAAGAGAAAGTTGAAGCATAGATGATCTTTACTGGCTAAGTGAATATAATTTTACTAAAAACTTTAAAAAAATTCCTTTTCAGATATACAACATGGAATTTTCAGACATCCCAATACTTGCGTATTTTGGGTTGTGAAAGAATAACCTTGGTCTAGTGAGCAATGTAATGGATATAGTTTTGAATAAAATATAATCGATAATGCTCACAAAGCTAATTTAAAGAGGGATTGAACTGATGTTTTTATTTTTATTTTTCCTCTGGGGCCCACCTTTAACATATCTGAAGACACTGGCCAGCCATTGTTATCTTATGGCGTACCCTAGTAGGGTCAAGTAAAGGTCTAATGATGTTATAGACAGGTTTTAATTGGCAAGTGTTGAATGTTACTTTCAGTCATTTGCTGCAGTTTCATGGCTGAAAGGTGCTTACCAGGTCAAATTACCCAGTTCAAAGGGTATTTGAATAAGTTGTGGCGGATCAGTCATGAAGTTTATTAAACTGAAATTCTTTTATGAAACATTTCATTATTTCTTTTTTTCCTGGCGTTTTTCTCCTCCAGCCGGTTCGTTTTTGCAGAGAAGAATTTCATATGGTATCATTTCGTTTAATTGCCGAGTTTAACATAGCAGACCTGTGCTTGTGCTTTTTCCACTAAAGTCTGGCATGCTTTAGTTTAGGACTTTCAAGTAGAGACATTAGATCTGCCCAGCAAGGCAGAGTTTCACTCAGTGGATGAATCATTCTGACGAGGCCTCCTCTGCAATTGAAGCACATGTACTCATTAGAGGAAAGCCTAAAATAAAATAAAAACTACACTGTAGATGAAGCTTTGTGTCTGAGTTGTATAAGCAGACATTTTGTTTTAATGCAATGGACTCTTTATGCAAAATCAATTTTCTCATTATTTCAATCTCAAGACAAATTGATTGCCTAAATATATTACTGCATCCATATTCACAAAACATTTAGTCACACATTCAAGGAGCTACTGTATCAAATGAAACTGGAGTAGCACTGTTTGCAGCCACATGGCTTTACCCTTATTTAAAGCAAACGTGATATGCAAAACACAGGCAATGCACATCAAAATGCTGTTTAATTGGGGGCAGCTTTTTGCTATGTGAATCAGCTGTTTTTTCTTAATAAATTGCCATTTTCTTTTCAAATGACGTCCTGAAGCTCTGGTTCCAAGAGAATGCAAGTTATGGTGGATGGGTTACACCTTTTTTTCTCTGTGATGTGCAAATACAGAAATTACAACCTCCATGACTTCTCCATGACTAGCTGATGTGCAGACCAAGCAGTTTCAGTCAAAGGCAGTAGGTTGGCTGACCACTGATTGTCAAGTCAGGAGCTTGTAAATCTGCAGGGACAACACTATTCGCTAATGAGAGACTAATGGATTTACATAGTAAGGTTGAATAAACACACCAGTCCATCCAGTTCAACCTGAGTGTCTACAATTGTCCCTATCCCTGTACATCGCACACTCACATCAGTCCCTACCCTACCCTCAAGGAGCCCACAATTTGTCGGAAAGATCTACAGGTAATGGGCAATGCTTAGAAAAAAAGACACAAAAATTAAGCAGAATTATTGGAGACCCGGTCACTGAAATAAACATTCCAGAAAAAAGTATTTTACATTTTTACTTGCAACATTTTTCCTTTCTATTAAATTTTTTTTAATTAACTTACAATATGCCTCTGAACTTGCTAGTAAATTTAACTTGTCCATTTTTGGCACAGCCCCCTCCCTCCTATGTCATAGCACTGTTCTCTTCTAGGAGTGCTTAATTACTGTGTGTGCGTGACCAACTCCTCCGCACCTCCCATCACTTCCCTACGCAATCTTTAATGTACTTGCCAGAGGAGAAGTTGAAGAGAATACTACACAGTGTCACTAAAGTTATAGCTCTAAAGCCCCATACACACTATCAGATTATCTGCTGAGTTTTTCCTTTAGATTTACCAAAACCATATAATATGAGGACAAACCTTAGGAGTTTCAATGTGAATGCAATCAGGCAGGCCCATCTACTACATGGTTTTGGTAAAACTGAAGGAAAAACTCAGCAGATAATCTGATAGTGTGTATGGGGCTTAAGTCTGCTGGGGTTGTTGACATCACACCTAAGATATTGGCACCCAGCAGCAGTCTCTGAGTCTTTGGATTTCTACGCAAGGGAGATGTTTAGGGCTCATTCACATGGGTGCAGAGAGAAACATCAACAGAATTCGGCATACTTCTGTGCCTAGGAGTCACAGGTGTCTGCGTTCAGCCATGACCAGCAGCCTGTACAAATCAATGACAGGCTGACAGATGCCGTGACTGTACAGGTGTAATCACACATCCAAATGCTTACCTGCATACAAGGATGGGTGATTGGCTATGGGTGCAAACTGTCTGCACCCAGAGCTGCTCATCTGTCCCTAGATCTATGTAATGACTCAGATGTACCTTTACATCCAGTCACAGTGTGCCAGGCCATCATTGATTAGAACAGGTTGCCAGCTGCAACAGTTTTCAAACACCTGTGACACATGGGCACAGAAATATGCTGCATTCTGTCGGTGTATGACTCATGTGAATGAGCCCCTACAGATAAATAACATGCCTAAAATGGATAACATGTACATATAATCTTTTATACTGTTGTTACAATTAATGGTCTAGCATCACCTTTTTATGGTTTGCATCCTGTATAACACATTTATTTTTATTGTTTCACATACTTTATTTAAAGTAGAACTATGGGTAAAGTTGGAGCTTCCAACAATAATTACATTGTGTAGATTTTAACCTTTTAGAAAATGTGGTGTTTAGGAATTCTTCCCATCCACCCCCCCTCCCCCCCCCCCCCCCCACACACACACACACACACACACACACACACACACACACACACACACACACACACACACACACACACACACATGCAATTTGGATGCCAGTGGGAGGTTCAAGCATTTTAATATGCAAAAGCTTTTGGAAGACCGAATACAGAATTTGGGGCAGCAGTATATCAGGATAGGTTCATGCACACACTTGGTGGTACCTGAGTTCTCACACTCAGCACATTTATATTAGGCTTTGTATTTGGTTGAGAGCAAGCGTCCTTCACATGCCCTTCCAGCTTTGCCCCATCTTTCAAGCCTTTAGGCATCTCTCTCAATACGGTGCTTTCTGCTTGAGCAATCGGTCACTTGGCCTGAGTGATGATAAATGAAGGAGACCATTAAAACTTACACAGAAGTTTCTGTTGACCCCAGCAGTGAATTGGGTGGTAATTGAGAAAAAAACATTTACTGATTTTAATGGATAGAGATAAGCAGTTGGATCTGTCAAAGCAGTATGCCTTTCAAATTGTGCTGATGTGCAAGATTAAAGTTCAGGAGTTCTGAACATTTTCAAATATTTTATCTTCCCATAATTTAAAAAAAGAAACTTCTGAAATTTCAGCGTATCCAAGCTAACTCACACTTTACGTTTTTTTCCATACAATAAATGATGATCTGCAGTATAGGACCAGACATTATGATGTCTGAGACCACCTCTTCTATCACCCCTTTTATAAGTAAATGAGTAGCTCAGTTGAACCTTCTTATAACAGAAGGTATTCACATGTTGCATTCCACAACATATACTAAAAATAGGGGGGTTATTTCTCATTTGTGGATAGTGGGTGGAGTCATACAAAATCATTCCTTTTGTCCCAAGACTTAAAATATCTAGGACTGCTGATGTTTACTATATGACAATCAGATCTCATTGAACTTTTTAAGGACTTGCACGTAATCAAAAAATACTATTTTCCATTTTCCCTGAACTTTTCAGTTATAGCACAAAATATTTGAATAACACTTGTTTATATGTAAATGGCTGTGGTAATAATTTAATTATTTTGAGCATATTGGTGCTTTTTGTTTGTCCCCACTACACTGAATGGACTTGTATCTTTTTTTTTCAGCCAGACTAATTATGTAAATATGTAACTAATTAACAATGCACATGATCATTTGTAATATGGAATTCAATGTTTTGTTCTTTTTAATGGGAAGATATAAGGCTTTAGTTGAGATAATAACAGAGTTAGTACACATAATATCATATAACTACATTAGGGGAGATTAGGATGCAAAATAACCATATGTTACAAAATACAGCTTTTTGTGGTAGTTTAGGAAAGTGATGATTGCAGGGCATTTTAGCCCCACTGGCTTAATTTACTATTAATGGTTAGTTATCTGCTTTACATTTTGTTTTTAATGTTTATGAGCTATATGTTTTTAGGAAGTAAAGTTGTGGGGATAAAATGCACACTGCTTGTTAGTCTCTTATAGGTAGTCTTGAGATCGCCTTTGTGGCTTTGATTGGTTCTTTAATTTTACTTTAGTAATAAGCTCCGTATTGTTGTAAAAGATTGCTGGCATACCAGTATAATAATGTCTATCAAAACGGGATGCCATGTTTTTCTCCGTGTACTGCAACATTCAAAAAGGAGATTCGCAGCCATCTATTTAATAAATGAGGCTTATTTTTTATGTTTAAGTAAACCATCTGAAATCTTAAAGTGGATGTAAACCCTCACATACACCCAGTGAAGTGAAGAGCCTCAGATGATTACACAGAGATGAAACAAATCTCCCTACATAAGTTTTACATGTATATCTGCTGTCTTCAACTTGCTATAGTGCACATCTTGTTAAAATCCATTCTTCCTGTTCCAGCAGGGGGAGGGGAGTCTTGACATACACTGTGTTACAGCTGATTAGAGGAAAGCCCCCCCCCCCCCCCACATAGGCAGAAGATCGAAAATACTTGCAGAGCTGTGCTGTAAATAGACCATCTCTCTGCTAATCTATTTATAGTCCCCTCCCGACACAAATTTCCAGCTATTTTTATCTCATGTGTCTGAGAACTTGTCAGAATTTATGCTGATAACACAAGAACGGAGCAGCAGAAAGACACAGGACTTAGGGCTTTGGAGAGAGATGAGAAAACACTGCTGATATATGTGCCTAGGTCAAATGTCATGAATTGGGTTTACATCCACTGTTCAGGTTCTTAGGGTTTTTGATATTGGCACACATATACATTATTTCCCCACCAATATGCTTTTCAAATTTAGGTGCCAGTTGTTGATATCCAGCACAGGTTTGAATCTAATAGAGGACTCTCTCAATGACTTGAGGGCTCTTGCATCTGGGCAAAAAAAAAAAGCCTCAGATAGCACTTCTGTAGTTAGGTTTAAGTTTTTGTCTGCTCAGTGCAGTTGCCCCCAGGATTGGGGGTTATTATATTGCCTTAAAGTGGTTGTAAACCTCAGTTATGGAATCTGAGCAAAGCACATATTTGTAGTATTTAGGTCTCTCCAAGGCTCTAAGTGTTGTGTCTCTCTGGTGCTTCAGTTCTCTGTTATTGGCATGAGTCACTTCTGAGAGGTTTTCCCAACAAATTAGATAAATTTGTGTGAGGGAAGGAGCTCAGAAAGGAGCTTGTCTATTCAGAACACAGTTCAGCTGTGTGGAGAGGGGTGTGTTCCTTTCCTCCAATCAGCTCACACACACTAACTGCAGTCTCTCCGCCCCCTCCTCTGTATTCCTGACAGATAAAGAAAGATTTGTAACACAACCTGCCCTTTTGAAGGGGTATAGAAAGGAAAAGACTGTAGATAAAGTGAAACCTATGCATGAGGATTTGTTTCATCGTATCATCTGTAGCTGTTTACTTCACTATGGGTATATGTGAGGGTTTACAACCACTTTAATTGGGAAGTTCTTAAAATGGATGTACCCAATTTATTAATAGGCTAATATTAATCAAAAATTCTGGAAAAAGTGAGCATTAAGGTGCATCTGTCGGGGTCCCACAAGTGATATTTAGTGGAACATGTTGGTAAAATATAACCGTGGCTCAGTAGTCATTTTCCATGAATTTAGATAATCATTGTAAGCTGCATTTAAAACTCAAAGCAGCCTTACTATATAAAAATTAGCAAAATTCTACAAAAGTCTCAGCAAATTGCCAATTCTCTGCAAGCTCACAAGTGTGTTCACAAAACTAATTTGTATTGCCAAATCCATTACTTGCAAACCAGAGTCTAAGTGTTGTGTGTAAAGTTTGTATCTTGTTATACACTTCCAAACCTTTCATGAGATCAATACAGCTGCTATGAGTGGCTAAATATGCACATTTTCTGGCTGTCATACTGACCCAATGGCTTCAATATGATTTTTGTCAATGACCTGCAACCAGTATGCTTATGTATTAAAGTGGTTGTAAAGGCAGAAGTTTTTTTTATCTTAATGCATTCTATGCATAAAAAGCCTTCTGTGTGTAGCAGCCTTCCCTCGCCCCCCCCCCCCCCTAACACTTACCTGGAGTCCCTCTCTGTCCGGCAATGTCCATGAGTGCCTAGAGGCGATTCAGTTCACATTGTGCGCTATACAAGTATTTCATTCATTCATTCATTCATTCTCAACCATCCAAGATTCTCCCTCCTGATTGGCTGAGATACAGCAATGGCCCCATTGGCTGCCACTGCTCTCAAAGTCAGCTAGCCAATCGGGAGAGAGGGGCGGGGCCAGGTCGGGCTCCATGTCTGAATGGACACAGGGAGCTGTGACTCGGCTTGAGTGCCCCCATAGCAATCTGATTGCTGTGAGGGCACTGAGCAGGAGGGAGGGGCCAGGATCACAGAAGGACCATAAAGAGGAGGATCTGGGCTGCTCTGTGCAAATCCATAGCAACAGAACAGGTAAGTAAGACATGTTTGTTTTTTTATATGGAAAAAAACAAGACTTTGCAATGTGCTGGTATGAGGTCCCGATACAAGACTCAAAGTATTGAAGCCAGGGGATCAACATGAGAACTGGCCATTTAGTATTTTTTGAAGGAGACCAGCAATGGCAGCCAGTAGTCTTGTCCTTTTTTAAAGTGATACTAGAGTCCTTCTTTTTTTTTTTTCGTTAAAAACAACAAACGTTATACTTACCTGCTCTATGCAGTGGATTTGCACAGAGCAACCCGGATCCTCCTCGTCTCTGGTTCCTCTTCGGTGCTCCTGGCTCCTCCCTCCTGTTTAATGCCCCCACAGCAAGCAGATTGCTATGGGGGAACCCAAGTCACAAATCCATTTATCCATTCAGGCATTGAGCATGGCCTGGACCCACCCCCTTTCACTCCTCATTGACTGACTTTGACAGAAGAGGGAGCAAATGGCACCATGTTGCTGACTCAGCAAATAAGGAGGGGGGTGTACCGGGCAGCCAAGACATTCCTACAATATCACTGGAATTGGATGAGGCTCAGGTAAGCGTTAGGGGGGGCTGAGGGGGGCGGCTGCACACAGAAGGCTTTTTCTGTTAATGCATAGAATGCATTAAGCTTAAAAACGACCTGCCTTTATAACCACTTTAGACTTATTATTGTACATTTTTAATTCAGGTTTGCTTTTCTTCTCTTTTAGAATATGGAGGAAAACATACACTGCTTCACTGTGTTACTCGGGCACAAAATGGGTCTGGGTAATTTACTTGCAGTTAAATGTAAAATAATTTTTACCCTTTCACCATCCACAAAACAATATATATGGCAAGCAAAAGTGATATATATGGGTTCATTCACCAAAGGCAAATCCACTTTGCACTGCAAGTGCACTTGGAAGTGCAGTCGCTGTAGATCTGAGGGGAAGATGTGAAATGAGGGGAAGCTCTGCAGATTTTATCATCCAATCACACAAAAATGCTGTTTTTTTTATTTTCCTTGCATGTCCCCCTCAGATCTACAAGTGACTGCACTTCCAAGTGCATTTGTAGTGCAAAGTGGATTTGCCTTTAGTAAATTAAATCCATACTGTATGTTGCTATGTAAGGTCACCACCACCTTAGTAATAAGCTTAAAAATTAGATTGCGTTACTAATATGTGAAGAATTCTGATAAGGTTTTTTGTTCTTTGTAAGAAAACCACTACATTCAGTGTAGAAAAACTATATAATTTTCACATCTGCCTGAATTTACATGTATTGAGAATTGCTGTGATCTATCGGCCCCCTGAACCAGTATCAAACTTCCTTGATGACTTCTCTGCCTGGCTACCCTACTTTCTCTCTTCTGAAATTCCAACAATCATTCTTGGTGACTTCAACACCCCTGTTAATCTTATCGCTCCCGCTACTTCTGAGCCTAACCTCCTCTTTTGACCTACAACAATGGACAAGTGCTTCTACTCACTCTGTTGGCAACTGCCTTGACCTCATATTCTCCTATCTGTGCACTCTGCACATCCTCTCCAATATTCCTTTTCCTCTCTCTGACCACCACCTTATTAGTTTCACTCTCTCCTTGTCTGCCTCTTCCTTGGCTTCCAACTACCAAACTATTACCCGTAGAAACCTTTGCCATCTTAACCCTTCTCTTCTTTTTTCTGCTACAGATTGTCTCTATGACAAAATCTCATCCTTGTCCTGCCCCAACTTGGCCACTTCTGTCTACAACAGTTCACTGTCATCCACACTGGATACCTTCGCCCCCTTCACTGCGCACAGAATCGGGCCCCAACCACTACAACCCTGGCAGACAGACCATGCCAGAAGCCACTAAAAAATGTAGCCATGCTCTTGACACAGAACGATTTCAGCCAATATAAATCTGCCCTCCAAAAATACCATTCCTGCTTCCACACTGCCAAACAGACCTACTTTATCACTCTCAGTAACACCCTCTCATGCAGTCCCTATCAACTTTTTATTTCTTCCTTTTACCACTCTACTTCGTCCTCCATTACCTCCACCCATTAACTTACTCACTGCCAGGAAATTGCTAATCACTTCAAAAATAAGATATCTCCCTTATTTTACTCCATGTCCTCCT